>NC_142617.1:13775000-15025000 GCF_059453375.1 Lepisosteus platostomus | reverse complement strand
CTATCCTGGCCGGCACACATTTCTTCTCCAGCGCTATACCACTGCCGTGTCCCTTACAAGCCTCCCTGATAAATGACAGCAGCTGCCTGCATCAGCCACACTGCCGGGGAGCATATGGCAATTTTTCTAATTTAGCGCGCTTGTTCTCTCAGGGCTTGAAGGATCCACTCGACCAATTACGCGTACATCTCATTTCTATGGTTTATAAACAAAATTTCTCTCTTTTTTTTTTGTTAATCTTTCCGCGCTGTACTTCTGACCGCATTGCTGCTGCAGGCCGGTGAGTAGGGAGGAGTAAATGATGTGAAGTGCCAGGCACAGAAGCATGAAATCAGCCAGCTCGCACTGATACCAGGGGACCTGCCAGGGAATGATTAGATTCCATATTTACATGGCCAACAGAGCCTGTCCCATATACAGTAAGGACGCCGCAGTCAATTCAATTCTGATGGCTTCTTCCTTTTCAATCAACAGACTGCATGCCACCGGCACAAAGGGATTACAAATAAAATCTGAAAGGCTGATGTATGGTACTTTTTTTGATAGTGCCAGCAAGTGTTTTAAAATATGTAAATGAAAGTTGCTTCTTCTTGCTGCCCCCAGTTTTTTGTAACTGACAAGAAATGTAAAAACAGAGCGCTTCTGTATCACATCGAAAACCATTCGCCAATTAAACAGCAATGTTTGCTCAATTTCTCAACACACACAGAAAAAAATCATCCTTCTGCATGAACAGCTCAACTCAATTAACTCCATCTACCAAACACTTATTTGTTTGTTGGCTTCATTTTGGGAGTTTGTTCCACTTTATCTCTGCGCGTGTGTTACTTGCATTTACTGTTTTTTAATCAAATTCCTTTTCATTCAGCACATTTGTTTTGCTGTTTTTTTCCCCCTCAAAAGTGTTTCCAAGTATGGAATACTTGATAAATGCATGCATTGTATTCCTGTTAGTGACATTAAAGGTGTATTGATCTATAACATAAACCTTCAAATATTAAGACTAACCAGTGTAATATTGTACTTATATATGTACAGCATATACAGTACTTTGCTATTTGCTTTATCATGTTCTGAAACAATCTTTAAACAAAACTATGAATTTAAGTGCTTTCACTATGAGTAAAATTACTCTTACTCAAAATTATGCACAGTCAATAAATGACGTCACCAGAGTGCTCTAGGTACAGCATAATTCATTTTGTTTCTTTTCAAGCTATTCTCTAACATCCCTTATTGATGCACAAAGGGGTGGCAGTCGATAAACAGTCAACTGTGAGGTTATTGATTTGAAGACTAATTACCACAAGCTCTGAAATAAGACTTTAATTTTGTTCAAAGAAATTAAAAAGTAACTTTTTTATTTGTTACTACATTGAGCTCCTTCTGCAGTCTTGTGTGCCTCGCCCACATGGCATTTTTATCATTTAAAAGCTGTTGTTGAATCTAACACCGTTCTTATTCCCTTAGTACAATTTAGCAACCATGTTTCAGGAAACTCCTTAAAGAAACTTTGTTTAAATCATGGAATAGCTACAGCTACAACAATAAAGCTATAAATAATTAAATTCAGCTACTAAAGATAATCCCCTTACTAGGGTAAACAAGGTCAATTTCTGCAGTAGTTAAAAGATGCTAAGAACCAAAAATAAGAAAACTGTGCACATATAAAAAAAGGATATATCTTGTTTTGTGGTTGGTACAGAGTCTTCAAGGACCATTGATGTACTGTATTGTTACAATTGCACTAGATTCCTAATCCTGTTTCCAGTTGTAAGAAATTCTGTAAATATTATGAGGATATACAGTACAGTACATGTACACATGCAGACAAATCTTTTGGCAAGGTACAAACTGTACTTCACACTCCATTCCCAAAATATTCTAGTAGTTTTAGGTTATAAAAAGGATACTCAGGTTTAGACCTTAAAAAACTTTCAAACATCTGTCTCAAGTGCAAAATTGGATTTTATCCAAATAAAACTAAGCTAAAACTCTTATAACCTGCACATTTCCTTCTCTTTTTTTGAGTGTGGATTTGTGTTGTGGATTTTCTGAAAAGCAAATCTCAGTATGAATATTTAATTAAATTAAACATGAAAGATCAGATTTAATAAGGATTTGCACGACATACAGAAGCATTTCAAACATTATACACTGCTGATTCCTCCATTCTCTCTCATGATGGCTTGACATTTTAATGTGTATGAAGTATATATACAGTATATTTTAGATGAATTTTTAGGCTTATTAGACTTGGTATACATGGCACGTCATCATTTAATTTCACCTAATCTAAGTATATATCATTACTGCTGTTATGCAATATCTTAAATACTTGTGCTTACCAGTAAAGATATGGTTTATCCTTGTCTACATTAATATTATTCAGAGGATCCATTCGGAACCAGGTGTTGAGAGTAAATCCATTTTGGTAAGGCCACTTAGCAATTGGAGGTAACGCAATGGCCTGGAATAAGAAACAGATAAAACACATTATATAATAACAAAATTATTCCAAGCAGATATATTAACAATGTATTAAAAAAACTCATGGGGGTGCCCAACACATTCATTTGCATGGCTCAAAAGGTCTACAAATTGAAAAAAAAACTAAAGATTTATGACAATAATACGTATGTCTATAAAATTAAATGTGCTCTCAGTATAAGCATGTACTAGGTCTTATAGACACTCACAAAAATCCATAAGGCAGACTTAATTTAAAGTGTTATTAAACTTTTAGCATTATTGAGAGCTGAAATAATAAAACCACATTGGTGTACAGTTAGCTTCACACATATTTATGCTTGCAAATGAATAATATTACATTTTAAAAAATCAGGCAGAGATTGCATGAAGAAAGCACTCTTTTGGTCACACTAAGTAAATCAGTGATTCATATAAAACAACAATGTTCATGCCTCTGTGAATATGAATTATAGGATTAGCAAACTAAATTGTGTTTACTTGAGCTCTTTAATCATACCTTCTCTTATTGCAATTTACCCCAGATAACCATGCATGGTATTTCTGCACTTTTCCCAAGATTGTGCTATGATAACTTTGCTTTGCCACACTGTAGTTTCCCATGGATTGTATCATGATTTGTCACACAATTATTTACCGTAACTTTACCATGCTTTTACTGTTCCTTATTATATTAATATGCCATATTAAGCATTTACTGTTTGCAGTTTAGGAGTAGAACTTGACACTTACTGCTGCACTGCGTCCTGGGAAGTTGAAAAATGTGTCCGGGCCATGTCTCTGTGGCATCTGATTCAAAACTGACAGCAATTTGACTGCATGTCTGGGCTAAGGAGGTGAGGAGAGAAACAATAAGACATAGTCTGTCAGAGGGGTAAAGACACAGAATGAATAAACACCCCACAGTCCCAGAAATATAAAGGCTTCGCAATACAAAATACTCACCACAGTTGCCAAATCGATACTCCATCAATTACCTCATGCACCTCAACGCAGCAGATCAATTATCAGGCAACCCCCCAAACAAATATCTCCTTATGGGTCCCCAGAGATCATTTGTCTAAGACTTAATGCTTCATTGAAGCACTAATGCATTGAACTACGCTGACACCTGAAACTGTATTTTCCCTAACCACTGCTTACCCAGATTCCATTTTCTCCACGCAGCATGCTGAACAGAAGCTTCAGCTCCTTGACTGTAATGCTGTAGCTGGCCAGAACTCCCAACATATCCACCAGGAGATCTGAAAGACCGCAACAAAAAATAGATCTAAACAACTCTCCTTCTCCTTGCTCTTCTCGGGTTTCTTCCACATCTTTCAAGGAGCTTGTTTTTGAGGCTCTTCGCAATTTTATCTCGCTATGCGGAAGAGCACTATCTCGCTCAGAGACAGAGAGACTAACCAAAATATTCAGTATTTAACAGTCCCTCTGGAAAATTCATCCTGGGGACAAAAAGCGATTTTTATGCCGGAAAAAGGTTATTGACTTCTTCCAGCAAACAAATAAAATTGACAAATCTTCAAAACAAAAAAAATACTAAGAATGTAAGAAGAAATAACCTTAAAAAAGTAATGTACTAAATTCACAATATGAAGACAACAGGGTTAAAATTGAAAATTCTCAGGATTAAAAATTCTATAAAGATTACTTCTTTATATTGCCATTAATGGCTTGACAAACCTTGCAAAGAACACATACATTTTTCTGTTAAGAAGTATATTTAAACAAAAATGAACATGATCACTTACGAATTTACAGTAAAAAAAGTAATCTGGCCATTTAAATATATATCTGAAAGCTGGAGAGGAGTAATTTTACTGTCTTAGAAGAAGTAAGCAACCTCTTTAACATCTGGCACAATTGTTAATACAACATCTGGGATTGATCCTGTTAGTAACTCAACAGCTACAAAGACTGTCATCCTACACAATCCTACATTTGTAAGACTTCACCCCATACTATGGATCAGACATTGGAGGAGATGTAATCATAAAGTGTATTGTCAGAATATACATGTTTTTTTTTTAGCTTTGTTTTACTGAAATGTTATTGTTTAGATATTAGGAATCAACAGTATGGCACTCCTTAGCATCTCAATAAGGGAAGTCCCTTGTTCAGAGTGTAAGTGGAGCCCTACATTACCGATGTCAAGGAGATCAGATCTGGGCTATGGTATTAGCCAACTCTAATCCCCAACAAGATGCAGGGTGGCCTCATACTCCCGTGAAACAACAATCTCTAACTTCCTGGGTGTACTCGACCTTGGATGTATTGCTAGGGAGAGCTGCAGTCCTTCTCCAATTGAAGGTACCTCTTATCCAATCTATTGGAGAAGTCTGCTGGGCTGGTACTGTATGTGTGAAAAACAGCAAGTGCCTTCAACCAGTCAAGGTTGTACAAGGATTGTAGCTGTGAAAGAGATCACTAATTGACCATTCCAGAACAGGGAGGAGAGGTAGTAGGGGGAGTGCAAAATATTAAAGCAATCGCCAATTCATTTACTTTCTGAAAGAAAATCGATAGCCTTAATAGGAAAATGGAAAAATAGAACATCTGCATACCCATGAGGCGATCATCCAATCTGTCATAATGACAAAAATTTCAGAATACTCTAAAGTCTTATCTTTATCCAAAATGTATTCTGGTGCTAAAGTACTAAAATATTGAAGATATCATGTAGAACCATAATCTACCAAGACAAAATAATCTCCATTTATCAGTCGATCGGTTATTTTTTTTTATAAGTGATTTACATGAAAAAGCTTATTAGGGAAGTTTTACGCACAGTATGACAATGTCTTTATTTTATGGCTCATCATCATTTATTAGAAAAACAGATCTGCCATGAACATCCAATGAGCCAAGGTCACAAGCAATTGCAGTCATAATGCTGGCACCACAATATGAGGAGCATTGAGAAGTAATGTATAGTAAAAGCAGACTGCGCTTGAAACTTTGCATGAAATACAAAAAAGCACACAATGCAGAGGATAAAAATCCTATCACTGTCATTGCTGAACAGAGCACAAATCACAATATGCTTTATGTGATACAATACACCTTGAATAAGATTTTTTTTAATCCATCTCTTTTCACATTGATAAACCTGAATAATTTCATGCATCTGACCATGAAGCTGAGCCTTTGTTTTTTCGTCAAAAAAGTAAATAAACCTCTCATCCAGTCTGTTAGAGACACATCACATGTTTTAATTTTATCATAAAAAATCATATACCTACACCAATTGAAATAATTCCATTTCCAAATAGGAATCTAACTTGGGAAGACAATGCAATATAAGCTGTAATGCAAGAAATGTCTTTCAAGTCTTGTGTTTGAAATTAGCTTTAAAACAGTTGTTTTAACCTTACTGAAGAGATCACATCAAACAAGGTAACTGATGGCATCAAACATCAACATGGAATTAAAAAAAAAGTTATTATTATATTTTAAACCTTTTTAAAACTTGTGAAGCAGGATTCTGAAAACAGAAACAGGAATATCAGAGATATAGTCTGGATTATGAGTGCTGACAGTACAGTGGTACAGTGTGCCTAGAATGAAGACACTTGCTGAATACAAAAATCTGTTAGATGTGGAAAAAAAAGCAAAATAATGCTTGCTGTTACTAACTATTTATGACTGCCACAACAGAGGACCACCACACTCATTCTTACCTGCTATCATGTCATCCACTGTGCTCATTTTCAGTAGCACCTGCTCGATCAGGCCCACCTCAGTGCTGGTCTGCAGGTTGCGGACACTTTTCCTCAAGATAGCGGTGAACATGCTCCAGATCTCGGCCTGGCACGTCACGTCACAGTGCTCCAGCAGCTCCACCATGCAAGCAATGCTCTCTGCATCCTGGATGATGAAATTCATCTCCAGGTCAAACTCACCACCCACCAGCTGCAGAAGAAGAGAGAGAGATTGATTTACTAGGATGCACAAGTCTTCAGAAAAACAGATCACCTTCTTGATTAATGCAGTTAAGACCGCATGAACGTAATGCTGTCGTGATTCAAGTGTGGCTGTTGTAATGGCTAATGTTAATGTTAACCAGTTAACAGGGAAAGGGCATACAAGTTCTTTAAAATGCTATCCTATGAAACAAGAGGTATCATAGCCCTCTGCTCAGAACCAACATATAGGTTGTACAATAACTTCAACACAGGACTAAAGTAGTCTTTAGAAAAATAGGCAGAATTTTTTAATAAGTTCCTGTACAGTAGAAAAAGACAATTGCTTCCTTATTACATCAAATCAAACACAGCAGGATTGCTTTTCATCGATTTAAAGCAGTAAGTACAAAGCTTCATTATAACAATGAACTGTCATCTTCTCATTGAGTAGCCCACATAAAACTCAGTTTAGTTTTAGTCTAAACTCCTTTATACTACACTACCCTGTGTAACACCGACAGACACTGAAAAACAACACGGACAAGCCATAAAGGTCAACACTGAATTTCCACTGCAAAATCAAAATTTTCTCTCCTGTTCTTTTTCATGTTGATGACCTTCACTGTCTCCAAAGTACCTATTAGTAAAAACATGGCTCCTCAGGCCCTTTCCTAGTGGCAGGGTTCCTACTGTATATCAAGAATGAAGTGATGGGGATGTCACTCAAAAGAAATCTGGGAGAGCTAATGGAGGGGTGTAACCTGTCAGGATTCCAGGATTCAATAACAATTAGTCTCGCTTCTGCGGCTCCATTTTTTAAATTAACACTGTGTTCTTACCCAAACTACAATTTCCCCACAGGATCATTCTTCACCACCAAGTCAAATATTTTATTCCCTAGTACATGTATCCAGAATAGACACTGCAGGTGAGCATGATGAAAAGTAAAAGTTTTTCCATTTTTACATCAAAAGCAAAAGGGGGTTCAGATGCATAAGATTTCTTTGTTATGGAAACATAAATGTTAACACAATCAATTCTTCCACAACTTAAGCTCCATGAGCATGAAACAAGCTCTTCTACTTACAGGTGTACACCACTGCATTTGATGAATTAAAGAACACCTATAGTAATTTATCATGTGATCCTTAAATTGCCATTTGCTATCTGTAAGCTGGGACACAGCTTAAGGCTAAGGGACAAAAAGCTAGAACCATCTCATGACTTAGCACCTTGTCATTAGCCATAGTCACTAAAATATCACTACATCTGAAAATCTGACAGCATGGCCCATCCGGAAAGGACAAATGAACTCAATTAAAATCTTTACCCTCCTGTAGTGACTGTCACTTTTAAATTCCAGCATAAAGGTACAAGGTGCCTGGCAATATTGTTTCATTTTCCACTATTTTCCACTATTACAGTTGTGTGTGTTTACGCTATGTGAATATCCAATCGAAGCTCTGTTAGATCAAAATGAGATTTACTAGCTTTTTAACAATTTTTTTTTTCTGGTTTCTTAAACTGAACGACAGGCTCATCCAATGAAATATTAAATTATAATAGAAATAGTAACAACTGGCAGGTCTACCAATACCTGTATCATTTTAAAAAAAGCTGTTGTTTGTAAGCAACAGCATGCAGAATAAGAGTTTTCTGATACAGTACACCATTATAGCTTAATTTACCAGCAATATAATAGTGAAGTAGTATAAACTGTAGTCTGAGCAATACAACACTACAGAAATATATTCTGAGCATATGTGTCAGCTTGTCTTGAATGAAAATGGTGTTCTGTAGAATCCTTGGGCAATAATGCAGTGAATGGGAAGTACAGACCACAGCGCAGATCACTGGTCAGGAATTAGTGCTGTCAGTCAGAATGGCCCTGAGGTCACCACCAGACCAAGTGTGCAATTCAGCAAAACAACAAAAGCTATACTTCATTGTGCATTACCCTGCCTCTGCACATACTTTCCCAAGAGTAACTACAAGCAACGTGTGTACAAAATAAGACATAACTGTCTATTTCTTCATTTTTTAAAAGAGTTACAAAGGAAGAACATACCAGTCTTAAATAAAAGGCTGGAGAAAGAAAAGACCAAGCTACTGGTCCCCTCAGAACTCACCATACACTAAATGATTCAACCATCCTGCAGCACTGAGTAAATAGATTTCAGCTAAGTCATCCCTTAGGTGTATTTCACTAGGAATAACAGATTAATCACTTATGGCCTGGGCTCATAATTCCTTACTTTAGAATTTGTGGTCTTTCTTTTTATTCTAAGGCATTTGTACATTACAATGTTGTGTCTACTACAGTATGCTCTACAATTAAGCTGAAGTCTAATTAGAGAATTATTTAGTGACCATCTTGATAGACATATAGTCTATTTTTTGTCCATCTCATTGAGTATCCCACTTGGTATTTTTGCTTAGTGAAGCTAATAACCTAGAAGTCAGAATATGTTTTCCAGACACCACAAAGAACATCAGCTTAAACTGTTTATTTTAGAAGTCAATTAATAGACAAATGAAAGATTACTGTATATTCTGAAATCCACAGCAATTAAAACTAGCAATGAAAATACTCTATATAATACTTCATCAATGTCTGGATAGACAAGAATTACACTGCAGAAAGTACTGTAACGAGTTTGTTATTTCAAAGAAAACAAATTACTAGAAAAGAAAACATTCAGCTACATCTGTCATAGTAGAACTGTCCAGCTTTGTCCAATGTGGGAAGAAGTGTAAGAGTCTCTATCGGGGAAAGAGGGCAAAGCTAACAAGCTGTTGAAACACTTGAACTCTGGCTTGAATCACTTAAGAGCATGTTAGAGCTGTTTTGTACATACTGTCACGTACCAGAATGCTTGTTAACAAGATGTTTCCAAAAATATTGGTTGCTAATGAAAAACCAAAGTGAATACGGAGCATAGTTCCTAAACACACTACAGCATAACTCGCATCTAATGCTTCAATCCACCTTTATCAAGACCACAGTACTTTACCTATAAAAAGATCAGTCACTTGTACAAGGACAAACATATTGTAAATATACAGTACACCACAGTATTTTAAAAAAGGTCTTTGCTATAATGCTTAATGACATCCAGGTAAACTGGCATGCTGCACTGAAATGACCAAGCCCAATCAATGTTTTTGGAAGCGACAGAAGAAGTAATTACAAAATAATATGATAAAATGGCTGTTTCATGAAATGCAAACTAGATTTTAAGAGCTCTGGTTACTGTTGTACCAAATCCAAAAGAAACACTTCTTAAAATTGGAATGACATCACACAAGGAGCTGTCAGATGTGTTTTCAGATCTGATGCAGCCAAATGCTGCTGACCCAGTTTTACGAACATTCACTTCTCCAATCTTACGTTTTATACTTTCATAATCTGTCTAGCCTGTTATATGTCCCAGGAAACAGCTCATGTCAAGTCATATCATCATTTGGATTCTCTGGTATTATCCCCAAGCTACAATACATTCTATCATTGCCCACCGAACTCCAAGTGTCCACTTAGTCCTATTCCACACACCTAATTCTTATCCTCCAGAACAGATTTACTGTATAGTCTGATCCAGCCTACAGGTTTACAGATTATCAGTTTCACTAATTGATACGTCACTGTATTCCAAGTGATCCATCAAACAGTGATTCACTCACCACATTATTACAGTGTTGTGCCTGGCCCTCCTTGATTCCCTCTTCTTTGCTTTATAAAGTATACTGTAGAAACCGTTAAGCATGAGCAATGCAAAGCTATTTCTATTTTTCAGCCTCACCTTAAAAATGTGCAACAGGCTTAGTTTTGCTGGCCTTTTCCATTGAACCACTTGACATACTGAAAATTAGTTGATTTTTTTATTCTTGAAAATCGGAAAATGGTGGTCAACTTTCCTCATATTTAAGATTTTAATTTTAGTTTAAAGAACAGTAGTAATATTACAGCATTTGATCCAGAGAGAGTTCTAAATTCACACCAGGTTTTATATTAAGATTAGGTTATCCACTCTGAGAGTATTTCAAGTTACAGTTACATTCACCCAAATGAGTAACTACACACTAATAGAAAGTCTTGCAGCTCAATAGATCTGAAATTCCTTATGACAGAAATAGAAGTTTCTAAAAATGCTGTATGTTTAAGAATTAAGAGTAAAGATCCACACTTCAGGATAAATCTGCAGAGCTCATGATTAGAGTGTTAAAGAAAACACTTTTGCTAAACAAAATTGCTCCTCAGTATACCTGTACTAATTAGAATTAAGCAAATGCACATCTTGAAAATATTGAGTCTGAAAGAGAACTTCCACTCCTTTAGACTATTGATTGTACACTTGACAGTCAATATTTTAATGCAAGAGTCTATCTTCTGTAAGATTTCATTCATAAGCATTTACAAAATCATTTTGACATTTTTTAGTACTGACCTGAAAAAACATTTTGTGCAGTAACGTCCTTTAAGGTTTAGCACAATGTATGTTATCTTTTTCTGTCTACGATATATGACACGCACATACAATGTATGCTGTCAGAACTTGGATATGAATGTCCATTTCAGGCGGTTCGCCACACCAATCCACATACAGTACTGTAGGAATCTACTCTTTGGTTCAGCTTTGTTTGAGCTATGGTAAGATGGAAAACCATTGAGAAACTTGGGAATGACATCACTATAACAGTGCTCTGTAAATCCTGTTGAACTCTCCTCCCAGCTCAACCTCCATGACTGACAAGCGACCTCATTAACCTGAGTCACTGATACCACGTGTAACAACCTCAGGTTCGAACCCTCATCACAGGTATACCTCAGAAAAGCCATTTAACATCATATACGAAAATATTAATATTCAATTATACATTAAACTAGGTGTTATAAACTCAGTAAGCACACCTGTACAACCTTGACGCACAGAACTTAATCAACCTACTGCATTTCCTCTTTTCTCAGGATGAAAATCACACTGACCAGAAGCCATAACAGACCATGCTAGAGAAAAGAAAGGAAACAAACACAAAACACATAATGCACAACCACCAAGAAATAAGGCTATAAAGACGTTCTAAAATAATGTACTCCTTCAGGGCCCAGTGGTAAGACAAGATGCGTACCAACCATTATTCTCAGTGTGACATTTAAGATGGGAAAGAAAGAGTGGGATAAGACGGACATACTTCATGATGCAGGGTGGGACAAACACTTTCCCATTTGCTTTTACAATATCAATTTATTTACAAAACAAATTCCAGGTCAAAGTGGAAAAAAAAATCCAGAAAACATTTTAAGATCCCACACATTAGTGGAAATAGAATGCCTCAATGTGCCAAACCTACAGTAGTTAATATTCTATAAAATGAAATACGTGTCAATTCTTTTGTTTCTTTTACTGTTATCGAGCAACTGTTCAACCATGGCAACAGATTTAGATTTTGAACATCCTATTTAGTTTTAGTTCCAGTAATAGCCTTTTCTTACTCAGTGGAAAACACACACTGCCCTATGTGGGTGAAAAGAACACAGAGTGTTAGTGCAACATGGTGAGCTCTATTACATTCTGCTATATACAGGTATATACAGTACTGTACTGTAAACACACAGTGCGCAGTGTACTCAATATAATTAATAGGCCATAATGGAATTTTAAACCATAATTTGTGAAACAATCATGAAGCCCAGTTTTTATTTGGACTAGGGTTGAGCAAGTCTGTCTTCAGTAACATGCACTCTTTATTAACCGTTTAAAGTTATTTTTTTTGTCTTTTTCTGAAAGAAAAAATATCAGCACTTCAGTGAAAAGCTCCTGCTGAACAGTCAAAAACAGCAACAGTTATGACTATGGAAGAGGCACAGAAGGAGGATGACAGCAATTTGAACTGAAACAGAAGAATTTAAAATAAACCAAAATGTTATCACACATACTGTGTCTCACAGTACCATGATCAAATACTACATTGTCGTTTTATTATAAATGCTTTCCATAACGTGGGAAAGGACATATGGTCGATTTCTTGTCAAGAAAAAAAAGGTTTCACAGGGAAGTTCACTGCATTGTATGATTCCGAATAAAGAATGCCACCAACTAAAGCAATGGGTCTTTGAAGGTCCTTAATTCAAGCCAAAATAAATCAGACATTTTGTGACACAAACAGTTCACCATCTTTGCCATCTTGCATCATACTGTATGTAAACAGATAAATAATAAAAGATACTCAAAAGACTTAATGTCATCAGTTTTAATGTCGGTGCAAGTTCTGACAAAGCTCGCTCCATTAACATACTGTACCTTAAAGAAAAGAGTTATAACACTCAAGTTGGTTGGTGCCCTGTTATTTCAAAACCATGTCTTAAAACCCAGTGAAGTAAGACAGTATCGTAACAGTGCTTTAAAAATATACTCATGGGAATGAAATGTACTGTATCTGTAGGGAGGTCATTTAGTCAATTTTGTAGACTTTTCTTATATTGAATTAGCCAGTTACAGTACAGGCTTGCCATCCAACCTTTGCCTGACCTCATTCCTTTGAAAATGCCACCTCTGAAGTCAAACATCCAAGGGAGTAGAGACTGAAAATACTAGTCTCTATTTTATGAGCAATAACATAATGTGTTCAACTGACTTTCTAGACAGCCTCAAATATGTACAGTAATGTAATAAGATCATCTAATGTATGTACAATGAAGAGCTGTTTAGTAATCTTTGAATCATTTTCCCCAAACTAAACTTAAAACACTGGTGGTATAATTTACAGTACAAATGATACAGTGTACCAATGCTTTCAAACTACAGGGCTCAGAGGTTATGTTACCGAGACAAGAACTGTATCTTTTTGACAGGAAAATGATAGTGAACCTTAAGCACCATGATATGCTGGTTGATTCAAAGGTTGACTTTCCAAAATGAATGTCATTTGAGATGAAAGAATTTAAAGAGGATCAGGAGAGACCTCCTCCAATATTTTGCCTTAATTTTAGGTATTTTGAAGGACACAGCTCGAAAGACAAACAAATATTGAAATACAAATCAACATGCGCTATTGGAAAATACTGTAGAGGAACCTCTGTTTTATTTAGCCACTACATATTACAGCAACCACTGCACCAGCAACCCTTGAAACATTAGGGCAAGAAGCAAGAAACTTCTTCAACAGTTGAGGTAAGAGGGAAATTTAGGAAGGCCAAACTGAGCAAGGCTGAGGTGGAGTTTAGCCAGGACACCAGGGTTATAGCCCCTTACTCCTACAGTGACATTGAAGTTTCCAGTCACCATACTGGGGTACTGGTTTAAAACATTCTTACTCACAGGGAAGAGAGACACCTACTGATGCCATAACACCACTTGCAGCAGCAACCAGGGTTTTCTCAACAACCCTACCCGGCAATGATCAGGCTCAATCTTCCTTAACTTCTGAGATCAGGCCACTACTGGCAACGCTGCTGTCATCAATGAACAGCAGCAACAAGGATGTACTGTATATCACATGGGTAAAATCAGCAAACCTCACCTGCAGGGAATCCACAGCAGAGCACTATCCACAGCTGAGCACTATTATAGCAGTGTCATCATACAGCTTCTGCAACCACCTGGACTGCTCTGAACAAGAACACAGACTCTACAGGTTGATCTTTTTGATCTGCTGCGGTCAAGAGCTGTCAGGACTACAAAAGTGACGCTTTACAAGACCAATGGTTCCACTTGCTTTTTTGTCCATTCAAACCAGCACATTCTACAGCCTCGTCAATTCTAACTAATAGAAAAAGAAACCTTTTACCGCACAGTGGCTTTGTGCTCCTGAAGACCACCAGTTACTTGCTTTCTCTAAAGCAAATCAGTAATGTATGCTTAAGATGGAATAATGAATTCAAATGGTGCAGATAAATCAAAAGATTGTGAGACTGTGTTGCATCAACAAATATATGACAAAGAAAACAAATGTTCTTTTCACCTCAGGTATTAGTATTTCAAATATGTGAATCTTCTACTTACAAAGCTACACTGTTAGGCTTACTTGTGCTCCAATTCTAGTTTAATCTTTTTCATTCTTGGTTGGTTTACCACTACAGATAAAAAAGGACAAAAAGGAAAAAGGAAAAAAGTCAAAACATTCCGCTAATATTATACACTCCTGTTCCGGATCATATTGTATATTTCAGACATGTCATTATTAATATCTTATAATTATTCTTTCAAAGCTCACTCTGATCCAGAGAAACTGTAAATGGATAAATGATGCAAAGTGTCTCTTTGACTATGAGCTCGCTAAACATAAGCTGACTTAAAACATGTAACAGAAGAAGTACAGTATATAGGAGTTTGCATCCCTCAATAAAAATGACAAAAGCACCTTACATATTTTGAGGGTTAATAAAAAAATGCATTTTGGATCTTTAAAAAAAAAATCCTACATCCAAAAGAAAAATAAAAGCAAAACTGAATACAGCAGCCACATACAGTACAGTGTAATTTCATTCGCACTGGTGATAATCATGGCTGAGGTCTGTGGTTTGTGAAACAGTTATTAGCCCATTATCATACTCAGTCACTGAAGCAGAACAAAGGCATATGGTATGGCATGCTGCATGGGACAATAGGTTTTACATCTCGTTCGGCTTCACTGCTCTCCTTCTTTTCCATATTAATCAATTAATTCCATAACAATGCATAACAGCGTCTGCAGTGGACAGACTAATCATGGAATCTGCTCCAGAGTGTAATTTGCACCAGTTATTCTTGGAAAGGAAAAATCAAGACATCGGAGACAACAAGCCAAGAACTTACTGTCTTTTATTTTATTTTCATTTCCTTTATAGCGATTACACTTTCAAAATGACAATACAACAGTAAAACGTTGAAAAATTACTCATTGCAGCTGTGCTTTATTTACTTCTTTATTACAGAGCACACTTCACTGGTAAAGCAAATTATGTGCAGCCGTTTTATTTCCTTATTCAAAGCTAATTCGTCATCCATCCATTTTATAACCATTTCATCTCATTCGGGGTCACGGGGAGCTGAAGCCTGTAGCTGCAGGCAATGGGTGGGGTATTAGGTGGGGTAACTCTGGACAGGATGCCAGTCCACCACAGAGCAGACAAACACACAGACATGCACACACTCACACCAGGGCCAGTTTTCCAAGAAGCCAATTAACCTAGCAGTACTGTATGGTGTTTTGTTTGGACTGTGGGAGGAAACCGGAGCATATACTATAGAGGAAACCCACACGAACACAAGGGAAACATACATACTGTACGCAAAGAGAGCCCCAGGTCCAGAATTGAACCCTGGACCTCAGTGGTTAGTATTGGTGCCTCACAGACCTGTGCCACTCTTAAAACTCTTTGATTATATAAAAAAAACAAAAAGGCATAAGATTAACATAATCAACTCCCCAAACAAATGCATTTATGATCATTTAAGCTCGTATGTGATGTCAAAACGGACAGGAGGGGAGCATCTGAACATACTTAACATATACAATACCCAATAATAAAAAAAATGTTTTACAGTAAGAAGACTAATACAACATCAACAACAACAACAACAACAACTCTTTTTAAATGACTATAAAGAGGTGAACAGTATATAATTTCATCTGGTTCTTATTCACACTTTAAACTGATTTAACTGCTGGCTTGTCCAATTTTAATTAGAAAATTAGAAGTGGGTGGCATATGGGTTAAGTCTACAGAAATTAATGGGGAAGTACAAGCACAATATCATTATTTCAGTCTTATTACCACGGTGAAAGCTTTAGTTTTGAGCATTTTTTTTGTTTTAGTCAATCTCTGTGAATGAATAAGACCTTTAAGCACATCCTTTAATGAGACAGTCCACTTGCCATTACACAGCTGTTGGGAGGGCACTGTCACACTGACATAAGGACAAAAACCTTATCCACTAATTTAATCGCTTACTTCATCTTTGTACAATTTTAATCTCCATGTGGAAAATAATACCAGTGAAATCTGGTTGAAATTAGAGAACAAAAAAAATCATATCAACTGTTATCAAAAAGCAAAAAAAAATAACTGCGAATCTAAAACCAGTTACAGTAACAGAAGAAAACCACATACGGATGCCTCTGAAGCAGTACTGGGCTAAGCATCTGTTCTGGTAACCTCAGGGATTGCTTCAGTCCATCTACTGTGCGGTGGTTATTTATGAATGCACCTCTCTATTTTGCATAATCAAGCAGTGGCAGGCACCAAGACGAATTTCCCTCTACCACACATGCTAGCCCGATTAGCATCAATGATGTGCTACAAGCCTTTGTTAGCTGTAATTCATTTTTATTAACAAGTTTTCCATCCTGTTCCAACTGCCATCTGTTCAGCAAACACCCTGGAGACCCCCTACCCCTCCTCCCGCAAAGAGATAGAAGTGGATGTGCCCACTGACGGCCTGCCTGGAAAATCCCAATACCTGGACACCACCATTCTGCACCACCAGCTGCAGTGGGGGGGTTCTGCTGCCACCATGTGCAAGGTTACTGCAAACGAAACCCAAAGCCAAAAGTATAAGCGCATATAGCATCCTTGTTATTTCTGGCTCGCTGACAAAATTAGGGATGCGCTAGTTAATGAGTCCTCCAGTGGGCATTTTCAAATACAAACACTCCCCTTACAGCTCTGAGACTGCAGGACTGAGGGAAAACCAGAGTCCACCCGCTCAGAGCTGGGGTGTTTTTTTAAAGACAGAACTGAACACATCATGTACTGTACGTGTGTGCATGTACTGTACTGTACTAACAGGAACCGTACTACTAAGTCTAACAGAAGGCTATCTGCATTGGCTTTTACTCGTCTCTTTTTTAAATGTGCAAAATGAATTAATTCTAAATGTTCAACTGTATATAGAATACAATAAAATGTATCCCCATAGATACTGAATATATAAAAGTACGATGTTCACGTTTTCACATTCTGTATCCCTACAGTACATTTCAGGACAAATACTGTATCTGCATTCAAAAATATATAATGTACATTACATTAAAAGAAACTTCTCGTATTTGTTAGTAAAAGAATAAAAGTATGCATCTGCAAATTGATTAAATGTTTTATTTAATCATTTTCATTTGATGGGGGTACTAAAGTAGCTTTTACTGCTACTTAAACTCTAAACCACACAAACCAGTAAGAGTTGCCTGGGCAAAGGTGATGAGGTGATTTAACCTGCTGAAAGTCACTCCCGGGTGCAAATCAAAAACAGACATAAGGCACATTTTTTTCCCCCAAAATGCAATCAACATCTAGGCGTTTGTTCCTTCAAAATGTGAGAGCGAGTTACAACACCACAGCTGAACTCACCTACGAAGTCCGCTTTAGTGATCACAATTTTGATCACCCAGACAGATGTCAGCAATGTGTGCAGGAAGAGATTTCACGACACAGATCTAAAGTACAATACACTAATTATTGATGAGTACAGACTTATCAATGGCAACGTCCAAGTGTGATGGCCTGGCCAGGAGAGTCTAGGAACTCCAGAACTCCCCTTGCTGTGATATAATAACAATCTGTCTGCACGGTAGCACGTTGAACAAAACCTGGGACCTCAGTTGCCATCCTTCCTGTGGGTTCATCCTGACATGGCAAACATTCCAGGAGAACAAGGCTTAGCTGCCTATACCATTCATGCAACCACTGCTTTCTTGCCAGATGACATCATTAAAGGGGTTAAATGACAGCGGGGTCACCAATACAGGCTGCCTAGGAGACGGCCTCAAAAGCCTGTAAATAATACAGCTGTGACTGGTAAAGAACCCATTTAATAATTAAATGTTTTTTGGGAACTCTCACATGGGTTATAATTGTACATAAGGGTAGAAGAAGGAGGTTCTTATATATGTATAGTGTATATACACAATAAAATGTATCCCCATACATACTGACCTAATTAAAGAAGGACGTTCAAGTTTTCACATTCTGTATCCCTATATTTCAGGACAAATATCTTGAGCCAAGATATGTTCCAATGGGGGTCAGAGACCAGAGATCAGGCAAATGCTTATCCAGACTCTACATAAGGAATGAAAAACAACAAGACAGCATTCATAACCTAGTGCAAAACATGTGTCACAGTTTGAGTTGCTTATAAAGGAGGCCACACACACACACGACTAGCATACGGCATTCACTGTTGATAAACCATTTTGATGAGTAATGATAATCAGCATAATGAACGTACAGTACATGCAATGTACTTTAGAAATATCTTTCTCAAGATGGGAGTCAAATCTATATAATATTCTTATTGATGTACAGTAACTGAGGTTGGAGATATCATCCTTAATTTTATTTATAGAGCTATAAAAAGTGGGGCTGAATTTATCCTTCTGAAACCTTCCATATCATCCTGGAAAACTGACAGTGAGACCCAGCCATGACCTTGTCTTCTCTGCACCTTTTCGTTTTTATCTTACTCGGGCCTGTGCAGTCCTGGCCCTTGAGAAACACCATGTCTGCAGGTTTTCATTCCAACTCGACTCTTAATGAGCAAAACAAGGCTACTGGATTAATTGAACCAATTTAACAGCTTACCCCAGCTCTACATCCGCTGCTAAAGAAGACAATAAAACCTGCAGATACAATTGTCTTACAGAACCAGGATTGGTCAGCTCACAATTAAGTGAAATACCATTTTTCCCATGTATATTTTATATATAAATGTTATCTATTTTAGTAATGCCTTTTTAAGTTTTGTTTTTACTTTTGAATCCCTGAGTACTCACAATACTTAATAAATGAGAAATATTTATTAATTATATTAATTATATTTAAGACTAATCCAAATTTCCATTTTTTTTAGTTTTGGCCTATTGCTCATGCTTCCCATGCATAAGAGTACTCCACAAGCCTCTTTTATTATTCTCCATTCTGAGGTGGTACACATTTACCTTCAAAATCTTTTTTTTTTTCATGCTTCAATCAAGTCTAAACAGGCTAATGTGCTGATTTTGCAATACTCTCAAAATAATGAATAGTGAATACTGTTAATTAAGCACTATAGTCCCCATTGATAATATACAGTCTGAATGTGATGATTAGGACTTAAGTAATAATGCACTCCTGAATGAACATAATGGGTTGTAATTGAATTAAGGAGTTCCTGAAACACTGTATAATTTAACCACAAATGCACACTACCAATGGTTTATTCATGTAAGTGCAATCCAGTGATAAACAGTATCTACAGCATTCATTATGTACTGAAGTGTGCACTTCAATCACTGGGTGTAATTTAAATCTGAAAGAAAATGTCATGATGGGATATTGATAAGACCTCTAACCTACTCTCCACTACTGTGCACATATTTAACCAAAATATAGATTTTTATATTATATGTCTTATAAAGTCTTGAAAACAGGCACTGTGCAGTAGGTTAGTTCTCCATAAACTTTTAGTTTTTTAAATTACAGAAGGCAGCACTTATTAACAAAGGTGGACTATTATTACAACAAATTGAATATTTTTACTGTTCTTTTAACTCTTATTTTATGAACAACATATCACACTGAAAAGTTTGCAGGATCTGAGTTTTAACTAGCTTATCCTATTTCTGGTTCATCCCTCTGACAAAATGACTTTTTTTCCACCATCCCATCTTTGAAGTTCAGCTGTTGGAAAGACAATTTTCAGGGTAAATGTTGATGCTATACAGTAAGCCCTTCCTGAAGCATTTTCGTCACTCTCCGATATCTGCAGCTCTTATTCCTTCAATTCTAAGTGACTTAGTTCCAGATTAAACACAAACTTTGATCCACCAGCATGTCACAAATAGTGCACCCACTGCTTGATGTGGGGCTGTTTGCCAGAAGGACTGTTCCTTCCACCCAGTAGTAGCCACTGCTGTGAACTGCAGATACTGCATTTGTAATCTGCAGCTGGTGGTTGGGTCAAAGGTGTGATTGGTGTGATTTAATCGCCTTAATCTTTCAGATAGTTTTGTCCTTCAGAAAAGAGAAAAATATCTACACCTACAGTGTCAAAATTTGAAGGTTTTTTTTACTGCACGTTGGGTTTTCTGGTTGTGCAAGTGTCGCACACGGAATTCTCAGCTCTTGTACAGTACACACAACCAGGACAGCACCAGGAGAAATGCACAAAACAATGGTATGAATGTACTGCTAAGGTCTGTGTTAATAATTACAATCACATACTAGGTGATTATTTTTGCTAACTTTAAATCTGGGGTCTCCCTTCAATTGTTTGAAAATTAGATCCAGATTTGTTATAAAGCAGATGTGGTACAAGCACTCCAGAGAAAATAAGAATGGATACATTGTTTTCACTGTTACACACAACTCTTTTTAAGGTCACCAATGTATATTCTGAAAGGATACAGGCATAAATATAACCAGCAGTTGAGCAGATAAATGGATTTCTCAATGAACTTTGACTTTTCACTTTCAGCTCAAAACCAGGCCCTTCAAAACTTTAAAGACTTACTGTAATTAACGTGGTGCAACATTTACAATTTAGGAATTATGACCATATGTTCTCCTCAGCAATAAAAAAATCAAAGCTCATTGTTGGTTTACTTTCATTTTCCATTTCTACTGTTCCAATTAATTATGTGGACAGACGACCTAGACTATTTAAATGTTCCTGGTTTCACAAGGTAAAATTTTTAAAAGGATTTCATCCTTGTTTCATTAGTTAAAATTTTAAAAAGTTCATTTTTCTTTTTGCTTTTTCATACTAAATGCTAACCTACAGTAGGGTCCCAGGGTGAAATGTGCTGTCAAATGTCATTATGACATTACTTACTATTATGCGATATTCATTATTAAGATTAAATGTAATTATACGGTTTAAATAGAAACAAATACTGTCATTGCTTGCAGGAGGGGTGCATTACAATTTTGTCAGAAGAAATGATTTTGTTAAACAATTTTGTTCATAATGGAAAATAAGTTAAATTTGCTAAACATCAAATGAATAATACTTTAAGACAGAAAAAGCAACAAAAGATGGCCAATGAGAGAAAGTAGTGAAATAAAGTTCAACCAAAAGCAAAAACTCTAGACATGTTGTACAACTCTAAGGAGCCAAGGAGCCTATTCAGTATATAGAATATGACGTCAAATATTCCACTTAAGAATAAGTACTTGAAACAACAAGACTAAAATGGGACTTTTTGCCAGCAAAACCTATTGTAAGAATACTTTCTATTACTATTCTATTACTATGTATCATTTCTGTAGCAATCTACAGATACATGAATATTTCAACTATTACAATACTCTATTTACAACATTCTCTTCCTAAAACAAGGAAAATGGAAATCTGGAGTCATGGTAACTTCTCACTTTTCTTCACATCAGTATCTCACATAAAACAAGAGCAGCACTTACAACAAAAACAAGTCGATTAATCTCATCAGTATGCCTGTTTTATCACTCTATGAATTATTATACATAATTAAAATCTCTTAAAATTAGAAAGAATACAACAAGATTAGAGATTTATAGACAACCAAAAGGCTTGATGCCCAAAAGATTAAACGATTTGATAAGGACGCCATATCACAACGCCATTAATACATTAAGTGACTTACAGACATAATGTGTCTGTGTTATCATACACCAGGGTGCCAGTGGCAGTGAACAGTTTTGAAAATGCCAGTAACACTTCACTGGATATTTAGATGACGGCTGTGATCAGCAAGCAGGCACCCCATGAGAGACTGCTGTGGGTGGGTTTCATCTGGGACCAGGGGAGAGGCTGTTTCCCCAGGTGGGTGGGATAAGGGAATCATTCCAGAGGAATGCAGTGGAAAAGCATAGCTAGGGAGCAAACAATTAGCATGCAGCTAATCTAAATGCAAATCCCCTGCAAAAAGAAAACATAACTGTTTATAATTGAGTTATGAGTTCCAGAGAGTCACCATGATATGTGCTGCTGATGGGGGGTTTCTACTGAACTCTCTTCTTACCCTCAGTTCATCAGGTTAATCTGGGAAACCACAACACTACCAGATCTGTCACTTGACTTTTCTCATTGTCCTTGCAATCACCATTTGGAGATAAGACTTTACAGTGCGTTTCACAGTGCGCTTAAAATTACGTACCATAATTCTGAGTTATACTTGTAATATGAGTTCACAAAGTACTTTGTTTTAATATTCTTATAAAGAAGAAAAACAGGCAACGTGATAGCACAGTGGTTAGCACTGCTGCCTCCCAGGGCTTGATCCTGGGGTGCTGCTGTATCTGTGTGGAGTGTGTATGTTCTCCCCATGTATGTGCAGGTTTCCTCTGGGTGATCTGTCTGTGTGTGCCCTGCAATGAACTGGCAGTCCCATCCAGGATGTACCCCAGCTTGCGCCGGGATAGGCTCTGTCTCACCCGCAGCCCTTTATGGGATAAAATAGTTAGAAAATGGAAAATGAAGGAAAACAGGTCAACTAAACTGACAGTACAAGCTCGCAAGACTTAATGTCAGCTACAGCTGACAGGAATTAGTTAAATGTAACTGACACACATGGAATGCCAAGCCTGTTCCTTTAATACAGTACTTCAAGTTCCTTTCGTTTGGCATGCAGCTACCTTGTATTTCTATCATGGTGCGACCTATAGGCTGTTTTCAAGGAAAGCAAATGCTTTCATTGAAACTAATGAAATATTTGGATTTGTATAAAAATACATCTTTAGTCACTTTTTTCATTTGTGTATAACCTTTCACAAAGTTAACATTCTGAGTGATGGGAGAGTGGCAACCATTAAAGTTTACTAGATCAACTTTCCAAGAAAGATTCCCTACTAACAGCAGGAATGTGGAAAATTAAAAAAAGAAACAATACACTTTCCACACCACATAACCAATCAACTTCCACTACTAGATTAGGCATCTACTGCTTTGTGAAGTTTCATGAGTCTACTATACATATGATCAATTCATGCAAATTTATAATAACTAAGACAGATGGCTTTTGATGACCTTAATAACATTAATAGTGGTAATAGAAAATGTATGTGTACCAATGATGTAAATCAGTCACAGGTTGTGTAATTTAAGTGCAGAATCCAACATGGGGCCCCATCATGAGTGCTATCAAACAGAATCACTGGTGGACATGAGCAGATATAAATACAACTTTACACGGCTCAGTTCAATTTACCATTCATGAGAGTTTGGAAGATCTTCCAAAAGTTACCTAAAATCTAATACATGCTAATACAACCAGACCATTTTCACTCAGATATATTCTCATCATGCATCTAAAGTTTCAAGAAAACCACAGCAGCTCATTTGACCCTAGATTGTGATTGGACCATTGCTCAACTTGAACTGATGGACATGCACAAACGTACTGTAATATAAATAGCATATACTGCATAATTAAAAACACTAGCTTATTCATGTAATGATCACATCCTCCAAAAAACAGACAGATGAGATCCTTGGATCAATAAGATAGTAACTACCAAACGGACTGAATGCCTGTCACTCATTTGTAACCTTTGTTTTGTTCTTAAAAAGACTGAATTCACCAAACTTATAGCTGCCAGCCCCATTAATCCAGCATTTGTAGAGGGTTTGCATTTTAAGACATAAAAGTAGATGTCAGCCACAGCATGTAGCGTACAGCAATGTATGACATGGGCATAGTGTCAGTAACACAACATAGTGCCATCAGCAAAATGGTTCTGGTAATTTCTGTGGTTTCAAAAAAGATGTTTGATTTTTATCCTCTTTGGTGGCCCAAGCAGAGAAAAATAATAACCTTTACAAGAACAATATGCTTCCAGCAACAATGGCTTGGAAGCCTAAAACCTAGCAGTGTTCAATGTATCACTTGCAATAAAGAAAAAAACACTGTAAAGGTCCTATTGAAAATTCTATCCTGCACAGTACAGTATATTTCCATTGCCAGTAAAGCTATCCAAGCACACTGCAATCAATGTACTCTGCCTAGAAGCAGAATCTAAGACATAAACATCGCATCTAAAAGAGCTCTTGGCTGTTACTGCACTTTAATACAAAGATATCTGTCGTATCTATTAAAAGAATCTTCTGTTGGTAACAAAGTAACAATACAACAAAGAAGTCTTCAGAATTTTTCTCTTGTAGTTTATTGTTGCTCCCACTGGGGAAGAAACTCTCAACCACTGATATGAATAGTGTGTATTTACTGTAATAACCACAGTACAAAGGTTTAGTTATTCATAATGGCCAGCTTTCTGCTTCAAATGAGAATAAAACCTTTCCTGTGAACACATAAGAGTCTCCTACAATATCTTTAATACATACAAAACAACAAATATTCTTCTGGAAAACAGAAATAATATGTTATTTCTTACAAATAAACATTAGACAAACAAGATGGTAAGATACTGTAGTTCAGTAAGCTACTGTATCATTAGAGGTAGCAACTTATGGGATTTCCTTCCAATACAAAGAAAATCCCAAAGACCATGTATTCTTATCATTTACACCCTTTTTGTCACACAATCTATAGTAAAATAATATTTCATTAAAAAACTTTAGTTTCCACAAATACTTTACAGCATTAAAGACATGAAAGACTAATACACATGTATTAGATTAAACTTCCATTAGAACACAAAGCTAAAGTGAACTGGAGTATTTTCAAGGATAAGCAGTTTGTACATTGTCTGAAAGTACTGGGAAAGATTCAACGATTCAGTGAGTTAAAGATTGTTTGAAAAAGCCCTGAACAGATGGGTTCTAAGCGTGGGGCACCCTAACCCAAACAAACACCAGGTGGATGTCAAATCCTGTAATGTACACATGCTCTGTGAACCTTGCTGGCTTGTACTTTTGACCTTACATTTTTCATAAACTGAAATTACTGAATTTTTTACTGCACAACTGGAACGGCTGAATGTCAGCATTTGAAAGAAAGCTGGAATTCTGGGGGAAAAAAAACATTGTGCCCAGAAACACCCTTTTCTCATGGCTGAGTGATGTTATAGATGAGGCACAATCTGCGCTGTGGATCCCTTCACGAACCATTTGACATTCCTCAGTTAACTTGGATAAATATTCTCCCAAAGGTGACACACTCCAGGATGTCTGGATCACACTTCTTGCCAAGGCAACGACATTGAAACATCTTTCAAAAGGCGTTCAGAAACAGATGACTTGAAAGAGAACACAGAGGGGACACTTGCAATGCAATTCAAAGGACAAGCTGGGGGGAGAGGCCTGGTTGAGGCCTGGCCCAGAATACCCAGCTTTGTGAAAATAGGCTATCAAAGCTCTTTTGCTGTTTGGTTCATCCCGTGTGACGCTTTCTTACTGAACACTACACACTTTCTGCTCTGGCTACAGTATGTTTAAGATGAAAAACTGAACAAGACTTCCAAGTAAAGGACAACCTCAAACTTTGCTTTTCAAAGGTTGCTCAACAACCTGACAAGCTGTCCACAGAACATAACCGACACCATGTTCATTAAGTTAGTAAGTAAGGTTTTAAAAACGTAATATTTTCTAGGATTGTCTTGCAATAGGCACATTTTATAATGGAAAGAAAATAACTCAAACCTTGACAAAGAAATATTTTTCATCACAACAGCACAGCAAGTGTGACAGTAAAGATACTGTATTAAATGTCCTGTGAATGGAATTTCACAGGACGTATTACAGCACGTCCATTTAACATGAGCATGAGGATGTAGTATGAAAAATGTATGTACTTAAGGACCACAAATTGCAAGACGTTTTTGGTGTATGTGCTTCCTTTTTTTCTGTTTAGACAGACAACAGGATGAGACCTTCACCTGTAATTCAAACATTTTTATCTATGGAATATACCAATAACGAAGATAGCTGCAAATGCAGTAGAACAAGTTGCTATTGTACTACAATCATCCGCAAATAAATACAAGTGACAGAATAGGGAGATAATGACTAGATAATTGTGTAAAGTGATATTTTAATTCATGTGCCCATGAAGAGGGTACTCTTTAAAGAAGAAAAGAGTATGGATTCCTATTAGGCTTCTGGTGTGGTGCGGTGCCTCTGTGGCTAAGGATCTGTGCCTGTGGCTGGAAGGTTGTCGGTTCTATCCCGCGGCCAGCAGAGGAATCCTACTCCGTTGGGCCCCTGAGCAAAGCCCTTAACCCTAGGTGCTCCAGGGGCACCGTATAAATGGGTGACCCTGCGCTCTGACCCCAACCTTCTCTTCTCTATATGGCCAATTAAGTGATCTTATTATGCTTTTTGCACGTACAGTAGATGTTCTATGTAGTTCAGATCAGCTTTGTTTGCACAGTCATTGATTCACCAAGAGTAAAATTATACTTCTAACTTTATTGTGTGGTTAAAAAAAAACAGTGTCAGGTAGTAAATAGTTGACATGATCGTCAAAAAGGTGACCTAGTTCAACCTCCTTGTTTAGTAAGGAGAGCTTTAGCTTCAAGGTACAGCAATGCTAATAGCAATAACGAGACCAAAAATGTTTAAAGAAACTTGCAGTGGAAAACAGTCTCAAGAGAGCAAATGAAAGACACCAGTTCACTGCAAATAGGTATCATAGCAAGGAACGCACTGAAGCATGAAAATTACTTTGGAACGTAAAATGTAATAGCCTTGCCCATTGCCTATTGTTAAATTTGTTTTAATCTAGGTCTTGCCATGGAACAGAGGATGTTCAATCTGATTTCATTATCTCTGTTAAAGCAGCTCATGAGTGCATGCATCGCCCATTCATTTAAGATAAACCCACAAGTGCACTTTGCCTGATGTCCCCAGCCTTCATTAGATTTCTCCATGTCAAAGCAGATATTGAATTAAACATGGAAGAAAAACACAAACAGAACCTCCTTCAACAGCTAGAACCACCACCCACACAGTTTAGGCCTACTACTGAGGAACAGAATATTGACTTTTTCTTCTGCATTAGTTCCGCCTCTAAATTAACTTGTTTAAATACAGTGGTTTTGAAAAAGATTTTTATGAATACAGAAAGACTCTGTACAATATTATCATCTGAGGAAGTTTTATTTTCAGAATTAATTTTAATAAAAGCGTGAGATATACAACTTTGTGTAGTGTTGCTATTCTACTGTAGGAAAGATGTCTGATGATAAACATTGGAGAAAAGAAGTAGGCAGGTTTGTCCTGCCATTAATAATTATTTCATCAATGACAGCATGCCTTATTGAAAAAGCAGAGCTTCTAAGAGCTCTGTGTGACGCACTTGTGATAGCAGAACCAAACAAACACTCAAGTTGTCATCAGAGCTGTTGACTTTAACACTTTCAATAGGAATTATGGGTCACGGACATTGTTCAGCACACACTGTAGTGCCAGAAGCACAACTGTGGACCTGTGGATAATGTCAGGCAACAGTGAACTTCCAACTCCCACAGAGCTGCCATGACTGTACCACAGTTGCTGATTTATTTGCTTGCCTATATATTTTTTAAGACATTTCAGATTGAAGATTTCATCATAAGCATATTTTACTTCACCTGTCTTTAAGAAGCTCTGCACATCACTCTGTGCGGTCTTATTTGCTCATTTGACGTACTGAGTTTTGCATCCTGCCATGAAGATTTCGAGTGAGAAGCAAAACTGTAGGATTAAGTAATTAGGAATGCTGTCTTTTCTTATCCCTACAACAACAGAAAAACAAAAATTGAAACACTCAACACACAGCCAGGTCTTCCTGCTAAAACCTCTGACAGACTGGTGTTACAGAGGTCAAAGGAAGCACCATTATTTATGGCAACAACATATACTGTAAACTCCCTTCACAAAGAACAAAAGGTGTTATAGAGGTATGCCAAAAGCAAGAAACTGAACCCTATTCCACTCAGCTGGTGAAGAAATATTTTAGTGCCTTCTAGGTCTGGAAATAAGGTACCAAGTATGTAGCACATAGCACATGATGGTAGATAAATACATTATAAATGCAAAATCCTCAAACCTGTAATGTTTCAAACCCATGTGCAAAACTATCCGTTTCTATTCCTGATACATTCGGTTGGCTGAGCAGCTTTTGAGGTTCTATGGCAAATTTAAATGCGCAATGGATGCAGAAGAAAAGAGTTCCCTGACTAATCACATATGGTACACGGATATGTTACCTTATCACTAGCTGTGTTCCTGCCATGCTCAGATGAGTATGAAAAAGGAAGTGGTATCTGTTTCGTAATGCAATTAAATGTTAAATTGCTCATTAAGTGCACAAGGTGCAGTGACAGGTTCCTTCCTTGTGCTCTTCAGAAGGAACTCTACCACTGCAGGCAGAAGTATGTACGTGCCTTAATTTCATGCACAGCTGCTCTTCTGTTGTCAGATCCAGCACTTTCGCTTTCATGTTCAAGTTCATGTCATACAGTACAAGAATGTGTCGTGGTGTCAACTCAAGTGTCCTGAAAACACCCGCCATATGGTTTACATGCACAAAAACCTAAATCAACCAGGATTTATGGAGCAAAGTATAATGTGCCAATGCAGCAATTAAGCACTTGTAAGGCACAGGCCGCTAAGGGACACTAGAATGCAGCCTAATTCATTCCCACTTGCGCTAGCTGTCAGTTCAGTACAATGCAGATGCAAATGAGTCTCCATTACTTTGAAACTGCAAGCATTTCATTAATAACAAAGTAACTTTTAAAAATTCTTCATTCTTATATGTTCAATGAGAACGAATCCCAAAACTATTTCTTGTTTCACAAAACAAGTTATTGGATTATCAAAACTGAATCAGATAGGTGCATGCACATTTTGTCTCTGGCATACAGTAAGCATTGGCATCCTGTATCTAAAAAATGTTATTCAGCAATTTCGTCTACAAAACAAGTGTTGATTTACATTTTATTTACTTTCTTCTATGATGCTTCTTCTAGGTTTGACAGTCATTTGATCAAGTAATAGTTAAGGCATTTTTGTTCAAACCAAATGTCATTCAGAAAGCACCATTTTATATCTTAATGTTATACAACATTAATATGATCAAAATATGACCATGACAAACTACATATTTTAAAAAATACAAATAATCATGCTTTTTAAGAAATAGAATAGCTATGCAAAAGAAAACACATAAAAATTGTTCATAAGCTGAAAACTTGACTAAAAACCAAGTCCCAGTATTTACAGTAGATAGACAAGAACAGACACAGAGAGCTAATACTTTATCTAAAAGTGGGCACACTTGAGAATCACAAAAGAAACCAGAAAATGAAACTGCTTGGCCCGATTCCTGAGTATCCAACAAAGGACAATTCTTCATCCTCATTTTTGAAACATTGGACATACTAATTTCCATTCTGTAGCAAGGACTCCCACTTCATTTTATACAGGGCCATCGTAAAGTACAGAGGTACAGTATATATACAGTACATGCCCCATATATCTACACTGGTGCAAGAACAAAATATTAGTTTCCTGTATTCAAAGGGCAGAATCATAAGTTCTCAAAGCGTAGTTGCATTTTATCAAAATGGATATCTGTCTATCCATCTTTAAATCCTCATCAACCAAGCACAGCACCTGATGTGTGTGTAATTATGTATAAGATAAAATGCTCTAATGAAATCTTAAAACAGTGCACTTCAGCAGCTACTCTAGAGAACACAAACTCAGCATTCTGCCTTCTTTAACTTTGATTTATTCCTACTTTTACAACTGTAGCAATTGCTAAGTGGTTTAATTAAATCAGTTTTATTTTGTTTCTCACCTGGGGACAATGAAAAAAAAATCATGTTTCCAGCAAAATAACCTCTTCTCTTTTCTGCTTTCACAATCTGCCTTGCTCTTCCTTCATGAATAAATGCATAAACTTTTCTGCTGAACAGCTCAAGCCACAACATTTTCATCAGCAAACAGAGGAGGCACATTTTTTTCATTATTAGATTTTAAATGATTTCAAGCCCAGACAATGCTTTCTCTCCACTATCACAGTCAAGGGGGGAAGCTTTAAGAAAAAAAAGGGGCAGATTATTCAACGGAACATTTTAAGGAGCTTTTCTCTTATAACGTAGTGAAAAGGTTTGCAATTCTGCTTAACTAAACCTATGCGATTGACGTTTGCATTATTTTGTGCAGCAACTGAGATCTATTGTCTCAATGTAATGCGTGAGCAATGAAAAACATTACACTGACATCTTAGAAAATGTTTAATTTTCTAAGACGAGGAGATCTATCATCTGTCAATACACCCTCAAAAGGTGTGCTCTCATTAATCAAAGCCATGTTGTGGTTTGCGATTGTGGAATTGGAAGATCCTGTTCTTTGCTTGCCTTAAAACCAAGCACAGGTTAAATCTACCGCAATGTTTTGTTTCTTCCCCTTCCCAAAGGTCTGTTCCTGCAAGTGTTCATTCTTTATGTACAATGAAAGAGGCATCCAGAGAGTAGAAACTGCCTTAATTCGGGTCTGCAGAGTGGATCGGTCTGCACACTTTTATGCATACAATGTTCTCAGAAAAAAAGGGCATTATTGATCTATAGACATACTGTACGAGTACTTCCTACAGTCCCTCTGGAATTAAAACAGGGAGGATGAAGCTACCAAGGAAAACAGCCGGTCATTTAGTGTTCCAAATGGACCCAGGTCACACCCTCTGCTTTGTCAGTTACACGGCCATCATCATCTTAATCACCATGAGATGCTCCAATTCATTTAAAACTAGTTGACTTTGATTAAAATCTAAAAGAGAAGAGGGGAAAAAAATGCAATGCCACCCTAAACAACAGTCACTAATTTAGATGCAGAATCATGCTTTGCTTAGCATCCGAATGCATGGCAAAAAAACATCGGAAAACAGAGTATTAACAATGACGCATGGCAAGTAAATTAAAAATGTGTGATTAAGGGTTTAAAAAATTGTAGCCTTGCACTCCTTTGCAAAAGAGTACCCAAAGCACCTACAGTACCAGTGAGATAAAGCATCCTACTGAAAGCCACATTCCATCACTTAAAGTATCTGTTCTAATACAAATGCCCTGGTTAAGAAAGGCTTAGGAAGAAGTGCCTTAATTTAGTTTATTCTCAGAGGAAAATAAGATTAGTGTCTTTAGAAAAGCATTAACGCCCTCTTGCATTCATTTGAATTGCATTAAATATCCTATGAGCCAATCTGAGACTAGTCATGTTTTAAAGGTAGAGGGGGCAATTCTGAAAGGGAGCAAATACTGTAAATACAGCTGTGATGAGGGAAAAAATCACTTTGGATTTAACAAAAGTTGAATTCTGAAAGTCATGACAGGGCAAGATTGTATTTTTACACTATGAATCTAATGTTCTAATACTCTCATCACACATTAAGTACGCATTACCAGACAATACTTGTCAGTATAGTCTTTACATTGTATTTACAGAGCCTACTGAAATATTAAATATTCTAGGTTCAATTTAGTGACTACATTTTATATATTGTTCAAATTGTTAAAAAGCCAAGATTTGCACTGCAGTATTTTATGAGCATCTAAAACAGAAAAGTGATTAAGGAGAAGTCCAATCAAAATGTCAAATTTTAAAGAAATACACAAGAATCTGAATGATCTGAACTTCCTTTGGCACCCTCGCTGTTTCTGTTAGCCAGGCTTAATTTCAGTGACTTAACCCTGACTGGTGATTTTAGCAATAACGGCTGCTGCACGCCACCCAGCTACAGTAGGTGCTACACTTTAATGGATCTCCTTCTTACAGTATACTATATGTTAAGATTTGAGACCCTGCACTTTCTTATTGGTATTTCAGTAGAACTACAGATAACAACGCCTCTGATTCCATACAGAGAGCATGGGAAAAGGCCCATTATGATGTCATTTTTGATCATGGGTTAGCAAGGTCAAGATGGAGGCAAGGTAAAAGTGGGAGGAAGGTTGCTCAGGGTTGTTTTTCCTTTAGAAAATGTTGAATGTATTTGGTTGTGTTAATAAACTATTAAATCATAAAATTGTTTCATAAACATCAAATCATAAAATAACAAATCTATCAATAAAAAATAAGTTTCTCTTCACAAAGCCACAAAATTAACAGCTATAATTCAGCCCTTAATATTCCCTCTGTACTTTGTTTTCTCAGAAGGAAGGGTTTTTGCCTCTACGTATCCATGGAGACGAGCAGCAAAGATCGGATTGTAGTCTGTTTCAATGCAAGCTTCCAGTATCTAACCAAAACTGGTGAACATAAATGGAAGTGATGTCCTATTTACAGGAATTACAACTGTCTTTTGAACAGAAAGATAACTGTTCTTAAACAGTTGGGAAAAGGCAGTGTAGTTAGAAAGCCACATTATCGCATTAAAAGCAACTAATGCAGGTATCTAAATTTACAGGAAACAACAGGCTTCTATTACCATCTAACACAAACCACAAAAGATTTAGGAGAACATGCACTTCACACCCACATACTGTATGAATGCTTTGTAACACACACCATTCCTTTCTATCAATGACATATGCTGATTTTTTTAAATCTGCTTCCTTAAAACATTTATCCAGTAGGTGGCCTTTCTTTCCTTAAAAGGCCCCTTAGATGGTCCCCACATGTTAATGGCACATTGTTGGCTTTTTTTGTTAGTAACTACGTGATTCACGACTCTCTCTAACAAACACGCCTTTGTGCTGTACTCTTAAGAGGACAAATGTGGAATTTCAGAGGAAATCAACAACAACCACTTTAGTTATACGCATCTAAAAAATCTAAACTAAATCTAAAGTGCTTGAACTGTTTTTTTTTTCATTCAACTGACATGGTTCTGCTTTAAGGTTTGTCATGTTTTCTTTTGTTTAACAGGAGGAGAATGCAGAGGTTAAGAATGAAGTGTTTTGCAAATAAACATCAGGAGTGCTGTATTACATTTAGGACTCTAAAGCACAGTGCCACTTGCATGAAAACACTAATCTGCACTTGATCACAATGCATGCAACCCACACAGCAAGAATTAATAGATACTCCTGGTCTGAATAAAATATTAAAACCATTGTATTTCTGGCCTCCTTGAGTACAGTGAAATTTAAAATCATTAAGCTCTGATGAGTGAAATGTGGCCCAAGATAAGATGGGATATCACTTCACTGATTTATAGCTTCAGCAATCATGTGAATGCCTAATTAAACCTAAAAACAATGGTTATAGTGCACTGTATATACTTAATGGCTGGGATTTGATATGTAATGTGATGTTATCCCTACTGTATATTTGTTGCTCCATGTCATCCGATTGACAGGATTGTCCTTGGGACTACAGCACTGTAATGAACATCTTAAGCAAGATATGCATAGAAACTAAACTATTCCTCAATTCCTCTATCTGACAAGCACTCTTATTTGGAGATATTTCTACTACATTAATTTCTCGATTACAAGCAAAATGTGCCAATAGTGTCTGTGTATTAAACAGAACCAAGATCACCATATGCAGGTATTTTTCTAAGCAGATTGCACTATGAAATTAATAACCCAATGTGTTTCTCTTTACATTTTTTCAGACTGCTGCTTTCACAGATAAAAGTCACTTTCCAAGGTGAAGGTTGCTCTCCGGCCTGCTTCATTCTATGCTAGAGAGCAACACTTTAAAGAATGTCTCCTCACATAATATATCATTTCAATGGTGCTCTTTCCCCCTCTGTTTAACCCTGGGTGAATGTTACTGTCGGCAATGCTGTTTTAACAGTGTATCAAAAGGGCTGTACAGTACCAAGAAAAAAAAAGATGTAAGATCTCCACTCAACAGTGGTTTGAGTTATAAAATAATATTTGCTTTCCTACCAAATTATGTATAATTTGTGCAAGAGCCTTCAGCTTGTAAAATCTGTCATTTTACTAACTCCAATCTCCTGTACAAATCATACTTAATTAAGCAAATATTTCTACAATTATATTAATTTTATGTCTGTCAATACAACCATAGGCTGAGATATAATAATCTAATAATCACTAATGCCCTCTCTAAATGGAAAATACACACCCTGACAGCTTCTTCCCACCCACTGGAAGCCTGCCATCAAGTGCTGGGCAATTACTGGCCAAGAAGATCAATATTTAAATACAATCCCGATCATAGTAATAACAAGGTAGCAATCTTTAAATATCCAGCTCCTGGATCTTGTCATGTACAGAGGAACTTCGACCTCAGAAAACTGAGAAGTGCAAACTGCAATACAATCAGAATCTGCTTTCTGCTCCTTGTATACTGTGTAAGTATTGTTTTATAGGAGATTACATCTGATTACACTGATTTATGTAAGGTGACATGATGGCGTAAGGGTTATTCCACTGCCTCACAGGTGCTATGTTCAATTCCAGGCTTGGGTATCTGTGTGTGTGGAGTTTGCATGTTCCCCTATGCCCATATGGGTTTTTTATGTCACACCTCCCAAAAACATGCTAAGTTCAACTGGCGCCTGTATTTGATCACTTTCCCTGTAGTCCTGAGATGAATGTGAGTTGCATTCAGAGAGGGAACATCTGTGTGCTCTCAGTTCCAGCTTTTTCCCCATAGTTCCACGAAAAGCTCACTAGGATAAGCAGATGATTTAGGGCTAATTAAAACTGATTAAAACCCAACAGCCATCACACCCTTCCACTCTGTGCACATGCTCCTCTCTTTACACTGGCAGTACACAGCCCCTTAATAAATGATGAACCGTGACCTAGGAGAGATTACAATTATGTGATGGACAGGCTTTGATATTTTTCTGATCAATTTCAGTAATTCCTTCAAGTAGAGAAGTCGTGCTTATTTTAGATACATAAATTAAATCCAACATACTTGCTAACTTCTTTGTTAATCCACTGGAACTGCCAGGGAACAAGTAGGACAAACACATACTGTAGCTTACCTCTATGTTGAGACAATGCAAATTAACACACTAATATGTCAAGCATAAACCCTGAGAACATTAACTAGAACAATTGGCTTAGGTGACATAAATGAATTCCATAGTCACTGTAAAATTCAGCATTCTGGATTTAAGCTTGTGAAATTTTGGACTTCAAAGAATTCAAAAGACAAAGATCCAAATTCAAACTGTACTGACTGTCACAGACTTTTGATGATTGTTCAGCTGGGTAGCTACTATAAGTGTACTGAACCACACATTTTCCTCTCCTGCAGGAGACACCTACAGCTATAGTAATGCAACACTTCAAGCAATAGTTCCAAAAAGCTAAGAATATCTGTTAGTAAGCCCCTCCAGGACGCCTCAGGGTCACCTGCACCCAACTGCAATGTGAACACATCATCAATCTGTGCACTGAGTGAAAAATTACCTCCCCAACATCCTACAGAGATAAAACCAGAGAGTACCAACTACTGCCTGAGTCATTTGTATGGTTTTTGGGACAACGTTGAGAGCTACTTTCTCACTGCCCTTGCTCCCATCTCCCCCAGCATTCCTTAGAGAAGACTGCATTAAATCCAACTCAAACTTAATTGCTCCCATTTGTTTTTTACTCCCTCCAACACTAAATAGGTATAATGTTAGCAGGATACCTGGTACAACATGAACTACACACCAACCCTTTTTACTACACCTCACAGCTCCAGAGTCCGAGGCTCAATCCCAGCCTCGGCAGCTGTCCACTGTAGCACTCTGATTCCCCCCCATCTCCCAAGCACATGCATAATAGGATTTACTGTACCTCCTGCTATAAAACTGGGTTGAAACCCCTAAACAAAGAAGGGTTTTCATTTGCTCACCAGCTCCGCCTGTCTGCATCAGATTTCTCTAGGTTTATATGAGCCTCATCTTTAAACATTAACAAACGTAAAATAAACAGTTAATTTTAGCCAATGACGCAAAGAACCTACTGTACGTGATGTCCGTGATGTTAACTGCAGTTAAGACGATTAAGATGCTTGTATTTACAGAGACTTCTGGAAGACATCAGTTCATTAGGTGAGTGCACTTATTTTTCTCATTTACTGGGTGTAAGCTACTGTGATTGATATCTTGCTAAAATGAGTCTCCGATACACATCTGAGGCAATCAGCCCACGTCTCTTTCCAACAGAGTGAAAATGGATCCATAATCTCCCAGGCACTTCCATCTTTAAAGTATGGGAAGCATCTAAGAACATCTCAATTGGTTTCTCTCTCTCTCAATGTGAAAAAACTTTAGATTTACCATAGTATATACAGCATAATGGTTATAGCTTCTCGTGGTGTACTTGACATATAGTAAGTGCAGACTAAAATATTTTAAGAGGGAAGGAAGAAAATGATTAAAATCTGGGTTAAAAAGGTCTCACCATAATAACTATGACCACACAATGGTAAAATAATGTGGTCCTGAGTATTGTATACTACTGTAAGTAAAACAATAAGTAACAATCTTAGCAAAATAATACTAAATGAATATTCAAGAAAGCAGAGAAACACAGAGCTTCAAACAAAACATCAAAAATGAGTTCATGGGTTTAAATGACACATATGTGCAACACTGACCCTTGATAAAATATTGACTCATTTCGGAATGAGAAACACGACTGAAGAGAAAGATTTGTGACAAAACTGCTTTGAATAAATGGAGCATCTCAAGAGGTCCAGCCCTAACTTTCAGGCTGACTAGAGCTTCTGGGAGTGCAACAAATCATGGCAGACTTTTAAAATACATGTTTATTTGAGAAAATTGTCTGTTTACTGCAGTTTCAAACTCAGAATGCTAAGAAAGAAACAAAATGCCTACTTCCATTCCAAGATACAAAACCATCCGTTCCCCAATCTGCTGTTCAGAATGTTAGATTAATTAGTTAATTGCATCGGTAATGAATCCACCTGATCCACTGCTTCAACAGCTACAACAGGTGTTTTGTATCAGTCATGAAATGGTACTGTAAGCCACTGCCTGAGGTAATCAGAACGATTTTTGCTCTTGATGTAATCCAACTGCACAGCCTGTACATTAGAACTAAATAGGCCTACAAAGACTTTTATTTCTGTAACAACATTTAACTTATCATACTAAAATAGTTTCCTACATGTCATTCAGTGCATGAAGTAAAGAAAGGGAAATGCAGAGTATACAGTACATCTGCTAAGAAAAGTGTACATTATGGCAGCTTAAATCACATGCCTGTCTGCCTACCCAAAGTATTCCTGTATGCAGACACCTACTATAGCCATCATGCAACCTAGCTTTGAGGCACCCAGCTGTAAGACGAATGCAAACTTATGAATACAAAATACCTCTTTAAAATAGATTTTTTAACAGGACCCAAAGATAAAAGAACTATTAAAACTATTCTGTTTATTGAGTTGCAGTATGTGTAGGAGTTGTCAAATCTTGGGTCTGATAACAATAAGCTTGCTTAACTCATGCTGCATTACTGTGAATAAAAGACTTATTCATGGAAGTGTGGCTACAACTGAAACAAAGGACGACAGGAAAACATTTAAATACCCATTCTGATAAAACATCCTAATTTACAGTCTTTTAAGCCAAGAATAAGTAAACCATTTCACAACGAAGGCTGCAACAAATGTGATTTTACAAATAGTATTTTGCCTTGAGAAAATCCTAGTTTTGTTTGACAATGTATCCAAAGTATATCTAATCTGCAGCTGACTAATGCTAAAAGCACTTTTTGCCCCGTTCTTAACATTGCAAAAAACAAATATCACAAAAGGAAAGAGATCATGCACTTACATTCCATATGTTTCTCCTATACTGTATAAAATGAAAACTTATAATGTTTTAAGAGAAAAATACAGAAACAAACGTCAGTAGTGCTTCCAGTAGTCTGGAAAAAGCAAAAGAAAAAAGACAAAGTGCACAGTGTAACAGCAGCAAGGGTTATGACGTGTGTTACATGAAAATGAGCACTGAAATCAAAATGCAACTAAAAGTACTGATGAAGTTCAGTAGAAATTGATTGAATCTGCATTTTAAGAAATGATCTCAGCTCTGCGACACTCCGGAATGAATCCACTGCTTTAGAAAAAGAGGTGAGAAAAGAAAACAAGTGAGAGACTCCAATGCAGGCTTTAGCCTCTGGGGAGCAGAGGATTATTAAATAATTTGTGTGTGTAATGTGATGCTGGATCTTTCACCAACTAAAGGTCGAAACCATGTACTTAGTTTGTTATTCTGGTACTTTATCCATAACTTCAAACTTCCCAAGAGACAGCAGGAAGGATGCATGTAGAGAAGTTAAGTGAAGTTGTCAAACATTTCAGCATGGTTCACCGTCTTGGAATAAAATAATACTGCTTTTCTAAATTGAGTAATTCTCAGTAAACTGCTAGGCACAAGTGTCTAATACCAAAACTCTTGTCAATACCCTGCCTTGAGAAAATCCCCTTATTCTTTATTTCAAAAGATCATTTGAAAAGCATAAAACCAAAACACAAATGAACTGAATAAATAGAGGCACACAGCTAACTATTAAACTTGAGTCAGACATATCCATTAGATACATCTGTAAATCTAAAAGCCACAGATACTTTAACAGTGTTTTTTCTTCAATATAAAACTAGAATACCCATAATGAGATTCCATCTAAACATTATCTTTTTTTTGAGGGGGTTATTAGATGATTTTCAGAATTACATACAGTATTTCATCACAGCGCAGGATCTTACTGTTGCACAACACTGGCCACACTTGAAAAATATTCTAACCTCTAATTCAAAATGAGAGGATTTCTCTTACAGTCAACATGGCAGGATTTGGAAAGTAACAGAGCATGAATGATTACAGACAGCTTGTAGGACCAAATTCAGTTCTAAATCCACATGACAGAAGGTCATAGCAAGCCTAACAAGCAGGCGATTAAGAAGAAACTAAGGACAGCTCCCACTGTGTAAGTAAACATTCCTCAACATTGACATAGACAGAATGTCAGTGTGAGACTGTGATTACCCCTCACTGCTTATTTAGAATACTGAAATATCATGATTTACTGGTTTCAACAAGTCTTTCATTAGCACCTTCTCATAAGCGATGCATTTCTAACCTCTATCTTCTTCTTTTGAATCAGAGAAGAGAGAGCACACTTAATCTCTCCACTAGTTCAGATCCCAGACTGGTAAGTTGATATGGGACCGAGATACATGACCTTGTGATGTGGAAGGGCAGCAGACTGGAGCATGGCAATAATGAGCCCTCCCAGCAGCGACAGTGGCCTTTTCCTTTTTCTCTTTACTCAGCTAGAGTGCAGAATTATGAGACCCATTCTTAAAAACCCAATACAAAGCAGCTTGAAAAAGCTGCCTAGTTTTAATAATCATGTTCAATTATTTTTATTTAAATAAATTGGGTTTCTTTCCCAGGCAATTTTCAATACAACCACAATTTAAATTGCCCAGATCTTCTGAAGATGACTACAATCATTACACCACATTTTATAATAATGATTTCAAACTGGCTCACAGTCTTCATTTTACTTTGATACCTACTGCATGACTCATTAAATACTGTAGTTCAGCACATTCAAAAAGTACACCACATTATCAATACATTTGTAGAGAAGAAAATATTTTGCAGAAAAGTTTGTAAACCAGCTAAACAAAATAAAATCAAAACACAACACCAGTATAATACTATGTGATCTAAGACAGGGTTCAGGTTCATTGTAAACTACTAGATCATGTAAAAATACACTGTGCACAAAGATCGGAATGTTAAATTAGTCAGGTCTGTTACCTGGAATTCTGAAAATGTTCTATATTTTTATTTACTAGGTTTCACAAACAGCACATTGTAACCTTAAACAAAAATGTATTCCAACTGAGTTAACCAAAAAAAACAGGAAACAACTCTAGAGACAGGGTCAGAAGGCCTTCCTGTGAAAGAACAGGGAGTGTCATTACAAAACAAAATGCTTGTTTCAAGTGTTTTTAGCCCAATGGCAGAAGTTTAGCTTAAGTTTAGAAAGACCATGATCCCTTTGTCTAAATAATTGTGTCTACTTTACATTCTGTGCAGTGCCTCTTGCAGAACATACAGGATAACGCAATCAGATATCAAAAGGCTACTTTAAAGAAGTGGCATTTTTGGCAGCACACACAGAGCAGTAAAATCTGAAGAGGGAAGGTAATACCAGAACCTTGCAAAAGATACAGATTCTGACTCGAAACAAGCAGGAATAATGTGAAATTGTCTGCTGAGGTTTCCACTCTTACAAAAAAACTGAAAGAGCTGTAGTTGAATTATTCCTAATCATGAGGTACACAGAGGAGGATATATATATATTTGCAACTTTCAATTACAACAATTTATGACAACTTTTAGAGCCTATATTTAACTAATCAGAAAAGTATTTGGCCTATCTCACTAAATAAAGTCAATATGGCTCGGAGCACACCGAATTTCAGTATCTGTTTTATCAGGAGGAAAATTAAACCAGCAGTCCTCTTTCATTTTAAAAGGAAAACAAACAGCTACTATTTGCAGCAAATGCTCTAAAACAGCAAAGTATTGAAACTTGAAATTGAAACTTTTATTACCATTGTTTTATTTATTTTCTTTTTCTTTTATTACCATCATTGTTTTTACATTTTTCATATAACCCAGACAGGATATAGAAGAATTCTATGAATGTAACACTCAAAGGTTACTTAAAAGCATAACAAAAATCAGCATTTAAGGGATAAGAAATAATTAAAATGTCCCATGCCTGTATGTACAGTACGTACTTGAACACAGAATGCGTGATTATGCAGGACTGAAACATTGTTACTACAATGCATTTTGTTCATTTTAGTGCATAAATTCAAACAGCTGCAAGAATGCAGTTAAGGCAGAGCACAGGTAAATACAATTCTTTGAAAAGCCTCATTTTGAAAGCCAAAGCATAGCCCAGGAGAAAGGGGAATGTTTCAGACATAAGCCAATTCTGAATCCACTGGTGCACTGGCATCTTCTGATAACTGCAAACAAACCAGAGCAATTTCTAAAGTGCTCAAGTATCTGCTCTCTTTAAAGGGAAGAAGGGAGGGGGCGACAGGGAGATATTCAACAGAAATGAGCTACATCTGCTGCCACAGCATGCAGCCCTGCTTCTCTTTGAAGACTGAATAAACAAAAAAAAACCAGACGCTGCCATTCTGAATGCCTTCGAGTGTCTGGTCTCCAGTGAGAAGAACTACAACTACAGTACTTTGGGAAAAGGGATACATATTGGATGCATGTTTCTCCATAGCCATCACATTGCCCAAGCAGATCTACAGAAAGAGCCAAATTCCCCTCATGGACAGCAGTCTGCAGCTCTAGATTGTGCTCTTCTGGACTTCACACATCAGGAAACCAGAATATCAAGTTCCTCACTGAAAAATTACTTGAAGGTCAGCCATAACTATGGCAGTAAAAAGTAAGTTACTAACAACTTAATTTGCTACATTGATTATGTATTTTATGGCAACCACATTGTTCAATATACTGTATGAAATTATAAGAAACACTTTAATAAAGGAGTGTTGCACGTCACTTCATTTTAAATGTTTTATCATGCAATAATAAAGAATTTATTATGTACTGTTCACAAACCAAGTTTATAAAAATGTCAAGCGGTATAAAAACACAGAAATTATTAAAAACTATAAGAGGTCCACTTGATAGGCAGTTAATAATTGATTTGAAGATTTCACCCAGTCATTTCGTAAAGGAAGCCAGGATTGCAGTTTTAACAACATGGCTGGCTAGTTTGCGCCATACTCCCACAACACTTTGTAATAAAGAAGTGCCTCCTGATTCAAATTCACTTCCACTTCTATAATATCCACTTTTGAACTTGGTATAAGTTTCTAAAGTAGTTCACTGGGTTGACTTTGAGGAATTGGGCCAGGTATATTCGTACAGTAGTTCCTGCTTTTCTGGACACTCTACTCAAACCCTTTACAGGTAACGGGGACACCCCTCCATCTACATCAGTGTGTAGCCCCCATTTGATGATGCAATGGCAGCCATAGTGCATCAGTATGCTCACCACACATCAGTTATCAGTGGGGAGGAGAAGAGAGTGATGAAGCCAATTCATAGATGGGAATTATAAGGAGGCCGATGGTACTGGTAAAAGCCAATGGAATTTTAGCCAAGACATTGGGGTAACACCCCTATTTTTTTATTCAAGAAGCACCCTGTGTGATCGTAAGCCCCTCCTCTTAAGGACGCTCCAGCCCTTCCTTGTTTACCCGATTTCCTGCACCTGCCTTTGGTTCCAGCTCCCTTCCTACAGACGCTCCTACCAATCTGGTCTCAGTTTTGTAAGATGGCCTGCCTAACAGGGAGTCTAGGAGAGGCTTGAAGGCATAGGCTTCATCACTGCGTCCTGACCATCTGAGTCCGGGGCTGGGAGCACCTGGCCCAGTTACCCTTTTTATTCCCCTGACCCTTCGCTGGATCCCACTCCGGCTTTTAACTCTGTCTGGTCTCCGTCATGGATGGACCACCCGGCTTTGGACATTTGCATTCCCATGGATTTTCATACGGATCCCCTTCAGACTTGTTTGCCTTGGACACGCCACCTCCGAGCACCAGCGCACCTTGGACACGCCCCCTTGTTCTTCTTCCAGCCCTTATCCATGTCTTTTTCCCTGTGTTTGTCTCACTCCCCTCCTTATTTGTTTAAAAATAAATTAGTCTTCTGTAAGTGAATGATAAAGTGATTGTGAAAAATAGAGTACTCAAGGCACAGAGTGCAATGAATGAATCTCTGGTTTTCAGGACCAAGGACAGCTCCCTAAATCAGAAAAGCATATTGTTCCTTTCCTTTCATTCACAGGACAGCTCACAAAGGTGCAGAAATGACATTGTGTCTATACTTTTATCTTTAAATATTGCTTACTAATGAGGCATCCTGCTTATTCAAGCTACCATACAAACTCAAATAAGAAAATTGCTTGCATATCAACTGAAAGTTATTAAAAATGAATTGCCTTTGCGTTTTTAGCAAAGTATTCTATTCCACCTTGGTCAGGTAAGTTCACATTCTGTGGAAGAATGCAAAATTTTGCCAGTTAACTACATCATACTAAAGCAGATACTTGGATACAATTATTATACACTTAAAAAATGTTAAAACACGTAAATCTTAGCAGACACTAAGAACCAGTACCTCTGGGATTATAGATGATGCCTTTGTTCAGGCTCAAAATACGCAGGTGAATTGTATAATTAGGAAGCTTTAGCAAATAGGATTTTCAGTACATTTTCACAAGCAAATAAACCAGATCTGTCTATCACAATAATACTAGTACAAGTCTGAGCTCTCTATGTGGAAAAACCACATAAAAACAGTAAAATTTGTATATGAATATGGCATGGATTTCTTAATTGCTAAACTCTTTTAATGCCAATCACTGTTTAGTACACTGTGTCAACAGGAATAATACAAAGGCAAGAGGATACTGGGAAAAACAATGACATATCTAGAGCATTAGGCCTTTAGGGATTTATGCTCACCATTAACTGTACATTCACCAGTTGTATGGAATAACCAATGACCCTGAAAGGAAACCTTTTATCTTCTCGGAAATAATCTCAGACTTTAAAACACAGTTACTGCAACAAAAGGCACCACCCTTTTGTTAAATGAAGATCAAAGTCACACTGATGCAAGTCTGTTCTGTATTAAAAGCAACATAAACTCCACCAAGGGTTTCTGCAGCAGCAAGACCAGAGTGCTTCTTCTTAATCATTCAATTTAATTGCACCTTGTTAACATGCTGTGTCCCTTCAAACCAGGGATGCTCAGTCAGCAGAAAGGATTCTGAAGCACTAAATGCAACACAGTCTGACTCACTCCACATTCTGCGATCGACATCATAATTACCACTGGAATAAAATAAACTCATGTAGGGCAAATGTGAACTGTTCTCCAGCAACATCACAGTGCGATGGCAAGCCCTACACATACACACTAAAAATGCTTCAGTTTTGAAATGAGTGCTCCACTGTCTTCATGGTTATCCCTGATATTACATTAAAAAATGATGTTAAAGACTGGAAAAAAAACCATATTAATATACCATGTATTAAGAACTCCTGGGCATAAAGTATGCTGTGTGCATGAAATCTGGTGCCCATTTTCCCTGGCAGGCGAACTGTCCATCAGATTAATTTAAACTGGAATGGGCAGTTTTGCAACAGTTTAAAAATAAAGATCCTTTAAATTACTCAAGAGAGATTACTCTACATGTATGACAAAGCATACAAAATACAACCTTATGTTCACAAGCTACTATGTCATATACATTAAATAATAAAGTGCTTAAAAACAATATTGTATGTACAAATACTTGTATACGCTCAGCCTGATTTTCCCTTGGACATTAACTGAACATCTAGTTTTCACAGGGGATGTTGTGGGAAGATGAGAAACGCCTTTAGGACAGTTGTGTACCAGCACAGAATGAAACATAGAATGTGTGTAAACAAGAAACAAAGTTTCCACTGTTTTAATGTGAATTTCTGCAGGGACAGAACATCTGCTCCACCTTCCAGTCTGTTTTCCTTTCTTCTGTCCTACTTCTAATCCAGCAGCAACTAGCTCAGTTATCCAAAATATGCATCACATCATAGCTCAAGCTCAGTATACCTCAATGCACAGTTGTTGTTAACAAATGCCAACTTTTCTTTTTCAGAAGAAAAAAATAATTAAAAAGCAACCTAGCAGGGTATCAAACTGAATGACCTTTAGGGGATAGCTGTCTGAAGATTTAAGAGTGTTTGGAAAGAATTGAGTCCGCATTTGGGATCTTGTTAAATGAGTGAAGTAAAATCCAAGAAGTTTCGTTTTCACTGATGTATGCAAGTGTTGACAAACATTCAAGTCAAAAAACCTTGTTTTCTAGAAATATGGGTATTTTTCTTCGACTTCTCAGTTTTATTTGCTGAACAACACAGTAAAACACAACATAAGGGTTTTAAAATAACAGGAATACAACATGAAGCAGCACCTTAAATGCCAAAGCAGAGCCCTTTTAAACCCACTGAGCTATGCCAAGGAGAGAATACCCTCCCTTAAATTGCCACTGAAGCAGCCAATATCTACCTAAAACTAGAAACACCTTTAAAGTCGGACTGCTAGAATTGCTCTACTATAGAACCGTCTCATCCCTGCAATACTAAATCACCAACAATACAGCCAATACACAGTCACTTTCAAAAAGATGTGAGGCTCTACTTTGATTGCAGAGACAAAAAGTAGGACTCATCTTGGAAGAAAATAGCTACTTCAAAATTGCAGGATCCTGGCAAAAGCTGTTTCCAAAATATAGAAAAAAAAACTCAGGAGTTCCTGCTGGCTGAAAAAGCAAAAGCATTTGCTAAGAGACCTCTAAACCCAGACTACACACAGGAATACCCATGTATTCCCAGAATACACAGGTGTGTAAGTGGCTTAACACCACGGGCCAAGAATCACCAGGATTGGGTGGGTTCAGGTCAATGAAGAATGGGATGGCACATTGGGACTTCCTGGTCACCTGTGAGCTTACAGTGATATTGGCACAAATCACATCACTTCTGCCTCCTATCACTGAGAGCTCAAAGCATTTGTCATGGCTCTATCATTGCTTTTATGAGATGGGTTTGTTAAAGGCACACATGCACAGGCTTTCCATTCACTACAGGGGGTGTAGGGGGTGAACGTCATGATTAACAAAACTATGAGTGTAGAAAAGAGAGGAAACTGAATTTTGTCATTTAAAAACAAGTCCAGACACTTCTGCCATGCAAACATCTACAGTACTGTATATAGTACACAGAGCAAGCCTCCAGCAATCAGGGGTGGTATGCCTACCCTCTAGTATTGGCAGAGATTATGTCACCAGTAGTGCTCTTTTTGCAAACTTTCAGAAAGAAATCTGGCACAGCTGGGATCCCAATACATATGCAGTAGTGTTTGGCAGAAGTGATTCTGGGTCATTCTCTCACTGTGCTGCAGAATGTGAAGCTTCACTTCAAAGTCCAGAGCCTGCTGACTTTTCCACTGCACTTCTGAGACAAAGCAGTGCAGTCAGACTGCAGAGTCTCACTCGTGTCAAAACCTCAAGAGCAAAGAGGAAAGAGCAAAGGAGGAATTCCATTTTATGTATCTTGTTCTTAACACCACCCTGACACATCTTATATCCCTATTATGGGACATTCCTTTCATTAAAAAAATATGCATCTGTCTTTTAAAGACTGGATTATAAACTGTAACTTGTCAGTTTGTCTGTTTTGAGATTAGCATAAGAAAACTAACAGCATTTCATTGTACATTCCAGAGCATGCATGTTTGATTTGTCTGTGCAGTGCTTTTGATTATGTTCACAGGGAATAACTAAAGTAGCCACTTTATTGGGAAAACCCTTTAGGCTATAGTTCAAACTGTAAACTCAAACATACTGTACATTTTTTTATTAAGCAGCTTAATAAAACTACATATATTAAGAAACAAAGAGAAATATTAATAAAAAACAAACAGAGAGGAGCATTGGTCAGGGCTATTGACCAAGAGATGGTTGTGGACTTAAATTCTAGGTAGGGCACTGGTGTAATTCCCTTATGCAAGGATTGCTTCAATAAAAGGTACAGTACAGCTGAATAAACGGGTACAAATGCAGCCAAGTAAATAGTAATAATATACAATACAAGTCATGGTTACATTTATAGTGTTTCCTGTAATTCTGTCTACATTTTTTGGCATGTACTGTACCATGCATTTTAATTTTGCCCTTGGCCAATTCAACTTCCCGGTTAAAAAAAGAAAAACATCTGCTAATTACAAAACAAGCTTAACTGTTTTTCACTTAACACCTCCCTGGTGAGCCTCATCAATCCCTCAAATACAGTTCACTAATCCTAGTGCCCAATTTTTCTCATTCCAAGTCCTGCAGTTTACAAACTGATACTGTGTCAAGGTGTAGGGAAAAGGTACTGTATAACAGGTACCTATTACAAACCAAGGTGTCCCTATTTCACTTTCTTTCTGTGGTTGTACAGTTCATGTAGTCACATCAGGGGCGGTATGGACTTCATGTCCCAGTTAACCATGGGTAAGAATGGTGGACGATACACTGTCCCCTGGGCTTATTAGGCACAGCCAGTGTCAACTGAAGACTCTGTACGCAGTTTCTAAGGGTGTTGCAAACCAGATCTCCCTGTCCTTTGTTTGACATCCTGATGACTGAAGGAGCTGTGGCTAAATAATGGCGAGGAAAGAAACTTGAAAAAAAGTTAAAGGCGAAGCACACGGATTATAGAAACCTTTCCTGTGGAATTGCTTAAACTGGCTGAGAGGTGGAATGGTCACCTGTCATCTTCAACAGGATTGGAGAGAGTGTAGTCAGGACTGTAAAAAGGAAGCAGGATTTCGTTTTGCGTTTGCTCTGCTTATATCTCATGGGACTCATGAAAAATGGGCAGGTGTGCCCATTGTACAAGCACCTCAATACTCATTAGCACCAGATTGTGGACAGACTCTTCCTTACACCAGAGGACAAGCCAACAGAGTATGGGCAAATGGATGTGCATTTATTATTGCTACTTGGTGAATGAGACAATCAGCTGATATTTCACAAATGGGCATTATTTGTGATATATGGGATTATTAAAAAATATTTTACATAATTTAATAAATAGTTAATAATAACAAAAACATTTTTTACTTTCTGGGTATAGTGTATGTTTTGCTACATTTGTATTTAAAAGGCAGTGACTGCTCATTGCCAATAAAAGAGCTGTATGTTTCTGTAAAATAAAATACCTACAGTACAATGCAGAACACTGAGGACAAAGGACAGCCACTTGTCATCATGTTCACTTTGCCTGTTCCTATGAAAATGACAGAGGGTTAGCCATGTTAACTAGCACTGTAATTGTATTAATTATAATACAGAAGAATTAGAATAACAGAATAACCAACCAAATGTTAGGAGAAGAAATACTGGATGAAGACTCTGAAAACATTTTAATTTCTTTTTAATACCAAGCAAAACAACCAAAATTCAGAATCAATACAGCACTGGATCACAGCCAACAGAAGACTGAAGTCTTAAACATGTCAAAAATAAATATAACACTTCATTCCACCAAAATAACCTCAAAGGCACTGACATTCACCATGGACTTACATAAAATATGAATGCACAAAGGCCACAGAATGATTATTGCACATCCAAATTAATTAGGACAAACACCAAATGTGCAAACAATTTTTTTAAAAATACACTATACTGTATATTATAGTTATATACTGTAGCCCTGCAATCTCTCAACACAAGGGGAGGTCAATATTAGGAGCACTATGACAGTGTGATATTTTGAGTTGAGGTACAATCGAGCAGACATTTTATTTCCATTTGAATATTTCGCTCTGTGTTTGGACTTGTAGCTGTAGAAATGAATTCTTAAGTCTATTCAAAACTAGACATTCATCTGCATCACCATCAGCATTCAACAGTCTGAAAGGGAGATTTGGGAGGGAACCCACTATTTGTAGCTGTATATAATTCTGACATTCAGTACTGTTTGTGTTTTATTATGACAACAACAGGAGCATTTTCACTTCACATCATCATCTTTGTGCAGACTTTATTCCAAAAAATAAGCACGCTTAATTGTTCATCAATCCTAAGTGGGTTCTGATGTTCCAGACTTCATTAGAAATAGAGCTTTGGGAATCTAAAAGCTGTGCAAACACCTTGCAACTCTCTGTCCTCCATTTTCATTGTTGTGCACGGCTTTTTGCTGGTGAAAAGGGGAGGAAAAAAGCCTTAAGCCATCTGCACAGCTCAGAAATGAACAGATTTCTGCTGAAGACCAAATGAACTGAATGACATCTGAATGCTTAACTCTCTCAGCAAGAAGCAGTCTTATAAACAGATATGACACCAGCAGAGGCATTAGCATATGTTTTGTGTAAGGCTGCCAGACCAAGCTATCCTATTATAATTCGGAAGAGGTGGATATGGTAGTGGAAGGGAAATGCTTCTGGACTTGATCAGTCAAAATCAATTTGTGGCTGTCAGCTGAAACCACAATCCTGCAGCTTCCACCAAGAACATAACGTTTAGATTTTGGTTACAATTTTTTTTCAATGAAATATCCATCGAACCACCTTAAACAAAAATCTCAACTTTCACACCTTGAGGCCATGCTGTCCGATCAACTTAATTCACAAGCCAAGTGCTCCTGCAAAGAGCCTTTTACCACACATACAGACATTATGTGTCTGCAGATCCTATCGGTTTGGTCGGATTTAAGCATTGTACATTGATCAAGAGAACCAAAGACAGGAGAGAGCTATGTAGTTATTAGCCTCAATAACCAGTGAACCATGCAAAACAGGAAAAATGTTGCCAACAAATACAGTACTCAGAAGAAACTGAAATTGCCAAGCCCTTCATTTAGATACAATTGTGGGTGAGCCTGCACTAACTGTTAATTTATAATGAACCGAGAAAGCTCATATTCACCTTGCATTTTATGTGCAAGAATGGAATGGATATGGGATATTGCCTCAGATTGCTAGTTCGCAACCATCTCCTGCAGGATGTGTCCTTATCTGTTGCATCAGGTCACATTCTGTATCTGATCCTCATATCTGTGGCAGAGAATACAGATACAGGAGAGCTAAAGAAGGTTTTAATACTGCTGCCTTTAGGCATTAGAACAAGCAGGAAAAGGCCCAGAATATTTACCACACTGCACTGAGGGAAGAAAAGGAGAGAAGCTCCTGTATTGTGTGACCTCTGCTCACAAACAGAGCTGTTTTTCTGACCGTTTCCTATTTATCATTTGAATTAGCTACTGTGCCATTGGTACAGTATTAATATGTACTTGCATGCAGGTAGAGGTTTAAAGGCACTGTATGCCAAGACAGCATGCCGTTCAGTAATGTGAAGAATTCTCAGTCCAGAAACCTCGTGGCTCTTTGTTCACTGTCAATCTTCGCTTCCATTGTGGGAAAAGTCAGAGATTCAGACTTGCACACAGAGATCAGCATACAGTAGCTCTCTTTCTATGAGAAACTACTAACATTTGCCCTTACATCTATATTGATATTTTTCATAACTTTACTTTTAACCACGTTGTATACACAACCCATGTTAAACTCCTCTTGTGTAACTTCATTATAGACTCACTGTATTTGAGATTTGCACATACTGTACAATGAAAACAGGTTTGTTGAAGATGTTCTACTCTTCCACAATTACATTTCCGAAACTATCTAACTTACAATAACAGCCTAGTGGGAAACCTTATTAACTCTTAAATGTAAAGCTCCACAGTTAGTTTTGCTAAAGACATAAGCAAGCATGCAAGTGAAAAATAAAATACTGACATAAGGCACAGGATTATGGCTCTCACCATCTATATATACTTTATTTCCAAGAAAGAAGCACCTGTTTTGCCTTTATCTCCTTACTCTAAAATTACCTATCACAATCTGTAAATAATCTGTAAAACTATGCTATGTGCTACTGTCCTCTTTTCTTTTAAGCTTAAGACTCATACAGGGAACTGATGTCACTCTAATACTGTACATTCCCTCTTATACTACACCCCCACAATAAACATGAGCACTAGTCAATGAGGCTCAGTACAATGCTGCATAATGACGTTTGTGAACATATATTAAACATTCAAACAGAGAAGCTGTCTGCTGCTTTAGCACAATTTTTAAAGCTACGTGCCCTCTGGGCATGTGCTAATAAATCAGCCTTAATCCTACTTAACTTTAATGTAATTTCTAGTTACATGCACCATCAAGCAGTCCCTCCACTGTATACGGATCGCATGTACTGTATAATCAACTGCTAAAAATCAACCTCAGGGCACCCAAACGCTCACAGCAGGCTGCTACTTTAGCTAATGCAAATCAGGGCTAAGTTATCTATTCCAAAACCACTTATAGTCCCACAGAAAAAAAAAACCTACTTACCTTTACCCATCTTTGATATTGTGACCAGAGTATGTACAGTACTATGTTGGTGACGACTACTCTGACTACGTTAACAGTTCTGAGAACCAATACTGCTGCCCACATCTGTTAACATTACCGGTAGTTTCTCAAAGGGTTTCAGCTATGTAAAGAATGACCAAAGTCTTAAATTAGAAAATATTTTGACTGGATAGTCAAATAGAACACCAGAAAAAATCGCAACGCTGTGGCGCAGTGGTTAGCATCTCTGCCTCGCAGTGCTGGGGCCCAGATTTCAATTCCTGGGGCTCTTACTGTGTGGAGTCTGTATGTTCTGCCTGCATTCAAGAGAATTTCTTCTGGGTAGACTGGTTTCCTCCCACAATACAAAGACATTCGGGTAAGCTAATTGGCTTCTTGGGAAAACTGGCCCTGGAGTGAATGTGTGTATGTTGCGTCTGTGTGTGCCCTGCAATATAAAAGGCATCCCATCCAGGGTGTATCCTGCTTTGCACCTGTTGCTTGTCACGACAGGCTTCATCCCCACCTCCCACCCACCCCCATACTGAATAAAGTGGTTAGAAAATCGGGGGTGGATAGTAAAAAGAAACAGCACCAGCTATAGCAGTACCCTGTTAGGGTAGAGAAATTCATTTATTAGGCAAGATTAGGCTGTAATAAGAGCACAAAGCAGGGAAAGGAATGTTTAAAAATCTGTCAAATCACAGCAAATATTTTCATAAGACTACAAGTTTTTAAACAAATTTAAGCATTTTAGTCCTCTGAGAGCAAATCAAGCAGAAGTACTGTACACAATCTTCCTTGTTCTGCAATGTAATCAAGATTTCCTCATTACCAAATTGCATCATTTATTATGTTATCAGAGTCCTCCCTCATGAAATGGACGTATCTATAATTTATAGTCCTTTGTTTAATAAAAGCATCCGCAGGGAACAATTCAAAGACAAACTCAAAAGCAAAGAGTGTCTCTCAACCACTTTGCAACCTTATAAAACTGTCAACATTGAGGAAACACTTGACAGAAAACGTTTGGTTAGGCTGAGAGGATAATCACTCCTGGACTGGTTTCCAGTTGCTAAACAACTGCTTGAAGATGGGTGACTTTGTGTTTGTGTGTGTGAGAGAGAGCAAGCTTCACTCGCTGGAATCCTGTAATGTTCTCAGCATGTGAGATCCATTATCTGGCATTATTTACTGTTAGCTTTATTTCCCTGTCACCATCTTATGAAAGGGGCTGTCGGCTTGCAGTCTAATCGCAATTAACTGATTAGAGCGGTTAATAAAATTAAAGTGATTAAACAAGTGCAGGATGGTTTAAGTCACATATGTACCAGCAGGGTGGAGGACCATCTGTATTAGGCAAGAGTGCCACCCTTCTTGGTGCAACTCAGTCCTCAGTGAAGACAGATTTGAAGAAGCAATAGGGGGCTTTTAACCCCAGCAGCAGTCCCAGGGAGAAAGAAGCACTTAAGGAAAGATCACATTAATTTCACAAGTACCTACAGTTAAGTGCCTCACTCAGAAACACAAAAATAGAGACAGTGGATTTGAAATATAGACGCTGTCAGCTACTTTTACTGAACACCAATTCAGACGTAAAAATATTTCAAGGAGAGATAATGTTTTAGATTAAAAGGATGTTATTGCTGCATTAACTTTCTATATTTTTATGCTACCTGAAATCAAACTTACACCTGCACAGAAGTGAGTTTCCCACCTGTAGACAAGCAGTTTATTACACAAATGAATTCTGTACGCTTTTGTCAGCCCGGTTCCAGGCAGAGAAGAACCTGGTGTTTAAAGCTACTTTTACCATTTCTGATAATCCACACTAGTTGCTGCTGCTGCTATTCCACACTACTGTAGTACACCATTCCTGCTGCCGCTATTCCACACAGTACACTGTTCCTGCTGCTTCTGCTAGTTCACACAGTACACTGTTCCTGCTGCTACTGTTATTCCACATGGCACATCATTGCTCACTCAAGCAATAAGGCTCAGTAAGTCTGGAACTTAAATGGTTTTTGCTGAGGCCTGGAGGAAAAGTAGTGAGTGGAAACGCATTATCAGGTCCATGGTTTTCAAAAACGTGAAATGGTCATAAATCCATTTGGTTTTTTTAACCGGTTCTTCCAATTCAGGGTCGCGGGGCAGCTGCAGCCTGTCCTGGGAAGCCAGGCGCAAGGCAGGACACACCCTTGATGGGACACCAGTCCATCGCAGGGCACACACACAGACACAGACGCACGCACTCACACCATAGGCAAATGTTCCCAGATGCTAATCAACCTACCAATATGTTTTCGGCTGTAGGTGGAAATTCAGAGCACCTATAGAAACTCCATGTGAACAAGGGGAGAACCAACAAAAATACAACCTCCATGCGAAAAACACCCCAGGTCTGGAATTGAACCCAGGGCCCCAGCAATGCAAGGCAGTAATTCTAACCACTGTTCATGTTCAAGAAGATAGCCATCTTCTCCATTCTGGGAGCCTGAACAACAATAAAGCATGATGTTTTTCTCATAGAAAAACCCTGGGGACATACTCTCAAAAATCACACTACAGGCCCAATGCCTGGAAGTAAATTTGAATGTGATACAACTATACCTATTTAAATCCTGTCTTTTTTTCAGTGATCTATTTCCCAAGGTATTTCCTATAACTTGTAAAGGAAGTCTTTGCAAACATTTCAGCCAGACATTTTTTGCAAAACTGATCAAGACTGACACAGACTGTGGCTCTAGTTAAGATATCCAATAAATACGGTAGCAGGATTGTCACTGAAACACAGGCTGCATCAACCTCTGTCTAAATAGCTCAGTGAAAGTGCAGTTCATGTGGCACATTAAATGACTTCCATCTGACTGGAACAAGCAGATTATACCAGGATTTAACTGTAAGCTTCATCACACGGGGCTTGAAAGAAAAAAAAAGCTCCCTCAACTAAAGCCAGACCGAAAAGCTTTTTGTTATTTATGTTATACTCCTTTACTGTACTGCTAATGAAGAATGCCACCCTTACTTTCCAGCTTTTGTAACATACAATACAGTCCATTCTGTGGCAGAGTTGAGTCAAGCATTTTGGCTGTCAGCAGTTCCTGTGTTTGCAGCTCATCAGCATTTTTAATGATCTGACGCATACATAGACAGCAGAAGACAGGAATTAATGACCTCCTTAAGCTCATTATTGTAAATTGTATTATTGCGGTCTTCCTTTTTGCTGCAGCACCCAGTTAAGAGAATAATTCTGATTCACAGAGGGATGAACCAGGGGTTAAGTAGGCTCTTTCTTCTCTTTAGTCGCATTTAAAATCCTAGACTGGCAGAACAATGACTTCAAAAAATGGCCCCAGTTTTCTGGGATGTTAAGCTTTAAACAGCTGGATATCGGAAGCCAGGTGAAACCCTTTGTGAGCTGATGCCATGCAAGAACAGCTTAGAGTTGTCATGTGTCTCCATTTTTTGTGGTTTTTTTTTGCAATGTTACAGACAGTAGGAGACAGTATCGAGACACAGGCCAGATTACAGTTAGGTTCCTCTGGCGCACACACACCTCCAAACTCAAATTAACGCTTTAAGTCGTCTGTCTGAACCTAAAACCTAGAAAAAAATCCATCTTGCAAGCATCTGTGACCCCGTCCCAAATCAGTCTCTGAGGAGTCAAACACAGCATAGAGCAGACAAACACATGGCCCAACCTAGACAATACGGTCCAGATCACAATCACCCTCAATCTGGTCTTTTGTGTCTAACTACGGGCAGCTAGCAATTAAAATGGTATAACACAACCAAAATAACCTTTTTTTTTTAACTTAAGCAGACTAAGGTATTTTCCGATGTGTTTATATGGTAATTACATGTTCCGCTAAACTATAACCATTTCCCACCAGAATAACAATAATATTCCAGAAGAGGAAATTATTGAATAATATTATTCATTAATGTATTTTATTGGGGTATACAGTATATTCCAATATTATAGACATCATATGATGCCAAGATACTGTATAAAAACAAGGATTAAAACCTAAAAAAAAAAATCTCCTTAATATCACGCCCTTTATAATTATTTATAATTAAAATGTCTTAAGATTGCAGTACGAGATCAACCTGAAATAGCTCATCTGTGCCAGGGTTATCACCTTTTTAGTGTCATTTGACTCCACCCAAAGCAGAGGCTTACAGCTTTCAAAGCCGCTAATTGGTACAGGGTGTTTTAATCTGGAACTGACTTAATAATTGTTCTGTGATGACTTTGGCACAAAACAAAAAGATTGCCATCGAGGAAGGGAAGAATCCGGAGAAGGGGTGGCTGAGAGACAGGACTACATAATGTCTCACTTTCCCCCCCCCCCCTTCCTCCACCACGCCCCCCCACTTCCACCCCTTCCAATAATCTGCCTTTGCTTCTCTTTCTAATTACTGCCAGACCTTCCACCTGCTTCTGCTGTCAGCAGCATACACATCACGCTTATTAAACACTAACAAAAGGCTCCCTTGCATCTCCCTCGCCCGCGTGTTTCAGTGCACAATGCCTGATCCTGGTGACCTTGCTCTAATCAGGCTGCAAAAGGACACAATGGTGTCACTGGGCAGTGCCAGCTGGCTCAACCCTGACTTCATTTGCGGCACACAGACAGACATGCACACTCCTCAAGCACCACATTCCACAGATGCCCTGCAGCACTCCAGCATGGAGATCTGCCACCACCCTCCTTCCCATTAAACCTCTTTTTCTCTCCTTACAAATAAACAAGCTTCCTTGCTTGCTTCCCCTCTCTTTTATTCAATTATTTGTTTTGGCTGAAATCTGAAGGCACATAAAAAAGTTGCCTCCTTTTAGATGAGATTAATCTGTCCTTGGGTATACATACAGTACTTTAGCAAGCCGGTACATTGTCCCCAAATGATCTGCTAGTTGACAAACACAGTGATGTTATTTTGAGAACCGATCTTGCAGCAGCTTTAATATGTGTAATATTACATTGAACATGCAGTGTACTTTACCTCTGAAAACTGCCTCAGAATAAATGAGATTTTGCCTACTTGTTCCCACATACATTTATCTAGCCATGCAGTAAAGAGAACATAAACAGTTATCAGTGTTTGTCCAGATTCTAGAAAATAAGCAAGGTTATAAATTAGAGGCGGCCATGTCACTCGTCATTCTTTCTTTTCAATAGCGAATTGATCCAAGGATGTCTCAATACTGTCTTAAACTGTCTCAATAACATGGTTGGTTTCTGAAAAAAAAATCCACTGTGTTGACTTTGAGGATTTTAAATACTTTAACCAGTCCATCTTGTTTTCTTCTTTATCAAGACTAAAAATATTAAAGTTTTCAGTGTTTGTAGTCTTCTTTGATTTTTCTTACACTTCACCAACTCCGGGCAATACTTTTAGGAAATAACACCTTTAAAAAAAAAGAAAAAATCATTAAGTCTAAGCTAATATAGTGAGAAAGTGATCCCATTGGAAGAATGAATTTACTTTGTTTTCTGGCAGTGGTGTTAAAGCATTAATGCAAAAAAAAGGATGAATAATTTAGATTCTGCAAACGTGCTGTGATAAACAAATCTTCAGGTATCTTTAAACAAGCTGCAGTGCTCTGCCAAGGCTCTGGCCACAGAATTGTAATCAGGATCTGTGATAATTCTTACCAAGAGTGCCTGCTGACCTGGCTTAAAGGCAAATTCAGCCTCGAAAATGGAGCATGTGATTTTAATGTTGTTCCAAGAACCTGCTTAAATGCCACAGTACTTAGAAGAAAAACATAATCCTGTATTTAGTGTCTATCATGTTTAGCCTGTCACATAAAGCACATTAGCAATGGAGCTACAGCACCCATAAGAAACTGTCAGGCACTTTTTTATACAGTACATTTCATAGAGATCAAATATTAAATAGCTTACATTTTCTATGACTGTGGGTAAAGAAATAAGACAGACCACTCAGTCCAACTAGATCACTGTGGTCATTAGTAGTAAACTGACCTGAAGATCCCATCCATCCATTTTCTTTTAAAGACGATATCAGCTTCAACAACATGGTCGGGCAGTTTGTCCTACCAGCCTTTTGCATTTGCCACACACTTTTGCTTACTTTTCTATTGCATTAAAAACCATCTGTTGTAGCAATTTAGTAAAGAATCAACAGATTGTAGAGATGGTTTGGATTTGTTTGAATACACAGTATATGAAATTAACAATACACAAAGAAAAATTCACTGTATTTTTTTATTTTTAACATTTCAGTAAGAAGTCTTAGGATCATTAACCAAGAACAAAGTTAAAGCACGATTAACAATAAAATCCAAATTAGAATACTCCATACCACAAAAGCCAAATTTTGGTCTCCCATTACAGTTTGCTTAGTGCAGCGCTGCGTATATTACATCCAATCTGTGAAACATGCATTGTGTCATGCCTTAGTGCAGACTGACAGTGATTGATGCCTCCATTACTCTCTTATTTGATCTAAAATGTAATTATTTGTATCCACACAGCTTTTCAGCTTGCATCTAATGAACTCCATGAAACCATGGAGTTCTTTCTCTCAAAAGGATTGGATACCTTCCTGCACCACAACTTTTTAACAAACAGCAGAATACACTAGGAGTAGAGGCCCATCTGAAATTGTCTAAAAAACATTTTACAGTAATCAAAGGTTTTGAAATATCTTAAAACGACAGTCAATTAAATCATTCTCCTATTTAAATAGGACCACTGGAAAAACAGAGCACTAACATATGGTAAAGCATTTTTGAAGATATTTTTATTGAGGCACTGATTATTGACAAACTATGGGATCTGTTGGGTCAATGTTGAGTGTTAAACCATAGCCTTGATAGATAAAATGTTCTTTTTTATCATCTGTTTCTGACTGCAGAGGTTCTGCTCTCCAACAAACCACAAATCACCCGAGAATATCCTAATAATACTAAAATTACAATCCAATAATATTTCACCACTGTTTTTAAAAGAGTAATCTATTTCATTTTAGATTGCGTCAAGCTGTCTATTCCAATACTGTTGGAAGTGTAAAGCCAGAATAACTATGGACAGCATTGAGGCAATGTGTCCAACCAATCTTTCATCCAAGATTTACATGCATCTGATCTAAGGCTGTCCAATTTGACACAGAATACCCAGGCTCACTTGTGATTATGGTCAAGAGAGGCTAAAAAATGTACAGTATTGTGCTAAGTACCAATATGATTTGCACGTTAACTACAGATGAATGTTCTCTAAGGGTTGTAGGGTGGCAGGAAAAAAAAACAGTAGTTGTATTCTGAACATGTACTGTACCTTGCCTCCACAGTATATAAAAGACTGACTAGCAGATCCCTGGCAGAATGACAACAGATAAACAGCCTGGGCACTGTAAAAAAACAGATGGCATGGAAATGGGGAAAGAAACCAATGAAGCAATTAAAAGGGCCTGCTCTATGCAAGCTGAAACTCATCCCATGCAAGGAAAACCAAACATGTCAAGGAAGTAAACTTCAAACTGAATGTTAAACATGAAAAACTAAATGCTAGCCATCCAATCAGGAATATTTCGCTCCTTTTTTGAACACTTTTACACAGAATGAAGCATTTTTCACTTCTATCAGCCTTTGCACGTTCTAAGTGGTTTAACTGGTGAATGATTTGACTAAGTACTGCAAAGAAGTTCCTTCACCTTAAAAGAACTATTGAACCTTACAACCACAATGGGATAAACATTGTAAAAGGAATGCATTCCAAGAGGTTTTTAAACAAACTAATTACTGAAGCAGGAAAACCAATAAACCTATTTTTGTAATGGAAGAATTAGTAACTGTGGTAACTTCAGGCAACTTAACTTTTATATGCCAGAACAATACTAAGCATCCCATTTCTGCACATTTATTTCTTTCATGAACACTAAATCAAATCATAATCTGACAAACCCATGAAAATACTTAGCATCATACAATGCTGCATAACAGAGCAAAAATACAGCACTGGGGCTTTAAATAATTAATGACATATTTTAAATATTTCCTTTAAATAGTAGTCAAAGATCCTTTATGAAATATAATCTTCTGTAAAGGAAATGATCTCCTACCATTCTTTTACATTTCACGTTTTAAAAAGTAGAAAAAGGAAAACCTAACTAGAGACGAACAATTAAGCTGATTCTTATTTTGAAACAAAACCAAAAGGAAAATAAAAAATCTTTACTACAGATGCAGCATTATAAGATACATTTTTTTTTACAGAAAAGTACTAAAGTAATGCTGGGTTGTGTTGCTACTTAATTTGAGAGATGCAGATGTATTAAAATGATTTCACTACAATCATCTGACAAAGGCAAGGATTTGTCACTCTGCAAAAACAAAATAAAAGCAGTGTAAATAATATAATTGGAAGCACCTCAGAAAGAGCAGGTGTGAAACTGAATACATTAATTTTTTTCCCAGGGAGAAGCACAGATGGTTCTGATCCAGGGTTTTATAGATATGAAATCTCCGTGTCACTGCACTCATTTGAGTGTTTGAATAAAAGATAATAAAAATAAAAGCTTTTAATCAATTTTAAAGGATCAGAATACTGGCCTATCTTTATATAATGTGTTTGACAAAATTAAAACATCTGGTTAACACATACATCTTTCTCCTGTAATAGCTTCAGAAAACAGGACTGATATTCCAATAGGTTACTATTACTATTTTGTTTTGTTTTTTACCTTAATTACCTTTTGTGATAGTGGTAAACTTGTATTCTTTGACCAAATGAATTTTAAATATGGTCTAGAACACAATGAGTATTATCTAATTTTGAAATAAGTATGACAACTAGCTAAGCTTCTAAATGAAAAGATGCGCCTGTCTGAAATATCAAATATTGAACTAAAATTTATAGGTATTTAGGAAAAAAAGAATATTACATTCTGACATTTACAAACTACTGCTTTTAGGACATTTAACACAAGCCAACAGTAAAGAAAGAAAAGTACCTACACATTTACTTAAAAATGCAACTATGAATTATTACATTTTTAATAAATAATTTAACACAATCAGTCCCTTATCACTGACCCCAATGAGTTCAGTGGATGTACAAAAAAACATTTTGTTGCGTAAAAACTTTTAAAAAAAATGTAACCCTTTTTCATTTGCATACTACACATTTGAGGAGGTTTTTAATGTGTTTTTAATTACTTTATCATTAATACATGAGCACTGCATTAAGCGACACTGCAACACAACCATTTCAACCAAGAGATCATGAAGTCACTAACAGACCCAAAACAACAACATCAACAATTTGGTCACATTTTAGTTTTCTTAATGGTCTCTTGGTCCTGTTCTGACAGAGGTTTATATTTCAAGGCATTAGCAATGAAAGCATGCAAAGAATAAAACACCTTTGCAAAACGATGCCACTGCAATACTGTATTATAAACAACATAAGGAAAGAGGAGACAGGAAAACTGAATTCCACCACTCTACTCGGTGAACTGTTCTTCACTGTACCGGCCAACAGCTTTAATCAAAAGGCTCAGTTGAGGATCATTTAGAAATCCCTTCTTTTTCTGGATAAAAACTCAACCCAATTCCATGAAACACAAATAAACCATAATGAAATCCAGAGATACCTTAGTATTGGGGCCATATGGGAATAACACATGTGGCATGTCTTTGCTTTGACCTGCTTTATGTTAGTCCAGAAGTTCAGTACTACCCCATGGACCCCAACAGATACTGGCATCTTTCATCTCATGCTGTGCCAGCAGCCATATCACCCTGCAACTCACAACTGGCAACCCACTGAAGCTAAGTAGGTGTGAGCCTGGTCAGTACCTGGATGGGAGACCTCCTGGGAAAAACTAAGGTTGCTGCTGGAAGAGGTGTTTGTGGGGCCAGCAGGGGGCGCGCACCCTGTGGTCCACGTGGGTCCTAATGCCCCAGTATAGTGATGGGGACACTATACTGTAAACAGGTGCCGTCCTTCGGATGAGACGTAAAACCGAGGTTCTGACTCTCTGTGGTCATTAAAAATCCCAGGGTGTTTCTCGAAAAGAGTAGGGGTGTAAGCCTGGCGTTCTGGCCAAATTTCCCATTGGCCCTTACCAATCATGGCCTCCTAATAATCCCCCTCTTAGAATTGGCTTCATTACTCTCTGCTCTCCTCCCCACTAATAGCTGATGTGTGGTGAGCTGTGTGGTGGCGCAATATGCCTGCCGTCGCATCATCCAGATGGATGCTGCACATTGGTGGTGGTGGAGGGGAGACCCCATTACCTGTAAAGCGCTTTGAGTGGAGTGTCCAGAAAAGCGCTATATAAGTGTAAGCAATTATTATTATAATTATCTCATGAGAAAATAAGAAGTAGGCAGGACCATTTAATGAGATTGAGCCACTCTCGTCAAATATTGAAGTGCAGACGACCAGCACTTTCCTGTGACTTGTGCAACATCCGCTTCCTTGTAAAACCACCCCACTTTTTGTTGTTTTTGCATCGCTCGTTTAACAGCTAGCTCGGAGAAATCCAATTTGCCTGCAGTCTGTGCACGGATGCCAGCCCATGGGCCCCACTGTTCAACGCGCCGTCTGTGCTGAAAGTTAACATGTTCAAGAACCCGCTGTCTGTGGTACATTAATTGCAAGCAGATCTTGCAGATGGAGGGACTTCACTTACATACGGCACAACCTCTGAACGCTGTCACCTTGCACATAATCAATTTCTCTTTGCGCAGAGCTGCTGTAAACTGAGTTTTTAACAAGAAGAAAACAGTGACAGGTAATTACTCAACAGCAAACTGGAACTGCATACAAATCCTGTCACTTCTGTCATATGCAGCCTTGTACATTTATTTGATTCAAACATAAATATTTTATTGCAAGTCTAGAATTCTAAGAAAACTGATTGAGATATGCAGGTAGATAATACAGTATAGAAGTTGAGGTTTTTTTTCCTATGGGCAGCTTCTCACTCTACAAAATATTGTAACTGGTACGATGCACCTTTTCAAAACCAGGACAAACACTTTGGAAATACCATCAAACAGAGCAATTGAAGGACACAGTCTCCTTTAGTTTTAATGTCCCGCACATCCTACAAATCACACTGGTTATTTAGTTATCATCAAATAAATACTAGCTTCAGAGAATTCTCTCCAAATTAAAGGGCTAGTTTAGAAGATTCAGAAAGCTTTTCATTATTATTAGAAAGGGAAGATAAGGTCACACATGTGTGCGATACAACTATACACTTTCTTTGACTTCTGAGGAGATGCAACACAGAAAGTACAGTACCATAGGCTGTTTATGAGAAACAGTCTCTTAAAATATGTTACTCGAGGTTACATTGTAATTCACATACAGTATAAATTATAACAATGACTGTAAATAACCTCTAGTATCAAAAGCTCAATGTGAATCAATGGTGAATAACTCTCAAAATCTTTAAGTACCATTAAGTATCAGCAATAACCTTTTTACTTAAATTATAAATTTTCGCTCTCTGTATTAGCTAGAATAGAAAATGTTTCTTGTACTCAAAATTAACGCAAATACAGTATTTGCTCTAAATCTGCAGCTCAGAAGCTTAACAGAGTAAAATCTACTGATTTAGGTCACAAAAATGACTATTTAGGATTGAATATAGTCAATTTATATTCACTTGACTTGAAAGTTTTTTTTATGTAGGAATATACATTATACACAGTCTCAATACATATTCCAACTTGACAAATAAACATAAAATGCTGTTGCCTCTTGCACATACCAACAGCACATTTGTGGTCAAGTCATAATGTTCTTGGTACTACTCTGTACATACAGCTCCTCCAGGGGTGTGTTGACTTGGAGTTGTATGTACAGAGCAGTTTCAAGAACACTCGATTCAAAGCAAATAATATCCAGGTTCATAAAACGATGCCTTTGCATGGGATTCCGGAAAACAAACCAGACAAACCAGACCTGAATCCACCTCACTGGGTAAAAGAAAAGATGCCCATGTGTACACAGCAGAGACACGCTCTGGACCTCAATGTTTTAAATCTTTACAAATCTGTGAACCCAGCCTTGCACTACATGTTTGTCAGATGAGTCACCTTATGCCAGCAGCAGCCAGTCACAACTGATAACAGCCCCAGTTACCACCATGTCAGGGTGAAGCAAGGGTGAATTCTTACATTTTAGAGGTTAAAGACCACCCCCACTCTACACTGCACATGAAGTCACCACAGAAATCAATTGTAATGCTATAAAACAGACAAATGTAATGCCTATCGTGCATTTGAATCATATACAGACATGTTCTTGTATACGTTTACAGGTGATGCTGCAGATTCAGATGACACACAGATTGACAATAGGACTACACATTGACACAACCTCCTTATAAACCACCATCAAAACTTGTTAGTGTTTTTTGCCTAATAACCCTTTAAATGAAATGTAGTTATTTGAAAAAAAGTAAGTAACATTCCTGTTTTTTGGTTTCATTACCCCCAATAACAGTACACAATTTTCAATACACCAGCATTTATAACCCTATTTTGAAAACAAATCACATTACAATGATATTCCCAGTTAAATGTTGTATAAAATGGAGAAGACTGACACCGAACTTCAGAGTCCATAAAGTCCACTTCTTTATCTACTGTACTTACAGTACAAGTGAGAATGAGGACTGAATATCTGTCAGGAATTCAGCAGCATGAACAGCAAAACAACTAGCAAACTAGGGCTTTAAGCAATATAACCTACCCTTCTGAGCTCAAATTTGATTTTCTTAGCTTCATTGCAGCAATAACATTAAACTAACGGTTAAAGAACCAAACAAATAAATGGATAAAAAAGTTTGCTTCATTTGATAGAGCTAGTCAAACCCCAAACTGCTTTGGATAACAGATGTTTCAGATATTATGAAAATCAGGATTTTCTCAGTTTAAAAAGGTTTAGTTTAGAGGTTTAGAGAAGGATAATAATAAACTAGCTTTGAAACAAAATACATCTGGCTTCAAAACCAGCAGCCCTTCTGAAAAAATAGGAAAAAATCATTTTGAACAAGTGTCAGCACATTCCATTCAAATACTCATCAATCACGGGAACAATTAGTTCAGTTTCCCAGCTCCTAGCTTCCTCGATTCTGGCAATCTTTGCATTTTAATTGATATACAGTACAGCTTCATCCACAGTCAACCATGCTAGAATGGATCTGGACAGGCTGGATGATTCAGAGTCTGTGCTTGGAATTACCATTGATTGATCCTCAAACATGCAGAGGCTGAAATAAAAGGAGGCTACAGGCTTTGTTTCATAATTCATATGCTTTCAGGTTTGGCTTCCCTGTAATGAATACCGTTAGACTTAAACATGAATAAAGGGGAAAGTTTACATGCTTCATAATTAAAAAATGTATACAAATCTGGCAGTTCTAACTAATCAAGTACAAATGTCTGAATACTCATACAGTCTGATTGTCCTGGTAAAGTATAATACTGAACTGAAGAACTACTGTCAGGGAAACAAACTTGTCCACAAGAGCACTAGGCCTTCACTTTGTAAAACTTTGTAAAGCAAAGACAAGTGGTGCTACAGATAATGACAAAAAAAGTTTTATTCTTTAGTCATAAGTATAGATTTGGCACACAATTTAAGCCCCATGACAAATGCGTTCCGTACTCATTTTAAAACTGGGGTCAAAGCAGTTTTGAAGACAGAATGTCTTTGCCTTTCTTGTTTTTACTGTTAATAGTTTAATCAGCAGTTAACCTTGGCTGTAATTGCTGTACAATGCAGAGCAGTGTGTGGCAGTGACAGTTTTCTCCTCCAGGGCCCTTCTCAGGCAAACAAAACACCAAAACGTTAATGGACTGTGTTGAAAAAGCTGCCATTGCGGCTTACTTGATTTTAATTTGCTTGCTCACAGCAACATGCTTGTAGAACTAGCAGCTGATCTGAAGAGTCTATTTTAACTGAAGGCCCAGAGCTGTGTCACATTACCTCCAGCCTGCAAAGTCAGAGATGACGTTTTCCTGGGTCCTCCAGGCATTCTACCATGTGAGGAGTTGCAGAAGACAGTTGAACTTATGGTGAGCTTTGCCAAGCTTTCTAAGGTAGCTGCGACCACACTATGTGCCTTAAGTAAACTTCTGTCCCATCAAAATAAAACCTGCATTATTTTTTAAGGTAACTGTACAGCCAACGTAATAGTTTTGTTAACAACTGTGCCTAGATAGTTGACCTAAAGACTTTATTTTACAGATTTTGTGTGCTTATAATATGGTACAGTGAGGGGAAACTCATCTCCATTTTGATATGTAGTAGTGCCACACTTACCATTTATCCAAAAAAATGACAAAGTGCAAATATAAACCCCTTCAAAATCTGTTCTTTTATTCCCCAATCAATAATTTGGTGGCTGTTTTGAACAGCGCAGTTTGTATATTATTACAGTGTAGAGTGTCACATTCAAATTTGTGGTCTTACTTGAAGCACTGTTATCATCGTGCTCAGAAGTGCTCTAATACAATGAAATAAATTACGCCTGTCACTGTAAACAGGCACTTCTGCTTTCCTGCTTCCAGGGACGAAAAGGAAAAGTGAAAGAGATAAAAGCTAATCTAAGACATGGTACAGACACAGGGAAGACATAACGAGTCTGCGCTCAAGAAGATTTCTGAGGGGAAAAAAGCCGGTGCAGTATCCAGTCTTCTTGAAAAGTTTTCAGGAACACAGACACCCTGAATTATAGCAGACAGGTTGAGAGTCTCATCCAGAGCTCTACTCAGGTAATGTTCATTAAAAAAAAGGTTGTTTGAAGGTCATGCATGACAGATGCCCTGTGATGCCGTTCAGATTATGTGCTCCTGTGGGCCATGCTGTATTGCTGAGGTACTGCTTGTTGATCCCTGCGGACAAAGTCAGCCAGCATCACTCAGAACAAAAAATAAAATAAATCTGCTTACCTCCTGCTTACCACAGGTTCCTGTTTTCTTTAATAAAAAAAACACTTTCCCTCCAGGTGATTCTGGATGTTGCCATAAAGCAAACAAATCGAGAACTACACTCAAAACATCCTCTCTCCCCCAAAATTTTTATTCTTTTCGGCAAGATGACAATGGCTGCGAGGTCAATAATTTTGCGGCCAGAGAACGATCAATAGCAATAACTAGTGCACATCTAAAGCTGTCTAAAGTTACTGTGCAGCACTGTTACTGAAGGTCTGCTGTCTTCTTAGAAATATTAATACTGCTTTTTTTTGCCCCCACGTGGGGGGTATTGTACACAACAGCAAATGTCTCAATGCAAGACATACAATGGACCCTGGCTTTGAGGGCAATGATTCAAGAATTATTTGGATGACATCCACAGATCAATTACCTGTTCAGAACTAAATGAGCTAACCAGGCCAAATGGCCTCCTCTCATTTAATCCTCCATTCACTTCTTATGTTCTGTAAAGTGAGGGAGGGGGGAATCATTAATTCATGCATTCAAAAAAGACTTTGCTAATGTATACTGCTTAAGAAACAGAAGACAGGCTAAAAAAAAAAAGTAGGTAACTTTTGCACAGACAGTAAATCCATCTCTATAATTTACGCCATTCCACTAAGATGGAGGAACTGTTTTCTCCTAATATACCTAACAATAAATGCAGCTACACAGTCTGATCTGACTATTGAACAGTGGCATTGGACGACTGGATACACATTTAAGCATTTGTGTATTCTCTTTCTGTATTGAGACATTAAGTAAAAATGTTACTGGTTCCAAGGCTCATTTGTTGCACTTTTAATGCCTCTCAGTATCTTTCCTCTAAATAAAGCAGTCTTTATATCAGCATTTTATATCAAGGAGATCAACTAATTAATTTGCCAACATCTATACACACTTCAATATCATCCTTTTTAAAAGCAAAATTAAAAATAGTGGGTGTTGAACACAAATCAAGTTTTGGAAGTCAGATAATTTCAGTTTTCAACCCAGACCCATTCCAAAGCAGACAGATTCTAATGGCTATACCTGTCAAAATAGATATTCCCATTGCCCCTTTAGCTCAAACATGTCCACGGGCCGCCCTGTAGTACAAGCTCACTAATGCAAGACCTCATTGCTTGCAAGCCGAGACATGGCCTTGTGAAAACCTGAAGCAAAAAAAGATTTTAGGCTCATTTTGTGTGAGAGGACAGCATTTTCAAATATCAAGAAGGTGTCAATTCAGACCTCTTTCGGTCATTCTAGTGGACAGCAGACTGAATGCAAGACATTAAGCATATTAACATCAGGAGGAAGACTGAGTTATTCTTATATTTATCCTTAATCCAATTCTATCACAAAATCTTGCGGATGTGCCTTAGAGGTAAAGACAGAAAGAAGAGAAGAGAAGGAAATGGTCAGAAAGCAGCAAAAGTGCAATACGTAAATAAAAATAATTTCATAGTTTCCTGTGCTGCATTTCCATGCCAATTAGCCTCAGATAAAAACATCTTAGACATCTGACTAAAGCAGCAATGTACAGTAGCACAAACCAGGTGTCACAATGGCTTATGTTGGAAGACTTTCTTAATCTTAAATACAGCTGAAATCATTTAGACTTTTCTCTATACTTCATTCCACAGATAATGTACTGAAATACAAAAATTACAGTGATGTACTGATGAAGGAGAAACTAAAATTAGTTAAAAATTAAATTAAATTGAAGAAATGATAATGGTGTTGCTCCCACATTGACAAATATTGATGAATATTTTTTCACCTCTATGAAGAATCATTAAAATGCAATAAATGAGCATTGCAATTCCTTGATCTTCAAATCAAAAACTATACAAGTATAATGATGTACTAAATGAACTAAAGGAAAACGTTTTGGTTTTTTCCCCCACAGCAGCACTACTGTATGTACAGTATGTAGTGGTATCTAAACCTTAAAATAACAATGCAGGCATCTTATTTTCGCTAAACATATAAACATTTTATCAAGCAAGATTTTTCTTTCTTTCTCAACCTCTACAGAAAAATATTTATATTTACAACAGTACTGGAGTATATTCAATTATAGCATAAGTTTTGCATTATTAATAAGCACTACGTTCTCGTCACAAAGCCGAAAAAAAGCTTGAAAGCATGACATTGTTTTTGAAATGTTCTTTTGCTCACATCACCAAACAAATCTGACCTTTTTTACTGTTATTTTTTTTTACTTTGATATTTACTTTGAAGAATGCTTTATGTATTATTTTTTATTACTCGGCAAGTCAATTTTGAACAAATTGTCATTCCTGGAGAACCACAAGCAAATACAGCACCATATTTACTGGAGTAAATATGGGAAGTGTCCATTACAGTTTGAATTTGCTTACAATCAAGCAGAGTGACAGTGGGGCCAGACCTTTGCTGAATTTATGCTAGCCTTACAATTTGTGCTATTCCTTCTCTTACAAGACCTTTTCCAAATTACGGCCCTTCAGCCTTCAGGCACACACTACACAGCTTTCTATTGTTTCTTCAAGGTTAGCAATGATACATGAACAGGGCTTACTGGATATAAGGCAGCTGCTATACAGCACGTCTTGTTAAATGTGGGTTTAAAATAAAAATTACACATTTACGATCGCACACACATAGATGTTGGAGAAGGCCTTCCCTGGCAGAAGCAACACCAGGTACAGTAGCTTTAAAAACAAATCTGTGGCTTTCTGTAACTAGCCTTGAGGATCTTACTGCAAGAGCACAACACACACTTTGCTTTACCATTACTGCCCCTCTCAATCATTTTTAACAGAATCAGCAACGCAGAACTGCCCTGCCGCTCTTTCAATTGATCCCTCTACTAGTGCAATGCACAGCAACAAGGCATGAGAGAACCTACTGCACTCTGTCAATTACTTGTGTGTCAATTGATCCAACCTGCTCTAAACACACAAAAGGACTGCGATCTGCAGATGTACTGTACACTGTTGGCATAAAACAAAGAAAAAGTGAAAATGCCCTAATTTGTTCAGTGACCTCCAGCAATATTAAGACAAACCTATTTATATTTTCTAGGGGATTACAATTACTCGATTGATTACCAAACCCCACAGTTAACACATGATAATTCCCTCTGTGTACTGGGTTGTGCTCATTAATTAGAGCTGTGGGCACCTGAGCTGGTCTAATCTCTAGTGGAAGGGGATGAATAACATTATTCTTAACCAAAAACAATACAAATTACTTACCTGGAACCCAATAATGATTAAAAACAACAACTCTCTTTTAAATTGCGCTTAAAATGTATCATTTTATTCTTTCCATGGCTTGTCAAAGTAGCTGGTAGGGAGAAACTTAATGTCACTAAGTAAATTAACTTCATATCTTGAATACATGTGAATTACATACAGTAATTGAACAGTTTACCAAAGTAAACCAAAAATTACACAATGTGTAACTGTACAGTACAAAAATATAATTTCATAACGTGTGAATTACATACAGTAACTGCCAAAACACATTATTAAATGAAATTTCTGCTGGAAAGTACTGCTCCAAACCTGTTTATCTTAATATTTTTCCATTTAAAAAAAACTTGGTAATTGTGATATTTCAAAGAAAAGAAAAACAATGACACCACTAAGAGAAAATGGTATATAATCCCCCTTTTCATACAATTTGTACAATTTTGGCAAAATAAAAGAAATCTTGGATGACTGCACTACCTACAGCTTTTCTTACATCAGGCTACAGTCATCCAGACTCATGAAACCTGATAGCGAAGTCTTGTCAAGTTGTCTATTTCCATGTTTTGACAGGCAGTTAATTCCTTGTTGAATTCTCTTCAGTAAGGCTTGGCGCAGACCAAATGCCACATGGATAATCTCTCCACACTTTTGAAAACAGAGAGCACTCCCCACCAGATGTTTCTGTTTTGTGTGACGAGGTTCAGTATTAATACCATAAACTCGCAAAACAACTCGTGAGTGTGGTTACAACACATGCTAAACTCTGGTTTGGCAGTGACATTCTTAATCGCACAACCCTGCGAAGACAAAAGGGAATAATTTACATAATCTGCAAAAGGGAGTAATTTACATAATCTGCATCCTGGGTTAATTTCCTTTCTAATCTGAGCACCCTTCACAATTTTCTTCTGCTGTCATGTTTAAGGAACACTTAAGGAAAAGAGTCTACAAAGACGATTCTCATTCTAAACAGAAAAGGCAGAATACCAGGGAGTACACAGCAGCTCTTGAGCTAGAGATCAGATTCCCTTTCTGTGGAAACCAAAGCCAATTATTCTGTCACCAAGAAGAAATAATTTGTATTAAAAAAAGTACCTCCAAATGTCTAGGTGCACTGATGTGTGTACAGCACAACACTTCTGCTCGGCAGTATGATGACAATAAGCAGAAAACCTAATTTTAAGCATCCAGGAGCAGATCAATTTGATATGATCAAGAAAAAACTGAATGCTGTACATGAAGACAAAGGCTCTTTCTTTCTATGTGAATTCTATACTCAATCACGTCAGACAGATTTTTATGTCTTCCTTACAGTTGTGTTCTTTAAAACAGACCATGAAACAGCAACATTTTTGTTAATGAAGCAGACGTCCAAATAATTGTACCTGCAGAGAGCTGGTTTAAATCCTGCATACTGTTGGTCATGAGAGAAATGAGCTTGGTGCTTTCCATTAAACTCCCAGTGGTGCATATCACCAAACCACTATAGAAAGCAAAACAGTCTGGTAACCAATGGAGATGACAAACAAGGCAACCAAGAGGCAGGTACGGTACAGAGCTTAACTGCCTTCTAAGCCAATGCAGGACACTGTGAGAAAGCCCATATTCAAACATCTTGTGCTGCAAAATGGTAGGTGAACAGTGATTTAAGTATCCTGGATAGGATAAAGAGAGTAAAGAACTTCCAAAGAAACAAAGGCCACTTCAAACCCTAGGTTTTTCATTCAAAAGGACTTAATATACACCTTTAGTTCAAAATACATGTTACAAGACACAATCATATTTACAGAGTGAATTCTGAATACAGCAATATTTGAAATAGAACTTACAGTAAATAAGAGTTGGGTTACCAGTAAGAGACCATTTGGCTACAAATTGTTTTCTTTGTTCAGGACTAAAAAGGTTTAGTTATGTTTGGAATGGGTCTTGTGAATACCATTTAGAAGATGACTACAGAGACTTTATTCACATTGTTGGTGTAATCATAAAATTTAATACAAGCATGCAACAATAAAACAACCACAACAAAAAATATTTTTCTGAACTGGTTGAAAGTTAATGTTCTTTATTGCAGTTTCTGAAACATATGAAGTAAATCATCTCATCTGAGCCAAATTTTAAAAGGGATACATTTTCCATCCACATAACTACATGTTCATATTGGCATCACTGTTGTGTATTCCAATAGTAACCTATAAAAGAGCTGAATACAGCCATCTGGAATATCATCCAGAATCCTCAAAATCTAATTTTTGCATGGCAAGGACTACCCTATTTAGATAGTGACACATATATGAAACAGCAAATGGAAAGGTTACTGGATATAACATGATCCCATTTTCACTCTGATCACAGTTGCATAAAGCTAGTTCAAATTGCTAAAAGGATATAAGCTATATCAATTAGGCATCACAAATTTGTGCCTAGCGACACTAGTGGACAATCAGGACTCCATGAACAGCATGCAATTTCTTTAGAACAGCTGGGAGGAGAGCTCAGACTAGCCAGCTCTGGGAGAAACAGCAACTCCTATGAGCACTTGCAATGACCTCAGTGAGGCAAGATGCTTCCTGTCCAATCGGCACTAATCCTCATGCACATTGCTGGCAGGCATGTAGTATATTAAAACATGAACAGTTTCTTTCTTGAGAGGACAGGGGAACCTCAGAGGAACTAGTCTGCCCTTCCTCATTCTCCCAGTGTGGGTAAGGTACTGTAGTTGTTGCTGCAAGCTGAAATGTAAAAGGATAAACTAGGATGATATATAATAATGAACAATTTTACATTATTTTAAATTAAGAATAAAGCCTAATAATAAGGCCTACACTTTTTTCATTTCTAATCCTGTATTCTCCATTTATGATTTTCTCCCATCATGTCTAATTGAAGACGTAACAAATGCGAGACTGTTGCTAAGCAGCTGTGGAGTTTCTTATGTAGTAAAATAATGGTCTGATTTTGGCATCTTAATTTACTGTATGTTAACATATCCATCTCCTGTTTTAATCACTTCTGTCAGAATGGTTTAGATCAACGTGAACAGTGTGCAAGGTGTTTAACATTCTAAGCCACTGTATAAATTATTTCCGTGTGCAGTTTTAGGAGTGTCTAGTCTCATATGGGGAAAAAAGGAACCAGATTTAAATCAAGTTGCTTTCTCTCTCTCAAAATGTTAAGACACCACAAATGCAGCATACAAGCTTCAATCAACAAAGTACAAAACACACATGGTGTCATCATTCCAATCAGGGAATAATTATTCAAGATTTTTTTACACTAGCTACTGTACTGTGTCTCAGGTAAAGAGAAACATTTCCTTAATTGATTTCCTTGATTCCTTTGTGATCCCTATTACATCTGAAAGTAAGTGAGCTACAGTTATAGCAACCTGATGTATAACTATAATAATGTGAGAAAATAGTCTAGCTTAAATATTTTCTCCAAGTTATTAAGGTGTAAGCAAAATGTGAAGTTAATGATTATTGTGGAACCACATCTGAGTTAGATCACAATAATACAGTAATAAATTATTTAAACTTATTTAAAGTATCAAAAATTATGTTCAATTTTCTTCAACAGCATGTTGAAATTACAGCTCCAGCTCCTCACATACAGTAAATTTGCATAAAAAACACTAAAAAAAACAACCAACATACAGAAAGCGGTTTTCATTAACTTAAATCAGAACAAAATAAATTATTTTCTACTTTAAAAGGTTAAATAAGCTTCTCTACCTAAGCTTGAAGTTACTAAGTGGAATCCTTGTCATGTACAGTGTAATATAGGACAGATTGGATTGGAGTGCAGAAGACTAGAGAAAATCTGACAGGTAAATTAAACCCATTACAGAGCCACTGCTGTAATTCTCTGACATATTAAAAAAATGAAATAATTAAATTCAATTAGATTCACAGCTCATAGGACAACATCATAGACTAAATGGTATCAGAGAATAAAAAAAAACAAGTAATTCCTGAACTATTAAATTTTCAGCAGTTGATCCACTATGAACCGTATTTGAGCATAAATGCTGTTCTTTCATTAAAGCTATACCAGCATTTAAACGGGCTGTTATGCTTTTAAGTGGATTTGGAAATGTTTAGCAAGCAGATGATGACACCACTAAGGCAACGATTCAGCTTTGTTTTATCCAGCTGAGAGGCCAGTACAGTGGAGTGGTGGAGTGGTTTTTCACTGCAGCAGTCTTGTGGATCTTGTGGTGCTTCTCAGTCTGAGAAACCCACTCAAAGAGCTGCCGTGACAGAACCAGGCAAACATGACATGATGGAAGCGCGTGGGCCGAGTGAAGAAAGATGCTAATCCGCAAGGAAACGGGTGGTCTGAGGCCAAAATCTATCATTTTGATTGAGCATTTAGTACAGGCTTGACATTAGTTGAGTGGAACCCTGGTTCACCATCTGAAGAACTAAAAAATTCCTCAAAAGTGACATCATCACTTTTGGCAGGACCGTGAAATGAATTCAACAAAACACACAAAAAGGTAACTTTATATTAGAAAATTACAAGTGAACAATTCCCCAAAAAAAAGGATTTCTGTAAAACCTGGAATAAAAAATTGAAGGTTGTAACAGTTTAAATGTATAAATTCCAACTATGGCTTCAGAACACTCAGTACCAATATCGCCTCAAAGATTACCAGGCGTTTTAAGATAAACTTTTATTTATTCTTTTATTCTTCTAAATATGTGCTAGTCCATTGGAATCACTTTCACTTTTAACCACAAATGGCAGATGTCTTATTTATAAGCATAGTTGCAGTCTGGCAGAAAATATTTAAATTAATATTTTACTGGTTCAATTCACTCTATACTGCATATAATAGTGGCTACAGTGGGCAACGGCTGCAAATAGGCTTAATTTCTAATGCAATTCTTCTAATTAAGGTTTCAAAATTGGACCTCTTCCACAATTTAACAAAAACTTCCAGAAGCCAAGTATTTTATATTACTCAAGTAAAGGAGATATAATGCTTACAAAATAATTGTCTCATAAAGACTGTCTATTTTTGCAGTGGGCAGCTGGCATGATCAGGAAGTCTTTTCCCTCTAACAATGAGCTGCACACAAGTCTAATCAAATGGTTGTTTCTTTTTTCAATGAATAAGCACAAAGGACATTCTCAATCACAGAGGTCTTACATGTTAAAAAACTTGTAACAACTGGTCTACAACAGAACTAAAACGAGATATGTCAGCACTAATGCAGCAACAGTATAATTCTCCATTGAAATCAAAATGTATAGCAGAAAAACAGATTGTTGTTGAAAACTATTCCCAGGGCTAACTTTAAAAAGGAAAGAAATTAATTAAAAGCAGACTTTAAATTAAAAGTTAGTTGTACGGTTTTTTTTTTACTTGTGAAACCTTGTACCAACTGTTTTGTACTGTGGCCTGTACAATTGCATCCACTCTTGCCAGTATCTCTAGCTCTCCACCCACACAATACCAACCTGAGGCATGTTATAGTGCATGCTCCTTACCACATCAAAACTGCACACTTACTTTGTATCAAGTTTTTTTTACTTTACCATACTTTCTGAACAATATTATTCTTCAACTAGGATTTCACAATCCTTCACGGCCCTCTGTCAAACCTTTAGCATGATGTACCACTTTATTGTGTCTAAGGGACAGGCAGGTTTTTTTCAGGAATCTAAATGGGATTGAAGACAAAGGAGGACTGAAGTGAATAGTCATTTACACAATATTTGTACACACAAAGTCAATTAAATAAAAAAAAATCAGGCGTACACAAGTACCAAAGTGGAAGTGCTGATATCACCCCTTCGTGCTGTTTCTGACACACGGGCTCTCTCCGCTAAAGCTGGACACCTTTCAAAAAATTCTTCAAAATGAAAAAACAAACCACTGTGGCTATGTGTTAGGAAAGAGGGTGGTTCGAAAGTCATTTTAAGTGCTACAGTGACAGTGAGCGATTGCTGAGAGTTTTAGCATTTTGCCAAATGTGGATGTATCCTTGAATCACATTGGCATCTAAAATGACGGAAAACAAAAAGTCTGGTGTCTTCAAACTCACTGTGCCTAGGGGCAGTTGGCAAGAATCCAGACGAGAGGACAGCCCCCTGTCTTTAGGAATGCTGAGATTATCATCCCTGTTACGGAGTGTGAAATGATTCCAGCGAAGGGTGAGGACTGAAGTAAATATCACTGGGTATTCGAAGTTCCTCAAACACTGAAGGCCGTTCCACAGACCACTAACTGGGCCCCATAGTGCCAGACTGAACTTGACCCGTTATGAGCCAGCTGTGACTGGCATTCTTTAACGTGTGGCACAATTTAGCGCCTCTTGGATTGAGTGGTATCACAGTCAGTGTTTCTTACACTTGTTGTGCAACAGCAAGCTTTTTTGTTTGGTTAGGTTCTCCAACACTACAACTGTCTCTCATGATGAACTTACATGATGCAACAAAGCAGAAACAAGAACAGTGCACTTTCCAACTCGAATTTTAAAACTAAAGTAAACCACTCCAAGCTGACAAATGAAACTCAAAACATTAAAACCAACCTTGTGTACACCTAATGCCATGGCATATGATGTACTTATTGTACAAAATGGCAGCAGTTATTAATGCTTAACAAATTAGCAATTGTTTTCCAAGGGAAATTTTATATAAACAGGTTCATGGTTACATGAACCTTCAGCCCACATAATGCAGTTTCAACAAGACCATGTTGAATTACTAATCAGGATTAAAAGATTCTTATTTATATTAAACTTAAAAAAAAAGTTGTGTTCTGAAGTTTTGTACATGAGGTCATATTGTTATATTACATTATTCTTAAGTCATTAACAATTCTTAGAAGAAGTCCTGACTTTTTTCCTAATTCTAACACTAACCTTGGGATTATAACAAGAGACAAGAGAAGCATTTGAAACTGATAAACAAATAAAGAGGAACCTCCCAAATACAGAGCAGAAGACAAAGATTGCGAACCTCATGTTACTACTATTTTGTCACCATGGCAATCAATAGTGTAACCACATTCCCATGTCTCATGGGAAAAGGTAAGTTATTACAAGCCAGGGAGCTAGTGTACCACCGATGCCATCTGTACAGTCTACAGAAGTACCATAGTGGCTTCAACATTCAAAAGGGATGTCAAGGAACAGCCCAGTTTCCAAATAATTAGGAGGTTTCTGTAGCATTTAATTCGTGAAATACAGCACAGCTTATCCTGGTGAAAAGTGGGCACAGGAAATGACTGTTACAGTGTTAGATAATACCAAGATGCATTGCAGCTAAATAAAATATCTATCTTTCATTTTCTCTTTAAGAATGTAAATAGTCTTGAGCATGTTTTTTTCTGAAAATTTGCATATGTGTGAAGAATTTAACATAGCATATCCGTCCACATAATGCAGTTTGCTTTTCTGTTTGTTTGAACTACGCTCCAGGGCTGTTTTTTTAAATGCTTGTTGGCTTTTTTTTATGATGGAAAAAAACAGATTTTCTAAACCATCTAAACGAGAAGAGAGGAAAAGAATAAAACTGTTCGCTTCAATGTCACCCATGTCAATTCCTAGAGGAAAGGCATCCAACTTCTCTTCGAACCGGTGCCAGCTGATGCCTCCGCACAAGGAAGAGAACAGGAGGAAACTGGCACAGTCTGAGCTCTGTCAGGTTATGATCAGATTTCATCACCAGATAGCACACACTGCACCGAAGTGTGAGCTCCCATCAAAAGAGTGAAGATACAGTCAGCACCCAGGGAAATGAAAAACACAATACCACGACGCCAGAGATGAATTATTCTGAGAAACAGCAACAACAGTGTCCACAAAAGTCCTGTTTACACAGCTATTTTTTTTTAATTTGTGGAACAGTGCTGGTCTATACACAAGCTGAAGCAGGCTGCCAAGAGAAATATTTTGCTTAGTCACAGCACGCATGTCGCAGCAAATGCAGCAACTGATCGTTCATTGCTACGAAAGTGATGACGCACACACTCAGCCCCCGGAGTTTCCGATACAGTGAGCATCATTTTGTGAAATGAGCACAGATGATGCGCCGTTTTCCACTTCTCAGTTTTTGCTCGGTGCAACAGCTGAAAAACCAAAAGTGCAGCTCTCGGATAATAGGATTCTAATAATAATTGTTTACACGTACAGTATATAGTGCATTTCTGGACACTCCACTGGACACAAAGTGCTTTACAGGTAATGGGGACTCTCCTCCCTTACCACCATTGTGTAGCACCTACCTGGATGATGCGACGGCAGCCAAAGTGCACCAGAACGCTCACCACACATCAGCTATCAGTGGGGAGGAGAACAGATTGATGAAGCCACTTCAACAATGGGGATTATTATGATGCCATCATTGGTAAAGGCCAATGGGAAATTTGACCAGGATGCCGGGGTATTTCTACTCTTTTTGAGAAATGCCTTGGGATTTTTAAGGACCTCGGTTTTACATCTCATCCGAACAATGACGCCATTTTACAGTATAATGTCTCTGTCACGATACTGATATTAGGACCCACACAAACTGTGGGGTGAGCGTCCCCTACTGGCCCCACTAACAGCTCTTTTCAGTAGCAACCTTAGCTTTCACAGGTCCCCCATCAAGGTACAGACCGGGCTCACACCTGCTGAGCTTCAGGATATAAAAAATACATGTTTGTCAGATGCATCTCACACAGAAAAAGTCCTTATGTATCTTAGTTATTATAAAATATAAAATGTCTGACCATTGTGCAGAGTTTTTTTTTGTTTTCCAAAGAAGAAATTCAGTGTACCGGGATGTCATGATACTGTAGATGTACTGTATCGGCATTCTTTTTTTTCTCTGTTCTGTTTTTTCTAACAGAATTTTTAGTTCAATGAACAGCCTGTGACACCATGAGCTCCATCCAGGTACTGGCCAGGCTCACACCTGCTTAGCTTCAGTGGGTTGCCACAGCTGCGAGTTGCAGGATGACATGGTCCCAAGCAGAAAAGTTGGTGATCCTTTCTTTTACATTTTTATTTTTTACATATTTATTTTATTTTAAGTGTTAATTATTTTATTCTGTCCACCTCAAACTGAAATTGTTTCTTCACAGCTTGGCTCGCAGAAGCTTGGCTCGCCCCGTGCAAAAAGAAAGCGATAGACAAGACGTGCTCCTGTGACCTGTGCCCTGCTCAAAGCCGTTCATCTTTTGTCACACTGCAAGCTCTATGGTGCCCTAACAGGAGGTCGAGCGCTGCAAGCCAGCCAGAATCTGGGAAGCTGCAGGAGCACCCTGGCTGTCTAATTCCAACCTGACCCCTTGGAGGCGCTGTGCCAGCTGTGCACCCACACTTGGGGAATTCTGGTCACACCTAAAACCTAAGCTGCTTTTTAAAGAGACTTAAAAGAAACAAAAAGAGGCTCACTCAGCCGAAAGATCAGTAGAAAAAAAAAAGAAATTGTTCAGCTGAAATGTTTTTTTGAAAAAAAAAATTACGGCAACTACAGTAGCAGATTTCTAGGATCCAAAAGAAGCTGACTGATATGATTGCTTTAGAACACTCTCCAGGCAGATCCCACCAGACCAGTGCTAGATGGCACAGCTGTTGCCACACTGACTGTTGTGTAACAGTTTGTACAGCAAAGAACACTGCTATTGTCATTGCTGACACAGCTATGCAAAGCAACTTGATGAGTCTCTTGTCTGCCAATAACTGTCAGTATGTTCCACAGCTGTACTGAACATCTGAAAAAAACACCCCTTATTCTGGCATTCATCAGATCTATCATTTTTTTCTTGCAGGAGGACAGTTTCAAAGTGGTTCCCATTTTTATCAAAAATATTCTCTAAATCTTGGGTTTCTAGTCAATATTAGGACGAAACATTTTTTAAGTTAGTGGGTATATTTTAATAAAGAATACAGTGCTATATTACGTAAAACAAATGGGGAAAAACAATGTGAAATGATTCCATATATACTGTATATTTGGGGTTTTTTAGATGAACATGTCCCACTTCCAGAATGGAACCTTAATGTCTAAAATTCTCTCTGCACATCTAAAAAAGAGATTCCTGTAAATCATATTCATTGTACAGCAGTTTAAGGGCATTGATTTTTTGGTTGAGTGGTGAAAATATACACAGCATGTTTTAAAAAAGGAAATTGTTCAGCTATACCACCTTACGATCAATGACCACAATTTTCTTTGAAAATAAAAAAGTGGCATTTAATACTGTAGATTACCACTTTGAATTTTAAATGCAAAACCTTTGTACTAGACAAAGGTTAAGACATTCACATTTCCATTGATGTTTCATGACATACAGTACAGCAGATGATGAAGGAATGAACATTAGCAAATTTTATACCTTTTGCTAAAGATCAACAAATTCTAAAAAACAAGCTGCTATTTTGTGCCCATATTTATTATTACTGTATAAATCTTTACAGCGATGGGCAGGCCTCATTTTGCACTTTGCAGCTCTCTAGTGCTTCTGCACAGAAAGAGAAAGCAAAATTCGGTTCTCTCTTCAGCCCAGAAGACCCTAAAGGTAGACACACCTTCTGTGTGGAGCTGACATGTTCTCCCTGCATCCATGGGAATTTAAAGGTACTCAGCTGTCCAAAGAAATCCTCACTAGGTTGATAACCATTTCTCAGTAGTTCTGAGAGATGAACTGAGACATAGTGCCCATATGCATTCTGTATTTATGCTGTAATTCTACTGAATAATAATAGTTTTTAGTCTAGGATATGTCAGTACCCTACTCACGGCCTTAATAATGTATATAAATTACTTTCAGAATAGGTTTCTAAAGGCTGTCACCCACAAATGTGTACTTTATAAGAGAATTCTTACATTGATTATATAGCAAAAACAATCAAATTGTGTGGATATACAGTAATCCTGGTTGTTTAAATAATTCATACATGGAAAATGTATGAATAATTATGCATACTGCTGACATGCAGAATAAAAAGTAGGCTCCATTATGAAGAATGATGTACATTAAAAACTAAAATACTAAGAAATTAAAACAAAACTTCACTATCAAACCATTTCAAGACAGATGTATTTTTCTGGCACGAACACTGTCATTTTGCCACTGTCCAGACATGCCCTTGTTTATTTTAACACTAATCTTAAAAACAGTTCATTCCACCAGTCTCTAAATTTTCCCCTTTCCTAGGCAGGATGAACCTAACATCTCCTGCAAGCCACTGCTGTTTAAAACACACTTAAAACAACAATTCAAAGCTTCAATCAAAGCCGTCCGACTTCCTGTTTACAGTATATCCTGTTCATTCTGAGTGTAGGGCTACCAGGGAGGTATCTGTTTTTCTGGGATTCCTGTGTAACTGAAATGAGAGAGCATGACATCACTACGGCATGAAACCACAGTATCTTTAATGCTTCATGTGTGATCATTATTAAGGACAGAGAGGAATAAAAGCTAAAATAAGAACATTTTATTTTTACTGTATGCATGGGCCTAGCCGCTGTTACAAACACAATGAAATGCTGTGGTCTTTGTCTCACATTTGCTCATTTGGCAGACACTTCCATTGAAAGCAACATTCAACCTCATCCACTCAAATCGCAAATGGTGAAAACTAGCGGTTGCACAAAACAACAACAATATCACAAAAAAACAATAACAGTGCTGCTCGACAAACAGGAAACTGTAACATAAGAGCATAGTTGGTAAGTAAAGGTTAGTCAAGGGCCTCTGGGGTTACACATGTCCTGAAGAGATCAGTTGTCAATTTCTTGAAATGTAAGACTTCGATGTCTTGAAATGTCAAATGAGTTTGTAACCTACTTGAATGAATATTAGAAGGAAAATCTACAAAACAAAATCAATCTCCTGGAACTTACACCTAATAAAATCATTGAACTATAAAATACTTATAAAACAATGTTATTTACACATTTTATGTAAAGTGTGTTGTTTTGAGTTTATATAAACTAGTAATGTTTTTATTGTAGGGTTACATTTCATTATAATTTACAAAGGAGCTGCCATGTTGTGTTTTTTCACAGTACTTTTTATTTACTTCAGCCCTATATGTTATAGGTGGGGTAAGACATCTGAACAGGAATGTAGCATCTTCAGTGGCTTTAATCTGAAAAGAGAAAAAAGGTCATCTTTTCTCCTGAGTGCAAAATAATTGTCACCCTCAATTAGGTTTACGTTATCATTAAACATTCAGTTTTGCCACCTCCCGCCTACAGAATGCATTTTCTCACATATTAGCAATGACTTTCTCTATGTTCACTACCCATCAAATACTAATAAACAAAATAGAGTGAAGTGTTTTGGTTGGAAAAACTGATAAAAATATGAATAATTCCATGTTAGAGGTACAAGCAGAAACTAAATCTTTATAACATCACAATAAAACACGACTTGAATTCTTATCACTATTGCCAATATTATCCCTCCAAGCAAATACTGTACTAAAGGTCTAAAGCTTAGCTCATGCAGATTACCTTCTTAACTAATAAACTGCTTATTTTATCCAAACAGGAATTCCAAATTTTCTTTAAACCATTTAAGAGGATTATTTTTAAAATGCAGCAAAGAATTTTCTCTCTAAAAATGCCCATGTAACATGGTGTTATATTTACCAAGAGAGCTACAGTACAATTTTAACAAATTCCACAAATCATGTACCCGTTCTTAGAACTTCACTGCTCACATTTGATGCTGCCGAAATTATTCAAACACTATGGGGAGGTTATAAGAATTTATGTCTTTTGAAAACAGAAACTAGAGATGCCCACAGGCTAATCTAGTTAAAATGGAACATTATTCTGTCAGTGGTCTGAGAGGTTGCTACAATGAACTGAAAGACTAAAGTTTTATTCATATGTAACTGTTTACTAAGGGCAGGGTCTACAGTACCTGCTGAATGTTGGTTCTCCCCTGGGTGGCCTTAATTGTCCCTTTGTTAACAAGACTCTTGCTGAAGGAGCAGTAAGTGACGCAGGTTGCTAGGAGATGTGAATGAGGAAGGAACTGGGTCACATGATTTTTGTTGACAAGGTGGCGGACAGTATCGACTTAAATCGACTTGAAGCCTTCCAAAATAACGGAAAATCCACAAGGGAAGCTTGCAGCAAACAGGAAAAGTTTCAATTCATTACAACCATGTTTGCTCCAGACACTGCCCTCTATAATCTCTTTGTCATCCCAAATGTTAATTAAAAGCAGTGGTTGACTGTCTAGTTTACACAGTACAATGTAGTGTTTTATTTCATGACAAAACAATGCAAAACAAAATGTAAAACACAATTTTAGCCCCATAACAACTGTTTTCAGGAGTGACAGCTCACGTGCAACAACAGTGGTACCTGTTAGAGCGATAAATTTGAACGAGAGGCCTGTCAGACAAGAGCAGGGGTGAGCCCGAGTCAGATTTACCCAAGGGGCTCCCCTAGATCACATGACCAGTGTTCTGTGGGGACCACTAGCGTAAATGGCACTCTGCCCCTTGGGCATCAAGCACATAGGCTGAGTCAATTTAGATTTAGACCTGTAAAAAAAATATGAGAAGGAAAACATTCTTAGTGGACACAAGTAAGTTATTTTGGACCAAAGCATTGACAACCTAAAAAAATGCACAACATCTTACCAATATAACCTTGGAAGTTTAGTTTTACTGTTGAAGTATTTCCAACAACATTCATAACTACAGGAAAAATAAGACAGATACTGCTGCTCTTGACTCAGTACTGAGAAGAACGACTATGTGGGTCCTGGGCTTAAAAGGAATGTCATACACAGACGATTACAAAGAAATGAATCATTTTAGTCACGGTTTGGGACTGAAACCAGAAGGTACAGTTTCAGAGAAAAGAGCTGTGGGAGCCTGGAGTATGCTACAGTGTGTAGGCTGTCAAAGCTAGTACCCTGACTTCTTTCAAAAAGCATCTAGACAAGATTTTTGTACAATAAGCTCCTAGAAATCTAACAAGCAAGATGGATTATTGAATATGACGCTCCACATAGTTTTAGCATGGTCCTCTCTAACCTCGCAGAGAAACCAATTTAAATTGTTTGTATTATAAATATTTTTTTTATTATGGGATATATTCTAACTCATTTTTGGACTAGTTAGTGGGATATGTTTACCAAAACTGTCTCCAGGACATGGCAATTGCTTCAAAACATGCAAATGGTGAGCACAGAAAAAGTTATTTGGAAAAACCGTGAGCTCAATAAAACCCAGTTATTATTCATAGGTTTTAAAAGACGAGGTTTGATGGCTACACCATTTCCTAGGCCTCTTAAAGAAGCTCGCCCAGTCTTTGGTGAATATCAGAAACTCAGAGGTACAGGTATGTCTGTGACAGTCTGCTCATACGTGAACAGTATACTGTATGTACACAGGGTAAAAGAAGTATTAGATGACCCAACCCCATGAACTCAGGTCAGTGTTCAACCAGCATTTCAGATATCTGCAAACACCATACAACACTCTCATTGGAAGGAAGTCAGAAACAGCATTGTCATTCTGGCCAATAAAACATCAGGTAGCCTGTATGGATTTTTATTTCAGTGTGTTTCAAACTTAAGATGCCAAAGAAATGCTAGCACATGTATCAACATTCAAATCCTTTCTGACTGCCTACAATTTAATTTCTTGACTGTATGTACATGCGTAGTACAGTACATAATGAAGAGGATTGTACAATACAGTCAATGTCACTTCAGCCACTTGGGTAGTAACATTTCATGCATTGGCTTTAACATGGAATTATTCACTTGGACAAATCTGGGACTCTTTTTGACAGCTAGGAACAAGAAATATTACAGAGACAACACCTGATAATATAGTCTGAAAAACAAAACCTGAAATATATGTAATCAGGTCAAAGAGCCTTGATAACTTACTGGATTGTTCTCTTTTTTGTGAAAAAAAAGCTGTCCTTTTGAAATACCACCACCCAGTAAATCTCATTACATCTGGACTGCTTCATCATCTTCCGTTAATGTTGTTTAAAGCAATTTTAAAAATCACTGAAATGACTGATTTTCCTACACAAGGAAGCAGAATATTTTGAAAATTAACCAAATATTGAGAAAGAAAATCTCAATTTAAAAAGCCTTTTGCTGTTCTTCCCCTCACCATTACAAATCACAGTCCATGTTATCAGTATTTTGAAAAGACAGAAGGTAATGCACTGAATGTTTTAGCACTGAAGTAATTATTAGCTCCCTAATTTAACAGCTTACACATTTTAAGACATATTGACACAACACACATTTAAGAGGGAGACACACAGAGCCATAGGGGGTGGTTTAATATTAACTATACAGTAGGGAGCTTTTCTGTTTTATTATGACAAACAAAACCACACTAATGCACCCAACACAAGATGCTCTGCAGCTTTTAATCTGTTCTCCGCACAGAGGCTGGAAATTAATCTATCAATCGATCTCACTCTGCCCATGACAAATACGTGTCAATTCTGGGAACCTTGCAAAGAAATAACTGATCAACTGGCTGCTGCCTCTAAGAAAATAAGCCCTGTCTGAAGCCCTGCCCAGCTTCACAACAAAAAACCGAGCATTCTCAAAGATTTTTAAAGCCATTGTTGAACATTCTGGGTTTCAACCTGATGTAACATAACAGTGCACAGAACTTGCAGTTATCAGGTCCAAGCTAATCCTGTGCAAATCCTAAAGAACTGGGCCCTGCTCAGCCAGATAGTGGATTTTCATCTTATGTTTCACTGGTTTTGTATTTGTACAGGAGACCCAGTAGTTTTACAAGTGTTCTCTGCAGTTTTTCTTGATGTTTACAGGCTTGGTAGTGAAATACGCTGCAAGGAGAACCAACAGATTAGATTCTGAAAACGAAGATGATGAGCTATAGCTTGCTTCCCGGCTATATCTGCTGCGGAGGGTGCAGAAATAGCTCAAATTGTATATAAAATTCCAGACTGGACAAACACCTGACAGAGGACTTTTAATGTAGACAAGTGGAGAGGTAGTAAAAACAAAATTACAAATACAAAATAGGAAATGCCGTGATAGAACATGCTACTCATTGAAAAGGACTTGGGTTTTTATATTGTTGCATCACTTACATTCCCTAAACAAAGTGGGGAAGCATTTAAAAAGGCAAACACAATACAGCCATATATGCTGAGAAGTAAAGAATTTAAATCAAGCGATGTTAAGTTAAAATTGTGTAACACATTTGTAAGGCTATTACAATTATCATCATTTTGGTCACGACATTATAACAAATGTATTGCTCTGGAATCAGTCCAGAGAAGAGCAACCAGACACTTCCTGGGACTTAAGGGAATGCCCTACACCAACAGGATGAAGGAACTGAATCTCTTAACCTCTTTAGGCTTGCACGGAGAAACCCATGAGTGAACCTGACTCAAGTATTTTTTTCACAACTAACTCTACAAAAAACAGTGAAACACAAACCACTCTGGAAACTATTAGGACATGCATTTAACACTGAGAAGAGGAAACACTTTTCACAGAAAAGTGGGAGTATGGAACAGACCAGACATGAGACACAGCTGCTTTCAAGAAATGGATGGATGAGATGAATAACTTACTAATTCACAGACTGGAGAGGCCAGCAAAATGGCCGCCTCTCGTTCGTTTGTAGCACTCTTACAAAGCAACATCACGTTCTACTTCAGCTAGGAGAGATACAAGTAAACAATCAATGTCAAAGAGCTCCACAATTTAACAAAATTCATAGTAACTTAGATTAAATTATAACACAATCACTGATGTACAGTGTTTGATTTTTTCTATATTAAAGATGGTCAAAGTCCTGATTTAGTCTAAACCATAGAGATTTATGGATGTTTTCTGTGTTGTCTATGATGAATCATTCATGTATGTATTTTAAGCTTTCCCCCAACATGATAGGGTGTTCCGTGTTAGTCCATCTTTCAAATATTAAAATCCTGCTTTCCAGGCCTTATTCTATAGAGTACTGTATAATACCAGTATTTAACCCTACACGTTAACAAAAGGTGTCATTTTTCTTGATTTCGGAACATGAGAATTTTAAATGATTCATGCAAAATGCACAGCTGATGTACATGATTCAGAAAGAAACTCCCCAGAATCACCGACAAGAAAATAAATCATACTTTCCCCTAAACTCAAACGCAGATTTCCTTGGTTCTTCTGCCGTCACTTGAATGACCTATTCATCACCATGACTTGCAATATCACCTAACACCACAACAAAAAATTCGGCACCATATCTTTCTGCTTTCTAGCAACACAGACCTCGCCTTTCATTCAAAATGTCACCTTTTTTTAAAGTTTCACATCTGGTTGGATACAAAAAATATTCCAATGGACACAGAAGCAAATAAAGTCAGGTTAATGCCATCAGAACACTTTCCCAGAAAAACCGCAATTTCCAATATTAATTCTCTTAACCTGCTCTTTTTTAAGAAAGTTTTAATTATTACTATTATCTTTGATTTATAGACAACAGTCTACAGAAAGTTTTAATTATTACTATTATCTTTGATTTATAGACAACAGTCTACAGTAGCTGCAATACAAAGACAAACTGATGGAACTTGTAGAAGCTGAACTGCCAGATTAACTATATGACAGCTACCCAGGAAGCTTAATTCCTATAAATATTCTGCTCTCCTTACTGTCCCCCAAGCCTGTCTACATTGTATGGGTGACAGGGCCTTCTCCTGTTATGCCATCAAGCTCTGGAACTCTCTCCCCAAGGATATCAGAGAGTCACCTTCTCTAAACTCCTTCAAATCCAGACTCAAAACCCTCTGCTTTAGAAAAGCCTTTACTTAACTGGTTCCATTCTTCACCCCTCTGCTTTACTTAGTACCACCATCCACGGTCTCCTCTATATATTGTAATTGTGTTTTATCTTGTGTATTCTTCTTATTTATTGTTGTTGTCATCCTGTAAAGCGCTTTGAGAAGCCACCTTTAAAGGTGCTATATATAATAAAGTTTATTATTATTACTGGACATTCTAACAGACATCCAGTACCAACAACTTGTCCTGTTTTTTTTTCCATGTTAACCACTTCTTCCCTGACTGGGGTTACTTAAAACATTGATTATAAAGACAGATAAACAGCAAATAAAACCAGGAGAGAAGGTTCCTCTGATGCTTTAAGGGAATACGGAACTTCAGCGGTCAAGACTAAATCTCTTCTATGTTGTGCCAGAAACAAGCCATCGACTGAATCTCAGAATGTGGAGCAGCTGGTAAAACGAGCTGCAGTGCTCCTTAAATCAGCCAATATAAAATTGGAGGTCTAGCCTGTTCAGAAGTAGCAGGCACCAGATTTCACTGCGGTAAACCAAAGAAAAGTGAGTGACTTATTCCGATTAGCTATGATTAAAGGAATAGGCTGTTCGTAATCAGATATGTTTAAAAGATCTTGCAATGAGCTTTCAAGAACACACAGTGTGATGTGCACTGAGTTACCTGATCTTGCTGCTTTGTAAATAGAGCTCCCTATCTCAGAAGTCACTTCAAATTCAGACATATACAATACAGTACTGTACATTGCATGCTAGGCAGCTCCTCTCTCCCTCTCCCCTCCCACACTGGCCTGAGAGTGTTTTCTGCCCTCTTCTACAATCTCTCTCCACTTAACTACAGATACTCTTTCATAATGTTTTCTTAAAACAAATCTTTGCTGTCAAAATTTTTCTGGAAATGTAAAACAACATACGTAAAAGGATATTTCTCATGAAGATTTATTAAACAAAATTATACTTGTATTTTCTTGAATATTGAAATAAATGGACAAATAAAGAAAATTTGACAATGAAAAAAAGACAAAATTAAACAAATCTGATGAGGTCCATTTAGTTCAGATTAATAAATTAGATAACATTTAACATTTGTACTGCCAAGAAGTTATATTTTGAATCCAGTTCTGTTACAATCTCTGTGCACAACACCTAAATTCACTGCAAGGTGATATTATGGTTTTAAGATGAAAGCAGTGTCTGGTTAGGTGTAAAGTTTTGAATTGAAAGTGCTTTCCTAACTTATAATTTTATTTCTCAAACAACAAAGCTGAACCAACCAGGGCTAACTCAAAGAGTAAGATAACTACCACATACAGTACAGCACATTGGCAACACCTTAATTAGTTAAACGAAAATGAAGATTTAAGGTTTAATGATGACCCACTTTGCTCAAAGCATTTTTAATATTAAATCTTTAACAGACTTAAAATGTCAGCTCTGCTTCTCTTGGTTTTTACATTTCGACAATCACTGGCGCAATGTAATTGTGGCCCGAAGTTAATCCCCTCTGCATAGTGCTGCTCCATATAATATGGCAAATGAATAATTTAATTTGATTATGCAAATTTGCCAATAAATAATGGTACACATGCAGGGAACAAAACCCAAATACAAAGTGACAGCTACGATTAGTGAGCCCTGAACCTATACGATACAAAAAACACAGTGCATTGCAGTCATTTGTGAGTTAACATAGAAGCCAACAAGGCACAGATGGTTAAATAATGCATCAGAAGCATAATTTAAATGCAGGAAAGAATAAATTATTCGGTAGAAAGTGTACAGTATCACTTGACACTCAAGAAACTTATATTGGAGGACAGTATATTTTTTTATAAAGTTTGGAATTGTGTTTCAGTGCTTATTCAGATATAATAAGGACAGCAGAATAACAATGCACATTTCAAAAAAGAACATCTATGACTTAGCATCTTAATATAGCATCTTGAGATGGGGCCTATACAAAGCAATATCTGAATATAATTCACACCGTGCATGGATCGAAATGAATTTATGCCATGCTGATCCGGTTCATGGGTCTGCTTTGACTATGCTAAAGAAGGGAAAAAAAATGAATGTCTGAATGTTACATAAGCAATAGGACAGATTTTTAGGCCAAAGTGTGCTTGGCTTTCTGGCTTGTGACTGGATAAACCTTAAGATGCTATGCAAATATTTCTGAACCTGCAGTATTACAGATTGCTATAGGGTAGAACAATGTACTATAAAATAAAAAGATTAAACAAAGCAGAACAAGGTTCAGTGCTTAGTTTCTTTTTTATTTTGCTTACACTGAGTATTTGCTCTTTTTTGCTCGCCCAGAAAGAATCTGCTAATCCTGGCAAGCATGCAGAACAGTAGGTGTCCAGGAAAAACCCCAAACTCATTAAGTTTCCTGCAGTAAATGTATCTGACCTCCAAAATTTAACAAACGTAAAGCCCCACCACCTCCACTTTCCTCATTCTCCTTTTTTAAGAACAAATTAATCTACTTAGCTGTCAAAAAATAATGACATAATGGTCCAAGAAACCAGCTAATGCCAAGCCCCATTGCATTAATAAACTGAACTAACCAGCTCATTAAGTAATCTGTCCTGCAGGACAGTAGGATGACAGAAGAAAGAAATAAACCAAAAAGCATATTGCTATAAAATTATCCTGAAAGGCTTCAAAGGTGGACCACAGGTGCTTGTTTACCAGACTGTTAAATCTGCACAATAAAAAAAAAACTTGTAATAGCCTAGAAGTCACATCAACTAAGAAACCCCTTCCAGCCTGGAGCCACTTTATGGCTGCCCTTTCTAAAATGTGAATGCTCCCAGGCCTTGGGCCATCTGAAATGTATTTAAACATTTTAATGCCGACCAGAAGCGCCAATTACAAGGTATGGCTCAGCGTATATCACAGTGTATATGGGGTCCAAAAAATGCTGATTTAGATTTGAGGCAGACAGGGGTCAGTGCAAGATGAGCTGAATAATTCCCACTTCAAACAATTCATGATAGTTTTAAATCCTTGAAACCCATTTTTTTTCTTTGAAACAACATGGTAAATTCTTTCCCCTCACTGAGCATAAAAAGTAGGATTGCATATCTGTCAATGGTTGGAACTGTGATCTTTTACAAACGAGCCTCCAAGCTTATTTGTTTTTTTGTAGCTACAAAACTTGGCAGTCTGTGAAAATGTTGTGGCAGGCACAGAAAGACACCCGTATTATCAACTCCAGACAGCCCCTGTAATGCATATCTCTCCAGCACTGATACAAGAGAAAGGCATCAGTGACTTTTTAAAGGATTTCCAAAAAATGTTGTAAGGTGTTTTTCATCTCCTACAGGTAAATATCCAAATTTGCAGAAGACCAGTTTTCATTTTTCTTCTTTAATCCTAATGTATTCTAGCAGAAAAAAAATAGCTTCTATACAGGGTAAAAAAATTCTACAGTGTAAAATCTACAATGTCTCATTTCACAGCTGACTCCTTGTTACACAGTATCTTTCCTTAAGCCAACTCAAGTCTTCTAACAAGACACTTACAAATGATCCCCTGAAAAGGATGGTGGTTGAATCCTTTATGTACAGTATATGATTTTAGTCTTAAGACTAATGCAGATAATACATCTGATGTGGTTTTACATGACAACTGTCAGACCTAAGTGCTTCAAAAGGCTTTTAATGACTGATGATATGTGGTCACTTTGGGTTTACGTGGTTATTCCAGAACACTGTTATGTTGCTCTCTCCCATGTTAACTAAGTGTGCTGTTAAAAAGTCAGCTGTTTAGAAACCTAACTCAAGCTTAATGTAGAAAACACAAAGGGAAAGCATATGACTGCTGCACAAGGTTTAGCTCACCTCGGTGCTAAAACACATTAAGGGAAAATGAGTGAAACAAAAATAAGACTTACTTCAAGAATTTAACTAATAAGGCATCCTTCATATGCCAAAGATGGGTTAAACATTTTTTAAGGACTGTTACCGCTTGATAAAGCGTGCCAAGAAAGCTGGCTACTTTATGAACAAAGCCATGTATGATGCCAGTTCATGTTTACTAAAGTATAAACGACACATGAGGACCATATGCAAAATCGAGCAAAGGCTAACATAAAATAAAATGCTTACAACATTAAGCACTACTTTTTAAGGTTTTCCTGATATGCAGGTCACCTCAATATAACTTTGAAGACAAAGCCCCTGTATCACTATCAGAAAGAAAATAGATTTATTTGGGGCACTCAAAGAGACGTGCGACCCTTACTTTTTGCACTTGTTATGCCAATATGCAGCTCTCAGAACTTGAGCATAGAATACCGTGGCAATGACTCTCAGAAGTTAATTAAAAAACTGCTTCATAATCAGTGCTGTCTTTCAGAGTGAACCTGATGGGAAACATATCTAAGTCCAGTTTTTGTCTTCAAGAGAAGGCTTCCACGATATAACTGCTTGACGTCTTCAGACGCACTCACCACTAAACCAATATCACATTAGGAAAAGGACTGGATGCCCAGAAATTCCTTCCTTCAAATTATTTTTCAAGCCAAATAAAGCTGAACACATTCTACGTCCGTCTCTTCACTGGGACTTCACTACTTTCTTTCATTCAACAGACACAGCCGGCAGGACAAACAAACAGGTTTTACAGTCCAGAGTCCACAGTCTACAGTTTCAAGCCGGCAGCTGTTATCTTTCAATGTTTGAAAATAAAATCAACACACACTACCTGCGTGTCCATGTTTTCGCTGTACCATCGGTTTTTCTGTATGAAGGGTCTCAATTAAAAATGATTTAACACCTTTACACGGAAGGACATTTAACTGGACATCCAAGTTACTGAGCCACTGACTGAGCCATTGTCATTGACCACTATGCCATCAATAAAGCATCAGCGGATTATAAAAGTGTTAGGATCACCAAACAAGTAATGGTTTCTGGATTCATTTCTTTGATACATAGTAGTAGATGTCCATGACACAGCCATCACTTATAAATCAGTTCCTGAATGCAAAATTTAAAAATAAGTTACTGGTATGGGACAGAGCTCACAAGCAAAAATATAAGGGACCCCCCCACCGTTAAATTGATGATGCACACAGCAGCAGAAAATGCACGGCCTTGAGTAATGTGAAACAGACTCTCATCACCATCTCCATTCAGAACAATTCCCCAGGTCTCAGTCCTATTAAGAAGTGTGGTGGAGTCAATGGAACATGCAGTTTAATATCAAACAATGTTACCCTCATCACAACCCCAGCTGAAGGTGGTCCATCTATAAGAATGGGATTGGGCTGCAAATATCTTGAAACCTCATGGAACACAGTCACTGCCTATTCAAGCTGTACTTGCTGCTCATAGAAGCTCAACAAATTATTCAGTGGGGGTCCGAACTATTTGCGCCAGTAAGTGTATTCTTTGAATATATGACTGATTAAACTTGCTTTTTGTAAAGCAATACAGTCTTCTGTTCATTTAAACAGGCTCTTACAATATCAGGCTATCATGCAGTTTTCTAGCACACATACTTCTGAAGTACTTTAAGTTTCTTAGCGGAGATGAAGAAAGCTATATAAATTTGAGTTTTGTTGAATATTTTATCCTCAGTACACTTTCTTCCAATAGCCTACAATAATCCTGCAGAAGATAATTTAGTCTAGGCAGCAGTATGGTTTAATCAAATCCCTTGGAAATACATTTCAGTATATGTCAGTTTAAAATAAACTGTAATAAATTATGGTCGACAAATTAAATCTACATTATCTGCTGGCATAAAAACAGAGTAGTGAAGAGTTCAAACCATACTTTTCTACACAGATTAAAAACATTTTACCATGAAGGATAAGCCTTCAAGAAAATGTGAAAAGGCACAACTAAAACGCAGGGTATTTCAAAACTAGACACCACACAGAATACTTGCTCTCCAATATAAGGTAGCTTTCACTTTAACCTAATGAAACAATTTCCTTTCTTAAAATTCAATCCACCATGAAGAAAGAAGGTGGAGGCTTAATTAGCATATTTTATCTTGTACCGACTTTAATCTTATACTCATTGGCCATGAATGATTAATTGCAAAACACCTTAATTAGGAGAGATAAGGGATAGTGGCAAAGAACAGCAGCAAAATGTGAATCTTTGTGCAGTTCTTCTGTTCTGGAAGAACGTGACAATAAGTAGGCTTCTATGGTTAACTACTGTATGATATCTGGCAATCATTGTTAACTAAGTCTTTGTACTGATGGTGTGCTGAAATGTCTTGTATCTATCATACCCATGTAAAAAATACATCCTTAATACCTTATATTATCCTATTTCCTTTTAAAGAATATACAGTAGACATATATTTGTAATCCTGCAGTTTACACAATTTTGAAAGAAGTCAATCTGATTACCAGAACATTTTAAAATCTTTGGATGAATCTCACATGCAATTTAATGTGATATCAATTGCAGATAAGATGTTCCCCCGAGAAAGCAGCTGGACTCATGAACTTTCACATGGAACTGTTGTACTATTGACAGAGTTCTCCTCTATGGTGAATAATAAAGGTTCAATTTCATTTAACTTTCTTTTTGCCTTACAGCAATATCTTATCATATTTATGTTATTCTTTAAAACAAGGTCTGAGAGCTCGTGACCTTGAGTGAAGAGTGCCGTCCTAACACGAGGAAAACATACAAACTCCATGGAGATAGCACGTCACTAACTGAACCCACGACCCCAGAGCTGCTAGGCTGCAATGCTAACCATTGCACCACCATGCTTATTTTTGCACACCATGCTGCCCCAGTACATGGCCATTACAACTATATTCCACATTGTGTTCTGCATTATACTGTAGATATCCAAGATAAGGGTGCACTTAATTGGTCATTCACTTCACAGCCAAAAGTGTAACTCGTTTTCACCATTTTATATGGTGTCCATAAGATGTGTGACGTTCAGGAGCAAAGAAGGCATGCTTAAACACACTGCAGAAAAATTAAAAAAACAAAATCCGGTAAGAGAAATGTAAGTAATCACTGAATCCATGTCGTAATCCAGACAGCCTTCCCGCAACAAAACAGCAAATGAACACTAGACAAACCCAATCCACTATCTATCAGAGCTAAGTTAAAATATCTGCTTAACAAGGTGTGAAATCTACAGATGGCAAGACCTGACACACTGCTGAAATCTGTTCATCATCTTTCTGGTAAGATCTGATGCGCCGTTGGTGATATATGAGAAATTCCCCGCTGCATACCCAATGAGGTGAACTGTGATGCCGGCGAAACAAGTTTGATCTCTTGCACTGCTACCTACCTGTCAAAACGAAGCATTTCAAATTAAGTCAGTGTACCACCTCTACAAATAAGGAAAAAAACAACGCATTTATCTCTCATCACCATTGCAAGGCAAATGCATACAAACATAGTGCTGGAAAAATCATGAATATCACTATTTTGTTCTATTTTTCTACACTTGATGTCCCCTCAGTTAGGAATTGCCAACTGCTGTTGGTATACTTGCTTAAAGCTATGACTTGGGATGTATGTAGAGCATGAGGAAGGGCAGACCAACTCCTCTGACCTAGCCAATCACTGAACTGCCAATATTTTAAAGTGTGGCTGCTCCACGGTGCCTGAGAGGAGAGTTCACACTGATTGGAAGAGGGACACATTTCCGGCTGGGGTTACTGGCAGTCTGTAGCCATCACCTTCAGGAAACCTGACAGACCTGGTAAACTAATCCCAAACCATTTCCTGGCAGCACCCGGCAAATATCGCAACACAGTTTGGGGTATCGTGGTTGCAGATGCCTGGTGACAAGAACTAGTCTAAATATTGTGAGGCCTGCAATTTTATTCATGTCTACTCAAAATAGCTGGAATAATATTCATGTCTACTCAAACTGTTGGTGCTCAAGAATGCCCACTGCAAAACTGGTCTAGTATAGTCACATACTGTATTTAGTAGCACTCCATACATTTTCACTTATCCATTTTTTTTTAATTATAGACAATTAAAACCTATATAAAAGAACACCATTAAATTAGAAGCTGCCCGTCGTATTCTCTGTTGACAATGAGAAAACGTATAAGCCCAGTAAACTGAAAAGCAACACACTGTGGGTCACTGACAGCCATTTAAGAATAAGCAGATTAGTCAATATAAGTTGCTATCATTACAAAGATTAATGCCAATGGCAGATTCACAAAGTTTTTTTTCTTCAATTACGTATAATGATATGCTATTACTGCTTATAATAATAGGAATGATTAATGGTCCATAAAGGCAGAGATGCTATCTACCTGCTTTTCTGCTAATGTGTAACAGATAATGAAATGCCTGAATCCAATTAACACCTTGCCTTTTAGTTAAAAAAATGCCAAATACCGCAGTCTCGTTTAAATAGAAGTCTAAGCACCACATCTTAAAGAAACAGTTACTGACACTGTACATTAGATATGCACTGGAGATACACCTGGTTAAACGGGACAATGTTTTCATCTTTGCCAGGCTTAAGCAGGTCCTTTTTGAAAGGAGGTAGAAATAAAAATGTGATGTAGTCCTATTGTAAGCTATGCAGCACCTGCATGAAGATACTATTCAATGATTAATTGATAGTACAAGCTGATATGGATGCGGTAAGTTTTTTGAGCCCACATTACTGTCTGAGGGCTTTTCATAAGGATACAGTAATCCTGCATATTAGTCTACCCCAGGTCAAGTCACATTTGTCCTGAGTGCGTTATGTGAAACACATTCACCTTGTCATCTTAATAGACTGTGGAAGGGAATAATGAAAACAACAAGGAGCAAATTTTCCTGACTTAAACAGTAGTGACTCAATGCTTCCTGGGTCTACCTGTTAAAACTGCTCTGTCTAAGCCTCATCTCTATACTGTACATCTCTTCCCTTAGCTCACTCACCTCAGACCTTTATTGGCCAGTTCAAACCTGCCATTAATTTATCTGTATATTGATACAGGAAACCAACACACTTACAGCACTCTATGGCTACGTTAAGAATGCTTCCCTTAATCCTAATTCCAGGTGTTGTCAAGTCATCAATTCTGCAATGCGTGCCTAAAAACCTGCATTGTTTTTACTGTAGCACACGTACAGTAATAGGTCTCAGTCACGCTAACATGCTACCAAAATAAAAAAAACAGTCAGACCCTCTTCTTCCTTGTGAGAGTCACTCTAAATATGATTACCTACTGTGTCAAACTTAGTGCAGCACTGACAATTCACCAGCTCTGCTGGGATTAGCTGCGCCCCAGCCAGCCTCTGCATATATGGTGCTGTTCTCCATAGCAGCCAAAGATCTGCAGACTACAATATACACAAGGCTTCCCAATCTTTGTCACAATGATCTCAGTATCTTCTGGATTTCATTCCTGCTAAGCTCTCGGTTATGTAATGGTCCCTTTAGCTAAGTTGTGCTTATGTGTAATATTTTCCAAGGTGTACCAGCTTCTTAAAGCTTGCTGTATTTTAGTTATTATTAAAGTAATCCTTCAACAATTTTTAAGACCTGAAATATTCCAGTTTATCATATTCGTCATTCAAGTATGGTTTCAACTAATGTAGAGCTAAAACTGACTACTAGCTGAGGAACAAAGTTTCAGGTACTGGAGCCTCAAAAGCTGATGATTGGGAAAAACCTGGTACAGAACCATCTTGAACCCCAGACTTTCTTCAGAGTATTGTGCCTTCAGACAGAGAGGAACCTGCCACAACTGGCACATTTTTATACAATAAGCCATGTTGCACTTCCTTGGGATTTGGAAGCTACAAAATGGAGGATGACTGTGGAGCAGTGCCCCACTTAAAAAGCAGATTGCAATTATACAGTAGAAAGCAGGGCAAAGGCAGAGACCAGCTGAGCCGAGTCCTGCCCCCCTGGGGTTGGTGGCGTGGAAACACCTGCTGATCAGAATGTTTAGTGAAAAAGGGATCTGGCCACGGAATTAGATTTGAATAGGCTTATCAATCAACAACCTTCTTACTGATAAGATGATGAAATCTGTACCGGAAAAAAGTTGTTGTTTTTTTTTTAAATATTGTACATATGAAAGCCAGTATATAAAAAAGCAAGGTGTAGTACTTGCACCTAGCACACCTCATCAAAATACAATCATAAAAATCAGCATAAAAGCCAACCTAAAAATAACTTTTGAAAATGTTGCTGCAGTACTGTAATGAAAAGCACGGTCACTGCTGGATTTAAATAATGAAAATTCCTTAATGCTCCATTTCTGTATCAGCATCTCCTGAAACTAAAGGCAATGAAACATTAAAAATATCTTGCACAGATACCTAGGCAATATCTGAAGGATCTTATTAAGCTGTATTTAAAAGTGGAAGAAATCGCAGAATCAAAAGGTGAAAGTCTTTAGCCTCACTGTACTTGCAATAATCAGAGCAACAATAGCAGTCAGATCGGGAATTCAAATGCTTGGTACGTTACCGATTCATAATCTGTGACCTTGGCCTGCCTTCCTCCTTACGAACAAACACGCGCTCTTCCTTTGTAAAAGTTGCTCTTGGGCAAATCACTGAATCTGACTGATATAACATTGAAGATAATTCTTACAAGCAAAATAATTAATAAGCAGGCTATTTTTTAATCTACACATATGGCTGTCATTTCTCTTAAGAAATGAAGAAAAACATATCAAGGCTTTGTCCTTGTAACATAAAGCTACTGTTTAGGTCCCAGAAAAGTGAGAGACAGGAAAGGACAAATAACTTAATTAAAAAATATATAGTACCTATTCAGAAATTGCACACGAACAACAAATAAGCACTCAATGCAATCAAGATCAATGCTGAGGCCTCACAAATATATTTCAACACGTACAGTATGTAATACAAATTTAGTTTGGAGTAATTTTTTTTATGAACTACAAAAAACAGAATACACTGACACAAATGAGGCTTCAAGCAAGTGAAGACTACATAATGTAGAAACCAATACAAAACGGACAGATCTGAAAAATAAAAAAAATATTCTACAATAAGGTTTCCTATTAACTGTATACAACTGTATATACTTTTCTCCATTTATCACATGAAAAAACTACTTTTGAAGCTTTATGTTTCATTTCAATAGACATCAGCACCTCATTATCTTTTCTTCCTACATGTTAAAACGTACTCAGTATTTCACATAATGAAAGGTAAAACACAATCTGGGTTATATGCAGAGATGAGAATATTATGGTGTTTAAGATGGTTTTTCTCACAGAATATGGTGTCCTTCACCTGAGTAAACTACACAGGTCATAACCCTGTTCATCTTCTACAATTTGTAATGAACAGCACCCACAAAACCTACAAAAAATATATTTTTAATTGACCATATATAAATTGTAGGTTTATTTCATGGTTAAAAGAACTATTGTCACTTAATCTTTAGTAACAATGCCCAGAAACAACTGTGGCACCCCACTTTATATTTGGAAGTTAGAATTCCCATGAAATTGTTCCCGTGGAAACAGAAGCGTGTTGTTCAATGCATAAGGTGTCTGAGATTTGGGCCAATGCAGCATATTCCTGTCTAAACATGCAGCAGACTATGGCATTCCTTGTTCTTGAGCAAGGAATTGTTTTCTTTCCAGTGAAAGAAACTAAACAATGTGGAGCATTATTAATCTCAAAAGCTTTAGCAATTATTGGGCACTTATTTTAAGTCTGTTAAGCAGAACAATAACTCAAGACAGCAAAACAGGATAAAAAATAAAATAAATCTAGGACAAACTGTAAGCCTTGGCTACATATAATGCACCAGAAAATCTTAAATTCTAACAGTTGTTGTCCCTGTTTCACTGGTAATTCTGAAAAGTCCAAGGGGTTAACTCAATCCATGCCCATTGTTTGTTGTGAATAGGTTCCCAGATATGAAGTGATGAAAAAATGGATGGATGGCTTTAATTTGATTTATAGAACATTTCAGCTCAAATGACACCAAAATGTTCAAGCCCAAACTGGAATTTAGCCAGGAAACTGAAGTTACACCTAAACCATTTTATGAACAATGCCATGTGATCTTTAATAGCTAAGTAGTCGGGACCTTTGTTTAACATCTCATCCCAAAGACACGACCACCTACAGCATAGTTTATTTCCCCAATCACCACATTGGGGCATCAGTTTAGAAGTCCGGAGGAAAGAGGACCACCTACTGGTCCAGCAACACAACTCACAGCAGCAAGCTGGTTTTCCTTTGAGAACGCTAATCACACTCCCAACCAAACGTAGTCTTGTTCAGCCATTTGAGTTCTGAGACCAATTCCAAAGCAACAAAACAATGTTTGTAATATGGTCACCAAACATGCACACAATATTCTAAAGTACGTGTGCATGTTTAGAGTAGCATCCCTAAATTCTTCACTTTTCACATTTCTAATGTATTGTTTGCTTTCCCCCCACTAACTGGTGAAGGAAACTTCCTTGTAAATACAGGAACCAAACCAAAGTATTTTAGAGACAGCTCTTCCTTTCCACTGGACATGGAAAGAGACTCCTCTCCATGTGATTCAGTGGACAGTACAGGACCAGCTGCAAATGCAACGAATGAGGCAGAGGGAGAGATGAAAAGAACCACATAAGGAAGCAACTTGGAGGTCAAGTCAGGTTTTCAGCCTGGGCTAACAGGTCAAGTCAGGTTTGCAGCACTTTAGTCTCATCGCCTCTCCAAAAACTATGCATTTTAATTTGCACTGTAGAACAAATAACTTAATCAAAGTTGCAGGTTCACATCTCTCGGCACTAATGCATCTTGTCTAAAGACCAAAGTTTAAAATAAAAAAAACATTTTTTGTAGGAGAAAGTGCTGCTTTGAACCACACAGAGGAAGTGGACACCGGGCTCAAATTGCTGGACATTCCACTCAAAGTACCTTAAAGGTAATAGGGACACCCCTCCACCACTGATGTGTAGCCCCCACCTAGATGATGCAACGGCAGCCATAGTGCACCAGTACGCTCACCACACATCAGCCATCAGTGGGGAGGAGAACAGAGTGATGAAGCCAATGCAGAGATGGGGATTATTAGGAGGCCATGATTCCTAAATGCCAGAGGGAAATTTAGCCAAGCCACCCTTACGCTTTTCGAGAAATGCCCTGGAATTTATAATAACCACAAACTCAGGACCTTGGTTTTTACTTAAGCATAAATATTGTTTTAAGGAATAACATATCCATGCATCCATTTTCTTTATGAAGCCTTTCCCAGCAAGCAACAGGCTCAAGGAGGATACACCCAGGATGGGAGGGCAGTCCATCATAGGGCACACACAGACATGTACACACTCACACTAGGGCCACTTTTCCTAGAAGCCAATTAACCTACCAGTAGTCTTTGGGCTACAAGAGAAGCCAGAACAAATTCCACACAGATAGCAACCCAAGCCTGGAATCAAACCCAGGGACCCTGCAGCAGTGCTAACCACTGTGCTGTCCCTTTCTACATAAATGAACAGTGACATTTACTGAAGAAACTGAATAAATATTTGCAATGTAAAGCAATGACAGTTAATCTAGTTGCATAACTACAGTACATGCTTACAAAAATCTTGTAAACATAACAAAAATTGTCAAATAGAACACAAAACTAAAAGTCTGAAATCGAAAAGTCCAAAGAAATATAATAAAAAAAGAAATGTGCACTATATTTCAATTCAAAACATTTATGCTGTTTAGACTTTTGGAAACGTTTAATATGAAGGCATAATTTTCAATGAGGTAATGTTATGTATTTTAGAAACTAAATTTTGTTTTTTTACAGTATATGAGAATTGTTTCAGATGTTAAGTGATAGTTGAGAATGCAGATCTTTGACCTGTCATTCCGATAAACTGGTTTCACTGTTGACCAGGCCCAGGTGTGAAGAGATGTGTTTCCAGTGCTGGCTACTAGGCAGGGCTAGTCAGCCTGCTTTGCTATCTGTGACTTGCTGACCCGCTCCAGCAACACAGGAACCACGCCATCCATTTAAGCAAGAAGGAATGTGCTTTGTTAGTAAACTGATACAGAGTTGGAACAACTAAAAGCTACTGTAAATAAACAGGCTTAAAATTTCAAGGACTGAATTAAACTGCCCTTGCCACTGCTTTCATCCACAGCAGAGATGTTTCACTCTGAAAGCTTTTTGATTTTGGTCCTGTAATGTGACTCTGGTGAAAACCACTGTTTACAATTGTTTATAGCTACAGATTTTGTTTTTAAATTTTAATGGCCAGTATTTAACAGCATTTGTGGCTCAATGGCTTAATTAAATTGCAGAATAAAGATGCACTCATAAAAGAAATGCATTTTTAACATTACTGTCTGTGATTAAGGGCAACCTATTACAGTTTGTGACTGTTTTACAACAGACATTGGTAGAACACGTTATACAACACGGTCTGTGCTAAAGACCTTAGAAAACTACATTAAAATCCAATTATATCTTAAAATATCTCATTGCAATGAATCCATATACCAAACAATATTGGAATGATTGCCATCAATTACACCTTCTGCTAAAGACAGCATACTTGAGCATACCTTCTTACCACAACACCGTAACAGAAGGGTAGAGGACAAGATCTTCTGACTTTCGGCACACTTGAAAAAAATCTCACGAATATGCTTTTTTTCTTGACTTTTCCTGGCGCAGAGTAAGATGCTCACTGTGTTCAAGAGTCTCTGACTAACAAATGCATTGGTAGCAATGACACTCAACAAATAAAAAAAATGACCAAGCTTTATTTTCTCTGACATTTGCACAATAAGTCTTTTTTTTGCTTTTTACTTTAGCTGAATCCAAAGCAGAAAAAGCCTATTTGTTCTGACATGAACTTTGATGGGCAATCTGCGTCTAATTTTCTCACCCCTTAAAATCAGACCTGCAGTGTACCAAAACACTGTGTTAATCTTTTTGTTTAATGGATTTAAATGCTTTATACATTCAAATAAAAGTTAATCTTCCATTATTGTGAAAGCAACCTACAGTATATATCCTTGTCATTTTGTAGTGTTTCTAATGAAAAGGAACAATGAGAAATAAAATGACAGACCATTTGCTAGCCTTTTCAACTACCCACATGGACATAGCCTATATTCATAAGCAAAACATCTTATAGGCCTCAGAAAACAAACAAAACTGTGCGACAGGCAGGTGTCTAATGTTTTCTGGCAGTACTCCAAACCAGCACGTAATGTTAGTACTGCGTTCTGTGCATTTGCAGGAGTGCACTGCGCCTTCAGATGGATTTCAAAAACACTGCCACTTGCTTCAAGGCCTTGCAGTGACTCGATCCCGTTCCGTGCACCTTTCGGGAGAAAAGCTGGTAGGTGACGGCCGCTCAATTACCACCGCCACCTGGAAGACTAATTACAGTGGTCGTGCTGCGAAGTCGCGTCATCGGTGAGCACAACCTGTCACACCACCTATTGCTCAGTCGAGCAGGGTAGGCTACTGAAGCTTGAAAAATACCTCTATACCTAGACGGTGCCGTTTAAGCTTGAAGATGCGACACAAAAGGGTCAGATTCTAGCCCGTACCTTCTGAAAGATATTCCTGTCTGATGATATCGGACAATATATTACATGCGATATTTTCTCCAACAGAACAGATTCAGGAGACTTGCCGATTTGCCTTCTACCCTATTTGCTTACTTACTGTACTTATTGATGCATACAAACCACTTAAAATATGGACAATGCATCACAAAATGGCTAAGATTCACACACAGCTGCTTTTTTACTACTAGTATCAAGTTTACTTCCTTTTTTTGGTTTTATTTAACTTGTTTATAAACATCCTGTTGTTTTTTTCTAAACAAAATCTATGTGTTGGTTTAAAGAAGGCTGTAGCTTTCAATAGGGATACATTGTTCTGCTACAGGCACCTTTAAACTGTGAGACACATGGGGAATGCAGTGAAAACTACCAGTTTTCAAAGAATACACAACAGGGGCTACTTGTTCGAGGATACATATTGTATCACAACATAAGAAAGGGAAAAAAAGGATATAGGCCTACAAATGAGTGGATAATCCAAAAATGCCTTCTGTTGTTAAGTTTGGAATTCCATGACTAAGCATTCAAACTAAACAATGAAAATAAATACAAAGGCACAACTCAATGTCTGGTTTCCAACGGGTAAAGGCAAGACGTTTCTAGCACAAATAGCACCCTCTTCAAGCTACGCAACTGGTCTGGAAAAGAATAATACTTTAAAAGATCTTCCAGCTGCTAAAGTTACTATAACACGGAAACTGCAGGTTCCATATATGTTATATTTTTTATGTATAAACTAATTAACTCAAATGGATTAAAGTAGTTAAAACCATAATGCTGTTACAATACAGTTTTCCAGCTGTCTGCACATAGTGCAATCACAACTGTCTAGACAACGTTTCAGTTAAGAGGGCTGTTGCCCTCATAATGAAATAATACTATCTCAATTTCTTTTTTTTTAAATGAAAATATAGAAATCTTCCTATCCACACCAAATAATAATTAGAAGCTTATTAAACTTATTTTATATATCATCTTTACAAGCAATCTTTGCATTTAAATTCAAAAACTGAAAAAAACTAAAACTAGAATATGAACAGAGTTGGATTCTAAATAAAACCAATGGCAGCCAAACATGCCAGTGTACTTTCAAAACCAGAACCGGACACCCAACTCATTTTGGTCCATAACACAATATCCCAGCTCCAGCTTCACCGGGGAGAAGGGTTGGTAACACTGAAGGGATTCTCTGCAGACACCCCTAAACTTCATTTCCATCTTAATTGTCACAGCCCTTTTATTCATCTCTTAATTTTAATTCATTTTTTTTTACTGCAAAAAAAAAAACTCAGTCTCTAATAAATCTTTTGGTCTGGTGGAATACATAAATATTTATAGGAGGACAACACCTGTTTGCTGTACTTAGAGGTAATTAGGATCAAGATCAATAATCTTAACTCTTGTCGAGATAACACTTCTCCCTGACTTGGTCATGGCTTGAATAACACTTGTTTCCTTTGTCTGTTTGTGTTGGTTTAGAAAAGGCTGTAGCTTTCTACAGATGAGTAGCGGGCTAAATCCCACTAAATGGCTGCTAAGGTTCCTTCAGATCACCTTTTTTCACCACTACACACTGAGCCATACTATGCTAATGTGTTTGTACCACATTACATGGATGAATATGTTACCTACTCTCCTTTTCGACAGAGAAAAGGCACCCGGGCTGTCTTAACTGTTTGGAAAATAAAGCTAAGAGGCTTTGAGGCGTATTATTTCTTTCAAAGTTATCTTCTTCCCCGATTCTTGTCTCGCCCAACTTTTATGTCTTCGGGATGTGGGAGGAAACCAGAGCACCAGGACGAAATCCACAAGAAAATGCGGACCCCACACAGAAAGTCTCCCCGGCCTGGAATCAAATCAAGACCCCAAGGTGTGCTGACTGTAAAGACCCCGCGTCACTCAAAACTTTTGTCTTCCAGCCATTTTTTTAAAACCATCCACGTCAACAGAGTCCTGTTAATTCTCAGGAGGAGGTGGCAAATGCAGGCTGAAGAAATAAGTCAGCAGTCAAAATACTGAAGCCCATACTGTACGTCTACATGATTATGGCAACCATGGAAAAAATACTAGTTGTAGTTTATGAATGTTAATACTCCTTGTAATCATTTCATGGACCTCCCAAGAACTTCACTGTAAACGTTTAGTTTAAGACTGTTTATTTTTTGGAGGGCAAACTGTGTACACCATTCTTTACTGAAGTGAATCTAACTTACAAACATTATTCCAAATACTTTCAAATTTCTGGCCTCTCTAAACACTGAGAATATACATTAAGTATTTTATAATGCTCAATACCACTGCTTAAAGTGTTATCATAAAGTAAATACAATATTCATTGAAAAACATTTTATTTTCCACAGTGGATGTACAGTACTGTACAAACTATTTCAAACTGTGTATTTTTACCAAGTGCTAAATACGGTATGTTTCATGCTCGTGAGATTTATGCTTAGCCTACTTTAAGACAGTGACTTTCATTTTGTTATTTAGTTCAGTGCGAAAAAAATGTTCTTTGATTGGACTTGAGTATGGTTAGGTCTAGCACAAAAGGGTTTATTTTTAAGAATAATAAGTTATTTTTATTTACCCTTTTACAGTACCAAAATTTTGCTTAGCCTGGCATTGTGTAACATTATGAACACGTGAGACGACCTTTATACAGCGCGTGATTAAAATTAACAGATTTCTTTTTCGAAATGTACTGTACCCTTTAAATCGAATAGGCTATTAATTAACACTGCCTTCCATAGAAACCACTCCTCAAGAGCATTCGGCCTCAATCAATAATGCAGGACCAAGACACAGGTTGTGGTTTCTGGGACATACGAACAAAACACGGGACCCTCCCCAAGACTGAAGTATCAGACATGTTCTCAAACACCAACAAAGCCGGTATCGCGTAATGTTCGATTCTCACAATGATTTGGACATACAGTATAAGTTTTTTTTTCCAATTTCTCCGGGCATTGCACAGTCTTGTCTTATTATTGCAATCTCCTTCAAGCCCATCTGTTAAGTATTGGCTGGTTCTGAATACATTACCACTGCAGCAACGTCCCCCACCAACTGTTTTCACATTCTGAGCGGTTCCCTGCCAATGAAGGCGCTAGTACTACCCTCATTTGTACACGTTTATGAGCACTACGTGGTTTTTAATACTGCAACATCTTATTTAAGACACCGTACGGCGTAACCTACACAGTCTGGGCATCTTGATTACGATGGGTTCGAGAAAGCGAGCGCCATGAAAGAAAAGGCAGGCTTATCCCTTCCCCCCATCCCGAATAAAGATCTCAATGCAATAATATACACTGCTAAAACATTCCGAGGCCCTCCTCAAGAACATTCAACAGACTCGCACTTCAAAAGGTGCGATGCTATTTTTTGGACACAAAGGCGAGAGAACCAGTCAATTACAACTATAAACGCCACTACTTTGTTGCAACACCGTGCGTTTTGACATACTTATGCTGCCTGCACGGATAAACCACCACCGCCAGCTGAGTTGAATGACCCCAGTGGATCCGCAATACTGAAACGTGGACGATGTGATCACTACTGAACAGAAAACCTGCTTCACACAAATGTGACAGATATTTGATCGGAAAATAACACTTTCCAGCCTAATCTTTCTCCGTGCACATTGGCCCTCTGTTATTATGTGTGCTCTGTTCCGCATCCCCAACCACACGAACACTGAAAACTGCTTTAATCCATCTCCATTCGCTGCGTGTAAGCGCAGCTCCTTTGCTTCAGTCTGTACCCGGTCAAACGCAACAGAAGGCAAAATTCTGAACACTTAGCTAACGATGCAGACAAAAAGGGGTAGGAGCTACAGTATTCATCTGGGTAGCATCGTGCAGCGCTGTAAAAGCACCAGTTAAACAACTAGGACTGGGTTATATGTATATACGCATACTGTTTAATGATACACAAAAAGGGTCACCATAAGGAACTTGCAGGGATAATAAAAAAAATACCACACGGATGCTCTTCGTCTTTTGTTTTAAAGCCACCTCAAGCAAAATGACCTAACGACAGAGAAGGCAAACAAAATTAGCTGTCCACTCGTTTTCTGCAAAAGAAAGATGATCGGGTCTTTGAACTTCCCGTGGCAAGCAGAAGCTATCGGAACGTTTTGGGATTTTTCTGAATCAAAATCCCATGGCAACGTCATATAGTTGCATACTTCTGATTGTGCTTCTGTATTCAGTGGCAAAAAAATACAAGCTCGTACAACGTTCCCAGGTAAACTGTGACGGAAACGAACAAAAGGAATTGCCTTCAGTATTATGCAAATTAAAATAATTGTCGCAGTAATATTGCCACTATTAACGGACAAAAGTCAGGGATTGTAATCCTGAAGTGCCCTCCAATAGCAAATATTGCCCTCTAAGAGAAAATTTGCTATTGCGCCTAATGTATTATCTCATCTTGTCTGTAATCAGAATGTTTGCGTTTATCTCCCTGTTAAGTTGCAAAATACACAGTAACAACATGATATGATACCGCATCCATTGGCAACATATAAAATGGAACAGTGTTTAATAATACATGCAATTAAACAGACAGTATGCATTGTAGGGTTTCTGTGTTGTTCTTACCAGGTTCAGAACCGTCTCGACAATGTCCCTGTTGCTAACCTCGCCGACCTGGATCAGACCGATGAGAACGGCGAATTTCATCTTGATATTCCGGATCGGCACCGAGGGGTTGATCACCCCGGCCGGCAGAACCATCGAACCCGAACCAGACACCATCACCTCCCCGGTAGCGGAACCCGTAGCCCCTTGCTGCCCAAGACCCGGGGGTGGTTCTCGGTCCGAGAGCGAAGCCGAACCCGGTACTGAAACCAGCTTCTCGCTCGACATTTCCACCCAAATCCGAAGAAGCGGCCGCAGTCTCACCTGCTTCTATATTACCCCCGACTGTGCCAAAGCATCAAGGAGAGAGGAGAGAAAAAAAAGAAAATTCTGGAATAATAATATAGGGGGAAAATTCTGCTTTTCTTGAAAATCCACCCTCTCCCCCAGTCTGTGCATTCAAAAGCAAGCTGCTTGCAGGTGAGGTTTGTTTTCTAAATGATTAGCAGTACGTGCTATCTTTTTCCCCTTAATTTGGATTCTAGATGTCAGCCAGCAGCGGTGCAGTTGCTAGTGTTGTCGTACTGAAGGCACCACCGCTCTCTCCGCCATGTTGCCGCCCCCTGCCTGCGGTACTGCTCACCACGCCTGCGTGCTGAGCGGGGAGGTGGATACGGACGGGGAATAGTCGAGGGAGGCTGTCCCGTTAGATGGAAAGGGACAGGTGAGCAGGTGCATTCCGGAATTGGACCTTGGGGACTAAGAATATAGGACTAGAAAAAAAATGGAAAATTAGAAGCAGAGTTTGCACACAGTTCCTACTTAGCATATTGTAGCCAGAATTTAGACTTTAGGATATAATGTGACTTTTACAAACTGGGCCAAAGCAGCAGACCAGAGCAGACTCTGCCAGAGCATACTGTATTGAACGGCAGAATTCATTTAACCACCCCCGCCCCCGAAAAAACTATCAAGTTTTGTTGACATGATTTCACTGGGAAATGTATTTTTACCACAATAATATTAATAACAACAGTTTAAAAGTCTACCATGTGTGAAAATGGTGTTTGGCTTTTCAAATATTTTCAAATTGTTTCACTTTGTGCTGCCTACAGTATATGCAGTCACTGAGGTCTATCACAATTGAATGATGAGCAGAGTATGCAATATCACAAAAAAATGCTGAATGTACAGTATTAGTTCTGCTGTAAAATGGTTTATTGTAACTGCACTGTTTACCACAAACAGAAATTCTGTAATACTGTATTTACTATATTATACTCATAACTTCTCCCCTCTTTATACTGTATGCATATTTATATTTACAAATTTCCTTGCATCATTATTACTGATAATGTCAAATTTGTACTGTATGTGGAAATGGCTGTGATTTAAACTTATTTTAATATATTTTAAACTTACTGTCAAGCTCATCAGCTTAAGGTTACCAGCCATTTTTCAGATCTTTCTATTATCAGTTATTTCTCTTGTAACAATTATTACTGTATCTAAAACTAACGGAAAGTCCTGTGATTCCATCAGATCAAGATATGATAATACCACTGTGGAACTGGGGAATTGTGGAATATGTTAACATTTAATGTATATTTTGAATCTCTAAAGCTTGAGTCTAAAATTATTGTTTATGTATTTACAAAAAATACTATGAAGGAATGAAGCAGAACTGTCTTAGACGTAATGTAAGAAATATGGTTATATTTAAAAAAATGTAATGTTAAAGAAAAAATAGAAGATTGTATAAAGGCCCCAAGATTCAAAGATAGGAAAATAGTGTAATATATACAAGCTACTGGCAGAGTTGAAAAATATATTGCAATCTCCAAGACAGAGATAGAAAATCATATTGCAACGGAGGTAAGAAAATAATGCAAAGCATTTTTTCAGTGCTACAACAGTAAAAGCTGCAGTCAAACTCTTTAGATGAATACAACAGTCCTGGAGCATTACAAAACATATAAAAATATGAAGCAATAAACAATTAAAATGTTTCATATATAGAAGCAGATTAGCTGATCACTCTTTCACCTTCTACAACAGTTTAAATATATTATACTATTCCAAGTGTTAAGAGTTAGAAAGAGCATGTGGGATGGGGACAGGAGTATTGTTTTGGACTCAGCAGGGGAGTCCTTACAGAACTGATTGTAACAAAACAAGAAATTTCACAGAGTTAATTAATAACCCTGTTGGTTTCCCATTATAATCTATGGTCTCACATGTAAAGAGGTATTGAGAAATAAAAACTAATTATTTTTCTGGTTTTCATTTCAGAAACAAATTCTCTTTGAATCTTCCTTTATTATTAAGTTTTTTATTATTCAGAGAGAACCCTCTCTTTTAAAACATAAATGTATTAAATCAACTTGAAACACACAAATCAACCAAGAAAGAAAGGAAGCAGACTTGTATCTTCTTGGCATAGAGGAAATTTGCTTTATCTACCCAGAAGGAAACAAGATCTCCTGATTGAAATTTATTTCACTAAATTTAATTTTGTGTTGTATTTGTAGAATCCCAAGATCAGGAAACCATTATTGGGTTTAGAATAGCAATACAAACACAGCAGAAAATATAATAATCCACAGTAAATTAAAGCTTCCCTCTAATGTCAATGTCATGGTAAAGTTAAACATTAATGGGTTTGTAAGGACTTTAGTTATGGGTGTAATTGCTATAGAGCAAGCCTCTGTAAAACTGACTTTCTCTTACTTGGATTTCAATTCAAACCACGGATTCATCTATTTTCTTCCCTTGTCCCTCTTTTTATTCAAACACCATGTTCAAAGGAGACCTAATGCACTTACATCAACAATGGTATATGGTACATGTCTGAATGGCGAAAAGCTTTTAGCACAATTTTCAATTTTGTTGCCAGTGTATATCATCCTATACATGCTTTAATAAAGAGGCTTTGCAGCCATCCACAACCAACAAGTAGTGTTCCTGCTGTGCTTTTGCCACCTAGCAACTGTTCTGGTCGATATTGTTCTCATTGGCAGAAATGCTACATGTGAGGGACAGGCGTTTCAAAGGTTTTTGCTCCCGTGCAAAATCTACTTAATTTCATATACGGAAATGCAACACATATGGAAACAAAAAGATATTTAAGAAATATTCTCGGTGGTAAGTGACCTGTTGCTGACTTTTGGGATATGTTTGGTCAGGAAACTACTGTATGAAGCAAAATCACCAAAATGCAGTTTTATTAGATTTTCATAGAATTTTCCCAGTTTTCCTAATTGTTGTGTCATTCGTCTGCTATGCAATAAGCATGGATGGTATTACACTTCCCTGTACCTCTGTGTACTACCCAAGATGTTTGCTTTATGGAGGTACAGTATAGTATAATCAACCTCCATAATGCAAATGGTTTCAACATCTGGCAAGGCTCAATAACTAGAAGCAAAGCTTAGTAATTCTTTGAACTTATGTAAAAGAAAGATTTTATGTATGCTATTTACTAATGCAACTATTGACAAACACATGCCTCCTTCACAAAACTGGGTTTTAGAAAAAAAATCAAGTAGAGTTTGCACAGTGATGTTCAAGCAGGGTTTCCTGATTGAAAATGGGTAACTCTATCAGACGCACATATTTCAAATCAGAGTAAATTCAAATTTGAGCCACACTGGCAAAACAAAACAAGCACATACTGTAATGCTTATAAGACTTAGATCAATTAAAAGGAAGTGTTTTCTCCCATTTTGGTGGAAATGAAACCAAATGGACATTTCCATGAGTCACTGGCTATTCAGAGGATGAGTTTAAGTTTTGTAATGTTTTTGCATGTATTATCCTTAGGATGTGATGAATGTCTGACACTGAAATTAGGCCTAAGTGAGTGAGTAAAAAAATAGGTGGTTGTGCTGCAAATCTGAAGGTGTGAAAAGGGAAAACTCCAATAGGCCCAAATCCAATAGGCCCAAGGGGAAAGAGTGTTTGGATAATGAAAGGCAGCTTCCACACTCTAGCCATCTACCATGGCTTTAAAGGATTTCACCTTTTGGGAGCAGCTGAGGAGTCTAAAAACACAGTGAGTCATGCTTGTTTGACCATTTCAACATTGTTTACAGCTTGACAGCTTCAACTGATCCTCTAGTTTTATTTCAGTAACTAACCCCTGCCACTTAAAAAGAAGACAAAAAGACTTACAATTGATCAAAGCCTCAACACTCTAAAAATGACATTCCTACTTGAATATGACGTACATAACTATTACAATATACAGCAGGAAGTCCTATGACTGTTAACATGTTATTAAGATTGTCATACCATTAATGCATTATATTCTATTAAATATTTATGTTTTATACATAAATATTTGTGTTTTGTATCATTAGGTCCTGTATGTTTTGTATGCTAAATTTTCAGCAATGGATAGCTTTCAACTATGATACTCTCTTTCTTAAGGTAGTCTTGAAAGTCAACTTTAGGTGAAATCTGAACTTTTGTAATGAAAGAACGACTTTTCTCAGAATTATTTTACACAATATCTGAAAACATTATAATTCTGTCAGTTCTTATATCTGTTACTAATAACATCCCATGATGAAAACCTCAAATGATTGTTGCTGTTTCTAGAGTAGATAACATTGAATTAATTCAACAATATTTCCCTTGAAACTATCTGTTGATCTCTATTGCAACTTTCATGATTGTTTTTGCTTTTGCTGATTCACACATTTAAGGGGAACAAGATATCGCTGATGGTTTCATTTTAATAATCCTTAATCTGTTATATGCACAGAGGTAACAAATCAAGCATGTCTCTCATACTTATACAAGGCCTGTTGTAATGTTCACTTTGTATAGTTATAGAGTGACCTGGAAATGTCCTTCTAATGTTTTTTTAATCTACCGTTTGAATTACTGAAGAATACTTGGGTGCAGACAACCAATGTAAATTACCTAAATCAGAAATTATAACTGCTAAACAAGGTGGAAGAGAGGCAGGGCTCTGACTTTGTTAATCCATATCTGGTCAGAGGTGATGTACTGTAGGCTCTGCAGACATGCAATGTTAATGTAATAGGTTGCATTCTGGAAGCAAAAACTAGACAGGAGTGGTGTCCTGTCATCTCTCACACACTGCTCTAATGCTAGCTTGGCCTGCTTATGATAATAAAATTGGTCATCCACCTATCATCTCAACATGTCATCCAATGCAATTTAAATTGGGGCAAATGGTATCCAACCACTTAATCTTAGTGTTCTCCGAATGCTCACTCCTTTTGCAAATCACTGGATTACCAGGGATTATGGCAGGAGTTACATTGTGCACATGCATACCACAGTGGAAGTTTAACTAAAGTGACCCCCATGGGTCAAGGAGGAAGTCAACAGTCTGAGATAATGCCTGAGGCAAAAGGCTCTAATGTCTTTTAAGGCACTTTCATGGAATTCAGACTCACAAAGTTGATCTGAAAGCCATCCCGCTATATTCCAGTGGTTTTATACCTCTAGGTAGCTGTTTTCCTTTTAAAAAATACTATCAGACTAACATGCCGGAAACATTTGTACATTTGTGCTTTTTTTTCAGTATAAAAGGAAGCTGAATAAGATAACCTGCTTTGAGATCAACAACACCACAATCTTTTCTCAGGCTTGAATATAATCTTTGAACTCTGTAATCCACACATTTGGTTTTGAATTTTAAATAAGAGGAATCACTTATCCAGAGTTAGTGGCATTCTGCTTTAAAATCCACTAATATTAACGTGCAGAAGAAAACATTTCCAAAGAAATGCATTAGTAAAAGGGCTAAATGGGTTACTTAGTGTGAGATTGCCAAAGCAGGAAAGTTGGATCATGTGCACCTATTTCGGTGTTGCTTAATGTATGTGAGAAAAAATACTGTACTTTCGAATTTTCACCTGAATTTCCTGTGAGCATCACCACAACACACGGTATCCTTTGACCCAGGACAGTAGCATACTGTACCTGTAGAAGAGCTTACCACCCTGTTTTTAGTTGCTTCACAACCCTGTTCACTGTGAAACAGCCTGAATCATGGCTGTGTGCTGCCATGATCCCTGCATAACTTTTATCCAATTTCTAAATTCATATTTACACAGATGGGTATTTTACTGGAGGAACTGTGGTAAAGTACCTAAGATTTGAACGTTCAGTATTCCAAATACAGAATTACAGGTCCAGAAACCGGTTTGTTCCTCCAGCTCAGGCATAATACAGTGTAATGATGAATGAAATTTGACAGCAAATAGAAAAATAAAGAAGGAGGCCTCTATAACAGTTTTTCTCAGAAGAAACTATTGTTAAATTATTATACAGTAGAATTTGTTAAAACATCATAAAACAACTACTTGCATGTAATAAATATAATCTGAGTAGTGTACTGTCTATTTGTGCTTTCAGTACATTAAAACTGTAGGAAGTGAGTGATTATATACGAGACTTTATGTTGAAGCACAAGTGATAGTATACAAATCTCCATTTACTGCAATGAAAGTCTTCTACTTTACATTTATAGAAGGAGAATGTTGTCTTTAAAGAGGTGTTTTGCCTCATTTACATGAGTTTTTACAACCCTGTAGTTAGGTAAATTAGCTTTTAATTGTTCTGTGAATTTCTTTTTTCAGTTTTCCATTTAGCTCTTCCACCATGACTTTCCATGGAATCTCCAGCTTCTTCCAGCACATCGACTATTTGAAGTTGAAGCAATTGGACTTTCTGCCCATCTGGTCTGGCCCCATGTTGATTCGGCTACATTCTTGTCTGGCCTACTGCAGGGTTGCTCCCAGTCTGAAGGACGGCTGTCATTCATTTATAGCCAGTGACAGATGTCTAGTCTGAAAGTGCATTTCTTAGCACAATCATTTCACCTGGAGTCTTTTTACTTGCCACCATGTATTCACGTGCGTTATTAAGAAGTCATCGCACCTCAGACTTTTACACCGAAATAGACTGACTACTCTGGCTTAATCTAAGCAGGATATCATATCCGTTCAAAACGCCTGACTATATACGAATTCATGTGCTTTGTAATGGTCATCGAGATTGAGGAGGAAGCTATCTGCAAGAACAGCAGAGATATGACTTTAACTTTTATCCAGCATATGAACATCAAACAACACGAAACAATCGCTGGCCTTGTACCATGATGCCCTTTCTATGGTAACTGTAAAGAATTTTCACAATTATCTTCTTTCCTTGTTGTGTTCAACTTCAGAAAAGAAATCTGAGGTTGGGTTGCCTAAGGGCGGAGGTAGCGACACTGAAGTATAGGAAATTAAAAATCCATATCATCCCTTATCAATGAGGTCAGCTGTCAGCAATCAACTGCTCCCATTTATCGGCTTCTTTCTGTCACCTGGGAGTCGAGGGACTTTGTGGTTCAGGCTAGTGGTAGAGGGTAATTGGTCCACAGGGGTGTGTGACATTATTTGATTCTGTACTTCGGAAATGTGCTGCACATTCATTATTTGGACAAATTTTAGCAGCAGGTGTCCTAATGAAGCTATTAAATAAAAAGAAACATTCTCTCCTCCTCGTGTTTCCACACGTAATTGCAAATTTCAGATCTCCTAAATCATGTAAACTTTGCTAGCCATAGCCGTGTAAACTGCTGAGCGCATTAAATTATTACTTCACAACTGCTTTGTTGAACCAGTACTTTTTTATTTCCATTTCTAATTTCTGCCTTTGAAGTCAAGAGATGGAGTCTTTCATAGATGGCATCTTCCTACTGCAAAACAATACTCTTGTTCTCATTTACATTGCTGAAGATATGAAGCTTCTTTACAGAGCATCTACTCACAACTGTTCAGACAAAATCGAAGAGAAACAAGGACTAATATCAGGAAAGTATGATATCTACCTCAAATCACATCAAAAAGGTCAAGGACATCTCCAATGTCATTAAAGCAACGTGGCATTAAGCCTGTATCACTATCGGACATCTTCAGTGAATCCTCTGATTAGGAATTTTTCAGGCTACAAAAGACAAAATCCAAGGCATTCATTATGCATGAAAAAAAATAAAAATATATTACAAACGTCACATGTTCTCAAAGGACAGAAAGCCATCAATATACTGCAGCTATCATCAATCATGCTTGGAGCAAATTTTCCATCTGCTTTTCTATGCACTGGATCATGTAGCAAAATCACTTGACCCTCCATCCATTTCCTACCCACTTCATCCTATTCAAGGTTGTGGGGGAGCCACAGCCTATAGTGATAAACATGAGTTTATGACAGGGCACACCTTGGATGGGACTGCAGTCCACTGCATGAAACATAGACACGCACACACTCACACCAGAGCACGTTTTCCCAGAAGTCAGTTAACCATCAGGTACTGTACTGTATGTCTTTGGACTGTGGGAGGAAACCCATAGGAACGTAGGGAGACTATACAAATCTCCACACAGATAGCACTCCAGCTCCAGAATTAAACCAAGGACCCCAGCAATGCAAGGCCACAATGCGAACCACTGCATCGCCATGCATCCATGGCAAAATCTTCTCCTTACCAAATGTGGTAAAGACATTCATTTGCTACACAACCTATACAACCAAAGACCTGAACACTCTTAAAGGCGTACTTCTCATCCTGACACCCTCCTTTGTTTTAAACATTTTTTTAATATTAGCTTTTGTAAATTTATACTAATTCCTATGAATTAAGGCCCCTACTTAAAATGGGAAAACAAAACAAAGAAAATGTCTTAGCTACATTTGTGTCTTCCTCCTTAACTCTTTGTCTGTTCAAGTGGGTGACTGTGATATGGACACCACAGGGTGTCATTGTTTTGTGTGGGGAAAATATGAATTCTTTATTCTCTCAGCTATTGGTCAGTGTGAGCTTAAGGAACTGTTAGCCATGGGGTTTTGTCTCTACATTATATTGCTATGAGTGACAGTGAAAGGGTTAAAAGACAAAAACAAATCAAATGCAAACATTTTTTTCAATGTATAATTCATGCTGCTTTTCCAGAAGGTCACCAATACGCATTCGACAGAAGCCTTCCACTTTAAGATGCATACAGCATGACTCATTTGAATTTTATTTCCCATGGAAATACAATATATTACTCTGTATGTTATAAAGCAAAGTGCTAACAAAACCATGTGTAGCAGAAGTGTGGAGTAGTAGTATTTAGGACTCTGGACCACTACTGCATGATTGAGAGTCCAAATATGGGATAGGGCACTGCTGTTATACTGTTGAACAATTAACTTTACTCGTAATGCTCCGATAATATGCCCTAGTTTGTAAAGGGGTATAAAACTAAGATATTTTAAATGAATATATCTGATGAGAGGGTGGCAGGTAGAGCAGAAATTAGCATTGCTGCCTCAGAGTACTGGGCCCTCATTTCACTTCATCCCAGATCTGGGGGTGCTATCTGCGTGGAGTTTGTATGTTCTCCCCATATTTGCATGGGTTTCCTTGGAGTGCTCCCGTTTGCTCCCACAGAATAAACACATGCTGGTAGGTTAATTGGGCTCCGGGAAAATTGGCCCTGTGTGTACGTCTGTGTCTGTGTCTGTCCTGTGATAGATTGGCATGCCCATCCATGCCCACCTTGCGCCCATTGCTTGTTGGGATAGGGTCTGGATCCACTGTGACCCTGAACCGGAATAAACTGTTAGGAAATGGATGGATGAATATCTCCTGAATAAACGATCGTTCACATACAGTACTTTAGATGAATCTTCTACCATTTTTTAGACATGTGACAGAGAAGGATTGCGGTATTTTCCTGTGAGTACAGTTAACTATATTTCATGATAGAAAACGTGGGAGAAGGTTGCAAAAAAAAGGTCCTATCCACTGAAAAAGAACAAAAGCTCAGCACAAGCTTTTGCTGAGCTCTGCCCTGTAATAGCCACTTTCAGCTCCTGACTGACAGCCAAAAGCTGAGCTAGCTTTCACATCTCCGTGCAGTAACTTATGTGACTACACCTCTTCAATTCCACCACAATTACACAAAATATACAGTACAGAAAGATGTATAATGTATCTGGATGTACACAAAATACTGCAAAATACTGTTTTACAGCTCCTGTAGGTTTGCCTGCCTTAGCTGACCAATATTTATTTTTAATTTGTGAAGCTTTTCTGAAATTATTTCCTGTTTTAAACAAGTGTGACAACTTCACAGTGAAAATTGCATCTGAAGGGTTAACAGGGCTCCACTTGCCTATTGTTTCTCACAGTTTCTTAAAGCTCCTAAGCGTCAGTGTTCCAGAAGGTTATTCAATTAGTGACTGATAAGCACCGCATTATTGTACTTCCAATACGTCTGTAGAGGAACACCCTTTTAATGTTTTTTAATGTCTTGTTTGCTGGTCCCTTGGCCAGTGAATAATCCATGTAGTGTTAAATAAAGGTCAGTCCAGATAGCTATTCAGGGGGAGGGTTCTCCATTCAGATGCTAAAATGCACACACTGCATTGGAGAGCTTAGTAATGTGGGGCTTCGTCCCAAGTGCTTTCTCCTCAAAAGAGCCCTGCTGCCTCCTCGACTTTCTCCTCCTAACAGAGGCACGGGCCCGGCTACCAATTACACAACACCCTGCCAAATCACAGCCAAGTCTTTCAGGCCCTTTCTCTTTGGTCTGCTCCTGTGAAGCTATGCCCCCTGTGTTTCATGCGAAAGTTTGATTCTTGTAGCTTTTTATTCCAGAGTAAAATTTTATCTGATGTTCAGTTATCCCAAAAAAAAAATTCAAAGGGTATGTATCTAGCAGGAGATTGTACAGCTCTGAAACAGGGGTACTGTATTTACATCCACTTTAAAACAGTATTCAGTCATTATGAAAGTCAATTTTGTCATCTTATAGGTTATGGCCCAGCTTGGAAGTGCCGGCTGTGTGTTTACATCTCAGCTCACAGCAATGACCCCAGTGCCCAGCAAGAACAATGACATACTGTATACAGTAGATTCCATTAACCAGCCCTCCCATCAAGTCATTCAAGCCATCCACTGACACTAGACACTGCACTGCAACATTCAGGACAGCCAGCAGTGATTGGAGGAGACGTGTCTCCCTCACTGATGTCACCACAAGCCACCAGGATTGCTGGGAGCCAATGGGAAATGTTTGATGATGGAGCCATCACAAGCGCCTCAGGTTCAGAATAAAGTTTGGATTTTCCCAGGGAGTTGAGTGTAGATTGGGGAAATTCACTCTGAACTGAGCTATACGGTCTATATTCTCTTTATCTGTTCACGTGATACACAGGTACTCCAGGAAAAATAAATTCTGAACACATATGCCTGATGTGGAGTGTATGAATAAAAAATAAAAGATGCATCCTATGTGTGTGACTTTTTCTTATCTTTGCAGTTGCACTTAGGCACTGTATGTACTTGTCACCACTCTGGAAAGACCCTGGTGACTTACTTAGTCACTGCCCGGCCTTTCACAACACAAACTCTTGATGTTTCACGTCAAAGCTAAAAATAAACATGGCTTGCACTGATTGAGATTGATCACTTCAAGCAAGGATGAGCTAATCCATCTGTCCAATTCTTGCAGTTTCCTGCCACATGAATATAAATGCTACTCATTAGAGATCGTTGATTCGTCTGTGTTAGGCTTTTCATTCAGGCAGAGGAGATAATATCAACTGTCTGCTATCAGGTCTTTTCACACACCACCACACTGGTACAAGATCTAGCCAAACCTTAGATGCAGAGCCATAGATGAAGATAGCCCAAGTTATTATATGATTTTTATTAATCACTTTTGTTAGAACATTTTTCTTGTTTAAATTCTACTGGTTCTGACTGTCTTGAAGTCAATAATGAAGTCTTGTCAGCATGTTTTCTGATTATTTCTAGACAAGTGTGCAATATTTATATAAACATGTAAATGTGCACATAACAATACAGCAGATTACTGCTAAAATTCAGATTTTACAAATAAGTGAACTATGCCTTCTCCAAAGTAATGTTTAAAACATTGTACATAGGTCTTGCATTTTAGTCATGTACTTTACATCAGTGAAGTCTTAGCAATGCTAATACAATTTCAAGTATGTAACAACCTAATAGCTAAGCAAATCTTCATTTGTAATTGGTGGTATTGAACAAAGTGGATATATTTTGTGGTGTCTGTAATTGCAATGTAATTACTGTATGTATCTATAACACCCTGTCATTTTTTACTGAGTTCCTAATCAGTACACATGAACTAATATTCCAGATTTGTTTAATTTTGGATTTGATTTTTCCCTTTTTTAGTATTCATGATCAACCTCTTATGGTGATATTTTCTCTTCTTGTGTTGGAATATTTAAATATTATACACAGAACACATCTCACCACCCATGAACTCCTTCACTCCAAGTCTCTGAGCATCATTAATTAAATATTGAATATCTGCTGACATCTGATTAACTTGTCATGCAAAAAAGTTAGAAGCTGATTGCAAAGCACCTGAAATTGTTCATTCAAAACAGCAAATTAAAAGGCCATGACTGTTAATTGAATAAATGGTTATGTTTAGAAGAAATAACTTGACCTGGAATTTCAGCCAGCTACGGTATATGTGTTTTTAGTCCTAATGACACATGATACCAGTAAATACAAAACTAAATGCCCTTAACTGGACTGTAATACAGCAAATTGTTCCACTTTCAACACTCAACTACTTTACTATATTTTAAATTTATTTTAATTTTAACAGATCTTGTGCCCTTTCCAAGCACTGTCATGCCATTATATTTGTAGGGTTTTAATTTGAAGATTCTAGATGCTTTAGAGCTATATCACACTGCTGATCTATTGAAATGCCAATACCCTGTTACCTCCATTTTGTTAAGGACACACTGGGCTCGTATTTTAGCAATTGCTATTCTCTGCTTCATTTTTGCTGAAGAAAAAGAAAGAGAAAAAATGACTTTTAACCTACAATACCTATCTATTTGTGTGTAAATCTAGAAGAATGGTTTTCTTTTAAAAGGTTTTTCCAGGCTTGTGAAAATACTGATCCTGAGCTACTTTTGCTAGGAGCGGCCTAATGGATCTGAGCCTAGATATGGTTGAGTGGTTCAGGTCATATCTCTTTGGTCACACACAGGCAGTTATTTTTAAAAAATCATTTTCTAGCTGTTTGGCTATCTGGAAAGGTTTTCTTCGGGGATTTGTTGTGAAGTCTGATATTTGCTGGCAAAATCTTGTTTGTGTCACAGCAGAGTCCTCAGTTTATCAAGTGTACACTTCTCTGAACCCATCATTCTGTAGAGGGATTTTTTTTATTATCTGTGCTGTGAATATTGTAGCACAATTATATGTATTATAATGTTACCTCATGGGTAGCATTGCTGCAGTGGGGCCCTGGGTTCAATTCTTGGGGCATTATACAGTTTGTACTGTACAGTATGTTCTCCCCATGGTTGAGGAGTATGTCCAAAGGCATACAGATACATGTAGATCAATTGGCTTCTGGGAAAATTGGCCTTGGTATGAGTGTATGTGGGTGTGTTTGTCTGTGTGTCCTCGTCTGTGTGTCCTCTGTGACAGTCCATCTAGGGTGTATCCCATCTTGCGTTTATTGCTTGCTGAGACAGTCTACAGCTCCGCTGTAACCCTGTATTAGAAGATATGGTTAGAAAATAGATAGATGGATAATCTTACCTCAGATATTTTATATTGCATTTATTAATATTTCATAAGAGGCTCAGTGGTATGGTGGTTAGTGGTGCCACCTGATAACTTTATTTCAGCCTCAGGTGCCTTCTTTGTGGAGTCTGTGTGTTCTCACTGTGTGTGTTCTCACTGTATGTGTGTTCTCACTGTAGCTACTGTATGTGAGTGCTCTCATTTCATTCACAGTCCATACTGTCTAAGGGAATTGTCATCTCTAAATTGTTTCCAATAGAAATAAGTGTGTGTGCCTTGCAACAGACTGGCATCCAATCCAGAGTGTATCCTGCCATGTGCCAGTTGTTTGCCAGTATAGAATCCAGCTCCCTAAGACCCGGTATTGAGCTAAGTGGAAAAGAGATGAAGAAACTGTATTAATTCTATTAATTTGCTGCTTTGCCCACATGCTGTTAAAATGTCTCCCTTCATACTTCAGATGTTTACTTCTGCTGTTTTGTTCAAATGTGGTAGATTCCAGGTTTAGAATCCAGAAATTAATTAACAAGACTAATAAAACAATGAAATGAATTTTCTGTTAACTGCTTTTCATACACCTCAGAGAGTCAGCTGCAAATGTTTATGGTTGTATAAACATATACAGAGCCAAGAAAACATTTGTGAGCCAGCAATATAATTACAGGAATTTACAATTTCTTACCATGACACACTTGTTTAATCAAAACCGGTCTTTCCTTAAACAGCCAAAAGAGTTTATATATAACGGTTCAATATTTTTTGAGACACAGTGGTGTATGAAGTAGAAAAAAATGAATAATTAAAAATCAGTCATCCATTTTCTAACCTCTTTATTTCAATACGCAGAAAAGCCAGAGCCTTTCTCAGCAAGCAATAGACACAAGGCAGCATACACACCAGATGGGATGCCAGTGGATCACTGAATTAAGAATCAGTGTACAGTAGGTGAATTAATTAATGTACCCCCAGTTTACTTAGAAAAAGTAAGGGGTAATTAGAATCAGATGATTAAATAATTGAGTAACAATGTTCAATTATGGTGGTCAACTTATATAATGGTCAGAAACCATACAGGTTAGTGAAAACGTTTCATGCCAACGTGACAAAATCAAAATTTCAGAGGACCAAAGAAAAGGCGTATCTGATGCTCATCAGTCTGGAGAGGATTACAAAACCATTTAGAAACATTTGGGGCTCCATCCACTGTCAGACAGATGGTCTACAAATGGTTTTAGCCAAGAGCAGTTGTTATGCCAAGATCTCCCTGAGAGCAACCTGGAGAATGATCTAGGAAGTCACAAAAAAATCCCAGGAGGCCTCTCTTGCTGTGGCTAATGTCAGTGTTCATGCCTTACCCCCCAGCACAAAAACCGAATGAGAAAGGTTTTCATGCCAGAATGGTCAGGAAGAAGCCATTACTTTCTAGAATGAACACTGCTGTCAGATCTCAAAGAGCATCTGTACAATCAACAAAACTACTGGAAGAGGTTCACCTGGACGGATGAGTCAAAAGTTTAACTTTTTGGGCACAGTGCAAAATGTTTTGTGTGGCAAATACAGAAGAATCTCACCCTGCACATTAAGCCTGGTGGTGTGAAGGTCATTTACTACTGCTTTACTATTTCAGGGCTGATACAGCTTGCCATCATTGATGGAACCAGGAATTTGGTGATGAATCAGTAGAATGTCATGCCGTCCATTTTATTGCTGAATTTGGGTCGTGCAAAGTCAGGACCTAAATCCCATTAAAACATACTGTAGCAAGGAAGTTGCAGGTTGGAAGACTAGCTCAATAGACTAGGGACTCATGAACAGTTATAGGAAATGTCTGTGTCATGCCCTCTGCAGCCAGAAGGCGCTCCTTCTCTGTCCTGTCCCTAGTTTCCTGTGCCTTGCTCTCCTTCTGGTGTCTCTCTCTCTTGGGCTATATATTTCTGGGTCATTTATTCTGCTTCGCTCAGCATTGATGTTCGGATGTCCTGAGACCCACCTAGCACCAGGTCGAAGCTCCGTCCGTGGCCTGAGGGCATAGGCTTCTATACGGCACTCCAGAACTGTTTGCACTGCTGAGCCCAGGCTAACTCCCCGTTCTGCCGTTCCACATAGGATCTTTTTTGCTCTCCTGCCATTCCATGGTTTGTCCCTTCCGACATCCGTGACAGTCTGAAGACACATACTCATTCAGATTAGTACTTTTACTATTGAATCATTAATTAAATAATCCAAATTTATCTTATGTATTTAATTACCAGTTAACCAGTTTAATCTGGTTATCTTAATCTTTTATTAAGACTTAAATGAAATTCTAATTACATTTGAAATAGAATGTCATACTAAAATATATTAGAATGAATATTTTAAGCAATGTTTGCTTGCTGCTATAAAAGCAGCATGGTCTCTTTGTGAAAACCATTCAATTTAAAGTAGTTCCTATTTGTCAGAAATATAAATAAAATATGTATTGTTCTTTTTGCAGTGGCTCATAGTCCAAGCTGATTTTTCAGTTTTTTGAAATATATACTGAATACACACTGTTCTTACTAAACATAACCTTAGACCAAACCCTAACCTTAAACTAAGCCAATTACCATTGAATAATTATAGATGGATACTTTAGATTATAGATACTTTTATTGTCCACTACTATGGAAATTTGTCTTTAGATGCTCCCATAAATGTACAAAACACACAAGCAAAACATAAAAGACACATACAATTGTGCATGAAATATTATACAACATTACATAATAAATAAATAGGCAGTTTATTTACATTTCCATACATTTGATGAGATGCTTTATTGCACAGGGGGAAAATGACTTCTTATAAATTATAGGTCCTTTATTAATGTTCTATAGAATATCATTTTATAGTAATGTGTGCTGCATAAAATATTTATTGAATCTTATTTCATACCATGTAATTTAAAGCATTGCAGATGCTTGGTTTGAAAATACACAATGTAACATTAGTGCAGAAAAGGTTAACTTCTGACCACTCATATTTATCCATAACTGGAGAGTTGTCTGCATATTATTGTTTTTAGTGTGTGATCTTGCCTTTTAAATTTTTATGTACTTAAAACTTAACTAATCTAAACTAAAAAAATGTTTTTTTACAAGAAGATAATGGTAAATGGGACTGGATATTACATTGTGAAGTAATGACATATGGAATTGCAGCAGGCACCTATTACCCTGTCTAATGATTTAAAATAACGCAATTAAAATTATAGCCATTTGTCTGGATTAAAGGCTTTGAGGATTATGAATGGGTCTGATAATTCCTACATTGGCCTATTTTGTGTAGCCTCTGAAATTGTGCTACTTGTCTTGTTTTGTATTTTTAAAGATGTCCTTTAGTATTTCTTCACAATTTACTTTAAAAAGTACATAGCAGACTTTTTGCAATATGAGGTGAAAGGAAAGAAAGGGAGATTGAATTGAAGGAGAGCAGTATCTACTTTTCAGCTGAATAATATCTGGTTTCCATGGTGCTTTGTTGAAAATGAGAGTTGAGGATGGAAAAAAACACAAAAACTAAGGGAAAGGTTGTTAATGTACTGCAGGGCAGATGCTGGAACATAAGGATAGCAGTAAATCTAGATTTTTCTTTTTCTTTCCAGAAAGCTTTATGTTCTGTCAGTTGCTGATTGTTGGGAAGATTTGGTTTAAATCTAACAATGATGTATAATTAAAAAATAGCTGACAAACTTGTCCATCAGTTTCTGAATGCATAAAAGCAACTTATTGTGCTCCAGGATTAACAAACCACAGATGTATATCTCTTCTCTTAAAAAATAAGGAACATTGAACATTATGAGAAACACAGAATAAATGTGATGGAGACGAGAGAAAACTCTTTAACTGTCCAACAAGCCTGTTTGTGTTTTAGGCTATAAGAAACTGAATTGTGTGAAAGAAATTTAGTTTATCAGACATATATGTACTGTATACAGCTTCCATTACTTTTTTATTAATTTATTTCAGTTTTATAAGGAAATAAATCCAATTTACCTGAATTTCGAGCTGTAATCCATACAAAATATCTACTTTGTTAAAATGACTACTGCAGTTGCATTTATTATAACTAATTCAAGTGACAGTGCAAACACCAGATTGAAAAACTTACAAAAAACAAATATGATCTATATTATTGAGTTCTTAAAATGTTTTTTCTGAACTATATGTTCCATTAAATAATAAAACGGCCCCGGCTAGCTCTGTTGGTAGAGCATGAGACTCATCATGCAAATATATTTATAGATGTTTGATGGTATTAAAAGTATTTGTGTTACACATATACATTAATTCACATTTACTGTACATATGTGCTAGTTTGCTGTCCAGCTTGAGTTGGCTAATTAGGTGCTTTGAAAACTGTAAGATTTGCTTTCCACAGGTACAGTTCTCAATATATTGCTCTAAACTGGAATTATTGTAATGGACGGCACCTTACTCACTCTGAGCATATAATACAGTATCTTGAAACAGCAGCTGTACTCCCTTAAAGCCTATTGGTCTGTGTTGGGAAGAGAGACATTGAAGGAGAATCAGTTGGGCTGTAGAAGTTGAATTACTGGGCTGGTAAGTAGCACTTGCCCCTCTAGACTACAAAGTTCAATCCTATGTGGTAGTTAGGGACATTTTGCTGTGAAATGTAAAATAATAAACACTATGGGTATTAAATATCCTGTGGCAGTTTTCACAAACCATTCTGTCGTGGTCAAATCCAATAGTAGGTTAAATGTTCTAGTCCCACTACCTTAGTAAGAACCAAGGTCTAATTGCTGTCTCTTTTTCATCTTTCTGTTAAGTTATTGACACAGTCATACTGGAGTTTTTCAATTGCATACAAAATAACTATTTCCCACCTCATACTTACTGGCATTGTAGTAATAGTTTATCTGCTTCATTACTATAGATTAATTTGGGATTCTGTTCGTAATGAAAGGTACTTTTAAGCATAGCTATTTCTGTGAGATGCTCTTTGATAAGAAAGAGGTCCAGAACATACGCACGATAGCATTTGTTGTCTGGAAAGCAAGTACTGCTTGTGAGTTGGCCCTACCACAATTGAAAAAACAGCACTTTGAAAGGATACTAGAACGTGTGTTCCCAATCCTTTCTGAAGAACCACATGCCACGTCACCAACAGTTCTGACAAATAGTGTAAATGATTATGTCAAACCGTGTGAACATCACCTGCAGTACTCATAACGTCACCTGCCACTGTCATGTGACTACAAACAGAAATGGCACCCTGAAAGGCCTGGGCTTTCTGTGGCCTTTTTCTTCCTCTCAAGTCTCATTAAAAGCAGGCAAGTAGAAACTTGTGGAAATAATGGAAGAACGTCTGTGTAGCCAAGGCAACTGCAACAAGGTGCTGCTTAGATTTAGGCTTCAGTCTCTTAAGAGATCTCTTAAGAGAAACTCAAAGGTGTCTTAAAAGGGAGAGAGACCCTTTCCCTGGAAAGAAAGTTTAATCATGTCACGGTTAACAGTGAGACTAAAACCAGGGCCCAGAATTAACATCTTGACATTATATAGATTATGTCTTTGCAAAATGTTTTGTGTTTTTTGGGGTGCAATCCAAGAAAATGTTCTCAGTTCCAAGCTGACACAGTCGCCTCTACACACCACTTAACGCCAGTGGAGTCTTGATAAAGAACATGACAAGCTGAAATACAATGCGTAGTAAAAAAAGAGAGAGACTGATAAGGAGAGCTGTAGAGAAGCCAACAGGCAAGATGGCTTTTTTGATGGATCAATAAAGTAGGAAAGTAGACAGAATAATTCTGCAGCAGGACAGAGAAACAGGGAAAAGGACCTGAAGTAGTCCTGGACATTGACTTGACTGACAGGTAAGCATTAAAATGGTACCGCCAGCATTAAAATGCAATTATTCATTTGTATCCATCGTAGCCTTATATGTCAGAACACGATAACCGAGAAGAAATTTCTTCTTGTTATTGTATTTTGTTTTAAAGAAATTTGCAATACAGGTATATTGTTTCCCAAGTTTAGGAATGGGCATTGCACATCACAGATCAGCACCACTCTCCAGAACTCCACAGGCGTAACAAAGACATAAACAAGACACTGGACACCGCCAGGGCTGTTTCTTCCAGTCGTGTCTTGGAGGCCTGGGACAGAAATAGTTGAGCTGATACAGTACCTCTTTGTTAAAGGTTCCTCAAAAACGGGTCCCTCAGAAACAATTCTGGGGAAGAATATCAATGTTGCAAAGTCTTCAGTAACAAACTCCTCCACCCAAAAGTTTCAGTGTTGCTTGGTTTTGAGTATTATTTCCAGTAGTCCTCTTAGCTGGGATGGTGAATAATTCCAATGATAGTCTAATTAATAACTAGTCAGCAAACACACTTACTGTAATAGGACATACAGTACATGTGCTACTGTACATACCTTGTGTGCTAAGTCTGAATGTAAATTGCACACATGGTATACAGTTTGAAGAGCAACATAAAACAGATGAATAGAAGACCAATTCGTAACAGATCAGAACTATATAAAAAAAACTTGAAGTGAGGTGGTCCAGTATTGGAGATAAAGGGTTTATTCCCAAAAAGGCTCCCAGGCCATGTTCTAGTTCTGGTCTGACTGTGAGTGACAATGCTGTAGCAGCTGTTGATATGAGTTCCTTCCTTGTGAAGCGATATTTCTTGAAAGCCTCAGTTGAAAGTTAAATTCTAATTTGATATCACATTTCTTAATAAAGAAACACATGTGAGTGGACAGACATACTGTACAAGCAATTAGCAGACTAATTAGCATAACTGTGAGTATGCAAGATATTCACTTAGAAAGGCTCTTTGTTCTACTTAATCTTTTGTTCACCACTCTGTCTTATTTTTATAATTATTTTTTGAAAATGTGCTTCTGACTTCTCTGTAAAATAGGACACATGGGCTTCTGAAGGACATACTGAATAATGGTCTAATACAGACATGCTGAGGCTCATTATTTATTCATTTGTTTAATAATTTATTTATTAATGACCTTTTACAGCAATATACCCAATTGGAGCTGTTTCTTTTTACTGTCTTCTAAGGTCCTGAACCAGGCTTTCTGAATAACAAATGCTACTGCCAGTAATTCTTCAAAAAACACGATTTTAATTTAATGTTTAATGAAAATTCTTACACCCGTGCTGGTATGTTAATTTAAAGTTTTCTGATGTGTGGTTGGCATGCTCTATAAGTATTCCAGAAAAGACATTTAAATTGTTTTGTATTTGCACTGTAGTTTAAACTGCACATAACGAGATAAATTATATATATATATTAGTCTGTGAATGTATGGCCCTCTTCAGATACTAACAGCACAATAGTATCATTTTGATTTTAGACATACATGCATTATTTCTGATAACAATATTAACATGTTATGATACAGAATCTAAATCTGATTATTTCATTCAGGAACAACTCCAAACACAGAATTGGCAATCTTCTTGGATTTCCTTTGTAGAAAAGTATTTTTCCCCCATTGTTCAGAGGGGTACCTGGTATCCTTTAAGCATACAGTATGTGAAGATCTGCAATTAAATAACTTTGAATTTCTCATATCTAATTTGTTCTTAGTGTTGATGTTAACTTTAAAGTCTAAAATGAGCAACAGCTAATCTATTCTTAAAAGAAAAGTTAAATTATTTCCTCTGCGCTTGCAGATCTTATAGAACACAAAACACTTGAAGACTGAGCTAATTCACCAAGCTTTTCATTTTGTTTCCATGAAGGCCTCATAAACACCACATTATTTTCTGCAGTCATCTAAGGTTTATGTGAGTTTTACACTTTGTGTTTGCATTTCTCAAAGATCATTTCTACAATTATGGGCTTTGCTTGGAACAATGCTATGGAACTGAGAAGAGGCTGAATAAGGAAGGCTTGTCAGGAATCTCATATATGCAAATGAAATCTTTTCCATTTCTTGACAACTAATTCATCTCACTCCAACTGCAGCACTCAGATCTTATACTGTTCTTTATACTGAGATGCAGAGATGATAATACTGGGGATTGCCTTGAGCAGACAAATTGTACAAAAATGTAAAGAGAAGAAACAGCTTTCGGAGTTGTAAAATGTGGTGCTCTTTTTTTAAAGAAATAAAATTCATTATGAATGGCATGGTGGTACTGTGGTTAGTATTGTAGTACTTTGTAGTACTGTGTAGTACTGGGGCAGTGGTTTCAATTCCAGACCTGGGGTGCTATCTATTTGGAGTTTATATGTTCTCCCTGTGTTTGCATAGGTTTTCTCTGAGTGTTCTGGTTTCCTCCTACAGTCCAGAAACATACTGGTATGTTAATTGACCCTGGTGTGAAGTGTGTTCATGCCTGTGTACCCTGCAATGGACTGGCATCCTATTCAGGGTATACCTTGACTTGTGCCCACTGTTTTCTGAGAGAGGCTCTTGGTCCCTTGTGACCCTGACTTTTAAGAAGTGGCCTGAAGTAGAATATGGACAAATAGAAATTTCATCATTCATCATACTGTATGCCTATGGAAAAGTTAGGTAATCACTTTTGTGTCTTAGCAAAGAGGTATTCCTTTATGTTTTTCTTAATACTGTACATTATTACAACAGATGGGCACTAATAGGCCCATCCTGAAAGGACCCATATCCTGAAGATGGCACTGGCCTCTGACAGAGTTTTCTGTATCAGTCTTAGATGTGGCTTTCACTCTGACAAGAAGACCTGTTCATAATTCAGGCTTCATCCAGGTGAAGAGTAAATGATGAGAGGCTTTGTGATATGATCCAATGTTTGCAGGAGGTTAAGCTTCTCAGGTTAATTTCATGGGACTCAAACCCCTGCCTCCTGAGCCAAGGACCTGTGCCCCTTCTTTAGCGGGTGTTTGTGGAGAAGTAGTAAGAGCTTGAAGGGGTGAGAGTATTAAGTCAAAAGCACATGTAAAGAACGCCCTTGAGGTTTGCCTCAGTAAGGCTTGGCCTAGAATCTCAGGACTTGCTTGCCTCTCTTCAGCTGGTTTGTTTCTTTCAACATGTTCATCTCAAAGGAAGAAAAGGAGAGTGAGAGCGGAGAGCTGATCCTTAGATGTTATTCTGGGGTAACCTGAGATCTCCCAGAAGATTTGCTCTTGTAGGGATCTTGGCAGGACAACTAATCATAGATAATGTAATCTTCCATCTCAGACATTTTGAAAGATTACTTCCTACAGTATGTTTTCTTATGTCCTAAGTATGTTCACTGTTGCAGAAAAGCTGGTCAACACATCTGTCTTTTCTAGAATTGATTACTTCAATGGCCTACTTTCTGAGGTATCTAAATCCACACTGAACACACTCTGATATCTTCACAATTCGGCTGCCGGAATCTGACCAGGTTGTGTGCAAGTCATCACATTACGTCTGTCTTTGAGTCCTTCAACTGGCTTCAAATCAAGTTGCGACTCAACTTCACAACCCTCATGCTGACCCATAAGGCTCTACAAGGACATGGCACCTCAGAACCTATCTGACTTTTTATCTGTCTACTCACCAACTCGAAACCTTCATTCATCTGACTCTGGTCTTCTGTATGTTCCCCAAGCTTGTTTACATTCTTTTGGCGACAGGTCCTGGTATGGCCCAAAGGAATTCTGTCCCTAGGGATATCAGAGACTCACCAATTCTAAGTGCATTTAAATCAAGACTCAAAACCTTTCTTTTCAGAAAGGCATTTATTTAATTATTGTCTGTGTCTGCTTCATTTTCTAATGACCATGTACTGTATCTTTTGTTGCCCTTCTAACTGCTTAGTTTGTGATTTGTTTTTTCTAAAACCATTTTATTTTGTTTCAACTGTTTTTTCTTACTGTTAAGTTCTGTGAGATGCAACCTACTGTATAAAGGTGCTTATTATTATTGTTGTTGTTTTTGTTTTTGTTGTTGTTGTTGTTGTTGTTGCCTTTAATATTTTCCATCTGTAGACCATCTGTTTGACAGTGCATGTATGGTCCCAAATGTTTTGTATTGGTTATAAATGGTTTTGTGAACATCTTCAGAAAAATGTGTATCACTTACAGTACACTTGTTTTTGAAATATTTTTTGATTGTGCCATGATGTGCTCCCAGTACCCAACTTGTTGAAGATAAACCTCACAGCATTTCTTACTGTTATATACTGTAGGACTGGACATCCCAAATGTCTGTCGTTGTTTACTTGTTACATAATTATTTTACCACTTGATTCTAGTTACTTCCTTGATTGTGCAAACGTTCACTAGGGGGTTATTTTTTATTTCACCTACACTGAATTAATTATCCCTTTTTACCGCTTTACTATACTCCATTGCATATCTAAAAACATTGAATTGGTAGATATATATCCTTTCGGGTTGTTAAAAACAGATCAGATTCCATTAAACAAGGGTTCTCTCGTAGTAAGAGATTACATTTCTCATAATCATATCTGGGATTTACAGACTTTTTCTCTGCACTGTACAATATGGAATAAGGCAGTATTTTGAAAGAAAAAAGACAGAACTTACAATATTTAAGCCCAGTCCAAGAAGGTTGTGAATATATCTGTCTGATTCATTAGTTTTGGGTTTTGATCAAATAAAAAGAAGTCTTTATTAAATGGCTAAGAAATGTGGCACAACATGCACTTTCTTGTACCTGGATGTCAACGTAAATAAATAAAATAAGTTGCATTAAGTACTAAGGAGGTTGCCTGAGAAACCCCAGGCTATTTGCTCAAGTTACACTTGAAAAATAATTAGTGTCCCCAGCTTTGTCTCCTTGGACTATACAGGATATTTGACACTCATGGATATACATGAGAAAACATTAGGTAGCAGTTTTTTAATGTAAAAATGTAAACTGCATACAAACAGCCTCCTTAATCTCCCATCTACCAGCATGACGTACATTTAGATTCAACACAACAGGGCCAGTGTATGTTCTTTTTTCAGATGGTAGAGTGAGGTTTATAAGGCTGAACTTGAGCACTTGTGACATGAGGAATGTGAAACATTTCATTATCACAGCATGAAATCGACTCTGTTCTCTTGGTCTCCTGAGTTTGCTCACAGATCATCCTGGACAGCAAGTGGGAGACTAGGGCTGTGTTAGTATTAATATTGATATGACTCTGCCATGCTTAATACGGCTGATATGATCAGTCACGATTTCTCAGGTCCAAGGGCAAATTACATCAGGGAGCATAATGAGGTGCTGTCAGTGCAGGGTAAACTGGGAAATCCCATGTGACTTCAGGGGAACTTTACAGTGTTCAGCAAAAATGTTGTCTTATCCATTCCCCAAAGTCTACTCCCCACTAACACATTACTTGACAACCAAATGAAAAATGCCATTGTGACAGAGGTTCTGTAAACTGGACAGAATATCTTACTGAGGACATTTTAATTAGAAACAATTCAAAGGTGTTGTTCACAAATTATGCAAGAACACACATAATGCATTATGAAGGAATCTTATTCACATTAAAGAAAAAGCTAACCAATGAGTAAAGTCTGCATTTTGTGGCAAATAAAGAATAAAGAGTTGGCAGACAGAGAGACAGTGGTCAGTGGTACACATTTGGAGTTTCCATTTCATATTATAAAAACTTTAAAAATCAAAAATGATAAAATTCCAATTTCTAATAAAAAAAGGTTTCTGTCACCACAATCTAAGTATAACACCACATTTGATGTTGAGCCTAATGAATATTGATTTTCTTTTTATTAACTCAAGTTTGAATACTCCAGTAATTTCAAACAATGCTCTGATCCATTTATTTTCATACATCCATAACTCATATGGATCTTATATAGAAGAACAGCAGCACCTCACTATCAGTCATAGACAGTAATTTATTAATTCATAGGGAAGGAAATCCTTTCTAACTAGTGTGAGGAACAGCTTTGGTGTGTTGTTGAATATTTTGTAAGTTAACTGAACAGGCAGAGTTACTAGGTTATCAAAAGGCAATCTGACAATACCAAGCTTAGAATATGGTAACATTGTTCCTATAATGGGGGTAAAAGGAGAAACCAGGCTTGGGACCAGTTCATTGGCTTTGTGGTTCCTTATGGACATTTGTCAATGTGAGTGTTGTAATGACTGAGCTGGAAAATCCAAATTGTAGGTCACAGGATCAATAAATTAGAGATCCTGTGGGTATTTTCTCCAGAGGTCTTATGGGTTCCAATAAACAGCTGGCTCCTGAGCTAAAGAGTTTATAGGGATGTCAAAGATAGAGCAGTTATACATGATGACTGTGTGAATGTGACATTAGCGCAGGCTGTATTGTGTAAAGATATGGGCATAGATGTGAAATAGATAGCATAGAGAGGTACTACTGGAATCTCTTCTACTTCATATCCAACCACAGCAGAAACAAACTGTGTGTGGATGTAAACAAATCTGGATAATGGATTGTTCTAATTCATACTGCACCATACCTTAATAGTTGTAACAATTTAAATAAGAACTTTGTATAGCTGTATAGTATATCAAGCTTGTCTACAAAGCCTGTAGATTTTTGAGAAGAACATCTACAGCATGTTCAGCACTCTTTATACTAACTGTGGTACAGTATACAGTAAGCATTGTGCTGATGAATTAAATGTACAGAGAAATATTGTTTTATCTATCAGTGATGCCAAATACATTTTTCATAAGATAAACACCTTTACCTGATGACTGCTTTTACTAATCAAGGTGGATATTTTTCAAGGGGAGTATGTCAGGGTTGGACATGTTGGATCCTTAGGCGTTTTAAAAAATTCCAGGAGCTGAAGTTGTGTTTCTATCACTTTCTCCGCAGAAAATGTCCAGGGTAGCAAAGGTAAAATCAAAATTCTATGTCCAGGCGCAGCTGTTCCAATAATAAAATGGTCAACTCCACGTGCGTTTTTCCCCCCAGCTTCACCCAGCGCTAAAGTTCTGCTTCTTCCCAACAGAGGGCACCCTAGCCATGACTTAATCCTGCTAGATTTACCACACCAACGATAGTTTAAATCCTCCACCTACAATACTGTACAGTATTTTGTACAAGAGGACTAATGACCTCTGTAACTTCACTGCTTAAAAGAAACAGATATACACGGGCAAAAATCAATAATTTGCTCATTAACTCAAAGAACAATCGAAATATTAATGCGAGTTAAGACATTTCTCTCTTGGGTTCTCCCATTTGGGTTACATGCACTCGTCAAAGACATGTCACACCACTGTAGAAATGAAAATACTTTGCTATTGTTTCAGGATCTCTAGGTTACCCAAGTTCAGTTTATTCAGACGCTATTTGATTAAATATTGATTAGTTGCCCTGCTGAAACATCGGTAGTGTGTGTACACAATATCCCTTTTGTGAGACTAGAATATACAATGAGCCAACTGTGATTAAGGTGATCTGCAATCAAAATTCTTTTTTACTATAGTGACAAAATAAAATGCATCAGTCTCCCTCTTTTTAATACTATACCTCACTGCTTGCTAACAAACTGCATTCTGCGTGCTCACGGCTGTGCACAGAGCTCTGGAGGTCAGCAATGCTGAAGAGAGCCTGTACTAAATTCTGGCCTTGCGTGCTTTGTATGAAATAATATATGTTATTTATTATAAAAAATATTTTTCTATTTTGTGTACTTGCTGTATTTCCAAAAGTAAAACATATTTTTATCACAAATATTTGAAAATGGCCAGAATACTAAAATTCGATATAAAAGCCACATCTCTACCTTTGTGGAAAACGGTGCTTAAATAATTCACGAAAAGGGGAAAAAAACGTCTTTCCGGTTCAAGAGTTCAATGTTTTAGTTACATGGATTAACAGTGACATCTGGTGGATAATGACATAATTACATTCGTTTTGTTAAGACATCTGTCAGAAAGCATTACATAAACATGCTGTAATTAAAAAACATTCTTCTAAAATTAACATAAAATAACCTGTCGAAAATGACGATTACAAGTCTCTTGACTGCACTGTCAGCTATCTCCTTTCCATAAAATTCTTTTGTCTTATGTTTAAAGCCCAACAAACTCTTTAATTTGTTTCATTTAGAGGTACAGTATTCACCAGTTTGGCATAAGTTTACTCACAAAGAAATAATCACTTGTTATCATTGAGTGAATGCTGCAATAATTCCTACTCAGTTTTCAATCTAATCCACAAACATAAAACTGCAGTAACATTGTATTACATAATCAAACCAATTTTGTCCTTTTAGATGCAATATACTGTACAGTACGTACAGCAAAATCATAATAATGAAATGATCTTGATTGCAGAGATAATAATAATAGGATAATCAGCTAGCTGCTGGTTAAAGGGAATTTAATCTCTTCTCAACAAGTGCACAATTGTTGTCACTGTTTCCATTCAAAATCTGAACTCCTTGTTGAATTTTAAAATTAACATTAATTAAGAGTTCTCTTATTATGTACTGTAAAGGATGAAATAGCACAATTCTGTGTTGCCATTTAACAATTGCAAATGTATTTGTTGAGGAATAAATCTATTTTTCCATACAAAATCCCCAAATTTAAACTGACTCTTGACCTAAGCTTAAAATCATCATACTGTCAGAACTCAGAGCCATTTGTGACTGTTATTCAATAAGTAACAGAGAAACCAGAATGGAAAGCCAGAATAAGTTTTTAATTCGGTTGCAGCAGCCGTTATCAGGGTTTATATAGTAAAGCTTGTAATTTATAAGCCACAGACCCTGGCTCATGTATTGATATGGGTTTTTGCTGGGAGAAGTATAAATGCAAATAATATTAGAAATGTTATCTCAAATGCAGCTGTGTACAGTTACCACTGGCCAGATTCAAGGAATGCAATATGACTCAGAAAGAACTGCATAAATACACTTACATGAAGAGAATTTTTGGAATGTCTTGGAAAGATGTTATAGGGATGTACAGTATTTCTTCACAACATTTTGTGAATCATTCTTCCTTGTATTGGGATTCAATCATGTTGCAGACACTAGGAAGTAATTCCTCATATGTTTACTTTTTGTAGCCTGAAATCGCATGCTCATTTCATGGGCAAAAAATAAAAGTGTCTCTGGTTATACTGTATTAGGAGATAAAAACTCCACATTTAAAACATTCTTCCATCTCAGAAATATCACCAGACTATGTCTTATGTTGTCTGAGACTGTAGCTGAAAAGCTGATCAACGGAATTGTCATCTCTAGAATTGATTACTGCAATACCTATCTGCATGGTGCAAATTATGGGGGAGCCAGGGGGAGCTTAGCTCCCTTGAATAAGGCACGAGCCCCCCTGAAGAGACTATTTGCAACATTTTGGGGGGTCTCAAAAATATGGAAACTGACAATTTATTAAATATAAATCCTATTTATGTGTTACTTTTTTCCAGTATAGACTACATTTACTGTAGGTTTCTGTTGTGTTGTTGACATAGATATAGCTAAGCAACTTAATGCTATTACTGATCAAGGCCATGGAGGCGCTGCTATAAAACTAGACAACGTTTCTAAAACTCTGTAGATTTTCACCTGAGAAGCAAGCGAACAAGTCACTCTTGGTTAACATTTCTAAAAAAAAAGGCACGCAGTGAATTTGCAGAGTACATTTCCAGTGACATTCAGTTTTTTATGTATGTTACTGAAAAGCGAAGATAATGCCCAAGAGAAAACATGGCAATTTACTTGCTTATTTTGGATTCAACCGTAAAACCGTGGGTTCAAAATGTAACCCATGGCCTTTCGTTAAGAATGAAAACTTGGGATGCACAATATGCAGAGGTGTAAAGAGTCTTCTGCTGTTAGAAAAAGCACTTGACATGCATTTATTTGAGGAGTGGATTAGTGGAGATGTTAGTAGCCCTTTGCAGTACCAGTTGGGGAAAAAATATATAAACATCCTGATAGCTTATCACATTAAAAGGCTGTTGATTTTGAAGAGACAAAGCAAAAAGAAATTCTCCCTAACAAAGTTCTTGAATTGAATGCTAATTTAATCCAAGACACCGCAGTTTCATTCAGATCTGCCTATATGGTGGCCAAGGAAAGACTAGCATATAAAAAGTTCACTCCTCACTCTCCCCACTTCTTTTTGTGGATCTGAATGGACCTCCTTTGGAGAGATTCGATCCTATGCCTTTAGAGTCATCTAGGAATAAACCAGGCCACCGCTTGTCCACTTCATGTGCAACAGGACGGACACCAAAGACAGCTGAGCCCTGACCTCTGTGGTCACTTTTATTTTAAGGTAAGAGTAACTCCTGTTAAATTATAACTATATAATCCAATGCTCACTTTTTTCAATGTGTTAGTTGACTGGCCCTTCATGTGTGATGTGCCCCCCCCACCTATCTTCCTACTGCTCCTCTCTCAGCCTTCGTTCACCTGACTCTGGTCTCCAGTCTGATCCCTGAGCTGGGTGACCGGGCCTTCTCTTGCTATGCCCCTAATCTTTGGAATTATATCCCTTAGGATATCAGAGAATCACTTTTCCTTAGTATTTTCAAATCCAGACCCAGAACCCTCTTCTTTAGAAAGACTCTTATTTAATTGATGTCTGTGTCTGCCCCTTTGCATACAACATCTCCACTACTACCCTTCTGTCTCTTTGTGCTAATTTGTTTTCACTGTTTTTTGCTTTTAAAGGTACTATTTAAAATAAAGTTAATCATTAAATGAAACTCAGTAACTAAACCATACTGTCAGCATCTAGAATTGTAAGTTGGAGACAGTTTCTAGAAGTGAAAAGTCCTGATAATTCAGTCACTGAAACAAGAAATGCCAAAGCACTACAGATACAGTAAGTGCACAGTTTTTAGATATAAATATATCTGCTGATTTGAATTTATGATCAAATCTTCAGCACTATCATGTCTTCGAAGCAGAATTCACAAATTAGTTTTATCCTTATCCACACTATGTTCTTTTTTTCAATATTTAGAATGCCCAATTATTTTTGTTTTCTGTGCCTCATTGCTTTGGAGTCATGAATTCTTGATGATTTGAATGCATTACGATGGCCCACTTATTAATGCAGAAGAGATGAAGACGAGACACAAGCATTTTTTTAAATATGCACAGAGTAGCTTTGTCTTTTTCATGGTGTGAGCCTACTGTGCTGACAGTATAGCTAAGGCACTGGTGGAAGGACAACCTCACATACATCTACCTGACTATAACCCAGCTATTCCTGGTGGCACTCAGTTTCCTGTTCTTTGCTACTTGCAGGAATCACGCTGACTAATAGCATAGCCCAAATCTGAAGTAAATATTTCTAACCTATGGGACCCAACCTTTGTTTATAACTGAACAAGTAATAGGTTTATTCCATGCTGAAATAAAGAAGAAAAAAAACGTTTCGGCCGTGGAGCCTTCTTCAGGTGTCACCTTTATTCAGCATGGAATAGACCTATTACTTGTTCCTTTGCAGCTTACGCATGCTGACGCAGCTAACCACCTAAACTACTTTGTTTATAACTGCTGCCTTTACTAATGTATCCACCCAGGAACCATCTTCCTTTCAAATTATGTACTTGCCTATTCTGTTTCATACCACAAGTATGGCAAGATAGACATACAGTAGGAGTGGCCCAGTCTTCCTGCAACACAAGTGGAAAGTCCCCTGAAAATTAGGCAGTGCTCTCAAAGCGTCAACTGGCACCATGCTTGAGAGCAGCATCATTTGTCGTCACCTTTCGGAAACGGCAGAAAGATTTTTCAGAATGCGCAACTTTAATCACTTTGAGACACACGGCAGTGTGCAAATCAACCATCTCCATGAACAGGAAAGAAAGTGCATGATACTCACGGAAATTAGCAAATGAAATATATAAAGGTGGTTTCTTTGATGCACATGGAGACAAAAGCAGAACAAAACCCATCTGTGCATGACAGTTTCCAAAACAAATGTGACAAATAACAATGTTATATGGAGTTAAATTAAATGACTCTGGGAGCAGTACTGTGGAAATCTGTTCTCCAAAAACATTTTGCATGCCTATAAGCATATGTGAATAGCTCTTGTAGTTGTGAATAGTGTTCAGATCCTCCCACTTAAGAGAGCTGTCTTTCAGGGTAGCAAGACTTTAACGTGTGTTTGAGCCACAAGACTGGAGCACCTGGATACAATGATAGCACAATTAGCACAATATCACTTCTCAGAGCTGCTGCATATCAAATGCATGGATTTTCCTCCCTTTTGTAATTTAAAAACAGAGATCATGGATCAGTACTATAATAAAGTAAGTCCAACAACACCTCAAGGTACTGACACCACTGGCCCTCTCATTAGTGCCTGACCCGTTAGCAGTCCTTACGGCCTTTAATTACTTCTTGTGTAAGCAGCTGTTGACAGGCAGGAGATGTTCTGCGTTCAAAATTTAAAAAGGAAAAGGGGAGGTAGGGATGAGGAGCCACCATTTTAAAATACATGTTGGATTTGCACATTTCTTTTGCACCAAATCCCAGAACAAAATCTGACCACGGAGCACCAGCAGAGAATTAAAGACAACAACAAAAACAGTCCCAAGATTACATGGTAAATTATGAGTGTAGTGTCTTCTTGACTAGAGAGGCCATTCCAGGAAAATATGACTATTTCTTTGATATAATCAGTATTCCTTCTAAGATTTTCAAATATGTAGATAAGGGGTAGACAACCTGGTCTTAGAGGGACCATGGAACACATGGATTTTTATTAATTTAGTGAGTCAATTGGTTCAATTAACTTAGTTGGAGAGCTAAAGTGCTTTCATTTAAAATGATTTCTTATTTACATAATTGAACAAATCACTTGCTTCAGTGGTCCAAGCATAATTGTTTAGGGAAATTGATGATATCAGGGTGAGTCATGAAAACTGTGAGTCGGGGGTTCCCCTGGACCAGTCCTGGCTACCCCTGTCGTAGATTGATTGACAAGTCCCTGAATTGCATCTTCTGTTTGCTTTAATTGAATTGACAGTGGCTGCAGGGTCTCCGGACATGTAATTCGTCATCACTCCTGAACTATCATACTTAAAATCTGATTAATTTGAGCAATAGGAGTCATCAAACTCCCCATTGCATCTACTGTACTTATTGTGCAGAAATGGGAAAAGACATTGATTTTAGCTTTGATGTGTTTTAAAAAATCTTGTTGCTCACTTGAAATAACAAGTATTTGATTTTCCTGTCATAAATGGTATGGGATAATAAATGCAGTATAATTAATGTTAATACTTTATGTAATATTATTACTAATGCTACTAATTATTTCAATGGCCTTGGTAGATGTATAAAAATCATAATGAATGCCGAACAAATCCAGTATTGTGTTATTATGACTCATTTTCAGTAGAATACATTTAAATTTTTACATTGAGTAAGTGTGCGGTTCACTCTCTCACACCACCAACTGAGACTCCAGCAGTTATAATTACACTGTTCTGGAATGTGCACACGAGCTTTTATTTTTAGAGTCTGCTTCTTACAACTCTCTGTCTCTCTGAAACGGGAGAGAAAAAGCTACCAAACGCTTCCAAAGCTCAGGACTTCTAAAACACCACAGGCTACAAATTGCTTTTACTCTGGCTAAAAGCAGGAGTGTGCAGGAGGGAGATTCACAAGCCTATTTAACAAAACATGAACTCTGAGCTAGACGCCATGGTGTGTATTTTGAACTTCACAGGGGAGCCCTTGCCTTTAGAAGCTGAAAGGATGAGTGTTTGTACAACCATCCTTTATAAAAGGATTAAAATTGAATAAAAACCGAGCAGTTAACGCTGTACTCCGCCAGAAACTAAGTGAAAATTGCCTACCCGCTTTTAAACCGAATGAATTCTGTAGGGTGTTTTCAGCGTGGAACATAAAACTAATTATAAACTAATACATTATAAATTCCCTGTTGAAAAAAATCGATTTAATTATTCATACGAATGGTAATACGGTATTGTTACCAAGCCGTGTGTGTAGAATTAACCATCCTTGCATAGAACTGCCAGATTTTCGTGTTATACTGTAAAACATAAATCTGATGCGTTTGTATTTAAAGAGCTCTGTTCTAATGTTGATCTTAGTCATTTATATAAGGGCACATTGACAGGGGTGATTGTTTTTTGTTGTTGTTGTTGTTGTTGTTGTTGTTCATCTACACGTGGTAATAATATTTTTTGTAATGTAACTGTCGATCGACACCCTGGTCTTTTTTGCTTCAGAGTATCAAGACTGGCTATACAGTAGCCCATTAAATAAACGAGGTACAGTAACAAAGGTTGTCATACTAACGGTGGTTTAATCTGCACATTTTTAATCGCATTTATACTGATTATTGCGAGTGTTTATATACCGCGTTTAATACCGAAAGATGCCAAAACGCTTCATATACAGGAGAGGACGCACTTCAACTACCCCACTGAAGAGCAGCACCCACCTGAGTAATGTACACCAGCTATTCTACGTCAACGCCAGAAGCCCCACTACACGGTAGATCAGTTCAAGTAAGGAATTGCTTCACTTAATTAAAAGCTACGTTTGCGAAATCCTAATTGTTCATGTCCATAGTGGAATTTAGCTGAAGTACCGAAGTTAACACCTTTCCGAAAAGTCCCATAGGATCCCACGATCCCATCAGAAAAACAGTATGTCTTACAGCACAGTGCCTACCGTTACAGACATCGGTTTTAAAAATCCAATTATTTTCACTTGTAGATCATCCAATGATCTTTCTCCGTACCTTGCAACCTTCAAACTGTTATCACCAGCAATGAATATTAGGGTAATCAGCCTGTTTTTTAGAGTAATTCTCTAATAAAACTTGCACTATACCTTTTTTTGTTTACTCTGTGAAATTTTAAGTAGGGTGGCACAATGGCACAGTGTTGCAGCCTTGCAGTGCTGGGGTCCTGAGTTCAATTCCCAGGCTGCACTCTGTGTGGCGTTTGCATGTTCTCTCTCTGTTGTAGTCCACCCAAAGTCTAAAGAATTGCTAGCCGGTTAAGTGGTTATTCAAAGTGATGGCAAATGTTAAGTACTTCATTACATTTTATTACATATCCCCCAGAAAATAATAGCAATCCATTAATTTTAGTATACATTTGAACACAAATGTTACAATTTCTAGTTCATAAGTCTCAGAGGACTGAATGTATTTTGAATTAATCTTTTAAAGTACCCACAATTCAGTACTATATAATTGCATTCATGTTATTTGTTTAGAAAAAGCAGTCAAAACTTTGGTACAGTTCAGTAACTGTATTCAAAGTGTTTGTCTGATTAAGTCACGCAGAATATATTAACAATACCATTGAATTAACATTGTGTAATTTCCTTAAGGGAAACTGCTGTATTGTTAGTGATTAGGAAGCAACAACCAAATCACTTTAGCAACAGAGACAACATGAACTAAAACAGAGTTTGGGAGAAAACAGAACATAATACAGTGTATGCCTTGAACACAAAATCCTAGTTCTAAGATCTGATTTTCATATTTGTGTTTCAACATTTTCATTCATCTGTACCACATTTTGGGACTTATGAACACTTGTTGTGGTTACTGGAACATGTACCTGGAAAATAACAGCTAACCCAGGGCAGTCACTCTTTTGAACAGCCAGTCATTTGTATTTTTCTTTGCTGTAATTGGAAAATGCTGTCAAGCATGAACACGTAGGAGACAGAAATGTTTTACCTTCTGAGCACCTGACCTTTTGAATATTAACATTTTAAGGTTTACATTTAATGTCCCTTCCTGGAAATATTTACTCAGAAAAGAAAATATCCATTTTAAACTGGAATTGGTTTCCCACAATTTCATTTTCAACAGTTCTACTCCTTTGAAACTCCTTTTTATGAAACAGCACATAAGATTGACCAGGTTTGAAGGAAAAATGAAGTTCGACTTTAACTGGAATTCAAAACCTGTGATTCTGTGATACCTTGAAGCAATATAGAAGCTTACTTTTCAGAATATACAGTATTCTATCATAAAAGGAAGTAGCAAGTCTAGTTTTATTTCTTTATTTGACAACAAGATGAAAACAGAAATACACTGAAGGCCTGTCAATATACATCAACAGAAGAACTGTGTCTAGGAAGGTTATAAAAAATAGTTTATGATGTGATAAATAACTGATGTGAAAATTAAGGGGCAAAAAATATCATGTAATAATAAACTGATATGCTATAATGTAATAATACTGTATACAGATGTACTTCTAAAGACATCTGCCAGATTGTTTTTGTCAGTAACACAGTAAATATATGTATACATCCATTTATTTGAGTCACTGTAAAGAGAACCTCTTAAAATATCAAACTATAAGTAACCTATAAATAGCAAAATGACAAGCAATAACACTTGTCAGAGGCACTTTACTGAATTGCTCATGCGTTTTGAGAGAAATAAGTATTCCTGAATGCATACACTTACACTAACACTTAATGGAAAAAGCTGGTGAATTTGGTCTATTCTTGGGCTCATCTTAAGCAGACTGCATCAACAATTTTGTGGGCCTGTCATAAATCTGTGTTTACTGGTGGTGGAACATAAAAGTCAGGTTTTCACCGAGAGATTGTTATCCACTCTGCACAGGTTTCTTGGCAAAAAAATATAATCACAAGATATTTGTGATGTGTAGATGTGATGTGCACCTTAGACCCAAGGATGTCTTTGTTTTCAGGCAAGAAAACAAACAAATAGGATATGAACCAGAGGGCAAGATTCTTACATTGTTCCAGCATGTACTGTATGGTAATAGCTGACTGAAGTCACACTTTTCAGTACAGTCTGGCAGGAACATTGCTGTAATTTACAGTATAAATATAAAACTGAGCTGTCTGAGTCATACTGGTCGAGGTATCTTCAAGGTATCTTACATTTGGACAATAGCCATTTCACAACCCGCGGCAATCCTTTAGGATGCCAAAACTACATTACTGACCTTCAGAGCTGTCAAGGTTTTAGTGCGGCAAAATTGGACTCATCCCTGAAATATTCTTCTATTTCATAGTGTAACGCTGAAGAACAAACATGTTGTACAGTATATGCAGTTTCTAACGAGGATGGTATGATGGCACTACTGCCTCCCAGCTTCACAGTCTTGGATTCATCTCAAGCCTCAGGTTTCTGTCCATGTGGAGTTTGCATGTTCGCCCCATGTTTGAGTGGATTTTCACTGAGTGTTCTGGATTCTATTTTCCTTCTGTCTGAGGCCCTGCCTCAGGTCTACAAAAATGGCATGCTGTTCAGAAGAGGTGCTACATTCTCTTAGGCCCTACCTTGTGTCCTAGTCTCCAAATAGTGTGGGACCTTACCAGGAAAAATGACTTTATGATAATGTACAGCTACCTTATTACTTTTGGGCTCTCTGTTTGAATTTCTATGCTCAATAAAAAGGCCTACTGACTGGGAACCTTATATTTCAAACATCAACTCCAACGCTCACAAAAAGGAAAAGAAAAATACAAAGTAAAGCTGTTTGCAACAATTTAATTCAGGTTTATAGACTAGTTTTTCCTTCTTGATGTCTAGGAGGAGCTGCAAATAGTTACTGTGAAAAGATTAGTTATACAACAGGGAGTAGTTTGTGAGCTGTAGGAAAGCAGAGTTTTCAAATGACTGAAAGAAGATAAGTCCCTCGAAGACTTCTTTATGATAGTAATATTGCAACAGCTGTTTTAATGCCCACTGAGTGCCCCTGTTTAGAAGAATATGTATTATTCACAATAACAAAATTATTCTAAAGCCAACCATTTGAATAACAATCATTGCTCTCATTTCTGTTAGCTCTGCTGAAACGACTTTTTTTTTAAGATGACAAATGGGGGCAATGAATCTCCCAAATCATATCTCGCCCACAGATTACAGGACGTTGCTGAGACGACCTCAGGTGATATTTTTACAGTCTCCTTAGCAACAGAAGTACTGCTTATGACTAACATTCCATTCCATAGTTGGAATGGAACAGTGACTGCATATCAAAGGAGATAGACAGAACTGCCAAGGGGATACTTCTTTGGAAGAGAAACTAAAGCATACAACATATGAAACAACTTTGGAACCCTTTTAAAATCGTATCTGATTTCCTGTGCCTGGAAATAAACATTCTCAAGGCATTTTGTGCCACATCCACACAAACATTTACCACTTTATTGACTTGCCTTATCTTTGTTCCTCTTAACCAAACAAGAAAAGATTGTACCCATGTCATTTTGTCTATTGTGTCATGAATCTTGGCTACTTCATTTAACAAAGAAAAACACTAATGTCTCACTATGAGTTTCTAATACCTTCAAACCCATAAACCTCTCTGGCTTTAAGGACAAGGTTTGGGATAAGGAGGGACATCTTCTCTTTTCTTATAACAGTTATACTACAGACAATTTGATTCCTGTGTCCTAGCAAGAAAAGCTCAGTTGCACCATTCTTATCTAAGTGATTAGTCCATCACTCCCAACAACCAGCCAGAAATACCTGCTTCAAAATAACAGGCAGTGGTACAGTGGTCCCTGCCTACAGTACAACAGCACTCACAATAGTTGGCTCCAGGCAGCAACCCTACCTCTCAAGACACACACTACTGTACAGAGCCGGACTTGTTAGTGCACACAAATAAAACAACGGCAATATACATACAAAAATATTACAGATCAACAAATACAAGCCAGTTATTAGTTCTCAGTATGCCCCTAGGCAAATAAGGTGGCCAGCCTGAGGGTGCCACTGGCCCACAGCTCCTCCTCTACACAGCTACAATACATTATTCTGCAATGTTTAACAAACACCTCTAATGGTGTTGCGGCAACAGTGGACAAACATTAATGTCCTATCTGACCTGAAGGATTAGATTAATTTTTAAAAATGCAGTACGAGAGATTTTAAATGTTGATACTGTAAAAACCGTTGCCTGCAAATTAAATTCTTCTAAATGCTTGTAAAGTACTATTGCAGTTAGCTGACCCTCTTCCTCATTAGGGTCAATACATACTAATTTGGGTGGGGGGTGGCTTAACCCTCTGTCCTGTAAAGCTCATTCTTAAGAATATATTCATCATAGAAGAAAACAGACAACAACTTTACAAACTCATATTCCTAAAAGGGTTTATAAGTACACATAACAAAAAAAACAAATATATATTCTACTCCGATTAATAAAAATATTTTTATATACTGTATTTGCTATTGACACACTCACAAGAACGTGGTTTGTCCTTTCACAGACTATTATTATGATAAAACTTAACCACTTGACTCTTTTCCCTACAGCTCATCCGCCCTCTCTCTACTCAGCTATTGTATTCTATAACGATAGTCACAGCCATAATACCCGACTCCTCGACTGTGTAGTTACACTAGTTGGCATCTCAAAACTGAACTCGCAGGCATGCGTGTGCATGCCTTGTGATGGACTGCTGTCCGGTCCAGGGTGTGCCAATTCTCTGCCGTGTTAGGATCCAGCTCGCCGTTAAACTGTACTGGAGGAAATTAGTGAAAACGGAGAGATACTTGTTTGTGTGTTTGCTGCTTTAAAAATCCTAAAAAGCAGAAAGCCCTTAAAAGCTACAGCCGGCAGGTGACAGGCAACTTCCTTCCTCATGCTTGCCTCAGTTTTTGGCGTCTGTGAGTCATGTGAGCGCGCTGCCCAATGAGAGCCGTCGATGTGTCTGCCTGCTCTTGTGTTGGCTGCGCGTTAACTGGAAGCTGCCGATGGCTGTTACATGTCCCCACTCTTTTAATTTCATAACGTGGCTGGGAGGCAGTCGAAAGGTAGCAAAATCAATAAGATGGAAGTTGTAGCGGAGAAAAAATGACTGTGCGCTTCATGTAGCATCAGTGCTTTAAAGGAAAGACCACAGGGTCGTCTGCTTCGAAGGCGTCTAAGCGCTGTTCCCTCGGTGTCCGTGCGCTGGTTGCCACAGCCCGTTGTGATGGAAATGCTTTGAAATGATGCTTGGTTGAGGCTGTAGGATAGAAAGTTTTTTTTTACAAAAAAACAAAGCAAAAATGACATAAGACCGCTGCGGGTGACTTCCTATTAAATGACATGGTGAGTATATGTATATATTTCAATGATATGTTTAAAGTGAATTTTTGAAACGAGTTGCTGTTCGGTGTTTCAGGAATAAATATCAACTTTCCAAAATAATACACGTTGCATTGACCGTTGCAAGAATTCCGTTTTCCAACAGGGAGATTTTTACGAAGTGTGCACTGGACTGCTGTATATTGGTATTGATTGATGAACCTCGCATGTCAAAACTCCAATAACAAACATCGGGAAAGTGGTGATAAAACACAGTTGTGACATTTTTTAATCAAAAACATACGATTACATAATTTTTAGACTTTATTCATTAAATAAGAAGTAGTTATAAAACTTGAACATAAGTAAGAAATCAGATTTGTATTAAGCTAAGTGAATTATGGGTGATGGACAGCACTTCCTATTATGAACACGTGCCTTGTCATTGATTTCCATCGCTCAAAAAATAACTCCAGTAGCGTCGTAAAGACGAAACGGCAATGAGATGTGTTGAACAGTCTCCTGTTACCTGTAATTAAGTGAACAGGTCCAATAATGACTTTTTAAATCACACAATATTATCATTTATAGCGTAATTTATTCTGTGGGTACCTCTAGGTTATGTTGTATTTCTGTTGAGTAGATATCCTTGAGCAGGCTATCGATTGCAGGAATAATTCTTATACAAGTACAGTACGTCTCACGGTACACCCTCGGCTTTTTCACCAAGAGAAAAATCCTTCTAAATGTCTCCTAAATAGTTTTATAATGACGTTTACTCATTTAAATCGTAATTGAGAACTAAATGATAAAAATGCATCAACGATTTCACGAGTCATTGTATCCTGAAGTTCCCAACCAAATTACTGTATAAAATCACAAGTGTTGCCGTTTCATAAATCAACAGTTTGCATTTGCATGCATTTCCTAATGGGTGTACACTTAAAACCTGTCCACCCTGAAATCTATGTAAATATTCTAGTAAATTTTGTTCCAGTTCTGCAGCGGACCCATTCTACCTGCACAATGGTGTCAATGAATATCTTCAGATTCACCTCAAAGGGATTGTTTTTTTATTTTTTAAAACCAAACCGTTCCAAAATGTTTGTTTATACCGAGGCTTTAAAAAGGCAACACATCTGTAGATTTTAACATTTTTAAATGTCACCCAGTACCCAGAATATGAAGATACCATAATATCATAAGATACTGAAGGGGTGATTTCATTTATGTGGGTTCAGGGGCTAGTGGTTCTTAGATGGTCATTACCATTCTATTAAACTATTACACTTCTGTAGTTTTAATGTGATTCTCATAAAAAGATAAACATATCTTACAGTATATGTACTATTATCTAAATAATCTGATTCCATCATGCATCTCTGAACTCCACTCAGTTGAGGCAGGTCTTTTGCTCACTGTACCCAGGATTAAAGTTTTGTCTGTCCCATCTCCACTGTTATAGAATGCCCTTCCTCAGACTCTATGAGAGACAAATTCTCGGAGTCTCTTTAACTCCAAACTCAAAACTCACCTTTTCACCAAGGCCTTTATCTGTTTTCTCTACATTCTGTCTCCAAAAACCTGTATGTTCTTGTTTATTTTTCTCTTTTACTTTTTATTGTGCTTTTTTTTTCTTTATCACTGTGTACAGCATCCTTGGGTCATGGAAAGGCACTTTATAAAAAACATGAATTAATAACATTTATTATTTAGAAATAACTTTAATAATAATAACAACACACTATGTTCCATTTCTCAATTTGAAACAAAGAGTGTACCAAGATAGTTTTACGTTCACCTTTGTTAATTAAAAGATTCCTTATTTTCTTCCGTAGGTTCCATGAAAACCTTCTGTGGTCTTGTGGTTTGTAGTAAAGGGCAGCTCAGTGAAACGCCACACTTTCCACTGCAGGAAATCTCATTTGTCCATGTCCTTCAGAGGACGATAAGTGATGCACGTCACTGAATAAACTAATTGTTTTGTGGTGACTATAAACAACATCTGAGCAACAGTGGGGATCCTGCAATGACCCATCTGTTGCTGCCAGGAGACGGAGTCTCATTGTGGTTTATCTTTTGATTTTTAGGGCATCATCTAGCTTTGACACAAGCTGGTATCACGTCAGTTCTGTGCTTTATCCTCAAGCTTGTTTAATTATTTTTATTTCCCTTGATTAGAGGTTCAGTGGTGGACAGGGCCCAGATAGCAAAGTTAGATCTGAATGGCAGTGTAATTTATTGTTCCACAGCAGCCTGGCCAGTATGGACTGTCTTCCAAAACTCCAAGGCTTAAAGTGTATTATATCAGTATATAGTAATAAGATATACAAAGTACTGACAGTGCCTCCTTGGAGATTAATGTATTTCTCAATTTCTCAATCGTATTGAAAGTGAACAGAATATGAGAAATCCTAAGCCCACCCATAATGTTCCTTGCCCATGACCATTTGGGAGTCTTGATTGCAGTATTGATGTTACACAATCTTGTTTGTTGTCCATTTGTTTCTTTTTCTGTCTCTTCTTGTTATTCCAAGCATATGTCTTTCCACAATGCTGTGGTTCAGTTGTAGCTTACTGTATATATAGTTTTTGCATTCAGGGTCACCACAGTGTGTTATTAATTGTTTTAAACAGGAAAGGATACCACTGACCAGGAATGCAGAAAGCTGGTTCTTGGGGGGAAAAGGGCACTGTTACAGGGGTTCTGTAGATAAGAAATCTCTTCTCTCCTTCTACCTGCAGCCTTAAAAGGGTTTTGATCTGGAAAAAGTCAAGGATAACAGGTTTAAAGTTCTAGTGTGGTTTTGTGTTGATTGTTCTCTGAAATATGAAACCTGACATCTCTTTCAAAATCACTATATCGACCTGCCATTAGTGAGGTCTTTTTAGTTACTGGAATTAATGAATTTTTAATGTGGAAACATTCCTATGCAAAACCTGTGGGTATGTAAATGCCTTAAATGGGGGTTACCCAAGAGATGGTCATGGAATAAAAACAGACAATTTGTGATTGCTGTTTAACTCAAAATATTTTATAGGATAAGTGTTCACCAAGGGTCTCCAACTCTTTTCCTGGATAGCTGTCGTGTCTGAAAGTTTTTTAGGTTCATAAATTGTCCAGTTGGCCATTGACTAGCTGATTCTGTTCACTAAAAACTTCAGCAAAACTGAAACCCTACAGAACGGAGGTCCCAACAAGTCATATCAATAACTAGTTCCACTGCTTACAGTTAACAGTCAATGTATTTTACCCGTAACCCTTATGTGCAAATAAAATGTTAAACTGTTTTAAACAATACTGAAATGTTTAATTGGAAAGAAAAGCTCAGTGGTAAACGTACCTCTGTTAGGTTTGTTATATTGCATAAAATGAATCTTTGATGTTTCAACTGAGTACAAAATTAATAATAATAATAATTGCTTACACTTATATAGCGCTTTTTCTGGACACTCCACTCAAAGCGCTTTACAGGTAATGGGGACTCCCCTCCACCACCACCAATGTGCAGCATCCACCTGGATGATGCGACGGCAGCCATAGTGCGCCAGAACGCTCACCACACATCAGCTATCAGTGGGGAGGAGAGCAGAGTAATGAAGCCAATTCAAAATTGACTATTGCAAGGGACACTTCATAAAAAGAGCAAAGTGGGAGCTGTATAATTTCTTCTCATCACCTGCTCTCGTCCAATGGTATAGTTAGCTGGCCAAACTGGCCCTATCAGATGGCGCAATTGAACACCTGAACCTTTTCACTGCCACCCTCCCCCATTGACAGTGAATATCTTAAGACAAAGAAAATGTTGAAGGGATACTTTCAGCTCGATAGAGCTCAACTCTCTTAAGTAACTAAAAAGCTCAAGTAATCCCTTCCATTGTGATATCAGCATAACAGTTCATAATGCTGTCTGCAAAGTCACTAGAAGAAGCATTATTTTTACAGCGACTGTATGTACTGCTGGCCTGCACTTCGTTTTCTGCAGTGACTTGAAGTCACTGTTGATTTAAATTTCCATTTTCAATACCGATGGCAGGAAATCTCAGTAGCAGTGCTCAGCTGCATGCTGACAATATTCCTGGCTTCTTTCAAGAAAAGATTTGATGAGATCTCAAGGTCAATAAGCTAACAACCAAATGGCCCCCTCTTGTTTGCAGTTTTTCTAATGCTCTTGTGTTAATGGAAGTGAAAAATATCAGCTCCAGATACAGTGCACCTGGTGGGGGGAATCTGATTGGTCTTTTTCCATTAGTGTCTCACAAAGAGATGTTTATATATATTTTTATATCTGGATTTTATATATTATTTCAGTACTAGTGAGGTCAGAGGTAGGAGCCAAAACTGCCATTTGAGTAACCTACAAACTTGTCAGTCATCAGTAGGTCAAATAAACCAAACCTCTTATGACCACTGTTTGCAGCACCATCACCTGAATTAAGAGCTACAAGAGAAGATGTGCTCTTTATGTACATACGTTATGAACTAACGTCAAAAATAGGAATGTCAGGCTTCATTTTATGTGCTTATGTGTCATTTTATAATCCATCCACAAGCAAGAATGAGTAGAATAAGACATACTGGAACTGCATTTGTTAATAATCACCATCTCTGTTTTCCCTTTGTGCTAATAACTTGTAACTTGTCCGTGTCTTTGTTAATTTTGTTGGAATTTAATATGAGATGAGATTGTTATTCAACCTGCTTCACCCTACGCCCATGACTTCAGTGACATTCTTCAAGATACACTGGCTGTATTTATGCAGTAAATATGAAACTGGACAGTGATGAATGAAAAGCCCCATTTGTGTCTCAAAAGCACAATTACTGTTTATAGTCTACCAGACCCAGTAGAAACATGTTTAGGTAACAATGACATTTTTAGATATAACATTTCATTTTTCTGAAGAAAAACACTAAACAAGCACAGAGAAATTTGCAAACAAAAAGAAGGCTGGACAGGAGGTGTCACAGAATAAAAATGAGAAACGGGGCTAAACAGAAAGGTTGTATATGAAAAATGATCTGTTAGGGCTGAGAGTTTTTGACATAGAACAATGAAGCCTTTCTGTATTTTCCAGTTCTTGTGGTAAAGTCAAGAATGTTTCACTTTTAACAGATTTAAAAATGTGCTGTTTTTTATTTGTAAAAATTGTGCCCTGTTTTTTTTTCTACACTCCAAGATAAAAACATTGTGCCAAATTAATTCTGGCTTAGAAAAAGTCTTGTTACTGAAATAATGCATCGCATTTTTGAGGGAGCCCTATTTAATCATTATTTTATAGAGAGGCAGGGTGAAAGAAGTGTGAATCTCTTGACCTGCTCAAAGAGATGTGTGTCCTTTTACAGTAGATGTAGAGTGACATTCAGGCCATGACCGCTTGACTGCTTTGATAGAATTATAGACTGAAAACCCTTACCTTAATGCTCCCTGCCAGTTTGCCGTTTCTGCAAGGCAGATCATGGATCATAACAGTAACTATGAAACTTTGCTGAGGACAGCCCCTTCTCTGGAGGTAAAGCAACCTGACAAATGAGGAACGTCACAGAGTTCTGTCTCGGGGAAAAATTAGACAAAGCATTTTGCTTTTGAAGTTAAGGAATCTGACAGAAACCCTTTGGTTAAGTTCCGTCTTCTTTGTAGCCTTTATTTGCTTCTCCTGAAAAATGCCTGAATGTCCTTATCTTAATTCCATACCTGGAATGAGATCCAAATAATCTTTCATTACACTGTTACCACAATCTCTATGTAAGCTGACACAAAGCCTGTCTTTTGGAGTATTAGTGATACTGATAATTTTACTTCCAGGGGCACAAAAGGCAAGATGGGACAAATGGCCTACTTGTATTACTTCTCCTTACAATAACTCTTTACCTAAAAAGGTTGTGGGCCTGTGGAACTAGCTGTCCAGCCGTGTGGTTGAAGGCAATACCTTGGCTCCTTTCAAGAAACAGCTGGATGAGATCCTTGGATCAGTTATAGGGGAACTGCAACACTATTTTTATATTTTGGGTTTAGAAAATGTCAGCAATGATGAGTGCATTTCAAACCATAGCGAAAGTAAAATGTACACAGTAACTTATAATACCTCCAATTTACATCACAAAATAGACTTAATTTCCAGTTATGCACAGCGCCATCTTCTACGTTTCAGAACAAGGCGACAAAACTTCCGGTGAAGTACAGCGGCCCTCCTACATTGTAAACAAGAAGGGTTGTGAATACATCTCTTTATATCCAATAGAAATATTGCTGTCGACTTCAAGATGGCTTTTGCTGATAAATGGAACTTATTTGTTAACTCTGCATGCAGATCATGTTGGAAACTTTCTGTGGCAAATTCTTGTCACTCGTGCTTCGCATTACATTTGCTATTACAGATACTAGCGAGCAGGAAGGGGTTCATCATGTCACAATTCATGGGAACTCTCGCTCTTCTTTTTGTTGCTGGCGTTAATATTGACTAGGACTAGGGTTCAAAACATCTCTATAAAGCCTAGAAAAAGGCATTTTTGAAAATGATGAGCTTTCAGACTTGGAAAAAAAAGACTCCTTTCAGCTCATCTTTTATAGTGTTCTAGTACACACTTCCTGATTACCTTAAGGATTTTAAAAAGGCTTTGGACAGATTTATTAGAAAACGTATATCTCTCTGTGGCTATAAGATGTTTTACAAGACATCAGACACACATACTGTAGCTGCTAAGTCACTTAACACTGCCCACTCCTCCGACTATTCCATTGGACTAGTTTGACAGACACCATTAAGAGATCTGTGGTAAAACAGACCCTTAAATTTCAGTAAAGCTGGGATTTCAAAGAGAGTCACTCTCAGCTGCTTTTTAATAAGGCTATTGGAGAGACCAGTTAGCAGTCACACCTTGTGGTTTGGTCTTTCTTGGCCTCCAACTGTTCATGAGCCATGAAAGAATTTCATTTACTTACTCCAGTTCCTTTTACCATGTGTGCAGTAATTGTAATTGAACAAAGCTACTTGTGTGTATATAGATTTAAATCCATTTTAGTACAATAGCATATAATGGGGCCTGTAAATCCTGAAAAATATGTACGCCTAATACTCTGTATGAATTGCAAACCTATGTCTATTGGTGTCTATGTATTATGGTAGGCTGTAGCATTGCACATTCCAAATTTTTATTTATGGTATACTGTATATGGTTTGTGTTATGGTATGGTGTGAGTAAATAAAGGATGCGTGCTGTTCTTGGTTGTATATTGGCAAATCACAGTATTAGGTGTGGTTATGATCCTTGCTACAGCAATTTATTATTAGCAGGATCAATATAGCAATTAAGTTGTTGGTTGTGTCAGACCAACCAAAGGACAGAAGTTGAGTGGGTTGAAAGGGAATGGTGACAATACTAATAATAAAACTACAGAGCAAATTTCCTTTATTAAGATATGAACCTTATTCAATTGAAATATTCTGTACTCAGTTGCTTTAATGGAATTGGAAAGAAATAAAATGAACACCTCTAAATGCATTTGGATTTCTTTTTAGAATTACTCTGATTTTCCACATTTCTGGCCCAGGCCGATGCAATGCAAAACCTCTAATACAGGCGTTTCAAAATGTAGGTGCAGCATTGTTTAGTGTTTCATACTTTAAAAGCGTAATTAAAGCATTATGATTCTAACATGCAAGTACTGTATTGGTTAATGAATACAATAATCAGAACCTGAAGGAACGGTAAGATTGCACACTGTTCCACCACATCATTAGAGAAGAGCTTTCTGAAAACAGATAAAAGGGCCAAGATAAAGGGAATGGTCCATTACTTGGTATGTTTCTTGATTCCCAAGGACTGTAAAGTAGTAACAGACCAGGCCTTTTGCTGATGCGCAGTGATAAAGAAGGCTTATGTAAGTGACCTCACAAGAGGCATGATGATTAGTGTGCTTTTCCCTTCTGCATTGCTGAAAGCAAAATCAGAGCCTGCTAATATGTCAGTTCAGACGTTCTCCTTAAGAGAGAGTTTACTGGCTGTGGATGGTGAATAAAAAAAAATACCAGCAGGTACCTTCTGTACCTCTGTCCACATCTCATGCAGAGCTGCTGTTCTCAGCTGTCTGGCCCAATATCTTCACAGATATCTGCAATGTGATTCAGTTGTAATTGCTGCTGGAGGTGGGCTGACATGCTCTTCGAGATTTTCTTTGATATGTTTGGGTTGGAAAGTTTATTCCTGTATTTCTTTAAGCACGAGACATATGCATGATAAAAGCTGGAAAAAAAGATTAGCAATAATGTTACTTTTGCACCCATTAGAAGCATCCTCATTACCTGCAATACAGTCACAGAAAGACAGATTTAGGGTGACTGTGTTTTCTGCACAGTACTTTTTTTAGCTACAGCTATTTGGTAGCCTGTCATTTTGCGATCTGGTCACAATTACCGTTTGCCTAATCGTTCTAAAACAATACGGCAGCATGTTAAATTGAAGGTAGCGCTTTGCATTCTAATATATTCGAGCTCTCTTTGTGGGGATGACATGCAAAGAGAAGCCGGCTTCAGAGGGAATAACAAAATTTCAAAGGAAGCCGGTTGTTCATCTGTTCATTTCCCAGTCTCAGACATTTTACAGTGAGACAGTGACTCAGGGCTGCAATTTAGATTCAGTAATGATGGGAGTCCCAAGTCACGTAGTTCTAAGTGCCACTGTGTTTGGCGTGTTCCTGTAGATAATGCAGACAGCAAACCTCATGTTTCAGGTAAGACAGTACTTCACTGCCTTGTACTTTATTCATCCTGACAGGAATGTGACTGCAGACCAGGAATAAATGAGACACTGTGCTCTGTAGCGTAGCTCATTAATGCAAATGATGGTCTCATTTTACCCAAGGCGCTAGCAAGGTTCCATAAATAAAATTAGGATGTGTCAGTACTGGTCTGAATGTTATTAATATTAACTCTTTTCTAGCAGTAGCAGCTATAGATAACATGCCAGTTTAATCCAGTAACTCGAATGAGTCAAACCAGTAACTCAATAAATGAACTACTGTACCTTCAGCTTCCTTCTCAAGTTAATGGAGTTCTTAATGGTGTTATCAGAAACTGCTCGTTATTGTTAGGTATAAAATCATCCTTGCTTAAACCTAGACTCAATTCTGTAATCTGTGTTTGTTTTGTAGTATTGCCTTTTTTATTTTGAGGAATTTGGTCATTTCCAAATATTTCTTTCTAATTTTATACCCTCCTAATTGTGTTTGGGTTTGTGAATTGTTTATTTAGTTGGCTTGGAGATACACCCCTGTACCACAGCAGAAGAATAATGACTGTGTACTCACCCGTATCGTGTTTATCATTTGAAGGCAGATCAATAATGTTTCACAGCAGAGTTAGTTTTAACTGAAGGAGCAGTATCTCTCTCTGACAGCACTGCAAGGTCACAAACCCCCTGACATCTCTCAATGGTAACTGCTGTATGGCACTTCTAGGTAGATGTCAGTCATTGTTGGGTAATGACTTAGCTCAGGGATGAACCAGCAACCTGTGAATTCGAGAGCAGAACCTGTGTTTTGATTGAGCACCTTTACTGATTGAGACACTCAGGAGACCCTTCCTAAGTATATCTGTATGTCAACTAAATATATAGTTAAAATATGATTTTTGTCAGTGTTTGCCAAACTGTTTCCTGTCAGTTGCAAAAATGAGTTTGTTATTCAGATAAGTTCCTCAGGGGTCTCTTACTATCCCATTAATATTTGAATGAGCTATCTCACTATTAACAGTACCTAATATAGCAGGTGTGATTCTATGGTTTTGACAGTGTCTCAGGGTATGTATAGACCTCTTTGTTAAATCTTTTGTTTTACTCTGCCAACACATTAAATCCAAATAAGATTGGATGAGGGATTGGAAGATTGGATACCCTCAAAAGCTCAGCAGATGTGAGCCTGGTCAGTACCTGGATGAGAGACCTCCTGGGAAAAACTAAGGTTGCTGCTGGAAGAGTTGTTAGTGGGGCCAGCAGGGGGCACTCACCCTGCGGTCTGTGTGGGTCCTAATGCCCCATTATAGTGTCGGGGACACTATACTGTTAAAAGGCGCCATCATTCAGATGAGATGTAAAATCAATGTCCTGACTCTCTGTGGTCATTAAAAATTCCAGGGTCTACATTGAAAAGAGTAGGAGTGTTACCCTGGCATCCTAGGTAAATTTCCCATTGGCACTTACCAATCATGGCCTCCTAATCACCCCTATCTATGAATTGCCTTCCTCACTCTGTTATCCTCCCCACTGATACCAGGTGCGTAGTGAGGTTTCTGGCGCACTATGGCTGTCGCTGCATCATCAAGGTGGATGCTACACATCGGTAGTGGTGGAGGGGAGTCCCCATTACCTGTAAAACACAGAAAAGCTTTACAGTATATGAGAATAAGCAATTATTTTTATTATTATTACATTTATCGGGAACCAGAATGTGTTGTATACAGTATATTGTACTTTGTTCATTAACAAATCTTGAATTTTGATTAAAGCTCAGAGTGCTAGCCTCTCGTGTTTAAAACATTGGGTCCAAATCTTATGCTGGTTGGACAGTGAATGTGTGATTTGGAAAGCAAGGAGAACTGAAGGGCTTCTTCTAGTTTAAATGGTCTCATAATTGTTGTCACAACTAGAATGCATAGAACTATACAAAGTACTGGAGGCCTGAACATAGAGCTTTCTTTTACATGTAGATCTGTCAGGGATTGTGAAATTCCAACCAGAAATGGAGAATCCATCCATTTTGTAACCGCTTCATCAAGTCCAGTACACCAATCCATCTCAGTGTAAACAAACAGACATGGACACTTGCACACATTCGCACCAGGGTCAATTTTCCCAGATACCAGTATGCCTTTGGACTGTTGGAGGAAGTCGGAGACCTCGGAGGAAACGTATGCAAAGATGTGGAAAGCACACAAACTCCACACAGGTGATATGGCAAGTCCACTGCACCACTGTTACTTTCACTTGTATTCCATTACAGGGATTACTTTCCATGAAGGGATTACGTTTAACGGTAACCCATTACAGTAACAAGTAACTGGTGTAAGGGATTTCATTTTTAAATTAAAGGGGAGCTGTAGTCACAATTTCTCAGACCGTTTATTAAATCACTGCAACAAAATAAATGAAACGGCGGTATCTCAAAATTGTACAATTAAGCACAAAATTGTGAACGTAGTGAAAGTACTGTGTGGTCGCCACATTGTCGATATCTGCTGGTCTTGCCGTGGGTGAGTGTGAGACTTCCTGCAAATTGTGATGAAAAATGGCCCTTCCTGCTCACTAGTCTCTGAAATGACTAGTGTAATGTGATGATGAGGTAATAAGTACATGGTGCGCGGCAGACATTTCACCACAGAAATATTCCAACATGAATGTACTGTAGTATTTGTCGCCAAAACCTTCTCAAAGTTGAGAGCAATATTTCTATTGGATTAAAAGATGTATTCACAAGCCTGCTTCTTTACAATGTAGTAGGGTCTCTTTGAGCTTTTGCAGGTTTTACATGTTACTGTGTACAGTACATCTTTCTTTAATTGTGATTTGACTGACTTTAATTGTGATTGCACCGAGCAATGCCGATTCTTTCTAACCCAGAAATCTAAAAATAACATTGCCGTTCCCCTTTAACAAGAAGTTGGAAAATAATTTTGAAAACATTCAATTTTGAACAATGAAGTGTGTGTATTAGTATGTAACGTCATAGAGTACATTGCTTTGTAATAGCAATTTCCCCTGAGCTTCTTACTATCTTCCTGCCAGTTCTGGAAACAAACAGCACCAAGCCAAAAAGTCTCAGTTTTTTTAATCCCTTTTGTTTTCCAGCTGTAATATTCTGGAAGACAGATCGATGATTGCAACAGGGGGTCGACAATGGATAAGGAGGCCAGCCGGCTGGAGAGGGATCACGTTCACAGCGTGTATGAAAAAATAGCTCCCTACTTCAGTGATACCCGCTACAAAGCCTGGCCCAGAGTGCGCCAGTTTCTGCTGGATCAAGAGCCAGGCAGCATCATTGCTGATGTCGGTATGTCCATTTTTCTTAGCTCTTTCTCCATCTTTGCACCATGGTCATTTTTGTTAGGAGCTAGCTTATAGCCTTTTTCCACGCCATGGGTCCCTCGTTCTCAAAACACTTACTGCAATATAAGTTAAAGCCATTTCTTATTATTGGTCAACAGCGCAAGTAATTTCTGAAGCCCCACTGAAATGTTCCAGGGTGTGTAGTTCTTGGAGATACTGAGTCCTAAGGTTTTCATTAAAAACCAAAGCTGTCTGTGAATTACTTCAACCAATTTTAGGAGAAACTAAGATTAAAGTGCTATTTAAAGTTTGGAAGATTGATACTCTCTATGATCAAAGTTGGAGATCAATACCCTTTAGGATGTTTAAGGGATCCTTTTTGGTTTTTTTAATGCTGCTAAAGGAAAGACACACAGTTAATCTAGCTTCCATCTATCTGTGCAGCTACCTGTCTCTCTGTTTATCCCTCTGTGTGTCTTTCTGTATATCCAGTCTTAACTCCCAGGCAAGTCATTCATTTGAGTGGCATGAAAAACTATATCCCAGATTGACTAAAAATGAACAGTCACAGTTGAAAATGGCACAGATTTTGTTTTAAATTTACTGTACTTTCAGATCAAAAGCTGTTATCAGTCCAAGCCGACGGTTGATCTTTCGAGTTGATTCAGTTTCACAGCAACCTTGCTTTCCAAGATACTACATATGGTATACCTGAAGCAAGCACCAGCAAGTCCCAACATGTTTCTGTTTTAAATACTCAAAGAAAAAAGCCCTTGTAGTTATGAGCCTAATGTTTGTCAGTTTGCTGATGTTTGTTTGGTGCTTTGGAGTGGTGGGGGTGTTCCACCTATGGAAATGTCAACAGGGGAGTACTAGGTTAGGTCCAAGAAAAAGGTCCTTCTTTACTTTTTTGAAAACATTGAGGGATGCCTTTTGCTGCCTTTTTTCAGTTGGGATGTAAAAAAAAAGATTTTAATCGCCTTCATTAAAAGCGTCCCAGATCCCAATCAAATAGTAACATTGGCTAACACCGCCAGTGCTGCAGAAGTGTGTAGTTAATCATAAACCTCACTTTATCTTCTTTATTAAGTACTTCTTGAGTAGAAGTGTCCCACATCTTTTAAAGCTTGTATTCCAAAAAACATCTATTCAGGTTTGCAGTGGGAAGAAAGCAGACATGTATGTGAGAATTAAGCTACTTCGCAACAAACCAGTCACATTTATGGTCAGTAGCCTTTAGGGGATTCATGTCTTGACTTGTCAGGAGGCCATGATGTCACGACACAGGGTAAGTATGGCTTAAGTAAGAAATGAGCAACAGTGGGACTTTTGTTTCAGGACTTGGCAAAACTTTCCTTCCATGGCTTACCTCTTGGGTGATGACTGTATGAGGCTGAAAAAACTATAAATGTTTCTATACTTTGGTTTAATTGAATTATTTTTTAATATTACTTTATTTTTTATTACATTATGTATAAAAAACACTTTATATGGAAACTTCTTGATTCAAACATCATAATACAAGGATGATTTTAAAATCCCACCAACCAGAAGTTTGGCTACAGCAGACATTTTCTCAAGTCTGAAGTTACATCTAAAACTCTTTCTGCAAGGAATAATAAATCACACAGGCGGCACAGTGGCTGGCATCACTGCCTCGCAGTGCTGAGGCCCTGGGATGTTAGCTGTGTGGAGTCTGTATGTTCTCTCTGTTTACATTTGAGTTTCCTCCGGGTGTTCCAGTTTCCTCCAACAGTCCAAAGACATACTGGTGTGTGTGCGTGTTTGCGTCTGTGTCTGCCCTGCGATAGACTGGCATCCCATCTAGGGTGTATCCTGCCTTGTGCCCGTTGCTAGCCAGAGTAGGCTGAAGCTGTTAGAAAATGGGTGGACTGATGATAAATTGCACTTCCAAGCCTTTTCCTTGAAAAGACTGTGACATTCTAACTTTATTGTTATTGTAACTTTATAAAAAAGGTGTATATATATATCACTATATGATATATTTAAATTTTTTTGAAATATCATTCTATTTTTACTTTTAAATGAATAGCTTCAAATATCACTATCCTCTAAAATACACAAGTTGCACTATGTGTTTCCATGATTTGATATAAAGGCTATGGTTTAAACAGAAGAAGCTTCTGTGAACTGTGTTAGTAGGACCAGTAGGGGGTGCTCACCCCATGGTCTGTGTGGGTCCTAGTGCACCAGTATGCTCTCAGTGATGGGGACACTATACTGTAAAATATGTGTCGTCCTTTCGGATGAGACGTAAAACTGAGGTCCTGACTCTCAGTGGTCATTAAAAATCCCAGGGCGTTTCTCTAAAACAGTGTGTTACCCTCATTGTCCTGGCCAAAATTCCCCCTGGCCTTTACCAATCATGGCCTCCACTAGCTAATTTGTGGTGAGCACATGGGCCTACACATTTGTGGTGGTGGAGGGGAGTCCCCATTACCTGTAAAGAGTATTGAGCGGAGTGTGCAGAAAAGCGCTATATAAGTGTAAGGAATTATTATTATTATTAAAATAAAGAAAATAGCTCAATGTTTGCTGCATTCTTCTCTAGAGCGCTGTATTACTAACCAAGTTATTTTTCTCAGTACTTCTCCCATGAGGTACTTGACAAAGTAATGTCTTTCCTTCTTGTTCGATGCTGCAGGCTGTGGTAATGGGAAATACCTCCATATCAACAGCGAGACCTTCAAGCTGGGCTGTGACTGCTGTCGCCCCCTGGTGGAGGCAGCCAGGAGCCACGGTCACGAGGTGCAGGTGTGCAATGGTCTTCGGCTGCCTTACCGGGATGGCTGCTTCGATGCTGTTCTCTCCATTGCAGGTACACAGCAGTGGTATGCTTCCTCACAGTATGCCCTTAGGGCAGTGGTCCACTAGTCTGGCCCAAGGTATTCGTGTTCTCAATAAACTGCTGGCGGGTGGGGTGGCATGGTGGCTCAGTGGTGAACATTGCTGCCTCATAGCACTGGGTTCAACTCCAGACCTATCTGGGGTGCTATCTGCCTGGAGTCTGTGTGTTCTCCCCATGTTTGCGTGGGTTTCCTCTGGGTGCTCCAGTTTCCTCCAGCAGTCCAAAGACACACAGGTAGATTAATTGGATTCTGGCAAAACTGGCACTGGTGCGAGTGTGTGTGTGTGTTTCTGCCCTGCTGTGGACTGCCGTCCTGTCCAGGGTGTATCCTGCCCTGCGCCCTTTGCTTGCCAAGATAGACTCTGGCTCCCCTGTGAATGAATGAAGTGGTTAGAAAATAGATTGACAGATAAACTGCTGGCCACTAAGATCTGGGTTAAACCAGGCAGACACTTGTGGCAGTGTGTGCTTTGCATTAAATTAGGTTTTCAGGTTTCTGTTCTACTTTAGGTCTGAATTTGTTGGAGTCCTATACGGATTAGTAATACTCCATGCCATACAATATTAATTTTCAAAAAGGTTTGGGATTTACAAAGAAAACCAATTCAATTCATGTTTTATATGTAGATAAGAGACTGCTGCGGTAAATTTCCATCCTCCATGAAGAGAGCATGCAGTGCTTTCTGTTTCCGGGGTTGCTTGTTCATTATTCATTTCACACACACGTATGCCGCATGGCTGTTGAGTTTCAATTTGCCACTCATCTGTTTGCAATTGAGAAGATAATGTCCCTTTATTAAAGAATGAAGTGAATGAGGCTGCGAGTTACCAGGCTACAAATGATAAGTTATCTCTTTCAGAAGCTGATGGTCATCAGGTTTTCAGGCAGTGAGTCACCAGGCAACGCAGACCACTTTTTGTGGAGTGCAAGTGGGTTGAAAAATATACGCCACTGACGCACGAAATCTGCATATTTATTTTAGCTTTTACTGTTAATGTACAATATGTAGGAGGCGGTTTTATGACGGACTAGACAGGAAGCATAGAAAATGTGTTGGTGTGTATCTGTATCTCATTAGATTAGATTTATTTAAGGGTCCTGGAAATATGATTTTATTTACAAAGGTGGTATGTTGTTATTCAATAAAATGTGGTGTGCATACATAATGGCTGGTATTTAGTCATGCACTACTCAAATGTTAAGTTCATTGTCTTGCTGTACCATTACAGTATTGAAGTAAATGATATCTCTTTCTGCAGCTTTGTTCACAGTTGCATGCGAAAAGCAATTCTCGTTTTTATTTAAGTGTGCTGTGGAGTTGTTCTGACTTCCAGTCATTATCAACTGTTGCAGTATTTAACACTTGCCAGAATGACAAATTACAAAGAATTTATCAACTGTGTACCTTAGGTAATGGGTGAATTGCTGTGTTCCATGGATTAAATATCATTTGTATGCATAAAAAAAAGAACAGTATTGTAATTTTAGAAAGCAAATACATTTCCCTGTGTGTTTCCAGTGATAATTACACATAAGACCTACTTGTCTAAGTGTCCTTGTGTGTAGAGCATTGTACATTGAACTTAAACCCCTTTACTAATGAGGAGAATTTGTGCTATAGTAGGTTACTATGATAGTGATACTTGCATGTCTTGATCAGATGTAACAAAGGATGTAACTAAAAGTGCATAAAGGTGTATATATGTTGGAGCACCAGGGACTTTTTTTTCTTTTATTGACAACAATAAAATGATTTTTAGAAGATCAGAGGATTTGGGAGGCAGGAACCTCAGTACACGAGAGTATTAGTGTAGCTTCTTGGTGTGCCAGGACTGTTGTATATTTGATGGTGGCACCATAATGGCCTCCCTTCTGTTTTTCAGTCATCCACCATTTCTCCACTAAAGAGCGCCGCATCCGGGCCATAAAGGAGATGGCGCGCACCTTGCGAGTTGGCGGGCGGGTGATGATCTACGTGTGGGCCATGGAACAGAAGAGGCGCAGGTTTGAGAAGCAGGACATCTTCGTCCCCTGGAACCCTCACCCCCCGTCCTCTCCCGCCACTAGGGGCTATCCAGGCAAAGCCAGGCAGGACCGGAGAGGCTCCAGTACTGGAGACTGCGCTAGCTATGGCACTGATGGCAACGACAAGCACAGGAAGACAAAAAGCACATCCTCCGTCGCGGGCGAGGAGGAAACGGCATCCACTTCCCACGGGAAATCGAAAAAGCTCTGGTTTTTCTCCAGGTCGCTGGATTCAGTATTAGATTTTGGAGGTGCCGCCAATTCTAGGTCTACCAGGGAACTGAGCACGTCCTGTGATGACAGCACCCAGATGAAAGAAGCAAACGAGACTAAGGTCTTCGGGCTCAACAGAGGCATGGGTCTGATCAAGCAGGTCTCCAGCTTCTTCTCATCGAGGCACAGCTCTGACGAGGATGTCTTTGGGTCTGTGGTAGACCAGGACCCTCCGAAGCTCTCAAGGGTTGAGAGAAATGGCAACTCTGCCACTGAACAGCGGGGCCTGTCTGCTGCTATAGTCCACACGTGCGGCGCTGTGCCCTTGCCTGACCTTGTCACACATCAGAATATTGCTGTTGCCGACAAAGAGGCATGTGACCGTGCCTACAGCAACAGACTGCCCAGTGGAGAGCAGGAAGGCAGGCCCGAAAGAGAGGTACCACAGTTCTTTAACAGCACAGAAGGCACTCAGGACAGAGAGATGAATAAGCAGAACAAAATAAAGTCAGCAGACTCCTTCCTTCGCTACTATCACGTGTTCAAGGAAGGTGAGCTTCTGGAGCTCATCGAGAGGCATGTGGAGGAGCTACATGTGCTTCAGTCGTATTTTGATCATGCCAACTGGTGCGTCATCGCTGAGAAGGTCCAGGTTTGGCAAATTTAGATTATTTGTGAAGAATGCTGTGTTTTTAAAAGCCTGTTTCGAACCAAACTGCTTTCATTTCCCCAGCACTGGTCTAAAAGTAATTATATAACACAGTTTACATGTCTTTTCTTTTTGTTTTATATACTTGAAGAAACAGTGTCATTGTAACTGATATACTGTACTGTACGCCTCAGTGTTTTAACAAGGTATTTAATTTGAAGTACTGTAGTATGATGTGGAACTCATTACTCCCTAACGAGCTGGATGATTCTGTCTGATTTTAATGCAGATGTTTTGTATTGGAGTCTATGAAACAGTTGTTTCTGTTTATAATACAGTAAATTTATTTACTAAAACATCTCAAGTAGCAAGTTCTAGGATTCACTTGTTCAATAAGCCCGCAATATACATTAACATGAACATATATTTGCATGTACATCCGTTTCCCTTCAGTACTGAATAGAGTCTAAATGTGCTGTCATACGGGTCATTATACTGATCTGTTTATTTTTAAACGCTTGTCTGATTTGTAATTGTCTATTGTCATGTGCAGCCAAAGAGTATCACTTCAATGCATAGTTTAATTCAAATATTGCTCAGGATGTGTTTTGTCCTCCTGAAGAGTTCTCAATATTGTTTGCATGCTTTCACTCCAAACTTGAATAATTTTTCTTGCCGCTAATTGTAGTCAGTTAACAATGCCTTGAACCCATTATGTTTTTAGTATTGCAAGGTGGTTTACTGGTGTTAAATTGCCTCTAATTTGTATTTGTTAGCTTTCCAGACATTTCATAAATATTTTTAATATTTATTGAGCAAACGTGCAGTGGCATGACAAATAGTTTTAGTAAAAAATAAATTACTTTTTAATATTTTGAACTGTTCTGTGCAAACTGGTTTTGTACATTAATTTTAATATTTGTGTGTTCACAATCTAATAAATATATTTTTGTCCTTGGAAAATGAATGACCTTTGGTGATGTTTATTGCTAACACAGCATGAAGACATGCATATTTTCTTAAATAGCATATAAGCAAGTGAAATCTTACTTTTGGTTGAGGAAAGTTGGATTTCCTCCAAGCCTCACACTAATAACAAGGGCAGTTTTCCATTAACATAAGGTTTCTTTTTCTTCAGAGTTCTAACCTGTTTTAATTGAGTTTGAACAGTGTGAGAGATTCTGTTGTTTTAAAGGCCTAGGGTACAAAACTGTGATTGCCATCATTATGGAAGTCTTCCACTGTCTGCTGTTCTCCTAAACTGACAGCTGCTTTACTTCTTCAGTCATATGCAATTATTGATATTCATATTAATGTTTATGGTATACTAAACTTGGTACCAAATAAAGAAGAAAAATACCTTTATATTGCCTTTTGCCAGTTGCTGAAAAATCCAATCACAAGTTGCAAACGCACCTCAAAGAGGTAAAAATCAAATGCTTTCCATGCTCAGTGTTGTAGCTTTTTGAATATGATTAGAAATGGGAATCCACTTTATTTTTCTTTCAACAGAGTATGGTATACTTTTTGAGTATTGAAATTTTAATGCAATAACCTTTTGTCATTGCAACCACATGGCATACATTATGCACGTATTAATTGGTTAAATCAGGACGCAACTCTCTATGAATGCACCTGTTCCTGATGAACCGGTTAATCAAAAGCCTGAAAGAAGGCAGCCTGTACAATCTAGTATACACAATGTCTAGGGCATCCTGAAGATATGTGATGCTGCAGTTCTCATTAGTCGGTTTTGTACAAACAATTTGGAGGAGCATTAGAATCTGGGGGTTTTGCAGCATTTAAAGGTTTTCCCCATCTGGCTTACCATCATTGTACAGTGCACAACAGCAATCTGCTAAAGATGGGTGTTTTTTAGAACAAGCATCAGACTTGCACTTTTGAGAACTCCCATCTACTCCTCCACCAGTGCAAATGCTGTATTTAAAGGTTCACTGCACTAAACACTTTTTGTTCATTAAGCATGAGTTCATGGAAAGGTGCTTTTAAATATTTAAGACTTTTGAGACAAAAGGAGAATGAATTAAAAATGGCAAATTCAGGAAACTTCTAATAAAATCTGTGTGACCTAAAATAAAACGATACTCAGAACTTTATCTCAGGGTTTAAATTAATGATGGCCTTATAGTTTATTTAATGGATCATTGCAAACTTCCATTTGGTTCCCGATACTCCACTGCCTACTTAGCACACAGGCCTCACATTTTCAAAATGTTATAATGACAATAATCTGGTTAAGATAAAGTGTCACTGCCACACAAAACCAAATACTACAGCAGTCTGAGAAGCTTACAGCTGTGTCAGCGGGCAAGCTGCTCAGGAACAATCAGAAGTTAACTGGACCTGAAGAAGATGCCACACCTAAAACGTTTTTATTTCTTTCATTTTTTATTTTCAGCGTTGAATTAACTTCTTGTTGCCAAACACTTCTCTGCCAGATTGTGTGCACAAGCACCACTCAAGGATGCAGGTTCAGCACTGTACATATGAACATTTGAAAAATGCACTATAAACAGGACAATTTTATACACTTAAACATCTCAAAACACCATGCCTTCAAGCCCATCCTCCATAAATTTCTTATAGATGGCCATGAATTTGGCCACAAAGGCTTCCAGATGATAAATGGCTTTGTTTCCAAGCTGCAGCCGGTGCTCATAGTAAGCAGCCATCTGTGCAACGTCAGCTTTCAGATGTCCATCACAGTTGCTCAGGAGCTCCGAGACCAAGCCCTGAAACAAGAGGCAAAAACGAACTGTCAAGATTCAAGACATTTGCATATATAATGGTGCAGGAACAATCAAGAACAAAATCATAATTAAAAAAAACCGAGAGAGTTAATTTGTGAAGAGGCATCTCCTCTATAGACAGTATAGGCTTAATAATACAGAAGGATTTAATCAGGATTAACCTTGACTTCATTTTACAACAAATGCATAATAACCTCTTCTACAACATTTGGTGCCTGTATGTTCTATTGGACACTGTGTCCAGTAACTGAACTGAAGTTTAGAAAAACAGAATTTAAAGAGTGTCTTTTTTTACAGACAAATGCCTCAATCACAAGGGGTCTGAGAGCCACACATGCAGAAAATGGTAGAGAACAAAGAGCCACTGAGTGGCACGGTGGCTCAGTGGTAAGTACTGCTGTCTCACACAGCTCAGGCTCTGGGTTCAATTCCTGGGGTTCTATCTGTGCGGAGTTTGCATGATCGCCCGATGTTCATGTGGGTTTCCTTCGGGTGCTTCGGTTTCCTCTCACAGTCCAAAGACATAACTTGTAAGTTATGTGGATTCGGGAAAAACGGGCCCCATTATGAGTCCCCTCCGATGGACTAGTGTCCTGTACAGGTTGTATCCTGTTTTATGCCCACTACTTGCCGGGATGGGCTCTGGCTCTGTACTGGATAAAGTGGTTAGAAAATGGATAGATGAGCAGCCTCTACTGACTTGTTGACCTAAAGAATACTCCTAGGTAAAGCAGAGCTCTACTTGGCTGAATTGAAGCTTAAGATGGCTGCCTGCTTTTCCACTCCATTTTCTTAAGCCAAAGTGGGATTCTAAGGAGAAGCTAACATTCCAAAAATTGAGCAACACTAATGAGTATGAAATTTGCTTGAGATTAGTCACTAATATGTTTTACTCATGCTTGAATGTGTACTCGTTGTCAGGAAATCTTGTATATCAAATGAATTAAAACCAGAAAAAAACATCAGACAGAAGGTAAACGAACACTGTACCTTGATGATGATTTCTGGAGGAATGCAGTGAGTGAGAAGCTCATACAGTCTTGCCCGGACTTCAAACAGTCTGAAATGAAGAGTGAAAAAAGACGTGAAGTCAAAAGACAAACCCCTTCCTCACTTACAGTACGTAAGGACTCTGTTCCACATGTCTTTCTGTAATCTGCTTTTTACACCAGTTGGTAGACACACTTTCTGTGCTGTGCATGATCAAGAAAGATCATTCACAACCTTTCTAAACAGAAATACTTCAAGAAAAACATTTTTAAATCCTATAGTCAAATTAAACACCAAATATAGCTTACACTTTAAAATATACAGAAATAAATGAAACACTGGAGTGAATTACCTTTTAAAGAGTGTATACTATAGGGTACACTTAATTATCATATACCATACTGCTAAGTTGTTAAAACTTCAATGTGGGTTATTCGCAGTATTCAGCAAAAAAGCATGAGGTAAAACAGCCTATGCATAAGAAATCAATACTGGGCATAAAATGGTGCCCTAGTGAAAGCTGGTGGTGACCACATTATGCTTACTCTAAGCTTTTCTATCTGTGGATGAACTCAGTACTTGTTCTTTTATATCTACTGCATATCATTTGCTGTACTTCAAAAATGTTATTATGGGATTTACAGGAGATTTGATGGAAAGTCGACCTTATGTCAAGACAAATGTAACCCAGGGAGCGGATGTATGCTGTATGATTAATTGAAATTTAAAATGTGAAACACCTTTTGTGCCTTTGAATGTGCCTGCTTTTTGCAAATGTTAAAAGATGAGTGGAACCACCTTAAAATGGAAATAACTATTTTCAATCTCAGACACTGTTCTGTCCACCACAGTATGTATGAAGTACAGCCAAAATGAAGTGAAAAATAGAACATGATTTGATCTAGACATTGTCTAATCAAACCTCATGCGCTTGCATCAGCTGATTTTTTCTTAAATGTTTCTGAAATGCGGTTACTGTAGGTCCACTGAGGGTGCCTCTGATTTGTCATGTTGCACACACAGCTACAGAATGTGTTTTTCCTTAAAAATTCAGGATGGGGAAAAAAACTCTCAACTTGTAGATCTCCATGCTGCAGAAACAGAAATACTAAAATTTCACCATCACCATCTCCCTTGATGATTTCTAGTCATATTAAAGTAGGTTCACATCTTGCACGAGAGAGAACAATTCCTAACAGTCTGTATCACTCTTTCTGTTTAGGCTGTGTAACTGGGATGTGCACTGAGCCATGGAAGGTAACAGATTAGGACCAGCATTAGAATAATCTGAAAGCCTGTTTTCCAGCCAGTTGAATGTCCAGCCCAGCGCTCACCTCTGTGGACTCTGCAGGCTGACAATGGCGTTGGCTGTCTCTCTCAGATAAACCTCCCAGTCTGTCTCAGGAATTTCCTGGTCCACAGAGAAGGGATACCTACACAAAACACAGGAGAGGTCAGCCAACTGTATAGCTTGTGTCTTCAACTCAGGAGCCTTCGGGGTCTCCTAAATTCTGTTCTACATACAGTACCTGATCTCTTAATCACCCGTTTTACACAATAAACTGAACACCCTTTCTTAAAGACACATACTGCATCCAGACTGGCACTTCTATGCCCAAAAACCCTTTTTCGACCAGCACAAACAACTGATAAGGGGAAAAATAAGAATCACATTGGAACTTTTAAACCTTTCCCCGGGGTTTCAAGTAGTTGAAGAGACCTTCTGTACTACACAGTGCCGAAAGACCCCCCGTCATTGTAAAACTGTGAAATTATTTTAATCTACAAATGTTTAGAATAAACAGGAAACAATAAACACTCACTCAAACTCCTGCACAAGACGCTAAACATCTATAATGTAAATGTAGAACCAAGGCTACAAAGCCCATTTTCTTTTACTCGGCTTTTGGAGCATATTTGACATAATCCATTACTTCAGATCACGCTACGAAAATACCAGCTGACCATACCGTCCATCCATCTGGAAAGAAGGCAATCAACACGAAGCAAAGATTTGATGACACACTCTAATGTGCTGTAATTTAATGAACTCAATCCATTCATCCATCAAGGACAGTCAGTTCTTTAAAGCAATCTGACACGGGGTTAAAGATAAAGAGGAAGACTTGCAGTCTGAAGATTCACTACAGGAACACTTTTGTTTCTTTCAATTAAGATTAAGAACAGGGATGTTCCATTCCACCGAGTGCTTTCATGCAAGTCAAAGGCTGCGAACCGTTTAGAATGGATCTATTTTTCCGATAACAAAAACACAGTAGACGTATTGCACTCAACAATCAGATCTATGCTGGGATCAAGAAAACTGGTTTTAGCATTCCTCTACATTCCTTTAGCATTCTAAAAGCTCACAACCTTTAATCCATTAGTTTAGAAAAATCTTAAGTGGCAGTGTTAGGTTATGGTTCTTTTTTTCCCCACTAAATAATAACTTGATATTCCAAAACTGCAAGATTCCTATATGAAATCATGTGTCATTTTGTTTTATAAATTCTAATACATCATATGCAATAATCAATTACATCTGAATGTATTCTCGTTTCTATAATTTATTTGTCTGGTTTTTTCATAGGTTTTCCATGATGTCAGGTCTTTCTACTAAGACTATTTTGGACGTTATTGAACAGTGCCATAAAAATAACATCTGAAGCAGGTTCTCAATACATACTACTGGGACACCTTCTGCAGAACCAAGTCAGCTACACATCATGCTTTATTGTCCATAAGTTAAATCACAACGGTGCTGCACTGATCTATTTCTGCCATTTCCCTTCCTCTGCTCCAGCATCCTGGAGCTCTTTCAGAAGCCGATTTTGAAAATGGACGTTACGTCAAAAATCAAGTGAAGAAACAAAAGCAAAGACATACTGCAATCCAGTAGTGACCAAAATGCAAATCTAAACGAAAGCAGCAGAACACCAAAATCACAGGGGGAAACCATCATATCCCTCTGGACAGAGCTGTTTTTCTTAACCATTTAGCTTATTCCAGCAAAGTCCAGAATAAAGCTCCCAATGGACCGTCAACCGGTGAAATGACCTCTCGGAGAAGCTTTTTGGTCGTCATTGGGGAGCTGTTATGAATACATTAATTCGTGGCCGATCGCTACAGGCAGCTTTTAATTAAACCCCCCTGTGAACTAACGCAGACCTCTGCATGCCAAGCTAGGTTATGAGTCAGTGGCCCCGCATATTCATGCAGAAATTAATATTTATACTGACATCTTCTATACGCCACACGATCAGGCCCCGGTCTCCCTGGCGAGCTCGTGTATCCGTGTTCCCTCTGAGAAAATCTGCACAAAAACGTTGCTACTAATTGGATTATCTTTTATGGAAATGACATTTATCACCCCCTCTGCAGGCATGCACAGACATTGATGGGCGTAACACACACAAAAAAATCATTCTGCGAGGACACTATGGCTAATATTCAGAACACAAACTCTCAGTCTCGCCGGTCCCACACAGCTCCACAGCCACAGTGGCAAACACCTTGGAGATACAGTAGATTGCGTTGTTTACCGAAATGAACATGCATATAACACATTGATCTCCGATGTGTCTTGGTTTAATTTTCCAAACGTCACTTCTCACTAAAGTCCCTGAGTAACAGTCCGAGTACTTCATGAATGCTGATCCTCCTGGAAAGGATGTGCTACAGTATGTGTGCACACATACTGTGTGTGCACCACCTTGTGGATACACACAAGATGTTCAGAATTTTCCTTAACTGAGGACAGCTTTTATCATTCACTTACATTCTACACAGTTTTCAAATAATTTAACACTTTGCAATAAAGATAAACTGCACCTCTGAAGTACAGTTGTATTTTGTGTCTTAACCGTGGCTAGTAAGTAAAATTAGCAATGGTCCCATGCCTTGGTCTTAAATTTTAATCCCCTTAAAAAATCTCCTTATGTGGTCCCTGACATGTCAAGAAAGACTAAAGTACTTCTGTATCAAGTTAGCAGCAACACGTGTTACCTCTGCGTATATAGTAATAATTGGTTATATTATAATAATAATAATAATAATAATAATAATAGGAACAGGTGAAGGTTCATTTCATGCTGAAAGGGAAAGAAAAGAAACCCAATGTTTGGGCTGTGAAGCCAGCATTGGAAAACAAGTTTGTGAATGTTAACTTCGGGTTGAAATGTTAACCAATATTAAATTTTTGATTTCAGACAAAATTTGCATTTTGTGTCTTCCTGTTTAAATATTGAAGTAGGCTTCATAGCCACGTTATTTCTCTTCTTTACATATCTGCATGTGACCAAGCTCCTTACTCGACTGCCAAGATATATAAGAGGGAGCAAACTATGTGTGCAACCCGAGATGCTGTGTGTGCATTAAGATGGGCCAAAACAGTCGACTCTGAAATCTGAATCCATCTAAAAAGCAGTGTAAAAAAGCCTGAGATGTTGTTTAACCCCCCAGATTGGATACTCTGTAGATGCCAGGTCACGTGAACAGGTATTGCTCCCCATGAACTCACTGTTGCACTCTGCAGGCTTCGCACATCAGCAGAGCTTTGCGAAGATTGCGCCCTGACTTCTCAGCAATTTGCTTTGCAAGCTCCCCAGGAAGGATCAGGCCTTCTTTCCTGCACACGCTGGTCAGAACACTGCATACCTTAAAAGAGAGAGAGTCACTCATTTTAGCAGGTACTGTATATCACCTGCAGCTGACAACTGGCATTCCACCGTAGCTACGCAGGTGTGAACCTGGCCAGTTCCTGGATGGGAGACCTCCTGGGAAAAACTAAGGTTGATGCTGGAAGAGGTGTTTATGGGACCAGCAGGGAGTGCTCACCCTGCAGCCTGTGTGGGTCCTAAGGCCCCAGTGTAGTGATGGGGATACTATACCGTTAAATGGTGCCGTCCTTACAATGAGATGTAAAATTAAGGTCCTGATTCTCTGTGGTCATTAAAAATCCCAGCTTCCTGGCCACATTTCTCCCTGGCCTTTACCAATCAAGGCCTCCTAATAATCTCCATCTGTGAACTGTCTTCATCACTCCATTATCCTACTAATTGCTGATGTGTGGTGAGCGTTCTGGCACACTTTGGCTGCTGTCACATCATCCAGATGGGGGGGATACACATTGGTGGTGGTGGAGGGATGTCCCCATTACCTGTAAAGCGCATTAAGGGATGTGTCCAGAAAAGCGCTACATAAGTGTAAGGAACTATTATTATTATTTTTGTTAGACCATTTAAAGCAGTGGTTCCCAATCCTGGTCCTGGTCCTGGTCCTGGTCCCTGAACTGAACTCTCAGTAACACAACCAAACCCTTCATTAAATTAATAATAATAAGATTAATTTGAACTGTTTGTTCCCAGCTCTTAAACATCTTGGGGCCGAGCTTTAACTTGTAATCTGTAAGTGAAATCAAATCCCCAGCTTGTGACTAGAAACAAAATGCAAAAATTCAACTGAACCTCTTAGATCAAGTCAGGCTCCAATAATCTAATGAAGGTGTGCTGGTGTGAAAACCAGCCGTAGATGTGTGGCTCTCCAGTACCACGATTGGGAATGACTGACTTACAGCCAGACCATGGGCAACGTGACAAAGAGAGGGAGCTCAACCTCATCCTTATTTATGTTTCAAAGAACAGACATCCAAACCAAAGAACTGAACAGAGTTAGGGAGAGTGGAGAAATTCTTACAACAGATTACAACAGATTTGTTTGTGGAGTGTTCTTTCATTTAAAAAAAATCATTCTGTACAGTTATGAAAGACGTAAGTGGAGATGTTTTGTAGAAAAGGGGGAATGCATGCAGAGCTGAGGTTTGTGATATCTGTGGTGTTCTGTTGTGTGACAGTGAAAGTGTATGGAGATCCAGACTTTACACTCCCTATTTTATTTTGTTTTATAACAACTGCTTTTCTGACTGAGAAGAAATAAAACTCATCACTGGAACCCCTCCCGCAATCCAGCCAATATTAGTGCTTCGCTATGAATCAAATCTATTACAAAGATCCCAAACAACTCCCAATAACTTCAAAAGAATTTATGTCCATACTGTAAATGCATCAAATTAGGCTCTGTAAACATTTCTGCTGGTAAAAAACTAGTAACATTAGAAAGTGTTATGTAACTGTACTTTGAAGGAGGACGGCATATTGAGAAGTCCGTCACACATAAAATTGCCAGGAAGTGAATCTTTCATAAAAACAGCCTCATCATCTTTTTGACAGCATTCATAATAGGAAGACTAAGTGAGAAATTGAGTCTATTGAATCTGCCAAATTAAACCCTCACAAAAGCACATGTACATTTTTATCAATACAGCATACATGTTTCCTTTCAGAATTACTACTCCTTTTATAGGGAGAAAAGGACACATACAGTACAACACTGCTTAAGGCTTTTCTCCATCTATAAAATGTAAAGGTTAAAAGCAGCAGCCTTAAGCTAAATGTTTTTCTGTCTGTTTGAATGCAGTGTGATAAGGCCACGAACCGTGTCATAGCACACAGTTTGCCAAGTCTCTCTCAGTAATTATCCACGCTACACTAACACGGCCCTGTCAGGCTGAACTGAGCTGAAATGGCACAATAAATACAAGCATGCTACTTTAGACATTTTATACACTTATATTATAAAATATATTGTAAAATAACACATTAGAGTTTAAAACGACCAAGAAACAAAAGGTTATTCTGTGTCACCAGGCACAGTTACTGTACACAACACATCACAATATGGTGTTGCAACACAAAGTTTACTGATGAAAGAAACACCAAGTTCAGTTGGCACTCTGCTATTGAATTAAAAATGTGTCTGGCGAAGCACTTTTTCAAGTTCTAAACAAGACATTGTGTTAATACTTGTTCACTGTCATGGAAATTAGAATTAAAAAAATCAGAAAGGCCTTAACATAGAGATTATTTGGCCCATTACGAGAACTAGATGTACTGGAAACAACCCTCCCCATATCAAGAGGGACCAAACTATTTGTGCGACCCAAGATGCTGTGTGTATTAAGAAGGGCTGAAACAGTCGACTCTGAATTTCTAATTCATTTATTCAATGAAATACCATTGAATCCCTGCAAATATTCAGGAGGCAGGTGGGAAAATTTGAGTACCCCAAGGCACAGACATTACACAGTGGGAACATGCAAACTCCACACAGACAGGCACCGGAAATGAAACCTGGAGCTGTGAGACAACTCTAACCACTGACTAGAGGTCCAGTGAAGTCAGAACAAGACGGCTCAGCTTAAAATAATAGCTATTTAATTTCTTCAGAGTTCGAAAGGCTCCCTTCCTTTTTATTAGGTTACAATACCCACTCAATCAAACAGACAGCAACTGAATCTAGGATCCTGGAGCTCTGGGGAAGTAATGGTTCACCACCAAGCTATCATGCCCAAGAAGGCGAAGTGTACTTCTGCCTCCAATTAGGCTGAGGCACAAACACCGATTTCCTACAGGCCTCGCCTCACAGGCTATAGCACGGCACCCACCTCTTCCACGCTCGGTAATGGCACTCGCACAGCCAGGCATCTACTCCTGATGGGAGCAATGACTTTAGAGGTGGAGTTGCAGCACAGTATCAGCCGGCAGGTCGCCATATACTTCTCCATCGTCCTTCGCAAAGCATGCTGGGCATCCTTTGTTAGCCTGTCCACTTCAGTCAGGAGCACCACTGTCCAAAAGATACATTTCTTGAAGTGAATTTTCGATTTTGAAAAAGAGAGGGTTTCGTTTAAAAGCTCTGATCCTTAAAACTACGATGGGTCTGCTGTAATTCTGAATTTAACCTGTCAACCACTGATAAGACCTTACAACTAATTTAATAAACTGCTTTAGAGAAGATTGCATTAAATTGTGCTATTTTTTTAACATCAAAGTGACAGAACTGGTCACCATCTCCGCTAACCAAGCACAGGCATCTCAATTTACCTTTGAATTCTCTTTGGGTGCTGGTCTGGATCTGCTGAGACTGTGCCACTGTTTTTATCAGTTCCTGGACAACCACACGGTCACTGTTCCCTGCGTCACTGCAAGACAACGTGTTTGGAGATTCAGGAAAGCACAGACATCTTTCTGGACTTTCTAAATTGGCACCAGTAGCAAACCTGAAAGCCTAACAAGAACACAGCGAGTTCACGAAGAGCCATCACTTAGGTACAAATCAAGCTCGTTAAGACAGCTGTTCCTTCATTCGAGCAATTGAGATTACTCTAGTGATTATGGACAGCAACAAGAAAAATACCACATATTATAAAATACAACATTCCGAAATTGGTTTTAAAGCTATGTCTATATTCCCTTAAGCAATTAATGGGAAGAAAACATATGCAACGCTTTACTTGTCCTCTCATTAACAATACTATTTGAAATTCACCTGCACTACACAGCAACCAATCTTCAAATACCATCAACAAACTCCTCAAAGCTACTTTAACTTCTGTCTCATGTTCCCTGCTCTCCAGATGGTTTACCTGGGATTGACCTCAAGGTGATAGTTGCTTGCTATTGTGTTGATCTCAATTTTCTTTTTTGAAGGAGCCTGCAAATGAAAGGGAAAAATAATTGGTCTGTCAGAACCAACCAGGAATATTTATGCACATGGATGTTTCTGTCATAACCATTAACATCTGGCATTAGAAAGACCCACTGCACACCATTTCTAATTAAGAATGGGACACAGCTTACTTCTGCTTTACATACAGTAGATGGCACGCCTGCAATCAGACTTTCAGATCAGGTCTAGAATTGCAGAAAGGTACTTTCCTGTCTGATCCAAAAGACTTTAATATGCTGAATCACACACAGCATGCCAATTCACAACACTCCCTATTAACTTGTGAAGAACACTGCTGTGAAGTACAATTTATCTACCCTTAGAATTCTGACTGAATTACATTCACAACGCAGTAAAATTCCTTTTGGCAATCTGACATTTTCAATTTCCAGATCAAAGAAGTATTTGGAGACTAGAAATAAATTGCACAGTGGATTAATCAATTTTAGGCTAGGAAGCTGCAACTTGCTGCCCTATAGTCCCAATAAAGTTATTATTTTAGGTCACCTTAAATCACCTGCTATTTAAAGATGAGGACCACATATTTTAGGAACAGATAATTTAAGCAGTCTGTGACCCTTAAGGGATCACTGGCCCCTGAAGGCACAAGGATGTGCTGGTTTTGGTTCCAAATGAACCCTAAATTACTAAATTGAACACATACCCTGTTTGACTGATCAGTTACATTTTTGAGGTCTTTACAACTAATGATGTAAAGGTTACTCATATGCCTAGCCGGACCGGGTCTAAGACCAGGGTTAGAGATCTGTTTATAGAAAAACATAGTTTAAATGCTTCCGACCCATTACTATCCATACTAAAACATGCAATTTATAAGTTTTACAATCTCAGGACTGACCTATTTTTATTGGCATAAAAGGGTGTTGCCCTTCAGTAGAGTATAAAAAGGTTTTATTGTTTTTTATTGTTAATTGTAAGAAAAGTCTATTTTTAATAGTAGTCCTTACTGTGATGGACTGATGTTCAATTCGGAGCTTTTCAACCCCGGCACCGTACAGCTCTCTCAGCAAGCACATAATCCGTGTTTTCTTTCCAGCTCCGGAGGGACCGTACACCATCAAATGGGGAAAGTCTCCCCCTTGCACCTGAAAAACACGCACAAATGGGTAAATATTCGCAAAGACCAAAGAGTGCAAGAGAACATAGATTTATTTGAAATAGTGGTTTAAAGAGCTGCTCTCAAATACTATTTATTTTTTCCCTAAATTGTTCCAGATCCTGTCATATTCTTCGCACCCTATCCGACAGTGTAGGTAAAGAATTCTTAGGAAAATGCGTGCAACTTTTCACGGTACAAAACTACAAAAAACACCCCCCCAAAACACAGGAGCAAGACTCACCAGGTTTTTAAACATGTTGGCCTGATCCTTGTGAAAATCCAACTTCGACAGAGAGGTCGGTCTGTATTTATCCACCCATAAACTCATTTCGCTGTAATTTATGAAGTAGTTTTATTAATAGTTTATATATATATATTCAAAGCACTGTAACTCACTTGCTTGTAATTACAAATACAGCTCGTCTTCCCGCGAACTAAACACAACCCGCGCTGTCAAAAGCAAGCCCACAACAAGAAGCGGATTGGGACAAACAGGACGAGGGAAACGCGAGTCCCAAAATGCGATAAAACCATCGCTTGAAGAGCGTTTGTGAAGGGTGAAGAAAATATACTTCAGATTTTAAGGATTTAAAGAATAAATTGGAAAATAATTATAATCTTTTCCTTCATGCCCACATTTTAGCAATAATTTAGCACAATAATTTGGGTTAATTACTATAATAATAATAATAATAATAATAATAATAATAATAATAATAATAAGTTTAGCAATCTCCTTTATTGAACATGGTGTATGAAGGTTGTTACTAAGGCATAACATGTACGGTATTAGCGTTGATTATGTTCGGACTATATGCTTTACAGAAAACGTTTCGTAACTATTGTTAAATAGACTTAGCAATTTCAGTAGTTCAATTAGGTTCACAACCTATGCTTAACATGGTCAAATCTATATACATACAATTAAGGAATGAAAATATAAAAAAATACAAATTAAATGTGTAAGCAACAGTGATGGAAATGTAACATTTATTTTAAAATGATATTAATCAAGTTGCAAGGGTCATCCAGTATTGTGCACCTATTTTGACTGTGAGGTAGTCTTAATCTTCATTACAAAACTACTTCTGCAGTAGTTCTGATATTAACACAACCTTAAACTAAGCATTTTATATATAAAAACAAGTTTTTCATAGAAACATAAAAAGGATATTCACTTTAACCTACTACAGACACTCCAAAGCAGACCAGAATTTTACATCTGTAGATAACTATGGATATATCTCAAAAGAAAAAGTGGATGATGTCTAGATAGTGTCAACATTTTCAGCTTCAAAGCAAAGGCAATGTTTTTTAAGATGTAGGGAGTCCAGACTCAGTGGTCAAAAAAGCAATCATAAAGTCTACCTTGGTTTACCTTAGTAATTAGGCTTAGTTAATTAAGTTCTGGGTAAATGATTAAGTCTCAATCAACAGTCCAGAAAGACACCGTATAAGATCAGATCAAGACAGAACAGAGAAAAAGAACAGAGACCACGTGATAGGATACAAAACATAAAGCCTGTGCCAGGCAAGAGATCTTAAGAAAGCTTGCTGTTCTGTAGTTTTTTAGGGAACTTGGAGTTCCTGAGTTAAGAAACAGGCCCTCCTGCTTAGTGAGTGCATTTCAGAATAGGGAGATAGGGAGATTCCCATTTCTTTTGTGGCATGCAGGTTTGCTGATAGAGAGATTTAACCACAGGTTGTATTCTATTTATTTTAAAAAGCAGCTTATCTCTTATTCTGATCTTTGTAGGCTTTAAGAATTGCATACTGGGTAAGAGACTGGGATTTTCTGTGTGGTTAGGATGTTAGGCCTCTGAGACACCTTGTCTGTAAACTTCTGTATTGTCATTGTTAATATTTGCTTAACCGGGTGTCCCTGAATTATTGCTCTTTTCACAAAAACTGTGCCAGAGAACAAATAATTAATGTGGTATTCTTAGGTATATTCTTTGCAGAAATCATTTACAGTACAAGTTGGGAGTTACGATTTTTTAATTTACTTTTTGATTAATCCGCTCGGTCATTTCCTGATGTTCTTTCTCAATGTTCGTAACCCCCCATTTGTAACAGTATGTAAACATTGAAAAATAATTCAAAGTTGAAGAAATAAGCAACATGCATAATTACCCTTAATAATATGACCCCTATGTGAAAATTATAGAAGAGAATTCACAACATGTCTCTTGACAGCACAGAAACACTTCTTAACAGTAAAAAGGCATAATAATGACATGGTTTCCATAAAATTAACTGTATTTAATTTAAAATAATCATATATTTGTCTTGTAAAATAAAATGCACTTATTGCATGCATTAATAATGCAACTTTTGAGTATCAGAAATTTGTCTCATAGAACATACTGATGTTTTCTAACTTAATTGTCCATGTACATTAGTATGTTTGTCAGTGTTTCCTCATCTTTTACAAAACTTCAATGCAAATACAAAAATGTTTTCATCCAGAATAAGAAAAATATAAAAGGTCTTCAAGTAGGCAGACATTATAAATCTTTTTCTGTGGAACAACTGGAATGATCACACATTGTAGTCACAACCCCCTGGTTTCCCACACCTGCAATATACCAGAGAAAGAAAAACTCACTTAAGTATAAAAGATGTGAAATTATGTATCTGCACAACTTAAAACATCTAAACTTCAACAAATTTCCCTATAATGTATGTTCAATTTTATTCTTGTGTTGGATTGCACATAACACATTATTTGGCCTCAAGAGCAAAACTTTGAACAAAGCAATCTATACAGTATACTGTATGAATAATTACAGTACATGGCACATTTACACAAAATAATGTAAAACACTGAACCCATTTGGTTGTAAGGCTACAGATCTCCATAACAACTATAAATATGTTGTCATTTCTTTAAGACCAAGTTCCTATGATGTTAAAGCTTTGTGAAATTAATTTTTCTCTTAAATGTTCACACCTTGGTTTGTGAAACGAGAATTTCCTACCAAAGATGTGTACTCCAATTCTTCTATTTGTCTCATTCTTCTTAATACTGTAATAAGACACCTAGAGTCTGACTACATCTCACTACAAAATTTTAAGGCATATGTTAGAAATCAAAGTAATGCTTTTGTCAATATACTTTTTTATAATAAAGGAATGTTACTGGTACAGTAGATATGCATTGTGTTACCTTTACAGCAGCTCTGTGGACTATAGTATGTCTGAGAGCCAGTCTATCAATGTCTCTGGAATAACCTCCACCAATAACTGTGGCAATGGGAATGCCCCTCCTTACAACAGCATCAATAACATACATGTCCCTCTGATACAGTCCTGTGAAAAATAAAATAAACAAGCACAGACATTTTATAAACTGAATGGAAAGTAATTTTTCACAGTGAACAATAACTGTAGGAAAAAAAAGCATAACTCAAAGAAAACATTGCAGAACTACTCAAACCATTGCACTGTTTAGAATCTGATGATTAATCATTACATTATTACATTACATAGTAGGATGTTCTAACTAATAGGTTAGCGTTAATAAGAATCATATTTCCGGTGTCAATCGGAAAAAGTAAATAGTAGTTTCCAGGAAAAACAGTTCCTGGGTTACAAAGCATGACTGTCAAGAGACAGAAGTACTTTTTTTCCCAATAAAGAAATAGGACTTTACCCTCATCTGTTAAGCCAAGTTTCCCCAATTCATCCTCTCTGTGGGGGTCAACACCAGCATCGTAGAGCACCACATCGGGACGAAAACTCTCCAGCACCCAGGGGAGATGTGTCTCGACTTAGAAAGAAGGAAAGAATGCTGAAGAATTATGATTAAGACCGCATGCTTCTGAGGAACTTGAGCGCTTACCTTTACCTGAAATAATTTAACAAGATTTTCAAATGCTAAGTCTCTTAACAATATTAGTGCATAACTATTACAGGGTTCCCAAACTCAGTTCTATTCTGAACATTTAAGAGTTCTGAGGCACTTTGTGTTTTACCACTGAGTCTAATTACTCTTAGCAGCTTTTCCTATGGCCTAGCAGTGAGCAATTCTTGGTTAGTCTGCTATAGGAACATTCGTTTTACTGAAAATGGCTGCATAAAAACGCTAAATATAATTAATTGTTCTGACGTTATTCATCAGTATGCAAAATTTTAGAGATGAATATTGCTCTAATACACTTTCTAAAATAAAAATGAATTGTGTGCTTCACCAGTGCATATGTTAAAGCACAGGAAGTGACCAGCTGGTAGAATATTCAGTATTTTTTCTTACAATAAAAAATAAAATTGCAGGGAAGAAAGAGTTTCCAGAGAGCTACACTTTAATGATAGCCTTTGTGACAGCATTGTGAGTTTTGGGGGTTACTACAGTACAGTAGGTGGTAACTATAATTATGGAACTGGCTGCCCGGTGCAGTACTTCAAGAGGGATAGTAGTAATGTAAAGGGTCATTTCTAAAATTTAGATATTGCCAAGATTGGATTTAGCCAGTTCACGAAAAGAAAAAGTATATGTAGTAACAGGTTAAAGGTTCCTTTTTCCAAAAGCCTGTACAATACCTGTATTGAGGTAATCTTTATCCATCATTCCTTCGTCAATGCTAATATCCAGGTCACTCTGTTGTTTCTGAACTGGAAAGTTCTTCCCACAATGCACAGAAAAAGTGAAAACACCTGGCTCATCTCTGAAGATATAAGCAGTGCCATCTCCCTTAAATGAGATTAAAGCAATATCAAACCGACAAAGAACTTCTGAGACACAAGTTGTGACAGCATTGAATGCATGAAAACTGAGAACCCCAGCAGGCCAGTTCAGCTGCAAATGAATTTGTCATTGTGCCATTGTCATATAAATATTCCTCCCCATCCTTTACAACCATGGTACCTGGTGCACATCCAGGTCAACGATGAGGATCTTCCTCTTGGGGTGAGAGCTGTCCATCCACTGCTTGGCCGCTACCGCCAGGTCATTGAGGAGACAGTATCCTGCACCAAAGCTGGGAAAGGCATGGTGAGTGCCCCCCGCCGTGCTGCTGGCCAGTCCTCTTTGGAGTGCAATCTCGGCCGCGAGTAGTGTGCCACCTACAACACAGCCAGCCCCATGCTTGAATTTTTCCTTCACAAGGATCACAGTTTGCTAAGCCTGTATTTACCTGAGACATGTGAATTACACATTGCTTAATGTGACAGTAATAGGTATAGAACTGTTCAGTTTGTGACTGTAAAGCCCAGGAAGTGTAAAGTGTTGAATGAGATTCTGGGATCGGATAGTTACTAGAAACCAGAAGAGAAAGAAGGGCCAGATGTCCTCATTATATCTATATATTAAGTTCTGAGAGTTTTTTTTCCTTGGAGACTAAACTGTCTCATTCATGGGGTACATTACACGTGCTATGTTTTTAAAATAGTCTTCCTGTATTCGAACCATAATTCTTGTGTGTTGACATAACTGCTGCCTAGCTTTTCTTACAATGCACAAAAGAAAAGGGCTGCTTGTTCCTTTTCAAGCACTACGACTGTGTTGAAGAGTGAAGCTGTTGGACAGGGCTTCTATCCTAGGTGAAATAGTACTGGAAATGTACAGGAGTTATGGCTAATCTCATGACAGCTAGTTAACATTATTCCAATAATGTATTATTAGCCTCTAAATTGCTCCAACATTGTCAAACTTTTATCAAGCAAAAATGAGGGGATTAATATGGTAGAGCTTTTCTGTTGTTAAAATAAAATCACTGAAGAATCTGATATTTCATTCTTGAATGCATGCCACTGTGGGCAACATAAATAAATTAGAAGTCAGGCAAAATGTATTCACTATATGAATACAAACCCTCAAATTTTAACTTTTATTGAGATTTGTTAGAGGATAATACATCTTCACAGGAATATAACAGTGTTATGAAACTGAAAACCTAAAAAGACAGTAGCATCCTGGAAAATGTAGTATAACGTGTGCATTAAATAAGCAAGATCAATATGAACTGTAAAGAAATTAAATGTATTTTAAACTCTACTAACCACCTTTCCTTTCTTTTGTACCTGTTTCATATAAGCAGCGATGTACTATGCCTTTACTCCAGACAAATCCAGTCCTTTTCTGCTCCTTCTGGCTGGTCTTCCCAGTTATGAAGTTTTCCACATACTCCTCTGTGTGCACACGGCAGAGAGCCTCTTGAGACACAGGTTCGGGGATGCACACCTTGAAGATACAAGCCAGGGTGGATAGTTCCAAAAAGGTCACTGCGTCCTCTTATTGTTTAGTTTTTATATACAGGACCTTCACCTCCAAAGTGCAAGGAACTATCTTTTTTTCCTTTTGTTTTCATGGCAACAAGTGTTATTATCATAGCCTCATTTCACTCAGTACATCAAAATGCAAAGCAGTAAATGGATACAAAACAATTAAATAGGGTATTTTCATCAGTTTAACAAAAACTCACATACATACATACTGTACAGTATGTCCTAGAAAATTAACATTTGGATTTTTTTAACAGCTACTGTATCCCTAGCTTCACACCACAGTTAAGGGTCAAATAAAGTTTTTCCTCTTCAACTTTCTTCAGGTGTTCTTCACACTTCACAGTAGACAAGAATAGTTAATGCCTTTGACAACACTAAGATGTTCACTTTGAGGTTACAAACTTCAGTGTATAGTTATTTATAACTCAGGAGCACAAGGATATGTTTTTGTTCTTACTAGGGTTACACAGTACAATACCAACCTCACCTGTTTCTCTGTTATTATTTGATCTTTAAGAAGAAAGCTCAGGACCTTGGGAAATTTTCTCATTGGAAATCTGTGATTGGGTGGAAGATCACAAACATATTTACTGTGATGGACAACAGGAAGACCTCTTGCTCCTTCTTCAATCTGTGAAAGGAAAAACATCAAGTTTGTGGCAAGATTTTTTTTAAAATAAAATAATGATAATGTTATAGGTGGGAAACAACTTTTAACATTTTAATTTTAATTTTACATTATTCATTTTAATTAAAAATACGTACTACCAACAAGACCTATTTCTGAAACAGTTAATAGGTATATCAAAGCAACAGTCATTTGTAATTTGTCAGATAAATGTCTGAAAAATACCTCATGTCCACAAAACTAAGCAACTCCATGTTCGTTGCAGAGAACAAGATACAAAGTCAGACAACAAGCACTTAATACACGAATATACAGTACGAATATACTCGAAGCAAAGAATTAGACCGTCGCATTAGGGAGTCGTATTGGTCATTTCCTACCAAACCATTAGACAACAGAAGCAGCACATACTTCGTATTTGCTATGTGTGGCTCTCTTCCACTTGAAGTTATGCTGGACAATTCTGCGCAAAAGGAGATCCCCAAGGACTGTCACATGCTTAGAACGAAAAAGCTGTTTATAATATGCGTTTTGTGTAGCCGATATACATACAGGTATCATTTTTGTTTGTGTTTATGTTACTATGCCTTATTACGAAACCATCCCGAACAATCAGAAATACTGTATCAGTTATAACAACACGTATTTTAAATGCACCGGTAGCAGTGACTTTTCCGACTTTCCAAATTAGTTGCCTTGTAATACTAGAAATCACTAAATCCAATTTTAAGGAAATGCTATACTTTGTAACATCTAGACGCCATGTTTTCCTTAAAGGTTGGGAGGTACAGTAGGAACTAAAATTCAGACGCTGACGTTTCCTTCGTACTGTATGTTCATGGTGAAACGCTGGCAGCGTGTAGCTTATTTTACCACGTGTATTGTAGTAATTATTTTAACGTAGTATACTGCGTCTTTTCAATCAGCATTGTGTAGTGGATATTTGATATTTTTAAGTGAAATACCCCAATATTTCTTTGTGTGTGGTTTATAAATTATAAAAAAGTCTAGTGTTTGAAATTGAAACAATATAAAAAGTACGACCACTTGAGGGCAGCAGGACTCAAATTGATGATTTAAACAAACATGGATGTGCAGGTACTGTTTCAAGAAGCATTACACGGGAAACACAGTGTAACATAGAAATTACATATAACCATATAAATTGGTTATATATAAACTTCCACGTATGAGTCTACTAGTCACTACTCCCTCAAAGTGTCAATTAAATTGGCTACTTTGATAGTAATGAACTTCCAAATTTGTAAGTTCCGATCCTCTCAGCAGAGTCTACATTATCCCTCGGGGGGGAAAGTTGTTTTACAACAGCAGTGTTGGTGTACAGACAGAAGACGAAGAAAAAAAAGACAGGAACAACAATATACACATATATATATATACATTGCAGGTCAAGTGTTAAGTAAGGATATGGCTACAGGTATGAATGAGAACTTAAATCTGTTAGTTTTGGATTAGGGGAGTCGGTATCTGAGTTCTTATGGGCTGCATTTGGTTATAAGGCAGAACTTTTCTATTATAAGTTTAAGTAAAATTCTAAAACAAAAAAAAAAGGCTAAATCCTCCAAAAGTACTTCAAGCTTTTGCTCCATAAATAATCAAGTCTAATTCTAGAAATCCCTGTAACACTACAGTGACTTTCAGGAAAGGAACCAATGCAGAACAAGCTGTCATCTGAATCAGAAGATATTATATGTACTCTGGTTGTACTGGAAAAACAGACTGATTTCAATTGCTCTAAAAGAGCAATGCATTTCATCTGCAGTGTTGTTTTGATTTCCATGATCATAACATGGGAGTTTGTATAAACAAAGCAATTTCCTTTTAAATTGTTTCTTTATTTCTATTGATATGGTTTGTATATATCAGTTTAATACTTGGAAAATGTTAATATATCAATAACATAACATCTTTCAATGTAAATGTAAGATGTAAAATGTAAAAACATTTATAAAGACACATTGAAAGGGAATGGATGTTGGCTTATTGGAATGTAAAAATGTTACACAGTGAAACTTTCAGTTAAATTTCTAAAAAGTAATGTTAAGTTAGTACTTTTTTGTTTTATTTTTTCTGTACAACCTTTACAAGGACAATAATAATGTTGCGCTGAAGATGCTATGGTAAAACCAATATTGTCTTAGGTTCCCAGCTGGCTGTTTAAAATAAAGTAAAATGTGCAAATTAAAAACGGTCTCTGTAGGTCCCAACTGTAGACAGCATCAAATGTTTAATATGCATTAAAAAAAAACATCATATTGCATAAGACTGCTTTAAATGAGGTGGGGATTTGAGCTTATCAGTACAAGTTAAAACATGAATGCTATGTTGTCTTAACATCAGTGTTAAAACTGTTCAAGGTTATCAACAAATATCCAAAAGAACATGGACAAATATTAACCATGTTCTTGAATTATTCACTGGTCGCTGAAAACTGCATTCTTGTTCTTTGCATGTTACACTTTGGGCTCTGGTTTATAGAGGCCTCAACATGTTTTGGTTGGCCAGGCTTTGTACTTCTTCAGGCTCTGGCCATATATGATAGTCTATCATGTGTCTATCCCAGTGGTCATGGAGTACAAGACAGGACTACACCCTAGATGGACGCCGGCCTATTGCATGATATAAATGTGCACACATGTATAATTTAGAGACACAAGGTAATCTAGCCATCATATCTTTGGAATGTGGGAGGAAACAAGAGCACTTGGAGGAAACGCATGCTAACAGACAGAGAACATGCAAGCTCCGCATAGAAGGCACAGCAGTGTGGGTTTGAATACAGGATCCAAAAACTTTGAATCAGTTATACTAGCCACCATGTAGTGCTATTTTATTTATTATACTATGATACATTCTTATAGTTATAATATACACCTATATGGAGTTGCAAAACCATTTTTGAAATGGTATTGTCAGTAAATTCTAATGCACCCAAAAGCAAGTGCTATCTTACTTTCTACGTATTTAAAAATATGAACCTGTTCCCTTAAAATGTTATCCTGACGCTAATGTAGAATTCCGTGCCTTCTCTAATCCCTTGAGCAGGGGAAATGCAATGCACTTATTGTATTATTACATTACCAGCAGAAAAATGGAGAAGACTGCAGCTTTGGTTTGGGGTTGTACTGACATGTATTAAGAAATAGATGTGAAGGATAGCTTTATGTTACTGCTCTTTTTTTTTTTGCTTGTGTTTTCTCAGGTGCAGGAAATGTTGGAAATGAATGTTGTACCTGTAAAACAGAGAGCACAGAATGCCTTAAGGCTTGAATGCAAGAAAACATTTTGCAAAAATGAAATATTGAGGACACGCAATATCAGGTTCAAGTATCAGGTTCTTCTGAAGCAACGATAAACACAGTTCCGCTTCATTTTCATTTCATGAGCAAATATCCCAGAGTCCTGTTAGCATCATTAAATCAACGTTATAAATGAATTAAAGGCCTAATTAAAACCAAGCTAAACTCTGTGCTGCATTAAAATATTTCCCTGACACCTAAACATTTTGTAATGAAAATAGCATTTAGCACTGATGTTTGGCTATGGATTTATCTCCAGTTTAGAACTAGTGTAAACTGTCTGCTTCTAGCATAAGTTAATTAAATAAATGGGATTATTTTCTTGCACCGTGATTAAAATATCTAAAAATTAAGGCAAATCACATCCTGTAATTACTCAGGCTAACCAAAGCATGATGCAAAAACATGGCATTATTTGGGAGGGATGCCAGCCTATCATTCCTGTACATACCTGTAGTTTAAAACTCAATGAATCTGCACTCTGGGGCTATTTGGTAATCTATTCAAAAATGCGTAAAGGAAAAAAGACTTTTGAAAAAAATCTTTGATTTGTTTACTGAAAAGCCTGAGATCTTTTTGCATGGCTAGCCCAAGGCTGTTGATTTAGATTCGCGGATCATTCTTCGGATAGTTTCGACATTATATCACTCAACCAGCTTGTGTGCGCTACATCTGTTCAAGCAAGCTTGAAGGATTCCACAACCACAGCCATAACGGCTCAGTTATGTCAAAGGATCTTGGAAAGGCTGATTGTTGTTGAGTGGAGCAAAGATGCAGCTGCAGTGAGAAACTGCTATAATCCCAGAGTATGAAGTTTGTCAAACTGTGATGGCAAGGCCTCAGCATCACTTGTTTAATTGATGTAAGCGAAGCTGCGGTTGCCACGGTAGCAGACCCACAAGCAGAGCACAGCTGTGCCACAACTGTGCGTTAGCTTTCAAGACTGACTAGGGCAGGCTCAGGGAAGCAGAAAGCAGGGCTCTTCCCGTTCTCTGCAGCCTCCCGGGTGCTGGCAGGTATGCAGAGTTCCCGTTGAGGGACGCGCCCTTATCTCATTGGCACTGGAGCTCCAGGACGAGGCAGTGTGTAGACCGGGAGAAGAGGACAGAAGTATTAACACACTCTTCTTCGTTCTCCCCTGTGTGCGGTCATAGCTGTGAACCTATAGTAAATGTTAAAACACACAGTGGACTATTCCAGATAGGGTGGGCATACAAAAATAAGTGGAGATTATAAATTTAAAAAATTGATTTGGCATGTATGGGTCCTGTACCACTGCCAAACCCTCTATTACTAGCTCATCTCGGGTGAGGTGATAGGAAAGAAATTGGCAGTAAACTCTTACAACACCCTTTTCTATACTTGTTGTATGGGTTTGTAAAGAATTTGAGCAACTATTTTCTTCTTTACAGCATCATCTAGATGAATTATAGACATTCATCTAGCATTCTAATTTAACATTTCTGCTAGGGTTGCCCATATCACCAGGTTTATATTGTATTAAATATTTTGTTGGACCAGTGTGCACTTTGTCTTGAACTAGATGCAGTTATTTGTGATCTTGTATAGCTGCATTTTATTTCTGCAATTATATTATTAACTGTGACTCACCTTGGTTGCAATGTATCTGGCAAACAAATAAGTAAAACTAGAAGTTAAGATGCAAATGTTAAAGTTCTCTATGTTCAAAAGTGAGTTTTAGCAGTGGAGGGAAAACTCGGTTTTCCTTTGATCCATGTAGTTGGACCCTGATGGTATTTATCAGTTAAATGCTGAAATTTTGGTGGTCTGTGCAATGAATAAGAGTCTGTTTTTTTAAAAAAAAACATACTGTTACGTAATCAAAAACACATAACAGGAGTTTAATTGTTCTACAGCTCTGAGCTACCATTCTTAGTTCTCCAAGTACAATATATACCAGTCCCTTCTCTTCTATCTGTGACTTTATAATCTGTACTGTGGTGTATTTCACTGAATTTAAAGACAAAACCAGTTCTTTATTTCTGGGCTGATGAGAATTAGAATTTCATTATTCAAAAAGTAGTCAGAAAGCTTAACAAGCACAAATCAGTGAATACGAAACCTAAATTGCCTAAACAAGCAAAGATTTTTTTTTACATAGACACAAACAAATGTCGTCGCCTGAAAGGCTCATGTTAAAATAAAGCTTATCATGGAAAGTTTACTTTAATCCAGGACCAGCGTCTGGGAAAATACAAGTATAAAGAAAAAACTACTTACTGTATCTCAGCCGCATGATGCACTTTTTAACCCTCTGTAGGATAAGAGAACTTCATTGTTAGCATTAAGAAGGCAGTAAGAATATTAAACCAAATCAATCACAGCTCATGCTGTTTTTGTAATCTTTATGCTTGTTGTTTATAACCCCATTAATAGTGTTTTTTGTCACTTATTTGGTGGATTAGCTGAAATTTGTGGAGCATTCTAATTATTCCACATTGATCTCATTGTAAATGTCATTATGTAATAAATTATTTAATATGTATATCCACTCATTTAAAAAGCTGGAGAGTCTACAGTATTTTCATCTGTAAAGGTAGCATACTGTTCACAAAGGAACATTTAATAATGGATTTTTCCTTTCACATTTTTAGCATACAGTAAGACTGTCAACACCTACAAGAGATTATTTTTTGTGAATAACAATCAATATTCACAATGCAAAAATTGTGAGTTTTACACTATAATCTACGGGGATCAAACCAGATTACAGAATGACTCCCCTAATTCTTGAACTCCGAGTTGCCAATATTGTCAGCCTGTCCCTCATACACAAAGATATGGATGTGTTCCAGCTCCCGTTGATCAAATCTGAGTAACACAGATGCCTCGGCATCATCTGTTCAGCTGTCACTATTTGTCTTCATCTGTTTCAGCTGATCTCTCTCCTTGAAAGCGCAGATGAGAGCTTTTGACTGTTTTCCATAATGCTTTTTGAGACTTCATTTGCTTTCTTGCTTTTTTTGTATTCTATTGAATTCCACTAAATTAATCAATCCCACAGGCATTAGAATTTTAGGCTCTGAGGTTGTTTTTTTCTTGTTCTCTTAGATCCCAAGATTTTGGAAATATACATAGAGCAGCAGACATTGGAACTTCAAAGTTCTCCCTGTATTAGTGCGGGTTTCCTCCAGGTGCCTTGGCTTCCCTCTTCCAAACACAATTAATTGATATCTTTCTACAGTCCCAGTGTGTGTGTTGTCCAAAATGTAGCCGTATCTTGCGCACAGGGTTCTGGGATAGACTCTGAGTCGTTCTGACATTTCCTAGGAATTGGCAGCTTTCCGATGACGGATATGTCCTAGGATAGAATATCCTTATATGAAAGTGTTATCCGCAGAGAATGTAGAAAGCTCTTAAATGACAGATCTTTATTAACAAATCATTCCCTTACTGTGCAGAAGAGAGTTAATTAACTACATGCCCCATTACAATACTTTCAAAGCTATTTAACACCATTGGTTTAAAAGAGAAAAAATATACCTCAGTGTGACACAGCTCGAAATTGTCATCTTTATCTTCCCAATTTTAGCTACTGTTGGCTTTGTGCTTGGTCATGTGGAAGACATACCTTAAAACTGTTTTTTTTTTTGTCAAATTGTCAAGATTTCGAAAAATCTTAAGGGTAGGGCCTCAAAAGTTCTGCTTTTTCCTACAAATGCCCTGGCATTTTGGATGCTAGAATCCATTAATGGAATTTTTTTTTTTTGGCAATTAAGTCTTTCTTTTAACCTACTGCTATACCTGAAAAATGTGGAGCTCAAGTGAGTATCTGAGCACTTTGCTACTTTGCTGGGCCACTTAATCCATTTCAGCTAAATTGACGACTCACTGGCTTGATCTCGCCTCTCCAAGGCTGGTGCTCGAAGGCTGGGCTAACCCACCCACTCGCTCTGGCCCGGAGTCTCACAGGCTGATTTGCTGAGGCGGGGTGGTCCTGCACAAACTGTGACAGACACTGGGTTTGAATACAGCTTTACACAGAGAATGCAAGTGACGTGCAGTTTGATTTACTGCCTGCAAATCCACCACAGACAACCAGTTCTGGGTCCTAGGTAAGCAACAATTACACATTATTACACATTTCTGGTGTTCTCATTTATTGTTAATTTTCTTCTGAAAGGTTTTCTCAAAACTTGAAATTAGGTGGGGAGCTCTGTCTCAATATATATTTTATGCAAATGTGAAGGCCTGGTTTTAATTTTGACTGATTTGTGATCCAAATACAAGAAATTCCTTTTGCATCCTTCCTTGTTCTCTTGCCATCTTGACTCTCCACAGCTGTCTTTCTTATCTTTTCAGACCGACAGCTTGTAAGTTCAAGGCTGGTCTGGCTCAGTGTGGTTTTAGCTGGAGCTCTGTGGAAATGGCAGTCTGGTGAGGGCTTTTGTGAAGAGTAACACTGTGTGGTGTTTGACTGAACAGAAGGATTAGCAGTACCCCTGCTGGGGATGTCTTGTCTGTGAGGGGACAGATAGTACAAAATGTAGCTGCTGGTCTCAGGTGTTGGGCTGTTCAAGGAAGGCGAATAAATTAATTAAGGATAGAAAAGCCTGTGTCTAGAGTTTCAATTAATAGGCTTAAACCAGTCTACAACTTTATGAGAAAGGGCACCTGCTTTTAATTAGAATGTCCATCTGTAACTGTATTTGATTAGAGTGTTTAGATTAAATATATACACATTTTATTGGTCTCTACGTAGTGGCTGTTTTTTTTAATAACAGCTATCAAATCTTGAAAGTCTTTGAAAAGAGAAATAAACAGGATTCTGAAGAAGAGTAGAATATCTCTTTTTTAATTTCTGGAATTAAAACATGCAAAAAATATGTACAGTAGTAGTCCATTGGAGAGATGTCAAATTGCAATTCCCCAAGGTGCTGCAGCGCATCCGGCCATGTTCCAACCTAAAATCACTTATTTGCACATGCAATATAAAATTTCCAGTTCTTTGTGCACCTAATAATGTATTTATTTCAAACAATAAAACTAGAATCAAAGCCTGGATTGTTGTCTGAAGCTGTCTGAAATATATATATACCCATAGAATAGCATTTTTTCTTTAAGTGACAAAATAGTGCAGCATGTTGATAAAAACATGAAGTTATAATGAGCTGGTGATCTAATTTACATCCATAATGTGCACCAGGAAGGAATGAACTAAATCTATCTTCTGCCTTGACACTTAAATAGAATGGGAGAACAGAGCAGCCAAATTCTGGGCTAGTTTTGTTCATGATGTGTAAAACAGTGGATTGGCATTCTGGGCTTTGCTGGGCTTTGGTCTAAGTGTTTATCAAAGCGCGATTGGCATCAGCATTCTCTGACTTCTCTGATTTATTTATCTGCTGCTATTATATCTCTATTTTATATTATATATTACATACATACAGTATATTTGGAATATAATTGCATGTTATATATGATACATTATATATTTTGAACAGCATCAAAGAACCCCCACCCCTGCCCACACACACACAGAACAGTTTCATTTTTCCTCCCACAATTTTTTTTTCTTTTGCGGAGAAGATAATGGATGGAACCAGTATCCCTGTGTTTTTTTTCCCATCTGGTGTTATTCCTGTTGGCAGGTTAATGACATTTTTCTTTTAGCATGGCTGAATTGCCAGATAAACTGTAGTGGCTATGTGTTTCTGTTACATTAAAGCGACGGGTTCAAGGACGACATCAGTAAGGTATGCAGCTGTCGGAATCGGTGCAGCTGATCTCAGAGTCTTAGAATTCGGAATTCAATCTAATGCTGAAAGCAATAAAAGGAAACAGGTGGCCACTCCAGCTATAAATTGTAGCTGTTGTTTTGGCTGAGAAATGATAATTTGACACAAGGCACACTTTAATGTCTTTCCCACACTATGATGAAAGGACTTCAATGTCCGAACATCATATGAGTTTCTCTCACTCAGTTTGCTGTGCCCTGAATTCACAGGTCTATTTTGTCTTTGGATCTCCATCATTGTTGTTGGAGAAAGGTCGAAGTACAAAAATTACCGGCCTTTTCTGAGATACAGTAGGTTAGTATACGAATGCCAAAATCATTCCTATGACAAAAAGATTTGTTTTTCATTCGATGCAAGTTTATTGTATTTCCAGTAAATAGCAATGTGACTTGATAAATGGTTAAAATGCACTAATGTTAATTATGACTTCATTAAAAATCTATATGATTCAGTCTTGAATCTTGTGATGAAAATCAAAGTTGGCTTGGCAACTTGAAACTGTAGTACTCTCCATATACTGTACATTCTTTCTTGTTCGGGACAGCAATATTCCCTTTTGTAATGCTGTGCTTTCCTTCAGCATACGCGATTAACTTTAGAGAGCTAATTAGTGGTCTTTAAAGGTCCGCTGTGAATATTTTCTATTTTATTAAATGATGATGCAAAAAATCCTGTAAGCATTAGACTGTCAAGGCGTACACAAATGCTGTCATTCTTATAATAATAATTGCTTACACTTATATAGCGCTTTTTCTGGACACTCCACTCAAAGCGCTTTACAGGTAATGGGGACTCCCCTCCACCACCACCAATGTGCAGCCCCATTACAGTCCCCATTACAGGTAATGGGGACTCCCCTCCACCACCACCAATGTGCAGCATCCACCTGGATGATGCGACGGCAGCCATAGTGCGCCAGAACGCTCACCACACATCAGCTATCAGTGGGGAGGAGAGCAGAGTAATGAAGCCAATTCACAGAGGGGGATTGTTAGGAGGCCATGATTGATAACAGCCGATGGGGAAATTTGGCCAGGATGCCGGGGTTACACCCCTACTCTTTTCGAGAAACACCCTGGGATTTTTAATGACCACAGAGAGTCAGGACCTCGGTTTTACGTCTCATCCGAAGGACGGCGCCTGTTTACAGTATAGTGTCCCCGTCACTACACTGGGGCATTAGGACCCACATGAGCCGCAGGGTGAGCGCCCCCTGCTGGCCCCACTAACGCCTCTTCCACCAGCAACCTTAGTTTTTCCCAGGAGGTCTCCCATCCAGGTACTGACCAGGCTCACACCTGCTTAGCTTCTGTGGGTTGCCAGTTGTGAGTTGCAGGGTGATATGGCTGCTGGCCTTATGGGCAGAAAGCATTGTTTACACATGTCTTAATATTATTGTGGGGAAGGAAACGTGCTGATGACTTATATGGTCTGAAGTAGAAGGTGGTGAAAATGTGAATGTGTTGGGGAAAAAAACAGGGAACAGAAGAAATAGGAAAAACTGTTGTTGATGATGTGGCTGAGCAAATGGTGTGACTCCTCTACTTATTGAACATATCTACTGTAATTTAAAAGTACACAGCGTGTTTCACTTTACACATGTACAGTAGAATCAATACCTCAAATATAACACCTCCTCTCACTCTGATGTTCAATAGGCTTTTATTCCCCAAATCTAAATCTAAGGAAGAATTGGAATATTTTTTCTCAGCTGCAGTATTTGAGAGGCATCCTCTGCCATATCAATGCAATATTTAGAAACACTCAACACATTTATATTATTTTCTGACAAGAGTAGCAGAAAAAGTTGGGTACAGGGCAGGTTTATCCCTTATCTAATTATGTTTCATAGAAATATTTGTTTACATTTAATTTTACAGAGGTCATGTGCCTGCAGGTAAATGGTAATGAAAATAGTATTCATAAGATTAGAATGTATGAAAATATTTACTTTTCTTTGTAGCATTTTAAATAGTGAATTTAATCTCACCTACAGTACTGTATGTGAGCACTTGTAGTGTTTAGAATATAACGTGATGAATTATTTTGTTGACAAATTCAATAATTTTACTTCATCTTCAAAATGTTTGATTTCGTTATTTGTTGTCTGAAGCTCTAGCCTGTGTTATTCTTTTGCACTGCTAAGGATGAAGTGTTAATACTGTCTCATATCTGACATCCCAATGGAGTCATAATACAGTACTGTATACAGTATGTTCTTAGAATTTCTGCAGTCTTTGTTTTTGGTGAGCAAAAGCACCAAAGAGGATTCCAAAACTTACCAGAGGTAATTCAAAAGCATGGAGAGATTTTATCTCATACATTTGTTAAACGCTTAGACAACTTAGAGGCAATTGTTGGGAACTATGGTATATTAATACAAATATGGTTGCTTGTTTACCACAGGTTGCATCTTATTAGTTGAATTATTGTCAGCTGGTTATAACTTACTTAAGGTTTAAAAGCATTAATGTTTGTCACATGTATCTCACACAGAGAAAAGGTCTTTAATTTCTCAGTTATTATAAAAATGTAAAGTGTCTGTTCATTGTGCAGAGTTTTCTTTTGTTTTCCAAAAAAAAATTCAGTGTCTTAGTGTAAACGAGTGTCATGACAGATTTACTATATCATCATTGGTATTTTTTCTCTTCTGTTTCTTTAATATAATTTTTAGTTCACTAAACAGGCTGTGACACCATGAGTTGTCTCTTAATAAATTAGTGAAACATAAAAACAAGAAGGTATGCCAATACCATTAGGATCTAGACTAGATTTCTTTTCTGTCTCCCATTTTGGAACGTAGCCCCTCATTGTAAAATGCTAACATGCCACAAAGTGTTGTGGTCTGAGACAGGGTAAATTCTGTTATAACCAAACAACAGTGCACTTTTTAAATATATAAAAAAACATTTTTAATAAGTTGTTTAACTTTAATGATAGAAATGTTTCAGAAACTTTCCTGTAGTGTTGAGAAGGAATACAGTTGTTCTGTTGTTGCTCACATTTCAACATCAGTTTAATTCATTAACTGTTTTTGACCTTTTCGGTCTACATGTTTTGCTAAAGGTTGCAAGGGCAGCACGTAAAGTGAGAAGGATCAGAAATCCTTTAGCTCCACAAAAGATTCCAGGTCCTCTTAATCCTAACCTTGTTCCCCGTTAAACAAGGGATGAATTCCCTCCACTGTGTTGTGAATTAACCTTGAGGACTCTGCCAAATGGAATGTCCCCAGTTAAACTCCAATGGAACCATTTCAGATGGCTCTTCCATCCAGATGAGTAACAACTATATTCTGCATTTTTGTGCTTAATACTGACATGGAGACCTACAGTAATGCAAAAAAAAAACCCTCATTTCCACCAATTGTATCTTAATCCTACCCTTTCAGCCTTTACCCAAATTTACCCCCCACTGTAATTGATCTGAGCATACTAACGCTGCCTTCTGTAAGACGCATTCTCCTGGTTGAGGAGTTCCTCAATGTGCCTCTACCACCTCTTCTTGATCTATATAGCCTCCTCAACTCCTCAAGTCCTTCCAGAGCTGAGAGTTGAAATCCCTGTATAAAGGGTGATGTCTGTGGCCCAGTCACTAGGTGCTCTCTGTGCCTGTAACGGACCATTCTTTCCGGACACTATGCAGATGACAGAATCCGGGGTAGAGTGAGAAGAACATGGGGAAAAAGGCATGCGGGAGTCGGGAATGAAAACAGGGGGATGTCCATGGTGCGCTGATGTTCGGGGGAGGTGTGGCCGAGGCAAACAATCCAGAACTGAGTCCAAAGGGGGAATCCAAAACGGGGCAAAAGTCCAAAGCCAGGCGATCCATCCAAGACAGACGATTAAAACAAGAACCGGGTCGGGAACGGGAACCTTGATGGGACCAGACGCTTCCAGGTCTCGGACTCGCCTGGTATGGGAACCAATGCAGAGCCTGGAACAGAGTATGCGTCTGGCTTTTAAAAGGGACTGGAACAGGGAGCAGGTGGGGGAGATGAGTGAAAAACAAGGAAGGGCTGGAGCGTCCTTAAGAGGAGGGGTTTATGATTGTGACAGTGCCTCCTGGTATCCCTGGTGTGGCTAAGGTTCTTTCTGGTCTTGGTCTGAACCATCCTGATGGTTTTATCTGGCATTTGGGAAAGAAGGACCCTGCCAGGTGCAGTAAGCTCTAGATGACACAGCTTCAGGGTTTAAAGCTGTCCTGAGAGGCATTCCATGGGTCTCTGTTTTAGCCTTTTTTGTGTATCATGAGATTAGGCCTTTTCAGACCTCAAATATGTAAACTATTGGAAACAGGAGATTATGAAATTGCTCTCATTTCTTGTTTTTGTTGTTTTTATTTTTCAGCTGTGTAGATTTGTTGTCATGTCCTTTTCATTTGAACTCTCAAAACACAGACTGACTCCACTAAATGATAGCTTTGGAGGGTTTGTCATCCTCCACAGAGCCAGAGGAGAACTTTGTTTGTGTTCAGCCCACGCAAGGATCACAAACAAACATTTTAGGTCATGGTTGCCGTAAAGAGTAAAGTGTTGTTGTCTGAAAAAATATTTGAAAAATTATTGCTTTTGATTCTGCAACTGGTGAATGTTTTTTTATAAACAATAAAATTCATTTACAAATCAGTTTCAAATCCTGTAAAATTTCAGTTGATGGATTTATACACAGTTCAGTCCTTTTGTGCTAGGTGACTCTTCCTTTTTCTACTGTAGATAAGAATATAAATATTAAAATACTTTAAAAGAGATTCTCAATATTGACTGTTATTCATCTTGTAATGAAGATACAGACTGAAGATATGTTTTTAACTATATTCAGGAGATAATGGGGAAGGACTCTAGTGCTATTCCCTGGCCACATCGTCCTTAAGCCAGATAGGCTTTGAAGCTAGAGCTAAACGTATTGTCAAGAATACATTCCTGCAGATATTGGATCTTTAAACTGATGTACAGTGATTTAAGAGCTTTAAGCTCCTCCCTTGTCAAAAACATGATTAGCTCTGATCACCTGCAACAAACACAGGTAAAGATTGATTCATCTCATGAGCCTAGTTTAATTTATTTTGTAAACCAAAGAATTTCTAGTGAACAAACAGAAAAGGCATATGGTTTTATGTCAAAGTAAACCATATTCTGTTTTCAGACCTTTGCTTTTAATGCAGAAAAAATAAACATGCTTTGAATGTTTGAAATAGTATGCCTTTATTCTACCCGAATGAAGGGCAGCAATGTCTTTGGCATGTTCTAGGGGTCTTTTTTCATCTATTGTTCATCCATGTTCTGTATCTGCTTTATGGTTGGAGAATTGCAGTGACTTCAGCCAAGCTCAAGTTGCAAAACATGACCAACACCTTGAACAGAATGCCAAGCCTTTTATCAAGCACAAACACACGTTTAGGGGGCAATTTAGAGACCCTTTTAAGTAGGACAGCACTTCTATAGACCGTGTGAGCAAACTGGAGTAACTAGAGAAAACCTCTTGGAATGCACAGAAAACATACAGTACAAGTCCCTCACAGACAGAGACAAATTTGAACTTAAGGCCTAGGAAATAAGAAGGAATAGATCTGCTGCCTATTGGGGTGTTAAAGCTGTAATTTGTCAGAGAAACCTAAAAATCGCTTTATGTCATGTTCAAACTAGTTAGGTTTGGATCGACTGACTAGATAAAGAAAAGATTTAGATAAAAAGTAGGCAAGTTACATTTAAATATGTAAAACCATTTTATGTGATGTCATTATTGCTCTGAAGTCAACCCATTACAAGGCCATAAATACACTGTCACGTATTCTTTGATTTATTTTATGTCTAATTCATTTGAATGTGCAGGGTACTGAATAGTCTGTCACCCCCAGCATATTTTTGATTTTCACAATAATGGCCGTTGTTAAAACTACACCAAGCTGTGTGAACAACAGGTGAAATGAAGAGTCTCTTTGTTTATTACAAAACAAGAAATGCTGCCAGGCTTATTGTTCCTCTGGGTGGCGTGGACAGATGCAATCTGTTTCAAACTAAATTGTCTATGCTTTTCCAGTTTAGCTCAACGAGTGTGCAGTTTAGAATCCTACGTAATGAAGGTGTTACAGTGGAAAACAAAACACAGATGGCATGATAGCCTTTATCCGTCAACACAGACAGATCAACATCATGTGCAAATGAGGAACAACAGTATGACTCTGAGTTGATGCGTCTTTCATTTCACCTTCCGATTCTTGTTCGCTAATTTATCTAGGAGGTTCTCCCACTGAGATCAAGGCCTCATTTCTTCAGGTGGGACCAGGCACATGTAAACAAATAGAAATACTGTATGCACACCACAAGTGTACGATGCAAGATTGCCAGCGTGAAACAGTGTAGGAAAACATTAAACAGCCCAAAAAATTGAAGCCCGGTAACTCTTATGTAACATCTTAGTAACAGTTATGCAGTGAAGTCCTATACCAAAAATCTGTTGTGTGGCTCTCATAACACGGCAGAGGAATTTAGAGGTGAAAGAATATATGTGCTGTCATTTAGGTGCTAGAAAACTAGCTTTTTGGAGGGACCTGAAAATAGCTTTATGACACATTTAGAATAGTTAAGGTTGGACTGAACTAGTAAGTTGGACAGCATGTCTATAGGCTGTGGGAGCAAACTGGAGTGGCCAGAGAACTAGTAAAGAAAGAATGTGGGCAATTACAATGTATTAATGATAAATTTGCATGTTGTCTTTTTAGACAGCGTGTGCTAAATATATAGTACCCATTTGTGTGATGTCATTATCCCTGTTAACTTGATCATTACAAGTGCATAAAACACTGTCATTTCTTCTTTGACTTTGATTTATTTAAAGATGTACAGTATATTTGTTGAGCTTTGCAGGGTGATGACTAGTCTGTCATCTCAGGTATGTTTTTGTTTTACACATTCTTGGAAACCTCTGTTTTTCTGTTTGTTTTTCAACCAAGGAAAAGGGAAAAAAGACACTTGCATAATGATGTACATCTTAACATACCCAGTAATTACGGGATGATCCCTATCTATCTCGCCTCTTGTCTCAGAAAAGGAATTTGCTGTTTGATTATGAGCAGTGTCGACGCATGTTACAGCACGCAAAGGTAGTGTTTGTTGTTCGGGTGAATTAATTTCAGTTGTAGTTGGTTTCCCATCCAGCTGAAAAGTCAGCTTGGTATCCCCTGTGTAAACCTTTTGACAGCAGAGAGATGTAGAGCAGATGAAAGGGCAAGAGACCAACTTTGTGTCTGATATTATCTGAGTCTAATCATGGTCAATCGTTGACAGAGAATTGAAGATGGTACTTTTTAGAATCCTTTTCTAACTGATTCTAAAACTCTTAATTTTTAAGTAAATTAAGTAAATTTTAAGTAAAACTTTAATTAAATATGCTTATGTACTTATATTTCCATGTCAAAAACTAAGAAGAGCTAATAGCCATTTGTGGACAACAAACTACATATATATCATGTATCATGTATATAGTGTATATCATCTACCATGAATCTTAGTTTAAGCCCCACTTTCATTTGAAGATGTTTTTTATGGACCATCTTGTGTGTTGTTCTGGAGGTAGCCATAATTCTGTTAATATCGTTTTTTCATTCAGATATCTCAAGAAAATATGTTGTTATGCAGAGTCTCACTACTTTTAAATTTATATACAGTACTTTTAACATTGCTGTTCCTCATGGTTTTAATTTTTTATGTACTGGTTTATAAGAATGGATGTGATAATACAACCATTATTAATAACATAATTAAATAAGGTTGAAGAAGGGTAAACATTAGTTGCAGAAAATAATGCAAAGCTTATTGTTAATAAATCAAGGAATTTGTGGAGGCATACATACTAGTTTCTGCCACAGAAATGGGAAACTTTCTTCCTTGCCATTGTTTCAGTGAAGACGTGTGCAAGACGTCTTCAATTTCAATTGAAAAATTGAACCCTTGTGTTTCTGCATTTTTATTGCAAATATTTTTGCAGGTTATGGTTTTGATACAATGAATATGGCACCAGCCCAATCAGAGTCAAATTACCAGAGATAAAATTAAGAGGAATTATGACATTTCGGTATTGTACAGTACAAATATGAATGGCAAAAAATAAGTGGTTTGTTGATTAACGGCACTGGTGTCTGCATTGACCCCAAAGCCATCTACTGTACTCATTTATTTTCCTCCCTAGTCCCTCCTTAGCAAAGGCTAATGGTAATGTCCATCTTGACCTGCCTGCTAAAACTGGTAACTTACTACAGTCAAGTACTGTATATTCACAGTCAAACCATAAAATTCATTCCAGGCTTTCATCGTTTTTTGAGAACAGCAACCGTGTAACAGAAAGTAGTCATCCTTATGGTTGGAACTTCTATTTTTTGAAAATACCCACTACATTCTCAGTGATTGACACTCCTGCCTTCGTCTTAAATCTATGACTTTAAAACAATCCTGCCCATTTGGAATTTCTTGATGCTAATTCAGGTAGGGGGTGGCTATGCTTGCACATTCATCTTCGTGATTAAAGCTCTGTGGACTACATAAGGAAAAAAAGCTGGAGGAGAACAGTATTTTTAATGCAATCCATCTGTTTGAGTTGTCAGCACCAATCATTGTCTGTCTGATGTTGCCCCAGGTATTGCAATGAAGTTCAAATCGTTCCTAAATCAATTGAATCACAAAGACAGCAGGAGTGATGTATCAGGAAAATATGGATAACAGGAGTGGGAGATTGTAGATACGCAGAGCCCCAGAGTTTAGACTACACCATGCTTTCATTTCATGGAAAAGCATTTAAACGAAAAAAAAACCCAAAATTGGGCTGAACAGTTTTATTTTGTGTTATTTGCATTGTAAAAAGTGAAATGAACAGTGACACATTTTAATTGTTTTGACATAATGATCCTGAAAACGATGTGCACCAGATCATGCTAATTATGATTAAGTAAGCTGCATTGACTAATTGTTCATTTACATGCAGTCTGAATATGAGAAAGGCTTTAGTCAACAACAACAATAATAATAATAATTATAATTACACTTGCACATACAGTATAGTGCTTTACTGGACTGTCCACTCAAAGTGCTTTCAAGGTAATGGGGACTCCACTTCCCAACCAGCATCATAATTGGTAAAGATAAGGGGAAAAATCTGGCCAGGATACCAGGGGTTAACACCCCTACTCTTTTTAGTATCCTGATATTTTTAATGGCCACGGAGAGTCAGGACATCAGCTTTATGTCTAAACCGAAGGACAGTGTCTTCTTTGCAGTATAGTGTCCCCATCGCTATAATGAGGCATCAGGGCACACACAGACTGCAGGGTGAGAGTTCCCTACTGGTCCTACTAACAGCTCTTCCAGCAGCAAACTTAACTTTCCAAGGAGATCTCCCATCCTGGTACTGGCCAGGCTCACGTCTGCCTAGCGTCAGTGGGTTGCCAGCTCTGAGTTGCAGGGAGATATAGCTGCTTTTACAGTATATAATAATATAATAATAATAATAATTGCTTACACTTATATAGCGCTTTTCTGGACACTCCACTCAAAGCGCTTTACAGGTAATGGGGACTCCCCTCCACCACCACCAATGTGCAGCATCCACCTGGATGATGCGACGGCAGCCATAGTGCGCCAGAACGCTCACCACACATCAGCTATCAGTGGGGAGGAGAGCAGAGTAATGTAGCCAATTCATAGAGGGGGATTATTAGGAGGCCATGATTAGTAAGGGCCAATTGGAAATTTGGCCAGGACACCGGGGTTACACCCCTACTCTTTTCGAGAAGCGCCCTGGGATTTTTAATGACCACAGAGAGTCAGGACCTCGGTTTTACGTCTCATCCGAAGGACGGCGCCTGTTTATGTATATCCTCTTCTAACATAACATGATATTGTACCTGACTGTTCTTGCACAAGCAATGCTTCTTGACAGTGGCTAATCTTATCTCCGTTGACACTGAAGGCTTTGCATTATTGGGATGTCGATTTTTTTTCTTTTTCCTAAAGTTCTTATGGATATTCAAGAATCTTACACAGTGCATTTGCACTTTCCAGCTTTCTTCATGACTGTTTCTGTCATGAAAAAGAGACACAGAAGCAGTCACTACAGCTTGACATGTAATCGAAAGCAAAATAGAAAAAACAATGCTAAGTACAACCAGGTTTTAACTGGGATTAAAACACTTCAGAGAAAAAAAAAAGTTTCAACAGTCTCTGCTGTGCCAAAATATACTGTACATTTCAGTTAAAGCACTTCTGTGAATATTCTGATTCCAAAGATGAAACAGCCCAGTGGAATTCCTTAACCAAGAATAGGTGGTCAAGATACACTAACAACACTAAGTCATGAGATCTTTTTTTCTTTTTCATTATCTCTCCACAGTTCTCCAAAATTCATTGTTTATATTATAGAAATAGATATTTACACTATTTTAATTGCCAGATATTGACAGAATTAAATTTTCGTGAATCTGTTATTACCTACCAACAACTAGTATGTGCTATAAATAGTGAGGACAGCAGGTGTTGTACAGTAACTTCATTTTCTGTAAAATAAAAAAGAATAATGCAATTCATGATGCCTTACTTCACAAAAGAGCACTGTGGAAGGTGAGGTGAGTGTTTCTCTCCAGTTTTCTGAATGGTAATTAAGATACTGGAAGGACATGTCTAAGTCTGCTGGTATGGAAACAGTCAGTGAGGTGAGCAGTTGTGAAAGGCAGTGGTTAGCACACCTGCCGCAAACTGCGCTCAAGACAAGCCTGCACTGGTCTCCAGTCAGGGAAGAAATGACAGAATAGACACAGGCAGAGATTCATCACAGCAAGTGGCATGAAGGGCTTGAGATCTGCCAAATGGAGAAATCATTGCTACACCCTCTTGGAACCGAACTCTCTTTGCATTAAAAGCTTCTTTAAAACCACCAAAAAAAGCTCCCAATTAACTAGTCCAGCTTCCTTAAATGATGCTTCTGATTTGTCATATTAAAGAATCAGTCTTAAGATACAGTGGAACAGGATGTTTTCTGAATCTTGGAGTCCAGGCCACCCTGTCAACGTTACATTCACACCGTTGCCAGTGGTTGTAAGTACTCTGATTTTATTCCACTGAAACACAGGATTTCAGATCTGATCCAAAGGTGAGACTTTTAGATCTAAAGAGGCTGAGTGCAGAAAGCTCTCTCCTAAAAAGCTTTCAAAATATTAGATTGCAATGTCAGGTTCGAGCAGGCATTTACAGTTTTGCATTGTCGTTGTCCTGGCAGAACCAATGCAGAACATATTAGAACTGCAACATTACATTTAGGTATCATACTGTCATCACTGGTCATTCTGTTAAGACTGTTGCAAACATAGTACCAGCTCATTAGGGAACAAGTAAAGGTTAATTCCACGCTTAAAAATATAAAGGAGAAATGCAAAGTTTTGGCTGTAGAATCGTCTTTTTTTTCTGAAAAATAGAAATGACTTTCAACTTTAGAGCATGTTTTACATGTTCTGATGTCTATTTTTTTTGCTGGAAAATTAGAAAGGAGGAGCACGGTGTTTTGGTTGAAGAGCCTTTTTCAGATGTGTCCTTTTTTAAGTGTGACTTTAACCTTAACTTCTTTCTTTGCAGCCAGCGCACACTGACTCAGCTCCGGACTCTAACATCTGAGGTCAACACATCATGTTTATCTCTTGTTCTTATTGTTTTGTTATATAAATTTGCTCTAGGAAATAGATGATTGATCAAGATGTTTTCCTTCTGTAGGAGAACCTAAATCAAAGCTTTAGTGGTGAGTGGTCCTTTTTCTTTAAAGGGCTAGACGTACAGAGTGTTTTTTTATAAAAGTTTGGGCAGAACAAACAGCAGAGCTATCAGGAATGGCCAGATAATGTAGAACATCTGCACAGGGGCTGTGGAATGTGTGGAACCTGCAGGAGAATAAAAACAAATGGAGAATATTGAGACAAAGAACAAGGTATTACTGGAATGTTACGCAAATTAGCAGGATCTGTTGCCATGGAACTTTATTCTTCAGCATTGTCGACTTAGATGAATAACCTGTCTCACATGACCCTAGAATCTACGTAACATCATCCATCTAGTGGGAAAATTCATTTCCAGGGCCTACATGTTACAAACAGGCTTACAATCTATGCAGCATATTTTAGATTATGATAGCGTTTACTATTGCAAGTTTTTTTGTTCCTCTGTACAATTGTAGTACAAAACCAGTATTAGAAGATGTGCTTGCAGTAGAAAAAACTCACAATTCTTCTCCATCTTTCTGACTCAAGCTGCTGGATAACACTGCTGTCTGGCTCTCCAGACATCACACCTTTGAGCCACCAGAGTCACACTAGATGGCTGGGATTAGGATTCCACAAGTGACAGTGCTTTACCAGGAGAGGCTAAGATTAGTCAGCCAGGGCTCTGCTAGCTATCCAGCCAACTTCCCTGTCCCCTATAGGTTCAGTGAGACTGTTAGAAAATGAAGGGTTCAATGGTTAAGCGGCTCAGTGGAACAATTTCCTAGTGCAGCACAGAAGTTGGTGTTGTGCAATGAAGTGTAAAGAAACAATAAGCAATTCCAGATTTTGGTTGGTGTCAATGAAAAGAAAATTCTTTTTTGTTTCAGCCAAGCCGACAACAGAAATGTACTGACTGTCAAATGTAAATGAACCCATCGATAATAGCACAACGTAAAAAAGAAACACTTTCTGGACGACAAAGATTTTTCTAACTATACCACGAACATTCGCTTTAACTCTTCCTGGAGATAACTTGCTGGAGCTCCTTGTTCCTAAACTCCCAGCTCCTAAACAACCCCTTCCGTAGAGTAGGTCACAGAAGTATTCTAAGCAGTTTTAATGAGCCTGAGGTTAGCTTGGACTGGCACATAGTATTAAGAAAAGTCCTTGTTCACTGGCAGATATCTGAGGTTTGTCTTCATTCAGATTCCCTCCCCAAAGACTGAAAACATGTTTGAGAATGTTGTGGCAAGCCCTTGTGTTTGGAGTGAGGTGCTTCAGTGATAAAGTTGGCCCGATTCCCTCTCAACCTAATTTGTAATTTTTAAAAAGTCATTCAGCAACAGTCGCCATAATTTTCTGACAGCGAGACAGACAGTAGTGATTAACAGGGCCATCAGCAATGACACAGCGCTTAATCTCCCCCAGTTTGACAGCACTGTGTTCAAGGGAGCCTGACCTTTGACTTGTTCAAAAACATCTTACAGAATCCTAAAATAATATTAAATTTCTGTGGTTTGAATGTCTTTCCACTTAAAACCTCTACAAAGGTTCTTACTCAAAGGCAAATTAAAAGAGAGGGCAAAACACATATCTGCAGTGCTTGTCATAAGTAGTTGCCACAACTGAGCTTTAGTTCCCCAGTCTAAGACAACAGTTAGTTGTATTTTAAATGACACAGCCCTCTTGTCAGCATGTTGTCAGAAAGGGTTTGACCCTCTCTTGACCCTTTGAATGTGAACAAGGTCCTGGTTTTTGAAGCCAAGCCTGAGTTGTACAAAGTAATGATACATTTGAAGGAGCAGGATATCCTGGGAAGATAGTGTTGGCTTGGCTGGCTTAGTCTCAAAGACGTGATGAGAAATGAAAAAAAAAGAAGGACACCCTCTGAACGCCTGAACAGCTTATTTGTGCACATCTACTGGAGCAAAGACCAACTGAGTTTCAATTTAAAAGGCAGGAGTCTTGGCAAGTAAAGTGTAAGAAAAATGTAAAAAATGACAAGTTAAATGTAAGAAAATTAAAAATCACCCTAAAACTGTACGTAATGGGGACACCATAATGTAATACCAGAACTGGGCATTGACTGCTAAAGTTAGGTTTTGACTCTGTGTTGTTAATGCCAGCGTCTTCCCATTAAATACAGTTTGGCCTCTCCCACACAAACAATGCCAATTGTAAATTATTGTAATTACATAGTAATCAGGGTTTTAATTTCATTGATTGATAGATTCCACAATGAACTCTGCAATTAGTATGGTATTTAAAATCTTTAGATTTTAAGTCTTTTTTCTTTAAAGTGGTTGAGGGGATGTGTCTTGTGAAACCCTGCCTTTTATACCACGACATTCTTACTCCCATTTTCATGCTGGCTGTTTTGCTCGATTTCAGTGTGTGTGTGTTTTGATATAAATTTCATTTGTCATACCCCAAGTGGTGAAACAATGAAAATGTTTCTAAATGTGCTCTTTCCATTCCTTCGCACTCCTGATATCAAATTTCTAAAGATGTTTGAGAAGTGAAGATGATGAAGGTGTGAATCATTTTGAACAATCTGAATTACTAGACACAAATGGATCCTTTTTAGCCATATAAATGACAACAAAGGCATCTTATCTGGGCAAACCTGGTTTCTCAGGTGTATATTTTTTTCTTTCATTAAGACAAACTGTCAAGCAGGTAAAAAAGGTGACTAAAGCAATAGTAATTTTGCTAGGGACTGAACTGAAATGGTTCTGTATCTCAGATTGGCATGTTTGTTTATTGTCAGAACTTTAATTGCCTGTTTACTGGAACATAGGACCTGATGTATTGCAACATGAGGGGTGAGGATTTATTTCCCCTTGCAGGAAGACCTAAGCGGTGATAAACAGATTTATTATTGAGAAAAAACACAGGTTTTTTAAATTTGAAGTCTCTTTCTCACCACTATTTAAAGTTTGTTCCTTCCTGAAAGTTTAATTTTATGTTATATTCAGAGGATATTTTCACTTTTTCTATGAAAAGAAATGAAGTGCTACTGCATCTTACATTGAAATGATCTCTTGCACTGTTGTGCTGTTGCCAGCAGCATTCATAAAAGCACAAGAAAAGTTTCAAAAAAGAAAAGCCCATTTGGCACATCTGCGGAAGCTCATTTAGTCTTATTTAAGTGTCGCTGTTAAGACAAAACAAAGATGTTGACACAGCTTTGAACATTCTAGTAGATAATAATGTGCAAAGGATTTGTTATGGCTTTTGTTTCAGTGTTTCAATTGACAGGCTCCCGGTAAATCATACAGTACAATTGTCGGAGATTTTGAATAGCACTGGATACATGACGGCACAAGAAAGATTACAAAAAAGTGGAGACCATCAAACTGTTAAAAACTATAAGTATCAAAACCTGGACCCTGCATTCATTTAATGGTACAGACTCAGAATTCAGCCCTTCTGGATGGTCATGGAGCTTGCGTTGGGCACCCAAGAAAGCTGGAATAACAAGGAAGACATATAAGAAAACATACCAAACAGTTGGAGAGACTTTCTCTGACAGAGACAGAGGGTACTAGTATTACTTCACTGTGCCTTCAGGAATGTACATTTTAAGTGCAGATCTTTCTTGCCTTCAGGGGAGTCATATTTTATGAAAAGAATGAACATTGGGAAAAGCAGGGGAGGGGGATGAAAATATGTTACCTAACCAGCAGACATGAATAGAACTGCTTGTGCGAAGAGCCTTCTACTGCAGAAAAGAGTGGAGTAAAGCAAAGGAGATTGGAAGCACAGCTAACAGGTCAGCTCTGGTGGACAGGACCAGTGTCACCAGACCAGGATTATTCAGCCTGGGCCAGAGCCATTTACTACCATTTACAGGAATGAACATGCGTTAAGGAAAAATATGGATATACAATATCCACAAAGGTAAATTGTGTTTGCTGTTCTCAAGTGACAACAAGAAATTTAAGAAAAATAATGTAATGATCCTGTGGCATATAATGTACAAAATCAAGCAAAATACCAAACTTATCAGTAATGCAAACTTATTTTGTGAACCTGTTCATGCCAAGTGTAGAACTTCTGACCCCAAAACTTGTTGTGTGCTTATATTTACTTGACCTCTGATTACTGATTACCCAGACAGCAGCAACTCAATTGATTCCTACCTATTTAATTTGTGCTGGACAATCTTAATTTATTGGTGTGTTTCTCTGAGCAATATTATAAACAAGCCTTTGAATCCCTTTCCATTTCTGAGGAAAATGCTTATAAACCAAAATTAAGTCAGAAGGATATGCAATCAATGGGTGACCTTTGGTTTCAAAAACTACTGTTTAACAAGCAAAAAATATAATGCCTAATGAAAGGCAGTCACTCCATCTGGTCCTACAGTATATTCTCCCACACACATGCCCCGCTGTTCTGAAATGTTAGTTATCCAGATGAGCTTTTGGGGGTTTCTGTTACTGGTAATTGTTTGCTTCTGTGCTCTGTGATGTACACCATAAACCACTTTCTGGCCAATTATGATATCCCTTGTTAAAGACATAGAAACAGAAAGGGAAGGAAGTGATCAGTCCAATAATATTCAGGGAAAGAAAAACACTGATAACTTCTTAGGCTTTCATTAGGAGCACTTAAATAGTTTCAGATTGAATTACGTTAACAGTCTGAAATTGTTCCTTTCCCTAGCCTTGGCATGCTGTTCATCTGATTCAGTTTTCTTTGGCATATTTCCCAAATCCCCCAGCCCAGTCTTGACATCCCTATCGGAATGATCACCATGTCAAGCAGAGAGGAACAGCCGCTCCTTCCAACACTTAACGCTGAGCTGCTGAGCCCCAGATAAACAGATACCGCTCAAGTACCTCAGCACCACCTACTACTCTAGTACTTCATTCAGTAGCTCAGGGATCTGGGAGCCACAGTCCTGCAAGTTTAATAGGTAGCCTTAAAAGTTGAGCAAGCAGAAATCTGAAAAGCATATTATCTCCTCCTAAGTAAGTGTCCGATTGATCCAATTAAGTTACTTTGGGATCAGCTGGAGTGAGAATCAGGAGGCTCTCCCATGCCTGACCTTATTCAAGATTAGTTTTCAGAGGTTCTTCTCCAGATAATTGGAATAAATACATTCCTGTAATTTTACTCTTATGCTCCACTCATACACTGTACATGGTACAAGTGGTGCAATAACTTATAAGATTGTGGATGATGTTACACAGCACATTGTAAATCAAAAAGTTAATGTTAAACTTTGGGACAGCGATGCTACTTAAACATGGGGTTTTATTCTGATTTATTGTAAATAGAAAAGATTTTCCAGTATTGAAAAAAAAAACGGAAGTTAAAAAATCTGGTTATTTTTTTACGTCAGATTTTGCCCTGAAAGGTGTTTTGAAGGTTGTTTCAAGGAAGACAGATCTTCCCTGACCTCTGTATTTTATTAATTGTTATGTTGTTGCGGCTGTTGTTGTTTTATAAATGGACTTTATGGATAAGTGCATAACCTCACTGCACACATGTACTTGTCTATGATGAAATGATGACAGTTATGTTTAGAATTACAATTTGATTTCAACAGGTGTTTAATTTTCATGACAGCTGGGAAGATAGTGAGGAACACACCAGCTTTATGTGAGCCAAAATGAAAGTAATGGACTGTTTACTTGATAGCTTGTGATGCAGTTTATGCAGGCGCGTTATCAGAATGTCTTCACTTGTAACCAAATGAGTGTAATAACAGAAGTGAGCACACTGTTCCCTTAAGTCACTTCCTAAAAATGGATACTGTTTAATGAGTGTTTCTCTTACTGGCCCAGTAACCTCACAGAATGAATCTATAATGGCTGCTTTCGTCTGTTCAATTCACCCCATTATAAGGACTGTACGTTGAGCACCATATGATATTCTAAACAGTCAGGAAGATATCCAACCAGTTCACATTTCTATCTTAACAGAGATCTTTCTATGCATTATGTAGCATTTGACTGCATGATCTTCATTCATTTTTAGTCATTTTCATCACTTAGCAGCTCCTATCTGTACCTCCCATTCACTTACAAAAGTCAGCTTTGAAAGCTGTCTTAATTAAGCTTTTATTGGTCCATCAGAAATCTCCATTTTAATTTTCATAATTACAATAATATGATATGCAAACATATTGTTAATGAACTCCATACTGTCATAAATTAGAAATCAGGGAGGCATGATCAATAAATGTAGCAGGAATAAGTATTTACTATTATAGCCTTACAATTTCGAGTTTAGTGAGTGAAACATTTAGGTGCCAATGCTATTGCACTTTTATTAATGTGATCTTTGCACCCAATCAATTAAATTAGCCCTAAGACAGCATTTAGGACTCCGTAATAAATCACTATTTGACAAACAGTAGACTTATGATTTATTGCATTCCAAAGCACTATTTATGCTTCATTTAATCCAAGATGCTATTTAGTTTAACAATTAATCAAACAATTTCCTAAAAATGGTATCAAAAAGGTGTTTCAAATTGTTCTGTTAATGGTTACATTTTGAAGAAGCTTCAACACAATTCTAAGAAGATTCATATATGGAAGCACTGAAATTATTTATTAGACTATTCCTGCTTCCTGTTATTATATTATATATTATATTACAACATAGACTTTGATTCTGACATTTCAGAATGACACCAGAAAGACACTGATTGAGAAACCACATGAGATCAATTAGGTCATCTTTCTCTGTGAGCCACTGAATTTCAAGACAACTTTGAAAAAGTACAAACTTCCCTTACGGACTTAAAAGATAATTAATCTGTTATTGATTAAATATTCAATTTCTTGTTTTCTAATGGAACTAAGGCCATAAATCCCAATTCCACTGTGGAATACTAACACAACCACATAAATACTAACATTAATTGATTTTAACATTTTTTGAAAGTCTTCTTTGTAATATGAATGCTGTGGAAGCGTTTCAGAGTAAATATTAACTCTGTTAATGCTACTGTAGTACCCAGGGTTTAATCAGTATTAAGAATACTGCATTGCTGTGATGTGGAAGCCATTAATGATAATTAAAAAAATGTATCTAAATAATTAACTACAACACCCAAGGCAGCTGTGTGTACAGGTAGTTATGACTCTGGACTTCAGGCTGGAGGGTTATACAGTAGGTTCAAAACTCTAACAGAATTCTGCTGCTATACCCCAGAGGGATATTTTTCACTCTACTAAATGCCTGTCTGCACAAATGGGTGCTCTTCATTGTAATTAAGAATTTGTTCTGAATTGACTGATTGGGTTAAATAGAAGGATTAAAACATATAAGAGAGCATTTGCACTGTGCTGTTCTGTCTGAGTGAGACATTGGCATCTTTAGGAGCACTATTAAATATATTCTGAAGATGGTTATGTACTAAGTCATATTATAAAATAAAACTTGGTGTATTCAAAATCTAGTAGCCTCATTGCTGGGTGGCTGTTTATGAATCCGATTGGCTCCTAAGGACGTAATGGAGACCTGTTTAAAAAAAAGTATTTTTCATAAATGTATTAGCTGCAGAACCACTTCTTTTAAAGAAAATCTCCATGCAGTTGCTTAGTCCTTACCAGAATAGTGTGGAGCATTGTTGATGCAAATTGGAAACAAAAAGGGCACTATTATCCTATCACTTAGATAGTGGGGAAGTATGCTTTAGATTAAACTATTCCTCTGCTCTGAGAATTTCTATTGAACTGAATGCAGTCTTTTGATGTCCTTGCTTGGTATCAGTGTTTGCACTTCCATTGCCTTTATAACAGTGTGAATGAGCACATTCATTTGGTATAAAACATATGGCTGCTTTTTTTAAGATTAAAGCGAATTCATCTAGAGCCTTAAATGTACAAGGCATTCCTATAGCTGCAAGAAAGAACACAAAAACCAGAAGGATCAATAACTCAAAGCAGTTTTCAAAGCAATATGATTAACAGACTAAAGTTACAAACTCCTTTTTGTATGGAGTGGATTATCTGTTTAAGATCTGGAGTGATGTTGTCTTATAGTAATTAACACCTGCAAAAAAATCAAGTAAATGGCGTATAAACCTCACTTAACAGTCCAAAGACTCCCCGATGAAAAAGATGATTGTTACTCCCGCAGAAAAAGATCAAAGAGGTCAATATGGGGCACCCAGGTTAAAGCCAGAGGTTAAATTGTTCAAATTTCTTTCATTGCATCTCAACCTGTCTCATTCATCCCTTGTCCTTCCTTTTACAATTGCCTTGCACAAAAACCAGGTACTGTACATACATTCCTGTTTTAACTGCATTCAGAAAACAAATAAAGGCAATATCAGCTTGATCAATGTATTCTTATGAACCATTTTTGATAATTCAGAATTGTAGCTTTGCTGGAACCCTTCCAGAACAGCTTAAGGAACACATTGGACAATTCACTCAGTTGTGTGAATGGCAGCCTTTATCTGAACAGATGGCTAATTTCAGCTGGGGCCGTAAACGCTCTGCTAACTATGAAAGTGGACACATTTCTCTTTATACATAGTTGTTTATTTGATAGAAAAACAGGCCCAGGGAATCTGCTGAATGAAAAACATAGTCATTTGTGAAAAAGTAAAGATAGCTCCCTGCTTTTCTGACAGCATCAGCAGCTGTAAAAAAGCCTGGCACTTACAGTAGATGCACCATTATACAAATGTTAACTGTCCCTTTATAACAGTAGGATTTCACACGACTGCACCACGCTGTCACAACTACACTGACAACCGGGGAGGGAAACATAGATTGGAGAAACCTGCATATTCAAAATAAACTCTCTGGATTTTTTAAATGGCTGATTATCATAGATAATAAATAAGCATTGTCCTTGCTACAAAGAATACACATAACATTAATTTCTTATTCAAACATAAAGTTTTAATCTGTGTTGCATTCATTTCTAAATGTTTCTTATTCTAAATAGACTTCATTTTTTCCTGCTTATAAGTAACAATCATAAAGGTTATCTTTAGCTCTTACTGCTGAAGTATAACCCAACACTTAATTTGTTTTTACTTGAATGAATTTACGTTTTTTTTGCTTCCACTATGCTTTATGTTCTGTTCAATTGTGCAAAACTTTTGATTGTTTTGAAAAAGCAAACAAAAAAGACAAATATTTTGCTGGAAACCACTCGGTTTCTGTGTGATTGCACTGCAGATACAGTATGATTGAAAAATACACTATTCTAGAATTTGTTTATCCAAACAGTAAGTCTGTTTCAGAAAATATAGCCCTGGGCTGATACATTCTTATCTTTCACTAAGAAAGACTTAGTTTTGCACAGCGAAACCAAAGAATTCTGTTCTGAGATTTTTCTTTTGACTGTTTTTTTTTTTGTTTCGCCAAACCTCAGACTTGTCTTTTGACTCTGACCTCTACTTTGGAGCGCATGCAGGCGCTACAGGGGATAACAGGTGAAGCTCGTTACTCGGGAGTTGCCGTTGAAACTGAACCGAAAGGGTTACAAGGGAGAAAATAATTCCCGGCGGCAGAAACGCACCCACACTGACGGCAACAACCTTTCTTCACTAATCAAAGCTTAGTCTTAAGGTTGACACCAGGTGCTTCAGGTGATGAAATGAGGCCGAATGAGGGCCCTCTGTACACCCAAAATTCAAGAGCTCACTCTGTATGTATAACATTGCCCGTTTATTTTCTCACTGGAGGAAAACCGTGTCTTTATCCTGCACACTGCTTCGCTCTCTCTTCCAACCCCCCGCCCTTATATTTCTCATCCACATCCTCCCCCCTCCCTTCCTCACACACTCACACTCGCACATATTCTGAATGGTTTAGTCACTCCTAGCCAACGTCTGCACTGGGCTGGCCTCTAGGGATCTCTACGCATAGTTCTGGTGACAGCCCTCTCCTGCGGTAGGAAAGCTGCTTGAAACGCGCTCAACGAGAGAAGCGCTCAGCGCATTTTGACAGAGACAGTTTTTTTTTTCTGGTTCTTACTGAGAGCAGAAGCTGTAACCAGAAAATCACTTTTGACGGCTTGCCTTCAATAAAAAGCAAAGCAATGCATGAAGGAGATTCATGAAAAATATTCTACGCAACAGGTTTTTTTTTCTTTTTGCTACAGCACTGTTGTGCTGTTGTGTTGTAACTCTTCTATTTTTGCGTCTTAGGACTTGTTTATCATCACAGGTGTTTTTAGTCCTTAACGCAGTAAACAGATCCCTTAGAACAAATTTCTGACAGCTGTGGTCTTGTACAAATTGAGTTTTTCCTGTACATTATTTATATTGTATATTTCTGTGGATTTTGGAGCCGACAATATTATTAGAAAGCGTTCAACTTAAACTAGACTTCTTTAATGAATGCCCCCTTTTTGTCGCTAATCCTCAGAAGAAGATTGAGCAGAGCAGGTAAGAATAAAGTATTTGAATTTTAACTGTAGTAAATTCAAGGCACATGCTTCTCATATTAATTAAAAATGTTCTTGTTTTTTTGTTGCTAATTGTTATTTATATGGAACATTGAATTTTGATATTTTACTATTTAATTTGGGATATACCATATAGACGTATGCATTCGTTTTCAAATTCTATGCTTTCTGCATGTTTCAGAAATGCTTAGTGTGGGGAAACAATATCGTCATCAACTCAAGTATCAAGAAGTCAATATCGATTTTCAACAAACTACAATGGGTTTAAAATACTCAAAGGCTACAGGAGAACAATTTAACGGTTTGGTACTCCAAAAAATGCATTGGATAGCTGCTAACTCACATTTTCTAATGTTAAAAAACGTTTATATATGAACTGAAATTGCTTTTTGTAAGTAGTTATCAGTGGGTGCCCTGATATGAGTGTGTGTGTGTTTGTGTGTCTACCCTGCGATGTCCCATCCAGGGTGTGTTATGCCTTGTGCCAGTTGCTTGCTGGGATAGGCTCCGGCTCCCCCACAACTTGGAAGAAGTGGTTAGAAAATGAATAGATGGGTGGAGATCAATGGGTTGCTGGAGGTGAGTTTAGAAAGGGAAGAAAGATATAACCGCAAATATATTGTATTTCCATCTTTTGAGGGTGTACTTGTATATTTCTAGTTTAAATAGTTTAGTTTGGCTGCAATCAATGGTCAATGTTCTTTTCAATTAATTCTTGTTTTAATGTGACTAAAAGTACATCTCACCCTTTTCTTCTCATGCGTTTGTTTTAATTATAGATTATCAACATAAAAAATGCAGAAATTCTATTTTATTACACAAGAAAATAATATTACTTTCTGAAGTAAGGGAACAATCAGTACAAATATTCCAGGAAAGCAAAGGTCAGCAGTCTGCAATTTGTTATATAAAGTTATATACATATTTTTATAAATGTATATATATATATTTTAAGTAAAAAAGTCCTCCTTAATACTAAAATACTTGTATTAAAAAAAATAATGATTAGGATCACATTCTAACGGTACGTTTATAACATTGAAGCTGAATTAATAATTGTAGTAAATGTCTTATTTGAAAAATGTAAACTGTTCACCAAACTAAACCATGAATAAATCAAATTTCCATTTTCTTTTTTATCACGTTTATACGCCTATTGTTACATATTTAATAGCTCCTCTCTTTCACAGCTGATTTAAAGAAATAAGAATGAAGAGTGAGAATGACTTTACCCAAGAAAACTGCTTCCCAACTTTATTCTATTTCTATTATGAAATCTCCCTGATTCCCAACCTTCCCCCTCCTCAAAGTAACTCTGATCCATCAATAAATACCTCAGCTGCCATGAGTCTGTGCATCATGTCCATTTCTTTTTTCTGTGCTTCTTTATGTTTATCCATTTGGTTTTGCTCTTTAGTCGTTTAGTCTTTTAAATTTAAATAAAATGTAATAGATAACAGATCTGAGAGAATGAGAATTGAACTGTCTAATTTCCCTTTGATGTCTGCTTATTATACCTTGAAAGAGTTTGGTGGTTAACCATAGAGTTTTGGTTAATTCTGAATTTTATTTTTTCTTCCTCACAGCTAGATATCCTAGGAAACTGGCTTTTGTTGTGCTCTCTTACCTGTTTCAATACCTGCAGGAAAGTTATAAACAGAAAGGACGAGCCTATATTTATTTAGACCAGTTTTATCAGTTCTGAAAGGAGGGCATTTGTTTTCTGAAAGCATACACAAAAATGACTCTTCTTTCATAAAGAACAATATTTTACCTTGTAAGATTACACACAATTAAAGAAAATACTTTATATTATTAATAATATATATATTATAATTACAATTATATTAATTATATTATTAATAAATCATCAATAGAGATTCTTTCATCACTAAGGCTTCCAAAGCTGTTTCAGAGGCTAAAAGACTGTATTTCTTATGAAGCTGAATGATAAACCTAAAGTTGTATACTGGATGTGACTTTGACTGTTGTGGCAGTGGGGCATAATACGGTTGTCCCTAACACTTGTGTGTTTATTTTTATGATTGCAAATCCAAACTATATAATTCAAGAATTCAAGAAGATTCTAACTAATGCAACGAGCCATGTTTCTGGTGCTGTTACTTTTTCTGTTTTAACTGCATGTGTGTGTTTTTTTAAGAAAACATAATCCCTTAATAATGACTGTGTTTCTGTCCATCTTAAATGAAGAAAAGTGTCTGTAATGTTGCAGTTGATACGTTGTTTTTCTTTTCGGCTTTTAAGAAAAGGGAAAATCCTTGAATCGTGACTAAGACTATTCTTATCATGTTCTGAAGGTTAGCGCCAATTCTTATCATTAGTACAGGTGCATGTTTTCCTTTTTTCCCTCAAGCATTCACATATCTTAACTAGAAAGTGTGTTAATTTCACGGCATAGCTGAGCACCGAGGTGAATGAGCCCTGCACCATGAACATTAAGGGTCAAGTGCTTGATAAAAATGTGCACATTTGTTACAACAAATGAGAAATCTCACGTTGTCTTTAACACCAAGCCAGTTTTTGTTCACCATTCCTCAGCATTTAAAGGCTTTTTTTTTTCACCAAGATATGTGGACACAAATGTTCCTTGTAAAAAAAAAAGGCGCTGTATAACATGCAAAACTCTCTGCAGACGTGGAGTGAATGAAGTGTGTGAGAAATGTGTGAATTAAGGTTTTGTGAATGGTACCTCTGGGGAGAATTTTCTATTACAAAACAAGCTGCTGCAATTTTGCATGTCTCCTTTAACTAAAACTTTTCATTTGTGCTATCCTGTTGTCTTTAAGAGATACCTTCTAAGGGCCATAATGGGAACATTGCCTGAGGAAAGTGATTGTTTTTGTTCCTGTAAAAAAATAATAGTTCATGTTGTAGCTTCATTTGCAACGTGCAAAAGAATGCATCGGTTTTTCCATTTCAAGGGAAGAATCAAAAGCCAAATAAACGTGGGTTCTTAAATTCAGGGTTAATGACGGGGTGAGCCGACTTTAAACACAGTATGCACGGAACACTTTTGTGACTGATGAATAGCACAGCTAAAAGTAAATCACTGACCAGTGCTGTAGTTACAGATTCTTGTGTTCAGTGATGTCAGTGAGATTGTGTCTAAAACAGATCCAGACATGACAAGGCAGACCTTAACCAGGTGTCAAAATCTCACTGTCCTTTCAGTTGAGCATCAGTATACAGGAGATGGTGGTGATGGGGGGGTGGGGTTTAGACAGTCAACTTACAGCACTCTTTTTTGAAGCGAGAAGAAACAGAAACACAAACCTGCTGTGCGAATGACAGTCTTGCATCTCAAGCACATGCGCTCTCCCATTCCAAAGTCTAAAGCGCCATGGGCCTTGAAATAAATCAGACTTTCCAAATTCAGTTTGGTAGTGGCAGGAGCAGTTCTGTGAATGTGTTAATGAAAGCACGTGAACCTAGAAAATGCTATAAGTCGAAAATGCATTCATGTAATATAAGATCTAACAGGTCTTTGAAATTCTTGCATTTTCAAGAAAACGTTGGTACTGTAGGTTGTGTTGCTCATTTGTTCGGAGTCATCAGATGTACAAATGATGTAATAGGTGATTTAGCCAGTATTGATTCAGTTTTTGTGTTTTCTTTCAGCACTTAGCTGGTGCTGGTAAAATGAATGGGGTGAAGTAATATGAACATGCCTGAGACTCTTCAGAAACAGTGGAACATCAGGGAACCTTTTAACTGAAACCAAGAAAAAGATGGCTGAGCCAAGCCTCAGGAATAGAGGGCTATGGATTCACCTTGTGATTGTAGCCAAGATCTAGACAACGGGATGGAACCTGCATCTGTTCGGGAGGATTCATTGTCATCACCATCCTTGTCACCCATGACCTTCAGTGCTCAGGAATTTAGAGACAGCAGGGTAGGTCATCATTTGTCCGAAAGTGGAACAATACTAGGGGAATATGACAACCAATGCAACGCTTGTCATCTCTCTGAAAATGAGGCAGGGGGTAATCCAGGTGTTGGCTTTCACACACCTAACCACCTGGAGCTGAAGGAGGGTACACCATGTGTGGATTCAGATGGAAGCAACTTTAAGGACCTGCTGCCCGTTCCCAGCTGTGAAGAGGAGCCGGATTGCTCCTCAGTCCATGAAGGAAGGAGTTCTCCTGCATGCGGCTCTTCGAGCAAGCCAGGGGAACAGCCCAGGATTGTCAAGCACAAACCCAGCTCCATCACCTTCTCCGATTACAAATTCCCCAGCAGCTGCTTCTCCAGCAGCAGCAACGAGCTCTTCATCAATGAGGGCTCGGACGCCGACTCCTGTTCCTCTGAAGATGACGACAACGATGATGTTTTCCCAGAGCTCCTGCACTACAGGGAGTTTCTCGTTAGCCGATACAGGAGGTCCGTGGGACGGAGCAGGGAGAAAAAGAAGGGTGTGGATGCTGTGTATGCAGAGACTTGGCAGCACCTGGATTTGACCAGAAAAAACAGCAGCAGTCCTGAAGCAGAACACAATGTCTCAGAGGTGAGAACCTAATTTTGAGTTACAGGACAGGTGAATGATACGGTAAAAGCTCACATTGATAGGTAAAAAGCAAATAAAGAACAAGTTTTACTCCAAATTACATTGGTCAATTGCACATAACTGATAACTAGGATTTACATAAACCCTCTTCAAAGATCCTGAAATGGAAGCTTTGTTGGACTAACAGTACCAGAGTGTATGGGAAAAATGGTTCCATTTTTATGCAGGAGCTTGTAATGCTGTGGGCTGAGTATATTTATTTCTAAGATGTACATTTAAAATGAAACATATTTTACAGTGAGGAAAAATATAAGATACCATAAAGTATTCTTATGGAAAGGAAAACTACTTATTTTTAACTGTTTTTTTTTTTGGTCACTGATGTTCATTCCTTAGTATGAAGAATACTTGAATAAAACGTCAAGTATCAAGATGAGTAGCTGCACCTGTTTGTTGTTCCATACTCTGAGGACACTATTTATTTTTTCATAAAGTCATCTTCATCTGCATGGAACATTTTTTCCTCTATTCTGGAATATCAGTGATATTGTGGAAAGACAATCGTGATGTAAGCATGTTAATGTTCCAAATGTTAAATTACACAAATGACTGTCTTGTCACGGCTGTTTTCAAGTACCTACTGTTGATCTTCTTTCAAGAGGGGAACCACTACATATTTGTTTCTCCCCCTTTCACATACCAAATTGTGTTTGGACAAAGTGTGCTTCAGGGAGCCTTGGAGCACAGAACATACTGTTCCATTAAGGAGGATACACTTTTGTTGGACAAGTCAAACAAAGTAGATTTGTGACATCTTTCCATCCCCTAATAACCCCCACATGACCTTTTCGCCACCTTTGTGCAGGTCACTCCTACAGCGCAATTGTATGAGAAATGGAGAACAAGCCTGTACTGCTGAGTTCACTCTCTTCAGTTTAGCTCTGTGAATTTTCTCTGTGAGAGTGCTAAAAACCAGTAAAGCTATTTCTGATTCCCATAGTGTTCAATGTTGCAAGAGATCTTGTGATTCAGATAAACTATGAACTAAAGAAAAGAAAAAGAAAGAAAAGGGACAGTGTTTACGGTACGTACAGTACAAACAAACTTATTAAAAAAAACAATGTTTGGGTAAGAGGTCTAGGAATTCGAGGAATCCCAGAAGCCTGTCTTAAGACAAAAAGCTGAACATTCAACAACCAAGACTATGCTTCTGCACACAATGCTGTTATCAACTAACTCTTGGACAGGGACCTTTGTGTTAGTTAATGATGGCGTTAACACTTACCCCTAGGTTGCAGTGTGGGGGGTTAACAACTAGACATAGAACATGTGCATGTGCTGTCCCTTATGAAAGCTCACTCTGGCAAATCAAGATAAGAACTACTGAGTTATGGTCTAGTACAAGAGCAGAAAAATCAAAACAGGAGCATGCTAAGGCAGAGGTATTGAACAGCATGAGGTCTGGAGAACCATGCTAAAGCAAATTAAATTTTAAAAAAGCAGTACAATCAGTGACATAACACGGTTATATCTGGACATTAAGAATTGACATTCTCTGTCACTCTAGGTCTACATAGAGAGTTGTGGGTGTCTGGTAACACTTTTCAGACATACTGTGGGATCTGATCCCTGGGGATCCTTGAAGAAAGAACTGGGTGGGATTCTTGGATCAATGTGCCTCCTCTTCCATGTGTAATCTGAGTTTATTAGCTGTTATATTGTGATCTTGTTAAAAAAAGAGTAGTTCATTTTCTCCTGCAGCAGAACACTGCACTCATGAAGCTTTCCCATATTAATTGTGTCATACCTTTCAGCTTTGTTAAACCACAATGCAAATAGAGCAAAACAAGAGCAGAATCATATTTGTCTCCTCTCTGTCTGGGAAGACCCCTGTAGCTTCTGATTTTCATTCTTTCTGAGCTGTCAATTTATTCACTTAATGGACACTTTAGTTGAAGTAACAGCGTGCTTAACCAGATCTCTTCGACTACTCTCAGCAAAGAAAATGGCAACATGGTCTAGTAGAGCAAAGGTAACCTTAATTGAGATCTTATTAGGTATTAAATCTGTGTTCTAGCTGACTACACCAAACCAGGTAACAAGTTTATTTTTTAAATAACCGCTTTTCCTTATTGATAACCTACATCAAGCTCCCCTCTATAGTGAACAAAAACAATTTCTTAAGGCAGAAGTGAGCCACATTAGAATTTAAATCAGTAATGTGATGAAGTTCTTCTCCATTAAATGTGAAATCTTATCTAAGGAAAGAAAGATACAGTATGTTTTGTTTCAGATCAGCTGTTTAGGGCATAATCTGACTTTCAGGAATAATAAATTAGTTCATTTGTGAAAAGACAAAATACTCTGAGGCTGTGCTTTTCCTTTTGATAATTGTATTTTTGCATGTGCCCATCCTACTTTATTGATAAATTGCACAAGGTTCTGTTTTACAAAGGGCATATTTCTGCAATAAGCAAACAACCACATAGATAACATGTACTTCTCCCTGGAGCAAGCCAGTATCTGGAAAATGAATGCAATGTTTGTTCAGCTGACAAATATGACTGGAGCCTTTCCCATGCCCCGCTACTGAACAGAGTTTTAATTATATGAATAATATAATAAGAAGGAAGCCTGAGAGAAGTGACTTTTAATTGTGCCAGTGTCTTTAATGGAAGACTCATCCACATGTTTCCATTGCACTTGTGTTGGTGCTTTGTTTTAGTTCAGAGAATTTTCCAGATGAACACTCAGTGCACATCTCTGCAGGTCCTGTGTTTTGATGGGGCCTGCATAATGATAGATACACCATATCCTCTGTCGTCAAGGTCTGACACAGCACACGTGCTGTGCTATTAAACAGGAGAAAGTGATCTGAAAGTGAACCATTAACCCACAACTTACAGACCAAAAATTAGTGCACAGTGATGAAACCATGTTCTTTGTTGTCGTGTGAGAGCCTATGCTAATGCTTCTTAGTAGTAGTAGTAGTAGTAGTAGTAGTAGAAGTAGTAGTAGTAGTAGTCATAGTATTAATAACTGGGAGTTTCAAAGGAACAAATGGTAATTAATTCAATGCTGAAAAGGAAAAAACAACATTTTAACTGTGGACCCACACAAGAAATAATCTACATACTGTAGCTGTTTTTCATTAGAACATCTGAGAAATTACTTTTTGAACACAATATCCCTTAGATGTACAGTGTATAGTGTACTGTTTATTTTATTTTTAATTAATTTAGTAAAATGTCTGGATTTTTTTTTCACTTTGACATTATAGAGTACTTTGCGTTGATGAGTAGCAAAAATTCTCAGTTAAATACATCATGGTTCCATGCTGTAACACAATAAAATGTGAAAAGGGGGAGTGAATACTTTTGCAAGGCACTGAATAGGAACCAAATAAACAGACAGATCAGGCTAACTACAATAGCTGGAGGCACTTGAACCAGTGCTCAGTTTGTTCTTTGCCTTGATTCTCTTTCTCTTCTAAGAGAATGGCATTCCCTATTGGCAGGGCATCTCACAGAGGTTGGGCATGATTAGGCTACGAATGGGGCATCTTTGGGATGCTATCAGGACCTATTCCTTACATTAAGTTGTAACCCAGGGTACGCAAATAACACACATTCCCTCACCTTGGATATAACAAAATATAACAAGAATCGCCACCATGGGCACAGCAGAGCTGCACAACCCGGACGAGGTAAAACAACAGATTTCCAGAATTCTGCAGCTTGTGTGCTAATTAAAACTACACTGAATTTGCATTTAATTCCCATGCTCAGTAAATGGCACTGACTTCATGTGACATTTAGGATGGACCAAAAGGCTTTTTGCTCTAGGTTATCATAAAAGCTTATTGCATGAACTTGAGATCAATTAGTTCAGGCCTTCTTATAAAGACCAGACTCTACAGAACGGGTGACAGAGATTCTTCTTGTGTGGCACCACATCTGTGAATGTGAATTTCTCTGGAACTGTGGGCACTTCTAAAACTTGCCTCAGGGCCTAACCATTTTACTTGTATCTGATAATGTATAATGTAGTGTGGTTCTCTGAAGCAGTTTACTGTTTTTTAATGAAAAATATGACATGTGCATTCAGGGCATTATTGTACAGCCTCTTGAGTTTGATCTTAGAAATAAAACTGAGTTGTATTATAGAGGAATTTGAACCAATGCAGTTTCATACATACTGCAGTGTATTCCCCCTGGGAAGCTTTTTAAGCCATTGGAGAATCTTTCCGATTTCAATTGGTTTGCTACAACATTTTATATCTGAGTTTATTCTACCTTCCAATAGATGGAAAACAGCAGTCCTAGCACCTTAATCTCAATGAGGTGGTGTTAAAAACAGGAAACTAAATTCTGTGCCTTTCTGTTTCGTGTGGTCCACAGCCGTTTTATAAATAATTGACTCTATAGGTGATTTTATTTGAATCAGCATGAGATGATTCTTATTATAAACGTGGAGTAAAATTAAAGTAAAACCTCTTTCAAAATCATGAAAGTGAAAAACAAAGTGGAAATATTTTACTAGTCCGAATTTTGACTTGAGTTGGACTTTAAACTGGCTTTAAGCACATCCCTGCTTGTACATTCATGCTTGTCTCTAGAATAAGCGGTCTCTTGTTTTCTGGGCTGGTCCTCTTTTCCCCAGTTGAAGAGCTACTAGGTAGCAGTGCAGATCGTCACAAATAATGCATATGAAAAAGTTTCATTCTGAAGTAATGGAATTATATTGCTTTCTTTACATCTGAATTTGTAGGAGAGGCTGTGTCTTGAGGGATTTAACAGATTAACATAATCCAGCATTAATTAGCAAATTGTTCCCCCCAAGCCTGATGTACAGTAAAACCAGAAACTGAAGTGAACCCGGAGCAGTTTTAAGAACATAAAAGCACAAACCATTTCATATTTTCTCTCCTGGATTGTCATTTTAATGCAAGAGAAAACTTCTGCTCACCAGTTTCTTTTAACAGACTCCTTGTTTTTTACATTGCTACAGGAGCTGTCACATTTTCCAAATTGCCCATAATTACCCCCTTTTCATAAACAAATGGAGGTATGTTCTTTATAAATTCATCTTGTAGGGTTCTCAAAAGCTCAGCATTCCAAAGCTGTAAATCTTCTGTCACTCTTAAGGCCCCAGCGATGATAAACTAAATTTATAGCTTTGCGTGTTTCACAGCTGCCTAAGAGGAACATTGACAAGTTTACACGAATCAGAGAGAAAACAGCCCTTAGCTAATTAATACTTGTCCACTAATAGTTCTTGCTGTTTTTTATTGTGCACATATAGTTTAGGGTATCCTGTGTTTATCTATCCCACTTATCCGACCCAAGCATCAGTGTGTTTATTCATCCCATTTATACAAATGTGCTGAAAAGCCAATCAAAATGGCAAACCACAGGCTTGAATGGGTCAAAGAAAGCACGTGGACACGAGGAAGGAAACTCCAATTTTGTTAAATTAGCTCTGGCGTGCTTTGCGTTTGAAGCTTTAAGCTGTCGCTAAGGAAAATTAATAGTTTGTTCTTTTAACTGTATGTCCCCAAAGTAACGTCTGATAAAGTGGAATCCTTGCTCTAATTTTAATCTTTGATTCTCTAATTTACATTCCATGAGTTCCTAAGAAAATATTTGCTGATTTTTATGTCTTGGCAGCTTTATGGCTTTCTGAATGAAGGTTCTCCCTGCTTTCTAAATATACAGATGGAAAAAAGAAACACAACATTTTCTGGAATGATAATACTATAGTTACAGTTTATGTACTTTCACAAAAAGTTGTCAATTGGTTTTAAGCCCTCTGACCAGCAATACAGCTTGTGCAGTCAGGCATTGCAGCTTGCCAATCACACGAAAGCTCGTTAGGTGCACTTTTACCCAACGAGCTCCAGGTGGAACAATGCCTGATCAGGTCACTTTTAAAAAGGCCTTAATTCAGAGCTTAGGTCACTGCAAGAAAAAGGCCACACTTAGTTTTCTGTGCATTCCATAATGCCTTGAATGTCACCAGAAGCAATGGAGAGGGCCATTGGCATGCTGCAGGCAGGTATGTCATGTGCCAGCGTTGCCTGACACTATGGAGTAAGCCACTACACTGTGTCCCAACTGCAGAGAAGGTTTCAGCAGACCAGCAGGACAGATGATCATCTGAGATCCGGTCACCCTTGAGTGACCACACCAGAGCAGGACTGACACATCAGACTGGTCTGATCAGAGAGATTGTTTAGATCTGCCACCTGTACTGCTGCTGAAACTGCCACCAGACACAATGCCAGCATCAGTGACAGGACAGTAAGGCTCCATGTTGCTGGCCTTAGAGCAAGGTGACCTGTCAGAGGCCCTCTGCTCCCACCTTAGACGTCACACCCGACTGGTTTGGGCCACAGAGGCTGCGATGGACTTGTCAACAGTGGCATCAGGTCCTCTTCATGGCTGAGTCACTCTTCAGCCTGTTCCACGCAGACGGGAGGGCCAGAGAGTGGAGGAGGTGTTGCATTTCTTTTTTCCATCAGTATATTTCGGAAACAAACTATGTTATAGTGACAAGACAATAATGTATGTCATTTCATTCATTGTAACTGTGATTGTGTGCTCCACATACACAGAAGCACTTTGTAGATTAAATCAGGAACCTAAAAGGAAAAAAATGGTACATTTTATTCATGTGAACCTCTTGTTACAGAGAGGTAACAGAAACGTACAGAATTAAAACACGAAAAAGGGTATTTCAGTGGCAATGCAGAACATTCCAGACACAGCTATCCATGTTCGCCACCAGATGGCAACGTTGCTGCACGGCGTTACGCGAAACCTCTGTGGATGGAAACGGGGAAAAAAGACCCTTAAAAGTGACTTGTGCCGGCTAATGAATCAATGCTTTGCTTCTCCGAGGACAGCAATTTTTCAGAGGCGCAGAGGCCGAAATACTGTCCTGCTAGGTTTTTTAATCACCTCATTTGTGTGTGAAGCATAACCCATCTAAAGATTTAACAAAACAGAGAACTGGCTGTGCGCGTATTTTGTTTGGAAGACATCTACTGTCGGTGAGCGAATTGTTGCTATCCCATTGTCTACTCTCTTGCCCTTGGGAATTAACAGAATAACCCGGCTAGACTCTTCCTGTGTGTCTAAACATTCAGCGTTGACAAAATAGGCTTCATGAAGAGCAGGCGCACTGTGTGGGTGGCATGGCAGTCACTGAAGGGATAAACGTCACTTTGCCCAAAACAGTGACTTATTCTATTTAAAATAATTAGAAAGATTAAATGCAGGGGTGTAGCCTTGTGACATATTTAGCCTGTTACATTTAGAATCTTTTTTTGCTTCTATAAATACATATTAATTTATGAATCGCATAAGCTGACTCATACAAGTGATATTGTTATGGCAGTTATTTTCATATTTTCTTCAGAAACTAAAAGGGAAGTAAACCGGGGGACATGGCCTCATACTGAGCCAGTCTTATAACCGATAAATTCCAGACATTCCGTTTAAGAGCACATGGGTTGTAAATTTTCAGTGCTGAGCACACAGATTATTCTGAAACAGCATCATGTGGACGCACATACCTTTGCTACTTGCCAAAACAGTGGCAGTACAGTCTTCATATGACTGCATCTCTGTACCTGCACTCAAAAATATACTGTATGGGAGAGGTGCTTTACGTGTACAAATACGAGCGACTCGGTACTTTGTAGAATTATTATGCAGCTTACGTTCCTGGTCTCGTAGTCTTGCTTTATTTCATACAGCTTTTTTAAAATCTCATCTCCGAATTAGATATTTAGAAATTTGTGATAATTTATCTGAAAACTAGGTTTTTCTGGAACAATTTTCAGAATTACATTTCACAAACGTTCCCTATGAACCTTTGTAGTTGGTCCGTGTGACTGGTTGTTATTTTTTAACTTTTTTTTGTTTAAAAAGATGTACAGTATGTATTATACATAAAGCATTCTTCTTACACACTGATGTACCAGTAAAATACGAAATTCCTGACTGTTGTGCAATTGCTGGGAAAGTTGCAGTCTAGCTGTAAAGGATCATAATGTAAACAGTAAAAGCTTTAATATTTTATTTTAAGGAAACTACATAACCTGGACTGGAATGATACTCATTCACAAACACTTGAAATTTGTAATCAGCACAGATAACACTTTTACTGATCCCAATCATGGTTCTGTTCCCATTTTGATTTCTTTTGCATCCTAAAACTGTAACTGTAAGTCTTAATCTTAAACATTAGGAAAGGTGTTAAAAAAACAATCGGGCTTTCACGTCAGCTTTATCTAAAAATCCAGCCATCCTTGTCATTGAAGTGCTTTTGGCATAAATGTGCATTCCACATTACTGCAGCATTAATGAAGAAGAAGGGACTTTCACATTCTATATCCAATTCTGAATTGTTATTGTTATCTGATCTACTCTGTAGTGGAACTGTTGGCGCATAATAGCTGTTACCCAGGTGGCTGCTGCACTTCAGTGGAGGATGAAGTGGTATCCCCCTCCTTTATGTACTTGGCTTTGGGATTCTTTGGAATGAAAAGTGCTGTACAAATGCAGGCAGTTATCCTTAGCTTGCATCACAGCACCTACTCCTTTCACTTGTCTAGTGAACAATTGCAGTGATGTCAGAGACAGCAATATTGCCCCATCAGCTGATCATACTTTTACTTTGGTTGTGTGCTAGCCCTGAGGTGAATAAGGAATAAATGCCTCTGACAGTGCATGTGTAAGAAGACAGTGTGCATGGTCCTCCACCCTTCCTTGTACTGCTAAGGAGGGATGATTTCAAGCTAGGTTGTGAGGATTATGAGAAAAGCAAGCCTTTTAACTCTGTCACACCTAAAACCAAATTAATCACTGTTTTACTCATACACAACATTAAGAGCACCATTACGTCGGCACCATAGCACTCTAATACCTAAAAGAAGCTCTGAAGGTCCAATGTGTACTCCAAAACTCAGCAACATCTAGACGTACTGTACATAAAAAAGATTTTAAATTATTATATTCCAGCAGCAAAAATGGGAATTAGAGTGGAGTATTAAGAACTCCAAACAGCTATTTGATTTCATTATAGGCCAAATACTGCATATATAAAAAGAAACAGGTTATGAGGCTTTCTCATTCTGAAAGAGGCAGCTGTGATATCTGGAGCTTAATTGGTGCTGGAGCACTCAGTATTTCCACATTCCAGCAATTTCAGGAGCACAGCAGATAGCGATCACACCCATTGCATTGAGCCTTATGGCTAAGTTATTAAGACAAATGTGCCTTTCTCACAGATGACATTCATCAATAGGATTATTGTATAGGAATCAGTAGGAGCTTTGATGCAGTGGAAAGAAGTCTGTCCGGCCCTGAGGCACAAATAGTCACACTGAGCGCCTGGAATATATTTACTTCAGTTTGTTCCAGGAAATGAACAAATAGCTTTGTAGTCCCTATTTTTTTATGTCCCTAAGTCTTGCTGTTGTGCGAAGCACTGTGAGAAATTCAGAGCTCTTGAGATTATAAACATCTTTTCAGTAATGGCTGTGGCTTTAATTTAATGGTTTTCTAGCCGACTGCGTATCCTGAAAATGTATGACCCTAAATTTCTGGATTTCCAAACAGGGCTTATGCCTGTGTATGAGTGATCTATTTATATATGTAGCAGTTTAGGCTGCAGTGAAAGCTAATGGCTAAGAATTCCTTAAGCTGGGCATCTCACACATACCACAGTTTTGGGGTCAGTGTGCTATTGCTCTATCTGCTATTGTCTAAAGCTATCGCATTGCTGTTGTAGATTGTGTTAGTTTTTGCTGGGTAGGACAATCTGTAAGAGCTTCTTCTGATAACATACTGTAATCTTGTACTTCCAAGGGTACGGATAGTAGTTTCAGATTTTCCACTCTCACTTCCCGGGAATCATTTTAGCCACTCCTGCTGTAAAAACTGCTCATTTAAACCATGAAGAATAAAAGAGAACTTTATTGAGATAGCTTAAGACTCAGTTCATGATAATGCAGTTCAAAAAGTTTTTGCCCCTTATCTGTTAAATACTGTTATTACTTATAATTGCTAATGCTCATAAAGCCTATACATGGTCTAAAATATAGAGAAGGAAGGTAGTGAATGTTCTTATTCAGTAACCCCTTCTTGAATTTTTATAGTGTAAGTTTCTCACTATATGCTTAATCTTTTTTTAATCTTTTTTTCATGGCAAGCTGTGAGCCACAAGGAGAACTAGTGTGAATAGTTAACGGGGGATTTCTCTGGGCTTTTTAGTAGATGACAACAAATAACCTGAGTAATGAGAAGCAACTTGAAAAATCACACATCTAACTCAGTATTACAGTCTCTGCTAACCTTAAAACTAGCAATGTAATTATCTTCAAAAGCATTTAGAGAGCACCCAGTTGATACCCAGCTGCAGTTGATGTACTCACACTTCGCTGTTGTTGACACATTAATAAGAAATGAGCACCTCATCATGAAGAAAAGCTTGGTTTTGATACAAATGTCCATTTGCTCAGTACACTCCTTGTTGCATTATTCACATTCAGGAAAAAAACAGTACCAACAAGTTTAGATCAATACCTACAGTATATAAGGCCATAGTACCTATGAGACCCATCAGAAAGGAACAGCTGCAGAACAGAATCAATGCTATTGATGTAACAACATATTTGACTCTAGAACTTCAAATCCTGAAAATCACACCAATAAATGCTTATTTTGAATCTTACACCAATGCTGAAAAGATGTTGTGTTCAATATTGTTTTTTTTCACTGGGATGCCTGCTGTCAGATATTCTGCAAAAGGAATCCTAGAGGAGACACATGAGAAATGAGATATTATGATCTTTAGCAGTAATATACACTGCACTGAGGGAATATCTGATGCTGAATGATTAATGTCCAAATCAGATTTTACAGATAAAAATGTAATATTTTGAACATTATAATACCACCAAGCATCAATCTGACACTGTTGTGTTCAAGCTATATTTCTGTGATAGGGGAGAGGTTAGGTTTTATATCTCTCCATCGGCTTGGAGAGTTCTGATATACAGGTAGGTGCTATACCTGTAGGTCAGGGGCTCCAACCTGGATCCTGGAGAGCCTCAGGATTGAAATGAGGCAGCAACGTTAACTACTGGGCCACCATGCCAGCTCTATTAAAAACCACTTCAGTTCAAATTAAAACTCGTTAACAGAAAACCCATTACCAAAAACAAAACTCTTTCAGAAATACTGTGGAAAGCGTATAGAATTCCAAATCCTTCAGAGCTGTATTGGGCATGTTTACTTAAAGGTGCTTTTACTGTTTTCAGGAGTCTCCAGTCATGTCCCCATGGTCAGAGTCGATGACACAGCTCATGAAGAAGCTAGACCAGCTAAATCTGGATATTGAAGAAGCCCTGAGTAGTAACTCCTCACCCTCTGACACTCCTGGAGTTCAGCGGAAGGAGATGGTAAGTTTGACATCATATTAAGGTCTGAGACTTTGGTGATTCTGTGCCTGAGTTCACTTTATACTCTGCCTTTAAGCACATACCCTATCATTTGTTTGCGTGTTTCATGGAAATAATTCGGTTTTTCTCCCACCCTCAGTTTCTTTCATCCTCCTTATTAATAATGACAACAGAAGCAATTCCTTTCACATGTACTGTAGGTTAATTACAGTACATCCTGGCAGCACACAAGTCACGTGTGAAACATAAGACTTGATCATACTGTGTAAAGTATTGTGTAGCCCTTAGCCAAACAATTAAATTTTGAATTTAGGAAGTGCTAAATATTATTCAGTATAATAAAAGTGAATAAATACATGACTATTAAGAGTTGGAGACTGTAAATGTTATTAATAAAAGATTAGTGTCTTCCACCAGCTTGTATCTTCCTTTGATATGTAATTGAATGTTTAATGGGGTCTAGATTCCTAAAACAGAACTAGTAAAGTTGTCTCCGTTGAGACAAGACTTTCAAGTACAGGACATAGATGCATATTTTCATAGCTTGATCCCTATTATTCAGACACAAAAACTATACATCTACAACATAGACATTGCCATTTTGATTCTCAATTATTGATTTTCTCAATTATCACCTCTTCCTCATTGAGACCTTGCTGAAATACTTCAAATTAGTTTTAAGCTCTGACATGAACTAGCTTTAGTTTTTTTTTAGTTTGTTAGTTTTCATAATGTATTTAGTCAGGCTTTGTATTTTTCAGTTGAATTTGAGGTATTTCTTTCTTCAGCAGTTGTAAAGATGTCGTCTAAAATAGTATGTGATTAGCAGGGGAGTTTGCCAACCATTGGAATTAAGGACTCATTTTATGTTTTATTTTAATTTATCTGTTGTAGTGGTTCTGTTAAATTAGGTGATGTGACTCTTCCACATTTGTTTATTCTTTAATTTGCAATTCCAAGCAACACTAAAGTTATTCTTGAAAGTTTATAGGTTTGTAATTGGAATCGAAGAAACAGGGAATTTGATCCAGGAAGAGAAGCAGATTTTATACTCACACTCCTTTTCATAGCCTCATTTTAACTCAGGTTATAAAATGTTATGAATGTCAATATGAACTGGGCTTTGTCCACATACAGAGTTCTCATGATGAATTACTCAAAAGATATGTAGATGTTCTGCAGTTGGTCCTGTGTACAAAATACTGTGTAGGATAAAACCTGGTACAGTAAATCTTCTGACACTGCAAAACAATCACAGCAGTTTTAAAAAAATGTTATGGAGGCTTTTAGATCAACATTTATAATGCAAGTAGTTCTAAGAAAGTGAAGTTCGTGACACAGAGATTTGATTTTCCCAATTCACATATAACAGGCGCACTGACTGTGACACGAACGCCTTGATTACTCATAGTATTATGTAATGGATATGGTAGAAACATCTCGAATAAGCCCTTTTATTTAGTTGATGAAGGCTCCCAATTTGCTTGATGTGCTAAGAGAGACATTACTGGCGGACATTCCTTCTACGCTACGCAGGAACAGCTGAGACAGACCTCCATTGTGCTACAGGTTTCACTAGGACTGTGAAACATGTTGTTTACAGCAAGAGTTTCTCATGATGCCTTGCGTCATGCCTCCAACAGCACTATATTGGTACCAAGGGACAATAGTGTCCTTTTTGGTGTTCAGGGCAGGAGAGCACATATATCAGTATTCATGTGGAGATTTCAGTGCCATTACAAAGGTTGTGTGGTGTAGTCAGTTGGCAGGAGTAATATACTTTCAGGCAAATCAGACCAGCTAAACCAGGCAAACTATCATATTGTATTGAGTGGACAGTGCAAGAAATTCATGTTGAAGCTGACTCTGGAGAGTCAGGAAAGAGTATGTATCCTGAGACATAAGTATGTGTATAATACTGTACTGACCAGGAAGAAACTTCTAATGTTTGAACTTAAAAGTATTTTATAATGCTAATAAAAGAGAACTACAGTAAATGTGAAGAAGTAGAAAAAGCTCTGCTTTTCAAGATTTTTGGCTCTGCTTCCCTTGTTTGATTTGCCACCACTACAGTCTCCGTCCTGTCGAGGTTTTCCTTCAGCGACGGGCATCCAGTTGACTTTTCATTACTTGCTGTTTTTTTTCAGTCTGCTGCCGTTCTGGGGACGGTAACAAACCAGGCCTTGGGCGAAAAAATCAATTTTGCAAAGCAAGACGGAAAATGCAGAAACCCGGATGATTTCTCCTTTTCCTTTTACCCTTTAGCGGGATCAGGAGCGACACTGAAACAAAATAAGGTAAGTGGTGGATTCACCTCTCTGAGCCTGCTTGCTTTCTTCTTTTTGTGCTTCGTTTATGTTTTCTAAAGCCAAGCTAATCTGAAATGTTAAAGGTCGTTGACAGTGATGAAGGTGCTTCTACCATGGAATGCCACACAACTTATACAACAGACCATACAACTGGAAAAAAATACCTACATAGTGTGCTGTCCATTCAAAATAACCGAAGTGCCCATCTTTAACCATGAATGTAAAATTTTACAGTAAATCTTTATCATTTTACCTATGATTTTTAAAAATGATTTCCACTTATGTCCATTCTTTGTTACTACACCCAGAGTCCGTCCAACTCCCCATCTTGTAAAATTGTAAAAATAAGTTCACTTTTTTTACTGTGAAACAAAACAGTAAGAGAAAAGTGGAGCCTCAAAAAAATCTGTGGTGAGAAGAATATGAGAACATTGTATTAAGAAAAAAAGTTACAAAAGAAAAGAGGCCACTAGATCCATCTTTCTCATCCAGTAACTATTGAGTTATTAATCCCAGAATTCCATCAAACCTTCTTTTTTGAAGGTTCCTAGTGGCTCAGCTCCCCTATAGAGAGGATATTTGTGGATACAGAGTTGGCTACTGTTGTTAGACCTCAATCTTACTCTACTGAGACCCTATCGCTGTTCCATCACTGTCCCCTGGGTCTGGCTTCTGTGTTGACATTTAAAAACTGGATTGGATTGACATTTTCAACACTTTCAGTCAGGTTAACAGCTCAGAAGTATCTTTGATTTTTCTTTTTTACTGTCTGAAATAATTCAGTGCTTTTAATGTGTCCATTTACAGTGTAGTAGGAGCAGGACAGGCAATGGGTAGCAGCCTACCTATAACCCTGTAATGTAAAAGCATCCCATCCTGGGGTCCTCTGAGCGCTGTTAATGCTGCAGAAATTCTGACCTCCTAAGCCTTAAGTCTCCGTTATCGACTTTACTTTTTAATGCACAGGACAGCAATCCTTCTTGTTCTAGAGTTACTCGCGGTGCCCTGTATTATTCCATGTCATGCACAGAACAGATCTGCAGTTTTCAGCCCATTTAATAGCATCAGATTGATTGAAAGCACACAGCCCGTGGATGTGGAACACTACTAAATGATAGACAATGCATGGAAATACCTAAATGATACTCCATTCCATGATTGTTGCAATAGTCACAAACTGACCATTAGCATGCTGTAATGGACATTTCAGTATGGCATTTTTTTTAACACCACTTTTCACCAACTTGAAACCGCAAAACAACAATTTCCCATGGTGTGCTTGTATCTTGAAAATGATTTGTGTATCGGTAAATAAGTGGTTGCTGTTAAATCACTGTTTACTGTAGTTGAAGTTATCCATATATCCATCTATTTCACTCATAGAAAGTACTCTTTCATTAAATGTGTTCACCCACACATTCTTATGATATTCAACATCTGTACATCTTGTGTTTCTAGAACGAATTCAGCTCTTGAAGAAACAAAATGCATAACTGAAAGCTGCACGATTCGTAATGATAAATGTATTGTGATAAGACACAGAATTTGCATGAGTAATGGCTTTCCTACATACTGCATAGACATTCCAGTAATTTGAAGTGTTTCAAGGAAGACTTCTTTTTTCTTTTTCATATTTCCCAGCATCAGCTTCTTGTGTTTATTTTGGGAGCCTGACCTGTTTCCATTGGTTTTTTTGTGACCAAATGTCCAAAAGCTCTCGAAGAGGGAAGGAAAATTCATTCTGGCCCATTTCTGTACTTTCTGCTAACATTCAAATTATGTTAGAAAACCCTGTTTCAAAAACCTTTTGTGGAGAAAATGAATCAGCAGTGATAATTGAAGAAAACCTCTTAATTTGCTGTCGAGGAATAGTCAGGCTACACGCATGCCCAGTCTTTAAAAACATTACACAAACCCGTTCTTTAAAATACTCCTCAGTACAGCTAGATTTGGCATAAACGCCATAGTACACAATGTCTAATATAAATATTAAACTTCAGATCATAAACTAACTGACTTGAACCCACTGGTGTGAAAGCTTCTTCTTCTGTAAGGATACTCACTGTGCAGCTGTGAACTGTTTTTCTGGAGGAATGCCAACAATTGCATTTGAAACAGGTTTTCCGCATCAGAGAAAGTAAATTAAACAGCTTTTCTTTGCAGTAATCCAAACAAGATACTCCTTAAGTAGAGTACTGTATTTAATTCATGAACTTTGAATGACTTCAAGAAGAACTGCTTTTGGTGTTTGTGAGAATCTGTACTTTGTACAGGATCCTGATCAGAAGTGCAGTAATTTCATTGTATCAGGAAATGCAAGATAAAAATGTGGGGAAAAAAGGGAAAAAGACAAAAAGATCAAAGAGATGCAATAATGTAAAGAATGTCTTAAGGTTTTTGATAATTTTTAAGGGTTATTTTAATAACTAGAAAAGGCAACACTTTTTAAGTAGGCTCTTGATAGATATTGTGCAGAGATATGTGGAAAGAGAGCACTTATTAGATTAATGGCTTATAGTGAAAACTGCACCCTGGAACAATGGAATGTAGTACATATGCAAATGGCACATTGCATAGACAGGCACTGTACAATTCACAAAGCACTATCTCAGTAGGAGTTCTGGTGATTTACAGTATATATCCTAGTAGCACAATGCATGCCCCCTAGTGGACACTGGTAATGTTAATATCCTTTTTTTGTGTACAGTAGAGATGGTTGACCAGGATAACTAACACTGACCCCGCTGTGCATCAGTATCTTGCATTTAAAAGATTAAGATTACATTGTTTGATGTACACATAGGTGAAAAATCACATCAGTTTCATAAATTTGGAAAACCAGCATATTTTTTCTTACGAATTTGGCACAATTCCAATATGATACTATGGTACTGTGCACATAGTATTAAAAGAGATAATTTGAAATAACAATTACATCCTATGCATGCATTTAAACTGTAACTCATCTCTTGGGCAGCTCCTGTTGATTAGCATTTTAGTAAGCAACCAGGGCATTTTGGCGAACTTGTACACAGATTTCTGATTTTTCATGTGTCTCAATAATTTTATATCACCCTGTTATTTTGAATTGTGTAACGATCACTGGTTTAACAAAATTAGACTCTCTAGAAAAAATGCCAAAAACATATACATATTTCGGTTTCCATCGCAGGATAAACAACTTTTGAAAGCATGGCTGGAATGTGTCTTTGGTAATTCAGAAGCTTAGATGAGGAGGGTAACTTATCACTGGCCTCTTACAAACTTTGCAACCCCTGTAAATATTTGAGGTTTGCATTAGGCTTAGAGCCAGGCAAAGCATTCGCAAACAAAGATTATAAAGCATTTAACAGGATTTTGGGGATTAAACTTTGTGTCAGGTGGAACTGGAGAAATGAGTAGCCATGGGATTTATTTAAACTTGAAAAGCACAGCAAATAAAAACAATATTTTTATTTAGAAGACGCTTCTGAGTTGTCTTCAAATTCATACCTGAAAACAGGGTTATAGCAAACACATTTTCTGAATTTTTGTTAAGTTGGAAAAATGTGATTTGGATCTTGACATTCCCTCTTGCAAAATGTCTTTTCCAGCTGTTCTTTGAGCTTGGGCAACTTACTGTAAAAGCTAAATAATCCAAGAAGCAAACTGATGACTTAAAGTGCTTTACTCCTTTACTAGTTATTTAGCATTTTTATTACATTCCTGAAAAGTTACTTTCAAATAATGAAGAGCCCTTCCTTTTTAATTGGAAGATTATTACATTATGATTTTAAGGTTTTACGTTTAATACAGTATCTTCTTTTACAGTTTTAGCCTGCAAGTCAGCGAGATATTCTGAAGATATTAAAGGTTATCAATTTATCCCAGGACCCAGATCCATTTTAGCACTGGGAATAAAAAACGGCTATTTCTCAGCGTTTACCTGAACGAAACTGAAGACATTCTAAAGATTTTAAATATTAAAAATAGATCAGCAAGCCCGAGTGCTCTATTCATTAACCAACAATCTTATCATATGGCTTGGAAATCGTAGGACTTTTTGTATTTTAGCTGAACACTTGTGGATGGGGACTAGGAGTGTTCTGTGTATCTTCATCACATGGTTTCTCAAAACCAGGATTCAGGGGACTCTGTTTGGAGATTTTGTTTAGATCTTGTTGACAAGCTCTAACGAAGAAAAAGGAATGTGCCTGAGACAAAATCAGGACATAACGTAAATAGATTTGCCAAAGTTGAAAACTAACTTGAGAAAATTGAGAAATTAGAAAAGCTGGTCACGTATGCACGTGCATGTGATTCTTTCAATTTTGTGCTAGAATATGTAATACATGTTTATTTCATCTTCAAATAGCTCAAGGTAGGCAGACTGAGGTACATCTATAGCTGTTGTGTAGAGTTCACATAAAACTTCCAAGTGGGACTGGAGTCAGACAGTTGAATGGGTAATTGGATTGAGGGTAATGGAATGATTGAGCTTTGTGCACTCAAACAAAATGAAGTCTGGTTCTCAGGGAAGATTATGGAGTCAAAAAGCTGCTAAGGCATTTTGAGTCTTCAGAAAGCTAAGTCAAGGGTTCAGACCACAATGTAGGGAGCCAAACACACCGTAATGATGGATTTTTTTATAATCAATTAATCTAGAAAAATATTTTCAACAACACTAACTATAAAAATACACTTTCTTGTTGTATGTGTGATCTTCCAGATTCTTAACAGAATAATATATAAATAATAAAATATGACATTAAATACATAAAGGAACTTAATTAAAATACAATGTTTGTCTTAAAACTGTTCAATAAAATTAGAATGCAGAGCCTTACTCTAGTCACAATGGCTAGGAAAATACCTCAGATGTTTTATGAAGAAAAGCTAGAATCAGCTGTCTTTCATTTGTCCTTCATACTTGAATCCTATTGAAATTTGGATTTTTTAACATTAAATTTATGTTCTTAATTGAGGTTCAAGAGGGATAACAACAGATAAAACCAATTACACCAAGAAATTTTAAATCACAATCATTACTGACTGTTGCTATATATACTGTATATACTGTACACACTACTTCTTGCATTTCCACCTTTGCAGCTACTCCCAGGTTAAGTCTTCATTCTGAATGGGGGGTCTACTCTCCTCATCCGGTGGCCAGGAAGCTACCCCTTAACCAAGCAGGTTAAGTCAAAACGTATTCAACTTAAATACTCAATAAACATTTAAAAGGCATGTGATTCTTGGATGTCATTATTTCTTGTGAAATAGATATAAGGTATTCCCCTGGGCAGCAATACTTGAGTTTAATGTTCTTTTCAATTAAGTTTTCAAACTGTCTTTTTAATGCTCTGTTAATAATGCTCTCCCCATCAGAAAGAGATCCTTTGTCATTACACTCATTAATATTGCCCCTGGGGGTTAATAGCTAGCCAGGCATTACTTCTTTAGCAGGCATTTGCTGACCTCCTGCTCAAGACGAGAACAAATTTGAAAACAAGTTAAGTATTGAACGGCCCTTTCCATGGCAGTTGAGATAAAAAATGGATTTTCAAGATATTGTTCTCAAGGAAATAACAACCTCTGTTTAAAGTGGTTTGTAATGGATTCACTCGAAGTGAATTACAAATAACATTATCTGTGACCAGGACAAAAAGGGAAGCTCTGGGAAGACAATATTGTCTTTTCCAGTGACTGTAACATAGGCAGGGGAGAAAGCATTTGTATTTTTTAAATATTTCTGGTATGCATTAAAACTCTTGAATGTGTGCTCTTAACCTACCCCTAAATCTGTGCTCATAAAAACAGCACTAAAATATATTCACTGCACCTGTCTGCAAAATAGAGGCAAGTCTGTCTTTTCCAAGTACACTGGCTCAACTCACCTTATTAATGTAGATTGCGTACAGGACATTGGTTGTCTGCTTTAATGATATCTTAGGTAACACTTAAAAACATCTCTAAACAAAGTGTGGAATTTTAAGAACTGTTTTATGGGGTTTTCTTTCGCTTCAACTTGGAATTAATAGATGTTAATTAAACCCCCTGTGGCACTGTACGTGCCGAGGCCCCCTATAAGAAATTGTAAATACTGTAATAATCTTAGAAGGGGTCCATTTTGTTTGTTTGTTTTGAAACCAAGGTTATTGTATAGCAATATCTAAGAAAAACATTCTCGGGTGACCATGAACAAGCTCGGTTCCTGAGACCTTGTGGACCAAAAGGAGCCATCACAAGAAACACAAGCAACGCTAATCAGAAAGAGAAGGGGTGGCCTGTGTATGGAGGACCATCTGTCAGAGCTGCTTCTCTGGTTCACCTTCCACCCAACAGGTGGCTTTGTTGCTTGTAAAGCGGGTTAAATAAAATAAGAGGCTCAATGGGATCAAGACAGATTACTAGCCAAAGCCAAGCTCATGAGAGAGAGATTTGTTCTGCTTCAAGGAAGGTTAAGCTGCTGGCTGTGCCCTGTGCAAGACATGCCGCCACAGAGTGTCAAAATATAGGCAAATCAGTGGGCCAGTGCTGGCTTTCCAGCTGCGGCAGAGCTGTGCAACTGCACTGTTTCTCTCTTTCACCTCAAAATCCAAATGGGCTTGTGTCTTGGAAAGGAACACAGGCATAAACAGAAGGAAGACAGTTCAAATAGAAAAGGCTGAGTCCAACCCATTGCTGGATGATTTCGAATCCAAAATATCTCAGGGAAACTGAGCTCCGCAATATCAGTAATGCTAGGCTAATGTTGCCTTCAGAAAAGTTGAGCTTGATAAATTTAACAGATGGTTTTGTTCAAATGCCTTATTTAATTTTTCACTTAATTAAGATTTGCAACTGTTTTAACATGCCTTTATACTGTCGTTCTTCATTACACTTCTTAGAAAAAATTGACAGCAGCAAAGTAGTAGTAGTGTAGGAAAGGCCAACGGAGGAATGTTGAAACCATAGAAAACTACAGCTAAAATATTGTTAGACTACAGTAAAACCTTATCAGAGGTGTGAAAAACCTAAGACTTTTTTACATTAAATCTAATATCTTGACATCTAAATCTTCACCAACTGTTTCGTTTATTTTTTGCCAGCAATTTGGTGCCATTGGAAAATGTTACTTCCTTTTCAAAATAGTTTAGCCGTCTGCTTGAAACCATACCTCTATGGTTTTAAGAACTTTATCACACTACATAACGTTTTTCAACAGATTTGTGAAGGGAGGTCAAATTATAATTTTGCCCATTTATTATAAATATCCCACCCCCCGAGACCCTTTTGAGCATCTTCCATCATGCTTTTGTAGCAGCTGCTGGGACCACTGTCTGTGATGAATGAGGAGATGGGGTCGTCCTGTAACCCTCGTCCTTATAGTCAGGTTGCTATTTGTTCAGCCGGGCCAGTTACACGAGTTACACTACACTATCCTAATGAAATCCATCACCTCATTGAATTAGGTACTGCTGAAAAGGTGGAGAATGTATTGGGCAATCCAGGGGAAAATTTGGCATGGACACCCCTACTGTTTTAGAAACATCCTGGGATTTTTAATGACCATGGAGAGTCAGGAGATCACTATAATGAGACATTAGGACTCAAACAGGCTGGGGACCCTACTGGTCCCACTAACACCTCTTCCAGCAGCAATCTTAGCTTTCCCAGGTTTCTCCCATCCAGGTACTGGCCTGGCTCACATCTGCTAGGCTACAGTGGGTTTATATAGCTGCTGACAAACAAACTCAAGGCATTCTGGTTTCAGTTCTGGAAGAAAACAGAAATTGTCATGATCCTAGCACCAGCATCAAGAAATCTAATTTAAGCAAATAGACTTTCACTGCTTTAGAATGGGCTGGACTGTATCCTTGTATGTTCACATTTACAGTATATGAATGTGACATTTGTATTTATATAGTTGCCCACTATATTTCTGAGGTCTATAACAGCTTTATTGTTACTTCTTACACTCTATTGTTATATCGAGAGCACCCTGTTGTTTTTATGATTCAGTATCCGGTGACTCTTTCTGAACTGCTTTTCTTACTGGATTTTCAGTTAAGTTTTCAGCTATCATTGGAATTGCTGTTGTGTATTTCTCAGGTGAATGTGGTGTACTTCCTACTAGATTTATATTGTTATAACAATCATGTCATCACCTAACAAACTGACTGACCTTTGAAATGAAGTAAAAACTGAATTATTTTTTTCCCTGGTATCTTTTTTACAAACTTTGATTTAAATTTTCTGCTGCAAGAGGAATTTGGGTGCACATGTGCTTAATTGGCACCACTGCGTGTATACAGTACCTCATTCTCCTCATTTAAAAGCCATAAGAAGACAATGCCCATGTTTCCATAGTTATGCATTCACTATCTGGAATGTCAGCGTTATTCCATCTTCTTTAAATCTATTTTGTTGGCAGAAGCAGTGGAAATCTCAGTGCCGCAGAGATGCGTGAAATGGGTTTCTCTCTCTGTGCCTCTATTTCTCTTTCTCGCACTGTGCCTTAATTCAAGTCGTTGAAAGAGCATACCAAAGATCTTTCATATATTGTGCTAAATCTGTGAATTTTGTGGTGGGGTCTTCTCCTACCTCTCAGCACAGAGAATAACAATGATAAGAACAATACGTAGTGGTTTTCTCAGACAGTATAGAACTCTGCATCCTGTGTCAAGTGAAGCAAATCTAAGCAGAGGCTTTTTTGTTTTCGTCTGTACCATACTAGTTCAGCCTGAACACACCTGAAAGTGTTCCATTATGAAGCAAAGCACTAATCCATCAGAGCAGTTTAACCAAAAGGAGATGCTGGCTGACTGCCCAGAAGCTGTCCGAAAGTCCCAACTTCCCTTCTTTTTTAAAGGGAATAGAATGGCATCAGAAAACGATGACCTTTCATCTTCCGTTGCACATTACCTGTACAGTTTAGATGTGTAGCAACATGCACTTTAAATTAAATTACATCCCTTTGAAAGAGCACCATATCAGGTTTAGCAATGTCGTTCACACTTCAACTGTAATTTGTGGCAATTTCTTTAGCAGAAACTTAAACTGGATTTATTTAAATCCAGGCAATCCTGAACTTTTAAATTAAAACTCTTATGAGTAGCTTTCTCATAGGTTTGAAAATATTTGCTTTTTTTGTCCCAACGAATGCATACATTCATTATTATACAAAAAGCAGAAATCAATAAATCGGATCTATAACTTTTGTGTTATTGTCACTTGTTACCACCCATTAGAATTCACAAGATCAATTATTATCACAATCATTATCAACCACGTATACGGTGAATCTGACATCATAATTTAATTTATATTTCCATGCTGATGTGTAAAATCAAAGTAATTCTATCAATCTAGATACAATGGCAGCATTGCTTGGTTATTTTAAACATGTCAGAAGTAAACTTTTGTGTGTACATTAAAAAACAGTTATATTATGTGTAGTCTGATTTAGGCAGTCTTATTAAGATGTGAGATTTTATCATTTATTCATAGCCATCACTTTTATAAGTAAATCAGTGCTTGGACCACTCACTGCAAATCAAAATAAAAACTGAAAATTAAAGAACAAAATATTTCTACTACATATCTAATCAGCCACTAAGATTTTATTTTACTTTTTAATAATGATTTTATAAAATGTCTTTCAAGGAAAATAACCTTAACAAAACATTGTGCATTAAAAACCCAAACTATGATTTTGTAAAGACCTCTGTCCTCAACTGTTTACAACAGAAGACCAAATTTGGTCAGTACTGTCTAATTCCCCTAACAGCCGATCTGGATAACCATTCAAATAATACATTTTTCTTCAACTGAGAATAACAAAAAGTGATTGATAACTTGGTTTCCCCTGACATAATTGTGTGTCAGTTTTATGTATGTTTGATGGACATACTAAATATAGAAAGGAGCTTTCCTGTGGTAGAGTTCTATTTAAAAAAAACAGATGAGTCTGTGCTCTGGGGAATACATCTGTTCTAGCAAATATCTCTGGGTCACTTTGAAACTTCACACACGTAGTTTTTCTTGGATAGAAGTGAAAAATGACAATTTTCCCATCACGTTGAGAACAAGAAGGCTTCACATCGGTCTCTAGCTCTCTGCAATTAAAGGAAGTAAAGTGCAAATTGTGCAAAGTGAAGAATACAGGTGTCAATCCCTCCAAGAAAAAGACCCCCAAGAAACAAATCTCCCCATAGACCATACACAAGCTATCTCTACCATGTATTACAGCCAGCAGCCATATCACCCTGCAACTCACAACTAGCAGCCCACTGAAGCTCAGCAGGTGTGAGCCTGGTCAGTACCTGGATGGGAGACCTCCTGGGAAAAACTAAGGTTGCTGCTGGAAGAGGTGTTAGTGGGGCCAGCAGGGGGCGCTCACCCTGTGGTCCACGTGGGTCCTAATGCCCCAGTATAGTGATGGGGACACTATACTGTAAAAAGGTGCCGTCCTTCGGATGAGACGTAAAACCGAGGTCCTGACTCTCTGTGGTCGTTAAAAATCCCAGGGCGTTTCTCGAAAAGAGTAGGGGTGTTACCCCGGCGTCCTGGCCAAATTTCCCATTGGCCTTAACCAATCATGGCCTCCTAATAATCCCCATCTATGAATTGGCTTCATTACTCTCTGCTCTCCTCCCCACTAATAGCTGATGTGTGGTGAGCGTTCTGGCGCACTATGGCTGCCGTCGCATCATCCAGGTGGATGCTGCACATTGGTGGTGGTGGAGGGGAGACCCCATTACCTGTAAAGCGCTTTGAGTGGAGTGTCCAGAAAAGCGCTATATAAGTGTAAGCAATTATTAATTATTATTATTATAATTATTACATTACTTCATGAAAGCTGTACTGTATGTCATATCTGTCCTGCACTGGAATATACGGTGTATAATAATCATAAATGGCAATTGAGCGTTTGTGCTTTTTGGCTATTGGAATTTCCATGCAGTTTTGAACTGGAGAACAATTGTCATAATAAAAGTAATAACATAAAAACCTGGACAGGAGAATAATAGAATGGAGATGTCTGAAAAATGGTACGATCAGGGACCTGAAAAGGTTCTTAACTAGATGGTATCAACATCCTACAAGATAATAATAATAATAATAATAATTGCTTACACTTATATAGCGCTTTTCTGGACACTCCACTCAAAGCGCTTTACAGGTAATGGGGACTCCCCTCCACCACCACCAATGTGCAGCATCCACCTGGATGATGCGACGGCAGCCATAGTGCGCCAGAACGCTCACCACACATCAGCTATCAGTGGGGAGGAGAGCAGAGTAATGTAGCCAATTCATAGAGGGGGATTATTAGGAGGCCATGATGGGGTAAAGGCCAGGGGGGAAATTTGGCCAGGACACCGGGGTTACACCCCTACTCTTTTCGAGAAGCGCCCTGGGATTTTTAATGACCACAGAGAGTCAGGACCTCGGTTTTACGTCTCATCCGAAGGACGGCGCCTGTTTACAGTATAGTGTCCCCGTCACTATACTGGGGCATTAGGACCCACATGGACCGCAGGGTGAGCGCCCCCTGCTGGCCCCACTAACACCTCTTCCAGCAGCAACCTTAGTTTTTCCCAGGAGGTCTCCCATCCAGGTACTGACCAGGCTCACACCTGCTTAGCTTCAGTGGGTTGCCAGTTGTGAGTTGCAGGGTGATATGGCTGGCAAGATGGTTGTTGATCATACCACTAGCACGAGGATCTGGAGATTGATATGAGAAGGAAGCAGAGATTCACAGAAAACTGCAAGTCCCTGCCCTTCCAAAGAAACACAGCAGAGGACCAGGCAGTAGGTCTTTTCAGCACGACTCAACTTCTTTGCCAAGTGCCATAAAGCAGACCATGCCTAAGGCATCAGGTTATGAACTGGTCTCATTGTGAAAACCTCTAGCGTAGCCTGCAAAAAAATAAAAATGAGAATAATAGCATCAATATCTCATAAGACTAAGAATAATATTATTCTTTAACTAGTTAGTAAAATGAGCTATTAAGTGGGAGATGTTCAAGGAACGTAGGCTTGAGATCATTTGAAAAGGCATTCTTGGAGTAGAAGCTGCTCACTTTACACTCAGCAAAGCTTTTGAAATGCTGTAACTGTTGTACATTTCAATAATACAGATGGAAGCATTCAGGCACAGAGCTCTGAAGGCGTGGAGGCCTGCCGAGGTTCATGTAATCCTCACTGGACATTGCATAACCATACGCATTCCTGGCTTTCGTGGTTTGCCATGCTAATTCACAATCGCCATCTGGCAAAGATGCAGAACCATAAAGATGTAATTTATAGCTATTGCTCTTTCATGTTATTGCATTTCTGAATCATTGCAGATTCTGTAATGAGTGGTTTGATTCTCTGTCGTTATTTCTACCTCACATGCCAGCTGACTCTTAAGGCTTGGGAGAAAGCTTTTCAAAGCGGAATTAAAGGAAATGGCCTGTTTTAGTATTTCATGTTACATGATTGTCAATGGGCAAAACAATTATTTACATACCTTAAAAAAATGATCCCCCTGATATATTGGAATGTCGCACAGCGTACTAAATAATGTTATGAATGGATGATGCTGCACATTGGTGGTGGTGGAGTCCCCATTACCTGTAAAGCGCTTTGAGTGGAGTGTCCAGAAAAAGCGCTATATAAGTGTAAGCAATTATTATTATTAATTATGAATATTTGAACTGCAGCTGAATTGTATAAAATGATTGTTAGCTTGGTTGAATATTCTGAAATGTTTTCGTGCTTATGTACAGTATGTTCTTTATTTACGAATATAATTGAATTCATAAAGACAATTGTTGTGTTTGGTAACAAAGTTAAAATAATTGTATATTGAACATTGAAAAGTGTCCCTTTGCATTCATCACAAAAAGTCAGTAAATGTGTACATACTTTCCTGAAAAGTATGTTTGCTTTTGCTATGGTTGAAAATCCAAACAGAAAGAGTAGTGGACTGAAAAAGTAAGCAGAGAATAAAAGCTGTGTAGCTTTTATGCTGATAATAGTTTTCTATTTTTTTCTATTTGTGAAGAGATCTATTAAAGCACGGAACAAGCCTCATAAGAACATAAGAACTGTTAACAAGAGAAGGCCATTTTGGTTGCTGTTACTTTATTGATCTGAGGCTCTCATACAGCCACAAATTAAATGATCTTGGGGAACATCCTTGAACAACATGGCAGGGCAATGTGCAGACATTCACAATCATTTGTGTAAAGCAATTTCTATTTGCAGTCTTGCATGTACACGTACACTCTCTCAGTTTCCACTCTATCCTCATTTTACTGGGTTTTCAAGCAGTTTTGTTCAAACGTATCCTTACTGTGGATTACTCATGATATGACCGAGGCTTGGTTCAACGGTGTCTAGCCCATGGAGCTAGACCTATATCCTGAACAGGCACCTTCAGTGACTGAACCACTCAGGTGTCCAGATTGTGTTCAGTTTAATATTGCAGATAAATTTGTTTTGAAATCCATTACTTTTATTGTTGGGTACCACATGCTGAACAGCCTGTCCCCTGCAGCTCATTGTATTTATAGCAAAAAGAAGGATAGGTTGAGGATAAAAAAAATGATAGTGCAGTTTGCAGAACATTCACCCAGTTATTTGACTTAAGCAATTTACAGTCTCACTAAAGCAAGTTGCCATTTATGTATTTTTGTGACATGTACTTTAGTAAATCTCTGGCTGTCAATATCTACTATAGCATTTCCAGTTGAGAGACAACAAGTAACAGAATGTGTGACTTTCTTATACATTTTCTACAGACAGATATTTCCTGTTAAATTCTATCTATTTCACGATGAAAGGATCTAATTAAAGTCTTCCCACTGTCCCCCATGGTGATTTTAATTGTTTTCCTTTTGTAAGGAAAATTAAATAGAACAGGAATCCTGATTTTTGGGATATCAGAGCTTCAATCTGAGGTGTTTTAATGCTCATTACACATGTACTGAGACCATGACTGAAACAACAACATTACGGTTCACAGACAAGTGCCATTCCACTGCACTAAAATAAGTGTTGCCATTTAAAGTGCTTTTTGAGGCAGTACTGTATGTCCTGTTTATTGTCCCTGGCTAGAAGGATTTGAAGGATAATTTAATCATGACTTATCATGTCTGGGCTATGGCTGGCTTGAAGACTTTATTTGCGGTGATCATTTTACATTATGTTTCAGAAGAAATGCATTTCTAAAAAGAATACTCTGTCCAGAAACCTATTAAGACAACACAAATAAATATGGCATATAATACAGATGAGACTCAATCCAGAATTATCTGTATGTTTTTGAATTTCACCACAATCTGACCATACCAGATAATCAAAAGAAAATAACTGGTTAAAAAAACAATATACTGTATGATTGTGATTTTACTGTAACTAATGAACAGGAAAACCACTGCCCACCCATTCTGCATGTTTCCCTTATGATTGCCCGACAGCAGACAGTCATATTAACCAAAATTAGCAGTACACTTTGCTGTCTTCTTGAGTCTTGCATTCCTTGCAATCAAACAGAAAACCTTCATACCGATGAAAATTCGGTCTCCCATTCTGTTATGGATGATCACAAGGTAAGACAGCCTTTGGTTTTCAGCCATAACCATTTCAAAACTAAGACCACAAGATAAAAACATTCCCTGAATTAGAAAAATCAGTGTTTTGATAAAGAAATGACAGAAAAGACAAACTGAGTTTAATGTTTACTTTGCTTTTGTCCTGAACGAGAGATATAGTCAGATCCTTAGATCACCAAATGCTTATCGTGAAAGAAGTTGCTTTGTTTACAAAACTCTTCCAGCCCTTAAAAACTACCTTAATGCACTGTTCTCATTGATTAAGATATAAATTCAGTTGTTCTGTTAACTGTGCAGATGTTTGTATTCTTTTTAAATCCATTATCCATAAGAACATAAGAAGGGATGAGAGGGCACCATTTGGTCCATTTTGTGAATATAAAACTTTGTTCAGGTAATTGTTCAAAGACGTCAGAGTTTCCTGTGCCAGCAACTTCACTATGAGGCTAATCAGGTTGGAGATGTGAGAAATTATTTCACCAGCTGCATTAAGGGGAAATATATTAATCAACTCCTATAGCACCATATTGGGGCATTGGTTTGGAAATTTCGGTCTACAGCTAAAACCAGATTTTAACTGGTCTGTCTGCACCACTTACAGTACAACAGCTTTCAGATTGATAACATAAGAAACACCATTCAGGATTATAATGATTTTAAGAGCAAAATCATTTCTGAATTGTTTCTGAATTTCTGAATTATGGGGCATATGAATATCATTTATCTCTGACTGTTTTACAATGTGAGAAAGCAGAGCTCTTATTGAACTTCATCCATCAAAAATAACAATACATTTCCAAATTTGGTCCACTTTGCTGTTTGCTGCATTTCTAAAGACATAGGTTAACTGTACCTCTGCTGTCATTCACAGCTCAGGATGCTAGGATACTGGATAGAATGATATTATGTCAGAGTAACCTCTAGGTTTTATTTGGAATAATGGGCTAAAATGTTCCAGTGCAGGTGTTCTGGTTGTATTTAAGGAAGAGGACCTGCATCTCTTTAAAGAGTCTTTGTTTTTTTTTAGCTTCTATGAAGGTCATGGACAGCCTCAGAAAGAACTGAAAATGTTTTTCCTGCACTGCGGCAGTGACAAAAGCAGTTTGTCACATGATCTTAAACATGTTTTCCATCTGGTGTAGGCAGCTTCAGAGTTGATGTGGCATTACTAAGCTAAACTAACTCAGCTATCCTGAGCTTTTGTCTCAATAACACAGCAAGGACACAGCAAAAGAGAGCTGTTACTATTAGCTTTTACTATGCTAAAAAACTGCCTACAGTAGGCCAGGGGCAAATTGAGGGACATTTAGTAAATGCTAAAGAACCTGGAAGCACAAATAGATACAGACAGTAAAGATGTATATGAATTCTGTACAAAACGGGGACTTAAAATGATTGTCACTTTAAATTCGCTTTTGCTGTAATATCAATTACATTACATTGGATTAGTTTAATATGATTATTGACTTTGAATCTTGGATCAGAATGGTTATTTCCGAATAAGATGAATTTGACATGGAGCACTCCAAACATCAATTCAAGACTCCTTTATGTTCATAACCCATGTTCTGGAATAACAAAGAAAGAAAAAATACATTGAATAAAACAAACTGTCAAACGTAAAAATGTAACAGTCAGAATTCCTGCATCAAATATCTGACCTGTTGCATTAAGCTTTTTCACACTTTTTTAAAACTATTGCTTAAATAATAAACGTTATTGAATCTATTGTGATGTGTAGTACCTGCAAACAAACAGAGTAATAAATCTATCCAAAAATGTATTGGGTTTTTTTTTCTTTTTATTGTTTGGTCATCAGATTTGAAATACCACACTCAAGCATGTGAAGTATTAAACAAAAATCTAAATATAAACAGATATCCCAGATAAAGGAAGGCAAAGTTCAAACCATGTTGTTTCTAAGATTCTGTTGTTCCAGACTAGCTGTGTTGGTAATTAACACCTGGCCATGAAAGTTGCATTCATGCTCTCAGTAATTAACACAAGAGGCTGTCGTGCTTAGACATAGCAGGAGCAGGAGCCTAGTTCACTAGGCTCTTGAGTCACTGTGCCATTAATAGAGGATTAATTCGCCTTGTGTAATTGGCTTGACTGTCAAACCTGATGCCATTTCCAATAAGCAAAACCAGCACCTAATCTCTAGTCAGTACCTCAGTGCAAATGTGTTCAGGTCTTTGGTTTGGCCTGTGATTCAGTGGGCTTGTTCCCTCAGGTTTTGAGTCTGTGGGCTGACTGAGAATTGCAATGTGATTATATTAACGTCTACATTCATGCTTGTGGTTGGGTGGAGCAAATGTACAATTGTACAGTATGAATTAAACTTTTGACGGGAAAGAAAAAGACCATTATTCTCTTTGTGTTGGAAAATTAATTGCAAAAGCAGATTGTAAATCCATGCTTAATGCTGTGGCCTGATTGAGGTTCGGTAACAAAAATACTTTTAAATCAGCTCAAGAAGAATGACAATAGAAGAGCATGTTTTATATGGTTTCCCTTCAAGGAATTATTTTCTGATTTCACAAAATTAATTAAAATCTAAATATTGATGAAGTTCTCACTTAAATGGATAGATGGCCATTTCTAAAGAACCTTCCACACAAACACCACAGGATCAGTACTGGGTAAGAATCTAGAGCTGAACAGTGCTAGCCTTACTGCACCTGATTTCACACATCTTCTTACTTGAATAGCAGATAAAATATCCCATGATATTAATATATGATATATGAATACATCCCATTTTAATACATTTCCTTATGGACTTTTTTCCAGAAAAAGCAGCATGAAAACCTTTCCTTATCAAAAGAACTGTTTACTGTATTTTCCAGTGAAAACAGATGACTCTGCAAGTCTTGAAAACAGACAATAAATTATTCAGTCCCGGCATCAACGACAGACAAAAGCAACAAATGAAATATGGGAAATTGCTTAGTAAATTTATTTTGAGAGGGATGGAATAGGTGTCTTTTCTGTGCTCTTCTACAACTCCATTGAAGCAAGAACCACATAATCCGGCTACACACTGAGAGTTAGGCCATGTCAAGAGCTGATTTAGAAAAAGAAGTACTGTTTCCTTGACATCTTCATTTTTTGACTATCAAGTGCTTTAAGCGCCTATTGCTTTTAGAAGCCCAGTCATCACAGCCCAGTGAACAGGGGTGAAAAAGAAAACAAAGTCACAGTCAGGGTCCAGTCTGTTATTTGACAACTTTATCAGAGCTTTCAGGCTTACTAGTGAAGGAGATTTTCAGTTTTGAGTCAAGGGCAAAAAAGCCATCAATTATTTAGGAGAAAATAGAATCCCAAGTGAAAGAGTACTATTTCACTATCTTAAAAATGAAAGACTCAAAGATATATTATAGCAAATGTCACATTTTCAAATCATATCTTGAATTATTACCTTTTATGACAGAAACAACTAAGACGAAAATGTAGCATTTCAATCAATTTTAATCTAAATTGATTTTTCAGGAAAAAAAATGACAGTGACAGAAGGGTGAAAGATAATGTATAAATGATAACTGTACAAAAGAACAATTGATGTTCAATTCCTTGCTAATGTATTCACTCCCTGCCAGTGAAATCCCTGACTCATTTATAAGGAGAGCTGTCACAAGGACATTAAAGAGACGGGTGTACAGTATTTATTTTGAGATCATACTATATGAACTACTATTATTACACACAGAGGCCATTTAACTAATCCTGTGACTTCCTAAAGTAATTCGTCAACCTGAACTAATTTAAGTTGGATGATAAACTTAATAAAAGGGGATGAATACTTATGCAATCAGTATGTTTTAGTTTTTGATTTTTCATTGACGTTTATGCTGACATTTATCTTATTTCACCCTTAAAAGGTTTGAGCATTCAAATTGTGATTAAAAGCGTACATGAAGCCATGAAAAGTGTTTTGAAACATAGCTGAAAAGAGCAGATTATACTTGCTAGGTACTTTATACTACTCTGATTCTTATTTGTTAATAAATGTGCTTCACATCATCAATGAATAAGTATCTTCAGTCAGCCATGCTATGACCAAGCCTTCATGGCTACCAAGAAGAAATAATCCTACATTTTGTTGCAAAATTGTATTGTTTTTGTGTGTTTTGAAATACATTTTTAGTTGTATATGTTCTAAAGATTTTGGAAGCTGCAGATGGTTAGAGTTCAGCTGCTGAGACCACAGTTTTCTGTTTCAGAATAGCATGTTAATTACCTTTCTAGCATTTATAATAAACAGAAGAGTGTTGGGGAAATGCATTGGAAGTCAGAGTCTCATTAAAAGCCACAACATTGGGGTCTGAGAACTACACATCACAAAGCAGCATCACTGTAAAAACTTCAAACAAGTTCATCTTCCATTTGATAGCTGTACGGATCCATGTAGTCTTGTTTTTGAGTGTGGGGCAAACACCTATAGGGGACAAAATGTAGTATTGTCTTTAAAAGGCTAGGACTCATTTTGCTATGATATCCGACCTTGTGTCTTATCTTTCAGCACAGTGGTATTCATAACAACACTCACCTTTAATTACCAATGCCCTGATGTGCCAGCAAATGGGAAACAGCTCCAGAATAACAAAACCTAAATAATGAATGGTTTTTCCATTAGTTAGTATTGTGCCAGTGTATAAAAAAATGTACAGTACAGTACAGTAATCGAAAAAGTAATAGATGTCATCAAGGCAGTAAAAATGTTATTTGGAATGTTAGAAATGAAGCTGATAATTCAAAAGATTCTGGAGGAAAAAAATGTCTGGTGTGATCTAATAAAAGCAAGGCAATTCAGTGGTCCTTGTTTCTTTGTAAAAGATAACAAGCCTGATTTTGCCTCAGTTTAGATTGACCATTACATTCATTTACTATAGAGTGGGCAATTTGCTTACACTGTTGATGGGAATTGTTGATGTTTGCATACAACATGAAGAGTTCAACATTGTATTTTAGGAGGCCAACATAAAATTATTGTTTCTAGGAGAAAGTGACTTCTAATAATAATTAGAATAGATACAGACTAAGTAAGTAAGAGTACAATAAGCTGTGAATTAGTTGATATTAACATAATTAATTTGAAGGGAGTAGAAATTTCGAATCCTTGACATCTTTAAAATGCACAATTTGCTATTTATAGTAAATATACAATATACTATTTCACTATGGATAATAAATAAACTCAAAATCAAAAGTAGCACCCAGTTCTACATTATTAGCTGAACTTTTTCATTACTAGAGTAAAAACAGACAAATCTTTTTGGAAAAACATTTTAGAATTTAGACGTTTTAGTTGTTAATACTGTTCTTAAAAATGCTTGTTTCTTCAGTCTGAACTCCGTTTTAACATAAGGTCATTGAAACTAGTCCAGAGGTATAGAGGTACAGACGTTTCTCAGTAACTCATTTCTGAGAGTGTCTAACCAAATATATGGTGATCCAAAGGAAAGGGCAGGAACTATGAGAATGTGTTCTGGAATGTTAAACATGATCTTTTAAAGTAGTTAACTCAAAATCAAGACTCAAAGAAGTAACATATTTACATCCAGAAATCTGAGGGTACCGCAAATCAAAGAAGCCTTTCTTTTTGTCAGACGTTTTAGCTTATTTTGATTTTCAGTGAACATTCTTCAATGCTACAGCCAATGCCACAACTTCTCTACATTTCCAGAATGTGTGGAGAATCTTTGCCAAGCTGCTGCCTTATCTATAGTTTGAGACAACTGTGTGTGTGCATTTTAAAATGAATCCAGAGAGAGAACAGCCCACATGGCTGAATAAATCTGTTTATTGAGGTGTATACATTGTATAAATATTTATGCACATTCCATTATAGCCTTTGTAAATCTGATCCAAGGTATCTTCAAATAGGAGTTTTTAAACAAAGCTGATTTGTACCATGTCATGTAAGCATGTAAAAGTAAAAATTTGGAAGATTAAAATGTTTTAACCAAGATCATAATGTACTACCTCTAAGAGTATGTACAGTATGTTTGCCCTGATATACAGTATGTGGTCTAGAATGCTGGCTATGAATATTTTTAGTACTGTTAATTGGGTTAAGATGTAGATAATGCATCTATCCTAAAAGGAAAATTAAAAGTTTAAACTACCTCGAAAAATTTTAGTCATGTAGTTTAACATTAGCTGAAATGTGGCTTAGCTGCAATTTGAAATTCTACATTAATTTAATTTAAATCAACTTATTTAATTTTTTGTATAAATTAAAACTAAATGATTCATATATTGTTGAGCTTGGCAATTTCCTTATGTGAATAGTCTTTCGCAGTCCAGTATGTTGCACTCCAAGATGGAAGGAATTACTCCTCTAATTTGGTTACCTTTGATCTTTGGTAAGCACTTGGTGGAAAGTGCTTGAGAAGTACAGTTCATAAAATCTTTAGCTATTCCGGTACAATGTTATGTCCATTTCTATCCTGCAGCAAATGTAGCTCTGTGTACTTTTTGTGCACACTTACTGTATATTCTGACTAATGTAGTTATTCAACATCTCTTAAACAACCAACCCCTAATGGCCTAAATGGGGATCCAAAGAGAATTATTGTCATAAGTAGTTCAGGTGGGTAGCTGCCTCAGCATGCGTAGGCTGCAAAGGAACAAGTAATACTGTAGGTTTATTCCATGCTGAAAAGAGAAGAAAGAAAACACCACAAAGAAGACTCCACAGCCGAAACCTTGTGTTTTCTTTCTTCTCTTTTCAGCATGAAATAAACCTATTACTCGTATCATTGTCATAAGACAATTTCCCATATTTTAGGCACTCTGTTCTGACAATTGTGCATTATTTATGCTTTCCCCTTTACACGCAAGCAAGTTCTTTTGGAAAATTAATGTTTTCTCACCTATCCTTTCTTATTGCAGAATAAAATAATACAGTGATTCCACTGAAGAAATTCTATCAAAATCAGAAATCAAGGAACTCTGAAACCAATGGAATATAATTATTTCGTTTAGAATTTGTTCTCCCTTATGTCTCATACGTTAATTTACTGCAATGTGTGTCAAAGCCTTGTCTATAGATAGGTGCTAGTACTGTATGTACTTAACTGTGCATCTATGAACCATATTACTGTGCAGTATGTTTGATTGTAAGAACATAGCTTATTTACTGTTTCCAGCTGGTGTATGCATATGTTTCCTGTAGGTATTCTTTTTGTTCTCTAGCTTTTCAAATTCAGACTCACTTGTTCTTGGGCATTAGACAAACCGTGTTAAATGTCAAATGTTTTGCCGCTGATAGCATCTTCTCTTGAAAGAATACAATCAATTTATATTGGAATGGAAGAGGCTATAATAGTACAAAATCCATTCTGGGTTTCTAAAATCAGCAGAATTGACTACGGTTTTTCCCATCGTGTTAAATGAGATCTTGCAAAAAGCACCACTCTGTAATGTAATAATACAGATCATTACACCCTTTTTGTAATGTTTGGCTTTTAGCTTGTCAAGGTTGTAGCAACCTTTTTGGTGGTTTTGAATAAGTCTTAGAAAAACAATAACGTTCTACTTGGATCAAGTATGCTCTTGAGCACATCACCTCTTTTTTAATATTGCTAAATCAAGGGGTGCCAAACGGAGTCTTGCTGTGATTTCAACTGTGTAAAGCAATCAGTACTGCACAGAGCAGCTCACTAGAATAGCTGGTGGTGAAACAAACACATTAGTTACTTTCTCTCTTGTGAAAAAAATGGAAAAGGAATTCTGTAACTGAAAATTTGAAAGTAACGCTCCAGCATGATTCATTCTGTTCTCTGAATCTTTTCTTACAGGTGTCTTTGAAGATGAGCAATGAAGGAGCAGGTAAGAAGGCTCCTGTGGGTTTTTGTTATGGAGAAATCTTATGATCATATTGAGTTAAACCCAAACCCTTTTTTAGAGTTCGACTGGATCTCATGCCCACTAAGTAAATTCTTATTGTGGAAATTTGTTTTCATTTGTGCTTTGTGTGAAGGGTTATTGATTTGTTTGTGGGGTTTCCTTGGAGATTTTACTTTTATGTCAGCTTCAATTTTAATTTACAAAATCTTGATTTTGCTGTTGTGTGACTTGTACAGTAATTTGTTATCAGAAGTAATGAAAGCATTAATTCACACCCTACAAAATTGTTTTATCCCTGTCGTATAGGTTTTGCAGCAGTAATGGGGAACGATAGCTGGATATTAATATAACTGAACAGGGTTTTATAACTGTTGTGAACATCTGATGTTTATATACCAGGGGGTCTCTAAATCTGTTTAATGCTTCTTAAAACAAAATAAGATAATCACAACTGGTTAAGGTAAACATAAGGAAAAGTTTCAAGAGATTCTGACAGGAAAGGCTGGGGCAGAAGATTGCATATATAAAGAAGTGACTTTGTTGATCTGGCAAATTATTTTGTCTGCCTTGACATATTTCAAGCACCCGTGAGAAAACCAGCAAATCAAAAAAAGAAGTTTGCTGTGCATCTGGAACACTTCCTCAATAAACACTTTCTGGGTGCAATAAGATTGTCTAAAATGCTTTTAATCATGCCTGCTTAACTAGAGCTACTTTAAAGTAAGCCTGGCAAGGTTAAAAATAAAACAAGAAGTTTGAGGACTAAAAGCCACAATGTTAATATCATCATGAAAAAGTAACTGTTGCACTGTTGCAAAAGCAGTATGGCAGTAAAAACCCAGAAGAGGGTTATATCAGCAGCCGAACACAAACACTCAACCATGAGAAGTTAAATCCACTGCTACATCATGTTAAATGCAGATCACTCAAATATACTTTTTGTTGGCTTTTTACATAAACTACCCAATTGACTGATGATATAATCCACTTACTGGGTATTTATATTGTAAGGATTTCTTGAAGTCTCTAAGAGTGAAAGCAATATTTAAGTTTAATCAGATCAAAGTTCAGATCATGCATCCTTGCATACAGTACATTTTCCAAGATTATAAACTGTGTGCATACTACTACTGTTCGATTCAGGTTTCAGTTTGCAATGAAATAAAACGGAGTTGCTCCTTTGTCTTCAGGTATTAAGAACAACAGAGTGATTACAAAAGAGAGGAGGCCATGTGACCCACCTGTTCATTTGTGTGTTAGTATCTTATTGTGTCACTTTCTCTCTGATCTTTCTTAGACATTCACATAAACATAAGCAGCTTTTCATGTGCACAATCCTAGTCACTCCTTAGGTGATACAGGAGCTGAAGTGGTAAAGCTCGGATGATTAATAGTTTTCAGTTCCAAAAAAAGGCAATTTATACAGTACATTTATATTAATAGACGCCCATGACACCATGTTTTCTTCTAGTTATTCAATTTATTTTGAAATGTTGGGGTGTATCAATGGAAACACGAGGTAAAAAACAGGTTCCATATGCATCATTATATCTACTGTATATTGAGTGAAAAAGTTGGAGATTTAAAATCATGATGGAGTTGACAGTTCTTCCTAAAGTTTGCATTTGCAGTAGATTCTTTCAGTTCCATGTCTTCTTGCCTGCATCATGTCAGTGCTTCTCCAGCCAACTTTATTCCCCCCTTTCAAATACAAGTCCCCAATTCTTAATTGTAACTAATAGTAATAGTAACTTCTATTACTCTCCCAGATAACATGTAAATGTTTGTCCAAAATCAGGTAGTATTATTGTCCATTTATTAAATTGAAGATTTCAATCAAAGCACTTTTATTTACACTCATACAGCATATACAGTGTTGTATCTGTTTATCTAAGAACCTTCTAGAAACATGTCCTAATACTATGCTATACTGCCACCTTCATGTACTGTATATTGGTAATACAATGACAGTATTATTGTGTGGACTGGGCCAATGTTATCCCAATGCACAGCAGGCTAAAGTTGGAAAGTCATAACAAATTGTTTTCCAGTATTGGACTGACAGTGACCTAGTACACTGAGCCTGGGGCGACACCTCTCATGGGACAATATTGGACCAGACTCAGCATATTATTCCTACAGTACCTGGAGTATGCTGAAACAGTTAGGCAGAAGAGTGGCTTGTCTGCATTGCATTGTATTGAGCTTTCAATATCATACTTGGATTTTCAGTTTGGCAATGGGATTACATTTGCAAAGACTTTGTCTGAGAAACTCTTTTTTGTGACTGTTTCAGGGAATTTCTAAATTTTGCTTATTTTTTTCCACTTATCTTTTTTTTCTCAGGAACTACTAGTACATTCTAATTTGTGCCCAGTGCTAAAGTAAAATTTGACCTTTAAATACTTGATTTCTAATTAGTCGATATTCAAGAGTCCTCTCCTAATTTATTAAGAATCCCGTTAAAGCAGTTATCTAGCTTCAGAACCTCTTTACTCTAACAGGAATTCCTTCTAATTAATTGCTTGTTAGATAGTTTTCCTTAACCATTTTAATATTTGTAGACACAGAGCAATTAGTTAACTACACCATGCATAAACGAGGACGACACAGTGATTTATTATATAGCACTAGAAGAGTTAGGCTACAGACTCTGGGTATTTACTCCTGTTTTTACATTTTAGATTTATGGCTGATGTACAGTATGTGTAACAGCAATGTGTTTAACAGACTGTTACTGACTTGCTTTAGAGAGTTTTTCTCTGCTCTGCTAAATCTGTTGTACTTTGGAGATTTCGTTAAAGAACCAACAAATTCTCACTGACTGCAAAAAATGTCTAAAAATCTAAGCATCTTTCACTCTTAATCTCTCTCTCGCACTCTGTTTAAATACACGTAAATAGTGTATTTCGCCTTTGGAAGGAGTTTCTCACACCATTAGTATTCCAGAGTGGATATTCTTAAGGGAATTGGTATATACAGTATGTCCATATATGTTTTCTATTTGCCATGATTTATATACACAATATAAAATAATGCAAATGCCATCTGGAAGCAGGTAAGACATGTTATTGTTCAAAGGCTACCTTTATCCTGTAAACAAGGAGCCATAAATAGATTTCCATGTGCCCTGTACACCTGGTGTCCGTCTGTTGCAGTCTCATGGCCACTGTTTGAACAAGCTAAGCCACGTGTGCTTCCTTAGATATATGATGTATATTTATAACTATACACAGAGGGGGGAAAGGGGGAGGGTAGAGGCTCTTGTTAAACTGAGTTACTTTCCTCTGGATGCCATTTAAAATGACATCATATTTCAGTAAACGCTACTCTACAAAACAAAGTCCCTTGCATCAGCTACCAGTACTACAGATGGTCATCTTTTACTTACGAAATGTAAAAAGCTTCTGCTTCTTAAAAGCTGAAGTGTTTAATGTGTGCTAGACAAAAGATTTGTTTGGCCATGAGAGGCACATCCATAAAGAGCCATATTCTGAAACATAATGATTAATTTTTATTCTGCCTTTGTATTTTTGTTGTTAAATACCATTCAAAGGAGCCGCTGGCAACAGGAGCTTGCTAGGGTGTTACGTAACCAAGTGGAAGCCACTATAGCGTCCTCAGTCAGAAACTACAATCCTTATGTCAAAAGTAAATTATTATTTTTTTAAGGTCATTATTACCTCTGTTTGCTATACTATTCTTAATATTTGACAAACGAAGGAGCAGTTTACCTAATGTGTACTGTATGTTGTGATTTGGGCAATAAAAAACATTGTTAAACATGTGTCACACTTTTACATGAAAGGATATTGTCACCTCAGCAGCAATAACATAGAAGACTGCAATATTTGTTCTAAAAAATAGCCATGTGGATAACTGGCATTCAAGCCAGACAACTTCCCATTTCACTGTAAGATCTGCTCCGTTGCTGAGAGGAAGGGTCCAAATATCTTCCTGCTTCCTGTTTACTTTGCTCCTGAGTCAGGCGTTTGTTTGTTGGGCCTGCAGCACAACGCTGTACACGCAGACAATTTCACTTTGAGTGACGAGGACAGATGCTTGGTGTGATTCCATTAAATCAGTGTCCAGGGAGAACTGTGGCGGACATATATTTTTTCTGACCTTATATTTATGAGGGAAGCACTGTGGACTCGTGGTTAAAATTAGGAAGTTTGCCAGATCATTGTTACCAATTTGTTGTTGGGAAATATTTTTGTTGGTGCGGTGTGACCCTTTCAGGGCAGCCTAGAAATTCACAAGGATGCCATTTCGGGCTCAGGTTCCAACTCCAAATTAGGTTTCACATGACTTTTACTGGACACAATGTCCATGTATGTGCCGAGAAAAGGGCATTTATTTGTGCTTGTCCAGTTCCTGAGAGATAATTTACAGGATTCCTGTAGATCCCTGTATTATACTATACTATAATCTTTAAAGTGATAAATTCTTTAAGTGTCATGACTTAACAATGACATTCAATTGTGCTAATACCTGTACATGCTGTGTGTGAATATATGTGTAGAATACCTGCTGCTCAGAACACAAAGCAGACGATAGGTGACATTACCTCTGTTAAATATTCTACATTTACATTACTCAGTGTCACTTGAGAGCCAATCAACTGTGTAGTTTATATTTTACTGATTTTACTGCATTTGCACTGAGAGCACTCCCACCTTCAAGACTGGGTACTAGAATAGTTGTTTTTTTCTAAACTGTCCCTGTGTATGAGTGTGCCCTGCAGTGGACTGGTGTCCCACTCAGAGTGTGGTGCCTCCTTACAGTACATGGTAATTCCAGGATAGGCTATGGGCTGCAGTTACCCTGACAGGGAGCAAGATTTGGAATAATAATGGACTTACACAATGCATATCTCATTTTGGTTTTGACAGTTTTTTTGCTTTTTTTTGCCGTATCACATAAATTCCATGTCAAATTGTACCTTGTTTCCTGCCTCCTGATTTAATAACATTGATGTGTATTATTTCCTGCACAGCACAATAAGGTCTTGTTTGATGGAACATGCCACGACGTATTTGCTGTATCATAACAGTATGAAGAAAAGTTTACAGTTCCATGGACTCAGTGCCCTCTGAAAATGTTCCTTTATTGTCTATCAGACACAGTTTCCACTACATCAACAGTTACATAGAGCTCTCTATTTTTATGAAATATTCTGGTGATAAACAACACCAGAAAAAGCTATTAACAGAGATCAATTATATCAGCAAGGACAATATTCAAGGACTCCTTCTATGAAGCAATGAAAGATGATACATAAAGCACAGTATTGGTATAATTTAAGCTGGGTTTACATTTTTGGAAGTTACGTAGAAATTAATTTGTTAAGAGTTGGTTTGACTACGAAATATGAGGAGGACAATGAAGGCAGAGATTCTGCCAGCATAGCTCTGCATTAGATGTCATATTTTTTCCTCTTCTCCTTTCCCTTTGAGATATAGTAGTGACCTTGGAATACAATTTTCAGATATACTGTACTGTACAGACTGTGTGCTTTGCATTATTGCAACTCTTTGAAGAGGAGAATCAGCATTTTTAAAAATATATCTAGTGTTTTCTGTGATAATCTATACTATTAACCTACAGAACAGTAACCTGAGGATACTGATTCAGAATATCAGTGAAATGCATAAAAAATACATGCTGCCAAATTGATAATCCACATGACAGGATTAGAAAAGTATATAAGGTATCTGCTGAGTTTGCATTTGCCTTGGCATCTCTCATTAAATTTAGCCCTATCTATGGATGAAAGAATGTAAATACCCTTGGAAGACATCTTGCATTCTGATGTGCACCTCAGGCAGGTATTTCAATTTCTCTGGCTTCCAATTGGCAATGAACGCCTGCACTGCAACCCTATTTTACTGAAGCTGCACTGTTGTATTTTTGAATACACTAGTATATTCCTAGTATATGTGCTGCTAACCTACCATAAAATGTGAAGTGGGTTATAAACACAAATAAAGTCCCCAAAATTGATTGCAAATACCTTTGGGTAATCTATTTAGCCATATTTTAATGGTACCATAAACCAGATAAAAAAGGTAAGGATCTCTATAGTAGAGTGGGCCAAAGCTTTTGATTTCAGTGATTTATGTTCTGATTCATGCACTCTCATTAGCTAATTGAAGCTGAAGTCATTGGCTGCTGATTTATTTTCACTCCAGGGGCTATTAAGATTTTGCTGCATACAGTACGTTACGTATTTGAATTTATTGGCACTGCTACTGCCACTTCTTTGCAAGCTCTAAACAAACTTGTAATTTCCCCAGGTTAAGTCCCCAGATTTAACCTGAAGAAGTCTGCAGAACCAGAAAAGGCATGTGGTAGCTTTTTTCAGGAAAGCTCAGAAGAACCTTTGGTATAGCATTCCTAAAATGGATTTGCCAAGTGCTTTTCTGTTTCTGCTTTTAGTTTGTTTGTTTGATCTTCAAGGGTTCTGGTATTTAAGGCTCTTGTGATATTTTATCTCCAGATAAGCTACTAATTTAGAAATCAGTCTTATGGTGTTAAGGTTTGGTACCTTACTTTGTATGGTATGTTGGCAATGAGGATTCAAATGGGACACCTGCTGTATTATTCATTTTTCAAGCTTGGTTCTTTATTCAACACTACACTAGTCCCTATGTTTTCAGTATAGCAAAAGGATATCAGGATTATTATTATTAATTACATGAAACAAGTGCTGTATCTTCTGTCACTAACTTCTATTCACTAAATGTACTAAATAGTGTAATTCACAGTGAACAGGAAGTTAAATTATTGATTAGAGCCTCAAATATCTAATTTAAATCAATGGCTATATATGCAAGTCTGTATATATATTGATTCATATCCATCTGTCATTTGGTTACTTTTGTGCTCCTTAATCCGAAGAAAGGAGGCAGGAAAGATACTAGTATTGTGCTTCCTGTCATGTGTCACTTGTAGTCTTTTACATAGAGTAAAGCTTCTGAGTATTATGTCATACTATTATACATCCCCCACGCTCTACCTAGTAACCCAATGTGAAAAATCTTTAATCAATTGGCATAAAACCATTTAAGCACGAACTACTACTGTTAATCATTATGGTCATTTGTAATATAGCAGAAACAGCTGAAAGCAGAACGATGTCCACAACGTAATGGGATATCAAATTCTTCCAATAAATGCTTATGTGTTGTTTATAATGCATTTCAGGCTTAAGCAAGACACTCTTACTGTAATTTGCCATTTTGCTTCCCTCCTAAAGAAATCAATTCTGTGTGAATATTATTATGCCAGGAAAAGTTTACAGATGCAACAGTGACAAGTGGGATTAATTGAAGGCAAATAATAAACATCTGCTGGTTGCCAATTCCTGGGAAAAATGTTTAAAGAAACTAAGTGAAGCAGTTATTGTGTGTTTTATACAAAGAAAGCAAATGTAGAAATGTCATCTTTAACGAACTAGAAATAAGAGCAGCTGCAGGTAAGCATGGGCAAATGTTTTACTTCGATGGCAAATTTAAACCCAACACTGCATTGCATTACAGGGCTACACCGCCAATGCTTTTTCTACACTTGTCAATTATAATGCATTCATTAATTATGCTGACTTGTAACTGGATTTTAATTAAAAGCAATTGCATTGTAAGATAGACTTGATGAGCATGGTGTGGTTCCGATTCATAGCATTAATTTTATTTGACTGCTTGGTCATTTTATTATCTTAAAGTATCTCAGTAAACATGGATTCATGTGGTCACCCTAATGGTATGTGAAATAAAGCATAGCTCAGTGATATGGCAATCACTGTAAAGTAACAGCAGAGACAACACGTTTTAGCTGATATAGTGCAATATGAGACTTTCAGCACAGCTGGCACACAGTGCAATTTGTGGGGCTGTGGGAGGGTCCCAATTTCTTCACATCATTGTTTAGCTCACTGTCAGGGACAGAACAAGATGATTTCAGGTAAAGCAACAGATGACCACATACCTTGAACATACCATATTTAGCAGACACAGCTGCAAAAGCTGAACAGTCTGTATCATAGTGCATTCATCTGCCCACTGGGCCATATAAACCATTACAGTATTGTATCATCCACTGTGACAGTTTCCTTTACAGAGGAGAATTTTGCAAAGGTTAAAAGCCTGAAAGGCAGTTTCTTTCATAACCTGCTAGATATGAAAAGGACATTCTTTTCAGCTCTAATAACACAACACAAATGCTTTCCAGAAGCTAAAAAGGAAACCTAACTGTATTTGGAAATTATTAGATGGTCTGAATTTTTTAGGCTTCAGTCTTTTCCATAGTTAAAATGAAAGATTATTTTCTGTTTTTATGCTATAGCAGAGATATGTGGTGTTACCTAGCATTACCTAGAAAAGCAATAGTGACCAGAACAAGTGAGGCATAGAAAGTCATATAATCGATTTAGGAATGACACAACCAAGATATCATCTCAAAAGAAGAAAAATAAAGGCAGTATAAAAGATGTTTTAGAGTGATTCTCCAGCACATTGAGAGGGACTCATTGTGGAAGAAATCTGGTTAATAGAAGGCAGTTCATTCCCTGAGGAGGTCATTAACGTGACCTCAGGTTAGCACCCAATACTCAGTGGTTTTACAGGCAAATGAAATTGAGAGGAGGTCAGGTTTCCCTTAGACTGTATAAGATGAAGGTCATTCCATGTCTCTGCAATTTGGCAGATTTAACTGATGTAGGCCAGTCAGCATAGCCAAGCAGAGCTCTGATTATTGAGTCACCGTGTTCCCAGACTTCCTCTGTTGCCAGCTGCAGTAAATTAATAATCACATCTGAGTCACCTTAAATGCAGCTTTATGGGAAGAATAGGTGAGCTGTCTGAAATATCTTATGGTGGAAATGCACTAGAGTACACATTGTGAAGCTCCACTGTACCATTGTAAAGCCTGAACAGATCCTGTAAACTGCAATACAAGTGAGCTTGTATAATGTCGTGCACATCACATAATAATACGGGATAGACAATGTATCTGGTTCCTGACATCAAAATTCTTTGTTTTTGTTTTTTCTGTGTACAATTTTTAACAAAATCTTGCCTTCCACTCCTTAAAACATATTTTTCTTTATCTGAAATGAGGGTTTTGAAAATGCACCTCCATCTCCTCCAGTGTATTTAAAAATACTTTTGTGCAACATATATGTACAGTATATACATACTGTACACATGCACACTTTTGGTCAAACTCCCCCCTTTTCAGACATAAATGTATAGAGAGGTACTGATATTTGTAGCCCTTACGTACTGTATATGTCCTGGAACTGATAACAAAAGACACAAGGAATATACCTTCAAATGTCCTTTATGCCTTACAGGGTACAAATAGACATCCTTAAACTTTAAATGTTTAAAATAGCAGCTGAAATGTTCCATGGGTAGCTGTTTTTATGAGGAACAAATGTCTGGCAGAGGCAGTAAAAGGTATGATGGCTCCACTTATCTCCTCTGTCTGTTAATATATTCTGCCAGTTGTTGTTACTCAAGGAGATGTATTTTTGTTGTCAGTGAGTTGAATTTCCTGTTGCCAAAAGGAACTAATTAGAAACAATATTGAGCTGACAGATTGTCATGATACCGTAGGGCGTTCATCAAATGCGAGTGCTAGACAGTGATTTTTCTTTTTAATATATTCTGACACGAAGGAGCGTCCTGACAGGAGCTACCTAGTCTTCACAAACACACCTTTTTTTCTGTTTGTGGATTGCTTTTATTTCACTTGATACGCCCTAGGCTACGCATCCTCAATCCCATTATATTCTACTTCTCTAAAACCATTGCTGAATCCCACTCTAACTCTGAATCCCAATTTATCCAATAAGAACAGCATTCACACAGAGCAGAAACTCAACATAAAACTGTATTCAGAAGATTGTAGATAGCACTAAATCTAGCACGACCTTTAGTCGGTGGCTCATTTACCAAGAGCTGGTGAGGATCTTTCCATTACACTTCTAGTTCATCAGAACTAAAGTGCTCTCCTTCTTTGCATGTAATGTGCTTCATAAATGTGAAAAGTAAACATGTAAACGAAATGTGTGGGTAAACTATATCAGGTATTGTAAATGCTTTCTTGCAAATGAGACTCTGGAACTGGTGTTGGTCACTCCTGCTCTGTGTTGAACACTAGCCTTGTCAAAACCACATTGTGTTAAGAATGAATATGTGTATCTGGAATCATACTATGGCCTTTCACATTGACTATAGATTTGAGCTCAAATTGTAGGGGCACTTGGATTAAGGGGAAAATCTCTAGCTAAGTAACCAATAGAAAAGCATACTCTATGGTACTTTAAAGCCTGAAGGTTGAACTCTTTAATATATACTGATGGAAAAAAGAAATGCAACACCTCCTCCTCCACAATCTGTCCCTCCTGTCTGCGTGGAACAGGCTGAAGAGTGACTCATCTGTGAAGAGGACCTGATGCCACTGCTGACGAGTCCATCGCAGCCTCTGTCTGGCCCAAGTCAGTCAGATGTGTAGTGTGAGCAGAGAGCCTCTGACAAGTCACCTTGCTCTAAGGCCAGCAGCATGGAGCCTCACTGTCCTGTCACTGATCCGGGCATTGTGTCTGCCGGCAGTTTCAGCAGCAGTATGGGTGGTAGATCTGAAACAATCTCTCAGATGGACCAGTCTGATGTGTCGGTCCTGCTCTGGTGTGGTCACTCGAGGGCGACCGGATCTCAGACGATCATCTGTCCTCCTGGTCTGCTGAAACCTTCTCTGCAGTTGGGACACAGTGGAGTGGCTTACTCCATAGTGTCAGGGAATTCTGGACATGACATGCCTGCCTGCAACATGCCAATGGCCTTCTCCCTTTCGTCTGGTGACTTTTGAGGAATTATGGAATGCACAGAAAACTAAGTGTGGCCTTTTTCTTGCAGTGCCCTAAGCTTTGAATTAAGGCCTTTTTAAAGGTGACCTGATCAGGCATTGTTCCACCTGGACCTCATTGGGTAAAAGTGCACCTAACGAGCTTTCGTGTGATTGGCAAGCTGCAATGCTTCACTGCACAAGCTGTATTACTGGTCAGAGGGCTTAAAACCAATGGACAACTTTTTGTGAAAGTACATAAGCTATAGCTATAGTATTCTCATTCCAGAAAAAGTTGTGTTTCTTTTTTCCATCAGTATACATGCTGAAGATTAAATCTCGCACAATTCTGGATTCCAGGGGAAAAAAATTCTGAATATGAAGCTAATTAAAATTACAGTTATATATACTATAAAATATTATATGTATATAACATTATATATTAGAATATCAGTCCATATACAAACAACAAAATGCACATAGGGAGTATATAGCGCTGATCTCTTTCCACTCTCAGTCTTAATACTCTCTCTGACTCCCACATGAGAACTTTTTTAATCAAACTCTATTCTTTGCAAACACACACATTCAAACAGAAGAACATCTCACAAACACGACAAGTCTCTGTCCTACATACACCCCCCTTTTTCTAAATAAACATCCCTCTTTCCGTCTTTCATAACAATACTGAGATGTAAGAATGAAATATCAAAAGGAAATAGTTTGTTTTTTTTCAAACAAACAACAGCCCACAAACATTATACTGTACTGTAAATCTCAGTCCATACATTACACAGGTGTGATGGACAGATGCTCATACAGTATGTCTCTCTCTGGAAAGTTCCTGTAAAAGTAATTTATGACTTCTGTGTGGAAGTTAGAATATTTATACACATAGTGTCAACATTGTTCATTCTTGACAACTCAAATACTGTAACAGACCTTAGCAGAATCTTTGCAAATGCCTAAACTGACTTTGCTAAACTAGGAGAATATTAATTCTCAGCTGGCTTCTCAGAAAGCCAGAGAAGGATTTATTTTCAATACATTTTCTCTAGGAATTAATATGCAATAATGTTGTATTTTTAAACATACTTAAAAGCTTATCACTGCCCCATTTAGATCCCATTTTCAATTTAATCAAAATCCCTGCAATCTGTCCACCACAAAGCCATTGAGTTCGTCATTGTTGTTTTTCCAGGATTTTTCTGCCCTTGATGCCTCAGTGCAGTGTGGTGTCTGAGCGTCATCTTTCAAAGGGAATTCAAGTTCCTGATCGTGCTATTAATCAATTGCTGCTTATTAGTCATTGCTGTTTGGTCCCTATTAATTGGGTTTTGCATCCTTATCCACGGTGTGGAAATAACAGATATCTGAAATTTAAAGGCCATTAAAGAAAACAGAAATGCATTCTATTTCTCCAGTAGTGGAAATATCATTTTCAAGACAATGGATGAAGGTTTTTTACATATGTGTCTGCAATCTGCTGCCTTTTCATTGCCAGTATAAATTATGCATGTATGTTTTGTTTCTGTACACAGATGCACAATCTGTCTGCTGTTAATGGACAATATGGAACCTGAATCAGACTGTTAGGATTAATTTAGCTAATGAGTACAGAGCAAATGATGCATTGTGGATAACAGCATTGAACAGACATTATTCAGTCAGACATTACGTTTTGTCTGCTTTTTTAGTTTTCTTATTTCCTAAGTGTTGCTGCCTGCTTAATTTCAGCTGGAAGACATTCAGTTAAAACATTAATATGATGTAAATTAATACCATTTGTGCGGCATAGATTAATGTGTAATTATTAATAAACGTTTAAGCAGATTATGTATTCAGCATATCACTTTTTACGATTCTGATATATAATATCCTGTTCTTATTAATTTTACAGTATTCAGTACAGTATAAAACAATGAGACTCTAGAAAATGAAAAGAAAATTGGCATAACATTTGCAAAACCACTGAAATATCTTTGCAAACTTATCAGCTGCCATGGTAACTATGGAAGTAAGCATGTGTCTGGGTGATCTCCAGCCCTGTTGAACTTGCAGGTGAGTGGTATTTCTGTTATAAAATCTCTCCTCCACTTTCAGTTGCCTTCAGGCAGTGGTCTTTAGTTAGTTAGTGATGTAATTGTGCACCTGCTGCATGCTATTTTCCATTGCAGCTGCAGAACTTCACGTAATTCTGTATCCCTAAACAAATGTAAACATATCAACCAGGCTTCCAAATGTGCAAAAATGACTTGTGCACATTGAAGTCTTCAGTAGTCTACTGAGTTGGCTGATATGCTAGTGATGGCATATAAAATTCCTCACCTGTAAGACCTTCAAGGACACTTTCATGAAAGACAGAAAGAGAACCTTTAGTGAAATTAAAATGAGACTTGTAATACCTTAGCTTTTATCCCTTGATTTGAGGGGTGACAGCCTGACCCTGAGGACGAGGCAGTGAGAGCCCCTCAACTACAAGAGCTGCTGGGTTAGGAGCCAAGGGCAGTGAGGACAGGGCTGGTGGCCGGGAGTACAGTGATGAATGATTATGAATTTACACAACGTGAGAGCAGGTGATCAGCAGGTGAACAGCCTCCCAGGTGTTCATTCTGAACTCTACCGGCAAAGGAGATTAAATATGCAGACTGAGGTAAATTACTTTTTAAATCAATCTCATCGCCCACATGTTATGTGTTTTTAAGTGATTTAATGTTTAGCAGATTTTAATATGGATTGGAGATGATGAAAGGCAAACTACATATTAAATAAGTGTTTTTGGCTTAATGGCATAATTGCGGCTAACATATATAGATTTTACATGTATATTTTCAGTATAAGTAATTGGAAATTATACTAGGTCATTCCGAAGTTGTTACAGAATTCGAGGACAAATATTAGATAGGACAAGAATAAATTGGACAGGAGTAAGGCTGCTACGTTGACAGAGTGGGTGCATTTGTCCGATTTGCACTTTGCTTCTTGACAATTTGAACATTCATGGGAGTATAAATATACTCTCATTAAATAAAGTCATATTATGAGAGTATAAATTAGTCCCTTTTTTGAAACATGGTTTCTTGTAACCGCTTGGTGATATTCTGACTCCCATTTGTTTGGTTTGCTAAAACATTCCATTCTGTAGGGCGTCTTGACTTCTTCAATGGTACATCCCAGCTGGTTTCCCAAACCAAAATATCTGCAAAGTGTTTTTTTTCCTATCCAGGGTCATTAGTTTCCAGTGACTAGTGGATACTGACCTCAGACAGCTGCACTCATCCTGCTTTCTAAGAGAGCAGCTCCCTCTTAAGCTAGACAGCCTTTGCAGCCTGAGGTAGTCTATAATTAAATAAAAAATTCCACATGAGTCATTGCCTCATTCTATGAATGGACACTTAATTGCTATTCTCTGATCAATCTGGTTGGCGATGTTTAGTTTTTTTTAAGATCAACACACACACATATATATATACAACTTTAATACAGTATGTGTGCATTCAGTTCAGCCTAAATATGAAAAATTGTCATTGCTTTGCAGTTTTTGACTGTCAGAACATTTAAAAAAATAGTATGTTCACATCAACTTGCATTTTAAGGGCTATTTGCAAGTTTTGTCTCCCAGCCTTTACTGTACCTGCTCACCTTAGGTCATTTTGTATAGCTTGCTATTTCTCAAGCTAATTTACCTTTTCTGGTAAGAGAAGGCTTTAAGAAAGGATTTTCAAGGCTTCTTGCAGGGAGGTGTCCTGGGGAAGCAAACAAGATTTGGACAAATGTTTGCAGCCCCAATGTGTATCATTATTCATTAAAACTAGGACAGCAGTAATGGATGTCCACATATCTGTTCCTCCCACGTACTTTTTAGACTAACGTCTCTTTTGTTTTCATACAAATAAAACGGCATCAGTCAAGTCTGTAGTTCTCTCTAATCTTTTGTCCCTGGGGGTGTCCCATGCAAGAAGTGAGGCCTGACAATGACCAGGCCTTCTGAGACCTGGGGTGGGGGTAGGTGCTGTCTCCCCAGAAAAGGAAGGGCCTGCTCCAAAGAAAATGAATTAAGTGAGGGGGGGGAAAGGGGGAAAGGCTGGAAGGAGTTACAGGGGGGTGAACTGTTTGGTGAAACTTAGGAGAGATTAAAAGGTTAAGCTCAAACACGTTTGAAAAATTCGTCTAGTGTTTTGGAGACAAGTACACTTTGGTAGCCCACACATGGTGAGGTGAACAGCCATGTTCACCTTTCCTGCCTCTTTGGATGTTAATCCAGATTTCTTGTGTATTTGCTTTGTTCCATCTGTGACGAATTTGGGAAAAGATTTTTTTTCACACACACAAGCATATGCTACAACTTCAACATTTTGGTGTTCATGGACTGGCATTGTATGAAAACGTTTTTTCTTATTTTCATTTTGCTTTTTTAAAACTAGTCCAGATGAATGACATCATGAGTTAAATTTATAAGGAGTCGTCATCCGCAGATACAACACTGGCTCTAAGGTCTGCTACTGGCATGGCTAGCATATGAAAAATTCCACACATGGAAAGATGGAAAATTACTTGCGGTTTCCTGGATGCTGACGGGTAGGCTTGGTGCCATTGTGCAGTGTGAAGGAAATAGAATTGGCTGTGTCTGCAGAATGTGGCCTTTTTTCTCAAAACGTAAAAAGTGAAAACCGAAGGAGAGAGTAAAGGTATATGAGCCCCATTGTTCAAAATACACCATTAAAAAGAAAGCAGAATAATTTTAAATGATGTGTAACTATGGTATTAAACTGCCTTACATTTCAACAAGACTTATTCTTTCACCATAATTTTTGGTTGTTTTAGAAATTATAAATCTTTGTGATCTATTGAGTCTCTGTACAACTCTGGAGGGCAGGTTTACCACTTCAGTCCAGACACTGCCAGTTTGAGCCTGAATTATGTCATTAATTGACTGTGGCTGGGAGTATAACACCATATGAGTAGGTTGAGCTCACATCGTCTGTGTTATACCCAGCATGCCATGCAGCACCCCTGTGGCTTGTCTAGCACCTATGGACAATGTGGTCAAAGCCACATCTTTCGTCCACCATGCTAGAGTTAATTCTGTCTCTCCATCCACTGGCCCACGGGCTGATTGACAGCTGGTGATTCACAATGAGGGAAGTATACGTTATAAATAAAATGGCACTAATAAAATTAACAATAATTCATTTCATATACTTTTTCAGACTGAAGTCACTGAGAAAAGTCTTAGCATTTTACATAGTAATTCTAATTAGAGTTATTATTTTTCAAATCTCATTGCCCACTACTCAGGAATTGACTTTTATTCCAGAAGTCGGGCACTATTGAAATGCTAAGACATATAACACATAGGGTTCAGTATTGTCAACCCACCTCAAATCCCCCCAACCTGGACTGTGGGTCCCTTGGGACTGTGTCAGTTAGCTATCTGTGGTTTCATTGGGATTTGTGATTAAAAATAGAGGCCACATATAATCCACCATAATTTCCACAAAAGCTTGAATAAAATCCAGCTGGGGCTTGTCCTGACAGCACACCACTTGACCAAATCAGTCTCCGAATCTGTTTTACATTGTGATGCATGACAAATGCCATATAATTTTGATGTAATAAATCTCTTTTAGTGACCTGTAGAGTGCACATTCTCAAACCTGTCATCCTGGAATTGTCCACAACATGCATGGAAAATCCTATAACACATTCACTGACCCTAAACGCAGGTAGTTTTGACAGTACTGACAGTGCCAGTCTCCACTGGAAGTGCTTCATGCTTCAGTAATCTGTCTTTGTCATTTAACGCAAAGGTCATACTGTATGTGAGATGTTTTAAAAATGCAGTTCTTGGAAAGAAAGAAACTGCGGATTCTCCCTCAAATGGCCCTCCTCTGTGCTCTGCCATGGTATGACCTCCAGTAGAAATATTTAGATAGATATATCTGAAGAAATTTCAAACAAAAAATGCTAAAAAGTCATAATGTGGAATGGATGTCTGTAATGTATGTATGTGTTAACAAATAAAACATGTTCAATATTAAGATCTAATAATCAGTATATTCATGGACTATGATTTATCAAGTCCCCCTTTCAACTTAATGTTGAAAGAAATAGTTTCCTGCCAGGAAAACCTGACATTTTAAGTAGTGTCACTTTGTTTCCTTTATTTAAAACATCGAAAAAGATTTTGTTCTGGGATCCGTGACATTAAATAGGAGTAAAGGAATTCTTAGAGGTCTCGAAAGGAAATAGCAGCTAATTATAAGAGCTCTGGTCCAATCTGTGTGAGGTACAACAGAGACTGCCAGGTTGGTCTAGGCCTCAGCTGTCACTGCATGAAGAAAAGTGCATAACAGACCCGAGCTGAGGCTTAATGAGGCAGGAAGTCAACCTGCATGCTGGAGTGCATTTAATAATCTTTAAAGGCATCAATATTTACACAGCTACCAAATTTGTTCCTGCTGTTATCTTTCATTTTGCTGTGATTGTTTGTTTGCCTTTCATCAGTTTTCAGCCGAGGTTTCATCAGTTATCAGTTCAAATCGACTGTCTATAAAGGATTTATCACTAGCCTCCAGTTAACTTCATTGCTGCTGAAACAAACATCATGGCCCAGATTAAATAATCCCAAACACCCATAACAAATGAAAAACCCACTATTTCAGAGCAAGTTTCCATTCAAGGGAAGGACCAATCCTCTGGCAGACAAAAGGCCTGCATTAAGTATGTGCAATTGGCCAGTGGCTTGAAGTTTTGATTTAATCTCAGCCTGAATCTTCCATCGTTAAAAGCCAAACACTAAACTCTCCACTCACTTAACCAGTAAGGGAAATCTTTCCGAGTGAAGGGGGAGCCCTGTTGTCCAGATGTTGTTGGTTAAAGCAAGGATCATTATTCATGTTATTAGCTGACTGTGACTGGAATTCTCCAACTGGAGCCTGAGTGGCTCTATAGAACTGCTAGTGGATGAGTGGATGGGAGTTAGTCAGCCTTGGTTCTTTGGGTTAAACAGTTCCAAGCTGAGTGGGCATAAAATAGAAAAACAATAGGCGATTCCAGATTTGAAAATTTTTTCTTCCAAAATGGACTGGTTTCCGGTTTCTTCCAAAATTGACTCCTCGACTTATTTATTGGACATATTGAACCAAACTTGAATGTATTACATAATTTAATGCCAGTTTAAAAGTAAGAATGGATGGCCTCATGCTTTAATCTATCTTGGTTAAGTTTTTCCAGTTGTTTGTAGCCCATGTACAGCTACTTTGATAAAAAACATGAGCTGCTGATTGTCTAATTCCTGTGTTCCTGAGCTTGAACTTTCAGTATGCCCGAACAGTTCTACGTGGGACTTCTAAGTTCTAAGGTGCCCCAACTCTTATAATATGACCAAAAGAGTCATGCGAAACTGTTATATCAAAGTCCTTCCATTAAGGAGGTAGTAAATCAGAGCAGCTTTTATGCAATCTTAAAAGGGATTAAATGATTTGGCTTTGACACCAGTGCTCCACAGTCAAAGCGTTATGGAGCTGTTGTGCAGTAAGAGGCCACATTTCCCATTTGGCATCATTATAGCTTTACTTGACGGAAACTGTTTCTGTTTTGTTTTATATAATACCTGCTCAATTCATGTATCACATAGCTAGTGTACATGTTTTGCTTTTTGCAATTAGAGTTGGATCGCACATTTAGTCCAACAAAGCCTTGCCATCTATTGTGTATTTTCCACTGAAGTGTACCACCTGCATGGATCCTCTTTTGGAGGTGGTAATACAGAAAAAGTGGCCTGTTTATGACACTTAAACATGCTGAGGATTTTCGTTTCTGTAGGAATTCCTATCTGGAAAGTACTACTCTTGCCTTTTTGCAAGTCTACAACTGGGATATTCTCTGGAAACACTGCAATGTTGGTTTCCCATTCTTACATGTCTTGGTTTCATTTCTGTTTTGGATTTGAAGGCTTTTGGGTCTTTATTTTTCAAAATGGGACAAAATTTTGACTCAATATGAAGGTCATCATGCTCTTCCAAAGCCAAATTAAGACAGCAGCAGTCAAGCAAATGTTTGCCTTTTACAGACTGCATGACTTGGTTTCGTTTTGGAATAAATGTTCTATTCTAGAATATTAGACATATATATTTAATAAAAAGTAAATGTACGAGAAGACCAGTCAACATTTTTGTGGTAATTATTTGACAAGTAAAAACCACTAATGTTGATGGCTATACCTCAGCATACTTCAGTGTGCAACATTCTTTTGAGGATATTTTAAGCCAAATGAAACACTAGACAATTCCTGTATAAAACTGATTTTCCATTTCTTTTTTTCCCATCTGTTGAGGTACAGTAGGTAAGAACTATAGTTGCTTACTGTGAAGATGAGAATAAATTGCTACTGTTTTTTTTTCTTGTGGCTTCCCTAAGGAATGGTTAAGATGCCTCAGCATACTGTAGTTTAGGCATCTATATTAGAAATGTACTTCAGCAGACAGTGGCATACCAGCATAATGAAAACTACTTAAAGAAGAATCAGCTCTGAGAGACACCTATAGATCTCTTTGATTCTGAATTCACCTTAACCTTCTCCTATTTATCAGGATTGGCATTATGAACTGTCTGGATTGACCCCCAGACTGTAAAGTTCAGTAGGCTGCAAAAAGAATATTAAATCTCTGTGATGTCTTATGCCTTGAAAATAAAAATGAATTTATAGACCCAGTCTTGCTTAGAAAAAGGTCAGTCTTCTTCAATCATTTTTGTTAATCATGCGAACCCAATTAAATACAATAATATTATGAATATAGAATGGAATATTTACCAAGCATTAAACACGAAATGATGCATGAAATAATTATATTCTGCTACAGTGCTATACATAACAAAGCTTTTAATAAACAGAATTCAACTTAAGTAAAAGCATAAAACATTTGTTGTCTACAACAGTGTGTTTGGATGCCATAGTTTAAGTAAACTACATATACTGTATTATTTAAACTACAGTATCTATAACATCTTAATTTTTGTTCATAAGTATCCCTTAAGTCAATTATTTAGCAAGTAGGATTTATAATGGTTCTGAAATTGCCCTTGAGAAATAGTTAAAAAAACTTAGCAGATTTTTGTTTAGATAGCTGAATTTAAGATTCCCACTCAGAAGCTGTTTTTTTTCTTACATGCTTTTAACACAAGAAACCATCTGATTTTTATCGCCATGCTTTTTGTACAGCTCCGATGCCTTTAACAGAGCCCGACAGCTCTCATTGCATTAGTTTAAGTCCAGACACACTTTTGTTTGTAATAAAAAAGCTAATTACACAGTGATCCCAAGCATATTTATAATGAAAGCCGCAAGAAATGAATCTAGAGTTGTCACAACAGGCTTGCTAATGCAGTGCAGACATTGACATTTCCTGGGTCTGTGTGTGCATGTATGTGTGTTAGAATTCTTGCTGTTCTAATAGAAGGCAGGTGTTGCTTAATACTATGAGAGTTTTCCCATGGTTTTTGATGGGTTGCTTGGGTTTAATAGATTCAGGCTGAACATTTAGTGATATTCAGTAGGGTCCTTTTTTTTCTGCAGCGGAAACAAAATCAGGAAAATGTATGTATAATGTTTCTATTTGTTCACCTTTATCCAAGGGGGCTTAGTTAATAATTCAATTGGTTTGGAAACAACTAAATAATACATGATAAATGAAACGTAAAAATTTGTAATAAGACCTTTCTAGAAGGCTTTATCAACTATTTTATTCATTATACAATGACAACTTGGGTGTGCTATTTTGTCTTTTAGCTTCTGCAGTCTCTCATGTATTATTTTATAAATTGGTCTAATAGAGGACTGTACCTATTCTAAAAACATTACCCTGCTAAGGAAGTAGACTTGCACTCTTATTTATCTTTGCTTAACCACTATACACAGTAATTATGCTATAATTTGTATTAAAAAGATCAACATTTTTTCAAGAAAGAAAACATACAATTTGATATTACACACTGGCATCTACTCAGAGTAGGTTCCTATTGTTCTAATAAGAATTATTTTAAAGTTTAAGATATACAGTATTATTTAATTTTTGAAGATACTGTACCACTAGTTTAACAAGAGCATTCAGAGATACACAGAAATACATGACACATATTACATTAAGTCAGACACATTTCTTAACTTTGAATTGTATTTCCTGTGATGTTTCCCAGGGACAGTACATTAATCTATTATGCCAAAGAACCAGAACACATGTTACTTTCCTTTCAGTAAACATGTTCAGTGCTATTTCACTGCTGTTTATTGAAATGTTTTTTTTTCCAATTATTATACACTTAACCAAGTAATCCAAAAAAATCAACAACCAAAACCAGTGTAATATTTGACAGTTTACATTTTTACAGAAATCAGTGTTTTCAAATTGTTTTTTTTTAACTGATATTGCTTACATTTAGTCTGCACTCAAATAATATGATGACTAATGAGAAAGAGTAAAGATGTCCTTCCAGCTCAAACTTAGGTTATCTTGAAAGTATCTTACAAAATGAAGGATTGGCATAAGTAATTGGCCCATCTAACCCATTTGATAGTTAGTAACTAACTGATGCAAAAAATTCTTTTATCAATTTCTTGAAGGAATCAGGTATCAGCTTGAATACATGGCTGGGTATTTCTTATACATGAACTTCAGTTGTTTGGCTTGGAAGGAAAAACATTACAGTACAGCCAGAATTCAGGATAAACAACAAGTAAATAAATTGCTTGGCCTAATGTCGCCTAATGGAACATATTTCTCAGAGGAAAACATGATGAATACATCTGCAATCTGCATTTATTTCCACTTCAAAAGAAATATTTACCGCCTGTGTGGCTTCTCTGGAAAAATCTAAACGCTTCTTGGGATTCTGTGATCTGAAATGTATAACATGAGCTTCTTAGAGTTTCTCGCTCCATCATGTGATGCAAGGCTGACAGCAGTAGTTCCCTCAGTCTGTGATTGCTTCTGGCCTGCTTCTAGTCAAAGAATTTCATGAAATCAGAAGGGAGAGATTTCTTGAACAGTAGTTCAGATCATCCCACTATGAGCTGTCTACTTCTGTCAATTGAAATTAAAGAGAAAGAAATTAAGATCTGTAGTTGCTAAGACCTTTAATTATACTGAGGACAATATGACAATACAGTATGTGGGTAGCAGAGACACTGGGAAGAATTAAAATAACTTTTTCATTGCTAAATCTCTGCGGCACTAGTAATTCTTGGTGTAAAAGGAGATGGACACTACTCATTCAACTGGCTGGGGTAAATCAACAACTGAGTGAGCATTCTTAGAGCGATTCCTGTTTTCTTTTAGTCTATCAACTATTATTTCCTGACTTAATGTTTCTGCAAAAGAGACAGGGGTTGAGACTGAACTGTGTATTGGTGCCATCAGGAGCAATGCAGGAGAATGCATAAGAACAGCAGATAAGTGGACCACCACTCCTGGGTACCTATAGAGGTGTTTCTTTTTTATCTTAGTCACATTTATATTCATGTTTAGGGTATTAATCGTGTTTAAAGCTTTTTAGTATGCAAGTACCCTTTCTGATTTATTCTTACAGTATAGTATGGTCATGATATCAGGGCTTACCTCTTGTGATTGTATATTCATATCTCCAGCAGGTATTCTGAGAAATACAGGGGCCTTAAGGATGTAGATATATGAGGTGAATTATTGAATTATCACTCTACATATCCTTTCAAAGACTCCAAAGACTAATTTATTACTAATGTATATGAGACTCTGATCAGTGTGATTTTTTTTTTATAAGCAGTGATCTGGGCATAGCTTACATTAAGGCAGCCACATAATGTAAAACCTCTGCACATCCTAAAAATATCCCAAATATCCAACAATATACAGTACCCATGAAAAAGAAGAGCAGTATTGTTTTGGATACCTAAAAAGTAATTACTATAGTGCTCAGCCTTTGTTTTATACAAAAATGTTAAATCTCTCTTGTTACCTCAGCTCCACTCCTACTTATTCAAGCTTTAATGAGCTTCTTGGTACTGAAAGAGCCTTAGGAGGTTGTGACACATTGACGCAGTTATTTCTCTTAATGTATGTACATTACTGAATGTACTAAGGTGTTCAGATTATAGCCATTGTGCCATTAGTTAATTCTTCTTTTTCAAATTGCGTGGGATAGGATTTCCACTGGAGAGTATCACAGTGGAAAGAAGAAATACTGACAGAAATGCTTTCAGAAATTCACTGTTTAGACTCACTCAGTCCTGGCTGAAACCTTAGTTCAAAATGGGCTTAACAGGTTCCTACCGTCTTTTGTGATTTATATTATTATAATAATTTCTGATGATAGTATTGACTTGTATATTACTTATGGATATTTTTCCATGAAAAACCTGGGTTAGAAACACTAAGATTTTGGAGTGTAGAATTGAAAAAACGAATATGATACCATGGCCGAAACAAACGTCCTCTGGCCCACACAGTATTTTATGACTGGATATTTCACAGGAGTACTGGAAAACATCCTCCAAGCCTTAAGGGAGATGACATTTCAAGACCGGGAAAACTGTAGGAGGAGAAAAAATTAAACAAAATCTCAAACCATAAAGGGCTTTGTGAAGCCCAGTTCAGGAATGTGTCTACAAAATGAACTGTGGTGCTATGTGATTGAACGAGACAGGTTTCTCAGACAGAACACCTGAGTGTGCACTTGGGTGCTGTGCAAAAAGACTTTAACAAGTGAGACTGAAAATAGAAACCTGTTCGTAGACAGTAAAAGCTGTCAGTATGTGACCAGGCATGAGTGCTGCTGCAAATGATTCAGCTCTGTACTTAAAAAGTCTCTTTAGAAGTGAATATGGTATTTAGGGGCATCATCCACATCAACAGGGGGTGCAAAAAAGGAGTTGATAATCTCCCTTTTAAAGCATCTGCAACTGATACTGGAATTCTGTCAAAAGCACTATTTTTTTCACCAGAGCATTGTGAAGTATTGTGAGCACTTGTGATTTAACCTGTAAACCCTTAAACCTTTACACTTTAACCACAAGCCCATCTCTTCCTGGTTTCACCCTTGCGACCGTCCTCTTTGTAGGCCTACACCAATCATGATAAAACATCTGTGTGGGAAGGGTTCTAAATGAGATGGATCCAGGGAGGAAAATAAAACTTCTGTAACATTCAGATGCATAACATTCTCCTCACTCATTCCAAAACTTCCAAGTTCCCTGCTTATGCATTGTGTAAATGCTAAAATATCTTATTTTCTTTAAATTATGCACATATTGAAGTGGCATGTTTAGTTAAGGCGCAAGTCAGTGTCTGTGTTTGTTGTCCTAAATGTTGAGTTCAGCCCACTGAACCTCAGTGGTGTTTTTGTTGTATTTGTGGGTGGACACAGCCCAAGAGAATCTGGAAAACAATGTACACTTCTGAGAGGAAGAATGTCCCCAAAGAATGAATGTTGAATATGTATGTCGATATTTGTGCAGCCACAGGAAAACAAAAATGTGGCTCAGTGAACACCAGGATGAAAATCTAATTTCATCTGTCTAGAAGATAACCAGACCTTGACCAAGTCTAGAAAAATAAATGTACCGTATTTAAGTGTGTGCTTGTTGTTGAAAATGTCTGATAAATTATACATAGAAAAATGTTATTTTAGCTGTTCTGCCAAGTGTAAATTTATTGTGGGAAAGTTGCCCGTACTTGTGAATCATGCACATCATTACCCCATCAATCTATACACTAAATACTTGAAATGATTAATTAAACAAATGTCACCTGCATGGATGGCAAAAGAAAACATAAGCCCCTGCATATATTCTCACATGTAGGTTAAAAGTCGACAGCTGCTTTAATCTCTAAATCAAGGATATCAAACATGCCATCAGAACAATGTGTGAATTAATAAACTGCTAAAAGTGAATATAGAGAAAAGTGAATTGCTTGCTTCTCACCTGTTCCCTTAGGAGCACTATAGGAATAATCCTTGAAATGTCACCTACTGTAGTCACGTCAAACTATAGCACTAAAATACACTAGCAAGAGGCCATATATCACTAGCAAGGGATCCTCCAAACCAAAGAGTTCATACAGTACATTCATGCAGGCACTCTCACATTTCATTATCCTCTTACCACAGTCACAAGCAGACCAGAAGGAGTTTCCCATTTGCTGCTCATCTTACAAGAGCATCCTGTACATTTGTTTTAGTCAAGATCAGGCTATCTTGCAAGCCAGTTCAGCTTGATAATGCTTGTTACATTTCAGGGTATGCTGTTGAGTAGCCTTGTACGGTACCTGCTCCTAGCTATAAGTCTTTTGCAGTAAAGTGATACAACCCTGCAGTCTTTTACAGTAGGTTCTGACACTCCATATGAGCAGTCACATGATGTTATTGCATTGCCCTGAAAAGGACCATACAGAGTATTAGTCATCTTATATGTTTGATTGTGATACAGTTTTGATATGCATATCCACAAAACATCTAGTCTAAGAGTTCTGAGTGTTTTATTGTGAGATTATCATCTCCATATTGGATTTCGTAAAGCCACATTTCACATCCACATGTTTAATAATGACACATGCAGCATTGTAAATTCTTCCCACTTTTTCAACCTAATTGTCAGTGCCCATGTTTTTTGTTTGTGATTATAGCACTTTATCATCTTGTTTCTTCTGATGAGGTAATGCAGTATGCAGATCAACCATTTCATGAGCAGGAAAGTCTAGATGTTAATACTTTGGCTTGTTATATTTATTCATATAAACGAATATGTGCAGTATAAATGGCTTTATTTAAGGGTAGACATAATAATGCGATGAAACATCACAAACTGTGTATCTCAGTCTTTCTCTTCTCTAAAATTGTGTATGTAACATATTCCATTTTGGTGCTTGCGTGTTTATGTTTATTAAACCTAGCACACAGCTGTGATTTTGTCATCAAATTTATATAATGTACAATTGGCACTTCATTTCAGGTCAACTTTCAGAGCTTTTTTTTGCAAAAAAATATTTGTTTTAAATAACAGTATAGGTGATTTTATCATGAAAAATGATGTTAAGGTTTCCTGCTTTTTTGTACTGTTTAAATCAGCTCAAAACTTTCATTTACAGTAGGATTATACATGTTAACTGGAAAAGACCAGACCAATTTTTGACAAGTAATGAAAAACCACAGGTAACTTAAAAAATAAACAGTACTACAGTAAAATAGTATAGCAATAGAAAGACACCACTGAGACAATTTTAGTAACTACATGATGCCATATTTTAATTTATGACACAAAATTTCCATTACCCTTTTACATTGCCTTAATGTTATGATTTCAAAGTACTCAGTGTCGTCTTGGGGTTTGCATTTTTAGTAGTCTTGACTGACAGAAAGTACTTCTTCAAGAAGTAAGAAAGTGGTGTAGGCAGAGGCATGCAGTCCTCCTAGGATATGGATATGGTTAACCAGCTCCTGACCTGGGATGAGGCGTTTTTCTGCAATTCCCAAGCGAGGGAAATTTTTAGCCTTGACCTTTCAACTATGACATATAAACAGAGGAGTCAATGACTTAAGGAACATTCCCATTGCTCCAACTGATCTTTCTCTCAACCCCCCTTGTCTCTTTTCTTTTCTCATCCTTGACTGTCTTCTAGCTTGGCAGATGAGACCTTTTTATTGTTAATATTTGGATACCCGTCCAAAACTGATCTTGAAGTAGGACTTTCTCCCTTCTCAAGAAGGGCAAGAGTGTCACAGCTTGTTACTCTATACAAACCTTCAAACATCCTATTAGGAAATAAGGCGGATATTGAATTCAACTTGCTGTGTTTTGGTTGCCAATGCTTCAGTGTGTTTTCTGGGAGCTAATTTTGCAGAAAGGTCATTAGTTACCATGTATATTCTTCTCTCCAGTCTTAGTGAATATAATCCTAGCTGTTTTATGTCAATATTACTGATTACCCTTATTTTCTGAAGCAAGCCTTGGGGACCTTCTTACTGTATTATTTCGATATTGCTGCTTCTTCATCTAATTAAAATCTGTGAAAGCATGCCTATGCCTAAGCAATCTACTATAAAGAGTGTCAGAGCACCACTACTAAGTGTATGCACTTACAAAAGGAAGGGTAATTCAGTAAACAGCCTGCTACTTGCCTGCCTGGCCATTCATCACTTCAGGCTGATTTTAATTAAGTTTGTTTGTAATTATCACACTTGTCATACTTGTCAGTATGCAGTTAATTTTGCAGGTGTCTAGGAAGAAAACAAATTACTTCCAGAGTGCTGCTTTTTTACCCAATAAAATAAAATTATAGCTAATATATGATTAATGAAGGTTTTTGAAATGCCAAGAGGCCATTCACCCTTAATATATTCAGCATACTAATCCTAGAATCAATAATAGCTGTGTCTTCATGTTTTCAAGCTTCTGCATTTTTTAATGTTGATATATGCTCACTGGCCAAATTAAGAATATTAGGATCCCATGTTATAAATAAGAAGCTAGCCTTCCGCAAATGACTAGAACAGCTACTGTATATAGGACAGAGCATGTAGTCCATGTAGTATGTATTCCAGAAGCTTTTGAAATGTGTGCAGCACTATCCCATGTTGTCCCTTGTAGAAGGATCACTTTCTGTTCAAGTTTTAGTCGCACTGCATTTCAATAAGAGAATGTGGATTTTTTTTGTTCTGAACAGGATGGAAATCTGTCTCAAGATCTTCAAGCTTTCCAGACATTAGCTGCTAATATAATGTTCCTTTAGCTAGGGATTTGTAATGTTTTGGCTGGAGAGTGTCAACACAGAAACACTTAATTCTGAAGTTTAATTTCAAATTAAACACTCATTACTTTGAAAGGATATATGCTTTGATTGTAGGATGCTTTAGACTTTTGTAGGTAATTATTAGTCTTCTTTAAAGGTAGAGTCTTTTGAAAATTAGTTTTGCTCCAAATGTTTGTTGTTGGCAGGTTTAAACTTTCCTTAAACTCAAAGGTGTTATGTGGATGTTCCTTTTTAGTTCTTGTGTCTTCATCAAGGTGTGAATGTTTCATAGGGAGTTTAAGAGTACAAGTGAAAGAAACTTGAACACAAAACTCTGTCCTCAGAGCAAACAAAGAAATGTCAGTGCAGGAATTTTACTTACTCCATTCTGAGACTCCAGTAGGTTACCTGCCACCTCCTGTAAGCTGCATTACACCAGACACAAAGTAAAGCAGTTATAAACATTTTAGTGGTTTATAATTTTAATGTTTTCAGACATCCAGGCAGCATCATATGGTCCTTTTTGCATCGAAAAAGTCCTATGTACCGTATGTACTGTATGATAACCTGTTCTCATTTCTCAATACCAGTACTTTAACTGCCAATTATTAACAGTAAAAGAAGTTACATGAATGCCTTTGTGATTAAAAATTTCACTTCATTCATTGAGTAGTTTCTGAATCATGAAAAGGTTATGATGACATAATTTTAGTTTTGATTTTAGTAGCTAGCCTGCTGAACAAGTGCTTATAACGTTTTACAGTATGTTAAGTTTAAAAAAAAATATTCTAAGAAAAAAATACAAGCCAGTTAAAGAGCATTTCTATTTAAAAATTGTGTCTGGAGGGTGAATGAAATATCTGTAATAACTCAGTTTATATTCAGTGGTCAGTAGGTCACTGACCTCTTGATCTTAGACTGGACAGCTGCAAAGTTAGTAGTATTTTCTTTTGAGTGCCAACAGACATGAGGTGAAAGTAAATACTGAAAATAAAATATTTTATATTGATTTATGCGTACTTTTTAAACTGCCACCACATATTCGCAAAACTAAGGTTCCTATGAAAAAGTGAGTTTTCATAGAACATAATCCACAATATCACTTGATATGATTTGAATATCATAACTTAGTTTCATGCTTTGCAGATTTGTCTTATACCTTTAAACATATCATTGTATCGATGTTTATATTTTTAGTGAAGGACAATAGCTGAACAAGGACTGTAGTTTGTAAATATTAAGATCTGAACGAAGAATAGCACGAATACAAATATCTATAACGTTTATTTTGTTAGCAGACAATATAAAACACTTCCAGAGTTTTTGTAAACAAACAATCTTTTGCTTGTCAAGCATAAACAGGTTTTCTTTGACTTGCCGTTATGGGAAGGCGAGAGTGAGAGAGAGAGAGAGCCCCCAGCGCTCTGCAAATGTAACATGCCGAAGTGGAAACTTCAAACAGCTGCACATCTGGTCCAAGCCTAGACGTGTACAGCGAGGTCCTGCTCAAGGGACGCTGTCCGTCTGTTTTGCGGAGGACAGAGTGAAAAATCCATCAAAATCTGGAGGACGCTTTCGCAGAGTTATGCGTTTGTTTTCCGACGAGAGCTGTTTTGTGTCGCACGCGCTGCAAGGTGACGCGGCTCTGTGATTCAGGTGGAGGGGTAGTATTTGCGATACGAGAGTTACACGGTGGACGAATAGCGTATTTTGGGTGCAAAGGGGAGATCGTTATGATTCCGGATTTACGATGACAACGAAGCGAAAGTCTACGAAACTCCAGTTAAGGCGATCTTTAAGTGAACAGTTGAGAGATTCCACGTCAAAGGCTTGGGATTTATTGTGGAAAAATGTCAGAGAAAAACGACTCGCAGGTCAGTACCACTGTAAAACAAACCATGCAGTCCAAATGATCGGCTCACTGCTCTGGCATTGGGAAAAAATCTGCTTTTTACTTTGCATTTACTTTATTCTGTGGAGAGATTTTTGTTGGGAAAAGAGTGGGCTATGTGATATAACACTACCCAATGCATTTAGCATCTAGCTGTCATCTGTAAAGTAGAAATGTAGTGTTCAAGACCGTTTCCTTCTCAAAAGTGCGAATAAGAAAAAAATAATCTCTTTACCCTTGCCTTGTTTAACTTTCTGTGATTACAGCATTTACTAACTTTCATAAAGTTTAAGTACTCAATTTGATTAAATAATTTGTTTAATCATATTGATGACGCTAAGATTTAAAAGATCCATTTTAACATGCACATTTTAATCTGCCAAATGAAATATCAGCATTGCATGTCCTCTTTGGCGAACCCGGTTTGAGAACAACTCGCATTACACCGCTGACGAAATTGTCCACAGCAGTGAGCCAATATTTGCCCATTTGTTTATGTTTAAAATAATTATTTAAAAACAGCTGGCTCTTACTCACAGTTTTTCAAGTGTTTAACATTATTGCAAACACGCTTTAAAATAATTGGAGGAGGCAATACTGTAGGCTGAATAGCTATTTTTCCAGTTCATGGTGGAAATTATCGGGCTTTTTCCAACTGCGGGTTGTCACTGAGTTGTGACTGGGCATGACAAGTACAAAATAATAATTAAAGGTGCTCTTCTACCTATTAAAATACCATTATTATGATGTTACGTCCGAGTATACAAAGAGGTTAAAAACTTACATTTCGTTTAATTTTATTATATTTTCGATTTCTTACAATAAAAATATTTAATTATTTTGTATTTAAATATGTACATTTTATGGATTCGTTCCAAAAGTCAGTAATTTCATTTATTTAGATAGGAACCTAAAGTCTGAGTATGCTGAAAGGCTGAAGTGGTCTTGTTGTCTGAGCAGCAGAGCATCGTGTCCGTTTGGAGTGCAATCAGAGCGCCCTAGAGATGGGCATGCAGACAGACATACTGTATGAGCCGTCTCTTCCCCTAAAGCATGGTACTATGCAGTAATTTAAAGCTGATTTGTTTAAGACTCAGCTGACTAAGATGTCATTGCAGTACCGCTCGGCAATTTCTAGTAGTGTTTTAAAAAAGGCAACGTAAGACGGTTTGGCTGTCGTTGACAGTGACTCTGGCGATGTCAGATGGTGATGACAACCAACAAATTGCCACATGGAAGTACGTCATTATGAGACTTTGAGAGCTATCAGAATTTTTGTTGTAAGCTGTAAAATGTTTGATTTTCCTAATGTTTTTGAAGTCTTAAGAGGCCAGTAATGTTTTGTGAGTCAAAGTAATGGTAATTGCAGCAACATTAGCTTTCACAGTGCAAGGAAATCAATCAATATTGGCATTTTAGATGGAACGTGTACCGCTAGGAATAAACTTCAAGTAGGAAAATGTGTTTACAAAGTGTCGCAACCCGTGACACAATCTGTGTTTTTTTTTTTTCAGAAATGATGGTACAGACACCCAGCGTTTGTGATGTTTTTCATGCGTTTTGTCCCTTACAAAAACGCAATTGAGCTCATTCATTGCTCATGGGGGTAGTGGAAGAAAAGGTCGTCATCTCTCCTTGACTGTTTTTGGTCGAGTACTTTTAGTGTATTGCCTGTCTGCTTATATTCTCCTCAAGTCCAGTTTATTTTTTTCTCTTGGCGTTCGACACGTATTGCAGATTGTTTTCGTATGTACGTTGTTGTTAGTGGAACAAATTTTATTAAACTGTGAATTATCACAACAGCACCTTCAAGGATCAGCAAACGCGCCTCTACCTATTGCAAACCACTCTTTTCGAGCTGAAATCGCCTGCTTTTCTTTGGCATCTGTCTTTTAAATAATTTGCATACACCCTCACATATTTTGGTATGTACAGACGATACAGATGTACAGACGTACCGTATAAACATATACAAACATGTATATGTTTTAGTAGTAGGTGCTGCATGTCAATATGCTTAATTTGATGAAAGATAAAGGCTTTGTTTTTCCAGTTATTTGAAAAGGCAGCTGTGCTGCACTTTCCAGATTTGCTCCCAGCGCTTTTCAATTACTGGGCCACCATGTATTTTCGTACTGTAGCTGTGTATTAGGATTTGTCATTTTTGCTCAATTTGCTGTAAATTGCCACTAGATGTCAGTCAATTCAAGATACTGCATATACGCTCTCCTGTTTTTTTTTTGTGCCGTTATATAAAGGCTGAATAATCTTCAGTTTACTTGGCAAATATCATCATGTTTTATTTGTAATCCGTGGTATGCATAATAAAAAGCTTTTGTAGAAAATGGATTATGATGAACAGAAATAAATTTGCATCAGTCTGTTTTCAAAGTATCTTATGAGTCATACTGTATCCTGTTTAAAAGTAATGAGCAGGGTATACTACACAATGAAAACAAAAGGCTTAGAAAAGTGTATGATTATTCGTTTCTTTAATATTACATATTATATAATATAATATAAACTTCTTATATAATACTTCTTGCTCAATGACCTTCCACTCCTGGCAGATTGAAGGTGAGACACTGATTAGGACGAAAATGAAAATGCACAACCCACAGTCGTAACAACAGTAAAACAGGTTGTTAATTGCCAGCTGCAGACCATATTGTTAGGATTGCTGACATATTAATCCCACATTCTATTCCATATATGTATTCCAGTTATGTGCTATGGCTCTGGCAACTAACCCAAGACCTTGTGCTGATGTTTACATGCACATAAAACACTGTAGGGCCTTATTTGGGTAGCATAATTATAGCTGAATGATACAAAAGAGTTGGCAGGAGAGTTGGGCACAACCCTATCTTAAATATCCATTAATGGCTTCTTTTTCATTTGAACTACTTTCCAATAGTGCAGGTTTTCTGAATCCTGTTCACTACCATCTATCACTTGATTTCGAATTTTATATCTCCCGATGGATTTTAAAAAGTAAGGCCTGTGTGTGGGTGTTACATTTTTGTAGCAAACAATAATGTAGCCACATGTACATTATGAATGTATTACATTAATTTTTAATGTATTACATTAAAAATAAATGGTTGCCTGCTAGATTTCTCAAATGTCCCTGCTGCGAGGTCATTAACATGGCATTCAGAATGAAGTGTAATGAACAACAATCTTTTGCATATGGAGGGAGACCTCTCCTATTATTAAACTTTTAAAAATATGATTTCTGTGGCTTAACGGCAGGTGAATCACTAAAAGTGTTTTCTGTGATTGTGGCCATAATCCACAGGGAGAGCATTAACTTGGAATGAATGAAGGTTCAGGGAGTCAAGAAGTTAAGACTGTAGATGAAGTGGGTGGGCGGCATGGTTGTGCCATGGATAGCGTTGCAGCCATGCAACACTGGGGCCCTGGCTTCAATTCCTGGGCTCCTATCTGCTTGGAGTTTGTATGTTCTCCCCATGTTCATGTGGGTTTCCTCCAGGAACTTTGGATTCCTCCTACAGTCCATAAATATTCTAGTAGGTTAATTGGCTTCTGGGAAAAATGGCCCTGAGTGAGTGTGTGTTTTTGTGTCAGTGTTTGTGTCTGTGTGCAGTTGACTTGCCCTGCAGTGGACTGGTGGACTGGTGTCTCGTCCAGGGTGTATCATGCTTTGTGCCCAATGCTTGCTGGGATAGATTGTTCCAGCTCCCCTGCAACCCTGTAGTGGATAAAACACTTAGAAAATGGATGGATGGATTAAGACATGAGGGCAGCACAGTGGTATATCCAGGCACTTCCATGTTCAGTGTAGTATGTGATGCAAAATCGAATTCAACGTTTATCTTGGAGGAAAATTAGGAGAGAAACTGTGCAGCTTTTTTTTCCCAGAGCTTAATGGATGTTTGGAAAAAGTAATCATACTATGTTGTATGTACAGTATACCATAAGTCATGCTATGCTTTCTTTTGAATCTTGCAGGAACGTTCCTAAGCAAAGTCCTAAAATCTGCGAGCTGTAAAAGAACTGGAAAGACATCAAAGAGCATTTTTCCTTTTCATGTTTGCAGTTTTTGTTTAAGTAATCAGCTCCGGTGCTAGTTAACTGAAAAGTGCAATTGTTGCTCAGTAGAATTTTTTGGTGTTAAAGGGGAACTGCAGTCCCGATTTCTCAGACCGGTTCTTAAATCTTGGTAACAAAATAATTAATTGATGGCATTGGAAAAATGTTTCCGAATTAAGGATGAAATTGTGAAATTTGTTAAAGTACTGTATGGTCACCATGTTGTCGCAAAATGCTAGTCCTGCCACGGGTGAGAGTGAGAGTTCACCAGAATTGTGATGTAAACTGGCCCTTCCTGCTCACTAGTCACTGTAATGACTAATTTAATGCGGTGTTTGAGTGAATGAGTACAGGTTGTGCCAGCTGACATTTCACTGCAATGTGATTCGCGTTAATAAGTAGTATTTGTCTACAAAACCATTGTGAAGTCGAGAGCAATATTGCACTCCTTTCTAACTCTGAAATATACAAATAGCATTGCAGTTCTCCTTTTAAAGATGGAAAACAATAATAGCTGATGAGAACAGAGTAAACCATTTTTCTCTTTTATTACTGGAGGGAATATTTTCACCTCTTAGAAGGTGCTTCACCATGTTGTGTTAATGGAGTTTTTAACCTGAGCAGTGTTTGGATGACAGCTGATGATGTATCTCAGGAGCAGCTGCTACATTTAGGTCAGGCTCTGTACTTGTCATAAAAGCTTTCTTCCAGTGCTTTGAGTGTAGGCTGTAATAGGCTACAATATTTTCCACTGTGTTGTTGATGTGCAGCATGTGGTACTTAATAAATGAAAATAAATTACATAAATATCCCTCCCAGTATATAACATAATGTATGCCTGTTTAAAAGAACTTTTGTTTAAAAAGCTATCAGCTATAATTGTAGTGCTATTCTAAATTATTCTGGATTGTCTTTTTTGCTTAGAGGTAACAGTGCGTTTTTAGTAGACATTTCCAGTATGGGTTCTTTACACATTAGAAGGGAGATATTTCACTGCAGTTCTTGCTTTAGAACTAAATTTGGGCCCGTTTTTTTTCCCAAAAAGACAAATATTTATAAAAGTAAAAAGGTATTGGCTTAAGATAAAACCAAGCTGTTTCACAGTACACAGGATACAGACCAGCATAAAGAACAAGACTCATTTATTACACCAAGATAAATACCCCAAGCTCCACCCCCAGCTCCTCCTGATTGGCAGGTAAGATTCCATTTAAGGTCAGGTAATACACTTACAAATTCAGACACAGCTAATATACCCATTAACAGTACAGGGTCACAAAAACAAAATGGAAATGCACGAAAGTACTGGCCTTCATTTTCATTCCAAAATGATGGTCATAAATACAGAAACAAAGATTAAATAATGTACAACTTACATCGTTAAACATTATGTATAATATTGTATCTCTCTATTCAGTTGTCAATGAACATTAGAAGAACTACAAACAAATGGAGGTCATTCAATGGACATTAGAAGAACTACAAACAAATAGAGGTCATTCAACACATTTGCCTAACTAGATATTAATAGTTTATAGATCTGATAATCTCCTTCCTTGAAAGATTCCTGAGAAAGAGCATTTTCTCGCCAGCAATTCAATGAGCTACATGTTAATTTTTAAATGTACTGTAGGTGCTCCACAGATGTAAAGAGAGATAAAGGAACATATTTGCTTCACCCAAAATGGTTGACTGTTTTAAACATTGTGGGAACTATGAAAATTGGGGGTCCTTTTTACAGAAGGCAGAAAGCTCAGATAGCCTCCACACTCTTGCCCTCAACAAGAGCCAGCATTTCAATGTGCGCAGAGGGAGTAGCGGTGAGGATCTGCAGTGGGGCATTGCACTGAAGGATGACATTACAAATCATGATTAAGTTATTTGTAATGCTTTTAACAAAAAAAAAACATAAGGCTATAAAAGCAATATATCTGACAACCACTTCTGACCTTCCCCCTGGCAGGAAGACAGTGTAACTTCAGTCATCACAAATTGTCCAGTGACACTCCCTGAGTCATTTGCTATGCTGAATCCTGAAGCTGTTTCTAGCGGGTGCCAGCATATCTTTCGCTCACATTGCTACCTCTGCTCCTTCATATAATTTTTTTTTCTGTAACAGCTTTATCCTGAAAATAGTTAGAAAGAGACTAACCTGACAAATACAAGGCAAGAGCAGGGCAAGCAAGTCTGGATGGAATGCCAGTCCATGAGAGGACATGCACACACGCGCAAGGGAGTGACGTTTAAGAAATGCTAATCAATCTCACCAGCATGTCTTTGAACAATGGGACCAGAGCACCGAAAGAAAAGTCATGCAGACACAGGATGAATGCACAAACTCCACACAAACATCATCACAGGCCAGAACTGGACCCAGGACCTGAGAGCAGTGAGGCAGATTTGCTGACGATCATGCCTCTGTACCACCCCTAACTGTATGTGTAAATAAATATCCTGTTAAACCCCCTGTCACTTCCCGGCTTTTAACCTATGTGACGATAAATGACCTAAAATATACAATTACAATCACAATTAGAAGGGGAATTAGAGGAAGCCTAAGGTACTTCGATCACGTGTGCCAAGCACCTCCTGAGTACTAAAAAGCAGACAAATTATGTATAACCACTTGTTTGTGTAATGGTGTGGCAGATCACGACTCTATATCAGGAGTCAGATCTACAAAAACATGTTATTTTCAACAAAACAGGAACTATATTGTTCATGCTGAATCCCTGGCTATATACTGCAATATAATAATATTTAGCATCTCTTTGGTAAATCTTGCTGAAATGTGTCAGTGATTTGCATTCTCAAGCTATTTTCATACTTGTTTACCCAACATGGTTTTGTCTATCAGCTTACAAAAATCTGAGGCATGGTTTTCATTGTTGGACATGTGACCCTGGTCTCTATATAAAGATACTGTGCTTGTTAGGACAGGCCTGACTTAGAAGAGTTTCACTGCACAATAGCTACAGAACGGTACAATCACATCCCTGTAAAGCTTAGTTTGTACAGCGATGACTTTGTCTTATTTTCTCTTCCGTAGCTCATCTAAACATAAGTAACAAAAAGGGTGTTTGGGGGAATTATGAACATATTTCCTTCTCTACCGGGTAAATAACAAGCATGCTCTTTTATTTACTGTATGTTTTAGATACAAGCTTCTTAATTAATGGGAGTAAGAAACAGTGTTTCATGGACTCCATTTAGAATTAAGACAAATTAAGAACAGACTTTCAGGTGTAGTTCCAAAGGGAGGAAGAACTCAGCTCTACAATTCTCTACAGTTCTCTCTTAGTCTGGTAGACCCATAAAGCTCCCTTGGCAAACTTGTGGATTGTGAGTGGGCATGGCCAGTGGCTCTGGCTGTCCTGAAAACTGCTAATAAGCTAGTGTCAGTCCTAAAAGTCCCATGGTGTTTAATAAGGAAACCAGAAGTGAAAGAATAATCATACATGCAGCCTCACAATGAAAATGTTAAATTATTTACAGCCTTATACTTGGAGAGAGTGGTAACGTGTATTTCTCTCTTTTTTTAAACATTATGAAACTTTAAGGGAATAGAGATCTAAAATAACAAACCAGACCTGACTCAGAATCATCATCGTTCCTGCCTGATCCGCAATACAACACATAAAACGTGACACAACCCACATTAAAGTGGTTTTCTCATACTTACTGCAGTGTTCACGACAGAGTTAAACAATGCTTATTGTCACAAAAAAGAGGTGGTGGAGTCACCTACTTACAGGTAAGTCATTTTACTGTAACTAGTGTATAGAGTTGTATTGTAGCCAGTGACAAAATTTGCTGGATGTAAACATTTTTGCTATTTATTTTATAGCTATTTTGTCTATGTATTACTATTTAACCAATGGACCAATCTGACCTGGTCCAATTTCCAGTTCAGGTAAACGTTCATGTTCACTGAAGACTTGAAGACTGCAAAGATTTTTATGTACACATTTGTCTCTAATCTAGTGTACAAGGGTGATTCATGGCAACAGTATGTATGTAATTGTAATGAATCTAGGACTTTACAAAATTGACATTGGACTGCATATTAAGTTAAAAAAAACATTGTTTGAGGGTATTTTAGGTGTGTTCACATTGCTTAACTGCTTCATACCTGTAAATTGTTGCCTACCTTATTTTCACCAAGTAATCTCCTTACTGCAAGCATATATATATTCCACTTTTTTGATCAATAAGAAATGTGTTAATTGTAATTTTAGATGAGGTGGAGTATATGCAACATTAGTCTCAATGTAATGCGAGTATTGTTGGACCTCAGATGCAGTGTGGGCTAATTAAGCATGACCAAGTGGGAACGGGCAGTTTTATTTACATTAGGTGTTCAAGCTACACTTGTAGCAAAGATCTGGCCCCTCAGTATAAGCCCATGCCTCTAGAATAACTAGAAACTGTTTTTCTTCAGAGCTTTTCTGTGTGTGAAAGGGCCTTTACTAGACAGGCTAGAGTTTTGATTGCAAGCTGAGACAGTACCACCCCATACCTGAGCTAACAATTTTCAAATGCAAACAGCTTTACAAAAATACGACTCCCATCCTGGGAAAACAAGGGGGGTGTTTATTTAAAATGACCAGCATTAGACCGAAGCCTGCCATTGAATTGTGGCCTTTGTTTGTTTCACCTAGAGGAGCACAGCAGCTGGGGATCAGTGGAAGATTGCTGTTTATTTAGGTCACATGCCTGCCTGTTCTGTTCAGAGGCATAGCAAGGTTCCTACACTTTAAAATTCAACAATGTGATACATAGTATTTTGGAAAAGGTGTTTTCTTTATGCTGTACTTTACACTGAGCACTATTACACGAACAGTCCAACATACATGAAAGAGCACAATTTCATACATTGTTATGAGAATAAAAAGATGTTAACAGTCAGAAATCTGCATTTACTGAACCGAATAAACCATCACCTAACATTGTTACCTTCTAAATCATCACCTGCAGACTTCAATCTGAATTTACATCATGCCATTTTGTTTTTCTTTAAACATATTGGGGATTTTCAAGTTAAGTTTAAAAAGATGTTAGATTTTAAAAGGTCGGCATTTTAGGGATTTTAAAAGGTAGCGTTTGTAGATTGTCATTGGGCCCAAATTGAATGCCTTCATGGACTAAATAGTAGGGTTTTTGAAGGCTATTGCATGGACAGAGGACAGAGATAAACCTTGTGTAAATTGGGGAATGACTGTACAAACTCCACACTAATAGGAGCTTAAAATTAGTAAAATCTAAAATTTAAAAATCCCAGGAAACTGGTGCCTATGAGGGATCAGTGCCAACCACCAAATCACTGTGCTGCCCTGGATGAAGAAATAGACAGATTCTTTTGTCCTGTTTATCAAATTAAAATTGAGATTGAGCTTTATTGGCATGGCCAATGAATAACAGTGTTGCCACAGCAGAAATTATTAACCCATTCTGCTCACCCTTCTGATGTAAGAACTGTGCTTTCTTTCTGTGAGTCTTAGGTCAGTGGAACCTGGTGTGAAGAAGATAATTGTAGGAACTGATCTGAAAGCATAGGAATGGTAAAGCTGGTAAATGTTATCTGTGTTAGTTATTCGGAAACTCAGGGCTGCCTCTATTGTGTAAACCACTATTAGTCTTTAGATTGGATTTTTTAACTTAGAAGGAGGACAATCTACAGTATCTATTAAATAGCCTTAATTATTTGTTAGACTGAGCCTCTGAAATTATGATGAAAGTGATTAGCATTCCGCCTCAGCACTTCGCACTGTAATGAGCAGCAGTGTGAATTCCTTAGTGACGAGCCCAGAAAACTTGGCACCTGACTGTAGCATTACAGCGCTCAGGCTGTTTCTGCACTGGGTGGGTCTTAGGAGTGATGTTTTTTCTAACCCTCCCATCTCTCTGCCTCATTGCTTAGTCAGTTCGGAGGCATGCCTTTGGTATTTATATTTCCCTCCAGCCCAGGGAGAATTGACAACACTTGGGAGAGACTTTGGCTTTGGCTCAGGCAGGTGGGCAGTGCATTCTTTGCCTTTGTGTCATTGGTTTGCCCTGGTCATGTGACAGAGCACCGAAGAGTGAACTGTTGGCACTCCTCCTAAGACCAGACTCTCCACCTTATTTCACTCTTGTTGTTTTGCTTCTGTCTCAACCGTTTATTACTGTGGACCAGCCAGTCCAAGAACACAAGAAGGAGAAGGGGAGCTACAGAGATGTTTAGGGAGCCCCCTGAATCACCGGGCAAGATGTGTTTGAGCAGCATGCCCCCTGAAAGCCAGGACATGTACCTCAGGTTTGACCACCGCAGAAAACGCTCAGGCTATAGACTCAGCAGGATAATAGCAAGACAGCAACTTCTGAAGAAGATTGCTCAAGGTACGAGTCTTTCATCACATCAAGGGAAACTACTGTTTACTTAATTATCTTTTTACTTCTGTCTCCCAATCTGTTGTAACCGTTTTGATAGTTGAGTTGTTATACGACTTGTTTTTAAACATTAGACATTTAAACATTACAAGTACCTTCTCATTTTAAAATTATATAGGCATGTTAATATGGTTTGACTGATGTAAGTGTTGTGAAATATTTTTAACTTGTTTCTACTGTGCCGCTGTGTAGGCATAAGGAGATCAGAGGCAGCAGTTTCTTATAATGCACCATGTCCTTAAAAAGTTAGATCCAAAAGTAGTTGGTGAGCAGCATTTAGGAATAATTATATAAAACGTTTTTCTTTCAGTCATTAGGTTTTTTTAAAACTCAGTCAAATAAACTGCATTTCGCCTTGCTCTGGGTACTTTGGTGAAATCACCAAGCTACATTTTTCACCCAGAATTGGTATGTCATGCTGAAACGTTAAAAGAAGCAAACGTGCAGATTAAGTAAAAATGCTGGAGCACAGTGTTTGGAAAAAAAAACTTTGGAATTTGAGAACCAGGAGAAGGAAATAATCAGCCATTCATTTACAATAATTTTATTCCCGCTTCATTATTTTTCTTGAAGTACTACAATGGCACTGGTACAATGGTAAAAAAAATTCACCTTAGATTTACCGACAAGGTTTTTCCTAGACTTGAGATTTTCTACATTTTACTGTTACAGTTGTTCTTTTGCTGGGACTTAACAATCTTTGTTTTAAATGCTATAAATTAATATTTACAGTTTGTACTGTTCAATCTGTCCTAAAACAGAATTTAGGCAAGCTGGTGGTTATGTTACATTTTCACAATCTATTATTAGTTAGGTGTTCCCAGTGCTCACAAAGAAAGTGAGTGTCTAGGCAGTGTTAATATAAATCCTTCCAGCATTTGTGTGAGCATCTTTGGTAAGAAAATAGGCACAATGCAAACTGTAACAAATGTAATATTTACATGTCCTTTGTTACTTAGGTACTTGGAAAGTTTCTTTAAAAATCAGCAAGAGGGGTAAAATAACAGGAAAGATTTGCCTTTCTGCTGCAGTGTCAAGTTTATGTTTTTGATGCTGCAGCTCATCCCTTAAAAAGCATTGTTTTCTTAACCATTCTTCTAAGAAACAAGAATTTGGATCTTGTTCGCATATTCTCTGCCAGGTCAAGTAAATTGGCTGAATTAATTTAAATAGACTGCTGAAGTCATTTGTGAAGTGCTTTAACAGACTTTTACAAATACTGTAATCATTATAAGATTATTTCAGTGGAAAAGTAATTCAGACTGCACATGTTGTTCTATCTTTAGTTCTGTAAATACTAAATATCTGTACATACTGTAGCTGTGTGTATGATAACCTGAGTAATGGTGCAGGAGTGTAACACTACTCATGTAACATTGGCTTTGGGCGACTTTCTGTATTACTAGTGACATTCCATACCCTGAAGAAACGCCTGGACGCGCCTGGGCTGGTCTCTCACTCAGAGTGGCACCTGCTGAGTTTCAGACAGCACATGTTTCTTCAGGCCATGGGCAGATCATGGAAATGAATAAGGGAAAAGCACTATCTTTAGCTGCCTTTGGGGTAATACTGCAGTGGTTCAAATGGAGTGACCATGCTAAAAATTATCTTTTTATCAAATGACTGTAAAAAATTAATCAAATTTTCACAAATGATGTGTCCTCACTGTGTTTGTTTGGGGTACAAAAACATACTGGTGGGTTGATTGTTTTCTGGGAAAATTGGCCCTGTTGTGTCTGTGTTTGTGTTTGTCCTGCTGTGGACTGGCGTCCCATCCAGGGTGTATCCTGCCATTTACTAAGATACTGGGATAGGCTCTGGCTTCCCTGCGACCTGAATTCGAAGAAGCAGTTAGAAAACAGATGGATGGAACAATACTGTATACTTCCACATATTCTAAGTAGGAGTCATACAGTATATTAATTATATTTTATGTATACAAAGATACTTGTGCTCACATCTTTGTAATGCATGTTTGCAATTAATGCTTCTTGTAGATATTTTCATTCACGTGTTCAGAGGTTTCGATATTTCTTTGACACTAGATGTGCAGATTGAAGTTCTTGCACACTACATGCTGCTCGTTAGAAGTAATGAATGAGGCAGCTCATTTATCTGCAGCTATGGCAAGGAGGAGGCATGTAGGATCTTGTAATCATTTTTTGCATGCTTTACAGCTTCCCTGGTTCATTTGTCAGCAAAAAAGACTGTGCGAAAACAGTATAATGCTGGTTTAAGAGCAAAGAGACAAGACAAGGGAATGTCTATAATTCTTTGACTTTGGAGGCTGCTGGCAGTGAATACTGATGCAGTCTTGTACGTATAGTGTAGTTTTTCACTATACAGCGTTATACAGCATTTACCTTCTTGTTTTACAACTTCTTTAACATACAGTATACAGAGTTTCAATCTGCATCTACAGTTTGGCACATGAGAATGAGGAAGTGCTTCTTAATTATACCATGCACTGTTCTTTATTCCTACAGTTACAAATAAAAAATGATACTGTGAAGAAAGCATTATTTTAAGTAAATAAATGGTATCTCAGTGTATTCTGTGTAAATCAATTATTCTTAACATGTTTCCATTTTTGAACTGCAGTTTGTTTTTGCACTTTCCCAGTAGCATTACTTTATCATTAGATTAATGATGTTGAGCCGTGCAGAAATATGAAAGCTCACAGATCAAAGTAAGTAACCAAATGTTTTATATTTTGTGTGGTTATCATTTAACTACAAAGCCTATGCAGAAATTCTTTAAAAACCTGTATAGTGTTTACTAGAAATTCTGAAGGACATCATGATTTCCAGTAATTTTACTTTTTAACTTAAGTACTGTTATTCCTTTTTAAGGCATGCAGTGTTTCTGTTGGTGCTTAAACTTTTTCTCACTGTCCACACCACAGCAGATATATGGTGTTTGAAATCTGACCAGTGTGAAGGTACTCTATGAGTAATCTTTCTTTCACATCGTTGTATATAAAACAGAATGGTCTGTTTTCTTACTAGTGTTGAAAAACAAAGAAAAGACGTGAAAATTGTGCTGTGTATCTAGGTAAAGCTTTATACAGTTTTCTCTGCTTGTCACTGTATTTTTAATTCTTACCCTGTATATTCTGTGTGAATAGCTACAATCTGTTGTGCTTTTGTATAGACAACAGCTGTTGTGTAGACCTGTTCAGTACTTAAAGTCTGATGCTGCTTTTAAAAATGTATTTTGGGCTCTATGCTCTTAGTCTCATAACTGCTATCAATAGAAGGAGCTCAGTGTAATGGAATGCATGTTAACAGTGTGTTGCCTTATACTGGTATTATTGTGGTATAGTTTATTAAGTGAATCTTAATATAATTATTAATATAAATACTGTACAAATAGCATAGCAATGGCAACAATTTGGTTTTATTATGAATCCTCAAATTTTCTCTTCTCCTCATCTTTGGAGCTGTTTTGTAAGACGTCTCTCATGAAACAAAAATGAATGCATAGACGTTCCTCATCGGTTACATTTGTATTATGCATTAGTGAAGTAAGCCCTCACCAAAACTGAGAAGAGCTATCCCTGCATTCCAGCTTCTGTGGTATGTTGACTTACCAAAGCGAAAGTGAATTGGTTAGTCATGTTCTGTTTCATTGCAACTCCCTGTGAGTGCTGGAGAAGTGTGGCATTGCTTTCAGTTGACTCCAGATGGAAGGCAATGTGTTTAGAAAAGAGAGGTATCTCATTCCTTTGCTTTCCAGAATCTTTAAGATGGAGGGTTTTTCATGGGGGTATAAGTGAGTTATAGAGCTACAGTAGGAACATTATTTTGGGGGGATATTGTCAACTTGGTTTTTTATCTGGTCTCTGCTATTTTCTTGTTTCAAATCAGTCAGACTTAGCAAGACAATAACTCTCAAATGGTGTCGGAAGTTGTAAAAGTGAAGTTGTTAAACCCATACAGGGTTTCCCTTGCTTTGTCTAGTTTTTTTTTTTTCCAGGGGGTTATGTTCTGCATCTCTGTGTCTCACAAAAGGAGTGTTTAATCAGACCTAAAAGGATGTTAAGATGTGATCATTTAATCTGTAATAGTCTGGTATCACAAGCCCAGCAAGTGTTGTGTAGAGGAATAGAATAAACTATTCTATCTTGGTTAATATAAACCATATTTGCTCCGTCCTCTTTTATTATTTGTGAAGGTTTGGGAACAGGAAATCTCACTGGTCCTTTGGGACATGTATTTGTGTAACAGATCATCTGGTCATGCTAGTACCAGATCTTCACCAGCCCTCTGTATATTCAGCTACAAACTTAGCATTTGTTAATGGTTTAAGAGAAAAGATGCAATATTGGCATGCACAAATCAAACCTTTATAGAAGGCATTTTTGTATTTGTCCCATAGAAATATACATTTATCGTTTAATGGAAGATTTAAGTTTTTGCTTTTAAATGGTTACAATCTTGTTGTGGACTAGATGATTGACACATCAGAAGTCTTCTACCTGAAGTTACAGGTGTTGCTACGAAGGATTATTTTGATTCTGTTCAAGAATGCTATGCAGTTATACTGTATTGTTCACAAGGTCTAGGAGACTTAGTGATCTTCAGTATGACGTTAAATCTGTTAATCTGCTCAAAATGAACAGAACAGTCTCAGTTTAAGACAGTGATCAAGTCCTAATGATATTAGCATAAAACAGGTATTCCACAAAATGGGAAGGTTTAATCAATCCATTGAAGTATTTTAGTTTCTTTCCAAAACTCTACCTACTTTGTTTGAATTGCTTTATATAGTTCCAGCTGTATGTTTCTGCTTAAACTGATATTGAACTAATATTTAATTTAAAGGCTTGCTTGGTTTTTTCTTAAAGGTTTACTCTTAAAACCTGTTTAATAAAATATTGAATGTAATTCACTATCATTTCAGGTTGCAAACGAAAGAAGAATAGCCCATCTAAACTATTTGATAGTTCGTAACTAATTAATTCTAATTTCTTGAAAGAAGCCAGGGTATCAGCTTCTACAACATGGCCCATTCTCACTTCCACATAGATTTGTGTTTCCTTTGATTTTGTGTTTCTCTGTTCATTCTGAAGAAATCAGCTGGGCTGACTTTATCATATAGTATTTTGAACAATTGCCTCAGGTCCCCATGTAGTCTTTGTTTAAGATAAAAAAAAGTTCAGCTCCTTCAGCTTGTCAGTGCTGGATTTTCACTTTAGCACCAGAATGTATCTGTTTGCTCTTCTCTGGACTGATTCCAGAGTAACAATGTCTCCTCTATAACATGGTGACCGAGATTGTACACACTATTCTCAATACGTTTAACCTGCCTTGATTTAAATTCTGTGCTTTTAACTACTGTATATATCCTAACATCTTGCACATTGTATAGAAGATGTAAATGATGTGTCGAAATGAACATCAAACTCTTTTTTGTAAGCAGCCTCTTCTATCTCAATGTTTTCCGTTTTGTATTTATAGTTTTATGTTTTTGCCACGTGGATGCAAAACACTGCACTTGTGTAGATTAAACATTATCTTCCAGTCTTGCCCAGTCTTGCATTTTACATGAATCACATTGAAATTCATTTTCTGTGTCTGCAGTGTTTGATATTCCTCTTAATTTAGTATAATCTGACTAGTTAACCAAATACCAGAATCTAGATCATTGATAGAAATTAAGAGCAGTGACCCTGATACAGATCCCTATTGTATTCCATTAATTGTTTTATCCTAATTTAAGCAATCACCCCTTATCTGTTGCAGCTACCTTAGGCGTTGTATTAGAAGTCTGATTTATTGGTTTGTTAGTTTTCTCACCCTTATTATGGATGGGTACTATATTACCATTTCTCCAGTCCATTTGTCATAATCCTGCCTTTACCAACTGTTGGAAGAGTTACGTCAATGGATTATAAGTAACATCTGGTTCAGTTGTTAAGATATTATCGTGCCCAGGAGATTTATTCATCTTGAGTGCTTCTAGTACCCGAAAGACTCCTGCCTCCTCTATGCTAATATTATTTAATAGAGGAGTTTGTCCTTCTGTAATAAATATAAGTGATTTATGAATATAAATAATTATGAAATCCATCTCTGCCTTCAGCCAGGTGCCCATCCCTCCCACTCTTAACCTTAAGCAATAGAAAAGTTGCATATGTAAACATCTCAAAACATTAAATATATCCATGACAAATTTTCTGGGAGGAATTTCGATGATAATACTTGGAAGAATTTGTGCATATTTTTAGGGGGTTCATGCCAGATCACGTTGTGACAGCTACTTCTTTCGTCATGCTGTAATTTTAACCTCAGCACTATATCATGGTCTATTTTTTTCTGTACTTGTTTGGAAAGCCTGTGATTTTGACTTTAAAGTTATTCTGGTGGACATGAAAAAGTGGTAAGAGTTAGTGAAGCAGCTATTGATGTGCTTTTGTCTTTGTCTGTTTTATTGCTTATGATGATGCATCTGGAAGCCAGATTCCCAGGTTCTAGGAGATACTTACCCATCTGTTTCTGCAGCTAACAGAGCTGACTTCACCAGGGAAAGAATTCCGACAATGAAACTTTGGTCTCACAGAAAAGCAGGAAAATTCTCCACACATACACAGGCTCACCCACTCGCACACTGCCACCTCTGTACAGATATCAATGTACTATTCATGACTTCATTTAAAAGAAATTTCCTGTATGATTCTCTCATTCCCTTCACAGATTTCTTTAAACATTTTTTTTCCAAGAGAGTGTTAACCAAGAGTAGGTTTATAGAGTGATGTGCAATGTTTTCTTATTTTTTTTGTAATAGAATAATGTGCAATGTTTTTCTTATAATAGAGTGATGTGCAATGTGTTTCTAATTTTTTTTGTAATAGAATAATGTGTAATGTTTTTCTTTTCTTCTTTTTTTTTGTTTGCTTTCTATTTAAATGTACAGGAGTGCTGTGTGTCCATAATAAATTTCCCTCAGGGGACAATAAATCTTATCTTCTTATATCGATCACCTGATAAGGGGTTTAGATTGCTGTGAACTAATTTTTCTTACATGTTGCATGTACTGTATTTCCATATGGGTTACAAAAATCTATTATTGTCACGTCGGTCTTTCTTGTTGTCCTGTGTAATAGCATACTGTACTAGTAAACTAGTGTCCCAAAAAAGAGCAAAAAACAGATTTTCTTATTTTTGCTTTTAAGGCTATTGTTTTTTTTTTCATCATTGGTTACTATCAAGATTGTTGAGTGAAAGATGCTCTAACCATGACTAAAAGCTCTGTGTCTGACTGAGGGCATTTGTTCTGAGTAACTTGCTTGCGTTGAAGATGATTAATCAGATGAGTTTAAGACAGGAGGTAGCTATAAGTGACCCTTATAAGGCCACAGGAGTCACTTTTCAATGACCTTGGGCTTACAAGTGCGCTGTTTTTCTCTGCAATGATCATTAACTCATGGCTGTGTTGTGCAATCTGGAGGTGAGAACTCTTGCTCTTCACAGCTCAGATCTATAGCATTACATGGCAGCTGTGGTGATATCCAGAGCTACAGTGTGTAGGAGTGCAAAGTGTGCAGCTGAACATTCTTGTGGGCTGTTCTTCTGGAGTGTTTCCACAAACCTTCCTCTTCTATAAGCTTCTTATACAGAGTACTCTTCTGTCATCCGAGGACACCTGGAAGTGCCTTCAGATTGCCTTGTTGTTTCTAGTAAGATTTGCTCAAAGAAAGGAAATACATATTTTGAAACGTTCACACGGCAGATTTAAAATTATTTCTGCGAGTTTTAGGGTCATTCATTTTTTGCAATAATCAAATTGCCTTTCTTCTTTTTATTTGGCTTTTCACATTAAGCATCCAGTTTTATACATTCAGTTAAATTCACTTTAATTTCTGCCACAGAGGTTGGTTTATGGAGTGAATGCCTACAAAAATGAGGGGACCGTTCAGCACAAGTAGTTCATTAGGTTTTTCAGTAGGTAAGTGATCCAAAGATCTATCTAGCTGTTTCTTGAAAGGCGCCATCGTAATGGCTTTATCAACATGGCTGGACAGCATTGTCTCAAAACCCTTTGTGTAAAGAAATGCTTCCTGTTCTTAATTCTAAATGGATATTCCTGTATGTTTTTACCTGTACCATTTTTACTGTACTTGTTTGCTTGCTATGTACTGTATAACACATATATGTATAACTTTTATTTTTGCTCAATTTCCTTCGCAAATTTCTAATTCCAGTATTAGGTTTGCTGATCTAAACTTGTTCGTCTCATAATATTATTTTCTTTCATTTTTCTCAGTTATCTTAATTCCATCTTTACATATTTTTTACTTTCCTGCTTAAAATGTCTTTTTTTTCCTTTCCTGATTAAAATACACCAACATTACAAGACATCTGGCTGTCTGATCATTGGGTTAAAATTCTCACATTTTAACAGTATAAAAGTTGAAAATATCGTATGTGGAATAAAGTTCAAAGTCAGAATTGTTAGTCTGTGCTTTAATATAGGAAATGACGCTGAGAATTTTTTATATTAAGAAATCAAAACCTAAGAGACTGTTTATGATATATAACTGGTTTATGTAAAGTCTCTTTAATCACAGAAAGAGCAGAAAAATGTCGGCAATTAAAAGGATGAAAAGAGGGCAGATGTCAGGGCATTGTGCCATAAGTTCATGGCAGATGCGCAAAACAAAATACTGTAGCTTACTCTTTTGTGCCATGCTATTTAGAAATAGTAGATTCAACTTTTTAAATTCTTCCCTTATTTTAGTTTCTGTAGCTGCTGTTTGCTACAGTAGGTGGGCTGAATGCCCTTCTCTCATTTGTAATAGTTACTGGTATTCGCACATTCTTTTTTGTATTGTTCTTTGCAATCGTGATATGAGGTTGTAATTTTAACCTCAGCACTATTTCACGGGATATTTTTTTCTGTAATTGTTTGGCAGGCCTTAATAATATTGCTTCATGCCACATTGCCCTTGGCAGAGGCATAGCGCAGAGCCAGGTATAGCTTCTGTACAATTCCCTACCCACTGATCTGTGACACCGTTGCTCTGATTGCAATCTTGTAGTCTCCAGTCTTCTTAACAGTGCAAGGAATGTCTTGTCCTGTTGAGATATGCGTACGTTTTCCTTTAGAACACCTTGCCCGCTCAGTAGCATTCATGACTAAACAAATGTTGCACCAGCATATTCATGTGTGGTTATATATGTGCATTATACAATATACAGAGGTCACCGCTGTGACCCTGATGTGCACTTAAGTGATGAAGTTATAAATGGAAAATTTACTCAAGAATTCAGGTGGCCAAAAGGCAAGAGCTCAATGAACTGTTTCAATCAGTATTCTTCAGCTTGAAAATTGATTTAGAGTAAAGTTTAAACTGAAGGAAAGCAGACTTTTTTCCGCTTTGGCACTAGTACTGTCCATTGAAGGGTTTCAAAGTAGAGCAAGGTAGGGTGCCTTCTTTCAGGTTTTTGTCAATTTTAACTAAAACATAGACTCACTTCATTTTGTTGTTAAATATGAGATTTACATCAAATTTATTGCTTCAGTGCCATCAAAACCACTAGAGACTGTGAAAGGTTTTACGACTACACATACTGTATTTCTCCTGAGTAGAGGAAATGTAAAAATATCTGGAAAACAGCAGCACTTTCTGGAGTAGTTCACACTGCTACTCAAGATTAAGGCTCACAATCTTCTTTCGGATATAAATTTTATTATTATGTGAGAGTCTAATTTAAGATCTGCAAAGAAAAGCAGGCAACAGTGATTGAACAAATACTTCATAACAGCTGGACTATGATGATATGGTCAATTTCCTGTTAGGTGTGATTAGTTCAATGGAACTTTATTTTGACCAAAGGAAGACATCAGAAATCATGAGTATAGTACCTTTGTATCACAACTGTACGGATACAACATGAATGTCATTAAACTGACATGATAACTTAATTACTGGTAGGTTATCTAAATCTGTCTGATAAAATTGGTTTAAACAGAAACAACCATTGACACTTGTTATGAATGGATATTTGACAATGAATTTATCTGCCTGAGGCTCAGAGTGGAGCTGAGCCCCCCATATGACACAATGCAATGCTCTGGAAGCTGATATTGATGGCAGTGTGCGAAGAGGTTTTCTTCGTCAAAGAGAGTTTTTGATCGTTGAGTAAAAGTGGAGGCATTTTCAATTGCCAAAAAATGCACCATAATAGGATGCAATGTGGATTTATGACTCGCAACATTGTAAATATAGTCTTGAGCATCATTCCCTTTTAGCATAAAAGTTTAGACTGTAACAATCTCTTTTGCTACGTGTCTACGTGTTCCTCAGAGTCTGCATATGTCTTTTTAGGCATTTGATCTCTTTACCGCTCCTTCTCTGAACTCTCTTTGAAAATGTATCGTCTATTCACAGGATGTTGAATTTCAGGGGTGAAGAATACACAAGGAGTTCACACACTCACTGAAGGGAAAAGTGCTGAATGTCACAGCCCTGTTGGAATGCATCCGATGCAAACATAGAGCAGAACAGATCATCACTCCCCTGCTGGTGTAGCTTATCTTTAATAATGTTAGCATCAGCAATATGAAATATAGTTGTCTGCAAATACTTGATATTGGTAAAAAATTCAAAAATGGTCTCAAGTGCTTGAGAAACTGGACTTGCAGTTAGCTACAAAAAGATTTTTTTGCATTGTGGAGATTTGCATCTTTTATAATGAATAAAAATAAAAATCCATTAGAATTGTCTTTAACATGAAATAACATTGCATCGTGTGTCTACTGGAGTTATAGTGTCCAAATGTTGTTTGTATACTTCATATTTTACAGAATGTCATTTCTTAGTATACCTTTCTTGCCAAATACAGTAACCTTGAATTGAGTCTTTGAGAAGGCAGAGAAATTTCCAAGACAGAGTCTTAAATCTTATTTGCCATAGAGACTTTTATTTATATTCTAATATGCGTTAATGTTGTTCATTACTCAGTAATTGCTGTACATTCAGGCTCATTTCAGTTTTCAAAAGCAATAATAACCTTCATATATTGATTAATCAAGGTAGCAATATGGACTGAATTAGTATTCTCACAGTATGTCTGGATTTGAGGAAGGCCTGTTGTACACAAGCTTGTCTTGCGTTGTTGTGGCAGAAAGATCTACAGTACCATGCTTGAACAGCTCTCACTATTACAGTGATGTTTCTATTTGTAGGTTAATATGCTTAATTGTTTTCACACAAGAACACTAGGATGTGGATCCTGATGTAATGTCAGGAAGGAAAGGAGAGAAGAAGGAAATTGATTAAATTCGACCAACTAAAGCAAAATAAAGTAGGGCTTAAATTTCTCTCTTTCGTCTTTGTAGGTTTTAAACTGAAAGAGCAGATAAAGCCATTGAGAGCCATCTGTTTATAGCTCTTAAGGACCAAAGGTGGTGAAGTAGATCTGGTGTAGATTGTAGTCCCCTTTAATAAGTTTCAGGAGTATAAAAGATTAACAGCAAAAGAATATGTTTTATTTAGCTTGACCAGATTAATAGAAGACATTTTATCCATTTTCAAAAAGCTGCTTATTCGTAGTAAGGGTAGTGGCAGCCTGGAGTCACAGAAGCATGGTGACCCATTTGTATTCCTTACAATTATGTATCAGTTTATATCTATATAACAGTTTATATAATTCAAAGGATACCAAAATCCTTTTCATGTGATTGACTAACCCCAGCCAGACACTCCCTTGGCAGCAACTACCAGTTGTGTACCAAGGGAGTACACAACTACCAACTGGGGTTTCCTGGTCACCAAGTTCTTTTGACATTAACCATGTGTGAGCTTAAGAAAAGAAAAATCACCACTTTCCTTCACATTTTGTTGTATTGATTTTGACCTTCAATTCTTTTTTCGAAGGTATTTGGTAGGTAGTCCATTTTCTAACCACTTCATCCCATTCAGTTCACAGGAGAGCTGGAGTCTATCCCAGAAAGCTACTGTATGGGCTCAAGGCAGGACACACCCTGGACAGGACTCCAGTCCCTCGCAGGGGACAACACTGACAAAGACGTGCACATACTCACACCAGAGCCATTTTTTCCAAAAATCACTAATCTTTTCATAAATACATGTGTTAAGAGGGGAGAGAAGGGAACGGTTTTAGCTTTTTTTGAATGCCAACAGTGTCATGTACATTTTGCAGTACAGAACTGAGTATAACACTGGGAATGGTGTCACATGTTGATTAATCATTGACAGAATGGAAAGTTGGTAGATAACTGTGCTTACTGTAATTGTAGCTCTAAAGTAACTTATTAACAGAGCCAAGCTGAAAAATCAGACCTGTCTCTGATTTTTATACTCTGGTTGCAGGCAGCCTTAGCGACACAGATCAATTATTATAGTGAATATAAGGTCAAATATAGGCTTTGAAAGTTCGTTATACTTTTAGAAGGATTTGGCAGCAAAAAAGAAGAATGCTTCTGCATTCCCATGTCTAATCAAACATCTTGCCATGTGCTCTTTGTTTAAAGTTCAGTAGGTTAAAAGTGATGACGCATCCATTATAATGCCTTATCCAATACAAGGCTCCACTGTGAGAGCAGAATGTATCTAGAGCCTGACAGACACTGATCTGAATCCATGTCACCACCCCTGCGGAAACTTGCCTGTACTCACCTTGTATTGGCCATAGGACCTTGTTTGTAGCCTCTCAAAAGCGTATTCCCTTTTTAAATGTGTTAAAATTACATTTTTTATGGTTTGCAGTAATACTTAGGTATTGGGTATGGGTAAGCAAACAATGATCATTGTGGTGGAGAGCAGAGATGAATGTATGGCTTCATCTCGGACTGGATAGGGGTTTGGTGAGGGGGGAAACAGCAGGCGTTTCTGTTGATGGTCAAAAGCTTTTCTGGGTACCAGTGAGAGCTTCTTCTGCCCCCTGGCTGACATTTCCACATTAACTGTGTGAGCAACCTGGAAATATAGCTCAGATTATGTGTCTGTCTGTACTTTATCTCAGTGCCATGAAACAGTAAACTGGGTCAAATGGTGTATTAATAATTCCAGTCTCACTGTAAAGAAATACAGTAAGTAACATGAATCATGACTGTTTCTGAGAAAAGTACCCAATATAAAAAATATCTCAAATATAACCCAAATATACAATTTGATAAAAGAACCCAATCTTTTTCATTAAAGGTGAGGACAGCTAGAATTGAGACTTGAGCTTTTGATATTTTTACTTTATTATGCCAGGCTTTTTTTTACCTTAATCTTACCCCATGAAAGTCAGATTGTTTCAAGACAAAATTACACTGTGTCAGGAATATGATGAAGATACAGCAGCTAGTCAGCTTTGATTTGCTATAATGTTTATTTTTCTGAAATTATCTAAGGAACAGTAGACTGGGGACTGTGACTCATATTCCTATAAATGTATTTCCTGTATATCATTTAATGATAGTTCTGATTGTCCCTCAGCTGGCTAGTCAAATTTATTAATGAAAATAATACTGGTAGGGAAATTATACATGACACTTGTACATACTGTACTTTTAATCAATAATCCCTTAAAATGATGTTTGACCCATTCAATAAAACTATACATGTAGGTTTTGTTTTCAGTGTTTTTTATCCGATATTTGTCTTTGATGTAGGAAATAAGGTGTTACACATTTTTACAGTGAACAAGTACGTATATTAACCAGAGAGCTCTGGGGGGGCGGGAAAGGCTAATTTTTGTAAACTGACAATTTTAGTTTAATTAAGCTGAAAGCAAAGTCTAATTACTTAACCTGATTTACTTGGGATGGAATATAATAATCAATTATTAGTTTGATGAAATATGTTCTCTGGAACAAGAAAAGCAAGGCACATTAAACAAAAGTGTACATACATAAAGCAAACAATATATGATGTGCATATTTTTTTTGCAGTGTTCTATGGTACTACCTCTTTGTTTCCCTCTAGTGGTTAAAAACAAAAACTACAAACGTGTGACAAAGCCAACTGCCTGCGTTCAGTAACATAGAGATTAATGTACTGTATGTTCAGTTAAAAGTCTTCAGAGGAAAATGTACAGTATGTGAGGCTTTTAAATAATGTTATAAACCTGTATGTTTGATGTACCTTTTCTGTGAAAAATGAAAGATGTTAAAAGTTGAAAAGCTGAAAGTCCTTTTTTATAAACCACTTCACACATCCTTCGTCCCTTTAAAGGACAGATGTGGCTTGGAAACTGAAGGAACCTTAGGGAAAATGAGCTGCGAAAACACATTGCCTGCCAGCAGGCATGTTTGGTGTTTCGTCAGTGTGTATTTATGGAGTAGTGTAGAGGTATCGGGCCGCCTTCCAGATATTGTACTCACATATTTGAACACCTGGCAACTGAAACACCACCCTGCGGGCTGAGAAAAGCAGTCGTTCTGGTACAGTACACTCGCAGAAATGCTCAGTACTTCAGTCTACATTGTTTGGCTGATGAGTAAGATCACAATAAAGACAGTAGCTCGTTTTGTTGCTTGGAACTGCTCATGTGTGGTTGGAATGGCGGAAGAAGTGTTCCACTCATATTAATGTCTTGGTGGAGCTGTGGGAGGCAGGAGTTTCCAGACTGTAATACAGTTAATTAGCTCCTTGAGTTCCCCAGAGCTGGGCCTTAGTGTCCTGTAGGTCCTCCCTAAAGAAAGATGTAGGCTTTCTCACGCTGGGGGCCCTGTGACTCTTGCCTGCTTGGCCTCAGAGGCCTGACCTCTCCAGGGCCTTTCACATCTGAGGGGAATCCCTGCAGGGACCTTGTGCCCCAGGCTCATCATTAAGCTGAAACAACCAGTTGAGTAGCCCCTAGCGTTTAAGATTACAGTTACCCTCTTTACTGTTTTTTTTTTGCATGAAGGCCTTGATTCTCAAGCTTCACTTGGCCTTCTTTGGACATCTTTCTCAGTATCTGTGACAAAAAAAATATTCATCATTTTTGTTTACTAATTTATTGGGTTGATGCTTGTAGCCTTACATTTGCACCCATTTATACAGCTGGGTATTGAACTAGAGCTGCTTGGGTGTTGCACTGGGGTTTTGAACCCACAGCCTTGCAATTACAAGCTCAGAGCCCATATCACTGCTAACCCACATCATTGCTTTGTCTAATCATCATGAGTATCATTCTTCAAATGTTCAAACATCTTGATGTTAATTGAAAATGAGGTATGTTCACTATATATATACAGTATACTGTATATGTGTGAAACTAAATGCCCAAGCTGTATAACAAGCATGTCATTTACTGACAGTATCAGTGTCAGGCCCAGTTTTCTGATTTCAAGCTGTTGATGCTGTGTGTATCAAATAACTTGACCTTGTGAAACTGTAAGCACGTGTGTTAAATTAAAAAATCAAAAGACCAAAATGTTTGTCTTTGATTGTTACAGATCTCACGCATCATATGGGATCCAGCATTGTTAACAAAACAGAGAATTCCAGAGTACTTTTGAAGAAGTGATGAGTGCAATATAATTTAGTTGGAGACAGCATTGAAGTTTTAATAATCAAAATATTCCTTATCCAAGGAATGCCAAAGCAAATCCCAGATTTGAATATTTTTAATGGATTTTGCAGTTTACTCATTTTCTGTATATTCTTAATTTAAAATAAGATTCCTCAAGTTAGTAGGTTGAGCAAAAAAGAACTGAGAGAAATGGTCTCTCACTTCTAAGACTTTCATGAAATGATAGATGTCGTTGTTGTGGAATCAAATGAATTATTTTTTTTTTTTCATGAAGAATTTACAACCAGTAGGAAACTGCATGATTTGAAAACTGCAAAACTGGAAAAAAACAATGTGCTTGTAAAGGCAAGTTAATTTCTCATAATTAAAATGCCAGTGTAACTACTCATCAGTGTCAGGACTTGCAGTCCGCAAGTTAAGAAGTCGTTCCTTTGACAGCGGTGTTTAATTGCTTGTTGGAAAACAAAGTTACTGTACATAAAAATTCATTATCGGAGTGGAAGGCAGGCTGTACAGATCCCAGCTGTGCTTTAGATGAGGGGGAGGGGTTAGGAGCACATCTGAAATGAGACAGACCAAAGTCTGGCTGACAGAGGAGCCAGGGCATCGGACTGAAAAAGCCAGAAGCCGAAACACACTCCAATTTACATCTGATTTTTGCGGGGAACCTTCTCATTTCTTTTGAATGGTGATGAAATGGAGGGTGGAAGTCCAGAGGTACATTGTTTTTTGTGTTTTTAATTGCAGAAAGCACTAGATGTGCTACAGTGTCATTGAGTTTGTATAGCTACTTTTTGAATGAATGGTTTTGTAGTCTTATCGATGTGTATGGTGTGCTTTCACGATAGTCATTGCCAAGAATAACAGGAAAAATTAAAGTAGGTTTTAAGATCTTGAATGTTCTTTTTTACAATCAGACTTTTTAGAAATATCATAAAACCGGTTACTCCACTTGTCGTACAGTATGTATCCCAAAACTGTGCTCTTCACTTATTTTGGATTATTGTTTCTGTGTGTAAAACATAATGGCATTCTCAGAATGTCTTCAAATAGAAACATACTCTTAATCAGTTGATGACACACTGTGTATTGATAATGCTCTTAGGTAATCAGGACTGAAGCAAATTTAACATATATATTAGAATACAGAGAATAAAAAGAATTTGACAGATGTGTTGTTAGCTGAAAATAAGAAGAAAAGAGAATGAGGTTAGACAGAAAAAAAAGAATTGCTGGCTCCAAAAGCTAAAGTTGATGTTTTTCTCACCAAAAAAAAAAAACTACACTAGCCCCCAAGATGGATGTCAAAACATTTTAGCATGTGTGGGAAAATGGCTTCTGTCCAATGTCTGGAATCGTTTATCTTCTGTGTAAGTCTTGCAAGCAACTGCTTTATGTATTTTACAGAAAGGTCTGCTGATTGATTTCGGTTTTGTTCAGGGCTGCCTTGGCCACAGGATGGGGATGCTTAGAGATTTGGAGAATTGTACTGCAGCTTTCAGAGGCTAAAGAAGCTCTAGGTGTTGTGGTGGTGGGGGGCTTTCTAGACCTCTGACAAGTAGACACCTGGATGGGTTACTCTGAGCCGAGCTAATAGAAGTCATGTGTGCCAGCCCCTTCTGTTCCCACCCCCGGCCCCAGCGGTGACGAATCAGGAATGCACCTGCACTTGAAAAGGTGGCGGAGGAATTCGTATCCGTCTGTCACTGCGAATAGTCAAGCTGGCCTTGCTGCCACATGGGTTTCATTGGAGCAGTCTTTGTGTGATGGCCTTAGAGGTGAAAAATTAGCTTTCCTGCAAATGTCCGCAAGCTCTGGTGGAGCTATAACGTTCAGATGACTTTGATGTTAAGACTCAGGGAATGGGTTTTTTCTTCTTTTTTACAGCACTGGAAGGTATTATGTTGTTATGCCTGCCATGTGGAGTGTTCCCAGTCCCGTATCATTTTACAGTTCTATATGCAGTACATGACTTAGATTCTTATGATCAAACTGATGTCAATTATATATTTCGGTCTGAACAGCAGGCGTATGTTTAACTGTTTTAACAGTTAGCTTGTCATGAGACATAAGTTATAACAAAAATGTGCTTTTCTTTATCAAAGCGAGCACTACTTCCCCACTTCCAGTCATCCATCAAAGGCAGTTTGTGCTGTAGTCCGTTGTTTACATGGTTTTTAGACAACATGGCTGGCTCTTTCTGAAAAAGAGTAATTTTCCACTTGGAGTTATCTCCAAATATTTACAGCATGTGAAGCGTCAAATATTCTTCAATTTCTGCAAGAAAGCAAATCCTGGTCAGACCGGGAAATGCCATGTGCACAGATTTCACATCTAATTCCACTTAAAGTAATTAAAAAAATGTACTTATTAATACTAAATTAATTGAAACAAAAAGCATTTTGGATATTCAGATGTAATATATATTTTATAATGTTTATAACTTGCATAGAAACTGTAAAAAATAAAAAAGATGTCTTCATTCATTGAAAGAGATACGTTCCCAGAAAAATGATTCAGCTACAAACAATGATTCAAGACTTCAATGAAGAGAAAAAACATTTTATTTATGTTTGGTAAAACGCAAAAAGTTATTTTTTTCATTCATGCAAAGAAAAACTTTGCAGAGTGTGCACTTTGAATGTGGCTGAGATTCATTTTTTTTGTTGGTGCACAGTTAACATCTGGCTCACTGAGAGATGAACTCTGGCCAATGTCCACCTCCATTCCGTAGTGTAACGTCTTTTGAGAGAAGCTGGCAGCCGCACAAAGCCCAGATTCACACTTCATAGACTTCTACTGGTGGTACCATCATATAAAGAACCTCATGTCTCTGCACACTGGATAGGTGAATTGAAAGAGGATGTCAGGGATCAAACCCATTACTTTTGTGTTGCTACTGTACAGCTCAACCAAATCAGTAACACAATCAACCAGTGTAAATGTTTGTATAAAAAATGTCCAGTCATGCTAATTTCTACTTCTCTATACTACTGATTATCTCATCATTCAGGGAATTTGGGAATTAATAAAGATGTCAAGAATATAAATTATTCCTCTAAACCAATATACAGTAGTCCCGTCTTTCAGCTGGGTATCTGCGTCAGCATGCATAGGCTGCAAAGGAACAAGTAATAGGTTTATTCCATGCTGAAAAGAGAAGAAAGAAAACACAACGTTTTGGCTGTGGAGCCTTCTTCAGGTGTCACCTTCTCAGGCTCCACAGCCGAAACGTTGTGTTTTCTTTCTTCTGTTTTCAGCATGGAATAAACCTACTACTTGTACCTTAGTCCCTTCTTTCATCTTTTAATTCCATTGATGTTCTTGAATAAGACATCATTATGAAATGGAGAATTCTAAAGTCTGGCAACAGCTGGTCAACCGGTGGACACAAAGTGAGAGTTGGCTCTGTCTCTGTTCTGAGGACTCTGACCTGGCTCTGCAGTTGTGCTTCAGCTCAGCAAACTGCCGTGCCAGATAGTAACTACAAAACTTCTCATTTGTACTAGACTATCACGTTCTTCCAACTTAATAAAAAGTGACGAAAGCTGGCAACATTGTTTTGGTTCAATAACCCGCCAGTGTTGTAATAAATGCAACATCAATTCAAAAGTAAGTCTTTCATAGAGGGTTTACTTGAGATTTTGATGCTTTTGCTTTCATTGGCTTCAGTTAGTCTTGAGATTGCTTTATTTTCTTTGAGAAAAAAATGGTTCACAGCTTCTGTTGACTGATGTGTAACTACAGATCTCAGAGGCCTGTTTGCCAGAGGCACCAGGTGTAACTGTAGTACAGAATAGCACATTTTTCTTAGAATTCTGTTCTTGGATGTGCTCTAGCAATCTCCCCAATCTATTCTGAAAACTGCTCCCTTTTCCTCAAAGATAAATGCAAAGGTTTTTTATTACTCTGGTAAAACTTTTTCTGTCTAAATCATCTCCCAACTTGCAAATTGAGAGTGAAAAAATATTTTTTTAAATTCTGAATAAAGGCTCAAATGTCCTTTTTCTATCCAAGTCAAATTTGAAACTTCTGTGAGTTAATCTAATGAGAAAAAAATCAAGTACCCCCTGCTTCCCTGTCCACTATTTCAATAGATTGGGCCAATTCTAATTACAGTGTAGAAGAGGCGTGATTTGAAAAACAAACATTATTTGAGCTAACTTACCTGCTTGAGGAGAATGACAGCCCGTTCTTAAGGATAGGACTGTTGGAACTTTTTCCTTTAATGTAGAATGAGAATGCTTCAAGGCTGAAGATGAGGTGGAGATAGTGAGATAGGAGATATGAAAAAAACGCATAAGCAAGTATGCAAAAAGTATGATACTTCTACACAAGTAAGATGAAGTGGTAGAGATTAGGACTTGACCTTCTCCTGAACTTTATTAGATCAGCTTTTTGTATTCCATGACAGTCCTATCCTGTACATGTGTTAACTTTAGCTGAATGCCATAAATTCTGTTCTCGAAAACCGTGTCTTGATCCTCTGGCATCCATTTACAGAGCGTGCAACGAACGTGTTGACTGATGGGTAGTTTGTGTAAGAATAGTTTAGATCATCCTTAAAGTCCATTCGTTTACATTGTAGTGTCTTTCAGAATAAAACACATGGGGACAATGTGCTGGGAAGTCGTTAACTTTTAGTTCACACTTGACACCTCTAACAGATTCAAAGGGTTGAAACAAGTGCTGGGGGCACAGTGGTTACCATTGCTGTGCTGTGGCCCTGGGTTCAATTCCAGACCCAGAGTGCTATCTGTGTCAAGTTTGTTTGTAATCCCTCTGTTAACCTGAGTTTCCTCCAGTTGCTCTGGTTTCCTCCCACGTTCCAAAAACATACTGAGTTGGCTTTTGAGAAAATGACCCCTGGTGCGCATGTGTGCACGTTTGTGTCTGGCTGTCCTGCAATGGACTGGCGTGTATTGCTCCTTGCAAACCCATTGATTGGGGGGGTAGGCTCCAGCTCCCCAGCGGCGCTGAATTGGAAGAAGAGCCGTCAAGACAGAGCTGAGACCTACCAAGCCTGTTATGGTGGTGGAATCTCCTAAGAAGATTGTCTTTCGCTATAGTGGGGAGTACCACTCTCTGAACCTGCTGGGTGGCTCGGCGCTGGAAGTATGCCTGCGATGCCTCAGCCTCAGCCTGGGCTGAGGACAAGCTGCAAGCACAGCAATTATTTCCCTTCTTCAGTTCTAACTCAGTACAATGCTGCAGTGCTCTCTCTCAGTACTGTTTTATCTCTGAATCCAGCTAGCACAAGGGATTGTGTATTGTCTGAAACAGAGAACATACACTTGGTGAAAACTTCACATAAAATATTTAGGACATTATTTTTTATATGCAGTGGTTTGGGCAGCACTGTTTGTGTGTAAGTTTTTTTAACTACAGTCCACTCAAGTGACTCCAGTACCCTCAAATTTCTGCCAATCAGTTGTTCCCTGGTTACCGTTTAGGCCCACCAGCTTGTCTTCAAGAGAGCTGGTTTTCTGCAGCAGCCAATTGCTCCCACAACATTTCTGTTTCTTCTTGACAAAGCAAGCATCAAATCCCCATGATATGAAATAGTATATAGTAAAAATACAGAACTAAACACAAATGTAAGATGCTTGGCTTTCCATTCTCAAGGCATAAGGCCTTGTACCACTGCTTGCCAAAAACCAGGGACACCCCCTTCCATTCAGTAACACTCAGACTGTGGTTCAAAAAGGGTGTTGCACTCCAGCAATCCCAAAACCACAGAACTAAATCATACCCTGGATTTCTTATTTTAGGAAACTTCGGCCTGGTCCCCTAGCAACCCTGTGAGGCTGCATAGATTTTTGATTTTAGCAACAATTTTAAGGCAAGGTTTTGAGTACAAGTCAGGCTGAAAATGAGAATTGTGTGTAGGGCCTGACCTACTGGCCAGATTATGTCTTTTTAATTAGGTTTTTGATAAACAGTTATGTCTATGTTAAGATGTTTATTAAAGGGAACAGACTGAATCAGTGTCAAACAAAGATCTGAAGTCTATTAATAAAGGATAATAACGTTAAGGCTATGTTACACAACTCTCCGTATTGCTTTCCCTTACTTATTACCATGTGGACTACAGATGACAAGAAAAGCAATGAGAATACATTTGAATATCAGGAAAAACCAGATTATATAAACTGCTTTTTCACTGAAAAACTTTATAACGAATCAGGCAGGCTAGACATAATACACTAACTAGACTAAATACATTTCCTTTTAAATGTCCCTGTTCTCTTATAGTATGCAGATTAAGAAGATGACAGAAAATACTAGAAAAAAATTAATTAAGGACATATGTTGACTATGGTGTTCAATGGCCAGCTCTTGCTGATTGTGTGGTATTGTGTTTAGACTTCTGCCTACTAGGGGTTAGACTGAGACTGGGGCCTACATTAATTAAACCCCCCCGCCCCCGTCTCAGACGCAGGAGTGCTTTATTCCCACAAGACTGGAAAAAAATGACTCGAGGCATTCCAGCATTTACTGTAGCTTTTTCCAACACCCACCAGTGTCTCTGCTGTTCAGAAGTGCTTTAATGTACTGCAAGTTCCTGTTTTATGTGCTTTAGTGAGGTGATCTATGCATACCCATTTTTGGTGTTTAAAAAAATCACTTTTTTAATTCGCCACATTCAATTTAAGTATTTGTGGCTGGAGAAGTTAAGAAAACATGTAGACTGTTTAAAGAATGAGCCATAGGATGCTGTGGTTTATGATGGACTAGACTAGAAAGAGTCAGCCTTAGCAATATGCAACTCTCTGTGCTTGAGTTCAAACAATGGTTTAAAAATGAAAGAGCCTTAAGACAGGGGCTTTTCTCATTTAAGCGCTTGCTCCTGATGTGAAGCAGTCAGCCTTAATTGGTTTTTAATCTAAACACTTTTTACATGTTATGACAACAATCTTTTTATTTATTTGAAGATAATCAAATTTTAAAAGCTCCAAATATTCATAGCAGTGTGGTGGATAACTCACTTGGCAAGGTGATTTAAATTCAGAGGTGAACTTGCGCAGAGAGTAGGGCAATTTCAGAAACCTATTGTCTCCAAAATGCTGTCAATGCTGTTTCAGTAGAAAACCGAGTGGGAGTGCACAGTAGATAAGTCCAATATTTTTTTTACACAAGTTAATGTGAACCTCTAATTTTACTTAGACAATACGTGGAAGAAATTGAAAATTCAATAATTATCCTCTTACCAGAAAAATAACCTTAACAAGCTCCCTGTGACTTCTTTAGTATCAGAGTTCAATTAGATGACCTGTTGGGAACAAAGAAGAAGTAGGGAGATATTCCAAAGTTTTAATAGGAATTGATGTCAAGTATTAACTGGAAACTGATTTCAGGGAGATTTTAGAACTTTTGCTTTTTTTTTTCTTTGTTTTGTTAAAGTTATTTTCCTGAAGTGAATCAGGATGTAGTTACAAATCAGATGAACTGCAACATTCTAAAATTTCTATAATTCAAGATTCCAGTTGTACTAATTTATTTAATTTTATTCTTAATATATTCACATTTAATGTAGTGATACAGATAGTTGACACTTTTTCAACAATAAAGACTCCTAAGGTACCATAGAAAGGAAGACAAAAACACTGTTCTTGTATGTGTACTGTAGGTAACAAGAAATTGCATTATAATAGAGCGTACAGACGTCATCACATGTGCAGTGAAATCAGATATCTGTTGAGTCTCAAGTTTATGACGTTTGAAAGGGATTCTCCAGACAGGGCAATCCATTGTTTTGTTTTGGATACCTTCTTCTATTCTCGTTCAGTGGTTTAAGAGCCTCTACCCCTGTAATTACTTCTTGCACCGTAACTGTCGTCATTAACAAGGACTGTTACACAAGGCTGATCTTCATGATTCATAAGGTTATATGCACAGTTTGGATTGGTCAAAATAGACACACAAAGATTGCCTGCTTACTTGATTCATTTTTTTAACCTTTGCACAGTTTGACTCATTCAGATAAGTCTTCACGCTCAGACAAAACTTAAGATGTAGATTCTTTTTAACAAAGCATGGCTTTGTTAAAACAAACCTGGTCTCCATAGGGTTACATTGTCTCAGAGACATTATGTATAATGTAGTACAGTACTTCAGCTTATAAAGTAAGCAATCCTAACATGACTCACAGCTCCATAGTTTCCAACTGTTTATGTTGTGTTTTTCCCGCTACAGCTGCCTACGTTTTTCCATTCCTCAGCTCAGCTGGAACATCTGGAGATCCCAGCCCCCCAAAGAAATAACATCTCCCAGGACTCTGCCATTATCGCAGTCAGGAGGGGTTTGTGATTCCTTTCAGCTACCGCACATGAACATGCGTTAAACTGTGTATCTTAAGAAAACACAAGGAGAATTTGCTGTCTAAACTCCTCACTGGAAGCTTTGTGAGTGATTAGAGCAGAAAGTCCCAGTGTATTTGCTGGAGTTTGATTACGTCTGATAAAAATTCCTATCTCGCAAGCTTCCTGCCCCCCCACCCCCAAACTCATACCCCCAGTGATTACATGCTTCACCAGAAGTTTGCTTACGAAGAAGAGCAGACAGATGGCAGTGCGAGGAAGTATATGAAGTCACTGCTGGGAGATCCTTGTGCAGGGATTAAACCTAGAGCCGCGCTCGCCCTCCTCACAGGCTGTCGGAATGCGAACACTGTGGGAAACAAGATGTTGAGACGTGTGTAGGATTTGTGAATCCGCTAGAGAGACTCAGACACGTTAGGAAAAGACTCAAGGATGATAATCTCAAGTGAGTAACAAAAATGTTTTAAATATCTTTAATCCTAAAATGACAAAAGCAGAAAGGTTTACAAGGCTTAATCTGTAATTTAATAATGAATTGTAGAAAGTGCGGTAGTATTTTTTTGGAACTGCCTGTCAGAGGAATCGGTTTAATTGATGGGAAGATAAGGAAACTTAATAATAAAATGACAAACTGACATTTAATTTTGCAACTCAGGTTTTAAGCAGCAAAATTTGAAAAGGGGTATCATTAATATTCCAAACCTCATATTTATCAAAAATACATTTCCTTTGTTTTTTTTTTAGCTATATAAGATGTGATTGTTAGTGATAATTATGGTTTGACAGCTTTCCATTGTTTAAATTTAACATATTAATCTTAAATGTTTTTTTTTTATTTATGTTATGTTTAATTAAGATAGAATATTCAGCCCAGTGGTTCAAGTACATTTTTGGAAATTATGGTAGATTTGTAAAGCTGACTTGAGCCAAAATCAAGCTGATATTTCTATAATATTGTTAAATATTTCTATTGTATGGGTGACAGGACCTTCTCCTGTTATGCCCCCAAGCTCTGGAACTCTCTCCCCAAGGATATCAGAGAGTCACCTTCTCTAAACTCCTTAAAAAAAAATGCTTTTCTTAGTACCACCATCCACGGTCTCCTCTATATATTGTAATTGTGTTTTATCTTATGGATTCTTCTTATTTATTGTTGTTGTCATCCTGTAAAGTGCTTTGAGAAGCCACCTTTAAAGGTGCTATATAAAATAAAGTGTATTATTATTATAAATTAAGTTCTATTTAGAAAATGCTACAGATATGTATATTTCAGAAAAATATTCTGAAAATGAAAAAACGTTTCATGCAGTTTTCAAGTTTTAAGTCATGGGTAATATTGGATTTTTTCCAAAAAACATAAAACACTGAAAGTAAGGGAATGTGAAATTGCCTTTTAAAGCTACTATGCGGCCAATACTCCTTTTCGCCTTTGAGCAGTAGAACCATGTGTATTCAAAAACAAGCCAGACAGACTGCCTACGTACAGCTGTCAGAAGTGTCTCCTTTGGTTGCTTCAGATCTTCAGTCAGAATGCATTAAGCATTAATTACGTAACACCGATTTCATAACTTGAATTGAATTATAAAAGGAAAGGAAGGTGTCAGTCATAAGAGTAGGGATGTCTTACATTCATTATTACAACACTGTTAATCCTAAGGTATGTTATTAAGGGCTGTACTGTACTGTCTTGTCTTTGTGGTAGTGGAATCCTACACGTACACCTTCTACAAGAACTAGACTCCTCCTGGCATCATATACCAGCACACTCTTTCTTCAGAAAAGCGTACTGTACAAAAGACTCTGTATTGCGTTACAGAATGTAAAATGCATAGGAATTCCCAGCTCACATTTCATGCTCCACAAAGTAACACCTGCAACTGTCATACAGCACGGATGCTGACGGCATTCCCGCTGTGGGGCAGGGATGATGAGGAACAATAGAGACTCACAGAGAATCAGGGTCTTGGCCAACTGGACGGGAAATCCTAAACTGCAGATAACACAGGTAGTGCTCCAGCTTGAGTATCTGAAGTATTTTCTTCTGTCAGAGAGGCAGGTGAGACGTTCTCAGGTGTTAATTGCTTTGCTGGCTTGCCTGTTAATCAAAATGTCCTGTCACTTTGGAGAAAGCTTTGATTTGGGGGTGCGGGTGGGGGAAACAGGGGGGAGGCAAAGGCAAGTGAAATTGTTGTAATTTACTTTGCAAGCTAAATTAATCAATGACTTCTTTTAAAGATTAGGCAGTCGCTAGCAAAAAAAAAGTCTGTGCTTTGACTTGATAGTTGAGCCAAGCTGATTAGTTTAAAAGGTAATTGGTGAATGCTGTTATTGTTGTTGCTCTGCTGTTTCTCACCTTTTCGTGTGTGGGATAAAGAAACACAGGTGGCCAGTAGGATGTCTGCTTTGTGTCTCATCCATTACCCCTGTCAGTTTCTTTGCCGAATGTTGTGTTGGGAGGTGGGGTTAGGGGCTGTTTTCTTGCTGTGTTCCTGTACTCCAGGTTTAAATACTTTCCACAGTCTGCACCACGACTAGCAATAATGTGGTCACCTTGACACGTCACAGAATGCACCTCTCCCATACAGTACCAAGAGTGATTACTTAAAGGTTAGGCTTTCCTTTCTGTGACCAGCATGACAGAAGTTGCAATGCAAAGGATCTAAAGCCCACACAAGACTTCTGTCTCTTCATGTGAGATTTGTCTCTGTGCTGATTCAGATTCAAGTGGGATCTTTTGCCCTCTCACATTGAGGTGCTTTTAGGAGTGAACTAGTGAACAGGATTGAAATACTCTACAGACAATTGCTTGGGTATGTCTTTTTTTCTGAACATTACCAAATTGTCTTTGTGCTGTGTAACACTGATTATGTTAGTGCATGCAGAAAAATGTGAATCTCATAGAGCATTTGCTTTTGTTGATAATAGGTGTTAATATTTTTTGTGCTTTAATTTTGTATTTAATTTATTACTGTTCATTGAATATCTTGTGTGCAGTACAAATACTCACATAAGAGGTGTTTAAAAATATTAGAAAACTGTAACTAAGCATTAGATGTTATTAAGATGTGCATCTTATAGTGCTTATCAAAGAGACCCCTCTTTTGCAAAGCACAAAGGTAAAGTGATTTGCACAGTGTTAAAGGTTAACTACAGTTTAGGGTACATTTCACATTGCCTTTTCACTTCAGAAAGGAAATGCGGTCATAAAGAAAGTGTAAGAGAAGGACACATTGTTTTGCTGTCTTGTCATTTATGCAATAAAGCTGCAATAACTTGACCAATGATCCAGCACTGGTTCTCAAATGACTGGGCAACTATCCCTCCTGATCCCAGAGTGCTTCTGGTGCACTGTGGCCTGGAATAGCCCTAACATTGTATGCAAACTATTACCATTAAATGACCAGACAGAAAAAGGCTAAATTGCCTGTTTCCTTTTCTGGTTAAGTGGCAGAGGAGCCTTGTGATCACAGAGGCTGGAGCCAGGAGAGGCGGATTCAGAGTTACCAGCAATGGTTAATTTGAGTCAGAGCACGACCCTGACCACTGGGTCACCTCTGCCGGGCACTAATCAGTCCAGCTGTAAAGTGACTTTAAACAGAATGGTACTGGGAAAAAAGTGGGTCCTTAGTTTGTTTTGTCCAGGGTATTTAAAGCCTTCTGCTTCCTTTGGGTTGTGCTCCAATCTTGGGTATTTTGGAGTTTCCATGTGCTTTTGTTCCCAAATTGACCCCTTTTCTAACTTAATTGTCTCAGAATCACTGGCATAATAACATTTAAACATTTTCTGGACTGTTAAGTCCCATGCTTTGTTTAGTAAAACATTGCATTCTCTCTCACTCTTTGAATACTTCCCCAGGTAGTTCACATTCTTGAGTACATTTAACACCATAAGTGGTGACATTCAAATGGTAATTTTAAAATATATTTTAAATTATTTTTAATATTTGTTTACAATTAGCTTTTATAGAGCTGATCATCTCGTGTACGTGTAGGATCATCTCATATTTTAAATGTGTGTGAAACAATTGCATTGTGTCTGTACAGTCTGCTGTAACTTGTAAGTTACTGCAATGGGATTCCTGTCCCTTGACAATTGTGCAACTGAGTACACCTTGTTTCTCAGCTGCGTGTTCCTTCTAATCCCCTTTATCTAATGTTATGTAATCTGTCTTCATAAATTCCTTAATTGTATTTTAACTATGTTCTATGCCAAGGATATGAGGAGGTCAGGAGTATTTACTGGGCTTTAATCTAAGAGATTCTAAAGTTGACTGTTGGTGTCTGCATTAATTAAATGTTAAATATAAATGTAACATGATTGCTTGATAGAATTTATTTATTTTATAAAACCCATGTGGGATATTCATTTTCACTCCAGTTTTATTTTACTTGGGTCTGCAGATTTTAAGCCAGACAGCAGTGTTGTTATGTAATGACCACAGTGATGTTAAAAGTTAAGTACAGTATGTCCAAACATAGATTTAAGTAATTAATCAAACGTTGTTTCTGTTATCGTCAGAAGAACTTGGGAAGAACATCTTTGAGTAGGATACTAGCAGAAACATAAACATCCATCCATTTTCTAACCTCTTCATCCAGTTCAGGGTCGTGGGGAGCAGGAGCTTATCCTGGAAAGCAATGGGCGCAAGGCAGGGTGCAACCTTTTAGTTATTATATGAGAATATTCACCTCTGAAATATCAAATCAGAAGAACAAAAATGAGATGGCAGCATTCAGCTTGTTGTGCTAATTTGGTTCTGTCTATAGTCTATTTGTACTGTGAAGAAGCGTTCCAAGTTTGAAATCCCCCACCTAGAAATTTACCTGCAGCTTAAAATAGCTAGTGAAATCTAATCTGCTCATCTTGGGCAACAGGAAAAAGCTGCAGTTCCCACTAAACACCCACATGAACACAGGGACAGCACACAAAGGCCGTGCAGACAGGTACGCCAAGCTAGAATCAAACCCAGGACCCTGCAGCTGTGAGAAAGAGGTGCTGACCACCATGCGACCTGTAAACGAGAAAAAACAAGGAGTCTGGCATTGAAAACCTGACGAAATACGAGCCAACTTCTCTTCATTTCATTCACAGTTTCTTGCAAGTTCTCGAGTTTTGCTCCATTACCCAAATCTATTCGTTGGGTGTTTGGTAGTCCTCATTTTTTTGTTGTGTATTTTCCTTATGGTTGCCCCCTTTCAGTTAAAAACCCTTTACATGGCAAACCCTAAATGTTCCAGTGCTATGTTAGTTTACAAAATGTGTGCTTAACAAGAATCTCAAGAAAGAACACTATAAATCACTATAAATCTTTTGCCGTATAATTTTATTTATCAAAGATCGATCTGAGCCACACAACTCACTTGTTCTGGTTATGTTTCAGAGATCGAAGCGAAGGAGGCATGTGACTGGTTACGGGCAGCAGGATTTCCTCAATATGCTCAGCTTTATGAAGGTAATTCATATTTGTATTTAAATTCTTCTAATATAGACAGAAATATCAAGTGTAACTCTTAAATAACTAAACACATTAGTGTAACTAAAAATACTGATAAGGGGATTTAAGTTTCCAGATTTATATGAAATGTATTTTTTTTGTTGTTAGCAATTTTGAGCTTGTGTTGCTTATTTAATGAGGAGGTAGAAAGTATGCTTCTGTAGCTGCACCACAGCAGAATAGCCTTAATGGTTTAGTTTCTTATGGCAGTTATTCACTGTAGCTCATTCATTGACAGTTGACCTGGATACTGTGAGATTTAATCTTATTTCAATTTGATTACGGAGAATCTGTTTGGCTCTTCTCTTCCTGATACAATGAAATTATCATTGGTGTACCATGAAAGGATTCATTTACACAGCTGTCTTCAAGCTCACTGCATGAAACATGGTCCTCCTTTCAACTCCTTCTAAAGTGGAGTGGTAAATTCTGTCTGGATATTTCCCAGCTTGAGTTACTATCCAAACATGGCCTGTGTAGTTAAAATAAGGGTCATGGGAAAAGCATCTTCTTTTTAAAAATATTTCATTCACACTTCAAGGTCTCCACTGAGGATTATGAAAGATGAGTTAATTTGTTTGCCTGGGTAATGTCAAATGCAGTACCTACTGTCATCCATAAACCTACTGTATTATCACCTCTATTACCTTTGAGTCTGAGAAATGTTTGATAACTGCAGTCACTGGAGCATAGATTTGTTTTTTCCTGCAGATAAACCTTTTCATACCATGGTTGAGACATTGCTGCAAAAGCATAGCTATCAATGTGCAAGGGATCATTCTGCACATTCCTCTGTGAGCAAGCAGATTCAAACTAAACCCCAGACTAAATCCATCTTCGACACACCCTGCCTCATGCAAACCCATTTACTGTTTATGATGGCAGGTTTCTGTTTGCTGTAAGCATCTTCCTTGTCATTAATGGAAACCTGCTATCAAGTACTGGGTTTTGAAAACTGGAACTGACGGGCAGACATTCTTATTTATCTAGGCCTAATCCTGACAGGGAAATGAGCACCTTTAAAGAAATTCAAATTCTTTATGCTTGTATTAAAATTACTAGGATTTACATTCACACTTTCTGAAAATACCTTTTAATCTTTTAAAAACACCTTTTAACCTTTTAAAGTGCCAGCAGCTACAGTATGTCACCCTGCAGTTCAAATCTGGGAATGCACCGAAGCTCAGCAGGTGTGAGCCTGGCCAGTACCTGGATAGGAGACCTCCTGGTAAAGACTAAGGATCCTGCTGGAAGGGGTGTTACCTTTCCCACTGGGGGGACTAGTAGGGGTGCTCACACTGCAGTCTGTGTGGGTTCTAAAGCCCCAGTATAATGATGGGGACACTATACTGTAAAAAGGTGCCGTCCTTCGGATGAGACGTAAAACTGAGGTCATGACTCTTCGTGGTCATAAATCTTAGGGCGTTTCTCAAAAAGACCAGGGGTTTTAACCCTGGTGTCCTGGACAAATTTCCCCCTGGCCTTTACCAATCATGGCCTCGTAATAATCCCCATCAGTGAACAAGCTTCATCACTCTACTTTCCTCCCCACTGATAACTGATCTGTGGTTAGAGTACTGGCGCACTTTGGCTGACATTGCATCATCCAAGTGGGGGCTGGAGAGGGGTCCCCATTACCTTTAAAGCACTTTGAGTGGAGTTTCCAGAAAAGTACTACATAAGTGTTAAGAATTAATTATTGTTAATTAATCTTCTCAATTCGCCTTTAATAGTCGCAAAGGTATAGTAAAATTAGTCCAGCCGCCCATCTGGGTCATAACATTTGCTATTTTAAAAGCTTTTCTTCATGTTTCCTTAGCTCCAGGCACTGGGTTTGTCTAGAAGAAAATGTTCATCATATCAAGTAAAGCCAAAAGTAATGTTAGTTTTAGGAGGCCCAGATCTAGCCTTACCTGTTACATAAGCACAGAGTAATGTGATATACAGTAATAGAACTACAATTCTGAAGTGGGTATTTTACGCAGTCTTGCCACTCCTCATTAAAATCCCTATGGGCACAAGTTGCTATTCTAACAGTTCTTGGAAGTAACTAGGAAAATGGAGTGCTGGACTTTGGGAATATAAAAATCCCACAAAGAATTACTTTGAATTTGTGAGTTACACAGTTTCTCTTAAGTGCCTGATTCTTTGGCTGAGCCCTGCTGGAAATCTCATTTGCAAGCATATTCATTGGGGAAGTGTATACTTGAGGTGTAAACAAAAGATTTCCCTTCTAATCCCCTAAAAAAAAACTTCAACATTTCACAGCACAAAACCTTGTCTCACACTTTGGTTTTTGGTTTTGTGCTACTCCAGTGTGTACAGTATGTCAGCATCACCTGGGCCTCTGTTAAAACTGGCGAAGCCAACAAAGTGAAACGGTCAAGGAAATAATATCTAATTAAGTTCTTTATTTTAGTGTACAAGTCCCCATGTATAAATAATTGTACGGTTTAAGTCTCATTCATTTGTCTTATTTGGTTTCTACAGTTAAAGACCTTTGTTCGGGTTTGTTAATGAATTCTTTCGCACACACAAGGTTTCAGAGCAATCCTTCTGTGGGTCGGCACCAGTATACTAGAAGACCTTTATAGACTGCATACTGGGGTTTTGACCCTGCACATGAAAGACAATCAGCCCCCTCCCTGAATGCTGCGAAGGTCAAATGTGTTAGTTGCCAGTCGGTTTTGCTTGTGAGTCGTAAAAAAAATCAAACACAGTTGTACCCATTTCTTCTTTCAGACTCTCAGTTTCCCATTGACATATCTGCTGTGAAGAAGGATCATGATTTTCTTGACAAAGATCTTGTCGAACCTCTTTGCCGGTATGTACCAATCTAGGGTTATAGGCTTCGTAAGTTCATGTAGATGATGGGGCTTTAACTATAGCTTCTTTGAATTTTACGTGTGTTCTATTCAAAAGCCCTAGATTCATGACTGTTACTTGTTGTAAATGAATGTTAATTGCTGTAAAGTGATAATTGTTTTATGCTATGAAGTGTGACACTGGACTTAGTTTTTAGTTTTAAAGATTGACTATATCAGAAAGGTATATCAGTTTTGTTTCTCTTAAATGCACTGATGTTCATAAAGATGAAAGTCTATAAATAAGCCTATAAATGATTTTCCATGAGAATCGTAATTTAAGTGATTAGTAAAACAATTGATTCAAGGAACTAAGTATTTTCTGATAAAAGAATTTTATTGCATTAATATACCATATTTATGTAAACACTGTGGATCATTTCTTTAACATTATATGATATTGCCTTTGAGCCAGAATGTAAATTGATGAGCCATGTGACATTGCCTTCTCTTCTTCCCTATTGCAATATAGCCCCGAAGTGTGGCAAATAGCATATTTTAGAGTCCTTTTTAATACCACAACTGAGACTGAATATTATCTACAGAATTAACCTAACAAAAGTAATAAGAAAACCTCTAATTTAACGCAAAACATCAGATAATTCAACGTAATTTGATCATATTTGAATGGATTGGTTTATTTGTAAAAGACTTTTCCACACGGTTTACTGTATGTGCTGTTTTCTTATGTAGACACTGCAGGGGTAAATCGTACCTTCTTATTTGATTTATTTTCCAAATGGATATGATCCCTTAGAGAAATGGGCTAAAAATGTTGCTCGCTTTTCTTTATTGTCCCATTTTTGCTGTTGTTTTGAAATGGTTTGAAGTGACAGTTAGACACTCAAAAGAATGGAGAACAGCACTTCACCTCCTGGAGGTTGTTATGGAGACAGTGATGGGGGTGGGAAGGGGTAAGGGGGAGGGGGTTCATGGATAACTTAAGATACTGTGGCTCGAAACAACTCTTAACCAACTGATCTACATTCAGAACTGGCTTGGTGGGAAACACTGCGGGCCAGTAAATTCTCCCATTCCAGCTTTGTCTGTACTCTGTGCGGGAACAGCCCCCCTCAAAGGGCTTCTTTCCATCAGAAGTGCAATGTGACTCCCCCCTTCACGCAAACACATGAGTGGCTGATACAGTAATGTCACGGTCACCCACTTTCACTTTGATGTTTGATGATTTACTTTGTATCGTTATCGGATACTCAAAGGTTTCTGTGCCTCGGGGGGTCATGCGCTTGTCAGTCATGGCTAACAGATGTCTGTGTGCTGAATGAGCACACACCCCCTAAATGTCCACACTGTACCTGGGCCTTGAAGATTTGCAGCAGGTTCTGGCACGGGGTGGGGAGTACTTGAGGTTGCGTGAAGTAATTACAGTATTAGGGGCTTTTGCAGCCTTTGTTGTCAAAGAATAAATGGCCTATACTTCATTGAAAATAGCACAAAGAGTCACGAAAAAAGGTAATTATGACACCACAGACAAGCCAGCTTCTCTTTGTGAAGCATAACTTTGTTTTCTTATATATAATTCATTTGGAATGTCAGCCCCTCCCCCTAGTATGGTCCTTTCTCATGCTTTTCTTTTGAATTGTTTTGATAACTATTTAAAGTGCACGTTACTGCTAGTTCTAATTTCACATCTCTTGGCATAGATTTTAGTAACATTTGTGGGGGAAATAATTTGAAGAGCTTTAGGTCTTTAGCTGGAACCATCTTAAATCCAGTGAGGCAATCAATTGCAGGATGGTAAAGATTTGTGCTTAACTTGGAGGCATTAAAAACGCAACAAATGCTAATGCTGCATGTTTAAAATCTCTTTACATGAAAGAGATTGCTTTGGCTTTTGTCGCTTATATTATTTTTACTTGGAAATGTGCTTGTTCTCTTGTTTTCTTATTTATTCATGGTAACAGTAGGGACTATCAAGGACCAGGGTTAGAATGATCACACTGTATGTTTTTTCGTACTCATCTGAAAACCTAAAGTGCAGCTGTATTAATGTGTTGTGTAAATAAATTCAAACTGCCCCCCGCACCTCCCATGCCTGAATGTAACTCAGACTGACTAGAATGTTAAGTGCTGAAGTGATGACATCAAAGGGAGGAGGGGATGATTAGCTCTCCTGTTTTTGTGGGCCTGTGGAAAAACACATTGTCACTCTGTGGAGCAACGGAGTCTGACAGTGGATACAGTTACTTAGGGACATGGCTACTGTACAGAATCATGTGCCACTATCTTGGGCTTCAGCAGTCGACAAGTCCCAGTGAGTTAGGTGGAAGTCACTATAGAGAAAACAAAATCCCTCTATTTAGGTTCTTAGCTTAATTAGGTGTTTTAGTGAGGGGGGATCTGGTCTGTCTATATTAGACTAGGCTTCTGCTTACTCCTGGACACAGGTTGCCCTGAGTTTGAAATGCTCTTTAGTGCTTGGGAGATCAGGCTGATTCAGGGTGGACTGCTTTGGTCTGCTGAATTTCAATCAACTATGGTTTAATCCACGAGGAGATCATATGGCTGAGTTGGGTTCCGTTTCTCCCTTTCAGGAGGCTGAACACATTGAATAAGTGTGCCTCTATGAAACTTGACGTGAACCTTCCCAAGAAGAAAGTAAGTGCTATTTTTTTCTGTTGATTGTAAAAACTTTAGCAGTATTAATTTTTACTGTAGATGTACTTGACTTGTTTGTCAGGCATTGTGGAATTATTGTCCATTTGTTTTTGTGTAAGAACGATGTTAAATTCCCTAAGGTTCAATATCATTGATTTTTACCAAAGTTAACAGTTTGCAGAAAAAAAAAAATTCAATTAAATGGATTCATAATTGCATCACAAACTCTTTCTAGTGTAAAGAGCATAGTGAAATTTAAAATCCATGTGCAGATTAAAATTAATTAAAACATTTCTGTAGTTTCACATTGATGATGTGAACTTTTTGTGACTTTTGTGGTTTCTTACCTTTTGGTTTATCAGTACAATTGGGATATAGTTATTTTTGCATACTAGTTTTCTCCAGAATCTCTTCCTAAACTATTCCTTTCCCAATAGCTGAATGCTACAACAATGAAATTGCCTAACAATTACTTCTTAATTCAATTAAGAGGTAATTTAAGAAGTTGTAGCATCCAAACCTGGCATATTGTACATTGTATTGCAGTGTATTCTTTTAAAATAATAATGCCTTTCAGGATTACTTAAATGAAGTGGAGTGGGTTTATTTTAAGCAGTCTTTGCCTGCTCTCAGCACAAGGCCTCTGTTTTGCAGGACTCAGCATTGCCTGATGAGCCTGACCTGTCCTACTAATTTGTTTTCCTTCAGTAGACTTTATATACCACACTGTTGCACTTCTGAATAGATAATGACAGCATGACAAACATGACATGATAAAATGACAAATCGTGTATTGTATTGTGTATTGTGTAGTGTATAAAATTTGTTTGGACACTCTGAATAGTAAAAATGCATTGGAACAAATGAAAAGTTGCATAAAAGATATGGCCTTTTAGCCCATATAGCCAATTTGGTAGTTATTAGCTTCCGCACCAACAATGTTCTCTTTAAAATGGATTTCCACATAGTTTCCACTTACAGTACATCACAATATTCATTGTCAAAGTTGCACAAGTGGGGAAAGAATATATTTTTTTAAACTTGGAATAACAATTTCTAATGAAACACCAAAAACATTCGGATAGTGTTGGCAATTTTTTCTTAGTCCTAAAGTTTTCTAAATTGATTGTGAATGCATATTTGTAATTGATTTCATTGCAGGTTTTTTTTTCCCCATTTAATTCAAAACAAATGAAATATGCTGTGGAGTAGTATAATGTGTATTTTCCTTTGGCTTAGGTAAAAAAAAAAACACCAGGGAAATTTATAAAAATCCCTCATCAAGAGAGGTTTTTGAAAATTGATGAACCTTTATTGATTGAGAGGACAAGGGAGAATGTATATGGATCATTGAGAAAAAAATCATGTAATGGAAGTATGTTTCTTATATATATATTTGACTAATAATGTCTAAGACATGTATCGGTATACTGTGAGCGGTTCCAGTTCATTTTCTCTGCTTTCCCCCTAGAGCGAAGACTCCGATGAAGAAGACTTATTTGCAATCAGTGACAAATGGACTTTCGAGTGGAGCAGCAGGCGGTGGTCGCGGCTGGAGGACATTGACTCTTTTCTGGGCCGCGCGGACAGCCAGGCCCCAGCGGGGGGTGAGCCCCTGAAGAACACGACCAGCAGCGAGAGTGTGCTGACGGACCTGAGCGAGCCCGAGGTCTCGTCCCTGCACAGCGAGAGCAGCGGGGGCGGTGAGGGCCGGAGCCTGGCCGGCACCAGAGGCCTGGTCGCCGAGGAGCGGGAAGGCGCGAGGCGGAACTGCGCGGACGTCACCGCCATGCCCGACTCCACCTCCCCGGCTCTCCCGCAGGCCCCCAAAGACATCACCAACTACTCCCCGCTCTCCGCCAAGAATGGGAAGCACAGCAGGACCCGCGCCAAGGACTTCCTGCGGCGGATGGAGACGCTGAGAACTAAAGGCACATCTGTGAAAAATAAGAAAGTCCTGGTGATTAGCGGCCCCGTGCTGCAGCAGGAGCCCGAGTCCCTAAAGACTATGCACTGCGTTGAAATTGTGAACGGGGACTTAGGTGGCCTGGAAAAACCCCGGGGCAGCTTCCCCTCCCAATCGAGCAGCGAGAGCAGTGGCCACTCGGAGACGAGCGGCAGCGCCGTCAGCACCCCCAATCTGAAGGAGCGCAAGCCCCACCGGGCCGCCCACAAGCGCAGTGGCATGTACCTGGAGGACATGGACATCTTCGCGGGGGCCCAGGTGAAGAAGGTGGCCGAGCAGAACCGCAGGAACGAGTTCCGCTCTTACGAGAACCTGGTGGTGCACATCCCTAAGGACCACAAGCCCGGCACCTTCCCCAAAGCACTGTCCATTGAGAGCCTGTCCCCCACCGATGCTGGGGCCTCCGTCAACTGGCGTACAGGTAGCATCTGCCTGGATGCCCAGAGGCAGCCCCAGAGCTCTAAAGAGCCCAGGCCCATCACCCAGTGTTGCCCCCGTGGAAGCCGGATCAGCGTGTACGACAATGTGCCCGGCTCCCACCTGTACGCCAGCACAGGCGACCTGATGGACCTAGAGAAGGAGGACCTCTTCCCCCATCTGGACGACATCCTGCAGCACGTCAACGGGCTGCAGCAGATTGTGGACCACTGGTCCAAAAACATCCTGCCAGAGATGCAAGGCGACAACCTAGAGCACGAGGGATCAGGGCTGCAGTCCTCCAGTCAGATCACCCTGGACTTTGAGGGCAATTCTGTTCTGGAGGGACAGACCACCCCGAGTGACGGAGATAAGGATGGCATGTCCCTCAATGAGTCTGACTCCACTGGGATGAGGGAAAGGAGGGATTCTGGTGTGGGAGCATCACTAACCAGGCCGAATCGGTGTGTATTCTCCTCCTAGTTATCCTTTTAGTGAGCAAAAGGGTAACTTATATGAAATAAGTTTTATATTGTAGCAATGGCAATGCTTGCTTGTGTTATGCAACATCTAAAACAAAAGGATGGTATATTGTGCATTCACTAAGGAATAATTAATCATATTAATAGTATTTGAGTGCCTTGGCTTTGGAAAGGAATTTAATTCTCTTTTTAGTAATATTTTAGAGGATGCTGTACAGTTTGCTTTTATTCTACATTGATAGGCAATAGAAAGATCAGCTGTAAGAGTAAGGATAGGCTTAATTGGGTTTTTAGTGAATTTAATCGTCAAAAAACACTTTTTAACTGTAGTTCACTGGAACCTGTAAATAGCTGTAGAATCTATTTCTAAAACTGCTGTCATGGTTTCAGCTCAGACAAAAGAGTCTGCAGATGCAGTTTTCCTCCTCAGGGTATTGTTATATAATTCAGTTATAATGTACATTTCTCTTCTTCTCAGTTCTATAGTAATAATGAAGTTTAGCTATTCTGAAGATAATAGGAGAAAAACAGATTAACCTGAAAAAGGCTACCATGTCTTGCAGTAATATGTGTTTATAAAGTTCCATGATGTATAGCAAGTACAGTATATTGCTCTGTATTCATTAGGCATGTTGCAATACTCTTTTTGCACCTTTTTGTATGAAAAATGAATCCTTGCTAGTAAATTACGTAAAGAGGAAAAACAAAATAGTGTATGGATATAAACAAATATTGAAATTGCTTAGAAAAATAATTTTAAGTCATTCCTGTTTGAGGCAGGAGTAGCTATGGCTTTTAAATATTGCACACGTAGAATTTCATGGTGTCTGATAGAAATAAGCTTATTTTAACAAAGAGAAAGCTAAGCACAATTTATATGTTTATTATATATACAATGAGAGGAGGCCTATCTTGCTTCAGAAGCCTGTCTTGCTTCCTTCCCAGTGATAGTGGCAACTATTTTATGAAAGATACTCGCTTTTGTCTCCCATCTTTAGGCTGCGGTGGCCCAGCTTCCAGATCTCCACTCGCCTGAGTCACTCCATGGCCTCTCTGCAGATCACCAACCAGTCCGCTGGCCAGCTCAGCCTGCTGCAGAAGTTCTCCCTCCTGCGCCTCACGGCCATCATGGAGAAGTACTCCATGTCAAACAAGCATGGCTGGACCTGGTGAGCACGGAACGGCAACACCTCCTCTTTCAAGATTAAATTTAAACATATACGGTCTAACTGGGAACTGATTTACCTTAACCACAGCCCTACCATTTACGGGTGGTCATCAATGACCATGCCTGGACAGGGCCTATTACAGACTAAGTAGTTGGATCGGTACAGATTAAACACAGTCCAAGCTCTGTTATGGAATGTTAAAAGTTGTCACGCAGAAGAAAAACAAAATCACAATTTTTTCTCAGGTTTATTCTAAACACAGAGGATGCAGGGCAAGACACTGATTTCCAGTAAAAGGCTTTAAAATTCATATTCTAATTTAATCTTCTGACTGCTTTCACTTCCTTGCAAGCTTTACTAAGTTCCTCCTCATAACAAATGTATTTGACCTTGTAAAATGGCACAGCCCCACTATCTTTGTTGGCCATCTCTGTTTTCCAATTTCAATAACGGTGCTGGGATATGCACAAAAGTGAAAACAGACATCTCGTAGACATCTCTAGGAAGTTGAACCAAGCTTTTCTCCTTGACTGAGCAGAAAATGTGCAATGAAGACATCACTGACATCAAAATTCCCAGTGGAGGAAGTGAGCTGTTCTGTGACCTGTGACAGCCGGTTATTTTTCTCTGTATTTCTCACATCCTGTTTGACAGAATCCCTTTTCTTCATCTGCCTGCGTTTTCCTTTTTTAACTAGAACATTTTCTGAGATGCCAAAGCTATTATCTCTAAAGCAATTTACTGTAAAATTAGAACAGCCCTGACCCAGGACATATTAGCCATCTAGTTTCTTAGCAAGGGAAACAAAATCTCATGAGGGATCAACGAGCTACGTCTGAGTGGCGAAGCACAAAACATGCAAGTTTAATTAGCAAACAGAGGCCAGTAACTAACAGAGCATCTAGTCCTGCAGTCACCCAGCCAGCTACATGGGGTTACTGTTGTTCAGCAAAAATAGAAGGATATCTCTGCCTTCTCCATCTTGTGCTGCTTCTTCATGACCTGTAAATGGAACAGTTTTGAATTCACCCAGCCATGAGACAACTGCAGAGTACATCCTATTCAATAATCATTAGCATCTATTACCTGTTTTGAGACTTGTAAGATACTAGAGGCATGAAAATTCTGTGACCTGTAACTATAAAACATGGGGGAATAGTGTAGTTTTTTTTTTGTGGTTCATCATTAAAAAAAACCTAGAGGGAACAATAGTTTCAGACAAGTTTTGTGCCTGATTACTTTCAGGTCTGTGCCAAAGTTTATGAAGAGGATGAAAGTTCCAGACTACAAGGACAAGAACGTCTTTGGCGTTCCTTTGATAGTTCACGTGCAGAGATCTGGGCAGCCCCTCCCACAGAGTGTCCAGCAGGCACTACGCTACTTGAGAAGCCAGTGTTTGGATCAGGTCAGTGCTTTTATCCTGGGTACTATGAATTGCGATGGCAGTCCCATATGTTATTCTAAGAGCATGTTTTGTGTATAGCACTGGTAAATGAGCTAAGAACGCACTTTTTTGTCTATTTAACTGTTGTATCATGACTGCTCTATTACTTTATAAGCCCACCATTTCTTGATTTCATGTACATAACTTGTCAGTAATTGAATTTGCATTGCAAGTCATGGCTCAATCATTGGAATTGTTTTTGTAGGTTTTCAGGAAACTATGAACTCTGTGACTTGTGTATCAGGCAAGCCAGCTATTTGAGCAATCTAACCTTTGTACCCAAAGAGCAGTTTTTGACTGCACATAGTTTAGCTTTAAACATTTTTCCAGTATTTAAATTTCTCAAACATTGGGAATTTCAAACATTACCATTAATTTGTCTAAGAATAATTACAATTTGTTCACATCATTTTACTTTTGCACATTTTGTTGAAAACAAAATTTGATATTATTTCTGCTGAATGTTTCTCCTTTTGGCTTCTTTTAAGAATTATATTGACCCATTTAACAAAGTATGTTTTTAATCATTCACGACAGTAAAGATTCCATTCATTTTTGTAATCTTCCATTAATATTAACGTAACGCCTTTAAATTATAAATACTGTTCTGAATATTTATTAATAATGCAACATATTTAATGGATAAGCATGTATTAAAACACATTCAAAGAAATTCAAAATCAAATTGTTGTAGTGCACATTACTGGTCATCTCTGACTTTCAACAAACCTTTTAACTATCTAAAAACATTTACACATTGCTAGTAAACACACGTACAATATGCAAATGTCATGTGTAACTCGCTCAAGTAAACATGATATAAACATCATATACAGTATACAAATTGACTATACTTATATTTTTAAGTTTAAATGGTTTCAGTTTTATAGCCATGTCATTCCACATTTCCCAAACTAAAATCTCGGACTTTGTAACCTCTCCAAATATGCCGAGTATAGTGCTTGCCACTATAACTAAGTTGTTTCACAATTTTATTTTAATCACTGAAGCATTATCAAATTGGTCATGGAAATATGAAGTAATAATTATCAAAGGAAAAACCTGCAAACCATCCAAATAAAAATATCTTTATTTTTCTGGATTATTTTCTGGAATGTGGCATTCATCAAAAAGAGATTATGATTGCACTTCAGCTGATGGTGTGGCTCATTTTCTACAATGATGAAACACTGGCTTGTAACACTGATTCCTGTTGTGTTATTATTACCCCATATCCGCTCTCTTGTGAGGGGATGAAAGCTAGCCTGCTGCTTTTTCCGTTTTCAAAAAGACTGGGGCTCCTTTTAAAGTCTATGAATGGAAACAAGATGTTTAGAAGACACTGGCCATACAGACAAGATTGAAAGCTGGGCAGTTAAGGGGGAACTGTAAAGCCATTTGTATACTTTGGGCTTAGACAGAATCTGCATTGATCAGTACATTTCAAACCACAATGAAAGTAAAATGTACACAGTAATGTGTAAAGCCTGCAATTTACATCACAAAACAGACTAAATTTACAGGTATGCACAGCGGCATATTGCCACCATTGTCTGATATTCAAAATAAGGCAACAAAACGTCCAGTGACGCGAACTGGCCCTATTACATTGTTAACATGCAGACTTGTGAATACATCTCTTTTAATCCAACAGAAATATTACTTTTGACTTTGACACGGTTTTGTCAACAAATACAACTTAATTGTTAACTCTGCATTCAGATCATGTTAGAACATTACTGCAGTGAAATGTCTGCATGCACAACCTGTACTTATTCACTCGTACATTGCATTAAATTAGTTGTTACAGTGACTAGTGAGCAGGAAGGGCCGATTTTAAGTCACAATTTGTGCAAACTCTTGCTCTCACCCACGGCGACACCAGCAGTTTGTGACAACATCCAGCACTTTCACAAAGTTCGTGATTTTGTGCTTAATTCTGAATTTGTAAAACTTTGCAATTCCAACAATTAAATTATTTTGTTACCGAGATTTAATCACCAGTCCGAGAAATTGAGACTGTAGCTCCCCTTTAAACAAAAGTACTGCCAAATCTATAACATAATGGCATCACAGGGGGAAGAAAGAATGAGACTAAAATACAACAGAGTTTGTATGATGTTGTTCATCTGCAGAATCCTAACGCTGAAAAATTAAATTCAGTAATATTTTAAGTGAATCTAAAGAGCCTCCTTTTTATGTTCAGTGTTACCTCCGAGGACTGTACAGCAGTGAAAATGGTCACACCAGTATAGGTACAGTCCTACTTATTCACTTGCAAGAAAAATCCTTTACTGTCATGAATCCAGCAGCAATTTAAATACTTAAAACATAGCTGTATTAACTAACCAAGCCTTAAATTCTAATTTAAATAATCTCACTCTCCTGACATAATCATGCCCGACTCCTTGAAATGTTGTATTTACATAAACAAAGCTTCCATTCTCATGCTTCGCACAGAAGTGTTCATTCAATTCTGGTTAATGTTTTTCACCATATTATAAAAGAATCGCTAATGAGTTGTTTTTTTGGTCATTGATCATAGTGCCTGCCTGATGCCTCAGCCTGCTTGTGGCTCTAACGTCTAACCCACTTCCTGGGTGGTTGAAAGTTACTGGGTGGCAGCTCCACAACAGAAACATGCTCCCTCTCTTTTCCTTTTCTTTCAGCATGGAATAAACCTTTACTTGTTCCCTTCTGGTTTTCTTTCAAGGTGGGATTATTCCGGAAGTCTGGAGTGAAGTCCCGGATACAGGCCCTGAGGCAGATGAATGAGAGCTCCCCAGACAACGTCAACTACGAGGACCAGTCAGCCTACGATGTGGCAGACATGGTGAAGCAGTTCTTCAGAGATCTCCCTGAGCCCCTCCTCACCAGCAAACTGGGGGAGACATTTCTCCACATCTATCAATGTAAGACTCACCTTAACAACGTCACAGTGGTCCTTCTGTCACAGAGAGAGTGCCTCAATAATTCCCTTGTTAGGATTCTAAAATGCCTCCTGTGTTAAGCACATACCTGTACAGTTTTTCAAAGTTTAATTTAGAATTCTCTTGACCATCTCTTTGATATATATTATTTTTCCACAGTGGAACCCAATTGCTTTGTTTTAATATAATCTATGGTACATTGTTACAGACAGCCCACGGCTTTGAAATGAATGCCTGTTTTTGTTGAAGGAAGATCTATTTTAAGGGCAGATTAAGGGATTAACTATAACGGCCTCTTTTTTTTATGTGCCTCTGGTGTGGTCTGAAGCCCATGTATTTGTATCTCTAAGGCTTTGCATGCTTGAGTGAGTCAAATGATTTTATCCATTCTAACATCTGTCCAGATGGTGACCAAAAATAACAAACTAGCTGTCTCCCTCAAAGGACACAATATTGTCATTCACCAAAGGTTTTAGAATGAAGGAGTGGTATGTCAGTTCCCTGCTAACTGTAGGTTTTATTATAACGTATTCCTGAAATAATTTACCTCAGAAATATTGTCACTGCAACTACATTACCTTTGGGGTAAGATTGATGACAATACTTTTATATATTAAGCGCATACATTTGAAGATTTATGGAATACTCAGATCTATTAAATTATTGTGAAACAATAAGGTGTGCAATACTATAGTTCTGGTGTACTATAATATACTAAAGCTCCAGTGTTTGCATGCTAAGCATGTTGAATTTCGCTTACTGGTTGTTACAGTAATTTTTTTCTTCCCCTGAAGACGTTCCTAAAGACCAGCGACTTCAGGCTGTGCAGGCAGCCATCATGCTCATGTCGGACGAGAACAGGGAGGTGTTGCAGACACTGCTGTGTTTCCTTAGCGATGTGACCTCGGTGGAGGAGAACCAGATGACTCCCATGAACATCGCTGTGTGTCTGGCACCCTCATTGTTCCACCTCAACATTCTCAAGAAGGATAACCTGTCACCAAGGTATCTTTCCACTGTCTCAATGCAGTACTTGTGTAACTACAGTATACTGTATGTGCTGTACTGTGTATGGTCTTTTTCTTGGGGTTACCCCTTACTTAACAGTTCTTTACTAAATAGCACAGGGTTGTTTTCTATTAACATTATACGAAACAGAAAATGATCAAATCATACATATGGTTCAACACACAAAACGTATTTTATTTCTCGTCAAATTTCACATTAAGCATCTTCTAGCTTCCATATGGTTGTGGTAGAAATTTAAATAGTAATCTAATTTCTTAACTGAATGACTGAGCATAGACACCCCACAGTTACAGTACACATTACTTAAAGAATACTTTTCTCAATGTATAGTAACTGCTCCTTTTATGTCTACTTGAGAATAAAAAAGTAATAAAGATTTAGCATATACAGAACTGGTGCCCTTGTTCCAGTACAGTTCCGTTTCATGTTTAAAGCTTTGGAAATTAAGGCATTTTGCTGTAAAGTACCAGTACATTTCAAGTGTGCACAATTTTATGAGAGCATGCTGCGTACAAATAACTCTCCTCTATAATTAAGCTACTAATTACTGTGTCTGTATTTTGTCAAATTTAAACCTACACACCTTGTTCTGTGTTCTGAAAGAGGACACATAGGGATGCTACACACATTCATGAGAGAGGTTTTCTTCCTGTTACCAATTCACCTCCAGGGCAGCGACATTTCTCAAGTCCTCATTTCCAGTTTCCCTTTCCCCTCCACAACAGAGCCATGCAAAAAAAATACGCAACAGGGAGGCCAGACCAGAAAGACCTTAATGAAAACCTGGCTGCAACTCAGGGCCTGGCTCACATGATCTTGGAGTGCAACCGGCTGTTTGAGGTGAGCGACTGAAATTTTTTCCTGAAGGCAATGCACTATGATGAGGAAGGGCAAGACATGTCAAAAAGACAGTTTGTGAAAGATTGGCCAGGAAAAAGTTGAGTCAGAACCCCCCCCCCCTTCCTGCTTTTAAGAACGTAGCGCTTTTTTCTCCCCTCTCCAGATCCCCCATGAAATGGTGACACAATCCCGCAACTCGTATGTGGAGGCAGATGTCCAAGCCCTGACGCTGGAGGAGCTGTGCAAGCAGACGGAGGAAGATGATGGCACCTACCAGACTCACGTGGAGAATCTGATTCAGTCCCTGCTGAAGGAGGCCAGGGAAAAGTCCAAGTACTGGGTGTCCTGTTCCAGCACAGACAACACCGAGCTGTTCTATAAGAAGGTGGGTTTGCCACCCGGCCTCTGCTTTCACCTCCATTCCTTTATGTATTTAATGAGCAAAGCACGTAATTATTTAGATCCCTACGATGTTAAAGAGAGCAGCCTAACAACATATAAAATGGCTCCATGTCCCCAGGTGGGTGATGGCAACCCCCTACGGCGGTGGAAGGTGTCAGTGGAGGTGGAAGCGCCTCCTTCAGTGGTGCTGAACCGGGTGCTGCGAGAGCGCCACCTGTGGGATATTGACCTGCTGCAGTGGAAAGTGATGGAGACTCTGGACAAGCAGACAGAAATCTACCAGTATGTGTTGAACAGAATGCCACCACATCCAAGCAGAGACTTTGTAGTGCTGAGGTGAGTCTGGCATTCAAGTCATTTAAAACCAATGGTTTAGACTAGAATATAGAAAATAAGTGTGTAGAGCTTTTAAGATCAAATTTGCAGTTATCTGAAAAAGTGTTTTGTAAAATTTAAACTCAACCACAATTCTAGGTATATATCTAAAGCGGGTATAGGTTTGAAAACTAATACTTGCAAAAATCTTGATATAATACCCCTAATTTGTACAGAATAAACTGAAAGAGGGTCTTTTAAGAATTTGTCACTTATTTTTTGCCAAAGCATTCAGGTGTGCATCTTGAAAAGCTCTGTAACTGTGCCTGTTGCTCCTGTCCAGATCTTGGAGAACGGACTTGCCAAAGGGGACATGCGCACTGGTTTCAGTATCAGTGGACCATGAAGAAGCTCCGCCAATGGGAGGGGTGAGAGCGATAGTGATGGACTCACAGTACTTACTGGAGCCTTGTGGTTCAGGAAAATCCAGACTCACACACATCTGCAGGATAGACCTCAAGTGAGTAAATATTTGGCCTACCATCTGGTACACATATTCATGTGGCTTTTGAGCAAAGTGTCTCTTTTTATAGCAGTGAACATTAAGCAATACAATCATTTAAAAACAACTACTTGCTATATGAAAACAGGAGGTATCGCATCACAAAGAACATTAAGGAATGTATTTGTTTTTTTAATCTACCACCTACATTAGTTCTTTGCTGGAAGCATGTACTATAGCTGCCATTAACGAGGGAAATTCAGAATCAGTTTGAAGTATCTACAGGAAAATATGAGCCAGAGGCAACAAGTAGCAACTCTGGGAGGGGGATGCACTGAAAACTGAGAACAGGAAGCATTTTTTTACTTGAAGGTTTAAGGGAAGCAGTAATGAGGTACCCAGCTATGCTGTCAAAGCATATACTCTGGCTTATTTCAAGAAATGGATGGGATCCTCAGATCAATTAGCTACTAACAACCACATGAGCTAGACTGGCCAAAAGGTTTATAGCCTTTCTGGTGTTCTTATGTTCAAAATACTAATAAAGTTAAGATCTACTCTATACTTCCTCATCATTTACATTTTATAGTGGATAGCCCGAACATTAAAAATAAAAGGCATTTTATTATTATATGTTATTATTTTGCATACAGAGGCATTAAAAATTCCACTGATAAATTGTAACCATCAGCATTTGTTGCTTTTTTAATTCCTCTCATTATAGTATTAATTTGTAAAAGTAAAGTAGTTATTTTACTTATAGTTTACATATAGTTATTAAAAAAGGTATTCACAGATGATGGTTTTTTCAAAGTCTGAACACTACTCTGGCGCTACTGAACACTGAGAACATAATATTAGGACAAATCACATAGTGAAGCACAGAGGCTGTTTAAAGTTCAGACACGCAACTCTCTGTATCCAAAGGTGTCTCCCAGACTACAACTTTCTGCCGTATCCAGATTCCATGTCTGTAAAAGTCATAGAACATGAGGAAAACAAACAATGTTGAGCAACAATATTGTACTAAATGAAAGGGTAAGGATATGTATTTTTGTGTTGTGAGAAGTAATCATGGGGCTGTATAGTTTAAGAGAGAATTAGATCCAGGAATATAGCCTTAAGGGATTGTAGGAATTCTGTGTAGGCAGCGATGGAAAACAACTGATGGAGCCCATCTTCTCAAAACTCCTAGGAACTGATGTCTAGACTTTTCCTTCTTTCAGAGGAAGAATGCCAGAGTGGTACAACAAAGCTTTTGGACATCTGTGTGCTGCTGAGGCCGCCAGGATCCGGAACTCATTTCAGCCTCTGGCGACAGAAGGGCCAGAAACAAAAATCTGAACACCTGAACTCCAACTGGATGAGGGCAGGAAGAGCCAGGTGGATTTTTTTTTTTTTAAGGGATCATCGTCTCAGAAAACAACTACAGCTGGGACTCCACTGATCGCAGTGGAAACAGAAAATAGTTTCAGCAAAGGTTGCTGGACAGTTTTATTTGAATTTGTCCTGTGAAGCACTCAGACTTAATGGACATTCTGGAAGTGAGACTCAGCTTCTCACTGGTGCTGGAATACTTTGTCCACTGGGAACACTAAACAGCCTGCCATTGTTCTGTCGGTACCATTCATATTATTATTAATTATTATTTTTATGTATTGTACAATGTCTAGGACATCAAATATTTAAAAGCTTCTGGGAAGCATGTGTATTTTATTTTAAATACAAATCTCTATATAAATATATGTATAAATAAAAGTATATATATACACTGTGTATATTTAAAGCTTATTTTGCAGATTTACCTGCATCTTTGCTTATTATATTGAATCTCTCTATCGCATTGATACCATGATATTTCAGATTGTAAAAAAAAAAACGTAAGCTGGTTTTACTAAGCTTATGCAGTACTGTTTGTGCCAAAATCAGTATAATTTAAATCGAGTTCTACCCTGGCGTTTTTAGGGGTTAAATATTGTGACTCAGGTTTGATGTCCTCATACCTGCTCTAATAGTACTGGACAATTCTAAAGAGGTGATAACAGGGTGCCCAAGAGTGCATTTTTGATGAAAATATTAAAATAATTTTCATGCATACTGCTGTGGACCAGTCTTTTTTTACAGCTGTATTTAGAATGAAAAAATTGCATTCATGCCTGTCCCTCAGTTATGATAACCCTTCTCATTTCTCTGCTGTAGCATACTTTATTTTCAGCCAGGACTTTACAACCAATCCCCAAAACACATTTGAATCATTTCAAGTTATAAGTCTTTAATCAGCAACATTTTAATGGTATTGCAGTCTTAGACAAAACACAAGGTTTCAAAAATCATTCCATCTTAACCTTTGAGAATTTCCAGTCTCAGAATAATCTGTTTCACAGTGAACAGAGATTTGGACCGTGAAAACAACGATTCATGTCAGCAAAATTACTAATGTGCTCCTTGTGACCAATATAATGTGGTCACAGAAGGCTATATAAATAGATCATAATGTAAAACATCACAGATGTCAAACATAATGTTATTATCCACCCACTCCTTTTTTTTTTCCTCAATTCAAACCTAGTATAAGTATGAGAACATTTTCTTAAATACAGACACTTACGATCATGTTGACCTATTATTGTCCTGAGAACAGACTGAGAGAGCGTGAGGTTGTATAGTCTGTATATATTGCTGTTAGCATTTATTTATTTGGTTGTGTTTAGTCAGAGAGCTGCTTTTTTGTGGTTGGTCCAGCTGGGATAAAGGGCAGTAGAGCTGCGGGATGAGGGATTGGGGGATGGATAGAAACGGAGGATTGGAACCAGCTGTTAAGAGCAGAAAGGCTGTGGTGTATGAGAGCTGCTGAAGAGGTCACTTCCTCTCTCAGAGAAAGCCTGAGAATACTCTCCCGCCTTTCCCAGGAAAGTCTGCTGGGGATGGGAGGGGGAAAGGGAATTGCTTTACCTAAAGACTCGTTAGTTAAAAAATGGCAAAAATGTAAGAAGTGAGAGGGGTTTTTTTTCCCCTCCAGAAAGCCACGTGGAAAATATTTCAGTCAAGAGAAAATTAAATGCAGTGAATTCACAGAAATCCTGTACATGGGTATTCCAACTGGAAAACAAAAGTAAAATACAGGGCTTTAAAGCAAAGGCAAGGATATTTCTTGTACCTAATTCAATTAAGAACTAAAGAAAATGTGTTCAATGTCATTTTTTTTATGTGGAGAATTTCTAGTTCTACTGAAATGACTTCTTAAATGGCCTGAGGTGAAGAAACATTGGCAAATGCTACCTGTTTTTATTTTAAACATGGGGTAAAGTGATGCGTTTCATCTTTGCCACTGCATAGGACAAATTTTTAATAGTGTTGTACAGAAGTTATGACTTCATTCCCCTGTTCTATCATAATGCATCTCCAAATTTAATATGAAGTGCCCAACAGGGTTTTACAGTTTTAGAGCTGTTGTAAAATTAGTATAGAACCTAAGAGCAGAAGCATTGGAACTTTTATTTCACACTTAAAACCTTAACTTTTCCAGATAATTCTGCAGTACCACTAGATTTACTAGTCATACATCTTGCAGCCATATTGCAACTCACAACTGGCAGCCCACTGAAGCTCAGCAGATGAGAGTCTAGTCAGTATCTGGATGAGAGACCTCCTGAGAAAAACCAAGTTTGCTGCTGGAAGAGGTGTTAGTGGGGCCAGCAGGGGGTGCTCACCCTGTGGTCTATGTGGGTCTTAATGCTCCATTATAGTGACAGGGACACTATACTGTAAAACGGCGCTGTCTTTTGGATGAGAAGTAAAACCGAGGTCCTAACTCTGTGGTCATTAAAAATCCCAGGGCGTTTCTCTAAGAGTAGGGGTGTTACCCTGGCATTCTGGCCAACTTTCCCATTGGCCCTTACCAATCATGGCCTCCTATTAATCACCATCTATGAATTGGCTTCATTACTGTGTTCTCCCCACTGATAGCTGATGTGTGGTGAGCGTTCTGGCACACTATGACTGCCGTCGCATCATCCAGGTGGATGCTGCACATTGGTGGTGATGGAGGGTAGTCCCCTTTACCTGTAAAGCGCTTTGAGTGGAGTGTCCAGAAAAGCACTATGCAAGTGTAACCAATTATTATAATTCTTATTGAACACTTAAAATTCAGATAAATGACTTTTTGAAGTCTGTGTTGTCAATATTATACCTAAGCATTGTGATAAAGAGGGGACACTTCCCATGAGACCCCACCCTTCAAATGTGCCAACGATCTGTGGCTCCGCCCCCAGCTGGTACAGGTGAGACCAAGATGGAGGTGAGGCAAGGTCATTAATGCCCAGAGGCTGGTCGTACTGCTTCCATCACCTTTTTTATCTTTAATATGAAGATGCAGTGTTTAATACAGATGTGAAAACAATTTGATTAATTATTTGGTATTTTCCCTCCATTGTTTTTTTAACCATTTGTTTCTCTTATTTCTATTACTGATTATATTTCTTATTCTATACATGTGCATAACAGGCGACGTTAAATGGAGAGCTTTAGTTGAAATGCTTTTGTTTTCCCAAATGATTACAAGGTATTCATGCTCTTGGCAGCATATTTTAATTTAATTTGGGTTTTTACTTTTTTTCTGGCATAAAAAAATACTAACAATAAAAGCGTCAATGATTAAAATGTTTTGCTTTATAAAGGCTCAATAGAATTTGTGCAATGGTTGGGCTTTCAAGTTAAACGAGAACACTTATTGGAACATATTTTGCTCTTTAAAATAGTTACCAATTGTTTCATCGCAATGAAACTGGATATGCTGAATATGGATATGCAAATTGATAAATGCTAGAGTTGTAAGTAGGCGATTGTTTGAGTTAAAAATTGTTAATTTTATATGTAAATAACGTCAAAAAAATCGGAACTGTGCGTTTAAACGCCGCTCTGCGAGGTTTCAAACTGTGTGGCCTGGCCTTGGATTATAATGTGTATTTTTTGCACCTCATTATAAGGACGTTATTATATGGGAACTCGATCCCTTCCAAGGACGTTGTGAAAACTAAAATCCAAAGGCAAAATCGTTAGGAGAGGCTCTCATTTTACATTTCACTTTCAGGTTGATGGGATTCTTAGATTCTTGTTACGTAGGGGAGCTCAATGTCATTATTTAGACCTGCCGTAGATACACACTACTGGTATAATAAACCAAATATCAGGATATAGCTTAAGGCCATTCTCGAAATGGACACATTAGTAAAAGGAAAGACAGTATTGGGCTGTATTACGAGAAACATACACGGGCTAAATAGCATTTTCTCGCAATGTAATAGAATAACAGGTTATTGACACAGAACCCCGTAAGTTGTTGGTATCGTATTATTTTAGGGTGGTGGTGTACAGTATGCATTTGCTTCTTTTGACTCCAGATAAAAACAAATATATGTAACGGGTGGTAATATAGCTTCCTTTGCCTTGGCAGTTTAGAGAGCGTGTAGTCCAGGTTGCTTTTCGCTGTGCCTTTTTAAATTTTTAACTGCGCCACTTTAAATAAACTATGAAGTTAGATTCTTCAGTCGTTTCTTTGCTGCTTTTGTGTGTTGTGTGGGAGCAGGTACACACATGCATCACGTAATGAAAATGCATGGTAAAGTCACGGAATTGAAAGCCTTTTCTATCGCGTCTAGATTCTAGTCCTAATTTTAGTGAACCTACCTGATCAAAGTTTTATCACCCTTTGTGTTTTACTAATTTTCTCTTTTTAATTGTTAAATAAAAATTAAAAAGTGTACTTTTGTATTTTCGACTTGGGTTTAGATATCCCTCAACCCTCAGTACGTACTGCACTTTAGTGGTGAATGACATGGGTCCCAGCTATATTTATTGCGCTCTTGCATTCTTTGGGATGAAAAGTTCTATACTGTAAATACAAAGTTTTCACTTTTTTCGAGTAGAGGCCTGTAATATGATTTTTTTGTGTTGATTTTTAAAATTATTTTTGTCTTCGTCTGTTACAAAGGAGAACACAACTTCATTTTGATTGCAAATCAAGATCTTTTAATTACACTGCATACGTGAATATTACGCCTGCTTGACGACGATTTCCTTTTTGTCCCCCACAGATCTAAATTCATGCGAACCGATCCATTGAAACCATCCTACATCTTTGCGAAAGACAGATTAGTTTGTTCTAATAGGTAGTCACTGTTCCTATTAGATGTTCTTGTAGCAATCATTTATTCTTTATCAAGTAAAGGTGTCCATATTTATTGTCTTTGTAAGGACATGCATCTTAACGTTATTAGTGTTCCCTCCTTAAAATTAAGCTTTTGAAAATATCTCGTGTGTCTCCAACTCTAGGTTTGTTGAATGCCTATGTCATTGTTTTAAATCATAATCTTACTCTGGTTGCGCTTTACGATGTATTTCTAGGAAACGAGTCCGTTTTTAACTCTGTGCTCTAGACAATAAACAAGAGGGATAGAGGGGGGGTGCACTGTTTCTCCAATATGACATTTTCTGGCCCCCCCAAAAAATATGATGCCTGGCAGCCACACCCCCTATCTCTACTGGTCTAGACCGTTCCCCTGCACCCAGCAGGTGGAGAGATCACTGTTAAAGCTCTATGTGTCCATTAACCTTCCACTGACCGCTGTGATACAATGGCATCCACGGAAGACATGCAGGGACCAGCCTGGTCTGGGCTTCAATTTGATTGGGATCTCCGAGTGACAGCCTCCTTCAGCATGTTATTTTCTTGATGTGGCATGGTCATTAGCATTGATGCCTCACAGCACTTGGGCCAGGGGTTCAATTCTATCAGCATGGAGTTTGCATGTTTTCTCTGGGTGCTCTGGTTTCCTCCCACACTCCACACACAAAAAAACAATTGGCTTCTGGGGAAATCGACCCTGGTGTGTGTGTGTGTGTGTGTGTGTGTGTGTGTGTGTGTGTGTGTGTGTGTGTGTGTGTGCCCTGCCATGGACTGGCGCCCCGTCCAGGGTGTACCCTGCCTTGCGAAGGTTGCTTGCCGGTATAGGCTTCAGCTTCCCCACCGGCCTGAATGGGAAGAAACGGTTAGAAAACGGATGAATTATCTTGGTGTTAAAGCGAAAAAAAAACGCAATCGAGTGCCCCCTTGTGGTTAGTGATCCAAAAGATACACAGATCACTCGTGTGTTCCTTCGGTACCGTCAGAAATGCTGTACAAAGAGGAGTCGAAAGATTCTTCGGCTAACAGGGTTTCTTTAAATCTTCAAATTTGATTGTACGCCAATTCTGAAACGACTGCATGCATACATACTTGAAGTGTATTCATACTAGTAAGAAATGTTAATTAAGTCAACAACATGGCAGTTAATGAATCGCCTGCACATTTCGCCATGGATAATTTACATGATTAAACAGGTTGCATGTCAAAAGGTTGTGAGGGTTTAAGAAGTATTTTTTAAGAATACTCAACCAACATCAAAGGAAAGGAGTATGAAAACAATGGACCCGAGGTAATCAAGTAGTAACGTTCACAGACTTGGATAAATATACATTAAAATACTGTACAGCACACGTTTTGCAGGAACAAGAACTGTCGTTTTGCGTTTTAAAAACTTACAAATTCCCCAAAACATGTACTATCCATGGACGCTCTTAGATGCATTTTTGTCATTGGCCCAGAGTACCAGTTTGTAAGAGTAAACGCAACACAACCTGTTTCTGCACTTATTAAAATGCAGGTGAGCAAAAGCACATATTTTTGCTTTAATGTACAACGTAAAACTTAACTACACACCTCTTGCAATCTATACGACTGACTAACATTTAGAACAGACTTTTTAAGACGTGTTTACAGTTTTAGACTGTACTTCCAATAAACACGGGAAAACGTCCCGTCGAGTACAAAACGGTCGACGCTGAAATAATCAAATTTACAGAAGGAAAATGGGCAACATCAAGCTCTTAGGTCAATCTTATTTTAAAACCCCATGCTCTCTCATGCGAAAACGAACCAAATATCCGTAATTGTAAATAGGAAAGGTAAATTTATCTAAAACACTACGATACAGGCAATCCAAATGAGTTACACACTGATTCATATACACGTAGTATTACCAGGACTGAAGGCTAGTCTCTAGACTTTATTTACGGGACACTGTTATATAAAATTAATGCAAAAAAAAAACGACTATACATTACGACAAGTATACGAATTTGCGTATAAGATGACCCCTCCAAACAAAATCAATTTACTCACCGCCACTCGTTCCTTGAAACTTCGGACTGGGTTAGCAATAGCACTACGGAAATTTTAATTGTATCATGTTAACGTTTAGCACCATAACACATTGTTTTGCATTTAATTAACTACACACTGAAACCTCTTCACGAGTGCACCTGTGAAATGACGATTCCCGTGAAGATGTTAATTACATTCTTATTATTTTATTGCACGTGTAGTTAATTAAACGAACATCTGGGAAACTCAACTGGAGAGGTGGGGTCTCTCTAGAAAGAAAGCTAATCATCTCTTGAACACTGCATGCGCGCATGTTTTTGAAATCGGCACACTCTAAATGACACCCTATATCCATACAACATTTATGTTGCTTAAGATACCTCATGAGTGAACGCCGTCAGTCTTTTAAGACCTTACATTTCTCTGCCTAATTAGCTAGTCGAATATGCTAGAAAGACCTTCAAACAATCGCAATTAAAACTGAGAAGAACCCAGGAAGCCAGAGAGGGCAACTTTTTACACCTCTAATGGCCTAAACCCATTGTTTAGTAACTTATGATTGTGGCGTGTACCGTATTTAATTACTTTGTAAACAATTTTGAGTTGTAGTAAACATTACTTTTGAAAAAAAAAGGAGAAAGATGTGCTCTTCTGCGAAAAAATAAAACAGTAAAGACTATTTCTCACTTGAATATTTTCAGGAAGCAAGAACATAAAGGGCAAAGGTCATAAAAACCTTTACTCTTGTACAAATCACAATTAACAAACCTGAAACTTAATGGCAGTTCCCATAGTACGAAAACGAGCATACTCCAAATAAAAGGCTGGGATTGACAGAGGTTTTTACATTTTAATGTGTTCTGAAACCCGAATACCAGAAATAATTCCACAAATTATTTTATCCGTCTTAATCCAGTACAGATTCGCAGGGGAACCAGTGCCTATCCCAGCAAGCAACACAGACACACAATAACACAAGGACTAGTTTTCCTAGAACCCAATTAAAGCACCAGTATGTCTTTGGACTGTGAGGAAACCAGAGCACCTGGAGGAAACCCATGCAGACACAGAGAGAACAGACGAATACCATGCAGATACTTTCCCAGGTACGGAATTGAACCCAGGGCCCCCGTGCTGCGAGGAAGCAATTCTTACCTCTCCTCGGCCCCACTTATTTTGGTTTTGTCCAAATAGTGTTTTCCGGGCTGCTCTGAACAGCTGATCAACTGTGTGCGTGTGTGTGTGTATAGAATTTTGGGAGTGTGGTGGGGGTTCAAAGATCTATACTACTGTGAACTAGGAGCGAATGGATCCCAAAATGTTTTACATATATAGGAGGAACCTTCTTCATCTACCATTGAGGTGCAGCACGCTCATGGGTTTCACATGGCATCCTTTATACCCCAGAAGCTCCGCAACAGATCAGGCAGAGAAGTGAGAATTTTGGGAGGTCACGTTGTGCAACCCCAAAGTAGTATTTAGCCCGGTCACTGCAGAAGGTGACCTAGTTGTGCACCTAGGGGTGCTGTGGAATAGGTATTTATTAATATATGACGGAGATGGACAGGAGCTCTTACAGCATAGTGTCCTCAGTCATTATACTAGGATATTTGGTTTAGAAATTGTGGTTGAGAAGGAAGAGTGCCACCTACTGGTCCTCCAGCACCACTTCAACCTGATTTTCCTCAGAGGTCCTCCATCCCCACACTGTCCAGCTTGGTTTAGGTTACATAAGCCCAGGCAGTAGTATTTCTTCAGGTGCCTAAAAATCCAGGACTAGACAATTAATCTACTGCTATCATTTAGTATCTTAAAACCATTTAGTATCTACCAAAACTACCATGGCCCTGACTAGTGCTGTTGGTAGAGCATGAGACTCCTAATCTCAAGGTAGTGGGTTCGTGGCCCATGTTGGGCGCCAGATCCTCCATGTTGGAGGTTGGGCACAAGGCGAACAGCCCTGTCCTGTAAAAAACTAATCTTATGGAAACAGCACCAGGATTTTGCTGCCCCTACATGCCAGAAGGCATAACGGGCAAACATCCATCCACAACTACCACAAAATAAATCCGATGAAGGTTATTTTTTCGTCAAAAAATACATTTTTATTATTCTATCACGTTAATGACAAATTTTGTCAGGCGTTTATTAGAGAGACCCATTTACACATGCAGACATTTAAATTAAATATTAAATGTACATTTAAGAAACAAAAATAAACAATATCAGTCTAAAAATATATTAAAACAACCAGAAATAACACAAACATTTTTTTAAATATATACTTTATATTAGAATTTAATCTCGTAACGCAATACAAAAAAAAACCATCTAGAATCCAGCAGTTTCTTGAGCAATCAAGGGTTTGCATTGATGAATTTAAAAACGTGTCAGTGATTTTTTTTTCTTCTAATGCGCAGGTCTGCATCACTTCATTTAAGACTTCTCTACATTTCATATTTTCACAGCACACTCTTCCCCAGGCCAGAACTGTGATTTGTAGTAGTAGGTAGTGCAAGCGTTGCTGCAGTGATTATTGTGCTGGTCTTTAAGTAAGCTCACTCAGTTCCTGAAAAACAACTTTGGCATGCTGCCCTATTTGTATCTTTTCGAGTAGTAGATCATGAGTCCCACTGTGATCACAAACGCTGCGCCAACGAAGGAGACGAAAGCAATTGCTGGGCGCTTTGTGAGGAAGAGACACTCGGGGCAGTAATCGTTTTTTTCCAGGCACTCCTGCTGGCCGTCCGAAGTGCTGGGGAAGCCATTGTGGTCGATGATGTTCCTGTAGTGCATGAGGGACGATTTCACGACGAGCTCATCGTGGACGACCCCGTACAATCCGAAGCCAGGGTCACTTTGATCATTGAAGGCGTAGGCAAAGTAACCTTGGAGGTTCACCCCGTCCAGCAGGTGAGCTGAAAGAGTGGACACAGTGTTCGGTGAGTCAATAACCTGAGGTGTGGCATACATTTTTCTCAGTTATTGTACTAAATTTTGTTATTATGGTTGTCTGCTCCTCTTATTTGTGATTTTTGCGAACTTGTTCCAGATTTTATCAGAACAACTCCAATAAAACATATTTGTTGATTGAGAGGATGTGTAAAGATTGAAGCAGACTAACAGGATTTATTATTTGTTCTGCCTTGACACATAAGGTATTTATTACAACTCTGGTCCTATACTAATTCAGCAACTTTTTTATTTATTTCAGCTATCAGTCCATTCTCTAACCACTTCTTATAATTCAGGGTCACCGAGGAACTGAAGCCTACCCCAGCAAGCAATGGGCACAAGCCAGAGAACAACCTGGACGGGACACCAGTCCATCGCAGGGTACACACAGCCAGAGAGACACACTCACACTGGGGCCAATTTTTCCGGAAGCCAATTAACCTACCAGTATGTTTTTGGACAGTGGGAGGAAAAAGGAGCACCTAGAGGAAACCCACGCAAACATAGGGACACCGTACAAAATCCACGCAGACAGCACCCCAGGGCCACAGCACTGAGAGATAGTAATGCTAACCACTGGGTCACTGCTCTGTCCAATAGCAGTTATATTTAGGTAATAATGAAAAACAAATAATCAAATAAAAAACAAGAAGCTAAGCCATGACACGATGCTGTAGGGATGTTAACCCCAGAATCTGGCCTGTCCAAACCCCTTAATTCAACTATTCCTCAGTTCTCCACCTGATTTGCTATACAGTGTGGCTGTTCATGCCTAACAGCCATGCTACATGCCATCTAAGTGGGTGCTGCACTTCAGTTTGGGATGAATTGACACCTGTCCTATATATGAAGCACTCTGGCATTTATATACCACTTTTCGTCCCAAAGGATTACAGTGCTTAGTAACTATTACAATCAGGGAAGATCCTGCAGTCCTAGCAGACAACGCGTAAGGGTTTATAGCGCCATCTCCTGGAAGATGCTGGAACTCATTTGCTATTTACGTACTGTCGTACACTTGAGGTAATGACTATCATATTTATGAGCCATAGCTTTGCAACGGAGCATTACAGTCATACCATACTTCACAAAAAATAATTTTACAGTCCTATCATTTTATATATAAGTTACAAGCAAGGACCCCATGATTAACAGAAAAATGAAAACTTAAAAATGGAAATATCCCAAACACGTTTGTTTATAAACTGCATTTGGTCCCATTTCCTTTGTCAGTTCCATTGCGTAGTTCTGTGGTTTTCTTCTAAAGAAACATTGTACAGTAGATCCTTTTAGGAAGGTGAATAGGAGGGATTTCAAAAGCTTCAGCTCCCCAAAGAAACCGTGCAGGTTCGTGAGAGTCCACTCTTGGCAAGCACGTCAAACAGCTTAATGATTAAGTTGTACTTTAGGGACGTTTGTGTTTTCCGTTCAAGCAGGAATGTGCAGGTTAGCTACTGGAAAGAGTCAGAGCCCCAAAGCAAATTATAAATGAGATCTCCACACAGTTCTTAACGCTATACAATTGTGTAGGTTATCTTGCCCAGATAGTATAGAAAGTGATGGGAAAATGCAATTATAGAAAAATATTTTAAAAACCAGCTTATTTCTACAACTTAAAATCATGTACACCACGCAGTGTAATAATCAACAAGGTAGCTGTTCCAAGTGTTTCCTAAGGAGCGAAGGCTCGACTTTACACAACAATAAAAAGTAAAACATTTAAAAACATATTCAACTTTTTTTTCGTTACAAGGCTCATTTTTTGTTGTAGCCTGTGACATCTACATCAAAAAGAGGCTCCTGGAAAATAACCGGCCTGCGAGTTTCAGGTACCACTTACCCTTGAGCGCTTCGTTGATGTAGTTGTAGATGTAGTAAATGCGGAGGTTATCTTGCAGCCGGGCCTGATCCTCATCCACTCCGTTGGCCATGATGTAGATGGGCACGTTTTTATACTTTGTCTTCACCCAGTTCAACACCTTCCGCAGGCCCCAGGGCACTACAGGAACTCTCCCCCGAGACCTCACCCAGGTATTGTCCAGTAAGTAGTGCACCTCGAGCTTGTCGTCATAATGTAACTTCTCCTCCACCCTTTCAAAGACCAGCGTGGTGGTGAAATGGCTTAAGGCAAAGAAGTCATAGGTCCCTCTCACAAGCTTCTTGTCTTTCTCACTGAAAACAGGGAGGTGGTAGCCGAACAAGTCTAGGGTATTGCGCTGCTGGAGCCATTTCCTCATTCCTTCTGGGTAATCCCCGTCCCCAAATATGGGCTCTGCAAACCAGCCAATGCGGAAATCCAGGACCCTGATGGCTGGCTCTACGTCATCCCGGGAGAAGGAATAGGCCGGCTCCACCCAGTCCATATGCAAAGTGAGGGACACCTGCCCCTTCTGGGCTTCCCGAAACTCTTTGTCGTACACGTGCCAAGCCAGGGCGTGGGCCTTCAAGAGATGATGGCCAACCATGTATTCAGGGTTTCCCATGTTGGGCTCGTTCAGGGTGATCCACATCTTAACATGATCCCCTAGATGTTTAAAACATAGCCTGGCGTATTTGACAAAGGCAAGCACTGTCTCCATGCTCTGCCACCCTTTCTTGGCATCCATTGAGGCAGGCAACCCAGAGTGCTTTGCAGTACGGTGCCACAAAGTGACAACAGGAGTCACATTTCCTTGGAGTAGCTCAGCGGCAAAGCACTTATAATAGCCCAGGAGGGTTGTGTTGGCCTCGGACACTTTGCCAGTGGGGAGGATGGATGACCAGTTGAGGAAGAAGTGGAAGTGAGAGACATGCATCCTGCGTATCTGAGAGACCTGGTACCGGATAGCTGCATAGTCTGAACAGTGTGTTTTGCGACGGGATGACACCCTGGCCTCGCTCAGCTTCTTCAACTCCCCATTCCCTGATACATTCCAGATATAAACATTAGGATCAATGAACTGAGAGGGGGTCACCTCCACCTGGAAAACAAAACCAGCACAAGACACAAAAAAAAACATATTCACATGCTTCTATATTTTTTATAAACTGGAAGTGATTATATACATGCTCAATTTGTACTAGGCAGTTGTCATTTTTGTCTCAGTGACTACCCTTGTAATGATAAAAGGAACAAAGAAGGGCTGACAGCACTGACACACACTCATTTACTTATTCTTCTGTTGATATACTACAAGCTCCACAAAGATTTCCAAAAATGTCAGTGCCGACTGGAGGAGAGGCACATCCCTCACTGCTGTGAGCCAGCAGTGGCCCAGTCCATGGGATCACTGTTTCAGTGTGAACCAAAGGAACTCTGGCCAACTTACTCCGATAGAAATATCCAGCAGCATCACTGGCATATATTCTGGAACTGCTCTAAAATAAGGCTTTTCTGGAAGGAGTTACATGAGGCCCTGGAAACTATATTTGAAAAGAATGTACCCTTTACATTTGAGGCTTTATATTTTGTCAAACTGAACTGTGATTGGAGGGGATCTGACGAATATGTGTTTGGAATCCTTATATCAGCAGGGTAGAAAGCTATAACAAGAAAGTGGCTTCTACCAGATTTACCAACAATGAATGACTGGATTGAATTGATAAAGGAAATATATATTATGGAAAAAATAACATTTTCACTAAAAGTACAAATGAAAAAAAGTGTCAAAAATTGGTCTAGATGGGTTCAGTACATTAAACCTTTAAGGTCGAAGTTTGTTGAGATACAAAATAACTGAAACTTAATAAGGTACGTTTATATAGTCTCCTCCCTTTTCATATTCATAAATGTATACATCTTCCTCATTTTGAATGTATATAGTTTTGTTTAAAAGTTATATAATTGTAAACTACTAGGGGAAGAAAGGAATAGACCATTTTTGCTTGTGATGTATAGTTGAAAGTATATTGTAAAAGTAAGGCTGAATAATTGTGGTTTATTTGTAAAATGGTTTTGTTTTGTTCTCCAAAATAAAAAATAAAAAACAGCAGCACTGAGTTAAATGTGAGTCCCCACCATGGGATTCTTGTCATCATCAGCTAATGATGTCAGGGCTGAAGTCAGAGTCAGACATAACCTGAGCTCTGAGCTAGTCCCTCTATTGCTTGTATCTCAGGGAATGGCAATTTGTCTTTTACAAATAGTTACACCTTAAATTAATGCAACAACATCCAAAAAGTGTTTGGAGTACGTATTCTACAGCAAGCTTATTTAAATGATGTTGCATATTTCTTACAAAAGAAATGAGATACATCACTTGGAAACATGCTCAATCCAGTGAAGTTCCAAATATAAAAGTTACAGGTAAAGGGAAAATCTTTGGATCTGTACACTGTGTGATCTTCATAGACCTCTACAATATGTTTCAGGTGGGCTGTTTAACTCTCCTCCTTTTACATCTCCACGCTGAGGTAAATGAACTCAGATACACACGAGTGCAGTCAAATCAAACAAACAGAAAGATGCTCCTGTTTTTCGATTCTGCTGGGGTCATTCAGTTTATACAAAGAAAATAAAGTTATTCAGCAGCTTCTCTCTGATTCCACAGTTTGCGATAAAAAGGGATCGAAATGTGAGTGAGAGGGGTATTAAACCTTTTCTCTCCTGGGAAAATTTTTAAACATACCAGCAAGGTTGTGGTAAAGGTCAGGTCATTATTATCTGTGATCAATCAGATAACACATTTTTCTCTACCTGCAGCTAAAGGGATAGATAACCCTGAATCATCCACAACACTAACACAATTGCCACAGCTGTATGCTGTTCATACAGTTCTCCAGATGTAAACTGCATTTACGTTGCAGTTATGGTATGTGCATCCAGCCTATTAATTAATTACCACAATTGAACTGTACCTCACTACATTACCATAATTTCAATATGGTAGAGTGCATTGCAGATTATTACAATTGTTTGTGTTTTAAAAGGCATCATATATATTTTCACTAAACATCTACCGAGAAAAAAAAAGACTGTGTGAATTATATTTTTTTCCTTCAATTAGAACAATGTGTTTTGTTAGCCTTGTGAGTCTTCTTAAAAAGAGACTAATCACAGACTTACTTGTATGAAGGTAATCAGAAGCCACTTTTTAACAGCCATCAATTGATGTGAATAACTGATCTGTGTTAAATTATGTTAAAGTCAGAAATGTACATTAAGTGTAACCGAACTTTCCTGATTATTATAAAGCTGACGTACTGCAGTCACAGACTACTACAAAAAGTTATAAGTGCTGAAGTTCTAAGAAACTAAGAGATGAAGTCAGATAAGAATTTGAGATTCCAAAAGTTCAAACTCAGAGAATATTTCGGTAAATTATTTCTCAATAGCTCTATTCATGACAGCAAAGTCTCACTATATGCAAATAAAGGCTTTTGCCCTTAACGCTCTTTGCATTTGACCGAGTAAGCTAAATTTTAGTGACTCAACAAAGTATCCTTGCCCATCCCATGCTTACCGACAGTGCTGTGCTGAGCTGCTATTTATTTATTTTTAATTTTCAAACAACCAGGTCATGTTCTAACCTATTACAATATGTGTTAAATTGTATTACTATATGTTTTAAATCCTCCTGTAAAACCAATGCTTAACACATTCACAGCTGTTGTTGGTAATTGTATTTTGTTTGGAACATCAATACTTCACCTGAAGGTCAGTCTAACAATTTCCTACTTTATCTGTACTATAATGTTCCACAAGACCATAAAATTTAAAAATATGCTATTTTCAAGAGCCATCTATTATCCATGAAGGTATTATTTCCGAAGCCTTGGCAAAGAGAGTACTCATATAAGCTTGCTTACTATGAGTAAAAGATCTAAACTTTTAAATAGCATTGTTATACTTATGGTGTTATCCCATTACATTATTTAAAAAGTGTCTTACTCTGATATAAAGTAATGCCAAGTTCCAAATGATTTGTTCCAAGCTCCTTTTCAAATTGATCCCAGGACCAAGGAACTAAAAGACCGCATTCATCACTCATTCCTCTTAGTACACTGTAGTTGGTGAGTCAATAAAGGAACCTGGTTATAAGCACAAGTGTTTAGCAAAGCATGTTTGAGCCTAGGAATTTCATGCATGTCTTCCGCTAAAATACCAACTTTATTCAGCTGTGGGGGAGATCATATGTTAAAAGTGTTTATCTAGATTTTCAGCATTACAAACACACTCAAAACTCCTGTTAATATCTACCTACCTGTATGGAGTTGGCAGCTACACCCCAGGCAAAGTTGCAGGGAAAAACTCCTGTGGCAGGCATGTTCTCCGGAAGCAGAGGGAAGCCATTTTTCTCAATCAGTTTCTGGTAGAATAAGGCTGAGGTCTTGGGCTCTCTTTTCAAATTTGGGCTGTCAAAATCCACATAGAATAAACCCCGGCGAATGCCATACTCCCTGGACCACTCAAAGCCATCTACCAGAGACCAGGCAGTGTAGCCCATCACTCGAACGTTGTCATACGTTATTGCTACAGAAAAAGAGAAACGATGTTTTGAGTCACAATAGCTAAGACATAGGCCCTGTATCTGCAATAAAGGTTAAGTGATAATAAAAGAATAGTGATGTAGTCCCAACAGGGCATATGAATGTCTGAACTTCTCATAATTCATAAAGAAATGCTAAATAACAATTCAAAATAGCAGATTACCTCCAACAATTTTTCTCTACTGTAAAGTTTCCCACACTTTATTGAGCAAATCATAGAATTCTAATTCAGTCTTCATCTAGTCATTCCTATTTGCATCTAATGTATGGTATACTGAGCATCAAAAGAAATGCAGCACTTAGAACTGCAACAGATTCATGCTGTTATCAGTAAAATCACAGAATTGTTTTTGTAGCAGAAGAACTAACGTTTTATTGAACTGACATGACATGGGTAAGTTCATTATAATGCTTCTCATCAATAGGGGTCTGCTGTGAAGGTCACAGGCAAATAACACGTAGCCACAAATAACACAGTTGGGCACAGTACAAGCTGGACCTCAAGATTTCCTGATGATATTCAACAGGAAACCTCACCTCAGTTCCTGTTCCCAACTGTCTTACTAACAAGGTAAATTAGTGCTTATGCAACAGAGTCACTCTAGTATATTACAGTCAGTCATGGACAACCATATGACACCATACACATTCAATCAATATCCAAAATCTATATAGTTTACTTTCGTAAAAACTTATGTGCATTAATAAAATTCTATGTTTCATTTGATGCACTGTAATATATCACTTGTCTCTCAGCAGTGAAATAAAACACCTTCCTATGTTACCTAATCAATAAGAAAAATACTAGACTGGATGAAAATGACAACTACATTTTGTAAGGAAGTCTTTTTATACTGTAGATAATTACCACAGTTCAGAAACTGAATTTACGGCATTGCTGCTATGATATTCAGCAGGTCAGGTCATTTTCCCACTGGCTATCATGTTACAGTTATGATTTACAACAACCATGGTGTTGAATTAACTATGATTAGGTTCAAGAAGCTCAGGTGGGTGGCTGCATCGACAGGCGTAGGCTGCCAAGGAACAGGTAAAAGTTAATTCTATGCTGAAAAGAGAAGAAAAACACAAGCTGTGGACCCATCTTCAGGCTCTTCTTCACATCACACCTGAAGAAGACTCCACAGCCGAAACGTGTTTCTTTCCTTCTCTTTTCAGCATGGAATAAACCTATTACTTGTTCCTATTGCCCCTTGAACTCACATTTTAGGGTCTCCATGATAAACCTTTTCAGGTAGTACATGTGTTTGGGGTCCTCCGTCTTGGTGTTGCCATTGACAAACCAGCCATTCTCCACGATGAAGATCCTGGGGTTGTCGTACTCAGCCTTTATCCAATAGAGTAGCCTGCGCAGGTCGAGATCCTCTGTCTGCCCGAACTTGAGGCTCTCGTTAATCAGATGGAAGCTCAGAACGGGTCCGAAAGAGAGGGCGAAGAAATCCGCGGTGCTGTTTATGGCGCGCTTCTCTTCCTCGGTGAAAGAGGGCAGCCTGGAGGACAGGTTGCTCTTCATGCACGGCGGGTAGTCGCCGTCTGTGAAGATGGGCTTGGCGAACCAGCCCAGGACAAAGTTGAGAGAGCACTGGCAGGCCTGGATACTCTCTCTTCGGGTCTTGATGGGTCTTATCCAGTGGGAGGCCAGAGCGATGGAGATCTGCCCGCCCTGTTTCGGCCTGTACTGCTCATCATAAAGGTGCCAGACAGCAGCATGTGCCTGCCATGAAAGAGAAAACAGCACAAAAATTACACTAATTCCTATCATGCCCTAAAACAGTATGAAATAACTTGATCATGTACTGTACCTACTAGCTATAATGTCTTTAACATACTAAAAAAATCTATTGTATACATCGATCCATTTTCTAACCACTTTATCCAATTCAGGGTCAGGGGGCAGTCAGAGCCTACCCTGGAAACAAACAGGTGCAAGACAAGGTACACCCTGGATGGGATGCCAGTCCATTGTAGGGCACACACTTGAATAAACACACTGGCAATAGGGCCAAAATTAACCCACCCCTATGTGTTTGGACTGAGAGGAAATGTGAGCACTAGGGGAAAACCCATGCAAACATATCACCCTGCAACTCACAACTGGCAGCCCACTGAAGCTAAGCAGGTGTGAGCCTGGTCAGTACCTGGATGGGAGACCTCCTGGGAAAAACTAAGGTTGCTGCTGGAAGAGGTGTTAGTGGGGCCAGCAGGGGGCGCTCACCCTGCGGTCCATGTGGGTCCTAATGCCCCAGTATAGTGATGGGGACACTATACTGTAAACAGGCGCCGTCCTTCGGATGAGACGTAAAACTGAGGTCCTGACTCTCTGTGGTCATTAAAAATCCCAGGGCGCTTCTCGAAAAGAGTAGGGGTGTAACCCCGGTGTCCTGGCCAAATTTCCAATTGGCCCTTACCACTCATGGCCTCCTAATAATCCCCCTCTATGAATTGGCTACATTACTCTGCTCTCCCACTGATAGCTGATGTGTGGTGAGCATTCTGGCGCACTATGGCTGCCGTCGCATCATCCAGGTGGATGCTGCACATTGGTGGTGGTGGAGGGGAGTCCCCATTACCTGTAAAGTGCTTTGAGTGGAGTGTCCAGAAAAGCGCTATATAAGTGTAAGCAATTATTATTATTATAAACACAGGTAGAGCACAGCACAGGTGCTATAGCTGATAGCACCCCAGATCCAGAATCATTCCAAGGCCCCAGTGCTAGAAGGAGGCAATGCAAACCATTGCGTCACCGTGCTGTCCCAAATGTATACACAATATAAAAACCTTACTTGTACATGATATTTTAGGCATACACAAAAATAATAATGAAGGCCTACTGTTTCTATAATATGAGTCCAAGCAAGGTGAAGATACTGTCTACGCTTATTACAGATGTGAAATATAGCTCTTATTGAGAGCATGCATATTATGCCTAAATCAGTTTTAGACTTATGCCTTGTGATCATAATCTCAAATGATCAAGCGCTGCCTTTGGGACAAAGTGCAGTTTGATGGGTCTCAGTCTATCTTGCCTGCTAACCTGATCAAATTCTGAGGCACGCAGCAGGATGTGTTGCTACTTTAATACGAGGTCGAATATGACTGACTGGATAGAGAGAATATTTAATGTGATTTCAAGCAGACATCTTACACCAGGAGAGAGAATGGAAAAGGCTCGTTTCATTCACTGATCACTCACATCATCAACAGCTAAGGTTCCTGGCATATTCGAGTGAGTCATGTCTTCAGGCAGAGAAGACTCCGGCATGCAGAACGATCAGTGTTTAGATGAAGCATCTATATGTAAACTAAAAATGAAATGAATGATACATAATAATGTCGAGAAGTAGTGTAATGTTTTATAAATCGCATAAAACGGCCATCATTCTCCTTCTAATAATAAATGTCGTTATTACTGAGGGGTCACAGTCACATCTATTTTACAGATGTAGTTTAAACAAAAGCGGCCAACATTCGGAAGGCTCTTTTGTTAAGAGGATGGCATTTTTCCAATAATGAAACTACCAGTAACTCAGATGGCGCACATTTTTTGATAATCGGTTAATTTCCAAAGACAAATAATCTACATTTAAGCAACAACAGCTTGGTTCTACAATTATCGTACTTACCTAATTACAATAACGTTTCGCTAATTGATAACACCTCCTCATATGCGGTAAGTATGTCTATAACAGGTGTTAACAGGTGACCTTTCTTTGCATCTTATGTGATTTGAGGTTTTTTTTAACATGTGACTCAGCAAGCAAAAGGTTTGCAGATTTCTTAATGTCATGACTTTCTAACAAATTTTGTTAAGTTTAAATTTGTTTCAATTTTTAAATTCGGCTTCCTCTAGAATCGATTTACAGTACGCTCTCGTTGGTACTAATACTTTTACTAATTGTTTACCTTATCTGGATAGTGTTTTACATTCAGTAAGAAACCTCTTTCAATGTGATCCTAGTATATTTCCTCTGCTGTTTCATCTTGTCCGGCTGCTTTTTCAAGATTGACGCTTGGGAGCTATTTGAAAACCATCTCTTGTGTAGCCGCAGCCTTTGAAAGCAAAGTAGGTGTACAGTGCCCGAGGTTTGTAATTTACAATATGTATGGTTACTACTAAAACAAACTAAATAATGCAATACAGTAAAGGCATCTCACACATTAACAATACATTAATATATAATGTGAAATAATTAAATAATGTAATACAATTTCTCTTTGCGTTCTGTAAGCCACTACAGTTCTCTTTAAGCATTTTATAAAACTGGATCTACAAAACGCTTGTACAGTATTAACAACATTTTCAATTCAGTGTTTAAGCAGGAATTTATTACTACGCCACAGTCATCATAACCCCTAAGTACTTTCAAAAAAGAAAATCAGAAATACTGAATGTGTGCATTACCTTCAGGAGGTTATGACCCACTCTGAAAGGCAGCCCTGGATCACCTTTGATGCCAGGAGCAACCAAACCGGTGCCATATCCGTGCCAAGCCACAACGAAAGGATTGTCTATAGTGATCCAATATTTAACATCGTCCCCGAATTCTCTGAAGCAAAAATCGGCGAAATCTTTAAAAAAGTCCACTACAACCGGATTGATCCATCCTTGGTAAGTACGCTGTAAACTCTCCGGAAGGTCCCAGTGGTACAGTGTAACAATTGGCTGAACTCCTATTTCCCTCAGTCTTTGAATAAGGTTTCTGTAGTAACTCACCCCGGCTTCATTAAAGCTGCTGCGAGTCCCATTGGGGAATATACGTGGCCAGGAAAACGAAAATCTGTAGTACGAAACCCCCAGTTTTTGGAGGGCACGAATGTCTCCGTGGATGTTGTGGTAACTGTCACTGCCCACGTCTCCTGTAGCTATCCTGTTGCCACCCCGGGTGAAAGTGTCCCACACGGACAAACCTTTGCCGTCTTTTTCAAAAGCCCCCTCGCTCTGATAAGCTGCGCTTCCAACGGACCACATGAAACCCTCTGGAAAGGTGCTATAAAGAAAGGCTTCATCCTCTGGAAAGGGGAGTTTGTTAAACCTTTCCCAGGTGTTTTGTCCGGCGCCTGGACCTCCAGCGACTCTCAGGACTTCGAAAGAAAGGACAAGACAGTGCAAAAAACTTAACTTCATACTTAATGGCCTTCGGTATTTTGTCAAGAGATAGACAGGTATTTCTTTATATTCGAAGAAGAGGTGATCATCTAGGTAAGACCAGGCGTGTGGCTTGCTTTCTTACGCACTCGTTCAAGCCGCAGGACGAACTGTCATGTACTTGAATGGCAGTTTACCCTAGCAGAGCCATTCGTTTGTAGACCTGGGTAATCTATCAATCATTACCCAAGAGTGCCCTAGCAGCGGAGCCGTTTTTCAGTGGTACCCATTCGTGTTCCAAAATAAGAAAATTATCTTTGAAATTAAAATTATTCTTTGGGGTTTTTTTTCCTGCGGAAGTAAAAACAATAAAAGCTTAAACCTTCCAATGATAACTGTACAACTGTACACTATATCTAGGAAGTTAATTTTTATACATCTTAATAAAACATCATAAAAGCTAAATCGATTCGTTTGTGATGCCTACCCGTGATGTTTATACATTTAAAAGACGAACCCTTCCCTGGGTACTATTGTAACAAGGTGATTATCCTTGCAAATGTTAACAGTTATTAACAGTTTTATTGATTCAAGGAAAATATTTAATATTGTGAAGTTTCCCTAATGGATTATTTTGCAACATTCACTTTTTTAAAAAAAAGAAATTTGTTCCGACGTTCTCGTAGTGCATCACTCATGCATCAAAAGGAAGATCTATATTAAGCTCACATTTTTGTTGCAACTTTTATAAGACATAGGCTATTTGTCAAGTGTTGTGTCATAGAATGTGGTTTGTGTCAAGACAGCAAACAGCAAGATACAAAAACGAAATCAACCATAAGCAATATTTGTGTACAGCCTAAGACCCTGGAAATAAACAGGAATCTTTCAAACGTAATGCGAAATATCCCGACATAGTACAGATGTTATTCATCTGTTTTTATATATAGAAAAAGAATAAGTGAAGTAAAATTAGTTCTGAGATGGGTTCAGGGGTTTCAATTATTTTAAATTAAAATCATATGACACGTTTCAGAGCTGGAAGATGTGTTAAGATGTAAACAGTATACCTGACTACCACTTTTAGAAAGAACACTGATATCCTGGTTGAGATATCATGAGATCAATGAGATCAAATTGTACTTTTGCCATATAGGTTTTAAGGACGTTAGACTGAAACAGAAGCAATGCTTTGGCACAGATACCGTACATTTCTGAACAGCTGTATCTTCGTCTTTTTGTACAAATTATACATATGGCAGCTCTTTAACGTATCCATTTAACATACAGTAACATTATTCGGTGTGTTTAATAACTGCTGTTGTTCCGTTGAGCAAGCATCTCGGTCCCACTGCTCCAGTAAATACCCTTCTGTATGTGTCTCCATGTCGTCCCTGTTAATGAAAACATGTTCTTAATTGACCTACCTTGTTTAAAAAGGAATACGTATATTTTAATATAACTTCATACTTTTTTTCTGTATCCATATTTAATATAAAGAAATACACAAAGGATGTGTTCCTTGAAATGTGCCATGGGAAATAAAGTTTGAAATTGAAAAATAACAGCAGAACTTTACCATGAAGAGAAACTATTTAATTGCTAGGTCATTCACCCACACATTTCTTTTTTCGTCAGTTCTTTCAGTCATGCTAACTAGCAACACAACTAATAACGGCAATCTAAAGTTGAAAATGTACATACAGTAAATATATTTTTAAAGGAAATTTATTACCTGACCTTGACATCTGTTGCGATAAACTTTGAGGATTATTATCAGGCAGACCGAAACTAGGCTGTTACGTCTCCTAGGATACCAATCATAAATCTACAGATAAGCTATCTGCAAACAGGAAGAAGCTTTAAAATGAACCTTTTAAATTTAAGGCAAACAAGCCTAATGCATATCAGAGGCTTAGTCCAAAAGGAGAGAAGATCGTATTAATTGCATTAATCGATTCGTTAACAACCTTACATCATTTTGGGCAAAGAAAATGCATTAAAAAAAAACATCGTTTCATAATTCGCTAATTATCAGGGTCCTTGTGCTTACTCCTATGAAGAAGAACCCTGATTCTGAAACGGTATTTTTTCTTTAATATGATATCTGGTTCAGTTTTTTTTGTTAAAGCATCACAGCAAAGCAAATTGCAGCGCTTAAAATATTAAAAAGCTTTTTGAACATTTTATAAAATTTGGTACGCTGCCTTTCAGTCTGTCTCACCTGGCCATCTGTCATACATGGGCAGGTTTTCTGAACATCATCGAAGCAACTGCACAAAGCTAAATAAATCGTTTCTCCGGCACGCACCAGAGAGCTAATTATTCGGCTAATGTGGTGTTCTGTTAAGCTTTACAGGCATAAACAAAGTTATTTATACTTTGTTTATGCCTGTAAAGCTTTTGAATGTTAAAATGAGGATATGTGCTTTTGTGTAAGTGAGCTTGTTATAAAGTGATATACAGGGTAGAGGTCTAGTTTCAGAGCCTGTACTGTCAACATCGTCAACTGTGAGTTAATGGCTCTGGCTTTTACGTGAGAACAGAGCACAGGGAAGTCTTGTCGGCAATAAGGAGCAAGTAACCTGACTCACAAGAACTGGTTGTCTTTCTTGTCTTGATGAAGCGAGAAAAGGGATGAGAGAGAATGATCTCCTTGTACAGTACCAGGAAAACAGAGAAGCCTATGAGCCGACATGTTCTAAACTAAAAAAATATGTATAATTTACTCAGACCTGAGACAAACATGAGGGATGAACTGAATAGCAAGGTTAAAGCTGCTAAAAGTTAAAAAAAAATGTAATGAATGTACCATTCAGTAAGTGGCTGCAACTAAAAAAGACACTGTTATGTTATGGTAGGGGGTTAATAATTTTTGTAAGCCCCTATGCAAAGCAAGGCAAGGTATTGTGTGAGAAGACATGACTGCTGCATTACTTAACTTACCCGAAGGAGTGACTGAGTTATGGCAAACATTTAACATGGAAAGCAGCTGCCTCATATCCTACTAGACAAAAAAAAACAGTATGTACATACTGGTTAGTATCAATGGTGGTCCAAGGACCTAGAATGAAATAATGTCCTATTGTATTTACTAATGAAAGAAGGTTTGAGATTGAGAAGCAGAAAAATAGGAAAAGTGGAAACCCGCACATCTACACTTTTCTTACTGCTGTTTATCACGCGCTTCTCTTCCTCTCTTACTGTTGATGGAAAAATGAGATTCCAGTCTTATCTCAAGGGCAGATAACTCTTCCTCCAGAAAAGAGTACGGGATTCAAGCTCAGAGCTGTGCAGCCTCAGTCACAGTCCACTGATGCTCGAGATGTGGATCAAGCCGATTCATTATGTGAGGAAGAATTACATCAGCTTAACACTTGTACATATTAAAGTCATTTCAGAAACTCTCGGGAATGTTTGATGACGTAGTGCACAACCACAGAAATGTATTATTTCCTAGAGTACAATAACCTGTCCTATGACCAGGTATCCAGTGCAGTGAAGTAGGGTTCCCATACACGTACAACAAAGTGAATTCTTTACAAAAAAGGCTCTCAGGAGCAATCACCTTAAATCAGATTTTCTGTAGCTCACAGAAAAATCTGCTTATATGGAAATTTTAATTGTTGAATTAAATGGAAGGAGCTAGTGACCTCACTCATAAAACAGTGGAAACAGAAAACAAAATATCTCAGATGAAACTGTCTTAGGCCTTGTCAAGGTGATTATTTTTTCTCATTCTGTGACACTTAAGAGCTGTTCTGTGACCTCTTCAGAAAGTGTGCTTCTCTGTGCTGATCACAAAAGAAAAAGTGCTCAGCAGTAAATTAAATGGAACACAAAAATTAGACCACAGGTACAAGGTAATCTAATAAAAAGGAAAGGTTAATTATATTTGTTTCCAGAACAAATGTAACATTTGGAGGAGGAAACATTAAGAATGTGTAGTCCACAGAAATTTTAACCCTGACATCAAAACCTATTGCTTCACTTCTTGAATATTCTCAACTCATTTATTAAAAAAAACAGCACCCATTGTATTAGAATATGCTTAATCAAAGGAAATACTATTATGCTGGTAATATTGATACTGATATTATTTTTGTTTGTTTTGGATATTAAATGTGTCCCTTTAATTAATTTCAATGTAATACCCAGCGTTTAATTAATTTTATCTCCAAATCATGTGCTCCGTACACATTAATCAATGTAATAATTCTCTTTATCTGGCAATATTTAGAATATTATAACAATGTAGTTTAAAAACCCTTTTTACAGATTAATGGAAGATATATGATGGACCAGGTCATCAGAAAAGGAAATTACAACATGAGAAATGAAGCAAGATAACACAAGAACATCCTTCAAAATAAAGGGATTAAGACTTGAAATGTTGATGTTTTACTAATAGATTTGCTCTAGTTCGTATTGGTAATCTGTAAAGAAGGTGTAATAAAGACAATACAACTGTTGTTGGCTTTTCCTCATGATGAAAACAGTAATGAAGTAATTCAATTGTTAATGAAAATGTATGTACCAAGACTTAGTGGCTAAGGGATAGTGTGTCTTAATCTAGGTGCAATTTAAAAGATTTAATGAACATTTTCAGATAAATAAACCCAGCAGGCAAGGACACTTAAACAAAGTCAAAGCCATAAATCAATGAGATAAACCCCCACACAAACTCACAAAAAGAGGATGAATCATAAGACCTTACTGTCATTTTCACCATCAAATCTGTGGGAGTTTTATAACAAAATTAACACTTTAAGGTCTGAATGAATACGTTGTGTGAAAGATTGCTTGACGTTTCCATACGAAGTCAAATCTAATTCACATGTGCATGGATACAGGGAACACAAATGATACCGTTTTTAATTTACTGTTTCAGCTGACTTGTTTATTTTTACAGGTCAGATTTTACAAACATGTGGATAACGGTCACTTACTTAGTGCTCTCTCAGACTAATGTCCCTTCTAATATTCAAGGGATTCATAAAACTGAGCTTTGTTGAAATCCAAAAAGCAAACCTAGGCAAATCTTTGGTACTGTTAGGAAATTAACTGTCATTATTGTAACACTGTAATACCATTGGCCTTTTCCTTTTCCCTGGTTGGAAAAAAGCTGTTTTTTGTATTAAGTTGTTTTACTTTATCTACAATTATTAAGATTACATTTCCTTTCCCTGCCTGAGTTTTGTATATACTCCATCTTACCCATTGTGGTGCCTATAAATTCAGGTCCAAGTTCTACTTGAAGAGAGAAGGAAAGTACTGTGGACAAGCCAGTTTAGAGAGATATTCCCATTGTCAAAAAAACACACCAAAGCTTTAACCGATAACAGGCGCCTCAAAATTAGAGTTTGAAGATTTTCCATTGTTGTAATGAAAATGAAGACACTTCAGCACTGGCATGTATTCAGTACCGACCTGACATTGAACTTTCAAGACTAAAATGAAACCAGTCTCTTCTTTTTCACTGCTCAGAGGGCCAAACAGCCAACATATGAAAGGACTGACAACAAATCAGAGAAAGAAAACAAAGGAAAAAGTAACAATAAGTGACGCCGTTGGATAAATCAGAGCTACAAGACCACTAACTTAGAAATGCTGATATAAACCAGTGAAGTAGCAATTATAAATGCATTGGGAGCAACCCTGGCTCATTCCAGCCTGAATCATAAATTATATCCACTTGGCTCCAATTAATTTGCTTCAATAACAACTCAAAAAGATGATAAAATAAAACACCATCCCTCTGGAACAATCGTCTGTGCCTTTTGCTGTTGTTTTTCTATTTTAGTAGAAACAAAATTGCATGCCCACAAATGGAATACACACCAAAATGTCCTTTTTATCTCCCTGCTCCTGTCCTCAATACTGTTTTTTTTTGTTAATTAAAGCTTTATTTTCTGTCAGTTTCATCACCTATGCACTTCAAGTACCATAATTCCAAGGCCAAGCAGTGAAAAACTAAATCTTTGCTTCATATTCATCACAACTAGATTTTGGATGTGTGTCAGCTCTGCATGATGAGCTTCTGGTCATCAGGTTACGGCTTTCTGATTATCTGATGACAAGGCTCCATATGGTAGTTCCTCACCAATATGTAACTAGCATTAATTAACCTTAAAATAAAGAAGGTATTGCTAATTAAATGACCAGAAGTATCAACTCAGTCTCCAGGAGGGGTGTCATTGGAATAGATGCAGATGACATAAAAAATGTTGTTTCCTTTGCACATATACTTCTTAGTGAGAGCTTTCATTTTAATCCTGACACCTAGGTGCCTGTATTTGCCTGGCTTCAATCTTCAGGCCAGGTTTGCCCCCTTTTTTAAATACGTTTCTACGAGAAACACAAGTTAACTTTCCAGCAAAGAGAAACATGGTCAGAGTGGATTTATTTCATCCTCCTTCTCTGAGCTATAGAAGGCAGGTGTGTCTAGTTGGAGGAAACTACTGCTGCCCTTGATGCAGTGTTGCTAGGGAGCTCTGACGCTGCCATATTTTAAACCTTTTATGGCACCACAGAATGTGGATGAGAAGTCTGCACACACAAACGCTGATGTAGCTGTTACCCGGTTACATCATTGGCAACCAAAACTTGGTGCTATGGCTACAGTCTTTTCTGAGGAGGCAGAGATACACTTATATTTATGTTTTTGTTGGCTAAAAACTAAAAACCGTTCTCAAGTGTAACTGTCCTTTCATACTCACACCTTAGTTTCACAGGCTGCGAAGGACTCGAATGAAATATTTTTTAAATTGAAAAATAATTTCCCCATTAGCTTGCATGGAAGTTTTTTTTACACATGTCATGGGCAAAAAATAAACCTACTGGCCTTTGAGAAAAACTGTGCTCTATTTCAAAGTCCAACTCATCTAAGAGTTTAAGTACTGAAGTAAGTTTTTTTAGGAACCTTGCTTGTAAATTTTAACCGTTCATTTAAATGAGAGAACAATCCTAGCATAACCGGTGTTAATAGAACTGCAGCAGTGAATATACATGCCAGTAACACAATGTTCCGGAGAATATAATTTGATTAAATACCAGCTCCCTTCAGGGATCGTTTGAGAGCTTACATGTGTCATGGTAAGACAATTCACTCAGTCTAGATGGACAGAAAGCATCAACAATTAGTCATGTCAGGCCTGTCAGTACAATTTATCTGAGATTTGGAATTCAGGTTCTGAAAAAGGGCATTTGGCTTATTTAAATACCAGGGTTATTCAGAAACAGCAAGCAGAGTAATCAAAGATCTGAGTGCACAGCTCCTTTAGTCAGGAACCTTGTTGGATTTCTTCAGACTGACAGCAGTGGGTCAGTCTTGCATTTATGTCCCTTTTGAAATGTGGTGACCAAAACACAGATCTACAAATGAGGTCCTACACTTGTTAAACCCACCCACCATGTCTCACAGTTGTCACCATCAACCAGAGGGGAGAGATGTGGTTGTCACAGACAACACTGCAAACGCACAAGTACCAGGTTTGTTCCAAGGGTTTCCGCTTCAAGAGCAGGATACCCTGGCCAGTTTGAACTCACCCAGCACCTGGCCTGACCTGAATTCAGGCCAGTCTTCTGATGACAGGCCGAAGTCTGGACTGTAGGGTATGTAGCTTTATTAGGTGAGCCACTCAGGAGACCCCTGGAAAACTGCACGGTAATCCCTTGTTATACAAACTTAAATTGTTCCTTGAAAACTGGTAAAAACTCATGAACCAGAAATTAAATTCCCATTACTTACTTCATTATAATCTCTGAATGGATCCAGAACTAAAAAATGTTCCCTCAAACACACAGTACACTTTAAAACAGCCCATAATGGTACCTAACTAACATTCCTGGTTAATTATTAAAAAAAACAAGCTTAAAGTTGTTAGTCAATGTAGAAAAAGATAGGAAAGAAAACAATAACACTCTTGCTTATTTACAGTACACTTGTTACTGTACATCACTACAGTTGTTAACAAATGCATAATCATTAGGTACCATCCTGTATTATATGCACTTAACACACAAGCTTTTATTATAAAAAAGTTAAAATGTAATAATAAAAAATCCTCATCTGAGAAAGATGCCAGAAAAGAAGAATCTTGGCAATGCTTTATGAGAGCCCAGTTTGTAGGGAGTTAAAATCTGATCGTTGAATGAAAAAACGGGAATTACTACCAGTACATCTCATATATCCTAAAACTTGTATAAATAAAAACTTTCATAGTGAGGGATTAAAAATCTCAACTTTACATCTACAGTAAACGGCAGCAGATAATAGTCCTATATGGTATAAACGTTTTAAAATATTTCCAACCCACAAATGTAAGCAGTCAATACACCAGATGACCCTTTTTATTCCCCTTTCCTCAGGGTTACCTGTTACTTTCCAGTGCCAGCCCACTGGTAAATAACCCCCCCCCCCCCCGAAGGCAGGGTTTCAACTTTGATTAAAATCTAACCGACGTGGATCAAGAGAAAAACTGCAGAGACTTCCTCAGCAGCTGTGCAGAGTACTGTTTACAGTACAGGATTAATAGGTTGTGGGTTGTCATCCCAGATGGGACAATGCTGTACAATTAAGGTATTTCACTCAGATTGCTTTCGGAAAATGCCCAGTTGTGCAGGTGCAAGTGGCAGTCACTTAAAACGAATGTGCCAGCCAAATAAACGTAACCTCTTACAAGGTTTAGATGACATCTGATATATTACATTTTCAAATCCGCTACAGGACTAGAACATTACAGAGAATGATCCAGTTAATAGTCAAAACGATTTACAATGCCATTAGTGTATATACACAACCCCTCTTCTTGAGAACCACATTTTTCATGGAAATTGCTGAGATGCCAAAATGCAATAATAGATTTTTCTATTCTTATATGATGAACATTTTCCACTATATTTTGGCCTTTGGGTTTGATATTTGAACTAATTTTTTTGACCCCTTTACCTGCAGGATTCTGAAGCATATTTAATTATGCAAATAATTTAAAAATGAAGCTTTTTCTTCAATTACCACCTATGTATTGCATCATATCTATAGTTGCATTATGGATTATTGGGATTTCTTTAACTCCTGCATTTTTTCTTGAGAGTAAACACTATATATACCAAAGATCCTTACCTCAGTCACCTTGACATTGGCATTGAACAGTCCAGGTGTGTGCGCTTGTGCTGTTAAAAAGCTCAGACTTCACCTTGGAGGGCTGCATCCCTTCAGGGCTGGAAAAACTGGAGCCATTCTCCATGGCTGGTTAGTCACAGACTATGGTGCACCCTTGGGTATCGAAATTCCTAAGTGATGATTAGCCTACACTTTCCTTATTAATTACTTAACACGAGTATGCCTTGGTGCTCATGCAAGCTTTAAGACACAAGAAAGAGCAATAACACCTATTTTTAACAGCAGCCGGAGGATGAAATAGCAGTTTCCTGCTTAAAAGCTCAATTTATTCAATTTTACCTTTTTATAAAACAGTGGAATTCTGACCATTTTTTCCAACTCTCAAATTTGGCGCAATAAAAAAATGTTTAAAGGTTTTCTTTTTTTAAGACGTCATGCTCAGCAACAGGTTTTCCAGTTTCTTATGCTTCAGTGACATAACATTTTCTCCTTTACAAACAAAATTGAGTTCTCTAGAACAGGGCATTTTGAAAAGCAGTGAGCCCGCATCTCCTTCCAAACTAATGAAGCCACCGTGCAGATTCCTAAGTATTTTTTCTCGCCCAAAGGACCCGAAGGTCAGCAGAAAACATGACAATGCTGACGTGAGAGGAGATAAGTTTCCTGACGGTAGCAACCAAGTAACATGGTTGTGATTTTCCATTTCCTACTTGGGGAGGCCTGGAGAGAGGAATGGCAGCTGAACTCAGTAAACTGGAACCAAAACAAATTACACTAGTTGAGCTTTGCTCTTAATAGTTACCATCTATTAAACTGCAGTCACGAGTCTGGCAACATACACAGGTCGGTTGATTGGAATGCCCTTTCTGTAAGTACCCCACACCCACATGACTGAGATGGCCAGCTAAGCCCTACAGTGTATTAGTGTGAAAATACTCTAACAGAAGCTTTATTGGAGCTCTTTAATGTAATTAAGCCATCCATCCATTTTCTAACAGCTTCACCCAATACAGAGTCGTGGCAGAGCTGGAGCCTCTCCAGGCAAGCGATGGGCGCGAGGTGGGGTACACCTTGGTCAGGATGCCAGTCAATGACGGGGCACACGGACATAAACACAGACACGCACACACCCCTACCAGGGCTGGCCAATTTTCACAAAAGCCAATTAAGCTACTGGCATACCTTTGGACTGAGGAAGGAAACCCACATGACCACAGCATGAACATATAAACTCCATGCAGACGGCACCCCAGGAATTCAACCCAGGGCCCCAGAGCAGTGAGGCTGCAATGCTAACCACTTTGCCGCTGGTGCAGCGCAAGTAACGTTAACATTATATTTATAATTCTCGAGACTATAACCCCCTCAACTAAGCCAATACCAGTAGCTTTATGTAGAAAGGAAAATAAAAAGTGCTTGAGTAGGAAAGCATCTGAAAATAAAATATAGACGTGGAAACGTGCATAACCGATAAAAAAAAAAATCAGCACGTAACAAGAGTTCAAAATAGAAAAAAAAACCTGTCATCTCAAGTCCCTGAATGAATTCTGGAACTATAAACGCCTGATGCGGTCTGCAGCATCAATTACTGCTCCAGCAAACTTAACTTACAACAACCTTCAATATCCGTGTTTAACCCATCAATCAGCATCATAAAAGACCCTATGTGTGTTTTTAGCATTGTTACACATAGAGTTACACAAGAACTGACTTTATGCCTTGCTCTGGTTCAAACTGAGGATTTTTAAATGATTTTACTAAGCATGCCTTTTACAGAATGATCACCCAAGCCAAAACAAGCAAGCTTTAGAGCCAGTCAATGGAATCGGGCTTTGCTGGAAAACCTGACACAGCAGTCACTAGTGCATGGCACACATAATATGCTCCTACCCACTGCCACCTTACAAAATTGTGGGAATACTAAATTACTCACCCCTTAGGACCCCCCAGTAAACTAATGGTACAGATTTGATTACAAAGCACAAATTCCCAGGATGTTGGTATTCTCTATACTGAAATGATTTTCTACAAAGCTACTGTACCTGCGGACCTCATCATAAATATTGTAGCCGTCTGCCCCTGCTTTCCTTACCCATTGACCAGTGCATAGTAAGTGCTCCTTTGTATGAACTGTACCTATTTTACTACTGGAAATTCGGCAGCCTTTCCCCTACTGTTTGATGTATGTGCATGGTGAATTGCACCTTGTTTGGCTATGGTATAATCTGATGCGTCTCATCACCACTCCATGGATGTTTGCTGCTATTTCTCCTCGCATGTTGCTCCCAGAGCAACAGTTTGCTCACCTTAGTGAGAGAAAGGGAAGAACAGTTGCCCCAGTGCAAAGCAAATAAGGACGTTGTATAAATGGTGTTTAGTTGGTAGACCCCAATTTTCAAACCAATGCCCAAGTATTGTAACCAGAGACAATGTGGTGCATGGTTTGCTGTCTTTCAGATTAAATGGTAAACCAAGGTCCTGGCTACTTAATTAAAGCTGTCCCACCACAGGTTGCAAGAACAGAGATGTTTACCCTGATATTCTGGATAAATTCCCTTTTGGGCTTGCTCTGGCCAATCTGGTGGCTCGGCAATCCATGTCTTAAATCTTTCTTTGGAGAAACTTTGTTGCACCTCTCTACTCAACCCCAAGAGTTAGTGCTTTCTATAGGGCTGGGGTTGCGCTTGTAACAACAAAACTCCTCATTACCTGATGCTCTCCACAGGACCAGTTTTGATGCCTTGTGTTGTTTCAGCAAAAACCCTGAAAACCCTGTGACCTACAAACTGTAGGACAGCGATACAACAAATTTATATAGAGAATTTTATTGGTACAGCAGACTGATAAAAACTGACTGGGGAAGTTAGTAAGCAATTCTTTAATGTACTGCCAATAACGAAATATTAGAAATTAAAATTTCTATGCATTAAGTTCACTTGAAATTCTGTTACCAATACCGAAGTGTAAAATGTAACAAATACTTTGATTTTTTTACCTTTTATCTTCAAACTGGTGTTCAGCATTTTTCTTTTTTAAGCAAAAGCACCTTAGCACCTACACATTTAATGTTCACAAGAGTAAACAAATTCATGGAAAAAGGAAAATACACAGTGTCACATATAAAAAGGAAAACCCTAAAATAAGTTTTTGTTTGATCTCATTTCACAGTAAAAGTAGGTACGGAAAAAACACTTGACATATATTGCTTAAGGTCCATCATTGAGTTTCAGTTTGACAGATAAATTGGGTGTTTACTTTAAAGCTGAAAGATAAAAGCTATACAATTTCCCCCCAAATCAGAAAATAAAACAATGAAAAAAAAAATTAAAGAGATTATTTACATTTTTTTTCTCTTTAGTTTAGATCTCTACGTAGCCAGCGCACATCACAATGCACAACAAACCACAAATAATGATATTATAATGTGTGTGGTAAAAGCTTGTGACATTAAAGACTGCAATAAACAGTGTCAGCAGATGCAAGGCTGTTCATAGTCTTTCACCCTCTCCGTTCTGGGCTTTAGTGAAGCTTACAGCCCAAGTGCCAATAATTATTTTCCCCAATATCCCAGCGTTCATCTTCGGTCCCTCCTGGCTGTCTTTCGCCGCACCTGAAAAGTACAACAGACTGATGATTTTATGCAGGTTTTGGTATGGGCTCTGCTGTTAAAACACCTTTTTTAGGATGTGGTGTGCAATTCCTACATCACAAGATCCGCAGGATCTATGTTTTCATCTTTACATTAGTGGATCATCTCTAGAAATTACGGATCAATTTAATATTGATACTAAGTGGTCAAACACAATAATAACTTTACTGCTGCAATGCAATGTTACAGGGAACGGCTCTGACTGGAGCTTTTTCCTGGTCAAATCCACCATTTTTAGAATCAACAACATGAAAAAACAGTTGAATTCGAGGGTTTTGATGATCTGAAATTGCCATATTTACTCAATGACGGATCATGTCTGCTAACCATGTCAGTACCAAATACATAAAGAAAATAAGACTTTTCTCCCCATATTATAACAGATGACACTCTTTTAGATGTTGATTTCTAGGACGGAAACACATTTATTATAATAATTTCAAAGACTGTTTTCATCTAGATGAATTCTCCGAACTCTACTTAAGGATGAAGTGCAGGAATAATAATAATCGGGAAATAATTAATGTCAGACTCTAAAGTAGACCCCTCCCTAAAGTGTTATCTGCTTATGAAGAAAATGCACCTTGGGCGATCCGGTGGTTTCCTCTTCCTCCTCTGCTTCCTCGTCCTCATCTTCCTCCTCTTCCTGTGCTGTGTCCTCTATGCTTGCTTGAGACACCTCCATCTCGTCAGCCGAGTCGTTCTCTTTACTGGCTGCTGCTCTGGAGCGAGACCCCCGACTGCAGCACAGAGTGAGAGCACCTCCTTAAGAGTCTGGAGAGTCCCCGCGCTCATTCCTCAGCCTAGCAACTAACAATGCATCTTGTGACACGGTATGTGCAACTAAAGCTACCTTTTAGATTTCCTTGCTCATGCGCTCCAAAATAAATCCAACACCTTAAAATAGGTAAAACGACAACATTTGTAATTAATGTTGTTTCTAGAGTCGTGCTGAAATTCATGTACAGAACAACTGCCAAAAAGGAAGAAAAAAATGAAAGTAAATCACATATGAATATTAATGAGCTGCTATGCAGCTCTTCGGCAACAGCATTCCACCCACCTCAGCTTTAATCGATTACATGGTGTGGGTACCATGCAGTAAGCTGCGGTAAGAACATTTTGTTACCCAGGACCGGTCAAACACCAATAATCCTACTCTCGCTGTGACACATATAATTCCCCATACTTAATATCAAACTAATAAAAAACAAATCGTAGTACAAGTTGCCAAAATGACCTATGCTACTGATGGCTTTGGCAATTTCTGTGCAAGACTGAGCTTTACACTCTCAAACGATTCCAGTTTAAGATGGACAAAAAAACGTCATTCTCAGCATGTGAAACAAAAATCTACTTTTAGGTTCTGAGAAGACAAGAGGAGAGAAGAGGTGCCAATGCACTCACGCATTTTTCTTTGGCAGGGACTGTGCTGCTTTTGGAGGTCTTCCTCTTCTTTTCTGCGGAGTGGATTCGACTGCTTCGTCTGTGGCTTCAGAAGCTTCTACCCTGCAAAGAAACAGGGAGAAAAAAAAAAGTCAGTCTTCAGGCAGATGGCCCCGATGCGCTATGCGTCTAACAATTTCAGCTTAAGGAATTATTCATCCATTCCTTATTAGTTAAGCCATCATTGTGTGGCTTGACTCATAAGCATACAGACCTCTGCTGTGACCTCCGAGGTGTGCGGGCCTGCCGCCCCCCCTTCTGCTTGACCTCCATGTTCTCGCTGTTGCGGTCCTCTTCTTCTTCATCCTCCTCCGCTTCCTCTTCGGCAGGGGCTGCCGCCTTCTTGCGGCCCCTCCGCCCCTTGCTAGGCGTTTCTTCTTTGGCCGCGCCGCCGCTGGCCGACTTCGGCGGCCGGCCTCTCCGGCCCTTCTTGGGGGGACTGTTCTGCTCGTCCTCCGTCTCCAGGGCGCCGTCCTGTATCCTCTTCTCCTCCGCCCACTGCTGCTCCTCCGCCTCCCCCGCGCTGCTGTTGGCGGGCCTCTTGCGCCCCCGTTTGGGCTTCTGCTCCTGAGCTGAATCCTCCAGCCCTGAGCGGTCATCCTGACTGGAGGCCGCGGCTCGTTTTCGGCCCCGAGGTTTTTCACCGTCCTGCAGCGGAGTATCGATGAGAACAGAAATTATCCGGCTGGCTCAAGAGGTGGTGCACAGCACTTACGAAAAAACAACAAGCCACATTACAGGTGAGCTGGCCAGGGGTTAGGATTTGTCACGAGCATCGCTGCGCAGCTCAACTACTCATAGCTAGAAACAACCGTTGATTCTGAAGTGGGTGGGTAAAAAAGAATAAAATTATAAAGGGCTTTTCTCAGATCAAGCAGTTGCACAAAGATAAAAGAACATGCAATAAACGGTTGTAGAAACGGCCATAAAAAATATTCAAAACGCAGAAATTAAGAATACTGAGACCCCTGCTAAAGGCTTGGTTAAAAATACTTCTTCAGTGAACATTTTAGACTGGACCGAATACCTGAGCGCACTGGGAAGACTGGTACAGAATGCAGACACAACCTTTTTTGGGTGTGAACTGCAATTCAACGAGAAGCAATTTATCACAACCAAAGTTCCAAGTCTAATTGTTAGTACTTGCATAATTAAGAACTCATTCATAATTTTGTTATACTTTGCTTAAACATGGGCCAATGTCTGTAGCTGCATCTACACCCACCTTCAATTTAACAAAATGTTGCATAAATACCAAGAAATGTATATTTTTCTGATGTTTCAGTAGACTCCAGAAAAGGCACTTTTCAATTTCATATTGTTTTAAATCACAGGCAATTACATTTTAACTGGCCCTTGTGTTTTTCTCAATTATTACAAGAAATGAGCTTAACCAGCTGTCAATAATTCACCATGACTTTATACTTAAATAAAGCTCAATCATTAATCCACAAGTCGGCATCACTTTGAACGCTTCAGTTAGACAGAATTGTATATTTTGTAAGCTATGAATTAAACATCAAAAATATAAAATGTGGCAAAGAGCTGCTGAATGCCTTTGTAATTTCCTTTAAAATCTGCTTAGGACTTCAAAAAAAAAGGATAAGGATAGACACGTACAGGACAGTTTTATGCAAAGAGAATAAAAATGCATAAGGAGGGTGTTTTTTTAACATGTAATCCGTTTTAGGTACATGTTTTTTATGCTGGCGTGTACTTTCACAAGCACCCTGCCAGGGGCTGTATTTTCAAAACACCCCGTGGGAATCTGGTTACAACCCATGAAACGGGAAAACAAGAACAAATCCAGAATCTGAAGTGCACAGTTGCAAACTGCAAATCACAATTTCAATGGAACCCTGGGTAAGCTTTACTGTCAACACCTAACCCGAAGAGCTAATGTACTAATATGTGTCTTCACTGGTCAAGTGTTTAAATGCAACTTTTCTGGATAGATTCTCACTTTAAACATGCCCAATCCTCTGAAAAGTAAGACCATCAGGGGCTTTTCAACACCAGGGTACACAAATGCTGGGTTGTGGGAAGAAAAAGTATTTTCTTTCAGTTTTGTTTTTGCAAAATTTAGACACGATTGAGGCATATAATTTTGTTTACCTGGCTTATCTTTTTTGTGGAGTTTGAGCTTGAAAGTGAAGTCAAAGGTCAAACAAGTTCAATGAATCTTAGAATCAAAATGATGGAAATAGAAAGATAAACTAAGTTAAAATGAAGAAATAAGGAAATGTTCCTATAATCAGATTTTATTTATTTTTTTGGTCCAAAAACAATTGTACGAAGTCTCTTGATTTTCAGTATATATGTGTATGAAATTCAGACGAGGCACCATATTACTCTTCACAACTGTACTTAAAAAATCAGAACTTTTATTACCCTTTATGCAGAACTCTTTTCAGCGTGGGAATGCTTTTCATTTTCATGTTAGTCATGTTCTCTGAAAAGAAATGACTCACCTGAAGATGAAAAAGTAGAACTAATAAGGTTTTAGTCCTTCTACACCAGGGAGTGAAGGAAAAGAATTTTGCAAACACTATCCGAACTGCTTGAAGGACATTTACACTTATTTGGCAGACAACTGCACTGCTGTATAGTATCACGACTTAAGGTTTTACCTTAATAATAGAGCAAACCAGCAGGTGATTAAACAGAACTACTACTTGAGCAGAGGGACAACACTGTGGCATGTGATTAACTCTCAGACCCTTAGGATTATAAGACTAGAAATAAACTAGTCATTTTAGAGAGGGGACTTGATTCTAGCATACAGATCCTACAAGACATTTACAGAGTTAACGCAGAGGGACTATGGCACACTCAGGAGGAGAAACAAGTACACTTTGGATGTGTGTGTATTTCATTTAGGATGGAGACTAGAACACTTTTCTTCACAGAAGGAGTTGTTGCACCTGGAACAGGCTTCCCAGCACGATGCCTGAGCCCCAAAGGTGAGGCAGATTTAAAAATTGGCAGGACGAAATTCTAGTTTCACTTAGCAATTAACAACCAAACGTGCAAGACTGCACTGTGACTTTATACACTAAGTTAGAAGTTTGCATTTTAAAAATAAATTTACAAAACTTTTTAGAAGCCAGCTGCAATATTATATTTTGTCTTCCTGCCTATTGTCTAGATTGGAATAAGTAAAAGGTTTATTCCATGCTTTACTCCAAGAAAAGAAAAGACAACATTTCAGCTGGGGAGCCTTCTTCAGGTGTCTGAAGAAGGCTCCACAGCCGAAACATTGTGTCTCTTCTTTTTTCAGCATGGAGTAAACCTTAAATTGTTCCTTTACTGCCTACGCAGGCTGACACAACTACCTACTTGAACTTCTATTCCCTGGTCTGCCAAGCTTCCCACGTTTAAGTAACACAATCCCGGGCCGTTTTTAAGAGGTTAAAATACCATACCCTCAGGAGATCCGAGTCGTCACGCTTGTCATTCTTCTTCCCTGGCATCGGAGAGCTTTTCATTATAGTGATGTCTTCATTTTCACTGTGATCCATTTCGGTGCTGTCAAGCCTGAAGGAGGTCATACAAGACGAGTACTTTTTCAGATAAACACTTGCTCACTGACCAAGGTCTTGACTTGTAGTTTCAAAGGTGGACAAAAGGTTATTTTTGTACATAACAACCGACACTTATTTTTTTAGTGAATTTTACTTTTTTAGAAATACTTTGTAATAAGGGGCACACGCTGAGAATGAAATTTAACAGCACAGAACATGGATACCATGTACATAACTCCTCACTGAATTACCTGCTAACTATAATTTGCTATTTCAAGACATTCATGTCATATGCAAATTCAGTATAATCTAAAACACATATAAATAACAATAACATGCTTATTAGCTTGGAAAATGCTTTCCAGATTCTGATTTGATGTTTGCTTAGAATGAGCACAAATTCTGAATTCACACTGACTTGCAACATAACGCATGAGGACATTCATACAGTATTCAAGAGTTTCTGAAATAATTAAGAATTCCAAAATGCACCAGGAATGTGTGTGATTACACAGAAACCTGACACAGAAATGACCTCTTTCTGAAAGAGAAAAATTGTTCTGGGTTTGTATAAGTGTTTACATACTGAGGGGCACCAAAAATACAACAAATACTATTGGTTTTAGTAGTTATTTGTTGCCATTTTTAATGCCTTTCAGTATATGTGTGCCGCCACATTTCTCTTATGGCACCCGGGACACATCCTTACACACAATATCAATATATTGTGAACAATATTCTGGTTTGTGGAAATACAGTTGATGCCTTTCAGAGTCCATGTTATAGTTCTAACAACAGAAAATACAAGGAAGCTTCACAAGGATGGCTATATATGTTATATGAAGTAATAAGTTAAACTGATGTTATTTGTGGGTATGTACACTTATTAAATATTTATATATATATAAACATAAGACTTGAGAATAACAAGTGAAAGAGAAATAAAATTACAATATTCAAAGTAATTGTATAAATAACTGATAAAGTATTATAATTTAAAGCTTAAAAAATAAGACCTAATAAACAGCTCTCTGCCTGCATCATTGCATACATGAAAACCAGCCCTCATTGTGACCTCAAACATAGCTTCAGGAATGCAATCTCTTTTTTTAAAATGATAATTCCTCCCCTAATCTACACAGTAGCTAATCTCAAAGATTTAGAAACCTACAACATACTGCAAGAGTCCAGACAATGCACAACTATGACCTCTTGAAAAAAAATCAATTTTCTTGTGTCTCATACATTTTTTAGAATATTTTAAAGTTTTTTCTGCCTACAGAAAGCAATGGTAATAAACTAAGGAAATGTTGTCTTTAGCAGTTCTGGTGTAAAACCATCGTTAGTGGAATATAAGAAACCAGAACCCTCATAAAATAGTTCAACCATTTCACACAGAATATGATTTTTATGGGGGAGGAGGTGTGACAAGAGAAGAAAGATCTTTTTCCCCAGTGTCATGTGCTCAGTTACCTTCCTTTACTCCTTCCAGGAGAGCTGGGGTTGGAGTTGCTGCTGGCGTTGCTGATCGTCTCCATGCGGGACGACTTGGTCTGGGACTGCTTCCCTGCTGTTGACAGGGGCTTGTTCACAGCACCCAGGACGTTTGCTGCTTTAGGCTGCAGGAGTATCAACAACAGCAAAATTCACAATCTGGCCTGCAGGGTCGTGCTGGGGGCCCAGCCAGCACACCAGGGCCCTTTAAAGGCTCGTTCCTGACTCTCCTGCAGCTCATTTCAATGACAAGTGTATGTGGGAGACTATGACAGCTGCATTTTTTGCCTTTTGGCTCAACTGACCTTGGATAAGTGTGATGGTTTTTTTTAAGACAATAGCTGACTATTATGACATTTTGAAACTTTTAAAAATAAAATTAATTACAATTTCAAAAATAAATCAAGGAGCCACGACTGTACTGACAACAAGAAGTGATTCAACGTCAACTGAATGCACTATAAAGCTGCGAGGGAGCAGTTGAAAAGTCCATGGTAACAAGCTCTCAGGCTTTTAAAATGAAACCTTATTAGAATACCACCTTAAGGAAATTTGAAAAAAAAAAATTCAATTGTTATGGCTTGGTCTTTTGGGAACCCTTAGTGTCAAATGGAGTATTTTTAAAATATATATATTATATTCTAGATAAGAAAATTAAAAAAATTGGTCGGTTTCCTCCAATTAATTTAAGTTGCAAATTTCTCAGAAGCTATGATCAATATAAAACTGAAAATAAAAAAAATGTGTAGTGTATTATTTACCATCTACATGTAGTTTTAACTCCTGAGCAATATTGCAATTATGGCTACAAAATAACAAATATTATAGAACCAGACATTAAACAACAAATATGATTTGGTAAGAAACAGTGAAGTCCAAGGGAGATCCAACTACACATTAGGTCTGGACAAAATTATGAAAATGTTTCTCAGTGTGACATCTATAGTCTTGGAAAGAGTTCCTGCTGCTAAGTTTGTTCAGAGTCCTTATGTTCAAGACATCCTTGGCAAAACAGAAATATACATTTTTAACACAGTGGTATGGTTTAAAGGTCTTACCTTTCCTGGAGTGAAAAAGGATTTCATTTCTGGAGGGAGATAATTTTTTGTATTGCTGAAATTCTGCAACAAAATAAGAAAGGATTTTTCAAATTCATGAATGAGTTAAGATATCTCAGGATCCTCAAAACGATCCTGCTACTACTACAATATCTTAATCTGATACCACAACAGTGACCTTGAATTATGTGTGCCAAATCTATGCTCTAATTATGTGTGATATGATTCTATGCTCAGGCATAAAATCACTCTATTAAAGCAGTAAGATCCTGCATATCAAGAAAGGAGATTTAAGATGGTTACCACATTCCCTTCCACTGATTTTCATCCCTTAAGCAGAGGTTATTATGAATTACCTTGGAATAACAGAAACTTGCACATTTGGCTGAGCTGTTTGCAACCTATTACAGATATGTCCTCACTGTTTTTAACCTTCTATTGTTATTATAGCTATCCTTTGTAATTTAAATTTAAAACACAGTGCGAGAAAACATGCACATTTCTGACAGTAGACTGGCAAATATGTTTGATAAAAACTCAAAACATAAGCACATGAATCAACAAGAGACATCTTTCCAGTGTGAACTGTGCCCCCTCTGCTGATGTGCACTCACTCCAAGCACCTCTGAGGAACACACTGGGCTGAATGACAGGAGCTTACTTGAAAGACACACCTTGTCAGGCTGAGTGAAGAATCTAGCTGGGAGCACAGGGTCCTTAGGAGACTCTAAGCTGTATGTAGTACTCTTGGAAATGATGATGTTCATAGCCACATCACACACTGTGTAAAGTTTCTGGACAAAAAAGAAAAATGAAGATGCAAGTTGTGAAATGTACAGAAAACCCCCAATAACGCAACATAAAGCACCAGAAGGGTGGTTTCGTCTTAAAAAAGTGCTGCGAGCTGGAAGCTCTAAATTGATTGTTTGAACCGATTATGTCTGCGAAGTGAGGGCAAGTAATCAAAAATGAAATAGGGACTGAGGAAAGTGCCCAGTGATTGAAAATTAGACTTCAAATGCATATGTTTTGAATCGATATTAGTCTGAAAGCTTAAACAATGCACATACCTCATTTAACTTGGAATCATCCGGCCCCTGGGCATCTTTTGTCTGTTTAATGTTTTCTACCATTTTCCTAATGAATGCATGGCTATTATTCTCATTTTTTGCCATTAGGATTTCTAAAACAAACCACAAACACCTGGGGATAAAAGGAAACAAGAAAAGGGGAAATAAATGAATGTTAATTCTGTAGAAGCACAGGTCATGGATAATAATCTTTCTTCGAGATTAGTAGATGGAATCAATGGTATCCTTTGCTCCTAAAATGTGCAGAATCTACAGTAGATGTAAATCTAAATACATCTAAATTTACATCTGTGAAATATAATTTAAGAACACTTGTTTAAAAAAAAACAGAGTAACAGCATTATTCTGTAGTTCTTTTATGGTTTTGCAATGCAATGAATATCTTTATACTTAATGGTTTTGTACCATCTCAACCCCACCTTCACTCACTACTCTTTTTCTACATTCTACATTTTTCATTCTTCGGCTACATGATCATTATTTTTAAGCAAATGCTAAAACAGCAATAACAATAATTATTTTTTGCAGACCAGGAATCATCAAGAAAATAAAAACATTCAGGCACAACTTGACATAAATCCCTGTATTAATGTGACAAAAAAAGCAGAGGTTGTCTGCAATCCAACTCACTCTTTGATGTCTTTAAGCTGCTCAATGTCTTGCACTTTGACATAATCAGGATCATGCACAAGGAGATGGATTGTATATGGGACCACATATTCTGGCAAGAGTGAGAATAACTTTTCTAAAAGTAACAAAAATGGGAAACAAAGGAAATTAGAAATAAAATGAGCCCAAAACAGAATTCTAAAAAGGCTGGCGCTTTGTTATTTGACTTTTTTACTGGTAATTTTGCAGACTACAACAATTGTTATGTTAACAATCTCCTTGACAGACTTTTATAACAATGACAAGAGGTACTCCGCGATTCCCCAGTGCATTAATACCCTGGAAGAGTCTCCTGACATTGTTTGCTTCTTTAAATTCAATTCTTGATATACAATTTTTCCCCCATTTTCAGACCTGTTTCTCAGAGTCTACTCAAACATTATTTTTAAATCATGGTAAATTTTGAGGACACAAAACCTTCTCTGTCGCGTTTTGTGCACCCACATCATTCACGACAGATAAGATACATTTTTGAGGGACTAGCTGACGGCACAGATGGTGAACCAATCCAGGACACAGCACTAAGACTGTGTACTTGACACATCCAAGTTCTCTGAAGTCTCAAGCTCAGAATAACCAAATGACTACAGAAAGAAAGCCACCGCACACGAAGGCAGAGGGAGCAAGTGATTATTTTTTTCAGTTCTTACCACGGACAGCTGCATGCTGTTTCAGGTACTCTCTTCGGATGTTGATGTTCTTCACCAGGCACTGCCTGGCGTGGGCTCTTCTTTCCTTCATGGGGTCTTTGGCACACAGAGCAAATATCGCCAGGTACTCCAGGGGCAGCCGTAACCGGCACAGGCCTTTGTGCAGCTTCTGAGCAAAAGCTTGTCTTACCTGGTAGCACTCATCCTACAGAAAAAAAGAACGGCAAACACAAAGTCTAGCTACATCAGAAAGGGGGAGTGAGGAGCTGAGCTGTTTCAAGTGTTTTATCCTTCTGAAAGTTCCCCACAGTAAACTTGCTTGTTTCTTTATAATTTTCCCTAGGGCTTATATCATACAAAGATTTCAAAGAGTCTGTATCATGTATCACTACACTTCAGTATAATGATTTCTATATATATATATGCTATGTACTTTGCCAGCATATCACTTTTCTAATGGACAGCTTTTCTCTTTAGACCACTAAGTCAATACACCCGTAACTCATTTTACGAATCTATTTTCTTCCCAGAAAACGTTTCGCATAGCGAAAACTCACACAAGAAAAAACTAATTCCATTATGTCTTAAGGACAAACATTAAAATTCATTCTGGACCCCAAAAATGTCACCCCTACTATAACGTCTCACCAAAATTTGACAAAAGGAAACAATAACTAACTTTCAGTGTGGCTTGTTTTTCTATAATAAAAAACACTGCTTACCTAGTTAGACATCATTAATCATACCTAACTACAGTAGTGTAGAGTAACCACTTTGTTTGCTTTTTGTGTAATTACACAATTTTCATTTTCATAACATCTTTCGGGTTCATGATGAAGTCTGAACCACGAATTGTCTTACGTGAAAAGAAACATTTTTGTATCAGATGCCGTTATTGGAGTGGGAGAAGAAAAAAAAAACAAGCACATTTAAAATGAGAGTAATGCATCAAGAGCCAGCATGTAGAAAAAAGCCACCTGCTGCATCCTTACATTGATGACTAAAGCACACAACTGGTACTGCTCCAGGGTTATGATTTCATGATAACAGGGCTCCTGCGCTAGCTTGAGGATCGCACACCCTGCTGCCAGCCGCAGACGTGACATATCAGGCTTCCTGCAAGACACAGAGGCGTAGCGAGACGGGCAGGTCAGTCTACAGCACAACCTCATGCTGCGAGGCTCTGACAACAGGTGGAGAAGAATGTGACAAGTTATCGCTCTGCGCTGAAGAAGAACGGGGAATCCTGCAGCACACTTGACAGGAGGGCAGCATGTTGAGTCAATCTCTTGCCAGGCAGGGTGAGCTTTTAATTATACTGATTGTTACAGAGAGAGATCATTATATTTTTCGATATCATTACAAGCATGTGATTTATATCTCTGTTCAGCAAAACACTAAAGGAAATCTGTAATCACACAGCAGAAAAGCAAGGCACAAACTTTTTTGTCAGAGATAATGGTGTACATAAAGTGATAATCTTGTTCCTATGAAGCTGATGTAATTTGTCAGAACCTCAATGTACCGATTATTTGCCCTGGGGCTCAAACTATCAAAGAGCCAAAGATTTCACTTCCATTGCATCCTGAATATAAACACGTACCCCATTTTGCCCTGCTCTGTCAAGTCTCCATCGCTGTGCAGTATAGCCGTGAGCATTCTCAATGTGGAGTTCCCCGACTTGCTTGAATTGTTTTTCACTCCTAGCAGCCATCTTACCATTAGCTTGATGCCCTGAATCTGGAACAGAACAGAAACCACCCACTAAAGAACAGCCACAGTAGAAAAGGTCTTTGGGCATAAATAACCAGTTTGTATGAATTTATTATGAAGCAGGCCCCTCTCATCTGCTTCATGTGCAAGTAACCCTTGTTACCCCAGCGAGATTCTGGGACACTGTCACTACAACACAGCTGACCAAATACAAAGCACAGCTGCACAAAAGTTTCAGGCTTTTCAATTTTTCTTCTTTATGCAGAAACACTGTTCTGTGTTGATCTTTGCTGAAATTTAAAACAAATGTGTTTTTCCGTTACCAGCTAATTAGTTTTTCCATCCATTCATTTTCTAACTGCTTCTTCCAGTCCCTGAGTGCTGAAGCCTATCCCAGCAAGCTAACCAGTATTTTGTAGTCCAAAATTAGTCTTTTCAGTTTACAGCCATGATGACAGGAACCCAAGATGGATTGATGAGGAACTCCCTTTTATTTGGCTGGTAAACAGAATGGATTAACTGCTACCACACTGGACTTTGTTAACAACAAATTATAACTTTTCATGAAGTTTACCCTTTTATATTTCTGAAGATCCTGATGAATGTGAACTAAAGATTGCTAAATGGCCAGCTTGCATTCTCCTCACTCAAAACAAGCTGTAATAACATTCAAATTGTTATCATCTTTAGTGGAGGTTTGAGTAAATTATTGATGCTCATAGTACACCTTTATTGTTAATCCTGATTCTGCCTAAGTAAATCTATCTAAAAATCTTTGCACAGCAGTGTAGGTGATTTCAGGTACTCCGCACGCCACATTAGCTTAATGAGAACAATGCAGGTGGCTACAATAATCACCAGAAGTGCCCTTGAGGCAGGAAGTGATACCTTACAGGTTTAGTCTGTGAGGCATGAACACAGAATTTGAAGATTTAGAAAAATTATTAGGTTTAATTTTAAATTTAGAATAGGTCACACCAAGGAATGGAAAGGCTATGTTCCTGAAGCCTTAAATGCAAAACAACATAAAAATTAAAAGGCTATTCAGTCTTTCACTCTCAACATATTGAGATTATAATTATACTGTTTTTTCCGTTTAAACCATTAAACAATGTAGCTTTTCACAAGTACGCCCTATCGTACAGTTAAATCTTGCCTTTAAGTACTAATGTTTAACCTTTTTTTTTCCGAAATTAAAAAAATAAAAATCCTCAGGGAGATATGTATGCGACTACTGGGTTTGCCACTACTGCTGTGAATAATTTTGGATCCATCCTTAAGTGAGACTGCAAAAAAGAAGAATTAACACCTTCATACACTGCTCATGCTGAATGGAAAATTACCTTCGCAAGTGTTTCTGGAGAGACCTCATCATCCGGCACCCAGAGCTTTGTCGTCTTTTTACCAGGGATCTTTGCAGAAAAATAGGTACATAAGAATGAATTTTGCACACCACACGTCATTCTGCAACTTACTCAAACTTCAATCACAAATTTCTTTTAACCAAATGCTTTAAAGAAAGAACACTTTTGTTACTATTTATTTTTTTCCATTCTTACTATTATTTTTACTATTAGCTCTACGAAAAGCTTGTTCACACACCTTTATTATTTGCTTTTTATATGCTTGCTTTTAGTTAGAACAGAATGTAGTAAACTACATCAACTGCATCTGAAGCAAATTAAAGAGTTTAGTGAAAAACAGACTGATTGTACTTAGCTATTTCATGCATTTTGTCTGAAACTACTGAATTTAAACAGTAAATTCACTTATTTTTAAACACTATTAAAAAATACCAACAATACTGACAAATGTCTGAAAATCTGCAAATTACCACACAAATCTTTTTTGTACTGAAGTTTTTTGATCAGTGTGATAGCAGAGAATGCCCTAACTTTTATATGATGTTTAAACTTGGTCTAAAGCAAAACAATGAACAATGTTAGTGATGATTAAGTCTCTTCCACTCTTTAAACTTACCCGATCATTCATTAATAAGTCCTTTACGATGAAATTTGCTACCAGTGATTTCAATGGACTTGCAAACTGCTCAGGAGCCAACATTGCCAGGTGTCCAATCGTTGTTAAAGGAGTGATAAGCTGCTCAGGATTAACTGGGTCCAAGCTCTTGTGAAGTGGCTTAAAAAGAAGATCTTAAATTAACTGAAATGCATAAATACCTGTATTTTCTTTTTTTTAAAAAGGGCATTGCCTTGCTAATTACCTCAAATATCTGTGCAAACTGAGTGTCTCTGTTGGAAAAGATGGCATGGATGCAGTGGATAGCATACTTGGCCTGGCGCTGTGGACCCTTTTTAGCCTTGTGCTGCAGAACTGGCAACAGTACCCTGGAGGATTAAAGGGCAAGCATTTTAACAGAGCCACACCAAAGACATTTAACTACATTCCCTCTACCGCATTACAAACCACCTGCATAAGACAACAAAGGAAGCAACTGAGCTTTACAGCACTGCCACGCTACTGTGTGTCCGTGACGCCTTTGGAGAGATCAGCTGGTGGAGAAGTCCACTGAGGACTCCTGTTCACTGACTTCCCCAGCTGCTTGTTTCCTCCCCAAAATGGAACAAAAAAAAACAACAACCAACCACTCACCCATTAAAACGGGCAGCACACACTTTGTGGTCATCAAGACAGTGGGCTTGACTTTCACGACAGGTTTAGGAGAGTGCTGTACAGTACCCATGCTCTGGTGCTGAATGCGGTTTTATACCACTTACGATTTGATATGGGGAAAACTCTCTTCCATCTTGCTCCCAGTGTTCTTAAAAATCTGCAGCGCTGCTTCTGCCACCTTCTCGTCATCCATCTTCAGGCAGCCCAGAAGAGACTCAAAGGTTTCCGCGGAATGGAATGAAACAGGATGAGTGAACGAGAGCACCTGAAAAAATGCAGAAGAATCTTACTTTGCTCTTGCCCAGTTGCTAAATTGCCCAATTTGCCAATTGCTTTTTTATAAGTTGCTAATGTGATTCCCCCAAGTAGCTTGAGTGCTGCTGAGGGTGAGGAGGTATTAGTCAACCAGAGCCTTTCAGAAGAAAAAGTACTTGCAGAAACGCAGTTCTATTAATGATGGATGTGCCTCTCCTTCAATCAGTGCTAAATCTCCAGTATGGGCCTGTGATACCCGAGACATGTTAAAGGAAGAAGCTCTCTAAGGAGTCTGCCTATACTTCGTTGGTCTCCAGTGTATGGTCTCAGGGTCATGCCTGCAAGCCAAGGTATGAAAAATCTGTCTGCTCGATTTGGAATAGCCAATTATACAACACACATAACTGACGATTTTCAGCTTAAAAAATAAGATGAGGTTTTTGCTTCTATGGCAGCCAGGTTAATACATTTTCCAGAAATATTTAAAGAAAAAAACAAAATGGATATTTCCAGAAAAATTAGTCCATTTTCAAATGGTGGATTTGCACTATGAAGGATACAGTGCAAAATTACTTATACTGGCAGAGTTCACGTTTCTGCTGCAAATGCATATTTGGTTTTGAATAGGGCATTGTGAAGGTCAGGAAAGCACACTGATGCTCTGAATCCCCGTGGAATTGCTTGTGAATCAGTGCTGTGTGTGTTTACCTTCAGCAGTTCCAGGCCAGCCCTAATGGCCTGCTCTGTAGGCACCCCTTCATCCTCGTCATCGGCAGTGCCATCAATGGACTTGTTGACTTGTTTTATGAGGGCACTGAAGTCAGAGAAAGAGAGAGACCGTGTCTGAGCACAGATATGAGATCAGTATAAAACAAAACAGACAAGTCAGTCAGTCCCAAGCGCAGTCAAAGTACCTGATGGATTCAGTGTCTATGTGAACTGGAGCAATTCTTTCCAGGAGAAACTTCACCATTTCCAGGAATGGGTTGCTTGGCTGTTTGGGACTTCCAAGTTTTTTTGTGATTTCCCTCTGGAAAAACAAAACAAATCTTACTTAATCCAAACATTAATCTAAATTATTTAAATTATTTTTTGAGCACAGAATTATTCCTCATGATAAATTAATAAAAGCAATTTTCTTATCTGCATGCAGTTAATACAGTGCATAACTGTCTCAAACAGTTTGCTGCATGTTGTTGAAATGCAGGATCTTCGAATACAGGTATGTAATGCAAAGAGTCCAACTTGTTTACTTTGCCGTATTCCATTTTTATTGTGCATCTGTTGATGTAATTAATGAGAATTCCATCTACAGCAAAAACTTACCACACAGCCTTCAGCTTGTTTACAGGAGCAGGTCGGACTGACCAGTGTCTCCAGGTGGTTCCGGATCCTCTCGTCCTCTTCTAGAACCTGGGCTAACTTCTTCACAAAGTCCTGGGCTTTCCCGGGATCTGGCAGGTTCCCTGTTGGAGCAATGCATTCAGTTACCTTCCGTACCAGGCTGGGAAGTGCAGTTGAGAAACCTCGCAAGAAAAAGATTTGTGAACACAACTCACTTGTTATGACCATCACTTTGGAGAATACAGCCTTGCTGGAAGCTTCCGACTAAAAAAAGCAGAAAAAATATGATGCATCATTTTGTTTATGCCAATTGTCTTGATATACGTAAGAAGCGACTTCAAGACTGACACACAAGTTCAGATGGCATGTGGGTGCATGTCTGGTTTGTCTATCAAATGCACCTAATGCACTTAAAAAGGACACTAATACAAAAGGTGACTACTCTTCAACACATGAGGTGAATACACAGTAATGTATTATGGATTGTCAATGACATTCTTTTTCATAAAATTAATCAGATCCATTAACATTTTAAATGAAAGAGAAATATTTCAAAAGTGTTGTTTTTCCAGAGTTACTCTAAAGTAACCAAGAAAATTATACCTGAAGCAGTCAGGAAAAGTAAAAAAAAACTAAAAACTTTAAATGATGGATGAATAATAAACACAAATTGTACAGTTCAGATTAAGTATTAAATGATATGAACATGTATTCTGAGATGCTTCCACACCTCTGCAATAAAACCTAAATAAAAATGAATTGTTCATTTTTATTTAGTGGAATGTAACAACTACAGCTGTTTACAAGTCTATTCAACTTACTTTTGGCTGTTTTATTAAATCAAGCAGGTCTTTAACATGGTGCCTCAACATGTTCTGACATTTCCACATTTCATTCAAAGCTCTGTGTGAAACAGAAAAACTGAAAATGAATGTCTAATTCAAGAAGAAGCAAATAAAAAGACACAATTTTATTCAATATTACTGTAAAATACAAATTAGAAAAGTACAGTCTTCTCAGATTGTTTCAAGTTTTCAGAAGTAAATTTGTAAATAAGGAATAAGAAACAAAATGGGAATCACAAATATGGGAAAATACCATTCAAATATCTTAAGCTGACAGGGATTTATCTGTGAATGAGGCAATGATATCTAAACCTGAACTTACTTTACAGCATTGAAGTCTAGTGTTGCGTAAAGGTAATACAGACATTTCATCCTTTCCGCAGTTTCCAAGTTATGAGGAACCATATACTGAGCAAATATCCGTTCAACTAGCAACCTAAAAAAAAGCAAAGAATTCTGAGAAAACAAAATAGGACTAACACGGAACCTGGATAGAGTTCAACAATGGTGTCTCAAGTCAACATCGATGACTCAGCACTTAAAAGACATTAAACGTAAAGAGACCGATATTGCTTTAACATCCAAAATGTCTCTTTTCTTTTATAAAAACAAATTATTTGCTGTGCAGTGGTCCTGCTAGGTACTTCAGCAGTGGATAACGTGGATCCATTCCTGTATATGTAAAACTCTTTTGGGATTAAATGAGTTATACAAATCCAATTAATTATAAACTTAAAACATTGTTCTACACATAACTCACCTAATGGAATGTAAATTTAAAATTGGACGCCTTTACTGCAACTATTGAGAAATGACAAACCTTAGGTAATTCTATCTTGACAAACTATTTTCTCTTCTGATATCAATCAGTATCAACTGTAGCCGACAGAAATAGAGTCGACATATGTTTCTCTAAATTACAAAATGATTTAACTGGAAAATCATGCTCTTTACAATACATACTATAAATAGGTTTTATATTACTGACACATTTTAAATACACAGAGATCTTGAGTAACCTAATGCCAACCTCTCCCTCTGCATCCCACCCCAAATATCTGCTGTGTTAATTCCCTCAAGTTCTTGTCAGTTGTGCATTAAGGACCTATTAAACATGACAGGTTGGTTAAGATCTTTCACTTTTTTCAAACATTCAGCCATCCTCGCTAAAGCTCTCCTCACTGTCATCAGGATCTTTAACACTCTAGGCATTGAATCTCTTGTTTAGACCAATTTAAAAAGGCTTATCCTCTTAATCTACAAAAGCGAAGGATTACAAATGTTTTAGCAGTCTGCCAGTCCTAAGCACATAATCTTATCAACCTGAGGTGTTCGCTTTTTCTTCTGTGCTTTTAGCCTTAAGCAATACGCAAACCTGACAAAACCATAACCAACAGAGTGAGGAAGAAAATCAAGAGGTGGTCAGAAACAATCTTGTCATGTTCACATCTTGTCCTTCACATTACTGGTTCTTGGTTAAAACGGAGTTTAAATCATACAATAGTGTCTATCAATGATGAGTGAACTTTAATACAGATTATTTTCATTTGGTTATTCCTGTTTATGGATGTAATTCGTCACTCGGTTTGTAGGCTAGGCAGACGTTTGCTGAGCTGTAGTGACACAAACAAAATAGCTGTGTTGGCCTAATTTTATTTGGTGACAATACGTTTTAGAACAGGAAGCGACTAACAGTGGAAATCTAAAATTAATTCAAATGGCAAGAATTGCTGAACAAATATCTCAGAGCTTTATGCAATTGCTATTTTTCTTTTGTTGCCTTGTCTCAGTATGTAAAATTGAGTTTTAAAGTGGTTATTTATTTCTCTGTAAACTCAACACTTTGTTGGGATTGTGGGATTATAACAAATAGAATTCATTTTTAAATCAAAATGTTACCTTTCAGATATACTACTTAATGAACAGAGCAGATTTCTTTCTCACCAGAACACAATTTTTCTCCACAACTGACAATGTAATAAAAGCCATTCCCACATGGCAGCAAGTCATGCAGTGAAAGATGAACAATCCTTCAGTATGTTCACTGCAAATAGAAAGAGAATTTGCAGGTTTCCTGGAGGTGTGTGGTAGCCACTAATCACATCAATCTACAAGTAACGTGTGAAGGGAAATCTATTGTCACCTGTACATTGTGGAAGCTGAAAACACCCATAGAAAAATGCAAAGGCAACAATATGAATCATATCAAACCCGATTCTTGCTCCTCTATTCTACTGTATGGTTAAGGTTATAAAAAGAGTCTTGCAAGTTTGGTATGTTCAGAACTGCAGTTTGCTTTTTCAGTGACAGTTAAAATACCCATCATCAGGCGAACAGTTTGATTCAAAGCTCCCATTTAGCCACTGCCCCACCCTGCTATAACCATAAATGCAGTTATAAACGAGAGGACGCCATTCGGCACATCGAGATGATCCATGGATCTCATCTAGCTTTTTCCCCGAAAGAAGGCAGGGAATCGGTTTTACAACACAGCTGGAGAGCTTTACCATACTCTCGCAACCCTATAGACAAGTAAATGCCTCCTGTAAGAGTAGTTAGACTGTAAGGAATCGGCTTCATTGGGCAATAAGCATGACAGGGAAAGTGAAAGCCCTTGTCGAAATGTGGACCTCTGGAATTAAAAGAACGCCGGATTCTTTATTCAATGAGTGCACTCACCTGTCATCAATGCTGTTCTGATAATATATATGTAGTAGTTTATCTTTTATCCATGATATCTGTTTGGTAGCTTCTTTTCCTGCCTCTCCTTGCAAAGAATATTTTTTATAGATCTGGGCCAACCCCATCATCGCTTCCTTTCGGACCCTCCACTGGGAGAAATAGAAAAAAACACATACAGCATGCCAATGTAATCGACATTTCAAAACCAGAGAGAGCCTTCATCCACTTGGGGAAGTAACAAGCACAAACAACAATAACATATTCCTACACTAAACCAGAAGCATAGAAACCAAAGTGTGCTTCACTGGCAAATACTTTGAAAAGTCCTTTTTTGAATCCATAAAACGTTTAACAAGTTCAGTGATCCATTATGTCTTACAGTATATAGATTTCTCTTGGAGATGTCGAATTGAAGAAACCTAAGATAAAGCCACAGCTCTCTGATTCACATCTATCAAGTGTGCTCAATTAGATTTTTCTCTGTGTCTCCCTTGGGAGCACATGAAAACTGGTGCAGATGTGAATTATAGTCCAATTTATTTATTCCTTCCTTTTCTGTGCCTCTGAAGTCTGAAGCATGACTGCTCCCAGAAACTGACAAAAGAAATAAATGTAAAGTGTCAATCAAGACAGTGGAGCAATGACTTATTTTAAGCGTGTCTTATTCAGGAATAATTTGACAAGAAACCTCAAATTCTTTGATATAAAGGGTAAAAGAAATTTCCTGTAATGTCTATTTTTCATGTCGGAGATGAAATACAATGAAAGCTAAAGAGCTAAAGATCAATCAATTTCATAAAAGACAGAAGGCAGAGAAGCATGGATGCATACTTCTCCTGTAAGTTGAAGACAATAGAAAATGTGATCACTCAAAAAAAACATTGTCTATTCCATAGTGATCAGTCAGTCGTGATACAAATTGGAACAAAAGGGCTATGACTTAAAGCACATGGCAATGTCTTCATATAAATCTTAACTAGTATCAAACAGACTAAATTCCAAATGTAAATGTTCCTTTTAGACAGAAGTGCCCTGTTGATATAATTCTGTGGTTACATATGTTCAAACATACATATTGATTATCAGGGGTGTTCATTTTCCACCTGCCACTTCTTGTTAAGCAACAGACAATATTACTCACAGAAAGTGCAAAAAATGAAATTAACAGCTGCTTCCAAACCTACAAAAATATCTCTTAAGGGAGAATGTACCATGTCCCCATTTATTTCATAATACAAACATTTCACCCCAAGCACACTTGCAATCACAGTATAAAATGCACCATACTTTAAGTTAAAAATAATGTTTACCTTGGTTTTTATCTACTTTTTAACTACACTTTTTTATATTACTCTTAGTGAGAGGGGTCTGCTTTGCACTTTTGAATCCTGTCATGTATATATACAGGAAAAATGAATATATTAAGAAATTTTTTTTGTCTATTACTATGTTTTACTTTGACTCATTAACATTCAAAAATAGGTGGACATAAAACAACACATTAATTAGCCATCATTATTTTAAGAGGTCTTACCCGTTTATCTAATGTTCTTTCTCTTACAAAATTAAGCAAGTGGTCATTGACGAGGGACAGGTCCTTTTTAGCAGCTGTTACAATGGACACAATCACATCATGCCTGATGGCTTCTTCGGGGTCATGTGACCTCACTTTTAAGTACTCTGGAAGACATTAACATATTGTAATAAGTGTACATACAAAGGCAAAACCACATGGACTACAGCTGTGACACTATTATGCATTACTTGACACCTCTCATTTCAGCTGTTTGACCATATTGCTAAAGTCAATATTTAACCAAGATAAACCATTTTGTAGAAAGTACGGACTTCAGCCTGAACAAATGGAAAGCTGATGAACACAGGCCCTGGCTTTGAGTCTGGCTTTTGTATGGTCCCAAGGCTTGGCAAGAAATAAAGACATCTTAACAGTGTCTATTAACCTTTTCATGGAAGATCCAACTTAATAGCAATTTCTAGTTGTTTGTTCTAAGTGTTAATGGATTCATGGATTAATTTTATCCATGAAATATGGTTAAAAAAAGAGTAATGTAGTATCTAAGCTCTTCCAAAACAATGTACTGTACCCATTACCAGGAACAAATGATAAGAATTCAGAAAAACATTTTAGAAAAGTGGATATTGAACTAGTGCTACGCTTTACCAGACAGCATGTACCTATGTACCGAAAATAGCACATATCTTGTCGTCTTCCTTGATATTTAAAGACAGCGATTGACTGTAATACCTGTTAGGTCTTTGGCTAAATCTGGGTGGTTCATAAGGCAGTGGCTTGCAAACTTTACACACTCTAGGCGTATAGGGACATGGATATCATTGAACCTGAAACAGATAGGAAAAAAAAACACTGTCATCAATTCTGAAAGAATAAAATACATTAATATAAACTGCTACTAATGTATGTGCAAAAGTTTGCTATGTGTAATAAAGTTTAATATGGATCACAGAAATAAAACACCACTTAACTAATTCAGCTCTTAGTAAATTTGGAGGTGAGCTACATTTCTGACTAGTGCACTGCTTTCAGTGCCAGTCTACTATGAAACTATTATCTACACTGCATACCATCATTACATAATAATGATTAAACTATGGTTGTACTAGATTTAAGATGGAAATTTGAAGTCAACCGAGTAGTTCACCCACATTTAACTACTGTCAATAGGTAACTCTTCAACCCTTGAACGATTAACTTTTACTCACACATTCAAAGTGGGAATTTGTACTACACATAGACATTCAAGAATACAAAGGTTTTGAACAGTACTTCAAGAGTGAGCGATCGAAGGTTTCATACCGGACCCAACATTATATCAAAGGCAGAATACAATTTGCCACATACAACTATGGATCACATCTCTGAATAATCTATATTAGCATTACAGTAAAATCAAAGTACTTTTTGCTTCCCAAATGAGTTTATGGAGCTATGTAATGGTCTTATATTATTCTATCAAGATCACGATCCACAGGAAATGTAAATTATAACCACACCTTCCCAGGTAACATTGCCAAAGGGGTTTGTTCTGAGCTGCCAGTTCGGAATCCTTCACCCCAAACATTTTGGCCAGCAGCTTTACAACCTGCAAGCGCTCGTCATTATCATTGCTCTGCAAAGAGATATAGTATTTCTGAAATTTTCAAAGTCCAGAGTGCAATTTTAACATACTACATTGACAGGTAACAAAACTAAGAAAATAAAATTTAGTTTCAACAAGCAAAGAAGGTTTACTATCTGACTTTACGCTCAGCCTCACACAGATACTACAGTGCTATTCTTTTGAAAACCCAGTATAAACTGGAGACATATCTAGCTTTTGTACCTGCTCATGAAATAAACTACATTTTATGAACTACTACTTTCTGTAACCCAGTTCCAGATGCAGTAAAAGTGTCTATCTTGTCCCTGTTGGGGAATGACTGCACTTATCACATAGAATTTGTGCAATCAGGTCATTCAGGCACACGGCCTTCGGACTGAGGTAACATACTGCTCTCTTCTTCCTTAAATGACACAACCAGAATTTAACAATTTAATTTAATTTTACTTTACAAAGTGTTTATGTATGTATTTATGGGGAAGGAATTAAAACATCTTTATATTCCAAATGAAATGCAGAAGTGGAAATTAAATAAATAAATGAAAAACAAAAAGATGTGTCCTTGTTACCAGCACTTTCATCATTCTAGAAAAGCATGTCAGTATTGTCCACTATAGTAATAAAGAAAGCAGCTCTAAATCTTAGCCAGTTAGAAGACAGCAGCAATTACCTTAAGTTTAAACTCCAGTTGCGGCAGGACAGACAACAGCAGATGGCTGTCTATGTTGTATAGCTCCAGAATCAGATCAAAGACGTGCTCTGACAGATCGCTGACAGATGTCTTCCCAAGCATCAACACCTGGTTGAAGAACTACAAAAGCAGAAAGGTAGCACGGTCACATTCATGAATACAGGACATTAAACCGCAGCATATACTTAACAATCACAGCTCCTTGGAAACAAAGGATGCAGATTGCTCTACTCACAGCCATGCACATCCAATAGTTTTTTTTTTTATTATAATTAGATCAAGTGCAGCCTCATCATTGCCATGAAGAGACTGTGCCTCTTGTGTAATAATGAAAACCCTCCATGTACAGAGGCTTTAATTGACACTACTGGGAGCATTTGAAGCAAAAACATGAGGCATTTCCCGGCTTCCCTCGAGACCAGAGTTAAAATGATAAATTTGTGCAGGCAGGATTAACAACAGCATTGCTTTTAAAGGCTACAACAAGTCCTGCCAGCACAATTCCCCACATCATCCTTGGCAACGCAATGGCTCCTGAGTTAATGGAGAAAAGGCAATGTCTCGTCTGAACTCCTCACATTATGAAACAAAACTGTACCTCGGCACCATGAAAACTGACCTTTTATAAAAACCTTAAACAAACATTTCTGTATCTGTTTTAAATATTATATGCACAAAGGGAATTTGTGAGGGAAAAATAGAACATTTATAATTTAAAAAGAAACTTAGTCAATGTTATGTTACCTTTCTCTGAATTTAAGGATCTGGGTCTCATGGAATAGAATTGGTAACATTTGACAACATACATTATTGTTCTATTTATCTGGAGCACAAGATTGTTTTGACTGCATTATTGTGGCGTACTGAATGTTTCAGAGTTAGGAACTGAACTGAGGTTAGAGCTAATATTGTACATGTAACATAATTAATTACATCATTAAATATACACTTCAAGATCCACAATTTTATCTATAATTAATTTACAGACTAGGACAAGGGCTTCCAGGCTTTATAAGGCTTTACCAAATGACTTAATTGAGACACTGATTTACAGGCATACTTGTACTCGAATACCTATACTGGTTAAATCATCTAACCACCACTTCTGGTACAGAACAAGAGACTTACAGCATAGTCCTGAATAAGAGCACAATCATAAAAAGGCTTTCTTTGATCTCTTCCACGAAGGATTAACATATTCCCAAATGCCAACATGAAAAGGCTACAATAGAAAGCAGCTAAAAAGAGTTTCAGCTATTCACCTCTGGTCTGAACAACAAACCAGCTGTACTTTTAAAGAAAGTATCAATTCTCACTTACATTAGTGATGTACGGTTCAATGGCCTGCGCTGTCCTCTTCAGCAGAGCTTTGGCCAGGTCATAAGCCTGTTTATTTAAATTCTGCACAGAGAAAATAAAAAAAAAAACAATTAACAAAACAATACCTTGTAAGGGGAGTCTAATTCTAATCTTCCATAATTGTAGGTCTTTTGAAAATAATAAAGTCATTATAATGCTTACAAATAACCCCCTTCATATGGATTAGACTTAATGCGAAATACATCAAATGTGGCTTAATATGCATAAAATCAAACCAAATTAGAACAAAGTTACATTCAATTCTCATGTATGATAAGAAGTTATATCTGTAAATTTGGGGTGTAAAAGGATGGTTTTGTAATGGTTAAAATGGTTTTATCCATTTTCTAAAATAAAAAAAAAATCAAACCAATTGTGTATTAATGCATTAAGCATCTTATGAATGTTCATGTGGCACCTACAAATCACAAAGCAACTGTATTTACCTTATGCGCAGGTACCAGATTCACTAAAACAGTGTCCAACAGCTCCTGAGACACAGTATCCCCTTCACAAATAATGGAACCCATCAGATCCACCATGTGCATATGGACCTTCTGGTTGTGGCCATTGCTGAGGAGTTCAAAATAATTGTTGAAAATCCCTTTCAAGTCTGAAATCACCTAAACCATAAATTTGTAACCTTTCCCAAACGTTCATTAGGCATTTGCCTTATGTGGGCACATGCAGGGTAAAGAAACAGGAATTAACAAAGTTAAAGGAAAACGAACGTGGAAATGTGTTCAGTGCAAATGAATAACAAAAACTTTTTCCCCTGTGTAATGCCATTAAAAATATACAGATCAAAACATGTTAGACATTATGTAACTGCTAAAGAAATGGGAGATAACAGACTATTGATTCTAGGCACCCTGAAATATTTTGCACTTGAAAAAACTTTTTTTTTTGGTACTTGCTTTATCACTTGAAACAGTGTTCTGTAGAGCTGTGTGAAGATCTCATTGCTGTCCTCCAGCTCAAAGCAGATATTGTACGACTTCACCCAGGCAATATTCTACAAAAATAATACAGCGTCATTGATAACGTGTTTTCTGAGCTGCTACTCAAGGTCTTCATTACTTGTTTCATCTTCTAGCAAACAACAGTCTGCATCACGTCAGACTGTCACAAATTATTCACATTTACAAATGAGAGAGTGAATTTTAGGAGCTGCTAGTTCCTTGGAGAAACAAATTCTAAAGACTCCTTACAGCATCAAGCATAGACACAAGGAATACATTTGTCTTTAACAAAAGGAAACAAAAATACTTCTCTTCTAACGTAAACTTATCGGGAAGTCTGGACCCAACATAAAACTTGACAGAAACATGTAAACTTACCTCAAGCAAATAAAAGTATCTGTTGAACTGTGCGCTTTTTGTGTCTTCTAGTCCCTTCAGCTGCCTTGTAATAAACATAAATATATCCTGAATCACAAAAGAAAGAATACAGACACAGAGTCTTAGACTTGGTGCTGTAACAGAAGATAAAGACAATGCTTTCTCATCCTTCGAAAATGTGTTTTTCTCTCAGCGTGTCTGAGAGAATCAGGTTTGGACTGGCATCACGAAACCGAGCAGACGAATTGTACCTTCAGTTTGTCTGGCGATGTGTACGGAGCCTCTGGAGCATAAATCCTGAAGATATCGGCCAAGCAGCAAGCCACAAGCAAGCGGACATCTTTATCGGGGTGCTTGAGGAAGAAATCGGAGGCCAAGTGCAGGGCCAGGTTGAGGTAGAGCTCCTTCTCCTCCTCTGAGTCCTGGTCCATGTCCATAAAGGTTTTCACAACCATCTAAAGGAAACAAAGAGATACCTCTAAGTATCAAATAAGGCAGAATGAACTCTGCTGACAGAGATTCCAGCAGCCAACAGCCATATCACCCTGCAACTCACAACTGGCAACCCACTGAAGCTAAGCAGGTGTGAGCCTGGTCAGTACCTGGATGGGAGACCTCCTGGGAAAAAACTAAGGTTGCTGCTGGAAGAGGTGTTAGTGGGGCCAGCAGGGGGCGCTCACCCTGCGGTCCATGTGGGTCCTAATGCCCCAGTATAGTGAGGGGGACACTATACTGTAAACAGGCGCCGTCCTTCGCATGAGACGTAAAACCGAGGTCCTGACTCTGTGGTCATTAAAAATCCCAGGGCATTTCTCGAAAAGAGTAGGGGTGTAACCCATTTCCCATGCCTCCTAATAATCCCCCTCTATGAATTGGCTTCATTACTCTGCTTTCCTCCCCACTGATAGCTGATGTGTGGTGAGCGTTCTGGTGCACTATGGCTGCTGTCGCATCATCCAGGTGGATGCTGCACATTGGTGGTGGTGGAGGGGAGTCCCCATTACCTGTAAAGCGCTTTGAGTGGAGTGTCCAGAAAAGCGCTATATAAGTGTAAGCAATTATTATTATTATTATTCTTCCACTGAGCAGCAGGGAAGCAGGTCAGTTCCCATGAGTCTTCAAACTTCTTCATATTCCAGGGGGCAGCACAGTATCCTCTAACAGGCACTAGGACACATGAAACAGGCCAGACACACTTTCTTCTACCTGGCCACTGTAGAAAAACACCTGATGACCTTGTTTTCACCATCATTCTCATTAACAAAGTCTTTAAAAAAGCCAAGATGTACCTTTATTAGAAATTAATAATCACAAAAATACATCAATGTTTTGTTATGTATATTTTAAGTACTGTCTAAATGATAAGTGTCACCCATAAGAGAAGACGTAAACATCACATCATTTTAGTCCTTTTTCAAACTGCAACATCTGAGCTTTTGAAATTGCCTGTGAATATGAGTAATGAATAAAAATGATGGAAGGAACCAACATAATAATGAAACAGTAAGATAACGTTGAGGACCGTGAACATGGTGATCTAGAATTACACCCATGGCTAAAAGCGACTCCTCCGAGCCATAACATTAAGTATCACAGGAAAGGGGTCTTTTCTTCTGTGCAAATCACAGCAGAGACAGGATTCCTCTCAATGTAATGTAACAAATCCCACAGCTCTATAAACAACAAAGGGCATCCTTGGAAGAACATTATGACTGTGAGAACTAATGAGAACAGGATATTCTGGATGTTCGATGACTATTTTCCAAGAATCTCACTCAGCCTTAAGTGAACCTAGGATACATTCATTTCTAGGATACAGGCTAAATAATAAAGCTAGATAGGAAGTTACAGACTCTCACCAATGTTAAAAAAGTGCTCCATTTGGTCTAAAACATTTTGTTTCAGTTTTTCTCCAGTGGTTCGCGTTTCACTGTTGATTCTGAAAACTTGCAATAGGTTGCTTCTATTTATTTGCCTATGAAGATTTTTAATCAGACCCTCTCATAATGATGAGATGACTGCAGCATCCTACAGAGATGTGTTAAATGAATTCTACAATAAGAGGCAGAAGGGTGAGGAGGTAAAAGCTACTTTATGCTGTTACCGTCAAGGATACACTTTAAAAAAACTTTATATCAGCCTTTTTTTGTGGATTCAATAGATGTTTGAATGGAGCAGAAAATGGTTTTTGTGACACCAGGAAGAAGCTGTAAAATAACCTCAGACTGAGAACTACCATTATTCCTTTTATTTTCTAGTTAATCAGTATGCTCAATGGGGTTGGCAGTAGATGTTGCATGACTGATTTACCTTAAGTGAATCTTCTTGAGGTATGCATGCCTTCAGCAGTGATCATTTAGTATGACTATTATTCACTTGGTTAATAAATAATATCAAGTGCAACTTACAATACAGATCGCTGACATTAAGCACACACAATAAAGCTGCCACTAGCTGGAAGAGTTACACTTGTATCACCTAAGTAAAATGAAACAGCAAGCAATCAAACAGTAAACACTGCAGATACCAATGAGTGAACAGCCTGTTAGTATTCCATGTTTATAATTAGCACCTAATACTAGCAATTTGAGACTATAAAGAATGAGTGCAATGCTGTGAAGACCAGCTGAGAGATCATGAGTCTAAGCAGGAGAATGTTGGGCAGGTACCGGGAGGTCGTCAGGAACTGAGCAGTTCTTATTTCTGTGGGCAGGTTTTTTCATATCGAGGAGCGAAGGTGGATACTGAACAGGATCTAGACGTGGGAGAAAAGAGGAGGCACAGAACGTCTGTTGGAGAAGGGACAGAGAGGGAAAGAAGGCAGTAGGGGAAAGACCAGGGACTGAAGATGGACAGGAGCAAGAGAGGTGGAGACAAAAAGTAGGTTTGAATTGTATGGGAGCAGCAATAGGGAGCCAGTGGAAGGACTAGAGACCTGGAACTGCATGAGAAAAGCATCACTTTAGCAGCACTGCAGTGTGCAGCTCTTACACAATGGTGTCCTTCACTGCAAGGGTGCGGTCAGACTCACCTTTAATCTCCGAACCATCTCTTCTTTGGAGATCTTGTCAGAGATCTCCTTGACCCCCGGCGGGTAGGTGATCTTGCCATCAGTGGCTCTGGCCTTGGAGTGAGCCATGGTCTCAGCTCAGTGCTCCCTGGAGAGACAGAGAGAGAGCAGGGCTACCGGTCAGTCCACAGTCACAACATAAAAGCTGCACCTTTGTCCACCTCAAGCCCTGCAAGCAGGTTTTAGTTTAACCAGGCATGGTTGATAAAAAGAACATTAAACCGTTTATGACGTTCTTAGTTCAAGCGCTGGTATAACTATGGGCTCGCCGTTCCAAGAGAGAAGAGAGGTTAGGTTCTGTTCTAGATGTTGTTACTTATCAAGCTACTATATATAAGTAAATCTGCTAAATAGCTTCCCAATCTAAATGTCCAAACGGAAAAGGTTAAACTCAAATAAAAATACTGAAGTTCGATGAGTAGATGCGCTGGAAGTGCAGTGGCAATCGATTTAAGGGGGCTGACAAAAAATGAAAACAAATTCATTCTAACAGCTTATCTATTTGAATCTTATGCACCAGTCAAATTTATTGACTTCACAAATCCTTACTAGTTACAACAAAAAAAAAGAAAAAATGTGGGCTTGGGCTACTTCCCTCGTCACAGCTTGTAAAAAATTAAAGGGACTGCAATCAGAATGAAGCTTTGAGAGTCTGGTTTTGGAGCTGCCGTTTGCAGATCATTGCCTAATAAGCAAAATAATAAGACCAAGAAAAAGCAAAGTCAAACAGATTTCTTACTAAGATGTACAAAGGGACCATGAGTCACACAGAGTGTACAAATCACTCTTGGCAGAGGTTCCCAAATCTAGATCTCAAGGGTTTTTTTATGACTTGGCAAATCGGCAACAACTGAAGGGTGTGAGGAATGGACAAACTGGATCAGTTTCAAACTTTTCCCAGGCAATGAACTGTCTAAAAAGAAAGAAGACACTGGAAGCCTGCTGGAGTCCAGACACTAAAGACAGGTGTTTTGAATCCCTGGTCTAGCAGCGCATTGTAACAGACTGCAGTGCCATCACTCTCCTCAAGGTGTCACTCCAGCACATGGATACTGTAAAGTGTTCAACGTCCAAATTGCCCTTTTTTTTACTGCACACATGAAACAATCCCTCAAGCTTTCATATGACCACATGCCAATTTTACCCACTCTAAATTTAAAAGATGGTCTTTCATTACAAGCCCATTTCTACTTGTATTGCATAGTGCTTTTCACAACTCAAAATCTCATATACCCTCTAGTCAAATAGCTACACAGTGGACTCTAAAAATGAAACTTTAAAAAATTAGAACGCAATTAAAATAAGATAAGGTATAACAGAAATGTTGGAGAAAAAATGAAGCTGAAGGCACTGCAATCATAAAGAGGACAAGAGCTTACTGGGGAAAGTCCATCTCTGAAACAATCAGGACATAGTTCAATGTCAATCAGGGACAATGTCAATCTGGACAATCTGACATTGGCACAATGGTGTGGTGGCTCTGTGGCTAAGTATCTGCGCCTACGCCTGGAAGGTTGTCGATTCGTATCCCGTGGCCAGCAGAGGAATCCTACTCTGTTGGGTCCCTGAGCAAGGCCCTTAACCCCAACTGCTCCAGGGGTGTCGTATAAATGGCTGATCCTGCACTCTGACCCCAAGCTTCCCTCCCTGTCTGTGTGTCTCATGGAGAGCAAGTTGGGGTATGTGAAAAGACAAATTCCTAATACAAGAAATTGTATATGGCCTATTAAATGATCTTATCTTACATGCTTGCATGCCCCAGACCTGTTATGTGGACAGGGTTCTCCATCTGGGCAGCATGATGGCACAGTCGTTAGCAACTGGGCTCTGGGTTCAATTCTGGATGAGAGGTGCTCTCTGGGTGGCGTTTGTGTGTTCTCCCTGTGTTCACATGGGGTGTGCCGGTTCTTTCCCACAGTCCAAAGACATACTGGTAGGTTAACTGCCTTCTGGGAAACTGGCCCTAGGGGTGGGTGTGTGTGTGTGTGTGTGTGTGTGTGTGTGTTTGTGAGTGTCTGCCCTGCAATGGCCTACCCTGCCTCACACCTGCTGCTTGCAGAATAGGCTCTGGCTCCTCCACAACCCTGAACTGGAAAAAACAGTCAGAAAACGGATGGATGGAATTTCCACTGAAATGAACAAACACCAGCAACAATAAAATATATAGATATGAATGCAGAGGCGTTTCTGATGGGCTTAAAAGACTGACCTAAATTTCCTAATCATTAAAATACGAATTTTGTACAACCCTTTAAAAATATAATGTACCAATCACCACCCATTGGAGAGAATGTGTTTATCAGACGGTGGTAAACACCTGATATTCCAGCATCGGCTAACCCCCATGAACATGAAAGTCTCCCAGCAATCATTTCAGGCACCTGTACAATACTCTGAGGTTAACAGCAATCAATGCAAGAGCTGCTGTTGGTGAAAATGAGTTGGTATTCTAAAATGATTAAAGAGAACTTAGTGGAGAGACACCCCTGCACACTGACGGTGTCACTTCAAACAGGATATAAGATCCCTGGAGGCCTGGCTTTCTTCCTTCCTAGGGTCACTCTTTGAAGAATTTATCATGATCTGTGATTCTTAAAAAATCCATTCAACAGACAACGCAAGTGAAAAACAGTACTGTTTGATACGACTGTAGGACATCTTTTAACAGCTCCAGAAACTGCAAAGCAATCTAACGGACAGGCCTAATGCTTTTTATTTCTATTTTTCTAAAGAGCCACAAAAGCATGCTTTTGTGTTATTAAAGGAGAACAAAAGATGAATAAGATTAATAAAATGAATAAAAACCAGGCTCAGAGTGTACCCTGAGCGTGAAAAAAAAAGCTGAAATAAAATCTCCTTCTCTATTTCTGTTTCAGACCCGCCTTCCCAAGAGCGCCACATGCCAAGCTAGGGGCTCATTTCTTCTGCAAGAAAATACAATTTATTGGGGCATTAACTTCTGTGGTGCAGCAGTCAAGGAGACTCTGGGAAACCCAGAACACACAGCGCAATGTTGCAGTCCTGCTCTAGCGGAGCTAGAGGCTATTCGGAAAACAACCCCAAAAAATAATGCGCTTCTTTGAACAGGGTGCAGACGGGGTCATCAAAATTGCAGCTCCCCCTTTCCAAACACTGAAAAATGAGCCAAGTGGCTCATCCTCGCTTTTGCCACGAGGACGAGCACATCTGCTAAAGAAAGGGGATTGCAAACATCAATTTCACTTTTTCCCCCCAACGCTGCATCTCTTAAATATTTATGCGAGGAGACAAATTTACCGCGCGCTGTGTGGCAAATGCAATTCCGAGTCCCCACAGGAGCCCGGGCGGATGGATGAGACCGAGCAGAGGCGACTGCTGACATCTCTCCTGCTCAGCACATCTGCCAGACGGGCTCGCAGCTCATCTATCGCCTGCCTCTACCTGCGCAGGCCGGGAGAGCACAGAGAAGGAGCTTTGGCACACACGGCAAAGGCAAAGACATGCTGGACGTGAAATCTTGGACCCGACCCGAAGACTTCACCCCTGATTGAAGGGGAACTGCGACGCTATTTTTTAGATTCTGGGGTTAGAAAGAGTCGCCAACGAGCGCATTTCAAACCACAATGAGAGTAAAATGTACACAGTAGAGTGTAAAACCTCCAACTTACATCAGAATATTCTGTCATATTATTATTACAACCTGCCATATTCTGCCCTTCTGAATGAGGCAAAACCCCCCTATTACATTGTAAACAAACACAGTTGTAAATACATCTCTTTTAATCCTATAGACTTCGAGACTGTTTTGCTGACAAATACAACTCTACACGAAGGTCACGCTGAAGATTTATGTGGCAAAATGCACAACATGTACTTATTTGCTTGTACATCACGGAAAATTAGTCATTACAGTGACTAGCGAGCAGGAAGGGTCGCTTCACGGCACAATTCGCGTGAACCCCCAGTCTTGCCCCTGGCGAGAGCAGCAGTTTGCGACAAACATGGTATTTTCACAAAGTTCACGATTTTGGGCTTAATTCGGAATATGTAAAAAAAAAATCTATAACTTCAATGAATTTACTGTTATCGAGACTTAATAACCCAAGGAACTGGGTCTGAGACATTGGGACTGCGATTCCCCTTTAAACAGCTGTCTCTCGGACTGAAATTTAGAAAAATCAGCCCATGGAACCTTTAACATATTTGAGAAAAGGAATGGCAGAAACACCACTTTTTCCCCAGGGTAACAGTGAAGAACAACTTCCAAGTGATTTCCCGTCTACTAGACAATGCATTTTGGGCCCTACTGGACCTTGGTCACTGTTTTGGTCAAAAATAGAACCCTTGTTTGCAGCAATTTCTGGGGCTTAGAAAATAAAAGTCAACTCTCCATACTTCCAACGCCAAAGGCTCTTACATAGTTTAATAGTTTAAACTATTCGCTTTAAAGATGAATCATGAAAGTTATTAAATATTGAGGCACTACACTTTAACGATGAACATGAAAGGACCATCGCAGGAGTTTCGATACTTAGGGTTCTTCACTTAAAAGCCACATCAGCCTATGAGCTTGTTCCACTGCTCTTCTTCTGTTCTATATTTTTGGCTGTGAAAAGCTTATGCTTCAGTAGGTTTTTCTAACACTGAGACCCAGCAGAAAGGGCTGCAGTCCACTCCTCCCAGCAATGACCTCTGTTCTTTCCAACAAAGAAAAGCGCCCAGATCCATTTTCTTAAGTAGCCTGTCAACCAGCTGTGTCCTCATTCTTCAGCAGTCTGACCCACCTATCAAAATAGCGTCGATGCTCAGAACTAGAGGCCTTCCAATTTTCTCATCACTCTAGACCTCATTCATTCAGCTAATGGTTTCATCAACTTTGTTCCAAATCTGAAGCAGCTGATGATTTAAACATGGACTGTTATGGAAAGGGTCACAACTGTGACCGAATAATACGTCCAGCAATTGTCTTTCGGGGGTGTCGCTACTGGCACCTGCAACATGGTAAGAGCGCTGGGCTAAAAGCCCAAATAAAACACAGGAGCATCAACTACACGCATTGCTAAGATGAATAATCTTCCCAGTGGCACGAAATGAGCAAGGTGAAACTCTGCATGCCCTCACCCCACAAGAGAAAATTAGAAAAAAGGACACGCAAAAATTCCCTAAGTGATTCATTCTGAACCCCTATATCAGAAGTGGCTTGAAATGTTTGATCACAGCTCCTTGGGGAAAAGAAGTTGGTTTTGGAGCACTGAAACATCACATGCAGAGAATCCCAAGATCTTTTTGTCTCTCGCAAAGTCAGAGGGCATCAGTAATGAGCCTCTTGACAGACTTGTATTCCATCCCGAAAGTCTGGAAAACCCGCAGAAATGATACAGCTCTTCCTCGATTGTGGAATCAGCCCAAGATTCTACTGCACTGCCAATGCTGCAGAATAAAAATAACTGGGGCAGTAATGAAACGAAGAGTGGGAATTAATGGGGCTGTTCTGTCATTCTGCCTGATGAGAAGTTTCTGACGAGTCTGGGCGTTAACTGGTGGGAAACAGACAGCTAGCTACACACCCCTCTTTTATATGCGCAGCCTTCAAACGCCTTGGCCAAACATTTAGCAGGGTTTGCACCACGGTGTTGTCTCTGGGATGTAGTGCTGCCATCGCCTGCTGAAACCATGACAAACCAGAGTTTCACTGCCAAATTATTCTTATCAAGCAGAGCAAACCTAATATCAGTGCGCAAGGGAACGGAGCCAGATACGGCAGTGCTGATCTCTTTAAAACCTCCAGCTGCACATGTAATTAAAAACCAAAATGCTGAAAAAACAGAAAGATTAAAAATGGCCCAATAAAAAAGAAATAATTAAAGACGCATGAAAAATGCATCATTTTCTATTTAAAGTATATAAGTCAATTTCAGATTTAATGATGTGCACTGAGCAGTTTTCCAGAGAACCGTTTATTTGAGCACATCCATTGTTTGAGTCTGAATCAATTTATCAGTCTCTTTTCATTGATCAGTTCATGACTTCAGTCACTCACACTGGCATGTGTTTCTCTAGGCCATTTCTTACACATTGGAATTGGCCTTACCCGAAAGGACAAAATTACTCAGTTTATTTTCCCCTCCAAACTAAGCGTATTTAAACCCCCTCTTGCTCCAATCTTCAACAAATCAAACAAATCACCCTTCTTTTGAAAAACACTATTTGTTGAGACTGGACAAAGCACATGAAAAGCAGAGCCTAAACCAGACAGTATTACTTGTACATGGAGATAACCAGCAGTTCATTAGCAAAGTGTCCCCGTTTTCTAACCTCTCAAAGGCAGGCAGGTTAGGTCTGACTACCAATTCTTAGCTGCCCCATTCATTGGGTGTGTTCAAGGGGATTTCATGCAAATCACGAAATAAAAACAGCTAAGCCATTAACACATAAACGCTTATCTAACACATTCCAATGGAGGAGAAGTATAATGTGAAAACATTTTAATTGGGTGGATCACAAATTGGTCACTGCCTCCCACTGAATTTCCAACTAAATTGAGGAACCTGGGGGTGATACACGATTCAGCCTTGAAGTTTGACCCACATGTGCAAAATTTTGTAAAAACATCATTCTTCCACTTCAGAAATAACAGCAGAGTATGTCCCATGTTGTCTCTGACTGCAGCTGAAAAGCTGGTCTTTTCCAGAAGTGATGACTGCAATGCCATACTCACCGGGGTATCTAAATTCACACTAAAACAAACTTTGGTATGTCCAGAATTCAGAGCCAGAATACTGACCAGGTCATGTGCAAGTGATCACATTACTGCTGAAATTCTTTCACAGGCTTCCTATGAGCTTCGGTGTTGACCATCCTCATGGCTCTAGATGGCTTGGCACCTGAGCACCTATCTGATTTATTATCTTCCTACCACTCACCTCGTAACCATCGTTCACCTGACTCGTCTGTCCTCCAAGCCTGTCTACACTCTATGTCTGACAGGGCTTCCTCTCGCTATGGACCAAACCTCCAGAACTCCATCCTCAAGGATCCCAGAGAGTCAGCTTCCCTGAGCACTTTCAAACCAAACTCAAACCTTCTGCTTCAGAAAGGCTTTTACCATCTGCTCTTTGTATCTTCTATCTACTGCATTCAAAACCTTTGTTTAAAATGATCCTAGTTGTATAAACGCCTAGATTTAACTTTTATTGCTGTAAAGAAAAGCTCCTTTTAAAGGTTCTATGTAAAATCTTATTAATATTATTATTATTATTACTTGATGAACTGATGCTTCTAAATTGTCCCTGTGTGTGAGCACCATGCAAGAGTCTAATAGTTTTCCTGTGGGAACCTCGAAGGGAATAAGCAGGTTTCTACTGGTATGGATGGAGGGCACAATTTCACAAAAATCAAATTAACATCACTGGGAGTTTCAGTCTTTTCAGAGAATAATAAATTGCAGGTACATAGAAGTGCAAGAACAGATTACTAGGTTTTCAGGTAAACACGTTCTAGAATGTGAGCATTTTTTATGTGTGTTACAATGTGTAAATAAAAGATACAATAAATTCCGACTGGGTGTTTCTTGATTTCAAAATGTGTTACTTTAGAAAACACGCTTACACCTTCTACAGGCACTGTAAATGTGAAGGCTCTCATTTAACGCTCGACATCAATGCCGAGTAGGAACTGGATTAGAGATGAGCCTCTTGCTGTAAAAAAAAAAATGTCTGCTCTTTATCCATTTTCTGCTCATCGCTCTTCATTTTCAAAGCTGCTGCCCTGATAATTACAGACTGCGGCTCAACTTTTATTAGGGCCGCTCTGAGCGCAAGATGCTGGGCAGTGGAGTATTCAGCTAATGTAATAAAATGATAAAGCAGAGGTCCACCTCCAGTTCCCATGGAAACGGAATTTGCAAACAATTCCACACTCAGCAAGCCCTGAAGATCAGCACATGAAAGTAGAACAACTATAAATAAGGGCCTGGCCAAGTACAGAGCTAATCAAGTATTCATTATGCTCCGCTCCCCCTGCGCTCCCCTAAATGAAAAATGCAAGGCGAGAGCAACCTGAATTACAACGAGATGGGGACTTCTGTACCTGTGCTGATATTTAATATGCTTTACATCTTCCCGAGAGAAACGAACCGAAATTCTGAAACCTCTGAATTGTGCTCGCCAGGCCTACGTATCAAAGCAATGCAAACGTACCTGAATAAAACATGAGGACAAAAAAGGGTATAGAAATGCAATAAACTATGTAACTAAGGGTAGACAGAATGCTTATTAATAAAGCACTATTTCAGATTTGAAGCAACAGAAAACCGGTTTCCCTAGTTTTAAAAATCTGATCAGTCTTTTTAATACAGGACCGAACAGAATGGCAGGACACTTGAGGAATCACATTTTAACTAGTACTGAGAGACAGATGAGCTCTATTTACATATCGGCTCATTAGACACTTTGACATTCACTTTATCTCATTTGGAAACAACTTACAAAATCAGACTCCAGTGCCTTCTTGACATGACCTTGCTACAGGAAAGTCAGTGTAGAAAGGAATGGAAAACCAAACTCGCCAAACAGAACAAAACAAGAAACAAATTCTCATTTGTCCACTCAGTTTCTCCTTGAACAACTCCCAGTAGCCCAGCACTCAGTCCTCTGAGCATCTGCAGCTGTACTTTCTCACCGCCGGAGAGCAGGGATCTGACAAGCCAGTGTCTGAAAGGGAGCAGATTAATCCGTTTCAAGGGAAGCACAGAACAGCTTTGAAGCAACTGGGGTTTCAGGAACAAGCTCTCTAAGACTGCAGCTGCTGCAATTCTCCTATAATGCAGAATACAACATAACGTCTGTCAAATTACGCTTCTCATACCAGTCCATTTTCAAAACATTTTTCATATTAAGTAATTTCTTTGAACATTCCACAAATATGTATCAGTAGTGAGAGCTTTCTTTGGAAGATGACATAAATACTTTATTACAAAGCACATCAGCTGCACTGGAACAGTGTCGGCTATGTAGGGTTAGGGTTCATCCACTCAAAATAATACTGGCCTTTGGTCAGTTCCCCTTAGTTTTCCACTTAAGTGTCCCTTGACAAACATACTGCTATTCCCAATAAGTGGTTACTGCCGACAAATTCACAATTCCAGCACAATAATATCTCTGCATTTATCAGACCCAGTCACTTTTAAAATAGGCCATTTTCTGAGAAAGCGCAATGCATCTACTGTGAACCCATCCATTTTACACTTGAGAATCATACATCATGCGGTTCGTTTCGAAAGGACATGACACAGCCTTCATGGACGTGTGAACACCAGAGACCACATTCATAAATGCCCTCACTTCAAGTCCACTTAAATGTCTGGCGCATCACTAAGTTAAGTGATTCACTTGATCTGGTATTCCGAAACATTTCAAAGTGCTCGCTTTCCTGAGCGGAGAACCCAGTAACCTGTTTCGTCTGTTGCCAAGTTTCACGACCACGACTGCGCTGCAATTTGATATGTTGCTAAGGTGCCAGACTTCCTCTGGGAACTCAGATTTCATTATGTTCAAAATCAAAGCCCGAAAACAAAACCCATCTTTTCCTTTACACTAAATAAATCCAGCCAATGGAGTTTTCTGTTCAGAAGGGCATTTTTTGGAACTTCAATGAAAAAAACAAAACAAAGCTGATGTGTTTAGGTTTACCATATGTCTCAGTACCTGGGAATGTACCGATATATGTCTACATTTTATTTTGATAAGGATAAACACTTTGCTTGTTGATACCAGTGCAAGCAGATGAGTAATGCAAAAAAGAGATGGATGGAGTCTGAAATTGAAAGTGGTCTCGATCTCATTTTATTGTTTTTTTCCTTGAAAATAAACATTTTCAAAACATTGGCCGTTCAAAGACTACTTTTCTGCTTCTAACAGTTGTCAATTATTTATCTTTTAGTCCTGTCTGCAATCGCTTGCCCTGGACTATACGCATGTTTTCTCGCTCCAATAAGAAGCGCCCACCAAACATCATAATTATCTACCCCCGCAAAATTTACTGTGTTCCCGGCTTAATAAGAATGCACTGTTGTGAACTAATGGCACTCTTAAATGTTTTTTTTTGTTAGGTTTTTAAAAGCACATTGGTTTTGATTTATAAAGCTCTCTTATGTGACTGCATATACAAATCTGTCAGGGATTTATTTATGTCCCCAAGGGACCTGAGGCACTGGGCACACACGAGTGCAGCACACAGAGACAAAAACACATTACTTCTGCAGCCCAGATGAGTCGCATCTGATGAACCAACTAGGGGCCTGGGGAGAAACCTTCTCTCGGACAGTTCACCAGAATGACCTTTTTAACAGCCTGACATACTCAAGTTAGTTGGGTTTAGTTAGATTTCAGGCCTGTTTAGTTCTGACTACATGGGTCAAGAATCCACCGGTTTTAATTCACCTTTCTTTACCGAATATCTCCTATTCGGTAAAGGAATGTAAATGTGAAAAGTAAATGTCAGATACTGCAGTTCCAACACATCTACAGGAGGCTATGGGAGTGTGCTTGGTAAACCCACATCAACAAACCTCTATGGAAATATATTCTGAATTACCAACTTGTAGCTGCACTGGAATACACAATTAGACCCAAATAAAAGAGTCTCTAACTGCCCAGATTCAAAGGGGCAAATTTAGAAAGGAAGCTAATCTCCTTTCAAAGCTGTATTTAAGTTTATTATTCCAATTCAATAATCTCATGTTGTCAGAAAGCCTTGACAATCTCTAGAACTCCCACTTAAATCCCTGGCTGAAAACAAATAATGGTGTTAAATCTCAAAAACATTCTGTGATGCCTACCTGTAACAGCACTCACCTTTGTAAAGAAACCAGATTCATCCCTGGCTATTTCATTGAGTTAAGCATCACAAACTTGTTTTTATTTCAGGGGAACAAAAAGTGCCAAGGGACAAGGCCTTTCTGTGACACGAGAATTCTCTGCGTTTCACAAAAGAGACACAAAATAACCACGTAACCCCCTTATTTTATTGGTGAGGCTGAAGTCCACAGTGTTGTTGAGAAGAAACAAAAGGGCTCAGGCTGTAGCAATTTGAAAGAACCGCCACCTCTAAATGAGAAAATAAAAATTGACCATCTTGGGTGACGTCGCCAAGCCGGTAGCAAACGCCAGAAATGCCCCTGACATTCAGATGCTAAGGACTCTAACCCTTCAATTTTACAATGAAAGCTTTTGAACACACCAGTTCAGAGCTTCAGATTTTGAACACGCGTATTGCTGCCTTCACTAAGAGTGCCCTTTGCATTTTGTTTTACTTGTGTCTACAAAAGCAAATACACCGAGATAACTGCAATGAAAATAATCCAGCAGCTTAGAATTGAACCTCAATTTCGAAACCACACTCTCCCCAGCACTGGCCTGGGAATGATGTTATAATGCGGTGCTGTGGTCAGTTAACGATTCAGGTAAACTTCGAGGTCTAACATCAGCTCTTCCAAAGCACCAGTATTAAGTGGTCCAATAGCTTTTAAAAAGGTGCACCCATGAATTCTGTTGCTTTCCCCCCCATAAAACATACAGAAAAACACATACATAATCAATGTCCTGCTTACTTTTATGTCGGGTTTTTTTCTTCTCGTTCCGAATTGTCTGCAAATCAAAGTTGTTTGCATAAAGAATTGCCAGAGGCTCAGTTTAAAGTGAGAGAGAGCCGGTGGAACACACCAGTGTTGCCGCCAACCCAAATGCCTCGTAGGGGTAAAAGCCGGTTACCGCTTTATTCATCACAGTGTAAGCTTTGTCTGAATGTTTCTTCACCAACACGAACGCAGTTGTACCTCTTTCTATAATGCTAGCAACAGCGCTGAAATATACAAAGAGAAAAGGCGAGGCTGAGAATAAAGTGAATAAGAACCTCCGCTTGCTTTGGTCAAATTCCAAAAGGAAAGAGAGGACAGCAGAAGGCTAAAATAGTAAATGGATAAACAATACAAGACAACAGTTCAAACACAATGGAGAATAAGAAGCAAAAGCTGCTCACATGTGGAAGAAGGAATTAGGATACACAGCAAAATGTTCCAAAAAAGATCAATAATGCTAATGTGATTCAGTTTTGTTCAGTGATGTACTAATGTTTCACTCACTGTTGTACTCTAGGATGTCAGAAAAACCCCTGATCTTTACCTCTAGGAAAATTCTGCTGGAGCCAGGGGATACAGAGTTCGGTTATTGGAATCACTGTTCGAAAGAAAAACAAATACACTGATCAAATCAAATCGGAGCAGGTTTTGGCACATTGCAAGAGACCAACATTTGGCTCCAGTCGAAAATTCTCGGACACACGCTGTGCTCGTGGGCGAGCCGACTCGGCAGCCTTCCTCGCAGAAGAAAGGAAGTGCTCAGGTTCCAATCATCAAAAGCAACCCTCTTCGGCTTCCACGTACTCCGGCGTACTCAGGCAGCGGAGCATCAGAATTCAAATCAGAAGGGAGAGAAATGTCACCACCACCCAAAAAACATACTTACACAGGACAAAGGCACGATTTACTTCAACGTTCAGTTCCAATAGAACTGTACCTTGGTACACTAACACTTTCTGTTTCAAAGACGGAACTGATGGGGTCAAAAGCCAAGCGATGTGTCGACAAAGAGCGAGAAATCTGTGAAGACTCAGGGGGTTAGAGGCTGACCCCACAGAGCCCTGCCTAGGGAGACCACTGGGAAGAAATTAAACACCAGAGCAACCAGCAGGGTAGAATCATCTTCCTGATCATATTTTCACTCCCTTTCCTCCTTTCACCTGGTGTTTCTCTCTATGGGTTTGTCTCCTTTAGTGGGTGGGCTGGCAGTCTCCACACTGTTAGCAGAGTCATGACGAGAGAGTGCCCTCTTGGGTGCTGAAGATGTTGAAGACACTCAGACAGAACCTCATTTGGTTCTAGACTGGCATGTCATGGATTTAATTAAAAGATATATCAAAAGCAGATTTTTTCCAGTCACCTACTTTCACGTGAAAACCCCACTAATAGACAGCACGTTATCAATGTTTGTGGGCGATATATACTCCTAAATATTGATATTTAAACTACTTTCAGGAAAATGAAATGTGTGCACTTGTTATAAATTAACGTTTTAAATAATGTTGCATATAGCCACATTTAAGTAATTAGTTAAGCTTGAGTTGCTTTACTGTCAAACAAAATCCCTGAACATTTGACAGACCTGCTGCAGTCAATTATAATAATCCCCCGAAGTCATAGAAACGCACCATTCGCATAGTTACGCGGCTACACCTGCCGTCTGACAAGCCACAAACACAGCAAATATGCAGGTGCTGCACCCGAATTTCCAAAAGCACCCTCCACTACCTTTAAAAGAACCGCCATTTGGACTTTTCTCCCTGTCTCCGGTGGTCTCCCATTACTGGAAACAATTTGTTTTCTCTATTCTGCACCAAATATCTTCCAATGAGCACCTGAGGTCTTGTTGGCAGACAGAACAGGGAGGCGGGATATATGGTTTTCAGTGTGTTTGTGCCCAGGGCAAAACTGAAACACTGCATTCTCAGAGGATAACAAATGGAAACTGAATTGACAATTGGGTGAGAGGACTCCCCCCCGCCCCCCACTTCGAGTGCACCACACAATCTTTAGCCAAGCAGGCCCTCAAAACCGGCTCACTGTGGAGCCCGGACCAGCCTGACTAGTCTTCGAAATTGAGGAAGCAGAAAAGGCCTGTTTCTGTTTAGGCTCCTCTACTGTTCTGCTGCAGCACAAAAACCTATAAGGCAACAGATAAAGGAGAAGAGCTCCTGCTGATTTCTCATCAGAAGGACATAAATCAGAGCTCGAGCACTGCAAGTGAAGTGTCATGAAAATAAAATACAACCATTCTATAAAGTAAGTGGCAATTCCTGCCATGAAGAGAAATACATCATGAGCACTGAAGAGAATTATTATGACTCGCTCTATAGTTTGGTAGCAAATGTAAGTATTTTAAGATAAGCCTGAACTATATATATATATTAAAGTGAGTCAAGATGAAGGTTTGAAACAATCAAGGACTAACACCCCCCACCCCTGTCCCAGTGGTGGGTCATTCCAGCAAGGTACTGACCAAGTCGTGGCGCTTTGAGACGCTTCCTAAAGAAACTATAAATGCTGAGAGTCCAGCAAGGGTTTCAATGTTTTAATCTGCGCCATGTTTCCTCAGTATGTGCTTTCTAACATCACTTTCCTTTATTCAGCCACAGTGATTTATGCTTCTTCAGCTTTACCCAGCATGGCTGTAGCTGCTGCTTTGCAAACATAGCAATCAAGACGGAGAGCTTTTGAAGCCAGCAAAATGGATGGTTGCGCCTGTGAGGCTGAGGGTAGGCTTGCAGGAAAGGCGCCTGTCACAACACCAGATGATCACGGCCATTTCTTCACAACAGCTTTCATCTGAATACTGGAACAGTAGATTGATTAGTACACTGCAGGAAAGTACAGATTTTTTTTTTGGGGGGGGGGCTACGTTTCTCAGGGGAGTACCAGGTGCTGGATATTTTACAGCCCCAGCATTTGCATGGACAGATAGCTGCAGATTAAATTTTCAAGTATGGATTATACTACTCACTTTGCAGCTAATGGTAACAATTTTCCAATTCATGGATCAAGCTGCGACACAAAGAGAATCTTTATTTCCATGTTGGTAATAAAGATGGATTTCCACTAAAGGCTGGAGGCCAGCAATGTGGCACAGTGGTTAGCATTGCTGCCTCGCAGTGCTGTGGCCCTGGGGTGCTATGTGGGTGGAGTTTGCATGTTCTCTACATGTTCATATGGGTTTCTTCAGAATTCTGCAGTTTTCTTCCAAGACCAAAGCCAAGCTGGCAGGTTAACTGGCTTCTGGGATAACCGGCCCTGGTGTGAGGGCGAGCGTGTGCCCTGTGATTGGCTGGTGTCCCATCCAGGGTGTACCCTGGGCTCTTTGCTTGCTGTGGGAGGGTCTAACTTTATCGGGACCTTGGATTGGAAGAAGCAGTTAGAAAGTGGACCGTTCCCATGGAAACTGCTAATGCAGTTCAAGGAAGAAAACGGCAATATGCCCCTAGTGAAGGAATGTCAACTGATTTATCCGACTGACTACATCTACATCCACAGAGCCAGAGCACTGTCTGAAATGCCGTCACTAAAGGAAGAGAACAGGAGGTTAGTTGTGGGGATGCCTGCTTAGACACCCACCCATCAACCCTAGTCATTGAGCTGCTGATGGATTTAGAAATTAATCTGTACAGAAGGGTATTTCTATAGCCGGGAAGGACAATTTCTTCCCAGGAGTCAGAGTGCTCAGAGACTTTCATTCCACCTGGGACCTGAATTACCGAGCCAAAACTGATCTCCTGGATAACGTGTCGTTTTTGGTTTTTCATCAGTTGCTAATTGAGTAAAACTGAAAGGGGACTAAAGAGACCCCGCCCCTTCAGGAATGGAGCTGGCCCAGCTGTTTCAGACATCACAAACTCACCGTCCACTGGGGCAGAAAGCCCAGACTGGCACATTTTCAGGGGACACGCCGTCAGGGAGACCCTGAGAGTTACATCACCAAGCTGCCTGATCACAATACCCCAGTGGAAAGCGCAGTGTGACGACCTGCTAAGGCCCAGTGCAGTCAGAACGCAGTAGAGCCTGAAAGAATTAATAAGGGCACAGAAACACGAGGGAGCAAAGGCATAAAGCCAAATAAAACATTAACTGCTAATTAAGTCTTATTCCTGAGCTGTAATTTTCTTTTCTGAACATATAAAGCCGCATTGTATAGCACTTGGAGTATTTTCTATGGTAAAATCAAACTGAACTAGATATTGGGAACAAAATCACGGAAATCAGAACTGTGCTAGGTGTCAAAACGGAAAAAAGAGCACTGATTTTTTTAAAGTAACCACCTTCCTTTGCTCTGTTAATACACAAGCACACGGTCTGCAGTTTCTAGAGCCTTTACCTAGTCAGCAAAGCGACTGCTTGCTTCTCCGTTGAGACATTTCTAACTGCAGTGCTGTACAATCTCTGCTGCAACTGACAAGATAAGCCCACCAACATCTTCCCACTAATGCGAAAATGAGCTTTTTTCATCTCGCCTGCAAACTGAAACTGACTGGCACATGTTTAATAGAAGAAAACGGCTTCCAGTCATAATTCCTCACTCAAGCGATCTTCTTCATGAGCACGGCCCGTTAAGCTGTGTGTATTGCGCACATTGGTCAAAAGGAGACCTGCCTTCTGACATTGGTTATAACAGATTCACAAACAGCTACAAAAACTGAAGTTGTAGGAACGCAGGGGACTGATGAAGGTCTTCACTATTTTTTTGACTGCAGCTAAAAATCTTAAGACACTATGTCTTACATCGGCCAATTTCTCTTACAGTGGTGGGGAGAGTAAAAGGGGGTAAAAACCAGTTCCAAGCTATAATTAACAATAATATCTTAAACACATATATAGTACTCTTCTGGACGCTCCACTCAAAGTGCTTTATGGGTAATGTGGACTCCCCTCCACCACCACCGATGTACAGCCCCCACCTGGATGATGTGAGGGCAGCCACAGTGCACCAGTACACTCACCACACATTAGCACTCACTGTAGAGGAGAACAGAGTCATGAAGCCAGTTCAAAGATGGGGATTATAAGGAAGCTATGATTGGCAAAGGCCACCAGGAAGTATGGCCAGGACACCAGGGTTAACACCCCTATTGTTTCTCAGACACTCCCTGGGATTTTTAATGACCACAGAGAATCTGGACCTCAGTTTTATGTCTCATCCGAAGGACAGCACCATTTGTTTTGCAGCATAGTGTCCCCGTCACTATACTGAGGCATTAGGACCAACACAGACCGCAGGGTGAGCACCCCATACTGCCCCCACTAACAGCTCTTCCAGCGGCAAACTCAGCACAGCCAGGTACTGTCCAGGCTCACACCTCCTTAGCTTAAGTGGGTTGCCAGTTGTGAGTAGATAAATGGTAATAAATCTACTGGCTATCAGGGACCACACGTGAGGTATTGTGCGACTTATACGGATGCTCGGTAGTTTCATTTTTTGCTGTGCAAAAAGGAAGATGTTATTTATATACAATAGTTGTAATTTTGGAAAGACTGTCCAAATTTCAGTAAGTCAAATAAAAAATACAGGACAAAGAGCTCCACTGTTTAAATGGGTCCCAACTAACAAGCAGGTGCTCAGGGTCCATAGAGAACAACAAAAGGCATGTAACAGAGTCCCTGCCAATGCAGCCAGGCTAGCAGCAGATGAATGTCTCGTGGCCATTCCTGCACTATACAGTCAAAACCTTAACCTAAACTATCTACTTAAAGGATTTTACTAACAATTAACTCAAGTCTAAAAAAAAAAAATGTACAAGGCAAGGAATTTACATACAATAAATCTAAGCCCTCACCTTCAGACCATTGTTCATTCAAACCAGAAATGTTTAATGTTTTTCTACATGCTGTTATCTTGATCATATGTACTGAAAATATCGATAGTGTCAAACTGAGATTTAAAATATTAATTTACATTATCCTTAATTTGACCTTTTGCGATTTTGAAAATTATGTGGTGAACTCTTTGCACATCAATTTGCTTCAGGCTCAAATGTTCTGTTCTTAATCAGAAAACTGATCTTCGAGAATTGGGCTGTTAACATTACGCTTTGCGCACCGATCAAAGCTGTGTAGCTAAGACTACGAGACTTGGGATACTCCAGGGACACTGTGCTTCAGGAGGTGTCGCCCTTCAGAGCTGAACCGAATTCCTGACTACTCGGTCATTAAAAATCCCTTGTCATCCGTAATCAAAGACTACGGATATTAACCAAGTCATCCCGGCTCATTTTTACTTTGAAACTGAACAATCCAGCCAAAACATTGATTATGGAAACATTTCCTTAATTCAACCAGTGAAGTAATTTCTCACTTCTCCACCTGAAATGCAATTCAGTGGTGAATGAATTGGGTCTCCTCCTAGACGCAAGTGCCTTTAGCATACTAAATGCTTCATTAATATAAGGCATCATCAGAATTAACACATCACTGTAGGACTCAACCAGCAATTTCAGCTAATGATTTTTTTTTAGTGTCAAAATCTCCAGTCATCAACATCACTGTGCTACTGTTGTCAACACACAATCAAGGCCATCAATTCACAAAGTGATTTAATAGGCAAATGAAAAAAAAAGGCAAAGATAATAGATTTCAGTACAGAACCACCAAGACTGCAAAAATTCATATTACAGTTACCGTGAGCAAAATATTGTGAATGATATGCAAACATAGAGGTGCAGTAACAATTAATATTTTAAAAAATTATATTAAAAATACTAATTTCCTAGTGTTAAAAAAATGCTGTAAAACTACTGTTCAGTAAATTAGCATGCCTTCTTCAAAGATGCATTAGAAAATTAAGCATATTTTATGAATACTTTAAAAGCACAGAAACAGTGAATACATAATACAACTTTATCCTCCTTAATGAACTCTCATAGGAAAATATGAAACCATGCTCATATCACAACCTGCTTTGTATATAATGAATTTGAATTGCTCAACAATCATGACTTAAAATGGATTTTTAAAACTTTATTTCAATGCTGCAACCAACTACATGATAAAAATACAGTACAAATCACCAACCGGCAGAGCTTCTATACAGAAGTGAAGGAATTTTTCGTTTGTGTTGGTGCTCGTTTCCCAAGATTTTGCAGCAAAAGCACACATTGCAAAATGCCATGAAAGCTCAGCTCCAAAAAAAGCAGATAATCTGTCTGGGAAATGAATCACTGTGACACCCAGCACTGAATCAGAACTTCCAGACTTCGTTTCTCCTCATCAAGGTGACTTAAACCAGGAACTCTATGGAGATATGTACGAGGAGGGGATGACATTACATTTTTCTTCAATCTGAACACCTACATTTTTCCCCAGCGGCAAATGTGGGCAAGGCAGCTACAAAAAAAGCAATGCTAGAACAGCAAATGATAAAGAATACTTTGTCCAAAAATTACGCACGAACTGCAGCAATCCTAAATTTTATCTACCACTGCAACTGTTACACCCCCTGTAACGATAAGGCTATAGGCAGTGGATGAGTTTCCAAAATTCCAAAACTTGAAACCACAGTGACACTATTCCCTTTGGCGCTCAACTCAGAACGAGCAAAAATGCAGCATTCCAATATGTTCTGTTAAGGAAAGCTTGATATTATCATGTACCTTTTAAAATCTGACCTCTTTCTTACTACAAAACAACAACAGAATACTGCAGTTATCTGGCCAAGCTGGGAATGATACTGTTTGATTAAAACACTTTAAGCCCTGAAACAGTCAGACATAATGCTTCTCTTCTCGGCAATCCGAATTATTAGCAATGTAGGCAGTGAATTTGCTTTTTTTATTGACTGCACAACTCTCCCTGTACTAACCTGGTAGTGAAAAAGTGCATCGTATTAACCAGAAGTGCTCTATTCCTTCTCAACATAGAGAGCAATTGCAAAATCTATTTCTGTTGCCAGGGCTCACGAGACATGTGCCTGGGTTCACAAAGCAATCTAAAGGTATCTACACATCTGTAGCTACTAGTGTTCAAGATCTGCTGCATTCTTACTTACCCGGATGAGGTAGCTGTTTTAAAGTTCAAGACAGCAAAGCACAGCAAGGAGAACAATCATAAGGATGGCCCACTCCAGCCCTTTGTCTGCTGGTCTTTACTACACTTCTGATCTTACTTACTTAATTCACCTGATGATTCAGCTAAAGGGTCAAGCCATCTGTGACCGGAATACACTGCTTGACACCTGCAGGACGCCAGCCTTTGAGGATAGACGGAAGTAGTGAGACAGTGAACTTACTTCCCGGTCAACACTGAAACATGGACATAGGGTCACACCTGACAACTAAAAAATGAAGAGCACTGAGGATGGAAACCAGGAAGAGCATCTTTACATCAAGCGTAGTAAGGGTCTTGAACAGACTATGCAGCTAATATCCAGAAGCTACGCAGGTTTTCAAGAAACAAGCTGAGGTGATTTTTGGATTAACAAATATCAAGCAACCACATAAGCAAGAGTTTCTTAATGGAAACCTCTTGTCGTCGGACAGTTCAACAAAATGGGATAACCACTCAAATTATCCACTTGTACCATTATTAAATTGGCTGATATACACATCCAAAGAGGTAGATTTGTATTCGAGTGGCTGATCATTCAACAGAAGCAACCAGAGTGAATTATCTTACCCAAGGATACAACAGTACTGGCTAACCCAGGACTTTAACTCAATTTGCTATTATGAGTTGTGAGAACAGGGTACTAACTACGACTGTCGTTTCCCTGGCTGCTATCCTGCAGAAGCCATACAGCTGGTCAATCACAATCCTCGCACACCATTTATGATGATCATCGCTTTATACAAAATATATTTCTGAGGGAATTTTTAACACTATTCTCAGGTTCAAAACAGGGATCCTCAGTTTTGGTCCCAGAGGGCTGGTATATGTCTTTGGGAAAAAAAACAGTTAAACAGAAGGGAGAAGCTGTCAAACTGGTGCAGTTATGAGCCACTGATGAGCTGATTCAAGTCCTAACAAGCCCATCTGGACTGAAAACCTGTTAACAACCTATATCACACTTTTGATCAGGAAACAAGACAAACTGGTGGACACTGACAAAAGCTATTACTTTGTCTTTCATAGACGAAGCGCCTTGATGGACCCCCTAAGCTTTTAAACAAAATATCAACGTGCAAACTAACGTTAAAAAGCCAAAACAACAAGAGCTTAGGGGTTTAACTTCGAGAAAATGTAGACGTTACTGTTAGCTCCACGTTTCAAGTGGCGAATCCGGAATCCCCCCCCCGACACCGGCAAAGGAGAAGACAGGTCAAGGCAGAATACACGGAGCAACGCCTTGCAAAGCCAAACACCACATAGAGCAACAGCCTTCGTTCGGATAAAAACAAAACCTTTACGGTTGGTCACTCTGTCGAGTCGAGCATAAGGTCACCTGAACACCGCGCTCTGGCGTCGCAGGAACGGCAGGCTACACTCCCGCTTCACCGGGTCGCCACGCAGAGCTCCCGCACCGCACCGACTTCACGTGGGGTCGTGCTCTTGAAAGGCGCAAAACACCGTCCCAGCGGAAATACGGAGGGGTGGTCGCCTTTCATCTGCCGAAAAAAGACCCCCCACCCCAAAAAAAGAACGGTGCAGCGAGCGAGGTGACACAAATGCAACCCCGTCGCGTTACGTAATCTCCCCGGAGCCCGGCTTGGTTTCGAGAGAGGGGCTGGCGGTCGCGTTTCAAAACAAAGTTTTGGCGAGCTCTCCCGCACCACCCCGCCCCCAGCCTGTGCTACACGGACCGCCAAAACCACGCAAATTCCCTCCCTGCGTGCGAGACGCGTGGACCTTTTCGGGGGGGCACTGCGTTCCAAAAGACGGGACAACCCGTCGCGTATTTCCACCCGATGAAAGCAATCGCCGTCCAGCCCAATCGTGTAGCTTCACGGGCACCAACAACGTGTGTAGCAGCAGGCAGCCGTGGCAGCCGATGGCTTCCCGAGACCTACCGGACCGTCACAATGCCAAGATTAACCCAAACAACTGATCATATTTTCACACAGCCGTGCCGCTGCTGCTTCTTGGTTCGGGGGGGAAGGGGGGGATTTGAGTTTTTCTTTTGCCACACCGCTAAATCCAGGGACTCGGTCAATGAAGACAAAAAAAAAACCCCAAAACAAAACATGCATCAACCGGATTCCGGTCGAAATCAAACTACCGCGAAACGCGCCACCGTGAAAACCGGGTCTTGAGGAGATTGTTATTGCCACCGTTCAGTGCGACTGAAGCAGACAAGCGTTAATTAAGGAAAACATACTGTCGTGGTACGGACACCTCTCACCAGGCCAGCTCTCATACACACGAGCACCGTCAAAACCGCAATACAATCACACGTTCAGATGGAAATATACATGTCAAAGAGCATGCACGGAGCCCACATATGAAGTCCCGTCCTAAATGCAAAAACTATGTTTGCGAAATAAACATATCTTTCACATTTAGAGGCGGGGGGGAGGTGAACCCGTGGAGTCTCTTTCTCTTCCCCGGTGCTGCAAGCACCATACAGGCAGGAAAAGCGGACAGCAGCCGCCAGACAACAAACGCTTCTTTTAACAGTCTTTCACGCACTATTCTTTGCACTTCTAAGCACCCCTGCGTGACCATTGTTGTTATACACCTTTTGATTTGAAATTTGCAGCATTTGGTGTTAATTAATCCTACCTAGTTTGATGAATAACAGCCAATCGTGTCTTCTTGCAGCTCTGATCCTCCTCCTGGCTTCAAAATGGCGCCAATTTGTCTCCGGCTGCACCAATCGAGCCACCGAGAACAGACAGTCGCGGAGGCACAGCGCCACCTAGGGGAAGATGTCCAACAGAGCGCAGCCCCAAGTTCTTTCACAGACCCACAGCGCCGCCTGCAAGACTCTCTCCTTTTGCAGTGAGATAACTATTCCGTCCCTCTCACTTGACACACACCTTGCACATAAATTAATTCCAATTTCAGTGAAGGTTTTCACCTCGGGTTACACAGTGACTACTCCAGCATCTTCCAGACACAAAATGAAATTCACACCGTGTGTAGTTGCGTATTGTCACATTAATCAATCTTGCACAATTGTTTCATTTTGACCTGCAGCTCTGTATAACGTATTTTATGATGAAGAGTCACACTTCACATAATGATCATATACTTACATTTTATGTTTAAATTGGGGGGGCTTACTGACAGGTATTTCTTGGAAAGGTGTTCATCACGATAGGCTAAAAATCCCATTGGTTAAATGTTTTGCTTTAATCGTCTGTTAATGTTAATGTTAATGTTCTTTATTAGCCCTATACAATTTCTTGCATTAGGAATGCGTCTTTTCGCATACCCCAGCTTTTCTCCAGGGAGACACAGACACAGAGACAGGGAGAGAAGCTTGGGGTCAGAGCGCAGGGTCTGCCATTGTACGGCGCCCCTGGAGCAGTTGGGGTTAAGGGCCTTGCTCAGGGGCCCAACGGAGTAGGATTCCTCTGCCGGCCGCGGGATTTGAACCGGCAACCTTCCGGTCACAGGCGCAGATCCTTAGCCACAGTATGCAACCATTACGTGTTGCTCTTTTCCATACATAGTGCATTCGTAGTATTTAAGCAATTCTGTTTTAAAAATACTTTCATTAAATCTATGTTGTTCAGACCTGTGATGATTCAGAATACTGAACTACTTGATAACAGAGTGCATTTATCCCAGTACCTTTATTAATACCTTTCTGGCCGATTTGCTCCATTCCATTATCTCTTTGCTTGTTATTTATTACAAATGGTTTAGCCCTCGTTCACAACCAGTACTTGTTAATTAACTGGATTTGACTTAAGTGCCTAAATGACTAAATAAGAAGCAGAAGTGCCATATAGTAATGGTTAAAAATACATTCATTTTTTTTGTAAAATTGTTAAATTCACCTTTGAATGGCGTTTAATTCATTGTTTTATTCAGCTATATGTGTTTTGTATTAAAAAAACAGACATGGAAACAATAATTATTCTTGACTGGCAGCAAGAATGCGTGGCTCAGAGCAGGAAAGCAGAGGTCCCAAAGTGGTCTGATCTGTGAAGTCGGAAAATATTCACCAATGTATTCGTAATATATTGCAGGCAAAAAAATCTATTTGGATTCTCAAAAGCGAAAAGGCTGTGTTCATTTTAAAATATAAACTTTAATGTCAATGCGTTTTTAAAAAGTGATTTATCAAACCTTTGAAAGCCTGGGACTATTTCATGTCATTGCTCCTGTTTTAAAACATTGGTTTGTATTGGCTCTTAATTTGCAGGAACCTCTTCAACCTTTTCTTTAGGACACAGGCAGCCTTTACTTCCTGTGCTCTGCTTTCCAACTTTCTCCTGGATTCATGTGGCAGTAAACTGCCTTTGATGCATCTGAATAGATTTAGGTTTGCTTCGGTTTTGACCGGCGGTTTAAATATTATTACGTTCGAAAATAAATCCCTGGACAAAACAAGAAAAACGTATAAAATATTTGCCTTCAAGAAATTACAAAAATGTCGTCTCATGTCATTTGTCAAAACCGCTTTATACCATACAGTGTCGCGGGAAGCCAGAGCCTACCCGGCAAGGAACGAGCGCAAGGCAGCCTGGACGGGGCACCAGTCCATCGCAGGGCAGGTGCAAGCCAATCATACAGGGGGACAATTTGGAGGCCACGGTAAAGGCCGAGGGGGGGAATTTGGCCCGGACACCGGGATAACTCCCTACTCTTAACGAGAAATGCTCGGGGATCTTTAATGACCACTGAGAATCAGGACCTCGGTTTAACGTCTCGCCCGAAAGACGCAGTGCAAGAATGTACTTGTGAAAATGTTACAAGATTATTTTTTTTTATCCGTGGAACAGAATGACTCTGGAATCAGAATCATACATTAAAATAACGTGATGTATTTATGTACATTGGTAAAATACTTAAATACTTAAAACTTTTAAAACAGTGTGAGCTACTGTACTTCCATTCATTAATAAAAATCTTTTTTATTTATTTATGCAATTTAGGGTTTATTATGCCACTGACTGCAATAAACAGGTTTTCAGAAAGGCTTACTTGAGAGTCTGTGTCTTCACCATTTTCTAATGACCATGTTTCTAGTTCAGCACTTCTAACTTCCTGTGTTTCTAATATGTGTTCACTTTGTAAATTGGTGTCTTTATAACTTTTTTTTTACACCTAGTGCACAGCTCTTTGACATGCTACTTTTATAGGAAGTACATAAAAAAGTTTATTATTATTTTACTGTGCAATAAACATTACTTAAACATTTCAGAAACACAAAACAAACAACAAAACTCAAGTATTAATGGTGTATTTAATCTTAGAATTCTTGAAATTATTGTATTTTAAAATAATTAATCAAAAGAATTGATCATTTTTTTTAAGTAGGACTTTATTTAACAGTAACAAACTGGTCAAAATATTCCAAGAGTACAAAAATGCAATATAAAACATGAATAAATGGGTTAATACTGGTAGCTCCTGCAGACTAAAAACAGTTGAAAAATATATAACCTAAAAGGAAAAATCAATGTATTGGAATGAGAAAAGTCTTTCACATATTACTGAAATTAACCAAATGCTTCTACATTAGAATGTTCTTTTATATCACAGCTGTAATAAATAATAAAAAAATACTTTTTTAAAAATAATTAGAATTTCCAATGGTAGATCTGACATATTGAAACAGGCAACAACTCAGAACAGGACAGTATCTCAAGTTTAGTTTACACCTGTTAGCCTTCCAGTCTACTACAAAAAATAAAATCTACCAAACTGTTTTCTATGCATCAGATTTGTAATGCCTAAGAATTATAGTGAAACTTATTTCAAGAACATCAGAAATCAGATTATCTTCTATGTTTTTTGTTTGTGTAAAAGAACAAAACTTTACCTGCATAATTAAAACTCCCTTTCATTTCCACACTTAAAACCCATTGCAAATACTGCAAATACTCAAAGTTGTTATATTTAGCATAATCTGAAGAAAGAAATATTCAAAATTGTACTTTTCTGTGCCGATGTATTAAAAACATCCAGCATCTAACACATTAGCCAGAGGACAGCGTGGCAAAGCCTTGCTGCTATACTGAAGGTTTTTAATCGGATTTCAATCCTGACATTTCCAGGGCTCCTCGGAATTCAGCACTTGCCATTGTGATCTGACCATTTTGAACTTCTCCACCATGTTCCCTATTACCCTTTCTGGCACTCTGCAGCCGGATCTTCTGTTTCAATGAAAAATTGAAATGCTTCACAAAACCAGCATGATTTCCAAGTATCCTGGCACACCCACTGCCTCTCACGTGCACAAACACAAATGCATTGAAGCTGGAGTGCAGAAGATGGATAATGTTCAACACAAAGACATATCTGATTCCGTTCAAGGCGTTCTCTGCTTTCTAAGTCAACGATACATGCAGTTGACCTACATAAGCAATATTAAACCAGGAAATAAGACAGCATGACCCTCAGGCCTGACTTTGATAACCTGGCAGCAATGACAAAGTCCATCACTATCTCTGTAGTGGAAGGCTTTTGTACCAAGAGTGATTCTGAAGAAAAGCAGCACACTGGTACAAACAAGGAGGAAAGAGCTTATACGAAAGCAATACTGGTACTGGAAATTCTGGTGTTTCATCAATTTTAGCAAAATAAGAGACTGTTCATTACTGTGATTGGTTGCTGAGTAACTATAATTTGGATGGGAGGAGCAGAATGTTCCTGGTACTGGGACAGGAGACTTCTAAGGAAAATGAGGTTGTTGCTCTAACTGGTGTAGGTGGCACTCTTGGATGAGAACGTCCAAACGAATGCACCAGAATGGTGACTGGGGACACAGCTTGAGTAGATGCTGTCTTTCAGACAAGCCAGAAATCTTGGCTACATGTTCCCATTAAGGATCCCATGACAAGCAGGGGTGTTAGCCTTAATATTCTGACTGCATCCCAATTAAAGTTTGTTCAATCTGGCCTAACTACATCTCCTCCATTAATTCACTTGATCTGCTGTGTAGTGGGACAGCTGGCGCATAATGGGTGCTGCAATATAGGAGGGATAAATGGCCCCCCTTCTGCATGCAAAGCATTTTAGGATATCTTGGACTTCATTAATATTAATTATATCTATAATTAATTATAATATATCTATAACAACCTACAACAGTCAAGCCACTCAGAAGCCCCACATGTTATGTTAAAGAAGGCCAGTGTAAATTGCCAATCAATGCAAGAAATGTTTAGAAAGATTAGGTTTTCTGCATTATGAATCACTCAAGTGAACAGCATCAAATTCATATGATTCAAAATCAAATTCATAGAAAGCCATATCAGCTTTCTTTATTTTAGATCTGGAACCTCTTAAATTAGGTAAATTAGAAGATAATTTGTGCAGTTAATCTACCTGTACAATTCCGTAGCATCCTGCTCACTGTTGCCTTCCGGTTCTTTAAAAATGACTTTATAATAATACTGAAGAGCCTGGAAGAAAATATCAATAAGAAATAATCAGCAACACAGCTTCTTCTGTATTTTAAGTCGTAACATTTAGATTAAACACAAATAAAATGAACCAAATAGATCACACTAAGTAATGCCATTAACCACAACTGAAATAAAACAAGAATTGTTTATAATTCAAGACAACTTTCATAACAAGATCAAACAGGATGAATCAGAAAAGGCAAAACTACAACAAAGCATGATCATCAGTGTAACTAAACAAAACAAAATAGAATACAGATTGGTATGCTTTGCTCAATTAAAATAAATTAAAACAATTTACAACACACAACAAAATACAAATCTGGCGGTGTTAATTAGAGGACTGAAAATAAAACAACAACAACACACCCTACACAGTACTGGGTGTCTAGAATAGAATAATCCTAAATTATCCTGAAGTTGAAGCATGCCCCCACACCAGTGGAGTACACAGAAGAGGTGGAGCCCTTCAACACTGATCCATCAGAGACTGTCTAACATGGGCTCACCACTGGGAACACAAGGTCAAGACTAATTCAAGAACACAGCGTGAGCACCCAGCAAAATCCATCCTTGAAAGAGGCTTCACACCTCAGCCACAACTGCTATAATAACAGCCAATAGTCTGGGATTCAAAGTGGTAGTGCCAACTGATTAATATTTCAATATTGGGTCAACCTGATGGTCCAACTCTGTAAGGTCATCTGCCCAAAAAATTGAAGTATTGATCCACCGGTGTCTGCTGCTACTTGACAACATTCCACCTCAAAAGGCCAGAACTGACAAGGCCAGCACTACCCCTTGTGGGTTCGAACAGTTAGACCATCCATTCTGCATGGTACATACTGGTCCTGAGAGACTTGATACACTGTTCCCAAGTCTGTCAGTGCTAAAGGATAAATGGGCTAGGTTCTATACAACAAAGGGTGATTACTTAGTAATGCTGAGACATTTTCAGTTGTGCTGCTACATAAATGAGCTGCACAACTTTCTCCCCTGATGACCTATTTTACAAAAAGTTCTATTTAATAAAATGACATCATACTGTAGGCTAGAAAGAAAATTTATATGACCACATTGTGTACATTATTTGTTGTTTGGCTATAAATATGTTCTGATAATGACACAATATTTTTAAATCACTCTCACTTACCATTTGAACATATGGTTTCATGTGCCAGAGAAGGACATTGGTGGTATCAATGATAACTGGTGAAATTCCATCCTTCATGGCTTTTTCAGCTGTAAAGGTTTTAACACTTTAAAAAAACTTCAATCCACATTGATCTTGCACGCTACTTTAGAAATACAGTATGGCAGGGTTTTATCTGTATAAAATCCTACTATTCTAACGAAGAAATTCACATTACCTCTAAAGTACAAGCCAGACGGTCCTTTGTTTGAATTGAAAATAACATCATAAAATTATTCCATTAAATAAAAATTTAAGTTAATAAACAAAAAACTTTGGTAGGCATTAGAGTAATACAGGTGGGTAGCTGCATCAGCATGCGTAAGCTGCAAAGGAACAAGTAATAGGTTTATTCCCTGCTGTAAAGAGAAGAAAGAAAACACAACGTTTCGGCAGTGGAGCCTTCTTCAGATGACACCTTCTTGACACCTGAAGAAGGCTCCAAGGCCAAAACGTTGTGTTTTCTTTCTTCTCTTTTCAGCATGGAATAAACCTATTACTTGTTCCATTAGAGTAATACTACCTCTTCTTATAATCCATTCGTGTGCTTTTGGCAATAAATCAGGACGAAAGCGATAGACTCCATCTCTGCCGGTGAAATACGTGCGAGTGTTGATTATAACTCCACCAATCTTTTTCTTTATCTTCCTGACAGAAGAATAAAGATAAAATTAAACAAAGCACATTTAAATTATTTATTGGCTTGTGCAAGGCAGGAACAAATTGCCCAGCCAAATGGTTGAAGCTGATTTCTTAGGATCCTCCAAGATGAGAAACATCGCAGGCTCTTTGCAACTAGTCCTTTCATTGTGTAACATATTTACCAGTCTTTTTATACTTTATACCAGTCTTGTTAAAATTAAAAATCAAATTAAAACATTAATCCAGGTTTCATGTGTCCTTTTGATCCTATGTTTCTTAACAACATGACCATTTTCTACATATATTAATTATATATAATTATATTAATAGGATAACATTCAATGTTACTGTTAAATAACTAAAGCAATAATTGTATGTTTTCAGTACTATTTAAAAAATGTTAATAACTGGACTGCATATTTACAAAATGGATAAGTTAAATAGCACAGAAACCAGGCTGGTACAGACTGGAAACAGCACATCTATCATAGAATTAGGAATTAAAATAAAATTTCTTAAGTCTGTTTATGTAAACCCTAAAACTTTCTCCTTACATTAAGTAATATATATTTTACATAACTGCTATACTATAAACTATAAATTTCATGGTTACCAGCATGATTGCTCACTACAGTTTTCTTAGAATACAATGTGAAAATTCACTAAACACGTTTATCTGAAGGTTCCTGTTTATCAAAGATAAAATCTTTGAATGTAACAATATGAACAAGTCACCACTGCAGCTAACATCTGATACATAAGCTCTGATACATTCTAGTGAACGTATTCTAACCATAACACTGTATCAGCAGAAAAGCACAGAATAGATTTTAGAAAGCATATATCCTAGTAGACATCAGGATTTAATCAACAAAGGACACTGATAAGGCTTAAATGTTTCAATTAGTTTAGACATGAGGAGTTAGAACCATGTTTAGCATACATGTGCATGCATGTGGGTAGGTGGATGTTCATCACATTTTAAGATTTAAGATCTTAAGATCTTACCCTGCTAGAGCTGCTCTTCCTGATCCTGGAACACCCCTCATGAGATAGAGCTTCGGGATGTGGTCTCTGTCATTGGATTGCAAATTTAATGTTCCAGTGGACATCAAGAAAACCATCAGTCATAGCCTCCCCATTCACTGATTTCCAGGTGGCAGAAATATTCATGTGCAAGAGTGATATATGCGAATGAATATATCATCTCAAAATTAGTTCGTATTTTTTTTTCTTTATACCTAAGGCAATGTCAGAAAACTTTCCACAAGAATGTATTTGAGGCACACAACAAACACATGTACTGTACAGCTATGGGTTGAATGAAAGGCATAGAATACATTTTAGAAATGCACTTATCCTAATGGACTTCAGGTTTTAATCAATGCAAGGCAATGATAAAGGTTTAATGTTTCAATCAGTTCAGATGTGAAAAGTTAGAACCAGATTTACATATGTGTCAGCCAATTTCATTTTAGATTAGGTTTGGTTCAGAAGCTGTGTTTTGTGTACTGGGCTGCAAAGCACATATTAAAGGTTAATCCCACACTGAAAGAAGAAACATAGCATTTCAGCTGTCAAGCCTTTGCATGCTTCTTGTGATAGCAAGAACCTGAAGAAGGTTCAATTGCCAAAAGATGTGTTTCTTCTTCCTACTTTCCAGCGTGGATTTAACCTGTGTTTGCTCCATTTTAGATTATGCCCATCAGATAACGATAATGCCAACACATTTTTTTCTAACTCTTTTGATTTAGATGCGACATTTTTTATTGCAGAGGGAGTAAGAGACTAGGACAGACTAAACGGGAAATAAAATCTTTGAATAAGAGTAAATGGTCAGGTATACAGTACATATTGTGTGCCCAACCCCCTCCCTCTTAAAGAGTAAGGGAAGATAATTTAACATGGTCTTTTACAACAGCTACTATGTATCATTGAATCTATCAATGAGGATTTTGTTACAATTTAATTGGACATGGAACTGCCACAGGAGCTGAAACAGGAAAGTGTGTCTGACATGCCTACATTTTTTTGTCAAATTCAGTCTTTTTTTCTTGTCAATTATATTTCCTAGTTCTGGGCTATTTCTGGTTCAAACTCCTTTGAGATGTACCTTTCTTTAAAACAATTCTGTCAGTTTCAGTTCTACTCAAAGCTATTGTCAGCCTGGTCAGTAGCATGGTCTGCTGCGTATCTATTACCCATATACATATTTAGTACTATGACATTTCACGGAAAGATTTTTCTTAAAAACTCTAATCTTCCAATGTATTGTTTTTTTTTCTTCTACTATGCTTTATCAGTTTGCCCAAAATATTTATCATGAAAAAATAATCTTGTCCAGTAATTATTTGGATTGTGTCTGCTGCTGAAGACAGAACATGGGAAAACCGTTTGATCTGTTGTCCAAAAAAATTAGACATTAGCCATCTAGATAAAAACAGCATTAGCGGAACATCATCTATAAGTTAAGCAGATATGGAAAAATTATATATTTTTAAAGATGTGATCCTTCACCTGTCAACATAAATAAAATCAATTTCAGTTTAGATTATTCCAAATGTTGATACCTGAAACAATAATATTCAATTCCTATTATTCAGGATAATATATCCAAATTCAGATATAGTCTACGCAAACATACATTACAAATTGTTAGCATATCTACAGTGTGTCTAGTGCAAGATATTTATTTCTGAAATGAATTTAAATACCTCCAGGGCTCCTTCGCATTTCGTATATCATCCACAGTTTCATATTTCTCAAAAGTATCCCGCATTGTCTGCAGCTTATCCATTGGTATAGTGCCTCCTGTTCTCCTATTAAGGATATATATATATATATTAAAAAAGGGCAATAAATCTAGTTTAAACTACTTGCAGCCACCCATGCATTTCCAATTCATGTAATTGTGGAACTAATTATCTCAACGGAAGTGGGCATTAATCTGTGCTAATTGAATTTGGGTCTGTTAAGACCCCACCATCAAAACAAATGCAAGAGCACACAATGCAGTACATATAATGCACAGCACACAGCAAGACCCCATTTCCCAATTATGCAAAGTTTGGAACTTCTATATTCTCTATTCCTGGCATTGGAAATAGCAGGTGGAGTTTGGCTGGGTAGCCTCAGGGCATGCTCCTGTGATTAACAGGTACCTCGTGTCTTCGGATAGTTTTAGTTTAAGCTGAATCACTTATCCAGAGGATGTCAACACTCCTGTTGAAATGTAACAGTACACAGAGTGAGGAACAATCAATAGCTATGACTTTATTTCAACTATATGACAGCATCCATCCATTTTATAACCACTTTATCCAATACAGGTTCAGGGGAGAGCTGGGGACCCAGAGCCTATCCCAGCCATCAACAGGCACAGGACAAGATATAATGTGCCTTGGATGGCAGACAAGTCCATTACAGGGCACACACTAACAATAGGACCAATTTTCCCAGAAGCCAATTAACATACCAGTATGTCTTTGGATTGTGGAAAGGAACCAGAGCACCTAGAGGAAACCAGTGTGAACATGGGGAGAACCTACTGTACAAAAATCACACAGATAGCACCAGAGGAGTCAAACTCAGGGTCCCAGCTCTTCGACAGAGCAGTGTTAACCACTGCCATTGTCCCGCCACTCTTATGACAACATTGATAAGAAAATTCAACATTATGCCTTTGATGAGAAAACGTCTGGTGTGTAATGCCCACATACATTAAAATTTGTATACCTGTTTGCCTATGATGAGAGCTCTGCAGGGTAATTAAGGCATCAATATTTAGCAAAGGTTTAAAGCTGCGCTTTGTAAAAGGTTTTGGATGCTGCCAACCTTGTATCTTGGGAGCTATAATACAAAAATTCAAACAATGCAATATTGTTGTTGTTTTTTACAGGAAAAGTTGAAATAAATCACAACATTGCATATTAAAAGAAGGTTCCATGACCTAGTAAGGGAAAAACAATGTATTCTTTATCTGGGCTAGAGAGGTCAAAATATTTTAGTTTACCTTGTGAATTATTTGGTTTTGGAGGGTAACCTGAACCTCCAGTGGATCATGTACATATTCTGAGAGAATAGCACATGTGACTAAACCTGAGATCCTTTTGTAATCACTTTTTGACCACAAGACCCAAAGCACATGTCCCTGGATTCTGAAATACCAAGAGCAGGTATAAAACAGGTGTTGTGATCTAGTGATAATCACCACACCAACCCTTATACGACCATGTCCTCTGAAAACATGGCCAGATTAATGTGATAATTAACACAATGCTTAACGACCCAAATTCAAGATAGCGGTGAGGATGATCTGCGTGAATTCAAATCAGAACTGCTTCTGTTGATTAAAAAGGGTGAGTTCATTAGAAATAACATGAATACAAACAAAGGCTTATGGAAAGAGATGAGAAGATAGCTGAAAATAAACAATTAGAAAAGTGCAAGTTGCTAAAATATAGAACAGTGTTAATAAACTCGAATCCTAATTCGAGGCGAAAGGCATAAAGTTACAATAAACTCTCATTGGTAACTATTTTACGCTATAAGCATTGAACCCAAGCACAAGGTGAATGCAACCTATTCCTTTAAGAGGTGTGCAAATGAGAGAGCTTGGTATGTTCCTATTGCTTATATTCTGAATAGCGGGGAAGTAGGCATCACCTGATCCATGGAGATTTGTTGATGGCTACAAAGCCATCAACCATCAGCCATCAACCAAAAGCCATTGACCTCCGGGTGAAAACCCACTGAGGGGGATTATTAGGAGGCCATGATTGGTAAGGGCCAATGGGAAATTCGGCCAGGACACCGGGGTACACCCCTACTCTTTTCGAGAAACACCCTGGGATTTTTAATGACCACAGAGAGTCAGGACCTCGGTTTTACGTCTCATCCGAAGGACGGCGCCTGTTTACAGTATAATGTCCCCGTCACTACACTGGGGCATTAGGACCCACATGAGCCACAGGGTTAGCGCCCCCTGCTGGCCCCACTAATGCCTCTTCCAGCAGCAACCTTAGTTTTTCCAAGGAGGTCTCCCATCCAGGTACTGACCAGGCTCATGCCTGCTTAGCTTCAGTGGGTTGCCAGTTGTGAGTTGCAGGGTGATATGGCTGCTGTATTAGTGTATTAGTGTAGTTGCATGTATTAGCAACTAGTGTATTAGTAAAGGCAAAACCTAATTATTAAAGCAGTTAATAATAATTATTGTGTCACTTCAAATAGTTTTAATGTTACAGAATTAAAGGTTACAGATGTCGTTCTCAGTAAACTGCTTCTGCATCTGATGGAGTTCACTGCTATCGTATTTGATACATAGCTGTGTTACCTACTGCTGGATGTGTAGCCTCAGACAGCTGTGGAATTGATGCTGTTATGTGCTGAAGCTGTAATTACAGGTACAAGTGGACATTCCTACTTTGAGAGGTATTCTCTTCTTGTTTTGCTGAGAATTGTATGTTTCCAATATTGTATAGACTCAAGTATAATGTTCCAAACTAGCCAGATTAGTTTTGTAATAATCTTGATCTGTAATAACAAGATATCCTCCTAGAATATTCCTCCGACATAAAAGCACAGGTGGAAAATACCAGTACAAAGTTAATTTGTAATTTTGGTAGGAAATACAGATATTTTTCACAGAGGAATGAGAAACTGAGAAGCAAAGACAGATTATTTTGTACCTGTATAATTCCTCAATACTACATTTTTTGTTGTCTTTTTGTTCGAAGATCTCGATTGTATAATGCAACTCATCAGCCTGCAATAAAAAAAAATACAGAAAACCTTAGATTATTTTTGTATATCAATACTGTTATTAGGCCATGGAAGCCCTACAGCACATTCCATCTTAAAAGTAAGGTATTAAGCCTATACAAAGAAATGCAATGTTTGAGTACCTCATGTTGTTTCACATCTGGAGAAGAAGCTCTAAAGTATTAAGAAAGTGTAATTGATGGGACAATATGATGGAAGTAGTATATAATCTCCCACCACAGAAGCTTTAGCAAGCACAGACTTGTTTTAAGAATCTCCAAAGATTAATTCAGGCACTCCTTCGATCAACCAGGTAGTACAGTAAAAATGCAAATTGTACTCAGTACCAATTAATAATAATAATAATAATAATAATAATAATAATAATAATAATAATAAACTTTATTTTATATAGCGCCTTTAAAGGTGACTTCTCAAAGCGCTTTACAGGATGACAATAACAATAAATAAGAAGACTACAACAATAATTAAGAGGATTTCACAAGATAGGACACAATTATAATTACAACAATACACCAATAACAATAGAGGAGACCATGGAAGGTGGTATTAAGAAGAGCAGAGGGGTGAAGAGTGGAACCAGTTAAGTAAAGGCTTTTCTGAAGAAGAAGGTTTTGAGTCTAGATTTGAAGGAGTTTAGAGAAGGTGACTCTCTAATATCCTTGGGCAAAGAGTTCCAGAGCTTGGGGGCATAGCAGGAGAAGGCCCTGTCGCCCATACAATGTAGACGGGCTTGGGGGACAGTAAGGAGGTTCCGAGGTGGGGAGTAGGGCGATAAAAGTTCAGACAGGTATTGAGGTGCTGACAGAAAAGTACTGAGCACTGATACATTTTCCTTGCCTCTTAAACAAGTCACTGCTCTATTTGTTGAGTATTCTATGGACAAACCTCAATAAGAAAACAGCATCATCTTCCACCACAGAATCTTAGGTAACCAGGGCTTATTTTTTTCTGGGCACCTGCTTGGTCAACATACTGCCTGTACATTTTCAGAGACGTTTTATGAGTCATACAGATTTTTAAAAACTATTGTGAGGTAATTTTTACTAGTTTCTCTGAGGATTGTCAGATGAGTCATTACCAATGTTTATTGCATAATTGTTTTCCGTTCAGGCCTTACTTTAACAGACAATAAAATACCTTAAAGTTCGCACCCTTCCAAAACACATGCTGAACAATAAAAGAGTGCTATCCCTGGTGTACCTGCAAGTCTTCAGCTTTTATCTGTACACCGGATTTTAAAAATGTAAGAGAAAAATATGTATCTGCCCCTCACGATACAGCCTTTAAAAACTCCAGTGTAATTAAAAAAGTCCCATTTTTATTAAATCAAAAATTAGTGATTTAACTGCCATTTGAGCTCCTTAATCACTTCCAGTTGTGACTTTGTTTCGATAAGAACTCTGAAGCGGAACTCTGGGTTGACCTTATCTGTACCCTTTGAATTTTATTTACAAAATACATACTATGATGACAGCACACCTTGAAGGTGTTTTAAAGATGCCCCTGTATGAAACATTTTCCTAGTTAAGTGAGTAACAATTACTAGTCCTGCCACTAACTGGACTGAATGAAAAGCTGTTTGGTTCATCCTTCATGATGTGTCTAAGTCAAGCTAGGCAAGTTTTAATCCTCTAAAAAATTTTCCTGGGTGTCATGCAGAGAATACTGCTGTGTCATTGTAAAACTAGGTTATTTATTCTGACCAGCTTAGCACAGATCTGTAAAATTATGTTATGGAGTTGAATCAGTTATGGTTAAAATGTGTTTTTCAACCAGTTCAGTAATACAAAATGCAGACTGAAAATGTCTGACTTCCGGTTCTTTTTTTTATCGATATCAGACATCGGAAATCCCCTTGAGAAGCCAAAGAACTGCCTAACAATTGCCACACCCGAAGAAGGCTCCACAGCGGAAAGGTTTCTTTTCGTCTCTTTTCAGCATGGAATAAACCTTTACGGGCTCCTTAATAATCGCCACTGCTTGTGTTCCATTTTCATTTCAAAAACACAAAAATACTTCAGCTGCATTCCATCTGTTTTCATTGTTTAAAAACTCTGCTTAAAAAAAAGAACAGACTAGAAAATGTCAAGTGTATTCACACAATTACACTTCAGAACTCTCTTTTTCATCAGTCTTCCTTACCATTTCAACATATGACTTCATATACCACAGGCGGACGTTGGTGTTGTCAATGATTACAGGGGATATCCCTCTTTTCATGGCTTTCCATGCTGTTTATTTGAAAAAAATGTAAGACCACAATTAAAGACTGCGTTTTACACTAGCAAAGATGTTCCAATTCTATAAATGTTTTAAAATTCCAGCAAACGTTTACGTATACCTTTTTTCTCATTCTCCCGGTGTGCCTTGTCCTGATCTTGTTCATTGTAGTCAAATTTTCCATTTCTCTTGAAGTAGTCATCACTGCTCAGTACCTTTCCATTCTCACCCTTTAATTGTCTGATAAAAGAAAATCATTTAAATTACATACATCTTTCTTCCAAACCACTCTAACCAGTACTGTTGCGGGTGAAGCCATGGCTAAGGATGAAAGAAAGGACACACAAGTCCACAGCAGGGCAAACACACATACTGTACCAGGGCCACTTTTTTCCCAGAAGCCAATTAACCTAACAGTACAGTATGTCTTTGGACACACTGCCTGATCAATCTTTTGAGGTTACTATACTCATTGCCTTATTTGAGGTTTCAAAGAGCTTTCCCCAGAGTTTATCAATGGCTTAAATACAGCAATAACTACTGTACACTGCTCATTCAAGCATTAGATGTAAAAACATTAAAGATACACAGACATTTAGAATCCTTTATATAATGCATATGAGTTTAGTTCACCAGCAATGTAAAGCTTTCCCCTTTTTACACAGAAACGCTGAATTGTAAATACATTTAAGAAATAAAATACAATAAAAATCAAAATATTGTTCGAAACATGACTTTTATTTTATACTGTATTTGCTGGTAGATATATAAAAAATACTCATGGCAGAACTTAATTTTAAAACACAAATTTAAAAAATAAACAAATAGAGCTAAAGTTATTGTACATGACATCACTTTTTGATTAGGAAATGAATTTGTAATTATATTTTCCCAAATTTTAATTCTAATGACAACATAATCAACACAGAAGTAGCTTTCGAAGTACTGTACTGCAGCCTAGAATCCTATACTAAATTTCTAAGAAATTTAAGGAGTCATATACAGTACATACATACTGTATACATTTATACATAAACATTTGAGAAAACACTAAGCACTCTTATGTACACTGTAGTTTTCTTATTAAAACAGCACTTCAGGAAATGGCGCATTATGTGAAGATTACAGTCCTTTAAAATGCATTTTTAAGAAAAACATCATAGTAGGCTTACGTTTAAATATGGTGATGCATAAAAAGGAAAGTTGTATAATATTTTATTTAGTTTTTTGAATGTAAGAATCATGAATGAATCACCGCACATTCGTAGCCAAGTGGACAAATAGCAAGCAATTGTAGATTTACAACTACAGAACCTTTCGAGGGTATGAAAATTACATCACTGTAGTATTTCATTTAATTGTTAAGTCCCAGCGAGGAAACATATTAATTCGGTAAACAAGAACCACCGTCTTGTTCAAATTTCAAAATCCATAGTACCACTTTTCTAAGTGCAATGATTGCTCTAAATGAGTGAGGACTGGACTACCATATATTGGTAGTAAGCTTCTGACACTGCATTCCTGGTTTAAATTGTACGCAGAATAGAAAAAAATACACATTCGGGTAACAGAAGACAGTATTTTATTACTTACTCAGCACGTTGAGATTTCAATGTCCCTGGCAAACCCCTCAGAATATAAAGTTTAAGCAACATATCATCACCCATTACTTTGTCTTCGGATAGCGGACATGCAGATCTTCAGCTGTGCTATCTGAACAGCAGGCACGGTTAACTTTCGTTTCCCTTGATGTTTTATACTATAAGCTGAAGATTTTAATATCACATGATCAATGCGCGCACTTTGGGGAGTAACTTGCAGCACACACTATTCAGGTTTATTTAATCTGTGACTAACAGATGTGTGACTAACGTTACGATTTTAAGGTGCGTAAATAACCAAACTTTCCGGCCCAACTTTTATGATGGTTAAATACACGTTACTATTGAAAGAGAAAAAAATCGTGCCAGTGTAGTCTACTGCAAATTACAATTTTACCTCTAGTTATGTGAATGCCTTTACTGCCTTAAGTGTATGGCTTTAGGCACTGTTTCACTTTTAGAGGTAATTTAGATTGAAAGTCAATACTGCAAATAAAATGCAACTGTATTATTATTGTTTATACATTAAGGAAATTATAACTATGGAGTGGAATTCTATCATAATAAAGAAAACCCCAAATCTTGCCAGAATTATAAAAATATGACCGATAAATGACGAGTAACGAGTTATTTTAACAACAGTACCTCACAAACAAGCGATGTACTGTACATAAAGCTGACAATAGTTCAGGTGGGTAGCTGCGTCAGCATGCGTAGTTTGCAAAGGAACAAGTAATGCTGTAGGTTTATTCCATGCTGAAAAAAGGAAACAACGTTTCTGCTGTAAAACCTTCTTCTAGTGTGAGCTGACAATGTTATCAGTGATGCTGTCTGTACAAGACGACCGAAACGAGTTAATTGTATACCATAAAAGGGTGTGCGGCAGACGAAATTGGGAGGAAAAGACAGAAGAGGAAGCACTGTGCAAACCAGATTGGTACCAAAGCGAGCAGAAAATTTGGGTCTGGCTTGCAGTTTTAATACGTCTGAAAGCCCATGTTTTGCATTTTATTTTTAATAAAGGTTTTCTGAGCTTTACTATTAACTGTGTCCGTGCAATGGATTTGTATCTAAGATAACCGATTTCTAAAATCTCTATTAAAATGAAATTCCTAAAATCAAGCAAAAAAGAAAAGCTGTATATAATAACCGAACGGTGTATCTGTAAGTTTTTAATGGTGGAAAAAAAAGATTAATATGCACATTAGGTTGACAGTTGTACTTTTTATATTTACTGATTAATTTGGCTGTTAAAAATAAAGCAGATGAAGCTAATTTTTTTGCACTAAGTGCTACAGCTTATGGTTAGCAATATATTTACATAGCGCAGTAGTTTATAGTTTATGATTGTGGGGTAAGGATTACAAGGATTTTTAAAACTAAAAATTGCAATTCTCTCTTTACAACAGGACCTGTCGTAACGCTTAGCTGTTAAAGAAAAAAAAAGATAAAATAATTGAGCGCAAGAAAAGAATGAACGAATCCGAAACAAAACGTTATCTTGGGTTTTTTAACGAAAGGGCCAGGTGGCACTCATGAAACACGTTTTAAAATGGACCTTTACTTTCTTCCTTTCGGAAAACGTAAAAAACGTATTGAGAGTTAAATTACTTCAAAAGCAAGATATTAGTGATCAACTGGTATCTTTATTGGCTTTTTTTTCAGCATACTTAACAAGCACAAATCACTCCTACAACTTCAAATTAAGCACCAGTCTTCTTAGGTACTCCAGGGATGGCAGTTATTCCAGAAAATATGTTCTTCAAAACAAGATGAATTTAAATTAACCTTAATTCATTTGACAGGACAGTTTAGTATTTCAAAGAACTACAGAAAAAAAAAAACAGAAACAAAGCAAATTGCTAAACACAGAACAATTAAGTAAAGTACAATCAAGACAAGAATTAAATATAAAAGCAGTAAAAGAAGTATTATATTGGAATGTAAAACATCTGCAAAACATATTTTCTCAAGAATAGACAAGAAATGAATGAACATTTAATACTTTCTGTTCTAAGGAGGAATTGATTTACACTTGCCTTTATGTAGTCTAACTCAGCCCTCATTAAGCAGCTTTGTTTAGGTTAAGGACCGTAAATTGCTTTTGGGGTTAGTGTGGCAGAGATTTGTATCTCCTAGCTCAGTGGTTCTCAAACTGTGGTACGCGTACCAGCAGTGGTACGTGGAGTGCCGCCAAGTGGTACGCCAAATGACCCTGGAACTGTGTCATGTGCGCTGAAAAATCGGGACGGGTTTTCATATTTTGTATTTTAATACATGTCGAATACGCAGCCTACGTACTACGATACAGTGCGCGCTAACACTTCAGTGGACACAAGAGATACTCTGTAATTCTATACCACTCTATAGGAATGCGTGCTACGGATGCAAGTGACCAATTGTATTTAAAAAAAGCTACTGTATCTCCAGCAAATAGGGAGAAAGGAGAATGTGCGTGATTTTGGAACAATGCCAACGTTGTAAACACAGGAATGCATAGAAATACGTGCTACGAACGCAGGTAATCTTGTGAGCACACGAAAGCGTGATAACAGAAAAATATTTAAGAACTGTTCTAATTTGAGAAAAATACGCCGAGCGTCTCTGTGTTTCGCTCCCATGCGCATGAAATAAAAACTTTAAGTAAATACGGAAATAAAAATGGAAACGCGTATTGCTAAAGCAGGTAAGCTACACTATTTTTGAAGAACCTTATTTACCGTTGGCAAAAGGGCTGACACGTATTATGTGTAGAGAAAAAGCTGCTTAACAGCTCGACCTGCTGCCCCCCTCCCCCTGAAAGACACAGTCATTCATAGAATTATTGAAATGAAGGATTATATCAAAAGTACACTGATAGAGCATGTTAAGATGAGCAGATGTTTTTCACTGCAATTAGATGAGTCTGTAGTCGATTTGGCCAATTTGCTCGTTTACGTTAGATACGAGTTTGAGGGCATGTCCCATGAAGACTTTCTGTTCTGTAAACCGCTACCAACAGGAACTACAGAAGAGCACATATTTCAGCTTCTGAATGAATTTATCGAAGAGAATGGCCTCGACTGGATAAAATGCGTCTGAGTTTGTACAGACGGTGCTAGAGCAATGACAAGCTGACATAACGGTGTAGTTGCACGAATTAGATAGGTTTCTCCAGAAATTAATGTACGCACTACAACATCCACCGCAAGACCTTTGCCGTCAAGAAAATGCCTGACGATTTAATATCTGTTAGACTCTGTTGTGAATTGTATCAAAAATTAATTCACATCTGCTTTGCTCAACTAAACAGGCTCACCCCTCTCGCTGAAATGGTGCTTTTTTATTAGTTGTTGTTAGTTTTTTTTTCCTGTAAAACACTTTGAGAAGCCACCTTTAAAGGCACTATATCAAATAAAGTTTATTATTATATTTATTATATGTATGTGTGAGTGTGTGTGCAGGTGCGCTCATGTTGGTCATTGAGAATTTCTGGGGTTCCTATGAGATGATGACTTGTAGGTGATACTTGGATGCTTTGGTTGGATTAGGGGTGGTACTTGGTCCAAAAAGTTTGAGAACCACTGTCCTAGCTGGACAGACAATGAATGACATTGACAACTTAAAATTTCTGTGGTGTCGTTAAAATGTATAAGGACAGACTGTCAGAATTCTCCTTGGAGCTCCATTCTCTAACCACTTTACCCAATACAGAGATGTGTATCACAGCAAGCATTGGGCACAAGGGAGAAAACACCCTGGACAGGACGACAGTCAACTGCAGACACAGTTGCACACACTCTCAGCTGGGCTGGTTTTCACAAAAGCCAGTTAACCCACCCGTATTCTTTTAGACTGTGCCATCTGTAACTTAAATCCAAATAAAAAGAATTTAAAGAAGCTTAGTCCCCAGTATAACACATAAATCCACCTTGATTTACATCTAGAGAAACTAATTTAATTAAGACACGAAATGCTTTTCCAAAGGAAATTTTAAAGACTTAAAACTCTGTAGCTTAATTATATGACTGATACTGGATACCTACTGTTTTTTTTTTTTGTATTTGTATAATTGGGCAATAGCTATACTATTAACAAGCTGTCTGAAAACCACAGCAGGAAGAAGACATTGGTTTGTTTCTTGTAATTACTAAGGCGTCACTGTCTAATGTCACATCATGATGGCTAACTTCCTTTCAGTGAAAGAGGACAGTCTCCCTTTTTGTACCCTAAGGGACCGTCAGCATGATGTTGGCATGATGTGTACATAACTTGGTATTATTAACTGTAGAATAATTCTGTGGTATAGATAGTAAGTACTGTATATACTATCAGATGAACTGAGTATTATGTGTTCAATTCCCCTACAAACATTTACGTTTCAACAGAATTTATGTTTGATTAGCAGCGCTATCTGAGCTAATTAAAATAATACAACTGACAGGATACCACTACAAGGATAAAATGAAAGTAACAACATTAAATGATCACTTTATATTGTGAAGAGTGTATTTTATATCAGTAGCACTGGTAACAATAGGTAGACATTATAATGCCTAAAAACATTAATAAAAATAAATGGAATTTGTTTTGTTAGATGCTTTATATTATTATTAATATATTATTATTAAGTACAGACTAATGTTTCCATGATTAAAAACATTTAAAAAATGTCAGAAAATTCGGACTATCAAGACATGTATAATAAAAAAACTCTCATAGAGCAAGTAAGCACAAATATAATTAGGTTTAGAAATATAAAAGGCTGTTTTCTTCCATAAAATGTCCTACTGTATCTTTCATTTCTGAGATAAAAATTAGAACTATTATCCACAGCTGTGTTTTTCTAAAAATATATTTGTAAATGTTTCATGGAAAGGTTCATTAAGGCTCTTCGGTATCTTGAGTATCGCTATCTTGTATCTGCAGCCAGCTCAGGGGAGGATTCCTGCTGTCTGATGTTTGTGTGCAAACTGCATTTCAGTATCTTCGAGGTTTCTCTGACTGGAGTACATCATGAATGTGGTAGACTTGCTCAAACTCATCCTTCATGCGCTGAATTGTTTCCTCTGGAACTCCGTAGTTGGTTTTACTGGGAAAGGAAGATACTTTAATAAAGCACTGCCTTCGACTTACGAATGAGGGAGCCGTCAGTTACATTTTACCTTTGCAATTTGTACACGTTGTTCTTCCAGCTGGTTTCAGGTTCTTTAAAATTGACATAATACCCAAACTCGAGAGCCTGTGATAAGAAGACAAAAAGCAGCGATTATTAAGTCATTAATAAGGCACATCTCTTATTTTTGTTAAAACACTGGACTGAAAATAAATTCTATGAAAGTCAATACTAATTTTAAATACATCCGTTCTTGAAGAGGATCAAATACAGCGCATTTTAAAAACATAATTGTTTGCAGTACACAGTGCAGGAATGATACCATTGAAAACTTCTGTTAACTACACAGTTCAAGTTAATAATGCATGCTCAAACCCAAATATTTTCTTACAGTTAAATCAGGTGATCTTTCATACTCTTGTGACTCTTGCAGTGTTCGAAGAAGAGAGGATCTTGATTACAGATGTACTGTCAAAGGCATTGTTCACCTATAGAACCATGAAACACCCAAAATGGAGAAAATAGAGACAACCCAAACCCAAAATAGAGAAAACATTTCCACTGTCCATATCCCATTTGGACTTATGCAGAATTGTGATTTCAAACAGAAACTTTCCTGATGCAGTTTCCACAGCCTTGTAACCCAGCTGAACTGCACTACTTTTGGAAGTTATGAACCATCCATTACAATTCATGAATTTTCCTTACCTGACAATATTCCCTTTGTGCTTTTAGAACTCTACTGTGCACTAGAAATAACTGAAGGATGTTCAATGTATTGTAACCTGGTCTAGACAGTTCTTCAATGTTTTATGTTGTTTATGTTGTTTTATGTTATATGAGCCGTGGTTTTTGCAGGGGTGTCAAACGGGGCAGGAAGTGAAACCGAGAAGATGATTGTATGCCAGGCAGAGGGATGGGGAACAAAAAAAAAATTATCTTGTATTTTTTTTCCAATGTGTGCTGGATGTGTTTTAAAATGTAGCCATTTCAGCACTTAATTCAGTGTTAGAATACAGCAATTGGGCAATTCATATACTGTCTTTCAAATCTTATCATTTGTAGACTTTCTTTTCTCCTGTTTATAATATTTCTGACGATGCTGATCAATACACATAATAATCAATACACATACCTGCACTTAGATGTACAGTACATTGAAAATAATACTTAAAACAAATAACTGCTCTTTGAATTGAACCATGAAACACTCTCCAAGCTGAAGGAAATCTCACCTATTCAAAATGTTTTACCATCCTTAATTAATACCAGTAACATTTTTATGAAACACTTGAAAGATCATGGTTTCGTAGGCATCATAACATATATATCCTCTTTGGAAAGTTTAGGAAGGGACTTGACAATACCAGGCTGGAACTTTCCTTCTTTATGTATTTCTTTTTAAATATATATCTTTATTGTTTGGTAGTCTGGCTCACATTAGTGAAATTCACCAAAACATGGGGGCAGCCCATGAGGTGGAACCTATCGTCCTCTACTTCAGCTAACAACATGCATGAGCTGCATGATCTTGCAATCCAGCAATGCGAGCTGTTTAAGGAGCTTGACAAGCTTTCACTCAGGAAATTCAGTATAAGAAAGTCAGTCTGAGTCATGCTTATTCCCTGCACCTGGCACATAGCTCATCCTGTCTCTTCTCTTCCACTCCCTAAGACGTTTCCCTTACCATGAAAAACTGCAATGATGTCCCCCCACAGTTTATTTCAAGTAAACCCTTTCTTTCCACATAGGTTAAACTTTGACATTGTGCAGACTTTAACAGAAAACATACTACAAAAAGGTTATAGTTGAAGGGTCCCTAAAAATTAACTGAGACAAAAAATTCACAGATCTCACCAATTTTAAAATAATGTTCAAAATGTGTAGGTTTTAGCATGTTGTGAACTGGGCTTTAAAGTGAATGTGCTCGCCACTGGATAGTTAAACTAAAAAAAACAACAAGAAACTCCCCAATAGACAAAAATTGTCTAAACTAAAGTGTCATCTCCTACCAGGGAAATGATTCACAGCCATTCATTTTTTACTACTGTAGGTTGTTTTTTTCCAAGTGGAACAATGCATCCAATCAGACACTTATTCAGTCACAAAAGGCTGAACTTTGCATGTCATACTTTGTGCGGTTTGTTGCAAACTCAACCACTAAGCACAGAAAAGATGAGTCACCATTAATGCATTTTGTGTCCTCATCTTCATAGGAGCTAATAAAAAGTCTAAATCTTATAACATTTGGGGAGGAGCTCACTGAGTACTCACCTGGGTTTCTGTGACAGTTTTACCCAGCCTGATTATTAACAAATACCTAGGTCTAATGACGAGAAGTCACTAGATCACTTTCGTAAAGATGTCAGTGTTGTGTGGTTCAGACGTGAAAAAGGTGTCAGTTGCATTGGGTTTTGATTTGAATTGCAGTAATATTGAAGATTTATAGTTTGCAACAGTTGCTTTTACAGCTTGGCATTTTGCACTGTCACTTTGGATTCGTATCTTAGTGCAGATAAATTTTCTTGGTTACTGTACATAATGAAGTCCACAGCTTTTTATTATTTCTTTGCATTCCCTGTAACCACAGGATAACTCTCTGTGATTTGTCAAGATGAACTATACTGTATTTTACTTAGGATTGCCTGAACACAAACTCCCCTGTCAGAGGACTATTTTTACACTTTTAATTTTTCATAATCCATTTTGATTGATTCTTAAACCATCAGTTCTCTGAATTTGTTTTTTTTAAGTTAGGCAAAATGTTTGAAATGCACCGATGCAGCAGCCACAATTAACAATCTGCAAGTTTGAAAAGCAGACTGAACACCCTGTTAATTAAGAGTTTTGCTATTCTTTTCCCCATCATTGGCATGGCAATGAGATAAATAATGAGTAAATATGCTAGAAAGGGACCTAGAGAACATAATTTGTGAACTAAACCGTGCAAGTATAAACATATCAGAATTTAACTTTTTTTTTTGCTGTTGGGAACAATACCTTTTAAAGATGAAAAGCAGTGCAGTTATTAAATTTAATTTGTATTTCACTAGAGACTTTAGTTTAATACTGATTGACCTGTACAACCAAATCAAGTTTCATGTTATTACTAATCATGTCTCCACGTACTGTATATAATAACTGAATTTTTTACATGATTTTTTTTAAACTTCCTCCTTTGAAAAAAGGTGTATATGACAGGAAAATAATAATTCAACTGTTCTAGATTTTATTACAATTTAAAAATAATCTTCCTTACCATTTCAACATATGGCTTCATTTCCCAGAGGTGAATGTTGGTGTTATCGATGATAACAGGAGACTCTCCATTTTCCAAAGCTTCTCTTGCTTAAAGTTTTTAAAAACAAGTCAGGAAGATTATAAAAACATTTAATTATATACTATTAAATATGTAAAATAATTCAAATTTGTTTGACAAAATTGTGATTTTAAACATACCCCTTTTTTGATTCCACTTGTGGGCTGTTTTCAGTAAATGAGCCTTAAACTTATACTTTCCATTTCTATCTCTGAAAAAGTCATCGGTGCTGAATATGGACGCATTGCCATGAGTATTTTTTATTTGTCTTAAAAAGGAAAACAAGATGGAACAGCAAATATTACTGTACGATAAATCTTTACTGCGACACACTAAGTTAAACTGGACTTTCAAGTGTTTATTCTCCGTAATACTTGTACTTAAACGTTCTCTTTTCCACTCATAATGGCGACGAAATAAACTTTTTTTAAATGGTTGGTAATAGCACCTCTTAAAGCAGTTTATTACACAGTGGTAATATTAATAGTTTAGTTTACATAACAAGAAAAATAAAGCGTATTTAATAATATGCTGAATTGAGAAACCTCCAAAATAACTTATTTTTAAAGACAATGGAAAACATCTTCATGTAACATTCTAAACAGAAACAAAATGGAAACAATGAGGCTAGAATTTCAAAAACACGGGAACAGCCAAAAAGCGCCTTAAAGCTTTAGCTCTAATTGAGATTTGTTATTCCAACTTTTTTAAAAAGGGACATTTATTTCCTCTAATGGAATGAAAGAAAACAATCTAGGTTGCGTACTGAGTAAATCAGCTTTATGTAAAATACAATAGTCTGAATTATGGCCACCTGTCTTGTGACAAGAATGTTAACGCGGACTGGATCTCTCACAAAATGATCATGAACTCACTGCTGTTATAGCCACGGTTATGTTTCTTTATACGCGGTTACCTAGCAAGAGTTGACTTTCCCGATCCTGGCAAACCTCTCAAGATATACATCTGTGGTCGAGGACGTCGTCGTCGGCGTCGTCTGCCATTCGACCCCAAATCGAGGTGGTCAAATGCACGAACAAAATCATCGCCCATTGCCACTCTGAGCTATGGTTCATCGGATGTAATTCCTTGCAATTATATCCAGTACGTCTTAAGTTTCGTTTTCCTTGCTGTTACACATCAGATGCGTCAGAATGTATTTTCTGCATCATGTGACCTCTTTGGACAGTAGAATTCAGTACTGCGAAGATCGATCACATTGCAAGTGCTCGGGATGAATAAACCACTTTGCAAACATTAAAAGTCGGTTATCCAAAGGAGGTACTTATCTACATTTTAATGCCGAGCGAACCACGTGTGAAACCCAGCTGCAAAAAAACAAAGGATCTCGGTATAATGTCTTTATCAGAGACAAAATATGGACACCAGGGTTAAAGAGCAAATCAGACAAGATTTCAGAAAATATCTGCACTGCACAAGAATAAACCGATCAACTCCGCTATTGAACCGTTATGCTGTTTTCTCATCTTCTGTAGTGAATACTTTGTCCTGTTTACCGTCACGTTTAAATGGAACTTTTAATATCCTAATGCAACTAAATATTTAAGTCAAAGCCAGTAATTTAACATTTAGAAAACCACCACCAGAAATTACGGTAAGTTAATATAAATCACCCTCAAAAGCCTTTAAAATTACCTTCGGTGCTCCTGGAATTTCCACATCACTGCCTGTTATTTTCAGGAAACAACCAGCAGTTAATTAACCCTTATTTATGGTGGAAGTGTTCTAGACATTTCAGCAGTTGAGATTGGAGTATAGGTGCATTCAAGTATATCAGGAGCTCAGCATAACACTAGCCTGCATCTGAGGGTGCAAGAAAAAAGCCGTTACTCAAAAATCCATCTGGAGCACAAGATTTGGGAAAAGGTTTTGTGGATGAGACCGCGATAGAGCTGTTTGGCCAAAAGTCACTGCCCATGTCCCAGGAAACACAATGAAGTCCCAGTGAAGTGGTCGCAGCATCATGCTGTGATGATTCTTCTCATCAGCAGGGACTGGGAATCTTGTTAGAAGTGGAGAGAAATGCATGGAGTAAAGAACAGGCAAGGGGACTTGTTTCAGTGATGGACACCTACCCCAAAAGACTGCTTTTTAAAGCTGTTTTTGTGGCAAAGGTGGCCCTACCAAATACTGATGTGGCGGGTCTGAATACTTCCAAAATCAGCATTTTGGCAGTATTTTGAATGTAAGATATCTGCTGACAAATAACTAATTTTGTCTTTAGATATTTTCTGTTTGAGCATGAGAGTTTGCAATACAAAATCCAGCAGCATCTGAAAATGTTTCATATGAATACATTTGCAAGGCACTATATCTCAGTGACACTCACTCCTGATCCTGAAGAGTCACATCCCATTGGGTTTTATACTGCAGGCAATTACAATGCTCATATGATCAATTTATTCAAATATAGTCATTAAGAGCCCCTGGACGAATAAAGCCATGGGTGACAGTGATTCCCCTGAACAAGGAGTGTATATCAGTGCTAGTGTTCTTTTGACTTTTTTTTTACAAAACTTTCAATGGAGACTAACTTCGTGTTATCCATGATAAATTGAAACATGTTTAAATGCACCTACTCACAAGCAAGGGAAAGCACACAAAACCCCAAGCACAGCTGAATACAGGAAACCACAGGATTATGAGTTCTACCAGCTCACACAATCAAGGTTAAACGAAGCAGAAGCACATCAATCTATCACAATCCGGATATTGCCACAAAACAAGGCAAGAGAACAAGGTTAGAAAAGCAGAACTCCCACAACTTGAGAAAAGGGGAAGCCTGATCACAGGTAACACAAAAGAAAAATAGCAATGGATTTGTGAGTCCTTCCAGGATAACAGAAGTGAGCCAAGACAGCAGCCAATGAGCATCGCCATACCACCACAAAACCTTGTCCCTGCAGAGGGAAATGGGTTGTGTGGTGCAACAGCAGAAGAAAAGTGAACAAGCATTTTCAGACACACAACATTTCAGTCATACATATAGTCACTTTGCTGTTCTGTATAGAAAATAGGAAACAGACCTGCGTGCTTGCAATGCCTTTATTTTCTCAGAAAAATTGCAATGCGTGGTAATACATGGCAGAGGAACAGCCGTAACACAAGGTGAATCACAGAACATGTATCTGTCCAGCAACAATATGTAAACAGTCATGTTACGGTACAGCACTGCATTTTTAATTTGGCAATCGTTTTTTTGGAAACTAATCCGTGCAATTCTCTCTTTGCTCTTTAGGTCTGATGCTAAAAAATCATATATAAATAATTAAATGAAAATCAGCAAAACAATGGGGTGTCTGTGTAGATGGCTTGTTGTGTTCTAAAATGCTTTAATCTTTCAAAGGCTCTTGTCCAGAGTAACCCAGACAGAGCCAGTTTACTGAAAAATCAGACCAAGTCTTCTGAAGATTGTATGAAACAAAAAATCTCCAATACAAGAAACAAATAAAAGACAAGTGAGTCACTGTGATAAATACTGTATTCCTTAATTTGTTATTTCACAGCGAACACTTCTTTAATATACACATACAATCTTTAAATATACTTGGTGCAACTCATAAGGCTTCTTAAAAAAAATTATGCAAGGTATAATTTGTTTGAAAGAACTGTGTGCAATAAAAGAACAGTGTGCTATTATGCATTTATGCAGGTGCATTTACAACAAGTGATATACTGTGAGACACCCAAGCCATCACCCAGTGTAGTCAAGACTGTAGGAGCTTTTCCTGGAGTGCTCTTTCATCCCCTTGGGCTGAGCGCTCAGTTCGCTCCTCTCCTCAGATCCATCTTGAATCTCTTCACTGATGAGCCACTTTCATGCTCCTGAAAAAAGCACAAAGCCCAATACTTCCACCATTCACTGTGTGAACAATTCATGTGTCACCCCAACTCCCTTAAGAAGATGGTGATTAACAGTGGAGATTTATCCCTTATACTGCATGCAACTCATACAGTATATTCTAAAAGCTACAGGAAGAAACTCTTCTTTTATCCTATCCTGCTAAGAACAGGTTTTGATTTTTTTTTGCTGAAAACATCTGCCTGCTCAGTGCTAACGTCTTTGACCATTTTATCGATACCTTGGTTAGACATACACTGTACATGGGCAGGCCCTCCGAGAGCTCAGATGAGGTGATGATGAGCTCACATTGTGAGGCCCCCTCATTGTTTGGGAAGAGGGGTAAACAATATTTTAATGTCAAGAACAGCATGATGGGAAGATTAAGGCAGGCATTTTGAAACGCCTAAAGAAGAGTAGATTCAGCAGTGAAAGGGGGACGTTTTTCCACAGCCGTGGACTTCAGTCAAACATCGCAGTATATGGTAAAAGTTCCAAATTCGACTCAAGTCGGGAAACAGCCAAAGGGTTAAAGTGGACGACCACGCACCCTTGGCTGAGGTGAGGCCCGGGCCCAATGGCCCTGCTGGCCCCCCCTCTTGTAGGGCCTGTACATGGGAGCTCATTACGCACCAGTCATAGAAAATTGCTATTGAGACATTCACACATGCATGCTTTGTTCTTCTGCATCTTTGTTCCCTTGTTATATAGATTCATAGCTACAGTACATAGATTCTCATACTAAATAGCTATTATGTGCTGTTTGCACAAGTTAAACAGATAATGAGGAAACCCTGAATGTGTATTTTACTATTCGAGTTTAAAAGATTAAAAGCAAAAAAGGCTAAAGAAGTACAGGCAAGTATACTGGAAGGTAATGAGCAGGATTAAAATGGGGAAAAAAATCAAAAATAAAAAATACCTGTCTGGAAGTTGTCACTTTGTAACGGTATATTTCCGTCTTTCCTAAAACACAAACAACAGATAGGTAATTGAATACAATTTTTTTTTCATATTTTTGCTGTTCATATTTTGCTTATGATATGTGTCAAACAGTCAAACAGAAGGTGAGATGTTTATTCAGTTTTGCTTTCAGAGTATGAATGGAATTTATTTTGACAATAGGTACTTTCTGACATGACTGTGTAATAATTCTGCTTAAACATGACATCTTCAGTTTACAGTCTGAAATGAAAAGTCCTTTTAAAATGTAGCCCTTTTCTTTAATCTACATTATACGTTCATTAATAATGACATACCTCTAATGTTTTCTTCCACTGTAAATGAATCATCTGTGACAATTTCCAATCCAAAGGCACAATATAATCTTCAGGCAGCAAGGAATCTGTATTTACATATACATAAAGTCCAATTATAGTTTGCAGAATGTATTTAGCAAAAGTATCTTCACTTGTGGAGAATTTATCCAGTATTATATTCTCACACATAAACTTAACCCAGATTAGTATCGATTTGTGTTTTAAAAGGGGAATTCCACATCTTGAGAGAAATACCCGTCATTTGAAATGGTATCACTTTTATAACTATTTTTTAATACTATTACTTTACTAACAATAACCCATACAAGTTGTTTCATCTATGGTTAGCTAGTTAATGCTTTATTCTGTGCTCTTGTGCAGTCCCAGGAAGAAAGCTTACATGAACATAGCTACAGGAGTAGGGGGAAAATGAAGTAAATAATATGATTTAGAAACAGGGGAAGAAATAAATGACACTTTTCCCTTATCCAGGTTCTGTTTACCAGTTGTTGTTGGAAGTCTTTAGATATTATGGGGATAACAGTTAGACTAGACATTTCTCTAGATGAATAGGTATCTTGCATCTATTGCAATACAAAGTAAAACATTTCCTCTAGATGAAATGGAAAGGGGGACCAACGTTTCTTCACAAAACCAAGATGCAGAGGTCATATGATTATGCTGACTTCTGACAAACCACTGACAGGCTGCCCATAGTGAAGATGCTTAATCACAGCAGGCTTGTGATATCTGCCCAGTGTGGTTTCACGCCAGTAAGAACAGAAAGCCTCAATTCACTGCCATCTCAAAACATTAATTTGCTGCAAATTTGCTGACACTACCCAGTCCCATTTAATGCGATATTTTTTTTTATCAATTAGGTTTTTATCAATGTCATTACCAAACTTTGAATTTTAAATTGGGAAAATCCAAAGATAAATTTACACATTTAACAGTTATCCTTGTATTCGAGAACTAGTTGGTTCAATGGCCCCTACAGAAGAAAAACTGCAGAATGCTGCAGACTTACCCAGCTCCACACCAATGGGTCCAAACAATTCCTCGAGCTGCAAAGCCAGCTTCAGTGACAAACAGATTCCTAGCAATCCTCCCGAGGTGGAGGCAGCTCTCTGGCGTTCACTGTGTCCAAATGTGTCGTGTTCAGAATCTCTTTCTGCTGTTCCAAAACACGGATCACCTGGGACTGCAGGTTCACACATCTCCTTAGAAGAAGATTCGAAAACTGAGGATAAAACGTCTGGCTCGCCTGGAGCCAAGTCTGAAGATGCGTCCGTTTTTCTTATTCCCTCAGTGTCTCTGTAATCAAAGTGGATCTCATCATAAACGTTCTGAGAAGCTGCAGTCCTATTCTCTTTGACCGACTGACAACGCTCTGTGCTTTCTGCAAGAGATCCTGCAGACTGTGCTGTGAAATCCTCTTCCCCATCTTTAACGCAGATGGTATCGTGGTTTTCACCTGCTGTTGGATGTATGCCTCGACAGATCTCACTCCCTCCTGTAAATCTGCTTCTCACCTGGAGTTTGGCTATAGGTATTTGCGATTGACGTTTTTGTTCCCCATCTTCAAAATGGGGATTTTCTTCTGCATCAATCCCCCTGCAGATGGTGTTCCTCTCCTGTGCGAAATGAAACATTGGAGCAATATTGTAAGGCCGCCTGAATTTCTGTAGAGCTGAAGCTCTTGCATTGATCATCTTATTGCTTCTCCTTTGCTCTGACGCCACTGTAGAATGATCATCTCCTTGTGAATGGCAAGGCTTCTCTTCCTGTACTTGTGTATGTGAGCATTCTTTTATGTGCAACTGAGCACAGTCATTGTTTGAGGATATGGCTTCCCGCAATGTATAATCTTCAGAGCTGTCTGGGTGTTTTTCAGAATGGACAACTCCTTTGGTCTTTGGGTGCGCAGAAGCATTTGTAGCCGATGAATCTTCATGACACATATCAGACAAAATAAATTGCTCCAGTTTTTTGGATTTTTTCAAAACTGCTACTCTGTCTCTTTCATTTTGAATGCCAGTGCAACCACTGCAATGTTTCGTAAAAGGCACTTCTGCGGCAAAGCTGACCTTGTCTTGTTTGGTATAAGAACCTGAACCTTTGGTTTCATTTTCTTCAAAAGTTTTGAATTCGTTATCCTGATTCATGCTTGTTGAAGTCCATTTAAAATCGCTTTTATGAACCGTATCATGATCTTCTGCCTTTGACTCTTCTATGACGGCATTATTCCCAGTAGAATTGCCACGTCTTTTGTCAGCTTCTTCTGAATTTTGTGCTACAGGTTTCCCAAAATAGCTGTACAGTTTTGCAAAGATTCGATCAAGGCTCCATGAAAAATATCGGTCTTTAGCATAGCTTTCCTCCGTGGCCATCTGTGCAGTGTTAGGATCATGACATACAGCACTGCTTTGTACTCCCTGGCTGTTAAAGTTTACATGGGGTACTTCACAAGACAGTTCTACAAGTGCGGCACCCCCTGAAGGTTCACCACTAGTAGCGAGTAACCCTTCTTCTTCAGAACTGGCAGAGGCTGAGCTGCTGTGGGTCCTTCTCCGTAGCCCCACTTCTGAGCCGGCAGCGATTTCCGATTTCCGCTGCCCTTTCCGTTTGGGATTTCTTCTTCTTCTCCTAGACCTCGGTTTTTGCACTCTATTCCTACAGACAAGAAAATAAGTGAACGTTAACCCCTCAGTCCTGAAATTAAAGCAGCCTGCACACGTCTGGACCAGATAACTTCTCTGCCAATAAGAAATTACAAATATAGCCCATGGATGGCAGATTTATGTGCCCAAAATCTCAATTTCTAGCTTGAGCAGATTGTTGATTGGAGGGTGGGTTCTATATGTATCCCCGTGGGATTCAGTTATTTTTTTTGGGGGGAGGTAGTAAGAGTGTCCTAGAATTCCATCAGCAGTGGCAGCAGCTAATAATTTTACAAATCAAAGATTACATTTGTATGGTTATCTGTAGTCACATCTTTATAGCAAATAATGCAGCTTAATTCATGGGACTACAAAGCCACGCCCACATCAAGGGTCTCCCACCCTGGCCTGAGAGACACCCAATCCAGCAGGTTTTATAGGTGACCATAAAACTCTCAACTTCTTAAGGCTTGGAACAATTTGTGATTAAGCAGATATTTAGAGAGAATTTAAAGTATCGGATACCAAAATCATAATACTCTTCAGTCCTAAAGGACCTATTCATCCAATTAAGGATGAGGTCTCTTAATTGAATAACTACTTGAGTGTTCCCCATCTTTACAAATTAGTGATTAAAAGACTAACTGGAGTGGGATAATCCCTATGAACTTTTCTTATTTACATTAATAACAAACATCGTGTCTAATAAACCAGGTGAATCTTAAACAGTCTGCTAAAATGTTACCAACTTAAAGTCATTGACATTGTCAAAGTCACAATTGACTGTTTTTCTGTTATTTCTACATTCCAGACATGTTAATGTAGATTAGTCTTTTTAAAAACCTTTCCATTGCATTCCTCCTATGAAAACAAAGGATATATATATATTTTACCACAGTCATATAAACGACCTATTTCTAAACAAAATTAAACATAAAAATCATGCAAAACATTTTAAAATAGGTTTTCGGTATGATTTGTACAAGCTAATGAAATTTTCAGACAGCATTCCTGTTTGTTCACACGAGCTGGTTACCACAGGAGACTTGGGTAAGTTCTCGCCCACTGGCATTATTAATTAAACAAAAAGTAAATGCAGTTAAACTGGTGTTTAAATAAAACAATTCATCCGACCAAGTGATGAAAGAAACTGTCGAAACCTGATAGGTGCATTCAAAGCCTAGATACTACCTACTCCTTCCACATACCAATTATTTCTGTGCAAGGTCTTATTCTTTGAACACACTCTAAATGTTGTCCAGTAAATGCCCCTAAAGAGAGTGCAGAACAGTATTCTTGTCTTGTAAGCCCATCTCTATTACCACTGAGCTCCCTTACAAATAAGATGAATATACAAACCTTGGTAGCATGTAGGTGGCTGTATCAGGAGATATGTACTGCAGCTCCATGTCTTGCCGTGCAATAGAGTCTTATCAAACTGTGCTTTTGTCTTATTTATTCTTGTAATGTTGTGTAACATTTTGCAATACACAATTATAAAAACAATACATTTTAAAGTTAGTATGTGAATCCATTCAAGTGTGGTCTGTTGTAAAAGTTCCTGTTGCAATAAATATTTACACAGGACATCCAGGAAACTTGTAATATTGTGAAAAACTAAACAAAATACAAACTGAAGAAATTGTTTTACCATTTTTACTTGGGGAAAAAATTAAAATAGGTTACAATGTAAAAGAGAGCAAATTACTGCAACTGGAGCCCTTAAAGAGGTTCTACTTAGAAGATCAAGTTGAAAATCTATAGTTCTTAACATTTGCGGTGTAAAACTCCTGTAAGGGAATTTACTTCCTAAAAGTACTAATACGCTTTTAACAGTTACTACAATCCGGAAACATTGTAAATAAAAAAAAAACTGAAAAGACAAAAACATTCAGAATGACTACAAAAGATTACAGAGCTCCTCTTGACAGCTAATATTTACAATTATAACATCCGTCAAGTTTGTGACACTAATATTCAGAAGTTCAAACAATAAATAAAATGTTTTGTAAAGCTACCACAGTAACAGTATTTTTAAATTGCAAATATTCTTCCTGAGAGAAATATGAACTAAATGTTTTTGATTAACATAAAAACCCAAATCAAAAAATACAAATTTGCGTTTCACTACTGCACTAGCAGACATCCACAGCTTCATTCCACCTACATTATAAAAAGAAAAAAATCATATCTAATCCCAAATACACACAGAGAAACTTTAAGAATGAAGATTTGTTTTAAATTTACTATGAGTTGTAAGTGTTAAGGGAAAACAGGATATATACTTCAATTGAAATTTAAATCTTATTATTTGATGTTTAATTTTAAATTACATAAAACACAGAATGCCATGTACAAAAGAGATTTCCATTACACAATAAAATACTACTGGTTATGAATATTCTAAGTAGATTGTATCTGTTGATCTTCTTTGATTCTGAGGATTGTGCTTCTTTTTCAGTCTTCAACCCATTATAAACAGCTAGTATAGTACTCGAGTACAGATCACCTCCTATAGGATATTTCTCTACATTTATCACCAACCCCAAGGACAAGGAAGTGTTGTGACACCCAGATACAAAACCTTCCATTACAGCTACAGAAAATACAAAAAAAGCAGTTTATTTTGACACCGAACAAAAACATCTGTTAGCAAAGTCAAGAAATAAGCATTCCTGGTTAAAAAAACACATTCCAACCAGAGTGAATATCCTAGTGGACATGACTCTGATTGTTTAAATCCTGTCAAACATTAGCGAGACTGAAAAAACCTGAAAATTAAGTAAAAGAAATCTGCACTGCCATCAGAACACTCGTAATAAGTCAAAGTGTGAGCATCTGATCACACATCATGCCACCTGATTCAAGGCAGGGAGAACGTGGTCTATAACTGTAGATGTAGTATTAAATTTGACATACACCAGATTTATTTTAGTTAGTCTTAGAACTGATTTGACAAACGATTTTAAGTTTGGCAAGTACCCAAAAGGTAAATATCACCATGCTTTCCTAGAAGTAGATTTTTTGTTATAAAGCAGGTACTAGAACAAAAACATGCAAAATGTAACAGGTAGTAAAGTGAATAATCAAGCTCCATATATATATGACGGCACGGATTAAAATGCAAAGCCTGGTGGGACAGAGTCAACAAAACAGGACTGTGATCCCTAAGCTGACCTACTCTGCTGGAAAAGAATGAGGCATTCTCTCAGATGACTACTTTGATGTGGTCTGCTATTGGTTCTGCTCTTCAAATGAAAAAAAACAACAACTTTGCAATATTCAAACTCAGGAATACAGTATGTGATTGAAGGAATCATGGAGGAGGTAAGTGGGTAAATTACACCTCCTCACAGAATGTTAATCTTTATTAATATTTCACACAGAAGAATAGTCCTTCTCCAAGGAGAGAGTAAGTAAGGAAACTTTTACTATTTACTAAACTCTTAATATTTTTAAAGTCGTAAACGAACACAGGTGTTAACAGCACAATAATGGTGGAATCCTTCAGAAGAACTATCTTTAGTGCCGTTTCAGTTCAAGATTTCCCAACTAAGTCGTCAGCAATGCTGAAATCAACTGACCAGTAGACTGATTATTCTTAGTGGGGGGGGGAATAAAATACACATCAAAATGTTAAAAAAATTCAAGCTGTAAAACTGATGTTCAAGTCTCCAGGACAACTACAGCTCATTTTTAAAACACCAACTACAGATTTATGCTGTTCCACATTTAAAGTGTCTTGAATTCTGCACTTAAACTGCAGTACTGTATGAATGTGTCCATTCTGCTCTGGAGGTACTGTATTGCTGTACATATATACAAAAAGATAAATATCAAACCTTGCAGTAATATATACATATAAAACTTGAGCTTGACAAACCCTGAAATATTTTTTTGCAAATAAAACAATAGGAATATCTTTTGTATCCACAGCAGAACGGGATCTACGACAAAAAATAGTGCAAATTTATATTGTTCTTCTAAAAAATTCTCTTTAGTATTAAGTCTAAGTACTGAAAATAAAAACAAATACTTACAGAGTGGTGTATTAAAATACTGGAAGTTCATAAAATTAAAATGTGTTTTAACCATCCAGATGTAAAAAATGTAACATTTTCTTAAATTTGCATTACAAAATACATTTTCAAAAATATTTCTGCTTGTGTTAGGATTTCGAATGCAGTATTACTTTAAAGGACATGTGTCCACTGTCTTTCATAGAGACATTTACAACTTTTTCTCCCATTTCTTGAATTCCACAGCTGCCCAAGAGACTAGTACATATTTCAACACAGGACTGACAGACTATAAAGGAAATTGCAGCAATGGAAGAAAACATGAAAAGGACACCTCCGTGAACAGACTCATATGAGTATTGCTTAGAAATGTCAAGATGTTTGGTTAAAATGGTTAAAATATAATCACACTGTTAAATGGATCTTCACCAGCGCAGAAGTGAAAATACTTTTTGGAGGGGGTATAGCAACAAAGAATAGAAAAGATCACCACGAAAATCCACTGGTTACTGAAAGATGGATCTCAGCTGTATGTGTTAGGCTGTATGTGTTTGTGCTCATGTGATAAGAAACACGTCAGGGCTCTCAGGGGTCTGCTGTGCCACCCCACCTCTGTCTGTGATGCGATGAGGTTTTATGAGTGGGCTCCTGCGAGTTCAGTACAATATCTACAGACACGGGCCGTTCGAATCGCTCCAGCATATGCGAAATCTTCTCTCCGGGCACTCCGTGCTTGTTCCTCCTGCAGAGGAAGAAGAATGAAGTCAGACACTGTATGGAGTGCGCTGAATCCTCACCAGCCCATCACGCTTCAATCCGTCAAGTCACTAGATATAGATAGATAGATAAGACTTTATTAATCCTGTAGGGAAATTGATGTGTTACAGCAGTCCAGCCCAGGACAAACAAAAACAGACATCAGAATAGTTATAAAACAAAAGACAACAAAATAAATATAAAAATAAATACATAAAAAATAAATACACAGGTGTGTGCAAAATGTGATTATCATAGTCACTGTAAAAACAATAAAATATGTGCAAAGTGTGCATAGGTTTATACAGACTGATTGTCCAAATCCATAGACAGCAAATGAAGGGCTAACAGTCCTACCCTAGGCCAGCATTATACACCCTGACAGCCGCCGGGAGGAAAGACCTGCGGAAACGTTCCCTTGAACACCGTAGCTGGAGCAGTCTGTTGCCAAAAGTGCTCCGCTGCCCAGTAACAGATCACAAGTGAGTACCCTTCAAAAGCTCTTGGACAAAACACCACCAACCAAAACAAAATAAAACTTCAATAACTTCTTACTCTTTCATAGAAATCAATTTCTGATTGAAGCAAAGAGTGTCTAAAGATCTGAATTCCTTCAAAACCTGAAATGAATGAGAATTTAAAGGCATGCTTTCAATTAATTGACAGCTGCATATTTTTCTGTGAGTTGAAGGATTGCATTTACTATTATGGACATTTATTCCTTCCATGGCTGTTGTAGCACTCAAATTAGTACATTAGTAATAAAATCCTCAAATGTGACCATCTGCAGTTGCAAAGGCAGATGAACAACTGAAACTAATTTCAATCTGAAAATAGGAAGTTCAATTAAGATTACAAGCTATCTTCAGAAAGGGGACCAACAATGGGTTGCATTGGGTAACATTACTTACTTTTCCAGCTCCAAAGGATCTGATTTCCAACTTGTATCTGGTTCCTGAAATTCTACTCTGTACCCTCTTTCCAATGCCTGCAAAAAGAATGACTGTCAATCATCTAAAAGAGAGAAAAAATGATTCTGCAAGTCTGTCTTTTCTTACAGTGGTCTGATGTATAAAATCTACCCAACACTTGCGAATACATTGACGAGGCTTGTCACAGCTTAAAAACACCTCGAGCAATAAGAAAAGCTTACCAGTTCCACATACGGCTTCATTTCCCAAGCTTGTAAGTTAGTATTATCTATTATTACAGGTGAACGGCCTTGATCCAGAGCTTCTCTAGCTGCAATGATACAAAATGATACATTTGGATTTAGCAGCCAGCACTTGCTCATATCTGCAAAGAGTGCTAGGGACATTTGAAGGTGAAGAGATTGTAAAATGTAAGATGTTTCTATTAATTTAAAAAAAAATAGCTGTAAATAAAATGAATGCCAGTTATTTCAGAAACATTTGATCCTTGTACTATGCAGACTTTATGTCACCACTAACTGTAAAACCTGTTTACAAACAGTTATGCAACACTGACGCAAAGTCTCGGTCCACAGCATCAGCAGAAGATACGTGCTAGCTTGCGGTTTAAAAAGCACAGATTCTGGAGGTCACATATGCAAGGGCACAAATGCCATTTCTTCAGAAGACAAACTGACTGTGCAAACTTGGAAAGACTTCATAAAGCAGAAACCAGATGTTTATTCATGTCAAGTGCGATGCCTGCAGTTAGATCCTATACCTCTGTTGTGATTCCAGTCGTGGGCTTCCCCGAGTAAGGCAGAGTCATAAGTGTATCCCTTCTCCTTACTGAAATAGTCATCTGTGCTTAAAACAATCCCGTCAGGACCAGAAGACAGCAGCTCCCTGCAAAGTAGGAACACAATGTGTCAGGACTTAAAAAATGAATTGACGCCGATTAGAATCATTAATCTCTTACCCCAGTCTTCTTATGCTATAGTCTTGCAAACCCAACTTCAAATACAAGTATGAAGCTTCTTTTAAAATATTATGATCAAGTGCTGCTAAACATGTCAACTCCAGTCCATTCCAGTGCAGTACCTTAGCGCAACCAGTGCCAGCAATTCCAAATGAAAGAGGTGGAGCTAACACATGATACAACAGAGTGGACGGGAAGAGCTGAATCAACAGTGAATCATGAATCGGTGGTTCCAAGTGAAAACTACGCAGAGCTGTTTTTAAAACTGAACATTAGGCACTTCTTTATGCAAAGTTAAAGCCCTGGCTTGTTTCAAAAAGCAGTTGGAGAAGCATGTTTCAAAGGGCAAAGGGCCTCTTCTTCTGTGTAATTCTTGTAAGCCCACTGCAGAGGCATGAATCAAGACAGCACACAACCATCAACACACTTTTTGCAATATACATTAGCACGAACAATAAACAGCCATTATCTGATAACTAGTTTCCCAATGCTTGTCTATCTCTTTTAGTTACTTCTGGTAATTCAGAAATGAGGATCAATACAAACAATTTAGCAAAAGCCCATCTCAATACCACTACGACACCTGAAACAATCCCGTTTCCTTTTCTTTTTTATCAGTGAGAAATATCACTCCCGCCCCACTCTCTCCAAGTACTCACTGTGCTCGTGTTGATTTCCCAGATCCAGGAAGGCCCCTCATCAGAATCAAAACGGGGGATGACTCGGAGTGCCCATCGTATTCCGGGCCTGGGTATCTTTCCTCCTGACGCTGGCCGGACTGGAAGCCATCAGAGGCTCCAGGTTCAGGAGGATGAGACCACGCTTCTTCTCCACAATACGAGAAGCCATTGCCATTGCTGCTGGGGTAGTTCCTGTACCCATGAGGACGGCAGGCACTACCAACGAACCTCTGGGAACCATCATAATAGACATCCTGGCCATCATATACGGGACAGCCAGAAGCCGAGGGGAACTCCCCACCCTCCCACTGCCAAGAGCCGTCATTCCGAGAATAGTCATAGTAGTTCATAGGCGATGTATAACCTGGGGGGTAGAAAGGCCCAGGAGGCTGAGGGGGGAAGTTTGGAGGGCCGCAATAAGGCGACTTCTGAAATCTTGGATAAAGGGGGCCCTGAGGAACAATGAACAACGGGGCCTGTTCCCACTGAGGCTGGTGATAAGGAGGCTCTGGGCTGTCCCAGCTGGGAAACCGACCAGGCCCATAATCATTAGGTCTGTATCTCTGGTCTTGCCACTGGTCCCGATACGGACGAGACCGACGGTGCGCGCTGGGTTTGTGGTTCTTTTGAGCGTTCGGCTGGCCGTCTGCCCTGGGCCCTCTCTGGCGTTGCCGTCTTCTGGAGCTACCGTCAGAGGCGCGCACATCCTCACTGGTGCTGGAATCGCCAGGTTCAATCTGCTCCAGCTCTCGGTAGAACTCGCTCAGCTTGTCCTCAAAGTCCGTCTTCGGTGCATCATATTCACTTCGGCACTTGGGGCCAATAAAGGCAGTGCTACTCGTACCGCACTTGCCCGGGAGGGTAACGCGTCGATCTGAGGCAGAGGTTTCACTGACAGGCCCTGACGCCTCCCCACTTACATTTTCAATAGCTGCCATGTCCCCTGTGAGCCCCTCAGGATCGTGCTCCTCTTTGATTTCACCCTCTGGGGAGCTGACATCTGTGCTACCGCGGGCCCCACTGCCCTCTGTAACCCAGCTCGAAACCCCATCTTCTGCCTCCACGACCTCCTGCAACTCATCGCCTTCAGTGGTCGAGGTGCCCAAAGCCTCATCCTCCTGGGATTCCTCGGTGGGAGAGAAATCGAGAAGCCCCTGGCTTAGACCCTCTACATCAAGATCGCGTCTGAGGTTTTGCGCCTCCGGCTCGGGATCTGCGTCTGCCGATTTAAGCTTTTTCAGGGAAGGCTCCTTCGGTTCTCTGTCATCATGCTCCGAAGGGGAAACACTGTCATCATTGTTAGGCATCTGTGGAACAAGCAAGAGAAATCAGGACCGGAAAAGGGCAAACCTGACAACCACAAAATAGTGTCTTATCATTTCTCAATAACAGCAGTATACATCGATAAAAAACGATACGAAGCTCAAAAAGGGGCAGGCACTAAAGGTGCGATAAAAATAACAAACTGCAAGATAAATCATGTAGCTACAAATCTCCCCAGATGCACTCCTAAATAAAATCTGAAGCAACGGACTGACTTGCAAAACGTTCTTGTTTGCAATCTACTAAAATGCACACCACAAGCAGGACAAGCAAGAGCCTTCTAAGCGGAGTACGTTTGTAATGTTTCGTTAATAGTTCAAGTAGGTAGCTGCGTCAGCATGCGTAGGCTGCAAAGGAACAAGTAAAGGTTTATTCCATGCTGAAAAGAGAAGAAAGGAAACAAGGGCTGTGGCGCCTTCTTCGGGTGTCAAACCTTTAGAAGGCTCCACAGCCGAAACGCTGTTTCCTTCTCTTTTCAGCATGGAATAAACCCTTACTTGTTCCATATTTCGTTAATGCCCATCATCCAGCCTTTTGCAACGCCATCATGTAAAATACAACTCGTCCAGGTGCAATTCATCGTGTGAAGGTGACTTACAAGCGAAACAGTACAACCCGACTGAGCAGACACACATTTCAATCTATATGTACTGATGCAGAAATAAATGTGAACCATTAAACGCTTAGTCACAAAAATAAATGACTATTTCTGCTTGGGAATTTCAACCGGGCTAGAAAATGATGATGCGCGCTAAATTCTCCTAGAAAACGATCAAATATTTTTTAGCAATAAAGTTTAACCGTTGATAATTCGAGCTTTTTTCATGGATAGAAACAAGACCAAGTTGTGGTGGATTTCAGAATAATTAGGCCAAAAATATACAAACAAAATACTTAAAACGACAGCAGTGGAGTTCATACACATGTCGTTATCTAACTTTTCAGTACTCTGCTCTTAACCGAGTCATTCAGCGCAACAGCCACCGCAGCGATTCCACATCGTCATCCTGTCTATCGATCATTTTTACTTTCCTATTCACCGTCAGATATTTCAGATATTTTAGTTTGACATATAAAGAGAAAAAACACACTAAACTTTCAACAGTTGCCGTATTGCGAATTTCTGGCCTATCAAGACGTTACCTAAACGACTATCGCTCTTAGTAAGTTAAATAAACTCGCTATTTCACACGCAGTAAGCTTTTAAAGACTGCACGTTGGGTTAAATGTGGGGTTTTTTTTAAATCCATACTTACCCTATATTACGCTGAAAAAACGGGACCATTACCATTCCCACATTACTCAATCGTTTTACAAGGCTATATCACGCCGAGCAGCCATTTTCCATAACAGGAAATACCTCTACGTCACTGGCGAAGTGTACACTGGGAATTGTAGTTTGCAAAGGTTCATCAACAATAATGACGTTGGCAACTGAGATTAACCTGGAAGTAGCTGAATGTCTTCCGCTGTATTGCGTTTTGTAGCATACTGATTATGCTATATTCACCGACTGAACGCGAAAATAAGACGTTCATTACTTGTAAAATTAAATTTTCAAATAAATCTGTTTTTATCTTGAACTAAATCTCAAGCAAAAATCTATTCCATATAAGATTAAGAAATTGCCATCCTATAAAGCAAGTATTTTTTTTTTAAATTGACTAAAAAAAGCGACAATTATACAAAAATGGACATCATAATATAAATCCCACTGTATGGGCATATAATATTAACAAAACATAATTAGACTAACTTAAAAATAATTAAGCAGGGATTATACCTGGCACAGGTTTATTTATTTGGGAATAGAAAACCAAAGAAGAACTTCACAGAACACATGACATTTAATGTGAAATAAACCAGAAACTATTCAGGGAGCACAATACACACAGAACTGTGAAGTATGTGGATTAAAAGCAGCAGTGGCTTGACTGTGCTGCCCTCTTCTGTGGAGCCTCCTGCATGCTAGTCTCTTTTTGGCCTTATGTTGTTCCCACGGCCGCGTCCAAGTCCATTTTGAAGAAAAAAGGCGCCGCTCTTCGCTCCAGTCGCGTCGTTCCCCTGGTCCAGTCTCTTTGGTTCCCCCAGCGCCTCGTTCTCACAGGGCGTCTTTCCCTTCCCCCTCGCCTCTGGCGTCGTCCCCCAAGCCGGCAAGCAGGTCCTGGGTGTTGATCTGCGCCAGCTCCTCGTCCTTCACCCACTCGCTCCCTGCCTCCGGCGCCGGGCCTGGACTTCGGCACTGCTCTTTCCCCCTCGCCGCCGCCAGGGGGCTCGCGCACCTCCTCGGGGGCTGGAAGGTCTTGTTCACACAGGGGCTCCTCAGTGGGGCAAGCGGGGGAGGGGACGGGATTCGGGACAGATAGATTAGGCCCCTCTTCCTCTTCAAGCTTTTAGGGCCCTTGTCGTCCGAGCGGCCAGCGTGCAGGGGTGGTTTGCCACATGTGGGAGTCAGGTGCTCAAATGCACAGAGCGACTGCTGTGGAGATCTTCCCGGGACCTGTGGAGAAGGTAAAAGTAGACTTAAAGGAACAAAACTACCAGCGAAATTACCAACTCTGGATTTTAATAATGTAGTTACTTTCCTCTGAAAACTACTGAAGAGACAATGGTTGAGAAAATCCTGAAAAATTCAGTAAACATAACTGAATTCTTATTTGACATCAATTAAAAGGCCTTAATTAACTTTCTCTACCCATTTGAATTGTTTTGAACCTAATTAAGCTTTTGTTTTGCTTAAATGAAACTAATCATCAAGGAACAAAAATTACTAACAAACTTGCAAAGAAAAGCCTTTACACAGAAGGGATTGGGTAAACTTTCGTCATCTTGTTTTCACTCTGAAATGGAGAAGACTGAAGCGATACATATATGACCCTATAAACATCACTCAACTATCACATAAGAAAGCAGTGCTTACAAGATTGCTGCTCTCCCGTTGTACATCGGGCTTCATAATGGGCGTTTTGGGGATGGAACTGAGGTCTTTTAGCGACTGACATGGGAAGTCTTCTTTGATTAACTTGCTGAGCTTCTCTTCAGCGGCCTCAAAAAAGCATTCAATACCCTGTTTTAAAGGAAAGAATAAAGCAGCGACGGTGATTTTAGCAGTTAAAATCAGAAAAGCAGCACATTCAGTAGCTTCTAAGACATCCTCATCATGGTCTTGTGCACACCCTTAAAGTTACACAACACTAAAGAACTCCAGGATCCAGATGTCGCCAGCCAGCTGTGATTGGTACTACTGGTATTCCTCAAGCAGAGGCACACAACTAGCAGAGTGCTGTCAGGGTGGGGTTGGATTTGCTTGGCCTATGTCATCTTATTTTTGCTGGTGAATTAAAAAAAAAAGTTATTTCTTAATACTGATTATTGGTTTTGCAGGGATTTTATTTGCAGGGATAAAAATAGTTACTTCTTAATATTAATGCTTATTTTGCTCATTCCCTCCATTGAAGCCTGTTACAGTTTTATGTTTAGGCATTCATTCATTGCTCTAGCTTCCCTCCCTCTCCAATGGTGTTTCTTCTTCCGTTTTTCAGGACTGAAACTAAGGCATCTGGCAGAACGAAGCAAGCATGATTAGCAATTCCAGCTGGCACGACAGCGATCCATGCCACAGACGTTTGGCTAGTTTTACCTGGGCCGCGCTCCTTAGCAGGGTGCAAGCCCTTTGCAGATGCGCTTCTTTAGGGTTTGCGGAGAAGACTGAAAGCTCTGCAGCATAGGCAGTGGGGACAGCTGCAGCTGGGCTGGGTCGCGCTTGCACGTTGCTCACTGCAAGCAGGGCGCGTGGCTGTACAATGTCCTCCAATGCCAGCTGGCTCAGGCCGGCCCAGCACTTCACCGCCACAAAGTCCCGGTTCTCATTGACCAAGTACACCACTGGAGCACCACCTAAGCAGAAAGGCGGGGGAAAATAGTTTTCTGATGTTACTAAACCTGTCCTGCTTTGTAGACTGTGTTGTTAGAAAGTCCTGGTATCCAATTCTCTCAAAATATTCATATAAAAGTGTTTTAGCTTGTGATAGGTATATTATACCATCTGTCTCACTTCGCTATTATGCCTGTGTCTCTTTTCTATTGTTTAGTTTAACTCTCCAAACATAATGGGCTCGACCTATGCCAGTTCTCAACGACTAAAGACATGCAAGACATGAGAATGAGCTCCTCTTGTTTGTAAGCACTCAGCCCACCCTGCCTGTTTGGACCTACCTTGCTTTCCTGTAATGGAGATGACATAACCCACCAAATCCACCTCTCCACAAACGGGCTGGAACCGCGGACTCAACAAGCTCTTGAAACTAACGGCCTCTCTGGATGCATACAGCTGACACAGCAATTCCGGGGGTACCTGAAAAAATTGATTTTTTGCTTATTTCTCTGGCAGCTGCGCAGTTACATCCTTTCCTTCAGCAGCTATTCTGGCAGGACACTTCAACACACCGGAGCGTGACAAACCTTTCATTTTCAAAGCTGGGAGATGACACTGGACAGGCGGAGGAAGGTTGGAGGGCAAAAACTGGAACTCTGCCCATTGCCCACCAGTTTGACAGGATGTAAACTGATTCAGTCTAGACAAAGTGCTTGACATTTGCAAGCACACTTACGATGTAACATATGATGATTCTAAAATACAAAAGAAAAGAAAAAAGGCTCAGCAGGTTTCCCTACCTGCAACTGCTCAAACTGTGTTTTCTTCATAGCTGTGAGCTGAACTGCTGCATTGCCGATACGCCTCTTGGTCTCAGATGTTGCCAGCTGGTATATCTTGTACCTGCAGCCTTCTTTCAGCAGGGAACAGACTTCCGTTGACGGGCGCCAGATATTCAAAAAGTAAGCTGGAGAAATGGGCAGAAGAAACAATTATATTATTACAGACCCATGACTTGACACCCAAAACAAATTCAACAAAGCATTCAGTAGACATTGCAATCAACATACAAAAAGATACATATTCCTCAAAAGTGACTTTTTACATCATTTTGGCAATGATGGAAAAACAACAAAAAAATGGGTCTTACCAGTGTTATTTTGCAGATTCTTACAGTCAACAACTAATAATTTCCACACAGGAGTGACATCTCTTTCAGGACAGCTGTTCTCCCTGTCCTGGGCTGACCGTATGGCTTTTTGAAACTCCTCCTGCAGTTTTGTCTGTTTTCTCTCATTCAGAGCCCGTCGGTAGTTGTTCAGTGTCATCAGCTGCTGCTCACTTAAACAAGCCTGTCAAACACAAGGAGCTAAGCCATCAGTTTGGTCATTTAAGAATGTTTTCCATTTGTTTTATTTAATCAGGACCCCAAGTACAATGTTTCTCCTCCTTCAAATGCAAAGCGCCTCAGACTACGATGTAAATGAACCACTAGACACACAGTAGGATAATGTTTAGAACACTGAGTGTTCTAAAAGCTTAGAGATAAAGGCTGAGACTATGTTCATTACATATTGGGGCGGAGCGGTGGCTCTGTGGCTAAGGATCTGCGCCTGTGGCTGGAAGGTTGCCGGTTCAAATCCCGCAGCCGGCAGAGGAATCCTACTCCGTTGGGCTCCTGAGCAAGGCCCTTAACCCCAACTGCTCCAGGAGCGCTGTACAATGGCTGACCCTGCGCTCTGACCCCAGGCTCTCTCCCTATCTGTGTGTCTGTGTGTCTGTGTGTCTCATGGAGAGCAAGCTGGGGTATGCAAAAAGATCATTCCTAATGCAAGAAATTGTAAAGGGTTAATAAAGTAATGCTGTTTGTTATATCCCCAATATGTTTCTACATATCTATATACAGTACTGTAGTTTGTAAAGGAACAAGTAAAAGTTTATTCCGCTGAAAGGAGAAGAAGGCTCCACACCCGAAGAAGGCTCCACAACTGAAACATTGCGTTTCCTTTCTTCTCTTTTCAGCATGGAATAAACCTTTACTTGTTCCTTTGCAGCCTACGCATGTTGACGAAGCTACCTACTTAACCTATATAGTTTGTATAGTTATACAACTGTTCAAATTAATTAAAAAAGTGTCAATTTGCTTCCTTACAGTTGCAAATTAAGGTTCAATTTAGAATCATTACCTCAAGGCATACTGGATCACTTTCAGTGGCCTCATAAAGCTCGTCGCCCTCCTGCAGTGCTTGGATCTCCTGATGACTAAACCTCTGCCTTCTGCTCCTGATTTCACTTGTTTCTGCTGCAGTGGAATGAAAAAAATTTCCATAATTTTTTAGCAATCCATTATTCTGTGCTCTCCTCACTCACATTTTAAGGATTTTGAATTATTTAAGTTTCACATTATAAAGTCTGAGGCTCACTGCCCCTCAAAATAAATACACTAGCAAAATTGTTTAGCTAGCCTGGCAGTTACTTCTTTACTGATCTCAGTCACTCACCGTCTCTTTCCTAAAAAAAATAAATAAAGGTACACCTATGAAAAGCAGATAGAACAGAATGCGGACCTGTGCTAATTAAAACAGGAAAATCCATTGTTGTGGCTTGAAAACACTGGACGTAGGGGGAAAAGACTCCAGACCAGTCATTCTACATCTCAGAGGGCTGCAGTCTCCAGTTTCTACGGATACCTTCTCATAATCTCAATGAGTAAAAACCTGGAAACTGGTGCAACAATCCAATTAAAATAATTACCCTTAACAATATAATTATAAATATCACAGAAATTGTTGTTTTCCAGGGTCTGGAATGAATATCAGTGCTTTAGACTTTTTTTACCTTCTTGCTTCTTCTCAAATTCAGACTGAATCTTAGCAAACAAAGCTTCCATGGTTTTCTGCTTGTTTTCATTGTGCCTTCGAGCCTCTCTTTCTTCAGCACGATCACCACGGAACACAAAGACTCCATCTGCCTTCTTTTCCATCCACTGTCAACAGGAAATAAAACTGTGAACACTGCTCTTTTAATTAACCTCTGGCTTTCCGGACAGTCATGGGGATCTGCCAGACTGCTATAGTAGTCCTGTTAGGGAGCTGACAAGGTCTGTACAAACGCAGAGCAGTTGCAAGTCACTTATCCCATTAAGAGATGTTTCCTTAACTTCATACAATAAAAACTCAACGGCTTAATTTAATCTTCATTTGTGAAGATACTGCTCTTAATTGCTTGGGCATCTTAAGAGAGAAAATAGTACTATAGGAACAAATTTCCTGAAAGGTATACATTTTTAAACCTACCTTCATTTAACTAACATACCTGTATCGGGTAAGTTCTGAGCACCACTACATCAACACATCCCACTCTTCCGCCATTACTGAAGAGGGAGGACAGCGGGACGTGGAAGGGACGGGGGTCTCGGTGAAAACCAAGCTTGGTATCCCAGCGGGCTAGTCTAGTGCTGTTGGCACAAATCTGAAATCACGACAGCACAGATGGTTAAATACAATGATTTAATCAAACACGCTGCTAGTTCCTTCTAATAAGGCTTTACAGAAGGAGGGAATAACATTTGCTAATCCATATCGCACTGACAACTAATTTTATCCAAACCTTCAATATTTTTACATGAAAGCCATTGTCTTGTTTGCATCTTTCAGGGATGTTAATTTTAACAATGATTCTGTGAGAGAAAGTGTTTGCAAAGTGTGTGTGGGGGGGTGAATATGGTGAAAAGCTGAATAAAAACAATCATGTCCGCCCAGATAAAAACACAGAACTAAGAAACACTGCATTTTCTCTCTCAGGCCAAAACATTCTGTTGAGTGTCAAAATGCTCTTTGAGCATAGTTTCCCTGGCTCTCCTCTAGGACAACTTCTCTTGAACAACTATTTTACTAGGACAAGTGCTAACACACCTACAAGTGAAATACCTGCAAGCCTTGTTTTAACCTTGAATGGCTACAAATGTACCTAATAATGCTAGCAGGAAGATGTTGTCCTCACCCACTCACCTTCAGCATGAGGGCCTCAGGTGCCTCCAGGGGCGAGCAGGCGTCCTGACAGCCTATCAGATCAGCTCCATGAGTCACGATTTTGCCACCGACAGCGAGTCTTCCTTTCCGCAGCATGGCTGTGAGCGGGGCGTCTAGCAAGGCCTTAATGGCGTACCACCCATCGGTGACTTCAATGACCCCCACCGGCCCGTCTGTCTTGGCCTCGGCGTACGGCAGGGCTTTGTTTCCAGGCATATCGTGCGCCTGGAGTGACCCCATCGAGACGATTCTGCAGACGCAGAGCACCAGGGTTTTCGCAGGTGTGTCATCCCTTTCCATGATCTTCCTGAGGGCCGACCTCTGGCTGTTATCAATCTCCAAGTCATACCTGACCCAAAAAAAAACACCGACGCACAAATCGCACAAATTAGTAAGGAATCCTCACACAAGTGTAGGATCTTTGCCGTAGTGTTTTTGCATACTTTCTATGGCAGTACTGCAGAAGCAATGACAAATTTTAAAATATGAATGAAAATTAAATGAAAAATTGACCAAAAATTGTACATCATCAAGGTAAATAAAGTGCATATCATTCTCCAATGCCAAATATAAATGACAACGAGAGAACGTTGGGTACTGTTTAACTACTTTCCACACTCAAGATTCCAAACTTATTTTGCGTTACTTTAGAAAGAGACATAGTCAACATGCCTGTATTTCAGCTGAAGGAGAACCTGCTCAGGAGTTAGACATCGGCTTCCCATCTCCAGCGGAAAGGCTCTTTCCATGGCTGCCCTCTTCCACATGATCCACCGGTAGTGATTGTAAACCCAGCTCTCGCTGATCAGTTTGGGGTCCACGCCTGGCGTGTCGCACAAAGCCCTGAAAGACATCCCAGGCTTTAGGCCCACTTTTTAATGGCTCAAAATGGTAGACGACTTGTCAGAGGAACCAAAGACATGCTACCTGAAGAAAGAACATTTTTAAATGACTCTTCATGGTTTATCATTAGAAGAGCTCTCAAAGGTTACTGAAATTCAGGGAAGCAAGATGATGTAGCAATTCAATCCGTAGCCTCAGAGCAAGAGTCCTAGATTTGATAACAGCCTTCGGTATCTGTGTGTGGAGTCTGCATGTTCTCCCTCAGTCATGTGGGTTTTTTACCAAATGCTATAGTTACCTCCCTATATATCCTTCCAGCACAGAGATTCTAACTAAACTTATTTGGTTATTCTAAACTGTCCTTTGATCTGTGACCCTGCAATGAACTGGCATCTGAGCCAGTTGTGCTTCCACAGTCCTGCCTTCTGCTCAACATTTGTGAGACTTGCTGAGACTCTCACCAGTATATGGATTGCCAGTAAAGAGATAAGGTGACACCTGGGAAGTGAGATAATATCATTTTTTGTTTTTGTATTTTTGCAAACTATGCAGTTTAGTGGCTTGAAGTTGGCTTTGTGCTCAAATATATAAAGATGCTGCCTGTCCTTGGTCAGTAAGATAAAGGGCATGTATTTGGTAAGCTGGCTGTATGCCCAGAACACATGAAAAGAACTAACTGTTGTCTAGTCTGCAACTTAGATATAATTAATAACAATATTGGCATGTGGTTGTTGTCTTATTTGTTTAGAATGTGTTGTAGTAACTTGGTTGCTTGGTATAAAAGACCATCTTTAGCTACTTATTTCCGGTGGTTGCAGGCCGGACATCCATCTGCATATGAAATAAAGAGACTTCTGCTTCACAGACACCTGAACTTTGTCAGTTGTATGTCACAACACCAGTAATGGAGTGATATTTATAAGTCCACTTTCACTGTTTTAGAGACAAAAAACTAGTTTTGCTTCAAACAAAAGAAACACAAATCTACAACTAGACCTGAACAGTCCACTGATCTCTACCTTGTGTTTGACTAGGAACTAAACCATATTATGACAGGCCTAATGGGCCTGACGGAGCCGTGCTGTATGTCACACCTCACTATTTTATACTATTTATATGTCAGCATGATCATGAATATTGTATCTGCATTTTAACTCAAAAGCACCAACCATCTACCACTACCATCTGATATAAATAGGGCTTTACTTAAAAGGTGGTTTATTATTGGAAAGCAAAGCAGATTCTGTCAGAAGTACCTGTAAAACTCTTCTTTCCCTGCTGTGCCTTTGTTGTCAGGTATAAGGCAGCCTCCATCAGCAAGCTGCACCCCATTACCAGCCGAGAAGAACTCGATTCCAAAGTGATCTCTGCAGCTGAACCTGAACGACTCAGCGTTTTCACTGCTTATCTCCAACACACACCTATTGACCCCACACATGTACAACTGCAAAGGAAGACACATATGTAGAAAGAGTCTCATCATCTACACGAGATTGACAAATTTACTATGAAAAAAAGCAGATCCAAAAGAAAGGGAGGGTTCTTATGCAGGGTTTGGAAGAAATAAAAAAGGACCATGTACAAAGGAACAAATTACAGAAAACAATTGGGAATGGTAAACGGGACCTAAAGGACTGAAAGGGAACTTCTATGCTCATTACCGGATATGTTCATATCAAGACCGCTCGAAGGTAGGAAATCCCTTATTTTTCAACTTACCTTAAAACGGGCAGAAGGAAACATAGGTAAAATTTAATTTTACATTACAAAAATCTGTGATGTCCAAAAGGAAAGAGACCTGCAAATCCAGCTGTTTAACAGCAAGCAGGAGTCTGCCTAGGTGTGATGGAAGACAGGGAGATGCCGTGTACCTGCTGCTGTGTGTGCTGAGCGGGGCTCTTTCCTCCCACCGCAGCGCGGAGCGACACTCTGGACACCCCGGAGGTCTTCGTCAGGCACAGGCTCCCCGGAAGAGGCCTAATGGTTTGCCGCTTTTTTTTCCGAATCCTCATTTCTTGCATGCCTCGGGCGAAGTCCAGATTCTGAATCATTAGATGATCTGCCAAGACATGGAATAGCTCCTCATAATGATGTTTAACATTCGTCTTTTGGCTTCTCCATCACCACCGTTCAATTTCAATCAGAATGACTATTTATTTCAAGGACAAACAGTGAATTTAGGACCAAATGCTGACAAAACCCAAGATCTGCATTTGGTTCTGCAGTAATGGTGAACACAGAGATTGTACACTAGGACAGTTGTGATTTTATGACAGCATATTCACAAGGCTGACAAATGAGCAGATCCCTCCACTATTTCTACAAGTACTCTTTGCTGTAAACCACAGTTATATGTATCTTACAAAATAACATCTGTCACCCAAAAATAAACAAATATTTATTCACACCTCTGTGGTTAGAATTTTGTCATTCTTCCTCTGGCAGGCATGGCAACAACTAGACACCTTATATGGTGAACTGAAAAATGTTTCTTGCTCAACAAATTCCAAACCTTATGTAGTTATCTCAATATCACTACATAGAGCAAAGTCCCATTGACATAACTTAAGTTCAGAAAACACAAAGAGTCACATTTATTCACACCTCTGTAGAATTTGGTAAAACCTCCAAAGATATTCAAACTAGACACCAGTTGTTTGCTGTGAGGTTCTGGCACTTCAGAGGGGAAGTTTATGAATATTATTTCATGTACAATTTCTCACTGTCCTTCAGACTGTTTGGTTTTCGTTAAGGAACAGCATTGGAGTTAGAATCTCAAATGGTCAGTCAGACTGAGGTCTGGAAATTCAGATGACTTGGGAGTGTGAAGGCTACCTGAACTATTGGCGTTGTGTTCTTCAGGGGAAGACACTGCTTGCCCGGAGCAGGGGCTCTCTGGCCTCCCAGAATCCACACTCCTCACACTGAGTATGGCTGCTTCCTGTCTCCGGACACTATCGCTTGGGTGGGATAAGGGTGTGCTGCCATCTCCTAACTCCCGGCTGGCTGCACTTTCGTTATGTCCAGAGTCTCTGGTAACAGCCTGCTCCGTTTCACAAGGAGGGACAGACGGACTGCACCCTTCGCCAGTCTCGCGCAAGGGGGTGGATTTAGGGGCCGTCTGAACCAGCCTCTCCAGCTGCACTTCTTCCGCGTCTTTAAGGGAGCTCGGTGCCTTTTTAAAGGGAGGAACAAAAACACTGGGAGGTCTGCTTGGCTCAGGTGGCGCGCTGCCCTTCTGCGACCCGGAGCTCGAGCGCTTTTGAAATGGCGGCACAAAGATCCCGGTTTTGACCTTTGCCGGAGGTGCTTCTCGGGATTCCGAGCCCGGGCGAGCTTTCTGCGGCTCTGCTCTCTTCAGCTCCTGGGTGATGTCCCAAACTCTCTTTTTATCGCTAGAGCAAGGAATAGAACAGTAAAACAAGTTTAAAACTGCAGAACTCCTTGTGTTTCTCATTTTCTTAAATTTTCTGAAAAGTATATGAGTGAAAAAAGCTATTAACACCAAGGTCTTCTATAAATTACTGGGGCAATTTACATTACACATTGTACTATAAGGCTTAAAAATTAGTATTGTGCCCTGAACTTTATATAGCCCGATTCTACTTTTAAGCTAAATAATAACAGTGGGTGCCACTGGACAGTTACGAGCCATGTGCTCCAAATCGTACTAAAACTTACCCGAAGGGAAGAGAAATCATACTTTCTAGGGGGATGCTATATCTGCCCTGTCCTCGGTCTGTTAGAATACCTGCAACAAAATAATTAACAGCAATATGTTTATAACACAAGAGGGAGTATGTCACATTGCCAAATCACATGCCATTGTCCTGAATTAACATGCAGGGAAAGCAGAAGTCCAAAATGTAAGGTATATAATTGTTTCCTTTGGACATTTTATTTAGCACGAAAGCTAAAACTATGTGTTTATCTGGAATAACTCAGACAGGTATTTATTCAGAGGAAGGCACTTTCATTATTTTTTTCTGCAAGATAAAATGCTTTTCACTCACAACAAAATCCAACTAATGTCCCAAACGTATCTATCAGTCAAAAATTAAGACTGACAACTTGTTTCTTACTGAGAAACTGACAACTAGGAAACATTTTCCCAGAAGGAAACTTTGCTTTGCAGATAGGCAAAGATACAACACATTTATTTAATATACATAATAAAATAAATAAATATAGACATAAAAGATGGCTTAGTTCTATTGCTCTTAAATTTAGGAAGTCTAAATTTATGCCCAGATGGAAGGAGATCAAATTCTCTGTGCATAGGATTGGTGAAATACTACAGAGGTATGAATAAATGTGACTCTTGTGTTTTCTGAATTTAAATTATGTTAAATGGGACTTTGCTCTATGCAGTTCTATTATGATTACTACAACAGGCTTGGAATCTTTTGAGGAAGCAACTTTAATCACTCTATAAATCAGTGGTGCTGTATGAATATGTTTGGAGGGCACAGTCTTAACAAAAAGTACTCTATTTATGCCAAACCATGATAGACATGTTGCTTCTGTAGTATTTTTGAAAAGGGCCTTGTTCACTATTAACTAAGTAGATACCATAATGGGCTCACAGATATTTCTAACTTCTATGTAGATACATGGATATTCATCTTAGTATTTAAAAATATATTAGATATTATACCAGCTGTAGCATCTGCAAAAATAAAAAGCAAGGTTATTTTTGGACAGCTGCTTACTGTTTGGGCAGGTTTTACAAGGCTTGAGCGCAGGGTGTTTGAAACGATCCAAGGTCCTGTCAAATTCTGCCAAGAGCTGCCTTTTAAGAGGAGGTTCCTCTGTGGAGAAAGGTCACCAAATAATACCTTAAAAAGGTTTTTTTCCTCCCAGTAACAATAAGAAGTAAAATAGCCAAACTAAAGAAATGTCTTTTAGGTAATTTCTAACCTTTTAAATCAAGATCTTGGGGTCGAAGTCTTTTTCCACCTCTAAAGCCCTTTTCCAAAGAGTCTTGCGGGTCTGGAACACAAGGAAGACTATTCGTCTTCAGAGACTCTTGAAAGCTCTCCTCAGTGAGATCCTCATCTTCCAAAAAAGCCTTGGTAGATTCCATGGCCTCCTGCTCCAAGTACCTTTGCTGAGTGTCTGTGCAGTCCCCAAAGTTGTGAGAGTTAAAGTTGAGGAGAGAAGCCCCTTCTTGAATGGTTTCTAACTTTCCTTTTCCACCCTCCAATACAAATTCAGCTGATGAGTCAGCCCTTGTAGAAGAGCCCAATTCTTTTGTGGATGTCTTTAAAGTGGTCGGCCCTGTAAGAGTTTTCCTATTCTTGTAAGATTCTGTACATTCTGAACTCGGCTCCTCCCTTTGTTTTCCATGTATGTCCTTCACACAGAGGGCTGGAGAGCTAGTATTGGGGTCATTGTTTTCATCTTCACTGTAGTTTTCAAGCTTTGCTTTGGCATTCTGAAGGGCCTTCTCACAAACGGAAACAGTCTTGCCGCTAGCAGTGCTGAAACCACAACTGACTTTTCCTAGATTATTCTGGACAATACTACTTTTTCGTCGCACAGTTTCTCCTTTAATTTCTGCACTGACATTGCTATCTGGAGTGTCATCATATTCTTTTAGCACAGTCTTAGCTTTTTGAAGACCTTTTTCAGACACAGGAATCCTTGTGCCACTAGCTGTACTGAAGGCACAGCTACTTTTCACTTGAAGATTCTCAGCAGAACTTGTAGCTTTTACATCAGGCTTTGTATTTTCAATTTCATCAATATCATTTAGCAAATTCCTGGCCTCCTGAAGAGCCTTTTCAGACAAGGAAACCTTGTTGCCACTGGCTGTGCTGAAACCACAACTGAATTTTTCAAGTTTCTTCTGGGCAACACTGTTTTTGAATTCCACAGTCTCTCCTTTTATTTCTGCACCGACATTGCTATCTGGAGTGTCATCATATTCTTTTAGCACAGTCTTAGCTTTTTGAAGACCTTTTTCAGACACAGGAATCCTTGTGCCACTAGCTGTACTGAAGCCACAGCTACTTTTCACTTGAAGATTCTCAGCAGAACTTGTAGCTTTTACATCAGAGTTTGCATTTTCAATATCATTAAACTCATTTAGCAAACTCCTAGCCTCTTGAAGAGCCTTTTCAGACACAGAAACCTTTTTTCCACCGGCTGTGCTGAAACCAAAACTGAAATTTTCAAGATTTTTCTGGACAGTATTACAATTTGGTTCCACAATCTTTCCTTTACATTTTGCATACAAATCACTCCCTGGAGAGTCATCATATTCATTTAGCACAGTCTTCGCTTTCTGAAGAGCTTTTTCCGAAACGGAAATCCTTCTGCCACTAGCTGTACTGAAGCCACAGCTACTTTTCACTTGAAGATTCTCAGCAGAACCTGTAGCTTTTACATCAGAGTTTGTATTTTCAATTTCATTAAACTCATTTAGCAAATTCCTGGCCTCCTGAAGAGCCTTTTCAGACACAGAAACCTTTTTTCCACCGGCTGTGCTGAAACCACAACTGACTTTTTCAATATTTTTCTGGGCAACACTATTTTTGATTTTTACGGTTTCTCCTTTTATTTCTGCACTGACATCACTATCTGGAGTGTCGTCGTATTCTTTTAGCACAGTCTTAGCTTTCTGAAGAGCTTTTTCAGACACAGGAATCCTTGTACCACTAGCTGTACTGAAGCCACAGCTACTTTTCACTTGAAGATTCTCAGCAGAACTTGTAGCTTTTACATCGCGCTTTGTATTTTCAATTTCATTAAACTCATTTAGCAAATTCCTAGACTCTTGAAGAGCCTTTTCAGACACAGAAACCTTGTTGCCCCTGGCCGTACGGAAACCACAACTGAATTTTCCAACATTTTTCTGGACAACACCGTTTTCCAATTTCACAGTCTCTCCTGTTTCTACACTGACATCACTATCTGGATTGCCATCACATTCTTCTAGCACAGTCCTATCCTTGTGAAGGGCCTTTTCAGAAACAGACATTTGTATGCCATAAACTGTACCTTTCCCTTGAAAATTCTTATAATCTTTTGCCACAGGTTCTACAGTCTCAGTCTTATCACACTCATGTGAAGTCACACCTTCCTGAAGACCATCTTTAGACATAGAAACCTCCTTACCACTACCTGTGCTAAAGATGCACCCGTCTTCTCCCAGAGGGAATCCAGTTGAAACATTTTTCACTTCTGATTCCCTATCAGTTGCACATTCGAGCATTGCAATTTCATCACATTCTTTAAACACTGCTTTAGCCTCCTTTATTGCTTTTTCAGATACAAAAATATTCTTCCCACTGGCTGTGCTAAACCTTGAATTGTTGTTCACAGTTCCAACACATTTGTTTGCAGGTCTTGAACTTTCTCCTTCACTTTTTGCATGCTTTTCCAGACCTGATATCCCCTTATTGTCTCCTATTATACTTTTAAATCCCTCAAGTCCTTCCTCATAAACAGAAGCTCTTTTCCCTCTAGTTATGCTGAATTTACCACTGGATTTACTGGCTTCAGAAATTCCAAAATATTCCTTAGTTCCAGTCCTAGATGTTTCAGGACATTCTTCCCCACTTTCCGTCTTCTCCTCTAAATCAGAAAACATGTCCTTTGCTTTTTTCAAAAACTTTTCAGAAATTCTTACAGCAGTTCCTCTGGCAGTCTGGAAACCCAGGTTGGCTTTGAATCCATGAGCATTTGAAGACACAGCTGGCACTTTGGCAAAAGATTGTTCCTGGAACCTAACCCTCTTCCCATTTGTGGACTGATAAGAATCCTTTCCATCTCCTATCTGCTCTTGGGGAGTCTGTAATTTTTTATCCACATCATCTTCCAACTGAAATGAAAACTGCAAAGGCTGCAAAACACCTTCTGACTGATTGTTCCTGGGGCTTTCAGAGCTTTTCCTAGTCTCCAGACCACTACCCTTGAAGGGAAAAGGGTCCAAAGCCTTAGGCTTTTCAAATCTCAATTGTTCTTCAGACTCTCCACAAGACAGTTGTTGTTCAAGATTGGAAAAGCTTTTGCTATTTGATGAGGAACCATTACCTGCTTGAAACAGCTTTTCCCTGGTCCCATCGTCATGGCTGAGATTCTTACCACTAGACTGAGAGACTCCACTAGCTCTCTCAGTATAAAACTGTGCTTCAGTTTGGTTGCATGTGTTCACATTAGGACGCCTACTATAATGTGTCGTTCTGATAGCAGTTTTACCCTGAAAATCCAAAAAGGGAATTGGAGACTTTAAATCTAAGGAGTCCTGTGATTGCACACAACCAACATCTAAATCAAGGAGCTGTGATGCCTTTTTTAGACTCTCTTTAGATATTTCGATTTTCACCCCTCTAGCCGAGCAAAAGCCTTCAAACCGTGCCAAACTGGAAGTACAACCAGTGGCCAGAGCTGATTCTGAGGATTCTTGATCAAGAGTCATCATCATATCCATGTTTGCTAAATTCTTTTCCACTAATTCATTATCTCTAGTTCCCATGGAATTACAGATCGAAATGGATACATTTCCGCCCTTTTCTTCGTTTCCGTTACATTGTTCCTCTGCCTTATCAGATGTGTCATTTTTCATCAGCTGCAGTTTCTGTATTTCTCTATTGGAGTCAGTGTTTCCATTGCCATCACAACTGATGACTGTTAACATATCTGACACAAGTACTGGGGCATGTTCTGTATCTTTATCATGTGACTCACGAGATAGCACATCCTCAGTACCAGCTGAAGTTTCCTTATAAAGTTTGAACTGTGTGAATTCGTATTCGGTGTCAGCTTCTTCTAGGATATTGCACAGTTCGATAACATCTGCCCTTTGACTTTCTGTCAAAGAGCTGTAAGTGTCTGGCATTTTCTGGCAAGACAGCTGTCCAGAAGGTGATCCTGTACAGAAGGGTTTTACAGCGGGCCCTGTCTGCAGAATTTCAACTGCAGTTTCTCTGTCATCCTCTACATCAACACAGCCACTAGAGATACATTTCTGCAGAAGCTTTTCATCCACATCCTCAAACAAACACCTGGCTCGCTCAAGGTTTCCTGAGGACACTTGTATAGGATTTTCAGAGGCAGTTTTAAAGCCCGAAAAACTGAACTTTGAAGATCTGCTAATAGCAAAGGTATTGCACCCCCTGTCAAGAGCACCATCTTGCATCCAATCGTGTTTCATCGTGTCTGTAGTGCTCTCTGGGTTCTTGGAAATCTTATCCTGTTGCAAGATTTTTGCACTTTCTGTGGTAACATGAGTAACTGTAGGACCTACAAAATCCTTGGCAGTGTCCGAGATAGAAGAAACATTTTCTTTGTATGATGTTTGTTGCTGTGAATGCCATAAACTCTTTTTCTTAGGAGAAGTGTTACTCATATCATTTTCGTACGTCTCATCTAGAATGGCTTTTGCCTTCTCTATTGCCTCATGGGAAAGAGAAATAGTTTTATTGCTTGCTGTTCTAAAACCAAGCTGCAAACAATTCTCAGACTCTTCATTTGAAAAGGATACATCCCTTGATGATTTGGTAGGTTGGTAACTTTGCTTTGGGCTTTTAAGTGTTCCATTTAAATGATCAGATATATCCCTACTGTTGTTTAATTCTAATCCTTGAGGCAAATCACTGATTCTGCTTGCAACCTGGGAAGGACTTACAAGGTTGCTTTCTTGTACAACAGTAAGGTCTGACAACTGCTGTTGGCTGTTCAATGCTGCACAGCTTGCTTTAGGTGCATAATTATTTTGCAAATGATTTATCACTATCTTTTTGTTCCCCTGCCCGAGTGTAGCACTACAAGTTTTTGCTGGAAAACTCTTTAGAATGTCATTGTAAGCAGGACCTACACTATTGGAAGGGGTCATACAATCATTTAGTTCCTGACTAAAATTATCTGCAAAGATTGTGGAAAGTTGTGACAGCCCATACTCCTTAGCTGACTGCGAGCAATCTGTTTTCTTTTCAGCCATAGCTCTTTCACTGGAAGGGGTTGTGCTTTCAGCCGTCTCATTCCGTAAGGTTCCTGAAAAAAAACTCAGAAAAATTACTCCCTCTACCAAAATAGAATACAATCTTAACCCCTTATTTTCCCTTTATCAAAACTTCAGAAACCTAAATGACTCATAAAAAAAGTAAAAGACGGCAACTATAGTTTAAATGTAAATGTTTTATAATTTTTAAAAAAGAAATTACTACACTGCACACACATTTGCAAAAGTTCAAAGATATAATTCTGGAAGCATGATGCACCAAATTTACCACTTCACATAAAATGGAGATAGTTTTCGATCAAGTTTGTTATTCATTTAAACACACAAAGCATTATCTTACTGAACTTTCAAACGGACACTTTATTTAAAAATGATGATCAAACTTACTTAAACAGTGGATCATGCATACAATGTGAAACAGCAAAGCAGAGACCAATAAAACACATCCTACCTGAATGGGAAACAGCAGGTTGCAAGTGTCCTGCACTCTTTTGCTTTGCAATACATTTTGGTTCACCGGAGAGGGGACAGCCTTGCAAAGAGTACACAAACTTCCTGGGCTTTTTTGTGCTAGAAGACAATGCTAAACAGCCTCCTGGTGAAGGCTCCAGCAACAGAGATCCCGCTGGACTGCTTCTCCTTGGACCCTTTAAGGATGCTGGGTCGTTCTTTGAGGACTGAGATACGGCAAGACAGACCAGCTGACTGTCAGAAATATCGGGAAAGCTGATCTGAGACCACTGTGAATTCCCGCAGTCCATGATTTCTGGCTGAGCTTCTGACTCAACGACCGGGATAGAGGAATGTGTCGGTTTTTCGGTTTTGTCCTTTTCTCTGGCCAGTTCAGAATTCTGAACTTTATTACTAGGGCCAGGTACAAGTGCTGGGGGTGCCATCAATGAACAGTCCTTGACAGGACTGGTGTTCGGTGTCCCTCTGTCTCCGTCTTTGGTTTTAGCCCTCCTTACTGATGAGCTGCTGCTGAAAAAGACAGACAGGACATCTTCAGCTCCATCCAGCACGCTAGCCACTACTTTCCGCACTTCTGGGTCTTGAAGGGCATCTGGCAATGTTTGCTTCCAAGGACTACTCATCTCATCCGCTAATTCATCTTGAAAGCTGCCATTCTTTAGCACGGGATCATCCGTCTCATTGTTCACATCTATTTACAAAAAAAAAAGATTAATTTAGATTTTGGCTGAATGAGTTTAATTGTACCACCATCATGGTGGGATATAGAAGCCTAAAGCATCCATTTATATCAAACAATGTTGCTGAGCACATTCAAAAATGTCATTCTGGATTACTAAAGTACCTATAAATCTCCTCTAATGCGCAACCTTACATATTTGTAACAAGCCTCAGATATTTATATAAGTGCTCTACCAATGCAGGAAAGAAGTGAAACTGGTTTATCTCTCAGCTTTGAAAGCAGACACTCACCTGGTAGTTGAGCTCTTGTGGAATCGTCATTTTCCGATGCAAGCTCACCTAATTTAAGATCAGTCTCCTTGGTCATTGAGGGAAAGAGTTTGCGCACAATCTGCAAAACATTTCACTAGAACGCTTAGAAGGTGCATAAATGTGAAGCAGGAAGGGTATACCTTCTTCTGTATTGGACAAATGTACACCAGTTTTAGACAAAGTTTTTACAACAAAGAATTACCAAATTCAATAAACAAAGTCATTTCGCTTCATCGACAAACACAATTTTTGCATAATTAGAATGTTTTTTTCAGTAATTTGCACAAATATAAACATTCATGCTAGACTACTACTTACGATGCCACTTTTCTGCGCAGACAGCCCTTTGGGGCAACTTTTCTCTTCTGTCTTGGCTGAAAAAGAAGGTTATATTTTTTATTTTAACCCTCAATCAACCTGTTACAGGCCAGATTCTCAACAGAAACTCAATGCAGGAGGCTGTGTTCATCTTACACAGTATAAGCGTTGGTGTAATAGCTGGGGGGGTGTTCAGGGAGCTACTCCATGACATATCGGGGTCCACTTGAGCTCCAAGGCTTTCTGAAATGCGCTTTTTGGAGAAATCCTGCAAACAAATAAATTATTAGCTCTAAGTACCCGGTTTTATGCTATTCCATTATTTCATACTGAGGAAAGGGACTTGTTAGGTCTAGATTTAGCTGTGCCAAGAAAAACAATTTTGTAAAGAAACATATACAAGTATTTATGTATTAAAAACATCTCATAAAAGAGGAACTGTGATTTAGTAAATGCAATGATAATTTTATGAAATTCCCAAGTCTTAAAACACTGCCCAGGAATGATAAAAACATGAAATTAGCATCAGCATAAATGACCAAATTGGAATAAAGCCTAAAATGATGTTTGGAACTATACAATTATCACATGCTTACCACATAGCCCTTTGGTGTGTCAAATAAGTCTCCAACTAGAAGAAAAACAAGAGTGGAAGAGAAATAAGTTCAGTTTCCTGATCAATGTGTTTCATGTGTGTAACCATTAACTACAGGTATATACCAAAGATACGGACAGACAGGACTCAAAGGTTTTATACCACCTAGCATGCGTTTTTAATCATTAAATATGCTGATTCAGGGCAGTACTGTAGATGTTCTTAATAATGATATTACATGGATGCATACATATTATGTAGTTTGATAACATAAGATTTAACTTAATTGTCCATCCAAGAGGGGGGAAATTTGTCTTTGGGATCACAATACAAAACTACAAAAAACACTCAACATAAAATAAATACACATAAAAACAAACAATATTCCTAGACAGGAAACAGTCATTTAGCTGTGTTTAATATACCAACTGTAGAGAGAACAAAGGATTTCTTGAATAAGTTTTTCTTGGCCACTAGCATTCTAAAACGCCTCCTTGAAGGTAGCAGCTGGAAATGGGAATGAAGCAGGTAAGAGGAGTCATCAATGATAACTGAGTTTTTCTTGTGAACTGCAATATAATATAGGTCTTCAAGCTGCTTCTGTGATTGACCAATTATTTCACTAGCAATATTAACAATTTTCCCTTACTCTCTGGCTACCATACCACACAGTGATACCAAAAGTAAGGATTCTTTCTACTAGCATTCTATAAACCCTCCCTAAAATATTTTCTCTCATCCAAAACCCTTTCAGCTTCCTGATCAAAAATGTATGCTGACTAGCCTCCTTAAAAACGAAATTGGTATTCTCTGGAGAGTTTTTTTATTTTATTTATTACCAAGTATTTGAAACACTGAACAACCTCCACAGGCAGATTAATATGGGCAAGATGTATCATTAATACAGCTCAATGACACATTATTACCCTAATGAATAAGATGCATCACCATATCTTGCTTTTTTGTGATACTGTTTAAAAATGTTTTTTTTTACTATCATTAATGATCTTGGAGCTTCACAATTCAAGCCACAATTTCATTCTGGGCAATACATATCCATTTAAATATCTTCTCACTGAATTATGTGCATTGATGGTCAAGGGACTAAAACCCTGGTCCTGGAGAACCAAGGCACCTTATTTTTTCTTCCGTCTATTAAGTTTGTTACCTTGCACAAACTTAACTGTACTTGGTAGGTCTTCATTAATTTATCATTTCACCTGAAGCACTGTGATTCTCCAAGACTAGGGTTACAGACTTCTACGCGAGGCGACTATAAAATCTGCATGACAAAATCTCAAATTATCTTTTGACTGACATTTTCTGAAATTTCTAAATTAGGAAAATAAAAATCTTCTCAGAAACATAAGTATTTAAATATACTGGTGATACCCAGTATGAAAAGCCTCAGAATATCCTTCGTAACAGCCAGTCCTGCAGGCATCTATCCTTCTTTTTGCACTGCAAAACAATATGGTCAACTGGAACCCGCATGAACTTAGCCACTGAAACGAAAGCACAAGCTTACCATAATTTTCTGTAGGAAGAGGTCTTCTGTAAAAATGACTTATTTCTGGGCTGAAATGTAAAATAATGCATTTTAGAGAAAACCATGTAAAGGAGTTGAATACCCTACAGTATCTAGCACTCTAATCAAAGCAAAGTTACAACAGTAACTAAATAAAAATAGGTTAACTTTTATTGCCAGTTATCCACAAACTTTATCTCTATATAGAACATGCACTGCTTAAAACTTTCACATGGGCCAAAAACCAAACATATGTTGCGATCTTTCGACATGCAGTTGCTTCTTATCTTAAAGCAGAATTAGTAACATGTGGGGACACGCAATGACAGACAATGGTACCTGTCCTTTGACAATCCAAATAAACCAGGGCTGGAATCAAACCAAGGCTCTCTTTTAGACACTTCAGCAGTCCCTGTGTAACCAAGGAAAGAAACATGACAAAAAAGTCTCATGTTTTAAAATGGATATTTTACTTACACCCTACAGCACTGAAGTAGGAAAACACTTATATATATATTATTATATTATATATATTATTGATGGAAAATATATATATAATTTATCTGTATTCAACACTACAGTGTTGGTTCAGGCACATTGTGTAATATGTCGGCTGTTTTAACATATCTTAAGCAGCTCCAACAATTACAGCTACACATCAAAGGACAGGACTTCGGACAGGACCAACTGGTCATCTCATGCTACATATCAAAGGGCAAGACGAATACACATGAAGCTGTGAAACAAAACAACTTCCTGAGATCATACTGTATATAAGAGCTGGGAAACCCTTGCGGTTTGTCTGTTCTGCGGGGCAGACCCAACGCGCGTTGATGTCATTATTGAGCTCAACAAAACAACTGAATCCACAAAGACTGTGTCCTGCTCCTTGGATGAAGGATTTCCCACAACAGCACCTTGCCTTGACTAAGACTACAGCACAATCAGTGAGTGTAGCTGTTAGGCTTTGTATTACCCAGTTAAACACAGCATAGCGACTGCGATGTCTTACCAAACCCACCAGCTCTCGCCTGCGAGACAGGCCTTTGCTCGGGGGTTAATGCTTCGGGGGACCGAAAGCCCTGCTCCCCGAGGATCTTCGGCGTGGAGGCCGCCTGGCTGTGCACCTCTGCCCTCTCCATCGGCGAGCCGGAACAGCTGCCCGGGACGCAGTGGGACACGGAGCTCCTGCACACTCCATTCCCATCCTCCACTGCGCCCAGGGCCGTCGCCTCAGCGGTGAGATCCTCAAACCAGTGCGGGTGCAGGGGGCCCAACTCTTCATAAGGAGAAAAGGGTTTAGTAACGCCGTATAATGAAGAGATCAGAAAGACACTCTATCCGTCCATTTTCTAATGCGTCACCCAATATGGGGTCGCAGGGGAGCCTATTCCAGCAAGCAATGGCAAGAGGCAAGGCAGGGCACAAACTGGCCGGAATGCCACTCCATTGCAGGGCAGACACAGACACAAACTTGCAAACACACTCACACCAGGGCCCAATTTTCTCAGAAGCTAGTTAACCTACCAGTACACAGTCTTTGGACTGTGGTAATCGGGGCAACTGGAAGAAACCCAAGCAAACTCCGAGAAAATATACACTACACATTCCACACAGTGAGCACCCCAGGAATTGAACCCAGGGCCCCAGTGCTGTAAGGCAGCAGTGCTAACCACTGTGCCACTCTCCCCCCCCCATTAATAAAATCAATACTGATAATGTCAATACTCTCATAACAGATTAAATGCAGTAACGATGAAACCAGAAATCAGAAAGTCCGATTTTTTAGATTTAGAAATACTTTTTTGATGGCTCCTTTAGTGTTAACAACAGTGTTTGTTACTCATGTGGAGTTTGTATAGATGAACGTCCCAGTTAGAGATGTACTGTAAGGTTGTCATATTCTGGGGCTGTCTGGTTATCAAGGTCACGTCACTGGACACTTGTTAGGACTACCCTAGTGTCACACCAGAAAGGGAACTGTCAGGCTGATGTTAAAGCTTTATTTCTCTCTAAAGCAGACGTCGCTCCCTAAATTCACTTCCGAATTGGGGTGTACATCTGGCAAGACGCAGCAGAGCTGTGGAGAAGCAAACTGCTTTGTTTGCTCGTGTTGTTATCTTGAATTCGTGAATTTAAAAAGAATGAAAGCGGACTACATTTCGCACTGAAAAAGTCGCCCCGGGTTTTGAAACATCATCAATCCTGGTCTGCTGCACATCCAAAAAGGAATATAATAAATATCCTTATTTAATTAAAGCTATGAGTACTTATAGACTCGCTTGTCGGAAACACGCAGTCCTACATAAGGATCAAACATTTGAAAGCACAACGTGTGGTCTGTTGTTTGTCTTTGGCCACATAGATTGCAGAATCGTTTACCTGCACTGACGCGGTGGGTGAACAATTCAAAAATGTTTCTTCTTGAATTTGCTTCCACTTCATTATTTAGAGAATGTCTTGTCATGTTTGCCTAAGCATCGGACCTTCAAAGGAAACAATGTGCATGATCAGGTTTTCTTAGAGACTGCTTAGAGAGACGTTACAGAGCACAGCATTACACCACAACATTTAAAAAGCTCGACTTACAGATAGCAAGCAGTATTTTTGTTTACCAAACGTTAAGTATAACACAGGCAAAGAGTTGAAATACCGGAGGGAAATTTATATTTAACTTTTTGATTCGCATTAATTTTGATAGCGTTTGGCTTGGTTAAGAACAGTTCCGTATTTGTATTACACAGTACGTTTTATACTAATGCTTAAGTTTCTGTATCACTTAAAACGGCACATAGCCATCTGTACTTTACTAGCCTGGTCATCTTATTCGAATCCCCGAACCAACAAACCGATTAAAAAGGGAAACCAGATGTTAAGACACCAAAATACTCACCCAATTAACTTTCTAGCGAAAAACGTCGATGACAAACATTACCGTGGAACCATCACCGCAATCACAGATCCCAAAAGCTCAAGTTTAATACATTCCTCTGCTGCCGCTGTGCCTCCCAAAAACAAACTGCGCCGCAGCGGTCTCAGACCGCGCGCCACAGCCTCACACGGAAGGTGTTCCTTGTAGCCAATCGCAGCTCGGCCTTGCGGCAGTGGGCGGGACAAGAAACGTGAACAGACGCGCCGTGAACTGCAGCCCAGAGAACTCAATTCAATAAATTAGCACCTGATGGGACAAGCACCTAGAGATAAACTACCCACCAAGTGAAAGCAAAGCACATTCTAAAAACGTCCATGCAGTGACATAATTAATGTTCGCAACAGAATTTGCGTCCTAAGGAGAGAAGCGTAAAGGTTGGTGAGGGCGATCAAGCGGGATTATTAATATGATGATCAATCTTTTGATTTTTGGTCAGATTTTTTATTGTAACCTTTAACTTTCTATCCTCTGTGGAATACACCAGGGTTATTTACTTCAGTTAAATTAATTATGAATAAAAATGGATACTGGATGTAGGAAAACTGAGCGAATTGTGAAACTACTTTTCTAAGTATTATAAAGAAGGCAGAGTGCGTTGTGGTATGAACATACAGTACCTATTCATGAACAACTTGTATCACAACATTATAGATTCAGCCTTACCGTCTTTTTTACTAACGGTGATATCTCTGCCGAAATAAAATCCAGGCACTTGAATATTTAATCAGACAATACTTATTAGATCATCAGATAAATAGTTATCAGAGATAAGTGCAATTCATATCCGATTAACTGTTGTACGTCTGTGAGTGATCCACTGTTAACAAGAAGCTTTGTCTTACTGTTATTATTTGACATTGTATCGTTTCAAAATGATTTTCCGGGAAGAAATATTGTACGTCTTCAATATTAAAATTGATTACTGAAAACAATATTTAGCACAACTAATAATAAGAGTATGTTCATTTCATTTTCTATTTCCGTTGACCAATCCACACTCTACATCTAGCTAACACGTCACGCAATTATATTGTGATTTAGTAACTAATGTGATTACCTCAATTAGCACGTCACAAATCACAAATGCTCATCGAACGCCTTATTTAAACCGGCTGGCGAATCACTCTGTATCTGAGTGCGATGGAAGGGTTCCTACTGCCGCCATATAACTATAATGTTTATCCAGGCTATGGCCCGTATACCCACTACAACCAGAAACCAAAGCACCAGAACTGGAATAAAAAGGGCGAAACCTACATCGCCCCCGAAGCTGTGGATTATCTGGATATTTGCAAAAGAGCTCAACTGAAAGCAATCCTCTCTCAGGTAAACCCGAACCTCACGCCTCGGCTGAGGAAAGCCAATACAAAGGAGATCGGGGTTCAAGTTAACCCTAAGGTAGATGCTGTTGTGCAGTGCTCTCTCGGACCCAAGACGCTCTTCTACCGCCAGAGAAAATGGGTTCCCCCGAGGAGCCCAGCTATGAGCCCTTCGCTAATGAAAAGCAAATTCATGCCCAGCACTCCTGTGAACAACGTCCGTTTTTCACGACCTATTGCGATCTACTCGCCGGTGTTTGACAGGAGGTTCTTTACTCTGGCTGATAAAGAAAACAAGGAGAACGACTTCTCTTCGGATTCGGATGCCGACGAGCGAGACGAAGGCGCAAAGACTCTCCCACCGACCAAGGAGGGTGGACATGAATTTCAGCCGAAGCACGATGAGGGGCAGCAGGTCGATAAAGTGTACAGTACCTCCCAAGAGCAAAGGAAATTCAGATTCCAGGTGAGCTGCCCCGCCCCCTTCTCGGTTTTGGTGGTTTTTGTTTTCAGAGAAATTAACCGGCTTCTGCTTGTAGTTTCTGGAACAGAAGTATGGGTTCTTCCACTGCAGCCAGTGTAATATCCGATGGGAAAGCGCTTATGTGTGGTGCATCTCAGGAACCAATAAGGTAAATTGGCGTGCGGTAATGTCGCTAGCCCAGTCCAAGTTAATTTGCGTTAATGGTACTAACGATTTCTGCAACAGGTGTACTTCAAGCAACTGTGCCGCAAGTGTCAGAAGGGCTATAATCCCTACAAAGTGGAGTCTATCCTTTGCCAGGTACGCTGTCTGCAGCCATCAATCGGTTTATCAAATGCACAACCGTTCAGTATGCAGCAGTAGTTGCTGGCAATGGCCTTTCTACGAGCTCACCGGGGGTTATATTGTTCCAAATGGCGCAGACCGGGAAGGCTGCTGTCCTGCGAGCTCCTATTCGTCCTTCTTTGTTTTTTTTTCGTACTGCTAATCCATTCTATTAAACCTTCCACTGCGTGACTTGTTTCAGCTCCATCTGTGGCAGTAAAGAGCCAAACTATTGGATTCATGTCTAGTGTAGATTAGAGTATATTTAGCTGCCCCTGTATTACAGCAGTGCTTGAAGATTTATTACTAAGCCCGAGGCTGCCCCTTCATGAAATTGACAGGCAGAAAGGAGCAATAAAATGTGCTTCTATGAACCTGGATGGTACCTTGTAGCTTCTGTAAATGGGACAAGTGTATAACGATGGCTACTGCTTCAACTTGATGTCCTCTTGCAGACCTGCTCCAAGAATCGTTGCTCTTGTGTGCTGAAGAAGAGGCACATTGACATCAAGAGGCCTCACCGCCAGGATCTGTGTGGCCGTTGCAAGGGAAAGAGGCTGTCCTGCGACACCACTTACAGCTTCAAGTACATTGTCTAAGACCTACCAACCCACTTGTACACAGGCACTTTCCAGACTGGCTTTTTATAACCTGATTGTTGGCTATGCTGAGATTGATTCTATTTTTGTATCTTTAAATGCAGAGTGTAAATAAAATGTGCAATAAACTACAGCAAACTTAAGCTTCTTTATATGAGGCCTGGGGGGGGGGGGGGATCTTATCTACTGTGGGGATGTGAAATTTCCAGTTAAGCCATGTGGAGACCAATTTAGCAATTTTAGTTCCTCTCACATTTTAAGTGACATTACAGTAGTACTTAAACATTTTATTCTTTGGACAACTCTTATACAGGTGCTTAAGATCAGAATCGAAAGGAGGCTATGAGACTGACTTTTCCTGTTTTTCCAAGTCCCATCTAGTTTGGATACTGAAGGACTGGGTTGCCCATAACACTTGCTTCTTGTACTCGGTGGCTTTTGTTCCAAAACCTTTTCACTATAAAGTCTAATTCTCACTCCACAGCTGTATTGCAGTGCAGAATAGCCTTCATTTGTAGAAACGGTTAACTGTAACTTGAAATATTAACAGCTTGTGCCTTTGGTGAAGGCTTCCAACCTTTTGCCCTGGAGAGACCTACTAAAGCAGGTTTTATTGAGTAGTCCCAAACTTCTAAGAAATTGAAACCAGTTTAGTGTAATTTAAGATCATTCAGCACCAGTAGCCGAGCAGCCTTTCAGTTGTTGAGTAGAGTTCCTAGGCTTGGAGTGTCTCGTGTAATTCATCAATTAATGTGCCCAGGGTCTAGAAAAACTAGTTTTTTTTTTTTGTGATCTACACATGGGGGCTCTCCAGGCCATGCTGTCACTATTGGATGGAGCAAATTGGTAATCTTTAAATGAGGATATTCTTTGTCTTAACCTACAAGAGTTATTTGTGAACAACCAACATTCATGTTACTGAGGTAGCATGGAAGTCAGTCCTACTGCCTCAAAGCTCTTGAGACTGGCACCCCCTTCTTGGTGGAGTTTGCATGCTGTTAAGCCTATAGCCCCTTCATGTCCACTATGCTTCTGGGATAGGAATTGGGTGGGCTAGGACCAGGAATAAGTGGCTTTCTGAGGGAAGGTGGAGGGCTTTTACTGCAAGGGTTTTCTAAAGCTAAAGCACGTGCCTTTCTTTTGTTTTAAAAGAAGCTATTAGAACAGTAGATCTGTTGCTTTTTCACTTCCAAATATAGGTCTGATTTTAGTGTTTTTTTTCAAGTAAATATGACCCTTGAGGTTGGAAAATGAGTTGAACATTTAAACATTCAAAACTTATTTGTGATCTTTTTACTTTGTTACATAAGTGTACAGAACAACCCAAATTACTTCACAAAAGCTGTAAAAGTATTTACAAGGTGAAAAACATACATAAATACTCTTCCTAATGGAAGCTTTTTTTAATGTGCAACATTTCTTTACATGCACACATTTCTGTATTTTTACTGCACAAATTAAAAAATAAAATCTTACCAGCTTGAGCAAAGCTCCTTTTGTACTATATACAGATGCATCTTTCCGTTAAAATGAGAATTTCTGAATAACTTTCATAAATATTCAAATACAATTCATAATACATAAAGTATGCATGCTTGGCAGTTTAAGTAGACTGGACATGAACAATCGTTTTCATTCTAGAAATCTACTTTTAAGTTAAATGCATTTTGCTTTTTAGTAATGCAAATGAAAACCTAGGAGCAACTGGCTGCACAGTAGAAAGCAAACAACACCTGTATAAAATATGAGGATCAGTCTTTTAAGTGATGAAAGACTAACAGAATAGTATGTGCTTGTAGAACAGTAGCTCTCCACTATTGATTTGTTTTGGAGTAGTTCATGTATTTTGATGCATTACAGTGTTCACTAATTGCGAGTCTGGTTAACAGTTCGTTCCACACACACACACAGTCTCTCAGGATTAACCAAGCAGTGAAAAAATATTTCGTGTCATTCTGTCTGTTAATACAGTTCTTCAGTTTCAAGTAGCCAAAAGCATTAGAATTCCAAAACACATTCTTTCAATTGTATAGTAAAAGTCTTTCACTTGAGAGAAGCATTGCACATTTTCCCCAGACAAATAAAACAGTAAATATCTGCAGAAGAATAAGTTAATAGAACTTTGGTATATCCTTGTTAGGTGCGGAAGTCATTCATCTCAGTAGCAAGTGGTAGCCTCCGCTCTGTGACGCAATAAATAACATTAGTGCAATAAAAGCCAAGTTTAGGTTGTGAAGGGTTTCACACTGCTTTTGCTCACACAGTATTGCTGCACATCCGACGACTTTGCATTAGAAAATCCGAAATCAGCGGTGATCAGACTCTGGACAGCTTGTCCGATTTTCTCCAGAAGCGAAGAGACTTTACGGGGCATCTCTCCACAGCAGCAGCAATTCCAGGTGGGAACGAAAGCTGGGCACTCCACTCCTCCTGTCAGAGACTCGTGCCGGACACGTTGCAGTCTGGGAGGAAGGTTGTGATGACTTTGTAGCCCTGAGCCCTGCGGATCATGTCCCGAATCTCTCCATTCAGCTCCATCAGCCTCATGCAGATCTCAGACAGGTCCTGTTTGGAGCCCACTAGTGCAAACGTGCCTGTCTGTCCCAGGGTTTGGTGTCTGAAGTAAATATTCAGTAGTGTCTGGACCTCGTCTTCTGTGGTGCTTCCAAAGATGTCATTGGGCCACACACTCCTGCCATTAAAAAGGAGCAAACATGGAGTCAGAGTATGCCAAATCCCGTGGGTACAGATACCACGAATTTCGATGTGATAATCTGCTAATGCCATTCCACGCTTTTCTGACAGAGGTCTAAATTTTGAGAGGAGTGTTAAAAAAGGATTCTGTCTCCCGATAAGATGAAAGTTGTATATTCCTACTTCCATGAACACAAGTTATGTTGGCTTTTTGATTAATGGGTTAAACTGAATTTAATTCAAGTTCAGACAATTGTAATGTCGACATCTGGATTAACAAGTCTGAATAACAGCTCCACTTGGTGTTACAAAGTGTAACGTACACAATTTAATTAAGTGCTGAGGGGGGAGCTGTGAAGTGTCAGTGAAAGTATGCACCACACATACACTGACCACACTGTGCACTGACATACACAGAGACATAAAATCTCATGGGATTGTATTCTCAGGGAGAGAGCACTCCTAGTTCAGATGTGATATAACAACCTTGTATCTCGGAAAAGGACAAACATTTTATTTTCACCTTGCAGCACTTTGTAATTTTTGCTGTGTGTTCTTTGAGGCTTTCCAAATGAATTCTAACTTCAAGATTTTTGGCAGCAGCATACAAAGAATTATAGCATACAAAGAAGGGCTGGCCTTCTGGAAACTTCTGGATCTTTTCATATGACCAGAATGTCCAAGCAAATGATTTGGGCATGGGCTCTCTTTGTTGTGCCAAAGGTCCAGAAACCCTTCTTTTAATTTAACCAAATGAGTTGAATCGATACTCCTACAAGTTGTTCTTTTTTGAACTATTTTTGAAAGTGGGTGAAAATGCCTTTCTGATTAAGGCTATTTTCAAATTATGTACTTTGAGTGATATTGAAAAGTTGTGAATTCCCAGAAGCCTTCGATTTATTAGGGCTATCATGAAAAAACACACTCAGACTTTTTGCTGTTAAGGTTCCAGCAGTACAGACCATTCGTGGTCAGGTAAATGTTGAGACCGCTTTTGTAACATAAAGGTTCAACCAATGTAGTTAAAGTAACTTACTGTATATGACCGTTAGATCATATACAGATGACAGAGCTTTGTTTGTGAAATGGACACTGTGTGCCTGCAAGCACACGTGAAGCTGTCTCTGTGTCTTAATGAAACGAGAATGAAAGCGTGTCTGTCTAAGTAAAGAAGCTCTCACCGACACTCCCTGATGTAGCGGATGGCGGTGGTGAACTCGTTATTCTTCAGGCACTCCAACACGGCCTGGACAGCGGTCTCGGAGGAGCTGAATGTAGGCTGGGTGCGAGGGCTCTCCTGGGCCGCCAGGTCACTGGCCATAGAGACAGCCGCGGACCTCAGACTGCTCTTCAGGTCACTCAGCTCTTTGGACATGTTTAACAGCTGGTGTCGACACAGAGAGCAGGGACACAGGTTAGTAAATCACTATACAAGCAACATTTGAAGTGCGAAACTTTTTTCCTGGAAGCATGACTGCCCTTTGGCGACATCTTGTCACTTCTTTACTCTGACGGAAAAAGCATAGTATTTTAATTAGGGGACCCTGGATATACTGTACCTTTCCCAACACTTTCTCAACATTGCACTGTGACAGAAATGTCCACCACCTGTGTGGGTATTCTCTGAGAGCTCGAGTATGATCCCACAGTCCAAAGACATGCTGACTCTGCTAAGTGATGTCTCTAAATTGTCCCCCATACATATGGCCTAGAATGGACTGGCGTTTCATCCAGGGTTCATCCTACCTTGTCCGCATCGCCTAGTAAGTTAGAAACCATAACCAGGTCATGGACTAAGCAGTTGCCGTAAATTGAAGGAACTGAAAATGCTATTCATGTAGTATGGTTTAGAATCACACCATAATTATAACTTCTATTGTAGGTCAAGCACACCTAATCAATTCATATACTAAACAATTTACAAGTGTCTGGAAGAGTACTGTGGAAGGATAAGTAAGCAGTCAGTTTCTCTGAGCACTGTACCTTTTACCACCCTGGATGTTTTCCCCTGTTCAGCACAGCTCAGAGGATCTAAAAGTGTGCTTTAATTTATCTTACTAGGAAATAATGGTGGCTTTTGATTTTAAATAATGAAATGTATGTCAGAAAAAAACAAGTACTTTGGTTTGGTTCAATGCCTACAGTTTGTCAATGTGAAAAACAGTATGCCAAGCTCAACTCCACCTTCAAAATGTATTTTTCTATGCAGTAATCAGCAAAAGAAATAAGCCTTCATTTTTGGTGAGCGCATTTTTGTTCTTAAGGTTTAAAGCCTCACAGCAGAGTTCATATGCCTAATTCTAATGTAGTATATGAACTAATTGATAAGATCATTTTATTGTTTGAAACAAAATAAAAATCGAATGGAGTTCATCCAGTCAGAGTAGCTCAATGGGCCAGAGTTCATTCTGGATGGGATGGCAGTCTACTGAGTGACTGAGGAAGGACCCCCCACAATGCTGGTCTCCACTCATACAGCGTGGGTGTATTCAAGCAACAGGAGTAAAGTACCTCACTCAATATACAACAGGAGTGTCTGCAGCAGGGACTTGAACCCACAACCTACTTGTTACCCACTATGCTGAAAATTTCATGAAACAGAAAAAAATAAAGACAAAAGCAAAAAATTGCTTATAGACCCAACTGGCCACATACTGTAGGATATCAAGACAATTTTGGAAAGACTTATAAAGAGAGTATTCAGTTGTTCTCTCAATCTAAATCATTCATGCTCTTATATCAGGAAGCAACTTACTCCTGACAAAGGTCACTGTGAAAAGTAAATAAACGTGTTTAGAATTGAAAATTTCTGTATGCCTGAGGTACGTGTAAAAAAAGAAAAAATTCTCAACAGAACTCTTTGAATATCACTATTTATTAAATCCTTAAAGCATGAACTTTTGGGGAAAAAAGTCTTCAGGACTTTAAACCAATTCAACCCCCCCCCCGTAACTTTCAAAGAAAAATAATGAACGGGATGTTTCATGCAGAATACTGCGCCTTGTTCTGGCTGAGCCGTAGTAATGATTTCTTTGTTCACCCAGTGAGCAAGTATGTGAGGAAGGAGAATAATGAAGTCAGCCTACCTCTGGTACAGAGCTTATGGCGTGGACCTGTCCAATGAGTTTACAGTAGGATTGAAAAAGCAGCAGCAGCTGAAAGTGGAGTTTGTATAACCGCTGACACAGCTCCAGTTGCTGGTTGGAGAACAAATAAAAAGGCCTTTCTTACAAACAGGAATTAAACATAGAAGTGCAGTTAATACTCCAAACATTTATTTCTATGAACAATACAAACGAATGTTTCTATTATATTTTTAGCTATAACTTCTACACACAACAATGTTTGGTGCATGACAGATATACTTTTTATCCTCTTTGAGGCAGATTAAATGCTTTTAAATCCCTTTCTCAGAGAAGCATGTTACCGATATTAATATGCTAAATGAAGTACAGGCAGTTAAATATCTCTGAGTGTTTTTTTCACTATGCTTGATTTAAAATAAAAAAAAGTATAAAAATATGCCCTATAATAGACTCATTTTATTTATTTTAGGAAAATAAAGCTATTGACATGTCAGATTCAAATTTGAACCCCATTTGAAATGAAGGCATTAGAAAACTGCAAGACATTTGAAAAACATTTGTCCCGGTGTGTTTCTGTAAATGTGCTGTTTTATACAAAAAAGCAAACTGTCGGCCCTTGAACTCAAGGTTTTGAACATACTACTTGAATTCTCCCTTCAGAACTAGAGAAGCCAGGACCTTCTTGGAAGCCAGAATTATTGTGACACCATTTTTATTTGAGGAGCAATAACTCAAACAGCACAAGAAAGTTTTTAAAAAGAAAACGTAGCAGGACGTCAATAATTGTCCGAAAAGGCAATCTTTTCTTTATCCCACCAAAAAAGATTGCCCGGAAAGATTGAAAAACTGTTCTTGAACTTACTGCCAGAGATTCCATTTGCTACACAGCAAGCATGTGATAGGATACAAAAAGGTGAGAGGAAGAAAATATAGAAAATCAATGAAGAGCATGCACAGTTTAGCACAATCCCATTCAGATGACAACAGTATTAGCAGTAATCATAATGTTTTGATTTCATAGAACATGCAAGGAAAGAGAAGCTGTTGGTGTAAACAGAGCTTTCCAAACAGCTACATCAAAACAGTCACAGAGGGAGCATTGCCCTCATGGTTGTCTTTCTCAAGCAAAGCAGGAAAGCAGTCGTGGCTTTTATATGAACAGGTACTCTGCTGGGAAAACCTAGTTCAGATTATTTCTACTAACCCGATGGGGAAAATCAGGTTTTAAATCTCACAGATTTCTTCTAAATGTTTAGAAGGAGGACTGATTATTTGTGCGTGTCCTCTCTTGGCCACCTTAATTCAAACTTAAAATGATACACTGTGGATTTCTTACAAGAATTGAAGTGGAGGGATTTTACTGCACCTGCCTGGGAGGTGCATTTGCTTGAAAATCCATTTTCTGCCCAGCAGAGTTCAGATGTCACACTGTCAAACTGATCAGAGCAGAATGAAGGAATCAATGTAATGCTTGGCAGCTAGGGTTATCCAGACAAGCTCATAGCCAAGTAGACAGATACAAGGAAAAATGAAAGTATTTCACTCACAGAACTACTCAAGAGTTATTGTAATCATCATAGAAAAAAGTAGGGGAAACGTAGAAGATCAATTTAGATAGCAATACAGTCTTTAATGAACCAAATTACATTGTTATTTTTTTATATAGGAACATGGAGAGTTTGCCATTTAATGAAATTATACATTAGACATCAGGAAGGCTTTCTGTCATTTTTTTGTTAGTCAAATTATATGGAATTTTAGCTGCTCCTTCTTGCATTTATCCTTGTTAATTTACACATGACATCAACTTAGCTCAAAAAGTTCAATAATGTTCAAGGAAAGTAAAAGTATCAGTACGTTAGCTGCACAAATGGGTAAAAATATACTGGAAGTCATTTTGGATTAGTAATAACAGAATTGAACCCAGAACCCTTTGGACAGGACACAAAAACTCTAATACTCTGGACTGTGGCATGAGTGATAGAAAATACAGATCATGTTTCATTCGCAGCATTTTCTTAATCAATACTAAAACACAAACTACTAGTTCTCAAGTTGTTGCACCATTTATCAAACTAGGATGAAAGCAGATTAGCGTTAGAGGAAACAAGTTTCTTTTAGCTTGGTTTGCTGTTTTTAGTAACATTTAATAAGATTACCAACCCCACGTGCTTATCTGTAGTACTCTTCGTATTGATATATTGTAAATCATCCTCATTGCTAAGCATGTGTTGTAATTACCTCATCATCAGACACCTGCATTCATCTTTTTCTGATTGTTATGATATGTGTTTATAAATCGTAAGCTTGTGTTTTATTATCATTTTCTGTGCTTTACTTTGAGGCAATATACACTTATAATTCACTGTGAATAAGAGTATATGCAAAGCAAATAAACAATGAAAACTACAATTTTCTTCAACCATCTCCGACAGAAAGTAGCTGTTTTTCCATTTGTCCCTTTTCCTCATCTCACAATTCACTTTACTGTCTCTACCACAGTTCATTTATTTGACATTGGAACTACAAAGTAATGAAATTGGGCTTTGTTTTAAAATAAATGGAAATCTGTTAGGTTCCAGGTACACAATGTGTAAACTCAGTATGAGAAATAATTAAATGAATTGGTGCATATTTCAGACAATAATTCCAAATTACCACAGAAGTACATTAGTATTACATTTTCCTATCACCTGAAATACGTACTCTGTAAGCATTATTCCACCATAAAAACAAAAGAAATAAGCTTGGGCAGAATGACAGAGTGTCAGATTTCCTAGGAATTGTGTCAACAGTAGTTAGTTCTTTCTAAAAATAATTCAAGCTTAATAATGCTTTGATGACTGACACAATGTGCAGTATTTAAAATGGGGACGGTTTCTTGCCAATATATTTTGAATTAGTTGAATTCAGAAGCAAGTTGAGTGAATCGTAATTCTGCTAAAATACTCTGTACACAACATTTACTGTTTCCAGTCTTCAGGTATAATCAATACCAGACTCTAAAAACTGCATAATAACCATCGAACTAAGCTCCAGTTACCTGAATTCTTCAATGTCAATGCCAAATGTTATCAATATTAACATTTACTCAGCTAGTGTCATCATAAATTGTGCAGTGATTTTAAAATTTGCAGAGTGCTTCAAGTACACATCACTATTTTTATAACAAGATCACATTTCCTACCTTTTCCTCTGAGTCTCCTGGCTGATAAGTAATAACTCCATCCCCCGAGCCTTTGGGAAAGCTTGCCTTGCAGTTTCTCAACCACTGTGAAAACAAGGAAGCTGCAAATCAGTACATTTCTAGAGAAACCTATGGGTCATCTAAAGGTTATTTTTATCAGGGTGTTTAATCAAAAGAGATGAACAGACTGATTTCCATGACCTTTTTTTAATTATTAAAATGCCTTTTTCTTTATCAATAAATGTCTTATTTCTTAATCGATAAATGTCTTTTGACGTCCTGGCTGCAATTCTTAGATGTATTTTGATTTGCCAATAAAGCAAGGATCAGTAGCTGTCCCTTCATAATCATGAGGTGATTGACATGAGTTGTTATGGGAGATAATCTGTTCCTTACTGGGAATGGAAAACAGTTGTGTGTTACATCTTTAATAGCGAAGAATCTTTAGCACGCCCTTTTCCAAACATATTTTGACAGAATGCCATAGACACCAAGATAGTAGTGTTTTTCTGCTGCAGCCATGATCTGCTAGGAAAGCAATTACAGGTGGTATTTCTTGTTCTGCTTGTACTGGCATTGAAGATTTGGTTGCCAGAGCATTGTTTGCTCAGTATGTAGGAATCCCAACAGGCTTTCATGGTAACTGAAGTGGCTTCAGGACGGAAGGAGTCCTTCTGAATGTCACCACATCAATGCCAACTCTAAATTTCTCATTGCTAAATAAGGTTTCAATAGAGGAAATTTGTCCTTGGACCAGTAAAATAGCAAAGCAAAGTGCTGACAGCTATAGCCAGTCAGTCTGAAAGGCTCCTTTTCTGCAAAACCTTGAGAAATCACTGTGGTAAGTGAGCAGGCCTTACTGAAATGGCTGCTTCTTTCCTGTTGTTGTAGGTGTCCAAATATTCTTGGAGCTCAAGTACGCTAAACTTCATCTTCTCTAATAACCCGTAAGAGATGATCTGGAAGAAAAATATAGCAAAAAAAGTAAACAACAAAAATAAATCCTCAAATCTTTACAATGAGAGAGAAGACGGTCCCATTAATGTCAAAATATGTTTTATAATGAGCAACCTTCTAAATGATTCCTTCATTACTACATTTTAATTTACAACATTTTAAAGTTTTAGCATTGTCCCTTAAAAATAATACAGATCAAAAGACAGAGGGCATTATTTTTCATTCAGGAATAGCTATACTACAGTAGTTATCTGATAAGAGCCAACAATGCCAGACCCGGTGAATGAGTGAACTTTTTCAATGTTTTCAGATAGCAATGAAGATTTACAATGAAGGGCAGACAATTAAAAAAGACCCTGACTGAGGTATTTCTTTAATTGTCATACACAATACTCACAGTATCTGCATCTACAAAGAGTGTGGGGCACTCTGAGCATGATGTCAGCATTTGGGAAGACCTCACGAACTTTGACCCTATCCCACGAAGGCCATCTCCAAGGTAACCAGCAGCATCACAGGTTAAGGAGCAGAACTTGTTTTGTATATTCTGGGAAGCACAATATTTTTTACAGGTTTACATTTCAAGACCAGCTTGGGGAAGGGTTATCATTCATCATATCACAGGCCAACTCGGGCTACACAGAAGGTTTTCTGAACTATTGCCTGTCAATAAACACTAATTTGTACATAGAAAAGCCTTGATATTCTTTTCAGTCTTGTTAAAATAACTGAAAACAAGCTGTTGAATAAAGAAGATGAAAAAAATCTAAATACCATTATTTCACTGGAGTAACATATGTGCTCACTAAAATGTTCAAATACTTCTAAATATTTATTTTTTAAATTAAAATTGACAATGGAAAAGTAGCTTCTAGCCTTCTGGTCTACATTTAAACTAAAACCTTGGGCCCAGTACTGAAGTAGTTCTTAAGTACCAGACATTATTGCTCTTCTACAGATTTTAGGATAAGGTGTCTAGAGTTCGCCTGAAGAATAAGTTTCCACGGTTGCCTAAAAACAGGATTGAACTACACCACTCCATAAAGTGGGGATGCCATCTTATTCCTCACCTGGAACAAGGAGGAAAAGACGTGAAATGTGTAGATGGCACAGGAGCCGTCGGAATCGGACACCAGCTGGTTGATGTGGTTGCGCCAGGCCTCCTCGGCGTCATCACAGACTGCGGGCTGGAAGGCAGCCAGGATGGCAGAGAAGAAGGGGGAGGGCAGTGGAGAGGCCCGGGCTTCTTGTGTGTCCTCCCTCTCCTCTCTGAAACTGACCACACAAATCGCTGCTCGCTTAGCAGGGTACTTACAGTACCATGCTGCATAACCTACTTTAAACCTACTATCTCTGCGGTCAGTTGGTTCTTGTATTTGACAATACATAATGCCAGTACAGGAATTCCAGGCATCTCTGCTATAACGCGATAGATGCGTTCCTGTAAAACCTCGCTTTTTGCAACATTGCGCAATGGAAATAACAGGGCTTATAGGAAAAATAGGGTTAGGGGCAGACCACTCAAAACCTAACCAAAGCTTTACCACATGTGATAATTATCCTAATAAAAATGTTAACACAGTTTAAATACATGTTAAATTCATAATAAAGAAAGAAATACTACAGTAAATTTAGGACTTTATCTTGAAAAAAAGTGATGTTCACCACCTGAAATTTTATCACCAGCACGCTTCTTAGAAACATTCTTGTCACCTTGTCCACTCATATTTACAGCAATACTGAAGATTTAGTGAAAATAGCACAACAACTGAGGAGCATCTCCCAATTAGCACTTCCAAAACAAAGCACATGAGGCAACTGAGCATCATTCCTCCACGGACCACCTCGTTCAGTTGTGTTACGCCGCGACGCAAAATGTAAACATCGGGGATGAAATCGTGTAGAACCCAATGTGAGTTTAGTGTAATACAGACATCTTTCCCCTATTTATCAATCGCGTATGAGGCAATTCGCGGTTTGGCAGCTCGTGTAATAGCAGAGATCACTGCACTGAGTTAGAACTGAGAACATGGTGACAAAGCCATCATGTCAGCCTCTTCAAAACAGGATGTTTTAGTCTGTGAAGGCAGTCTGTAGCTCCACTACAAAACGAGCCCGTTTCAGAACTGAAAGTAAGTAGAAACTGCTATGAAAATACACTAAATAATAAGGTTTTAATTTATACTTTCCTGTCTGCTCTTTATCAATATATTAATAAATTATATAGGTTATCAAAGTGTCCTAATTTCCAGATGATTTTGTGGCAAAGCAAATGCTTTGTGAATCACTCTAATGCTCATGTCTGAATCATTTCTGGCAATGTAAAAAATGCATTGAGATGTAGTGCAGTTCACAGATGAAACACGCTCAAGTGCGAGTAGCTATGAAGCTGTGTACCTTGGGAGGCCTGTGTGCTCAAGGTCCACATCCCCTTTGTCTTCTCCCTGAGCCATTTCTAATGGGAAACTGTCGCTGCCTTCAAAGCCAGGTGGCACTTCGCTGACGGACAGAGAGAGGTCATCCTCGTGGACATTGGTATCTTCGTCCTCGGCTGAGACTTCAACCTGATGGTGAGGGATGCTGGCTCAGTCTTGGAAGAGGCACTGCTTACAATCCACAGCACTATGGCTTTTTAACTGATCCACTAGCATCTCTAATAACTGAAGGTGGTAGTCACCTCTGCCAGTTACAGTAGGTGTTACAGGAAAGCACTTTACAAAGCAGTAAAGTGGTCTGATGCACTAAAAAACACTAATAAATAAGAGTTATATAATTGAAACAGTGCTTTTTTATACTGCTCATTAAGCATTACAAATAAACATTTACATTGCATTTCGGGCTTAAGGTTTTTAGTACTAATTGAAAGGATTAATGGTTTCACTGACCTTTTCCAAAGGACAGAGTCAATCCATGTGGCTTTTTATGCCCCCAGGAGTGGTGAAATGATACCAATTCAGCAAAGATTCAAGACCAGAACTTAATATTGTGGTACAAAAATGTACGACAAGGCAATGTGTACAACTCCTGTATTTGTTTTCCAAGAAACCAGCAGATTCTTTTCCCTTTCATGCAGCTGCCCACAGAATAGTTGTGCACATTGCCTTATTGAAAGAGTAAGCAAGAATCCCTCCCTGCAGCTACCGTACCCAGACCCCAGTCGGCCCAGAGAATGCAAAGGAAAGCAGCGCTTAGCCTAAAGAAAAGGATTTAGAGAGCAAAGCGTGACGTGCAAATGCTTATTTAAAGTGCTTAAGCTTTTGTTTTACATGCAGATATTACAGACACTTGAAAGGTAAGACCCTATTTGACCTGGCATGTCATTTCTAAGGAGACCGCACAGAAATTTACCCACCTCCACCCCCCATCAACCACACAACCCCCCACCAAACCTTCAACTCCCCTTGTGCCAAACCCTGCCCCACACAGACGCTGGCATTACAACATGTCCTGTTCAGCAGCATCAGGAAATATGGCAAAGATGGGAGTGCGACAGAAATTAGCATTCCCCCACAGATCTTTCCCAATCAACCCCTTAGTCACCCGCTGATTAGAGTCTTCAGGGAGAGAGACTTCGAAACTAGGAGTTCTGGTATTCAGGGAGTGTGGATCAGCAGAGGTGGTGTCAAAGGAGGTGGACAGGGAGTCTGTGTGGTTCGTCTCCTCGGAGGGAGAGAGGTTCATGGTCTGTAATGACACAAATCAAGCAAGCCAAGCCATAGGTCATCATTTGTAGTTTAATCCAACGTTTTGCTGATAATTGGATTTTAATCACACGTTTTAATGATAAAAGCAATATTGTACTTGGACTCTTGAGATTACAGAGCCCTGACAAAAGAAAAACAGTACTGTAACATGATGGAAAAAACACACACACAAAACAACTGCTAAGATGGCAGGAACCTGACCTGAAAATTAAGGTTCTGCCGCCCTTTAACCCAGTCAATTCTACTATCCAGCAATTAACCAGAACACACTGTCAAAACGACTGAGGCTTATTGTACCATTCAGTATATGCAGAGACAGGAAAAGTGCAAGAGAAGTATTTTCCTTGCTACAATGCATTTTAGACTAATTGCCCACACAGGGAGCTCATACTAGGCACACTGCAGTATTTAAATCAGTTGGAGAATGGCACTGTAAGCACAATGAAAACAAACAGCCAGCTTCTGGAATCAGCCAGTAAGTAATGGAGGGAGGGACTACAGTAAGTGTGTGCTGATTGGACATCAAGGAACAGGTGGGCCCACAGGAATGTGTGGTCTTTATTTTTAACTTTGGGTGTCAAGACAGACACATTAATGCAAACATGTTTCACCACAACACACCAAAGATTATGACAATCCAGTTAAAAAAAAGAAGCCATACTTATGATATCTCTTCTCCTATGCTTTATAGCATTAGGTTCACGAATGCTGTGAGAAACACTACACGTGACTCTCCCCTTTTTTGCAATTTTTCTAAAATACAAGGGTAAAAAAGGAAAACAGCGGCTTACCAGCTGCGAACGCGTGAGTATCTGACTGGCGGTGAGGGACTCTTCTTCGGAGGACTCGTCCGAGTCCTCGTGGTTGATCTTGGCCAGGCTGGGCGTACTGCCGGAATACTGGCTCTCCTCCAGGAGCTGCAGGTCCCCCTTGTCCAGGCTGTCCAACGAGCGGCGCCGCACTCCCCAGTTGAAGTTGTCCACACTCTCGCCCTGCAAAACAGCGCACCTTTCAGCACCGACCCCACGACATGGGTTTCCTGACTTTCCGCAGTCTGCATGAAAAAAGGCGCTCGGGCACACAGTCTACCAAGAATGTTTCAAGGTAAGCCGATCAAGCAGCATAAAAAATGGCAGTTGGTCCATTAAGCCTTTGCCATTCTGATTAAATATTTGCATTTTTTCTAACCCCAGTAGTCTATCTGCAGTACTCCCTGATTCGATTCGGTGCCATGTCACTTTTGGTAAGGACATAAACCGTGGCTGTCAGTAGCTGTCCAAATTCAGCAAAGTTCCAGCTCAAGCTGCAAGGCACATCTTCCTTCTGATAATGTTATTTTAAGAGAAAAACTTCAGGAAATAAAGAAACTTCAGAAAAATTGAAGAAAAACGCAGGAGCTGTACATTAACTGGATTTAATACCTTATAATTATGAAAGTCCAGACTTTTGTCAAGAAATTCAAGCACACTGTTAAATTTATTCAAGCAGCTACCGTTGCCACCATGAAGTAGGAGCTTTAGTAAACTTTAAAAAGCTCAGATTCAATAAAAAAGAATGTTCTGCTGGTTAATACAGAACTGTGTACTGGAAATGCATGCTGACTTGATTTTGGATTAGCAATTTATTTTTTAAGTGTGTCATTAAAACAGCATAAAAAAATGAATGCAGCACAATTTAGGTTTCAGTGGTTCGGTACATGTTGGCTACCACTATAGGTAATTGACGACAAACCTGAAATCGGAGTGAAAATGTATGTTTATGCTGCTTTGTCGTGATTTCACTAGATGACTGATTCAATCAGGTTAGCCTACAACGCATCTAAATGACAAAGAACATTTCTACTGCTCAGACTGGGATTACTCGACCATATGGTTATTGCAGCCTGTACATGTTTGATTTTAAGTGCATTAAGTCACTACAACCAGATTTGTTAAACTAACTGCATGATGTTAGCAAAAGCATTCAATGAGATAGCTCTATTATTGCATATTACTATGTCATGTTAAAAGTCTCCACAAGTAAATTGTTTTTGACTTCAAAGATTTTGTATAAATGTTTCCATCAAGCTGTTAACAATATTTTTTTGTATTTTCTGAGATGGTACTGTCTATATATTAATGATGACTTATTTGTGTGAGCTATCCTACATCTGATTGAGAAAAAAACTCTGAAAAGTAAAAAGTAAATTCCTTCAGATATTTACCCTTTCGCTATAAATAAAAATAAATGGATAAATCTGATCCTGCGGTGACCATGTTATATGAAGACCAATATTCAGTATATTTCACTGCAACCTCAGGATCTCTTCTTGAAATTAAGTTTCATAGGTAAATGACCTTATAGTAAATAAAACAATCCACTAAAAATCACAAACAAGCACACATACACCTGAAATTAAAATATACAAGCTGGAAGGCAGACTGCATAGATGTTAAAAAGGGCCTAGTGCTGGCATGCATTTTTCCTGTGACTATTAGTTCTTAATCATCATTGTAATGCTCAGTCATTATTAAATTATTCTTACTTTTGTTAAGCAAAAAGAAAAACATATTGGCAATGTCCAAAGCAATCATAATCAGACACTGGATGAGCATGCACTGAATGAGAGAGCTGCACTGTCCTATACATATGATGTACATAAACAGCGTAACCTACAAATGTGATACAAGACTACTGTATGTCTGACACACACTCTCCCTGCTCCAGCACACAACTCCAGCACTGCACAATACTCAACTTACCTGAAGCTCCTGGATGGCACAAACAAAAAACAGAAAAAGAAACCACATTACAGAGAATTACAGAATGGCAGTTAGAGCAGAATTTAAAAAAATCATTAACTCTATTTGCACTTTCAGTTGTAAAGTGAAATATGACAAAAACATAGTGTGCCAACACAAAACATGAACATAGTCTGCTCTTTCTCCTGTTTTCTAAGGTACGTTCTTGTTGCACTGCATGTTGTTCTTATATTCTTCAAAATCAAAACCACTGACGAAGGCTATTGTATTTAAACTCAATGCAACTTACACTAAGTCCTGAAGTGTGCAATAACTGTATCCAAATGTTGTTCCAGAAGTCACCTATTGCACAAGGGCTAAATACTATCAGTATTTTAAAGATGCTATAGCTCAAAAGCAAAGGAAAATTATATTTTGGAGTCTTTCTAAATAGTTTCTAGTAAAACTATTACTTTAATACAAATGTTCTGTATTAAAAGGTTAAAAATGTTATTGTATCTTCCTCGTTTTGTCAAAATCAAGCTGAATTATTCAGCTCATTCATTCAATAAATTCCAAACAGTCCAAATTTTTCATGTAAAAAAGCCGGAAGAGATCATCGGTATGTCACGGAGCTCTCAGAACGACGGGCCTACCTCGCCGTCCTCGAGCTCCACATCCAGGAAGTCGAAGTCTCTGAAGACCCTGAACTGCTGCTCGCTGGTGGTGTCGTCCATGTTGTCCTGGTCCCGGGTACCGTCCTCAGAGGGCACCAGGCTGGGCTGGTGCTCAATCAGGTCCAGGTCCCCACAGGAAGAAAAAATGACCTGAAACCAAGGAGCTCATTCATTGAAGGGCTGCACGAGAGTCTGCATACTTCACACACAGAAAACAAACCAGCTCTGGAGCTAACAACAACCTTTTGTGTGACTGTTTAGTTGCAAGGACAGAGAAATAGTGTGGTAATATGACAACAGCCAGAATCAAATAAGGTGTTCCCTCTTATTAGAATGATAATGTTGCTTTATTAGCCCTATACAATTTCTTGCATTAGGAATTCATCTTTTCGCATACCCCAGCTTGCTCTCCATGAGACACAGACAGGGAGAGAAGCTTGGGGTCAGAGCACAGGGTCAGCCATTGTACAGCACCCCTGGAGCAGTTGGGGTTAAGGGCCTTGCTCAGGGGTCCAACAGAGTAGGATTTCTCTGCCAGCTGCGGGATTTGAACCGGCAACCTTCCAGTCACAGGCACAGGTCCTTAGCCACAGAGCCACCGCTCCACCGAGTTCGCTAATGTATGGTCACTTCATTCAGTTTATATTCACATGTTAAATGCATTGGGACTTTCACCTTCCAATTGAGTTTGAAATCAATTGAACACATTTTAGAAAAAATATAACCTGTAAAAATACAGATTCGTTTTGGAAATACTGTTAATGGCAGAACTGAGTTAAACTGAAGTGATATATCTCATTACACTATACATGGATTTTTCTAGGAATTAACTGCTTCTTTTTAACATAAGTATATACTGTAACTATTAACTTTTTAACATTAACAGAACTATAATTCAAATGCCGGTAACAGATATTAGCTAATTTTATTTTTATCTCTAACCCTTTGATGAAAATCATTTTGCCAATTACTGTACAAATTCAAGTTCAGCTAAAAAGAAACAATATATAATAGTTTTAGTAAAATGAGTGCAGTTTTCAAGTTTAAAAAGAAAACCCTCAAGGTATCATGTCCTCACCGAAGGGTTTTTGGTGAGTCCGACTTCCTGTCCGCACAGGGAAAGCACAGTAACAATCTTTTCCCGGGTTCTCTTCTAGAAACCAAAGAAACTTACAAATTAAAATGCAAGAACTCCCAGGGTTTGAAAACCACTCATACGCAACTCAATTTCCACAATAAAGCCTCAGAGCTTCTGCATACAGTACATAATCTCAGTTTATTCCTCCTTCAGGGTAAAGGTTCATATTGGATTAACAGGAAATACCTCACATGTCAACACACAAACAGAACTTATATCCCGCATAATAAGGCATTTCCTGTGTGCACTGACTTCCATAGCATGTTAAAAGGTTTTAATATCCGCAGACCTGAACTTTCCCACCTCTGTGTTTTTGAATTACAGACACAGATTATTATAAGACATTTCACAGAGTTTAAATAGGTTATCTGGCAGTGACTCTAGTAGAGGCATATCACATGAGTCAAATGAGCAAACACTAGTTGAACATGCTCCGGCTGTACAGTGAGGGGGAGAGAGAATTTGGTATTTAATTTCAAGTTGTTGCAATGGCATCTGTTGGGCTTCACGCCTCAGAACACTGATCTCCTCATCCCCTCCCTCCTTGGTTCTCCCTTACCTGTGAAGACTGCGGCCTCTTCCAGCTGACGGGCACCAGCACATTAGAATTGGACCCTGAGGAAGTAGAGGAGGTGCTGCGGGTCACGGCTATGACCCGGTTTTTTCCATCCCGGCCCGATGACCCTTGCAGATCATCGTACCTCCGGCCAATTACGGGAGTCTGCCAGGGGGGACAGACAACAGGTGCTCAGACTCAGCGGCCCTGCGCAGAAGTCACTCCAAAAGCAGAACGCAGAACAATTATTCGTCTCAATCTGCAGCAGTGCTAAACAGGGCTAATTACTGAGCAGCTCATCAATTTTTTTTTTTAATCCCCAGAGGAAGGCAGCACTCCATCACTGTCCCTGTAGCAGCAATTGTCAGTGAAGGTGCTGGAATGAACGAGAAAAAGGAGCCTGGCAGAAGGGCTCAGAAGTGCCTGCACATTTTTGGTTGGTGCCACCTGCCGTTAAATTAAGTTGATTTCCACTCCCCCTACAAGTCATGTACTTTAAAAAAAAAATCTTAAAAAAGGATCAACACATTTGCACAACAGAACACAAAATCCATTCTGGCTTCCTGCGTACAGTAGCTGTACTGGTCTGCAGCTTTTTCTTCCAGCACAGCTGAACATTCGACTGACTTTTACTTAGTCAGATACAAAGGGCTGCAGAGGGTTGACATCATTTCCTGGAATTCATAAGCCACACAAATAGCCTCAGTTTGGTTCCCACACATTACTAAGCTTGTATCTTCAAGATCTCTTTCGATGTTCGACTGTTTTATATTCCCTCCATTCCCCTTAAGTTTAGGCAGAAATTGTGATCTATCAGTTTTATCTGAATCCTGAACATGAAGCTACAGGAAAGAAACACTTCCTTTTGTATAACTGATTAAAGAACTAGGCAAGGCAAAACAAGCGGTGTCATGCCCACTAAGAAAAGTTAAAAGCAAAATACAGATACATTGTTCAGTGGTATGCTTGCCAAGTTTAATTTTTTCATTCTAAACATTATTTTCTGTGTACACTGAGCAGCTCATGCTCTGCTCCGAATAGGCTCTCTGGAGTAACAGAGGAAGAGTTTTTACACGAGCTTGATGGCTCAGGAAACGGGTGCCAGCGTACCTCAGAAATATCAAAGTGAAAGTCCAGAGTCTTCCCTGGCAAGGCTTTGGAAGAGCTGTCCCACTCCCGGCTCATGTCCTTGTTGGAGAGCCTGGCGCAGCGAGACACCACCAGCTTCAGAATGTTGAGGGCTTCCTTCCAGTGGACACTCTGAGAGACCAACACAAGCCAGGCAGTAAAGGAGCTGTTTTCCATAATGGAACAACATTTCCTTCATTTTAGCTTGAATGCTTCACTGATAAGCCTACAGCAATTAGAATGAGTGTTTGGAAAGCTGCAGACAGTTTGAGTTTATGTTTATATTTTTGCTTCAAATGCCATTTGGACAGAAAATACTACAAATAATATCATTCTTCAAGCTTCCTGAACATTCTTTTACTTAATTGCAAAATTATATAACCTCAAACCACCAAATTTAATAGCATATATGAAATATTACCATTCGCTGTATATATCATGCTTTTATATCCAGTATATATGTTTCATTTTTAACAAATATAAAATTAGGTCTCTTCCATTTCATCATAGCATTGCAAACATTCATTCTGAGGCAAAGCACTCAGGATAAAAGACAAGAAGAGTGCAGTGTGGGAGCCTGCCAACTAGTCGGGCAGTGTGTTTATAGTTGTGCTGGGTGGTGCTGTTGAATTTATTGCTCGTGTACAAGGTCATGTACACTCCTGAAAATGCTAATTGTCTTTGCTGAAACGGGGCTTCTGTTACTTTCTGACTCATTTGCCAGATTTGAAGGCAGTTGCAGGTCCAGACAAAAAAAAACAGCAGCTGAGGATCACTGAAGACTATGCTACTGAAATTTCCTCAACTGTTTTTGGCCACCACTTCCACAACTGTTAATTCATTCAAATAAAATTGTGGTCAATTTTAATGTCCATAAACAAATTAATCAGTGTTAAATGCCCTTCTGATACAATCAATTCTAGGACCTGTAAAAATATTTATTTAATTCTTTAACAGATTTTTGATTCATTTTAAGAAAGGAGCTGATTATGAGTGAGCACAGAAGAGTGCAAGTCACAAAATAGGAAGCAGTTGAGCTGCACTGCATACTGTATTACCTGATAACACTTGTAATCTATACAGTATTTTAAATTAACAACAGGAGAGTTTTCCCCATTACGTATAATCTATGTTTATGAGAGAATATATGCCTATGATGTAATTTAAATCACTTAATACTTAACTTCTATCTTTAGTTACTACAACTTAAGTACTGTGACCTATTAGCTAGTTTGTCTTCAAAACATGCAACAGTGTGTACATAATCAGCAAGGCTGTGTCCTTCCTGTATCACAACTTCCTTTGACTGCTCTCTTCAAGAGAAGATTATGGCATAGCTGGGTCTTTCATAAATCTCTACTCAGCTGGTCATTAACTCCCTCATTTTATCTGGGCGTTTCACCTTCATGAATTTCAAACAAACCATCTCCTAATAGTATTTGGGGAACTCTGCCTGGTAGTCCATTTATAATTCAACAGTCAATTAGTTTAAAAAGTTTAACTCTTTTCACATGCTTTTCTTTGTTAATGCACAGTGCTTAAGTGAAAACATTTTATTTACTGAAGTAAGTTTTTGCTGTTTCTACAGATAAATATAACTGGCATTCTATTTAAAATCCTGTCATTCTGGCTGTTTAGATCATTGCAAAAACATGTCAACACACTGAAAGACTAATTCTTTTTTCAAAATAAGGACTCCAAAACTGCTAATGTACCATATTGATAATATAGGTAATAATACAGAATGATAATCATGATTAATATATACAGTTGATATATTAACTCAAATAGTTTTCTACAAATGCTATTTAATAGTCACACATGGGTTTCTAAACTAAAATTAGTTTTAAACCAACTGACTTTAAGTGAAGCTGACGTGCAGGTGGTGTTTTGTAATAGCCCCTATTTTAAATGTATACCTGAACAAACTTCTCTATAGTCTTCAGCACCTCCATGTTGAACTGCTTGACGGGAATCCCCTTGTAGTCCATGTGATTCAGGAGACTGTAGATGATCTGCAGAAGGCACTGCTGCATGCTGGGAAGGCCCTTCTCCAGCAACTGCAATCAGCAAAGTCAAACATTTACAGGAAACCTACAGGCTGTTCTACCGACAACAGTGAACCTTGACAGAACTAGAGCAGCAAATGCCACTGGACGTTTGAATGCTCATAATTTACAGCCAAGATTTGAGCTTTAAAACAGTATTTTGATTAATTCCACCTATCCGTACAACAACAAGAAGAAATTTATACACCTAATCAATTTTTTCCCTCTCCATGTCTATAAAAATGAAAATTTTAATGTCACTGATAACAACAAGCCATAAAAAATGGAAATCAAAGAAGTACAAACCTCTGCCATGTAGGTGACCATATTCAAGGTGATGTCAGAGAAAGCTTCATGTAGGTACCGGCACACTACACTGACCCAGATGGAACAGTCCCTGGTGTAAGTGTGGGTCTTGTACAGGGTCATGACATGAGCCAGGTTGGTTAGCTTGGTATTCTTCTCTTCTAAGCAGACCTAGGGTTTGGCATGCCAAAAAAATTAACAGTTTGGGGTTATTTTATCAATGAATATTTAATCATTTTACAGCCCTTAGTTTTACAGCCTTTCAATACATGTTGCTGGAGCTGTGTGGATTGTAGTGCTCTCTGTGATAGTGTAGTATTGCATCAGGCTGTATGAGGTGGATGTGCTGTAAAAACAACCTCCTTCGTAAGTAGCATGGAGATACAGGACTGCTGTAAGGTTCTGAAAGAAATCTCAGGGCGACTTACCCCAGCCAAGACAAGGTGGATGAAAACACTGCTTTACATGATATTTAACAAGGCTTGATTTATCATAAATCATTAATCATTTATCGGCAATTTATCATTATATAAACAGGAATGTTTCTGTCTATAAAAACCTGTAATAAAACCAGTATTAACCAGTCACAAGAATTGTAATATGATTATAATGAAGAAGAAGACCTTTCAGCTTGGAGTACAGACCTGGGCTATTCTTTCAGCAATGTCCTTACAGAACTGAGTCGGGCTGTCAAAGTTCTGAACCAAATGAGGAAGGAGACACAATACATTCAAGGGGAAACCTGTAAGAAAGCAATAGACGAAGACAAATTGGTATTACAATCTCTCTAAAGGGACATGCTAATAAATAAGTGTGCATAGTATGTATTTAACCTGTCCCACCATGCATTTCTACCGGGGCAGTCTGTCCTTTTTTCCACAAGTCGAGTTTTTATTTTTTGGCCTTGCACTCCCTGCCTGCTCTCCCAGACTGGACCCCCTTAAATAGGGTAAGTCCAGCCTGGGTACCGCTCTACATGCCGGTGCAGTGCGACTTTAAAACAAAATGGCGCACTTTTCAACTTCTTCCTTTTTGTTCGGTTTTGTTTTCGGTTCTGGCTAACCTCACACCGGTGCCTCCGCCCCTGCAGATGGGGCATCGACTTTCACCGGTGCTCGCCGAGGCTCCTCCCACTCCCGCCTTGCTACACATGCTTTTAGCTTTTGCCATAACGTCTTTGGACTGGGCGCCACACTAAACTCTGCCGTTAACACTCATACTGTAGGAGTGTCAGAACGGGGCGGCCTGTGGTTACCTATGGCTTGAGAGGTGTCCACCACTGGGACCCTGGAGATGGGGGTGAGCTGGCTGAGGAGCTGCAGGGTGAGGTCCGTGGTGGAGAGGGACGTGAAGCCTTTGAGCAGCAGCTGCTGCAGTCCTGAGAAGTTGGCCCACTTCAGCTGCGCCAGCAGTTTCTCCAGCTTCTCCCGGTTCTCCGCCTTGTCCAGGGGGAGGTGCACCAGCAGCTTGTTCAGCAGCCTGAGCGCCATCTGGTACTCAAACTCGAAATCCGACTCCATGAGCGAGACGGCCACCCAGAAGATGGTGGCCAGCAGGTTGGCAGGGTGGTTGACGTTGGTGGGGTCTGCCATGTTGTCCTTGGAGAAGGAGGAGGAGCTGCGGGTCTTGCTCAGGACACCCTGCTGTGTGCAGGCCTGGATCCTGTCCAGCGTGGCGCTCCGGGGGGGGTCTGACAACCGGTCCACCTCGCCAAACTTCTTGGGCACTGAGTAGCTCCTCTGGTGCCGGCTGCGTTCTGCTGTGCCCATGCCAGCCCCACTCTGCCCAGGGATTAGGTTCAGCTGCCCAGTGCTCTTGCGGTTTGAAGTCAGCTTGCCATTGATTAGGAAATCAGGTGAAGATGACCTGCTTTTAACACCATCACCAACAATAAAACACATCAAGCTAGCTATGCACTGTGACACCAGTCTAACACAGTCATCCACCTTTACAAGGTCACCCTTGTCTTTTGCCACTTTTTCATTGAAAGGTTCTGAACCAATTTAGTTTTAAATACCATTTTTGCTGCCTTTCCAAGACTTTCTAAAGTATAGATGTTCTGTATTATTTAAATAATAAAGGAGGATCATTGAGATGATATGTTAACATTGGATTTGATCTTTTTTTTTAATTGGCACACTTATTATACAGGTGAGCTGCATTTTAATATACCTTTTCATGTTAAAAAAGTAAATAAGAAGAAGTAAGAAGTAAATATGTTATGTACTACTTAGGTGACAGTGTGCTTTGCAGGAAAATGGCTAGAAAGAAACTTTAGAAAATGAAAGAAATCACCTTTCACAAGACACTTCTGACCTTTTAGTTCTAAAATCAGACGTACCTCGTCAGGACTGCCATTAATTCATTATTCTTCAGACATTCAGCCAAATTATCCACGACAGACTCCAGGGTAAGCAGAACTTCCATTACATAACCCTGGATTAATGAAATGTAACAGAGTCATCAGACAACTGCTGAGCACAGGCACTATGAAAAAAGGCTCAGAGCTTTGCTTCTCTGGAGTCAAACAGCCGACAATTTGCAAGGGAAAACATACAAATTATGACCAAAAAATACTTTAAAAAATTAGAATTAGAATTAAAATTTTGCTTTAGCCCATACAGAAATCTCAATTTCTGTTTTCTAGGAATACAAGTTTGAAAACATTTTCCATGTAGGAAAATCAGAAGACACACCCAGCTGATCTCATGAACTGAGAAAAAAATAAGTTGAAAGCATGATGTTTATATAATAACAGTCAGGAATTTAGGTCTATGCAATCAACATCATCCATCACAATAAGCAACCCATTCCTTTAGCATTGGCAAACCACACAAATGTGATCAGATCCAGCCTGCATCTTTGATATACAGTATAAGAAGTCACATCTAATGTGTTGTTAAAAGGGTCGACCCATTTTGACAACAAAATAAGAAAGCTGAATGCATATTCACAAAGTCTTATAACATCTTTATTTCTATATAACATTAATAAATGTCAAAATCTACCACAAACTGAAGGCATACATTGTTATTTATATTCATGCTAGAATAATAAAATGTTGAAAGTTTCAGCAGTCATGGCTGTCACAGACACGAAAAAAAAGTTCTATCCTACATGTAATACATGACATGTTGTCCGTTTACACTATCAATCCCAGAGGGCAGGAACCTGCTGCCACTGACCAGCCAATTGTACGAAGCCACTCTCTGGTACCATTCCAAGCCCCTCCCCTCTGCTCTTCTATGATTGGACATGGGAGAGGTGGCGCAAAAGAAGCTTTTGTTACGAAAATGTGGAGTGAAAAAATCCAAATAAAAAAAGTTAGGGTTAGGGTGTCAACTGTTGTCCATTTACACTAACTGTGAGAACCATTTCAAATACAGCTTCATGACTCTCAATGAACAGGGAACGGCCTGAATGGATGGATGGGAGGAGGCAGACAACAGGCTGGAAGGAAGTACCTGCACTTCGTCTCCGTGTTCCCCTACCACCTCCACCAGCCGGGAGAGCAGATCGGACACGGCGTGAGAGGACAGGGGCTGCTTGAGGGCCCGGAAGATCTGGAAGGAGCGGCCCGCGTAGTGCCGCGAGGAGCTGGACAGCGCCGTCTGCAGGGCCACATCGCTCAGCTGCTGCTCGAGATGACAATCTGCACAGACAACGGGCTTTGTTCAAATGGTGGAAGCAAGCTGCGCACCAATCTCAGTGAAGGTGCCCATGATAGACATCTCAGTTAACGGCAGCGCCATTTTTATATTTCGGGGTTAGAAAGAATCAACAACGATGAGTATATTTCAACCTGCAATAACAGTAAAATGTACACAGTAACTTTTAAAACCTCCAATTTACATCACAAAATTGAGGAAATTTCCAGGTATGTGCAGAGCCATGTTCTGTCCCAGTGGTAGGCTAAATACACACTGCAAGATTAATGCTTAGGGAGTCAGCCCGCAATGTCCGAAATTAACATGATCAAACTGAGTTTGTTCTAATGCCAACATTGAGTTTAGAAGCTTTTGTCAAATGATGAGAACTAACCTCAGCATTCACAGGTGACAGTATCATATTTACTATCTATAAACCACTAATGTAACACTAGCATAATTCAAATAGGGCAGCGGTACATGTAGGTTGTAAATAGAGTTTATGTTAGATTGCTGTTATGAAATATTGTAATCTTGTCAGAAATGACTGGCAGTAAGATAAGGTAAATGGCACATATGGAGCCTTTTAACTAACCATTGGCAACCACTGGCAGGAAACAGCATTATTCTCACCTGACTTGGACTCCTTGAAAACTGACACCACGTGCCGGAGAAAGTTTGCCAGCTGCTCGGCACTCTTTGAGTTCTGGTTCTTTGGGGTGATGTCTTCGTGGCACCATAGAGGTCCAAATGCTCTGTTATTTATTAAAAAAGAAACCGGTCATATTGTGCTTGTTTAAACATTAAATTGCCCTTTCAATCTTGAAAAAAGACATACTGCAATTACTACCATATACATGTAATTCTAAAACAGAAAAGGGAATACTTATTAATACTACTAATAGCATTTTATCCATCCTATAGCATCTTAATCATGTCATCAACTTCATTTCCCACTTATGACACTAGATGGCAATGTAGAAACTGAAGTAATTGCTATGAGGAACTTAAAGTGACATTTAAATAAGGGGTTTGTGTTGCATGACTTAGCATTCAAGCCACATACCTCTGCTTTAGCACTGATTTTCCTAACACACAAAGAGCTTTCACTTACATTAGGTTATGTGAAACCCTATAATACCTGAAGTAAAACGTGTGAAGACTGCGTTAGCCTGATACCCACAGCGGACCTGCAGCATCCTGGCTTGTTTTTGAAAAGTGCAGAGTGAACCACAACATTAAAAGTAGTTCAAGTGGATTAGTACCGGGTAGTGAGGAACTCAATGAGCTTATTGGTCTTCTCATCGGCCTCAGTGGAGGTGTCCAGCTCGTCCATGTCCTGGGAGATTTGGGGCAGATTGCTGCTGCTGCCCCCGAGGCTGATGCTGGAGGAGGTTGAAGAGGAGCTTAGGCCAGAGTCCGGTACCGGGGAGGCCTGGCATTCTCGCAGGAAGTCAAAACCACCTGGCCGGAGAGAGGATAAGACACCATGTGATCGATGGGGGTTACAGTTCAGGGGCTGGTGATGGTATGGCCACTATACAGTTAGGGTCAGGACAAATCTCAAGCAGTGGGGACATCCCAGACTATAGCAAATTGAGGTCACGGATGCAATACGTACACCTACTCAACAGCAAAGGGGTAAAAATGCCCATGTAAATGTGTGCCTTTCATTATAGTATTATGTCAAGGCTGCAAATGTTGTTGAAATAGTGAGAGAGAGCAAGAATGGCTTAGAAAATTAGAATTAGCCAGAAATGTGGTACGACAAATTAAATACCAACAACACTGCTGCCAGCAAATCCTACGCCTTTGCATATGGCTTCTTCTGAGCAAGATAATAAAAATAGCTGACTGGAATGCTTTAATCAAGACCTCTAATGTGTGCCGTACATATGATTGTTTTTGGCAAAGCTCTCGAATGTTTACTTTGAGATAACAAATCACCCGTTGCCTGAGAAGTCTCAGCAGCCCGGGATGTTGTAACAGAGCTGTACAAGAAAAGACAGAATGTGTCGGAACAGTATGTCCAACACAGACCCATGTTTTATAGTTCTCGGTAAGACTTTTTAAATGATGTTTTAATTCTTCTTTGGAATTAAGAATTATCTTTATTTTTTACAGTTTTGGAAGCCTAGGAATTCACAAAAGAAAAGCATATCTATTCTTTCTTTGTGAAAATCCTTAAGGACATATGTAAACTTCTTCAGCATTTTGTAACCTCTGAAACAGATGTCTCTTAGGATTAATGAAGTTTAAGTCTTTGTTGTGAAGGCAAGAAGAAGTGAAAGTGATGGGAATATGATCACCGGTGCTCCATACCTGTGTAGAGGTATTCTGGCTGGTAGTTAGCCTTCACTGTTAGGGTTTTACTCTCACACATCTCCCTGGTAAGGAGCAGCACAGAGGCAATGACTTGGAAGTTGTTGTTGCAAGACAGTGCAATCAGCAGGTGAAGAAGAAGGCGCTTGCTGTGCTCAAACACCTCTGGGCGATAGTGATCCAGTCCTGTCCAAAAAGAAGAGAAAAAAAAATAAATGTCCAGATCAAGAATATTATTGTTTATGCCAGATCAGCCTGTTGCTTGGCGTGACAGTAAACAAAAAGCCTTTGGTTCACACAGATCAGAGATAAGATATTTTTGTAGAAGTTCAATTTCAAGCAACCTTTGCAAACGCAAAGGTGACAATTAAATGTCATTCAAGGAAGATGAAGAAAACAGTCTCAGAGAGATAAGCTCAGCTGTACAGGTGGTTTTCCGTAATGTGTGGATGGTATTAGTCATTGCATTTTCCAGATGTTTTAAATATTTTGCAGGAGTGTTTTACATGTTAGGCAGCAATAATAAGAAGCCTCCAATACAAGAAGAGATTTGAGAATCTGACAGTCATCTACTGAGGAGCTATGATTCACATACAGTAGGAATCACATTAGCTAAGCTGACATCTGGAATTTAGCATTCCCTTCTGGCAATCAATGATTTTAATTTAATTATACAATGAACAAATTAACCATTCAGATTTAGAAAATCTCTCTGCCTGACATGCTGTTGGAATTTAAGAATTTCCTCTGGGCGTGTACAAATATAGGTTCTAAGTGTCAGTCAAGTATCTACTGTACAATTTATACGTCTCCCTAATAGAAAGAAAGTTTAACCTATTATTTGCAGTGACTCAACAAATGTTTTGTTTTAGAGTCAGTTCAGATGTTCTTTCACAAATTTTATGTTTTTTTTTTTTTTAGTTTTCAGAAAGCAAGAAAAGCAAGCCGCCACAGTTCAAGTTCTTTAGTGCTGGCCAGATGCACTGCAGCCACACTGTCTAGCAAACACAGGAGCAGCTGCATTGTAGTCAACAACTCAACTATTGCTGCTTGTAGAAAACTTAAAAACATCCAAATGAATAAAGAATTCATAGTGTTTTTCCAACTCTCTGGAGTGAAGGAAAATGTAAGCCAAAAGTCCATCAATGGAAGTTGTTTTTCATTTCTCTCCTATGGCTCTTTATATTTCCAAGAGTTACTGTTTTGGACTGCTTTTAATGTAGGGTTGCCTGCAGAGCTAGGCTGGACTTGTTAAAATTGTGGCTGCTATTAACTGCCCTCAATGTCGGACGTATCTACTTTTTCTTTTCCCAGGACCAAGTAAGAAAGGGGAGTGTACCCAAAAACAAAGCATGAAGAAGCAGAGGCAGATGGAGAGCCCAGTCCTCTCTGACACTGTGGTCAACCACCATCTCGGTCATGAAGATCACAGCTATGTTACACCTGAAACACAAAGCACATCGTCACCTCCATACACGGGAAAATACAAATCTGTTTGTTAACGAAAAACAAATCCAGTCTAGCTGTGTAGATTCTCGGCTCTGTCTTTCAAAGACCATACAGTATTTACAAGGATACTGAGGTGTCTGTCCTTCAGTACATAGCAATACACTTCTGCCCTTGTCTCAGTCTCTTCTGAGCAACAAGTGCTTTGTGTTTTCTTGAATAGACTACTGCAGTGCTATCTTCACGTAAAAAAAGTCCTCAGTAAGTTGTAACATGGTCAGAATCAGATAGCCAAAATTTAAAAAAATGCTATTAACACATCATTTCAGCCTCAATGAACCTGATTCCTGTGGAATTCATCACTACATTCTGCCTGCCATGAATACCATGGATATATTGTATATGTTTCTTTGTACATAGGTCACAAGGGTCACAAAGGACAGCACTTTTACAATCCAAATACTAGATAAAGTAAATAAAGTAGAAAACATTTTTCTACTTTAGTTTTTGTTGTTAAATCTATTTTAATTGCTGTAATCTATTTTTTATTTTCATATGATTATTTTATCCCTTTTATGGATGCAAAGGGATTTGGAACACTTTTTCTTTCCAAAAGGCACTACACAAAACAAATATATTTTTCCTGCACCAAAACACACCAGACTATCCCTGCAATAAGTAGTGTATGAGGATATGTAATAAAGCCATCATGATTTTCAGATCTGCTTCTGCATAAAAATAAGAATCCAATGAATTTTAGGTATGAATGCTGAAAATATTGACCCTTATTTTTTGTTACTTTAAAACTTTAAGATGAATTTGAGAAGTTTTAGGATGACATTTTAGTTTCAAGGTTATTTTTTTTGCTTTTTGATTGAAACAACTCAAAAAGGTACAATAAACAATTACTCTATTTAAGTTTTTCAAGACAGATGGTTCCCTCTTTCTGGACCTACGATTTGCATAGGTCCGTTGCAGTTAAGGTCTCGAATAAACACTGCATTGTAAACAAAATGTGGTCTGTGAATAGAGCGTTCACTCAGAGCATTCCCACAAGGTTTCCCACAAAGGCTCATATAAAGTCTCACGCAAGGTTTCAACAAGGTTTTTTTCAACAGAATTCAGGAGGAATGAGGATCCTGCTCTCTAAATGGTTAAAGGGTCATTTTAAAGGCACAGCCCTTAATGAAGAGACACAACAGGGAAATACTAACCACTCCTTCATGACAGGGCTATATTGCAGAGAAGTTTACTTTAACTGAAAATCAAATATTGGTTTTTAATGAAGGCAGAAAGGGGAAATAGTAAGGGAAAGGTCTGGAGTCATAGTGTTTTTATTGTCTCACAAGAGGGCATTCTGCTCATGCCAGGGAGTGTTTTAAGTAGACGTTAGTCTGAGATCAATGGCAGCACAGAATTCAGGCCTCACAAGAGAAAAAGCCTTACAGCAGGAATACCTTTAACAGAGCAACTCAGAGAACTCTTCAAAGAAAAAAAAATACAGGAATTACTCTTCAATGGTTAAAATTTGCGTGCTGTATGTTCAATAAAGAGTATGTCCGCCATGAATATTTTCTTTAATCTCACTTTTTTAAACTACAATTTCCCTCTTCAGATGGCTTAGGAGAGGAATGTATGTGAACACCTGATCAAATAAGGATGTACAGTAGTAGTTTCCCATGTTCAATAGGATTCAAGAAAGAGTTACTGAAGATATCAGCAGGATATAACTTTTTCACATTTTGTTACTCATGGTCAAGCAAAGTTAAAAACAAGGTGTACACGAGAATCCAAACATTGTCACTTTCAACAATGGAAAGAAGTATTCTAAACTTGAACTGCTCTTCTTTCTAGACACAAGGCAAAAGAAAAAAAACCATAGTGACATATAACAGTATCAGTATCAAACTGACATTCAGGGATGCTTTCTTAAGCAGCTTATCCTGAAGCTGCAATTTACAATAGGTTTCCTTTACAATGACAGCTAACATAAAATTGCTGAATGAATTCAAACTAAATGTTTGAAGTTCCTTTAAAAGAGGAAATCTGCTCTTTCTAGCATTTTTCTCTACATCTGCATGCTGGGAACGTTTTCCTCTGACACAGGTATTGGACATTTTGAGTGCCTGGCAGGCAGTGGGCGAAAGCGAAGAGATCTGTGCGCTAACCTGTGAAGAGGGCCCCGTGTGGTGATGGTTTCAGGAAGATAGTCCACAAGGGGAGCCCAGCAGCCACCATTAACAGGCATGGGCAGAGGCTGCGGTTGATTGGTTTCCAGCACGTTCATCAACCACCCAGCGTAAGGAGGCAACGGGTCACCTAAGAAGGAGGCAACGGAAAAAATGTGAAAGGTGTGGACACAGCACATGGAGACACCAAGAATCCTGTGAATGCAGGACACTCCTTTTCTATATTTAACAGCAGCCAGCAGCCATATCACCGTGCGACTCACAACTGGTGACACACTGAAGCTCAGCAGGTGTGAGCCTGGCCAGTACCTGAATGGGAGACCTCTTGGGAAAAACTAAGATTCCTGCTGGAAGTGATGTTATTGGGGCCAGCAGGAGGTGCTCACCCTGCGGTCTGTTTGGGTCCTAATGCCCTAGTATAGTGACAGGGACACTATACTGTAAAAAGGCGCCATCCTTTGAGATGTGAGATGTAAAACCAAGTTCCCGACTCTCTCTGGTCAAAAGAGTAGGGGTGTTACCCCAGCATCCTGGCTAAATTTCCCATTGGCCTCTTAATAATCCCCATCTATGAATTGCCTTCATCACTTTGTTCTCCTAACCACTGATAGCTGATGTGTGGTGAATGTACTGGTGCACTATGGCTGCCATCACATCATCCAGGTGGGGGCTACACATTGCTGGTGGTGGTGAGTCGCCATTACCTGTAAAGCACTTTGAGTGGAGTGTACAAAAAAGCACTATATAAGTGTAAGGAATTATTATTAAATTTAATAAGTGCCAGACTGTTTTTTTTTCAGAAAGGAAGCGAACGAGTATCCTCCCAAAATGGACACATTTGGCCTGTAAACTAAAAAGCTTCAATAGTCATGGCTCTCTAAGAAACATTTGGCATGCACTGGGCTTCTTTCTCAGCGTAGCACGCAGTTACAACAAAACGCATTCCAGTCTCTTAAAAAGGTAGGCTGTCACTGTTCACTTGAGTGTGCTCTATAATTAATGCGAGCAATATCTCGGACAATTTTGCCAACACTTAGACATATCGGAGCTGTTCTGTTTTTAGCGGAATGACTCCTCAGCACCAATAAAGCAAAGCTGTTTTGGGGTCGCTGGCACTGATACCACAGGGGCACATGCCAAAATTCTCTTTTTAGTCCTGCCAGTTCTCACAGTCGATCTAGATTCTTAGAAGAGGGGGTGGGAGAATGTTAACAGTTTAAAGGCCAGCTTCTCAGGAATCAAACCAACATGGCTCCCTTGACAGAGGTAAACAGGACTCTACATAAAATAAATGTCAAGTCAGCGGAGTTCGTTCGACAAACAAAGGCGTGGAGGAGCTTCTCCAACAGCACAGTGACACTTCCAAAAACAGGCAAGAATAAAGGGTAATTACCTCATCGGGTAAGCACACAGAGTACTTTGCCTTAGCAGTTACATTTCTAAGATTTCAAATGTTTGTGCAAGACTGCTACAGCAGAACATTTTGTATTGACATTATTCATTTTCCCTCAAACACATACAATCTGTCTGAGACCCTCCTTTCAAATGACAGGATTCTTAAGTAATGATAAAAAAGGGCTAATACCCAATTAAATCTAATCAGGTAAAGAAAGCAGTTTTCTTATTTTATAATACAAAGCCACAAATCTACTGTTTAATTTGTTGTGTTAAAAACTAAAACTTCCTCAAGTTATTTAGCTCTCCACAGACATCAATTGAAAACAAAAAAAAGCTCACGAATAAGAAGAAAATACTTACTTTTTTCCTCGTCGTAGGAGCCTCCTGAGCTGTTACTGTACCGTGATTCCAGCCTCGTGTGTGCCCTGATCACATTACTGAACCTTGCACAGAAAACATGAAAATAAAACAACATAGACACATATGAACAACAGCATACTGTTGCTAAAATTACCTTATAATTTGCTCACAAGAAGGAAATATGCCTTTTGTAAAGTGTTAAGAGCTGTAACAATATTATTATTAACGCTATTCTATTTTTTTCTAAATGCAGCAAATAGGCTCTTAAGTATAACAGAAGTAACATTAAAGTAAGTTAAACCTTTGAGAATTAAATTCAGGCTTTTATGGTTTCTTGTAACATTGAGTCTGGGCTTCCAAGAGCAATAAGATTTTAAGTGAGCAATCATATTTACTCTGCAGAACTGAGGTAGATACTAGACAGTGTTTGTCTCCAAAATGTCAGATGTAACATGTTGAGCACTTTAATTACAGTATAATACAGCTTTAAAAAAAAAAAAGGTTTTATAGTATATTAGTCTTTGTTTATCTTGCAGGTTAATATGAGTTATTGTAATTAGTATATAAGTAGAAAGGGCATTTTGAATCCTGCTAATTAAATAATTACTAGTTCTCTAAAAGTTAATACATGAAATAATAACATTTACAGGCAGAAGTAAATCAGGCAAAATATACAGGGATTTAGGCAGATTTTGTATGGGGTTTTATAATCAGCATTACTACACATTTTACATTTTAATGTAAAATGTTTGGGTTGATTGTACAGTATATTGGTGCATCGTGCCAGTAGTAAGTTCTTGTTTCCTGATAATGCTAAGAAAAATGATCAGATGTACAGTAATACCAATAAAAATACCCACCTGTCTTCGTTGTCTTTTGCTAGTTTGGTTTCATCTGTATCAGGGAAACTTTCATGGCCTGCAACTACTGTATTGCTACTGGATGTTGTTCCTAAGCACAAAAAATAAAATAATACAATGATACTTATTTTACGCATTTACAGTATCATGGTGAGATTTACAAACAGATTTTCTTTAAAAACAGAAGCATTTAAGTAACACAATTTCTAAAAAAGGCACACAAACAAAAACTCTGAATTATTACAAATGTGGCAGGTGTAAAACAAAAAAGTGATGTTAAAAACTGGGACACCAATATAGAAAGTGCTGTAAAAACAGATTGGTGATCACCTCAACCCACAGACTACCGATGTCCGTGTGTAGCTGAATTAACATCTGTCTTGGGCAACCATACCAGTTTTAAAAATCAAAACATTGCTGATTCATCTTCAAAGTTGAATTGTTATCCTCCAATGTACTCTAAGTACTGTACATGTATAGCAAAGCCTCGCTTAGTATTGAAAGGAGAGAGAATCAGCATTAATAGATACCATTATAGCCTGAGTTCATAAAGGATGGGCTCCCAGGAGTGTTATTTAATAAGTATGAGCCTTGGTAATTGGTAATTGGCATGTCTGATATTTTTGACACATGATATGCTTTAAAATCCATTTCATACAGAAAGCTTTTTTCCTGAATGATGGTTGCACAGGAAATACAGAAAAGTAGCCTCTGCACCAGTACATTCAGTCAGAGCTTAAGTAGATTAACCACCATCTGCCTTCACTCTTCCAGCTTGGCAGCAGTGGGAGACTACATCTGCCAAGAAAGCCAGGGCTATGGCTCATTCTGGGCGCCTTGAGACTTCTCTTTGCTGAAACGGGCTTTGAGACTTCTTTTAATGAGCCCTTACTAATGGTACTGGCTATACAACAAACATACGTTACCATGCCACACGCTCAGTGGCTGAGATCTGGCATGCAATTTTTCACTGCGTTTTGCCTTTAGCAGGAATTGTAGATAATCAGCTAAAGCCTGAATGTGATCTACAGTAGGTGCTTCTGCCAGGACCATATAAAATAAAAGCCATTTTTCTTTTATACAGGTGGATTTCAAGTCATTAAAAATGGCCAGGACAAAGAGCACCATGGTGAATCAGTGCTAAGCGAGGCTTTGTTGTAGTTCCATAAACAGTACAGCTCACTGGGAAGAGAAGTACAGGAGCCCCTCTTATAATGGATTGAGCATGAAGTAAGATGCCAGACTCCTTTCTTCACTATGAGCAGACAGATCCTGGTGGTGACCCATGAATCTACACACTATATCCAAAATGGATTCAAGCTTGAATTGCTAGGTCTGTGCAAAACTGTGTGTGCTGGATTGTAATGATCTGCTTTTGTCAAATCATATTAAAAGGTGCTATCTGTCCGTCAAATCACAATGGCAGTGATTGGAGGAACGGTGTCTGACCAGAAGCAGCAGCAGAAGTCTTGTTGCTGGCAGCGAATCTGTAGAAGGGCGGGTTATCACAGTGCAGCACCACAGGGTTCACTGGGTCAGTCTGCTGAAGCTCGAACAGGAGCTCCTCCATGGTCTGGATGGTATTATTCCGGCAAAGGTAGATCACGACCTTCTTAATCTGCAAGAAACAGGGACAGGATCAGGATCTGACCCAGGTGGAACAGTCACAGGTCCTTGACATTACAAGATACTACATGGATTCCCATTTTAAGGTATATTTAAAGTATAATCTTTGTGCTCCTTTTCTAACTTTTAACTAAAGCTCTCAACAATAATTTGTCGTTTCTCACTTTTTTAGTTGGAATATAATTAATGAAAAACTTGACAAACCACAAGATTAATGTATACATTTTGGGAATAAAATCTATGAACTGGAAATGAAAAGTAACATCTCTTGATCCTATCTATTCCCTTTGCATCCCTTTTGTTTACTAAATACTGCCTGTGGAGGATTTAAAATTAATTAGAAATGTTTATGAGGGATGTAAAAAGTTGGATTTTATGATATTACTTTTACTAAGCATAAAATGTATTCTTCAGTTTCTATTCTTAAAGCAATATGACTTAGAATTTCAAAAGTTAATGAGTGAAAACATTTTAATGATAAGTATAAAAACACAAAGTTGTAATTAGCACTGTGGCCTTTCTGTGTTGGAGCCACACAATGAGGTCTATTGTAACAGAATGTTCCCATAAATATAGATGCTACACTTACGTATGGCAGAAGAGAAGTGTCACTGCTCACACCACACAAGCTGATGAGGAACTGGAGTGTGGTTCTCAGGTTGTTGCTCCACTTGTCGTTGCTTACAAGGGCATTCCAAGCATTCTCCATTTCAGGCCCAGGCACCTCGTCTCCGTACTGTGAAGAGGCCAAAATAAACAGAAGTAAGCAGGAAGAAGCTGCCCGCTCCGTACGTTTTTCAACTTCAAGATAGGAAAGATGCTTTAAAAAAAAGAAAGTTCTAAATGCCAACAGTAACTTGCCATCGACAGAAAAAGGGAGTTCAGCCGTTTAGTTTTACAGCAGAAAGAAGAAGAAAAGAACAGGAAGAGGGGAGAGCCTGGGAAATTACCAAAAGAGAGGAAAAACAGCACGGAGAACAGTTGCAAGCGGGAATAAAGAGAACTGGAAGAAAGATGAAAGACACATAAGAAACTGAACAGGAAAGAAGAAAAAAATGAGCAGCGAGAGCAATGCATTGTTGTAAAGTACCTTAGCAGTCATGAACATGAGGTTGTTGAGCACCAGCGAGGTAGCCTGCAGAGAGCCCCAGCCAGTGCCCTTGAGTGTGTGGGAGAGACCCAGGCTGTCAGTCCTCTCCTTGGCCTCCTCTTCTGGGGTGCAGGGGCTGGAGACTGGGGGCAGCAGCCCACTGTCCACCAGCTCAATGTTGTGCAGCCAGGGCAGCAGGTAGGTGAGCATGATCTGACGTCCATTGGGATGGGTGGTTGGGAATCTTTGGCTGACCTCTTTGACGTGAAAGGCAAACCAGTGAAAATGGCCACAACCTTTTAGAAGTTAGGCAAGTCTAAAATAACACTCTACATTGGGGCAAAAATTTATTAAAAGGATTTTTGCACTACTAAAACAGTAAAATTGACAAAAATTCTTTAGCAGATAATGGGGGATTAATACATTGTCCCATGTGCTACAATATATAGAACGAGCTCTGGTACTGAGTATTTCTGGTACTGAGGTACTACAGGGTCTAACGCAACCTAAAACTCTTAAATAAACTGGGGATGGATGGTATTCTTCAGTATTCTTCTACTGAGGAAAATAAGGCGTGTTTTTTTCACAGCCATAACGAGGATACTTCAACTCTCAAATCTCCCAAGATGGGAGATCAGCCAATATATAACACACATTCATAAAAAGGAAGACCAACTTGTATCAGAAAACTATGGGTCAGTATCTCTTACATCTGTTATTAGTAAAGTTATAATAAACTAGAAGAATGCAAACAGAACAAGGGGAGATTTTAAGAGATATTTAATATGAATGTAGGAAGTGAAGGTTTTGTTGAACTAACCAAGCATCAGCGACAATAGTTACAATGCTTACAACATGCTCCATTGTATGTGGATTTCCAAAATATTTTGTTAGGTTATTTTTCAAATTAAAAGCCAAAGAAATCCAGGACAATGTCTACATATGGATTGAAACTGATTAATGATCAGCAAACTGTAGGTAACGAGGAGTCTTAAGGGGCATAACCTCAAATTATGTAAGCAGTGATGAGCCACAGGGATCTGTTTTTAGGCCTACTGTATGGCCCTTCCTGATCTATATCAATGATTTAGATCCTGGAAAGTTTAGAAATTTAGCTAAATTTGCAGAAGCCAAAAAATTAGGGAATGGTGAAAACTGAAATAGCCAATTACAAAAAGACTACGATAAAATCAGGCAGTCATATATCAAATGAAATTTCACAAGTGCAAAGTGATGTGCACAGAAAGTATGAATGTTTACTGTGCATAATACGTGGTTGATTCAAATTTGCAGGAAGCTACACAAGAAAGGGATTCCAGTATTCATGCAGAGTCCAGTATGCCTGTCAGGGGCTTAAGGCCCGAACTCCGGGCTTCTTTAGGGAACAGCTGGAGAAAATGTTGGGTTCACTTAGGTTCTAAACTACCAAATGAGAAAAGGAGGCTGACTGGGATTCTCTCATTTGCAGCATATTTTTTGCAACATCCTCCCTGTTCAGTGAACATATTGTTTTGTTGTCCATTAAAAATATCTCTTTCCTACGAGGATCCTTTCGTTAAATATTATTTGACAGGTATACAAAATAAGAAATTAACTTATTTTTAAATGAACTGGTTTCACCGTATTCAAGACTTACCATAAGAAATGCTCATTGAAATGTTCACATTTAATATACAGTATTGACATAAATATAAACAAACAAGCTCAGTAAAAACTTATTGTGATAAATTACAAAATTCTGTTTTATTTAAATACCATAATTGTTTTGTAACAGTTTTTGAGGTCTTTTCACTTTTGTAAAACCTCATATCCGATACCACTTATAAGGTATTGCCAGTGTTTCTGTCTGAAAGACTGGCAGAGCTAGTCACTAAAACACTATGACCTCAAGTGTTTGACCTGTGTTTGATCATCAGTAGAATTACTGGATGAATAAAATGTTTCATACTCCTCATTTTAGATAACAGTACACTGGGCCCCACTTCAGAGATTCCCAGTACCATAGCAACGGCCAGTGGGTAGACGAGACTATGAGAGCTCTCCCTCCCTAATTGGCTGCTCATCCATGTGAGTGGGAGACTACAGACAACATTAGCCACCCTTCACGTACTGTACTGTACTTGAGTCTTTAAAGCAAATGAGTTACAAATGTACTAAAGGTATTTTTTGTGTTCCCACACTCAATATACAAACCTAACTGGAGGCTAAAGTTAGCATATATTAGCATATTCACACACAATTTATGGAAAAATATAGATGATGCCATTCTTACTACCATGTAAATCAGTACTGTGTTTGGGTTTCCTCTTTGTGTTCCAGTTTTCACAGTCCAAAGACATTCTGGTAGGTTAATTGGCAAAACTGGCCCAAGTGTGAATGTACACCTGTTTGCGTCTGTTTGTGCCCCGCGATGGACTGGTGTCCCTTCCACGGTTATACTCCCTTGTGCCCGTTGCGCGCCGAGATAATCTCTGGCTTCCCCACGACCAATAATTTAAGTCTTGCGATGCACATTTGGTGGCTCACCTGAAAACAGAGGGAGAGTGAGCTCTGGGTACATCCTGGCCAGCTGGTTAGATAGCTGGGAGAGGGAAACGCTGTAGAGAGGAGGCAGGGGCCCGTGAGTACCATACAGTATGCTGCCTGGTTTCTGTTCAGCAGTCTTCTTCGAATACACAAAAAGTTTGGCTTCAAGGATCTGTTTTGTCAAAGAAACAGAATTCAAGTAAGATTGGATCAGTAATAGCAGATTCTGGAGTTCGTGAAATGAATTTTAGTATGGATACCTGAAACATTTCTCACACATCATGGTATTCACAGCTCAATCAGACACTGTCTTGGACTTTTTATTTTCTGGATTTAGATATTTAGAAATAAGTGTGAATACTTAAAGACACAGTCACAGTAAACTTCAAATTTGTTATTTTTCATAGCAAAGTATTGTGTTCAGTCTCTTGTAAATTGAAATTCTTTCTCGAGAGCTTTTACTGTCCAACCCTAGGAAAAAGGACAAAAAACTACAATACAAGCCCTTGTCTTACCTGCATTAGCTGCATGGAAATTTCATATATTTCCCTGTTGGTGTCAGAGGACTTAAAGAGTACCAAATTCAGTAGTGTTACTATGTCACATGGGTAATTTCTGAAAACAAGATTTAAAAGAAAAAAATGTACAATACACTTTAACGACATCTGGAGTTACTTACACAACTATGCAAGTTAATTACATAAACATTATTGTGCAATAAATTGCTCTAAATTAAATGTAAGGCCAACACAATATAACAGCGCAAATACGTAAGAAGACATTTATCTAAGCACAGACAACAATTATAAGCAAAAGAAAGCTGTTTGTACGTTGGAACACAGAAATGAGAAACATTTCTGATACCTAACTCCCTAGTGGATACTGCATTATCTCCCCAAAACTGATTACCAGACAGAACCTTTTGAAGTCTGATATTCTAATCAGGCATTACTTACTAAAGTCGTAATTAAAAGAAGAAATAATTAATCTCAATGCAGGTTCGTTGCTTATTTCAAATGTTAATAAGTAGCAAAAATGTTCTCTCAAGAGCCTCAACGTCTCAGTGGTGTGAATGGAAAAGTTATAATCTGGGCAAGTGAAAAGCTATATTATCTACTCAATTTGTGGGCATCTACACTGGAGAATAATGAGTGTGATTTTTCAAAAGATCAGACTGGCAAGAAGCTATAGTTTAAGGACATAATGTACCTTACCCATTTATATGTTCAGGGTAATCTGTGAGACTAATGAAGAAACATTCGAAGGTGATTGTTAAATTTGAGTGCTGGACCGACAGTCAAAGTCAATACCTGCTTCCACAGACAGTGGCAATAGCTTTGAAACAGCCTGAGGCCAGCTGGTAGGAGCCGGTGAAGCAGCGGTCCACAGCCCAGTTGAAGAGGTTGACCTGGTCAGGGTTCAACTCTAGCAGCAAGATGACTACCTCACAGCCAAGCTGATGCACCTGCGTTGGTGTACGGACAAATGCAAGAAGGGGAAAAATATATTTAAAAAACATAACCTCTGCCAGTACTGACTAAGATGCGAAAATAGATTTCCAAGACCTTTTACCCAAATTATTCAGCACTATGAGAAAAGATAAAAGCACAAAATCCTGCGAACTTATTTTAACACTTATTTTGAGTAATGGATTTTTGTAAAGAAGAAAACAATGTACAGTAAATGAAAAATGTGTGCATTCAAAAGACATATTATAGGTAATGTCTAATTCATTGTGTGTGAGCAAAAATAAGAAAGTATAGAAAAAGAAGAAATATGCCTCTATTTGTATAAGGTTAAATATCTGTACAAGATTTCTTGAAAATTTCTGATAGCAGTAATTTTGTAGGTGTTTATTATGAGTATGTCAGTTTTGAAAGCTTCATCGCTGGTTCTAAGGGCTCTGTTTTCTGCCAAGCCAGGCCAATTTAAGCTACAGTGCTTTGTCTCATCTGTTTCCTGCTCCTCTAGAAGTATTAATGGTGCTCATAGAAAGTGTGCTAGACAACAGATGGTGAGATAACTTTAATCAAAGAGTCCTATTTCCTGTTCCACGGCTAAGGCTTTTTAAACTCTTTCATATCCACAGTAATTGTTTTCACACAATTCCAGACTCAGAAGGGATATGTGGTGCATTAAAAAAATGGAATCAGCAATTATCTGTCAATTTCACATTTGACCTATCCAATTTGGAATCATCAATTCACCTGCACAGGGAAAATGAGGACCTGTGCACACACTCCTCCATAATCCCCAGAGCCTTGCAGAAGAGTTAGCATTGATCGGAGCACACAGTTGAGAATCTCAGTAACTGTCACCTAATTTCTTAGCTAGACTGGAACCAGCAATACCTGCTATATAGGGCTAAAAAAGAGCTCTGAACAGTGGTTTCTACTGGTGAAGCAACACGGGAATCTGGAAAACAAGAACCTTTTAAGTTACAAAAGTCCGTCAAAGTATAATTAAAAAAACTCAGGAAGGCAAAATGTACTTTGACAATTGCTAATTCCATTTTTCATGCTTTCTAAGCCATTGCTGAGCCATGGCACACATCCGGAAGGAACTGTTATTTTTAAGGTATCTTGAGGCTGCAAATGGTAAGCACAAGTTCCTTAAGTGAAGGGCAGCAGAGCATAGTGAAAGCGTGACACACAGGGCAATCCAGTAAACTATAGGACTGGTGCTTTGGGCATGCTGGAACACAGGTTTACTGTGAAACTGCAGACTAAATTTGCTGAGACAAAGACACCCCGAACCTCTGCTTTCAGTAAGGAAATTAATAATAATAATGAAAGAATTTGGCAGAATTCAAAAAGCTTCAGAACCAATATTTCTCTTATTTTAATTTTATCAGCAATTAATCATAAGTCACATACCCGTAAGTCCTGGCATGCTAAAATATTATCCAGCCATTTGTAAAGGTACCCATCTGGAGAGAGGCCAACGTTGTCAAACACTGGGCCGCAGCACAGCACTGCTGACATTGCCTGAGTATAAATAACACATGTCAGCTACAGCAGGCAAATCAAGACATGGTGAAAGACAAAGGCTTTAGACTTCAAGTACAGGTTAGATTCTGGGGCTTGAGATCTGACTTCACATTTAAGATTTCCTATGTGCAGCAGACCGATTTTTGTACAATTCCCTAACATTTCTGTGAGACAGAGACTGACGTCACGCACAGGTTTATCACGTTCATTCAAATCAAAGGCCAGATGTCATTGCTAGAATATCCAACAATTACATTTTTTCTCCTTTGTTACTTCCTTTGTAGGTGATACAAATGTGTACACAGTTGTGCTCCAATAATACCTACAGTGTCTGGGTTACAAGTAAAAGGTGGTTTCCTAACACAGTTTCTACATTTTAATAATTTGAAAAATGCAGACATTTTATTTGTTGAGAAGCAAAATATCACTCCAGACCAAATGTAAAAAAAAAAATACTTTTAAACTACAGGTAGTAAGAACTTGCAATAGGGACAGAGGTTAAGCTCAATTCTTTGAAAAGAACAAAACCAGTCTTGACAGGATAAAAGCCAGTCACATTTTTTAAACCGACCTTAATGGATTTTTTTGTTATTCAAATAAACTTCCTGCAGCAAAATATTTTGTTTTTAAACAGGGCCTTGCAGTGTTTCTCTTCTAAAAGGCTGTCTGCTTTCCTTTCACAGGGGACTGATTAGGTAAGACATGCAAATTAGGTTGTTGCAAAAAAGTCAACATTCCAGTTCTTCTTGGGACTCTCTTGTGCAACCCATAGCTTGTGCTAGACTTTTATACTAACAGAGCTTCCTGGATATAATGTGATTCACCTTTAGGGCACAGTACTGGTATCTAGTTATCTGGTGGTTCCTGTCACTGTAGCGGTCCAATGGGGTGAACATCACGCTGAATGGACCGGCCCACTGACTGAAGAGGATGAACAGATGGTGCCTCAGACTCTGCTGAGGGAAAAGGAACCTGCGATGGTGGACTGAGGAGACAAAAAGAGCAAGTGGGCCATATGGAAAGAGCCAGAAAAACAGACCAGGAGAAAGAGGGGAGAAAGAGAGGAAGACTCAGTTATGGCGTAACATTAGAGTAAAGAAAATACCTCCCAAAATAAAGACCACTTTAAAATGCTCATGATTTCAGACTGGCTTCCCTCAGAAAATGACATCATTATTCATTTTTCATCAGGTACAGAGTCTAACAATAGCACTACCACCTACCACTCTTCATGAGTCACCACCTGGTTTCAGAAAGTTAATTATCTGTAACATTTCTTCCCTTGAAAAAGGTCTCTATCAAGATCACTGTCAACACATCATATACCTAATGTATCCTAACATTGAGCTTCGTTGTGGTGACAATAAAGCAAATGATAATTTCTTATGTATTAGAATATACAACATGATTTGTAAGCATTTCTTCAAACTTGGGACAAAGGAATTGCTTGTCGTCAGGCAAAGAGCCAAGAGTTAATTCTGAACAATTCAAATTTTGAGCTGAACGGCTGAACACAGCCTCGCCAAGAAAAACTGTGTCTTGTGATCTGTAACTAGTAGAAAAAAAATGAAACCACTGTATCCCAGACTGCTTGTATTGTCAGCCTTCTTTACCTCAGCAATTCAATTTTACTTTGATTACATCAATGATATGATATCAAAATATGGATTCTAGGTACAACAGAAGAACAGAGAAAATGGCTATAGGAACTTGATGTCTCAGTACCAGGAACACACTGGATGAGGTTGGCCACCATGGCACTGAAATGGGCCCGAATGTCTTTCAGAATTTCGACTTCTTTGTCGTTTTCAGCTTCCAGCAGCATCCGAGTGAGGTCCACATACTCCAGGAAGAGTGCCCCAAGGGCCAGTGTGTCCCTCTCCAGAGCCCCATTAGTGCTGTCAGAGACAGAACAGGAAGAGTAAGGCAGGATTGAAGGCCATAACAAAATATAACAGATCTAAAATAAATTGCTACTGCTACAGTTGGCTACAGCCAGCAGCCAGATCCTGCACCCTGCAACTCACAACTGGCAGCCCACTGAAGCTCAGAAGGTGTGAGCCCGGTCCATACCTGGATGGGAGAGACACTATTAGAGGAGCCAGCAGGGGGCACTCACCCTGCATCTGTGTGGGTCCTCATGCCCCAGTATGTTGACAGGGACACTGTACTATAAAAAGGTGCTGTCCTTCGGATAAGACATAAAACCAAGGTCCTGACTCTATGTGGTCAGTAAAAATCCCAGGGTGTCTCTCGAAAAGAGTAGGGGTGTTACTTGGCATCCTGGCCAAATTTTCCATTGGCCCTTACCAACCATGGCCTCCTAATAATCCCCATCTTGAATTGGCTTCATTACTCTGCTCTCCTCCCCACTGATAGCTGATGTGTGGTGAGCGTACAGGTGCACTATGGCTGCCGTCGCATCTCCAGGTGGATGCTACACATTGGAGGTGGTGGAAGGGAGTTCCCATTGCCTGTAAAGCGCTTTCAGTGGAGTGTCCAGAAAAGCCCTAAATAAGTGTAAGGAATTAATTACAGTTCATTCTTTCTCAGTTTTCCTCCATTCTCACACGTGACAGACCAGAAAAGGAAACAAAACTTGTTTTTTTATCCCAAGAGGAAGCTCTAAGAAATCGTCCGAGCACTGTGTTCGCTTTCCTTTACTATTTACCAACAAAAGGAAGAGCTGCATTGAGACGTCATCGCACTTACTTGTCACTGATGACACCTGCATCAGCCAGCAGCTCAAAGATTCTCAGTAGCTGAAGCCGGAGCAAATCTCTGCGTTCACGCCGTTTCTTGTTCTGTGACAGAGTGAGTAAGTAATTTGTAACCGGGCATTCTCTAATAATGATGATGACTATGATGCAAATACACTAAGCTAATGATAAGGCACAGATCTTACTGAACATGATACAGCTTTAATCGTCTACACATTACTATAATATTCAACACATGGACCTCACCTCTGGTCTTCTTTCCAATGCTTCCTTCATTAGGGGATGAAGCTCTTCCACAAGTTCCCTGCCAAAACATACCCGAGAGGCAGCCATTAGCTTAAAGGGCATTTTTGTGTCACAGCTGTCACCATGCCCCTCATTGATATTTAGCGTAGTAAATTTACCACATTCATTTTTAGCAAACTCTGTGTTTGATTCATGGATTAACCAGGCACCTTCAGCTTTGGATCACACGTGGTTAAAAAAAAAAAGCTTTCTGGACATTTACTGTATGAGATGATGAGACACCAGGAATCATTTACCAGGAGCCCTAACAAACTAAATATTAGCATGGACACAAGTGAAATATAGGGACAGGATGGACAAATAAGAGGACACTGCAAGGCAATACATTTAAAGCTAAAGGAAAGGAGGCATTTGTTTACTCAAAGCGTCAGCCATGTTCTCAAAACTGACACCTTGATCCTTAAATAATTATTAGCATCTAACCAAGCTTAATGGGCTGAATGGCCTCTTCATGTCTGAAACTATTTACTTATGTTATTATGTTACAAGATTAAAAAAATTGATTCAGTAATTACAAAAAATTCAGCTCATGTCTTAAGAAGAGATTCTTGCTGAGACTAAAGACACAACTCAACTGTGAGCAGAAAAATGGAAAATTCTTAAGACAAAACGCTGATCATGTGAAATATCCTGTTTTTCCTGAATTTAAAATTATAGTCTGCATGAGATCTTGATTTTTATTTTGCTACTCTGTTGCAGGTAAACATGCATTTGAAAGACGCCTCTTTCTTTTGGAAAACATTTTGAATATACTTTAATTTTCAGAAAAAATAATGTTTTGGTGAGCTGGTACGCAAGGTATGACGTCTGTTTGAATTATCTAAAGAATGCCTGAAATGTGTGGAACGTATAATTCTCACTTTTTAGAAGAAGACTCAGATTCCGGTAATCAGTTCAAATTAGCTGCAGCTAAGTATGTAAGCTTAACTCATGTGCTCATACAAATCATCAATTTTTCAATAACATCTTCCTGAAAACTAAAGATTCCCTATTGGGCAAATACCTCATATCTTCTGTCTAAGCCACTCATTTTACATAATCTGATCTACCAATTAGATTACATGAACCCATATGGAAAATGCATTTAAAGAAAACAGAACTGCACAGAAGTATTCCTTATCTCACCAGTCAGGCATGTCATTTTGGGCATGGAAACGCACACCTACTGTGGTACATTGGACAGGGCTGGAATGCATATTCAAAGGGAGAATACCGCTAACGAAATACCGGACGGTTTGCCAGGTTAGGTTATTTTCCTAATCACTCAAAGCTTCACAAGCAGCACAAGGATTTCTAATAGTACAAATTACAGAAGGGGAACAGGTCAGACATTTTTCTCAGACACTGCTTATCAAAACACATTAGTGATTAACCCACAGGGTTTTAAGGCATTCATGATTTACTAAGACATGATTTCTGGATCTGACAGGAGAGAGGTTTCCAGATTCTTACCCTTGCACGCCCACTGTTCACACACCATACTAGGACCATGCTGCTTCGTGAGAACAAGTGAGCTGCTAACTACCCTTACATATTAACAGATCCTTGTTGCTCTTGTACTGGTGCAATACAAACAAGTAGTTCTTGAGAAGAAATCAAGAGATCCTTGGTACATGAAGGAATTATAACGGCTACTCAAATTTAGTCCAGAAAGGGCCTTGATTTACTAATAATCTTTTTGTTTATGTACACCACAAGAAACTAGTCAGCATTTGATCCGATAAGAAAGAATTGTTTTAAAAAATTGAAAAAAATTACTCGTTTTGTAGGGTCTTCCTACTGCAACGCAAAGCTCCGAAAAGAAAATTCTATGTTAAATCCAAATCACTTCCATTAACTTGTCTTTTTTGTAACATGTGGGATTTAAGATTTTAACGGCAATGTCACTTTTAAGACATTTAATGCTCCCATGTATTAGACCTAAATCTCGAAAGCAGATGGGGGTGGTTTTCTTTTTCATCACTGTGAAACAACGAACAAGGAAAAAAACCCCAACAACACCAGAAATGTTTCCCAATACCTGAAAACCAAAGAGTTAGTCCTTCCAAACCCCAAGACGAGAGACTCTGTAGTTTCAATGCTCTCAACCCTCATCAGAGGAACCAGCTGCTTCAGGAGTACTGCCACAGACGGGGTACCGATCACCTGTAAAATTTTCAGCAAGAGATGAAAAAGGAGGAGCGTTAGTCTCCCTTCTGGCTCATGGCACTGAGATTGGGCTGGATTATTAAACAAATCAAAGTACACAATCTAATGCACCCTACCCATGTTAAAAGGTATTGTCCTGTTATTATAGCCCCCCGTACAGAACCGCTGTACACATGCCATGTGTAAAGAGAGTCAGGCAGGACAGGAAGTCACCTTGTTGTCATAGCTCACGCTGCCATCAGGGGTGGTGGCCATGATCTCAGGAGTCGAGGCTCTCAAGTGTCCGGGGCTCATGATGCTGGGCTTTGCGACGCCGAAGCAAAGGATGAGATAGTTCCTCCAGAGGGTCACGTAGTTGTCTCCGCTGCTCGCTGTGCTCATTTTCTTGGCATAAATTGGACTGCTGCTCACGTAACAAAAAAGAAACCGTAAGATATTGTCAATTTAAGTATTCAGTCATAAAGGCCAGACTCCATCCTCTATAACAGCTACAGTTTTAAAGAAATGTGGACACAATAAATAATGGAACACATCCCAGCATATTAATTTGGTCATCGCTGCTTGTCAGATTAGTCCATTACGGTATTTATAGTCAATCACATTACTGAAACATGCATGAGGTTTACTGCCTACATGAGGTACAAGGAATCAACCTTTGCCCCAATGTCTAATACTGATGCTCTTCACTGAACAGTTTACATTTAATCTAGTGAATAAAGCCTTCATTACAAACAAAGCACTTCCTTCTGCTAGTAAGTACTGGGACAACAGAATAACTTCTACAGTTCTTCCCACGGTGATCTTTGCTTATCCACTTCTGAAGAAGGATACCTTGCTTCAGTTGGAAGGTACCATATTTTGTAGTGTACTTGCCATGGCCTTTTTTTTTACTTACAGACACAAGTCCTAGTGTGTTTGCATCTTTGGTCAATCAGGCCATATTAATGTGATCATACAAAATTAGAAACAGAAACTAAACCGCTAATGATTTTAAATATGAATACAAATCTAGCAAATCAGGGCTAATAAAACAATACTTTTCACACTTCTTTATGCAAATCTGTAATGTTGTTTTTACTGTCAAATTTCCCAACTAATTAAAGCACTTTTAAAATCATTTAAATGCACATACTGCCAGTCAAAGATACTGTATCTATACCAAGGTCACGTGGTCTCAGTATCAATAGCTGTGATGGACGCTGAAAGACGATCAGAGAAAATGACTGAATACACTTACGTAGGGTCGACCAGAGGCATGAGCAGCTGCAGTCTGGTGAAGGCATAGGGCCAGGCGTAGCTTAGGGCAGTGGGGCAGTGCTTGGGCAGGTTCTCCTGTTTCAGAAAACTGTACAGGCACAGGACCCAGGGGTCCTTCACAGACTGGGCAAATATCCACACATGAGAAGGGCTCTTCACATCATAATGGCTGTTCACCAGCACAGCATTCCACTCCACCAACCACTGTAGGTCCACGTGGTGGCCCAGAGGGAGGGCGGTCTGTTGAAATTAAACACACCCAGGTGTTAGAGCTCAGGTGCCACCCAGCTGTCCACATGATTGAAGAGCTACGCTGTTCCGGACATCTTCCATCTACCTGAATCTGAGATATAAACAGGGGCAGTTTTGCCAGGCATGGCTTCTAATGGTATGGCAGTGAAGCTGGAGTCCCAGAATTAGAAAGGAATGCAAATTTAAAGCTTGGACATTAACCTCTGTCTAACTATCAATTTCTTTTTCAACTAATGAATTCCCCCTGTATATTTAACCAGGATATGCCATGTTCTGAATGCATAACAAGTTACATATTTATGGTGAGTGAGCACATTGTTAATAGCACAGATCTATCAGAATCTCAGCTGGTGCTGACATGATCCATCTTTGCTCAGAACATTTGTGTTTGTTCTTGCACGCTCTTGGAATTTGACATGTACAATACAGCACTGAATCAAATAGAATGGATGGGGGCATCTTTTAGGGTGTTCTTTAAAATGTCATCTCTAAGAGTAACTTGAGTAAGTCTTGAGAAACATCTCTGATGGCAGGCTAGGCAGAAGAGTAGTTTGCCACGTGTTGTGTTCCCAGGAAATATTGGCAGCTTGAGTGGAATGTAAATGAAATCATTTTTAGAGGACAGCAACTGGCCAGTATCGCACACTAATTTCTTTTCCCACTTTAAAACGAGCCGTCAAAATTTTGTTCTCACAGCAATGGCAATTTATACTAAGGTAGATATTAATTACAAGATTGCTTTTGTAATAAATGAAATATGATGGGGTTAATTTACAGCACTGTAAGGCCACAGGCACACCATCTAATTAAAAGACATTTCTCTTGAGTAATCTTGCAGTTTGAGATCAGGGCTAAACCTTACACTGCACAGCAAAGAAAAGATGATAATTTGACTATAAAAAATAGTTTTAAGGGGGAGACACACAACCCCCTTTTAAGGAGGAAAGGAACATGTCAGAATCTGACCAATTCATCTAAAATAAATTTGTAAGAGCTTAGGAATGCATTCATTCCTATTTTTGAGCATGAAAAGGCACTTTTTTATTTTTTAAAAAAAAATCCATCCAATTTGGAATTGCAGATTTCTTTTTTCAAGACTTTGGTTCATGGTATGGACTTCCACACATGCTCAAGAGAGAATCTGACACAAAGACACTCTCCCCCGATGTGCCAGCTTGCAGAGACACTGTCCACTGACACACTGCACACTGCACAGCTCCTGACAGGCGTGTCTGTGCCAAATACTCTAAAGGACCCGCCTGTCTCTCACTGACATCAATGCAAGTCTCCCAGAGAGTTGTTGTTCAACGAAAAGCTGTGAAAACCCTGCCTGACTAATCCCAGCCTGTCCCTCTTGCTGCAAATTGCTATCATGGGGGAATCCTAGCCATATCAGCTAGTTGATGTGACCCAGGTTCAAACTACTGATGGATTCAAGACACCATTCTCTGGCTGACCCCAGCAAAGCCATTTTATTATCAGATTTTGGCATTACTAGGTTTGCCCTCATGTATACTGATACAATGGAAGAGCTGGCATGCTGGAGAAAGTGGAGGCAGTGACGTTATACCCAGTAGAATTGATTTCTGTATATTTTAAAGTGGTTTGCATAGACTCTACGATCACAAAAAATGGTTGCAATACTGTAGTTTCAAAAGAGCAACTAACAGAATCATGTTGAACCCTTTCCATGTTGTATGGAAAACATGGACAAATTTTATTTTAATAAAAGAAGAATAATATTCAACAAAAATGAATAATAATAAATGTTGCACAATACTGGGATTTATGTTGGTGTAAAACCTTTAAATAACAACAAATTGCCAACATTTACATTGAATTTTGAGACACCAACTAACCTACTCAGTATGCCTGTGGAACGAACAACTAAAGCCACTCTTCTATCAAAGATAAAAAATACTAAAAAAAAACAACCCCCCTCAACACACATGATAATTTGATGTAATATCCTTTTGGAAAAAAAAAAACTATTACAGACATGGCAGCCTCTACAGAACAGAAAGCCCCACAGTCTAGAATCAAGCTCAGCATCCTAGAGCAATCAGGATGCAGCACTAACCACTAACACCACCATGCCTTGCTCAGTATTCATAATGACATTTATAAGCTTTATGACAAACTTTATTGTGTAAAAGCATTTCTTATAGATTTTTATAATTAATTCTATTTAGACACCTTCCTTTAACAGAAGCGATGCCGTTTTCAGACATTGTCTCCTATAAATGTTTCAGCCCAAGCAAACCTATTTCCTTTAAGAGGGTACACTGCACCTTGTAAAAAAGTAACGTGTGTTAAGAAAAGCAAGTTTGCTATACATACCGAGTCTGACACTGCTACATGGACAAAGCTCTCCAACACGGCAGAGCTCAGCTGATCCATCACTTCTATCATGGGCTTGTCATCATCCTGTTGAAACACATTTTTAAACACTGATCAAATTTCCTATTAATCTTTTTGTTTGTCTGTCGTACAATTTTTCAGTAATATCATCAGCATAAAATATCTCATACAATATCTTGTTTAATACCATCCTAAGCCTTTCTAATCACCTTTTCATCGCTATCAATTAAGTCCGGTGACAATACACAACCTTGTCTCATGTTTGGGCTACCCTCACTCTTGTCTTCTGTTTTGTTTTTTGTACAGTAGAGACAACGTTTGTGCCAAGAGATCTCTGAAATATTTAACTGAACTGCTCACCACCTATTTCTTCATCTTGGTTAACTGTCCCAGGCTATGCTGAGAGTATGCTAACTTATGATAGTGTATGGCTGTAGGATCAAAGTTGCATATTATCAAGACATTTTGACGTTAACTGCAATTAACCAGATCTAAAAAACAAATTGTGGATTGTGAACCATCATGAGTGTGTGATCTTTATGTCCTAATTCTAGATCTGTACATACAGTACAACATTTTCCCAAACACACTGTAACATCTACAGACATTTTCCAACATTTACCAATTCAAATCAAACTAAGATCCGAATAGCTTCACATGGAAGGTGCAGGGAAGGTCAGAAAAGAACTGATCTTGTTCATTTTAACATAAAAACTAGAAAATGTTCTGTTTATATGTGCTGAAAGCTCAACAGTGTAGCATCCAGAAGCTTGGCCACGCCTTACCTCACTTTGTCCTATTGATGTAAAGAGCGCCCGAATCTCCTTCAGGATGGACACGGCTAATTTGTGGGTGGCGACCTGGCAGTTGCAGAGCAGCACCAGCGCGAACCCCTCCACGGCATGCAGCACGCTGCAGTGGGGGCTCCTCTCTGGCTGCAGCCTGTGACCGGAGCCGTTCTGTATCAGCTGCAACACAGCAAGGGAGCCCAGTGGATATCTGCACTGACTACCCCACTCGCTCCCAGTGAAAATAAGTAACCAAAGGAACTGCGTTGCTTTGTTAATGCTTTAGAGGATATCATGAATCAGTGAGGAAATAAACGTCACGGTTTCGGTTTGGACTTCTAAAACCATTAAAAGAAATGACGGGATGTGATCCTCAAATCGGTAAGCAGCTAGCAACCAAACATGCTAGATACGTTCCAAAGGAGATGAGGCAATTTAACCATTCTTATAGCCTGATGTTTTTAATTATCCATCTAATCCTCCATTCATCCATCCATTTTCTCTCCACTGCCTCCAATACAGGGTCGTGGGGGAGCCAGAGCCTATCCTGGCAAGCAACAGGTGCTAGGCAGGTCACACCTTGGATGGGACACCTGTCCACTGCAAGGCATACACAGACACAAACTCACTTCAATTAACTTACCAGTATATCTTTGGACTATGCGAGGAAAATCACACAAACACGAGTGGAATATCTAAACTCCATTTTGTTTTAATGCGCTTACAAAATTCACAAAGAGGTAGATAAAAATAAATCAAACTTAATGCAAAAAACTATTTTAGCATCAGTTCACCCATTCCCATATCTGCTAGAAACACTTGCAGTACCTCAGAAGCTCTGATCTTGGTTGGGTCTTGGCCTTTCCCCTGAGCCTGAATGGCCAGTTTCCACTGAGTCAGCAGCTGAAGCAGCAGCTTCAAGGAGGTGTCCAGAAGGCCTTGGTGGGTGTCATGGACTTCTCTGAGGAGGAAGTTGGTGAAGCCGAACAGCACATCCTCCCTCCAGTCGACAAAGTCCACCAGCAGACTCTGGAGGGAGTTCTGGGCTATGAGCCGCAGTTCATCATCCATGTGGATTGTCAGCCTTGGAAAGCACACAAGCTTTGTGAGCACCTTCTAATGTCACATGTGCAAACTAATGACAGCAAACAATATCAGTCTTCTTATGTGGCCCTCCTCATTCCAAACTTTCCCCATCTCATCAGTCAATGAGAGACAAACAAGGCTGGTGGGAATATCAACTACATGAAGACAGAATTACAATACTGCAATGTCAAATTTGCATTTGACAAATATGTTCTGGTACTTTGTACTGAGAAAAAAATAATGCATGTTCATAACGACAGGAAAAAAAAAGTTCCTCGACTCTACAAGCTTAGGGACGAGCTATAAAATCTAATTAGTACAGTCCACCCTTGTCAAATTACAGTCCTAAACTGAAGATGAAGCTTAAAAGGTATCAGATGTATGGGAAACCTGATGTAAGGTACATTCCTCAGATCGCGTTTCCGACAGAAACGTACCGAGCCAGCAAGTCTATCAGCTCCTGCTTTGACATGCCATCAGGCAGTATGCGTGGAATAGCAGCTACACAGGTCCTGAAAAGATCAATCTTTGGCTTCCTTTCACCCCTGGAATAAACACAGGCAAGGTTATACTTGAGGAAATACATTGAGATGTTTATCAGGTGTCCTATTAAAGACAGAAGAAGACTGGAGTCATAAATTACCACTTACAAAATACAGGTGAAAGCCATTTAAGTCAGATGTTTGTAATGTTTTAGATTAGGCCCTATAAAAATTCAAAGATGATATGCTTCACTATCATCAAGTTATCATTAAGCAGACTTTTCTAAACTTGAATCTGTACAATTCTTTATTGAAAGATTAATCTTAAATTAAAGGTCCTTACGTTATCATATCTTCAGGTTCTTTGTTCAGCATTTGTGCGTTTGTCATCATCATGCATCTTCCAACTTCTTTATCCAGCTGTCTGAGGATGTTGTCTATGGCTTTTCTCACCTGGGAGTAATATAATACCATACCTGAAAGGAAAAAACAAAACACAAGAACATAAGACATGAGTGCAGGTCATTTACCCCGTTTGGTAGTTAGTAGCTACTGTAGTAGGTAGCTAATGGATCCAAGGATCTCATACAGCTATTTCTGGAAAGAAGCCAGGGCCTAGCCTTCTCCAACAAGAATGAGCAGTTTCCAGTTGTGACTTACTTTTGAAACTGAAGGGGTCAATTGAGATTGTTTTGCCACTGTCTTTGAGGATTTTAAATACTTGGATCATTTCCCCAGAAAGTCTTCTCTGTTCGAGATTAAAAAAGGTTCAGTTCTTCTAGCCTGTCAGTGTAAGACATTTCTTTAAGGTCCAGAATGTATCTGGCTGCTCTACACTTATTCCAGAGCAGCATTTATTGTAATGTGGTGACCAAAATTGCACACAATATTCTAAATGAAATCATACTAATATAACATCCCTTGATTTAAATGCTGTAGTTTTAACTGCATTCTGTTTGACTTTTTTATAGCTTCCCTATACTAATTGTGGCAGTATTGATCAACTATTTCAATTATTACCAATTGTGATTGCTGGTAAGGAGGTCTGGTAGGTTTTAAGACTTGGTGGGGAGTCCAAATAAAAAAACAACACTTGGGCCACTGCTCCAGTGATACTGGTTCCTACTAGACTTAAAAATAACTTGGCTCATTTATTAATTTTCCATGTGTGTCTTTTCCAAACTTCTGCAAAAAAGTAAACTCTTTACTCAGATTTCCCTTAAAGGTGTAAAACATGCTCGTTTATATGTATGTACTTCATCAAATTCTAAATGGTATTGATAAACAAGTAACATGAAAATGATATTTTTTGTGTTTTACTTCCCTAAACTGAGCCATATGGATAAACTGAGTAAATCAGTGGAGATTTCTTGGCCTTTGAACCACGTTCTAAAGCTGCAGCGATGGACTGATATTTCCAAAAACAGACCAGAAAAAAGACATACAACACTAATAAATTATTGTTTTGCAGATTCACAGAGAAAGAGTGAGCCCTTCTGAAAGCTGCCAAAGAGGGCAGCCAGACAGAACTTTATTCCTGATTATCTACGTGGTGCTTGCAGGGAAGTGTTCTTGGAAAATAAAAGCTGTGCAGCTATCACTAACCAATCAGTTTGGCCTCCTCCTCTGTCAGCGTTTTGCTCAGGTAGGTCTTCTTGACCCTCAGAGTGTTGCCTGACGGCAGCACAGCTCCGGTGTTTGGCATTGGGGGCTCTCCATCTTTCTGCTGGAGGTTATCAGCAATCACCAGGAAAGCCCTCAGACCAATGTTCATTCTCTGGAGAACACACAGGAAAAAAAGCCTTTAAGCCCAGCAAGCCCCAAAAGCCAAGTTGTGAATTATGAATTATTTAATTGACGAGAGCAACCATCAAACATATAACAATGGGATAATTTTCATTTGAATATTAATCTCATAAACATTATGGCAGATTTCAGATATTTCTATAATTATGCTTTCACAAGGAATAACAACACCCAAGAATTAAACGTATTGAATGGCTTATCGAGTGTTTTCGTTAAACTGCTTGGCTGAGGGCCAACCTCCTGGCCATAGGACGAGGAGGCTGGGACTCCCATGCAGAGAGATTAGTGACCAAGGGGCAGCTGCAGAGGTGGAGATGGGGTGAAGGAGGGATGCAAAGAGATGTATGTAAAGGAGAGAATGGGCTTACATATACTGTAGTATTTATAATTCTGTATGTGCAGAAATGACACCAGGAATGATTACAATTCACTGACGGCTTAGGTTGAACTTGTCTGTTATCATCCCTCTTGAACTTGAAAACTCATTATAAAGTCCATTTAAGGAGACAGCAAAGATGAGCTCTGTTGTAATTCTAAGGCTGCAGAAACAGTCTTTACTGTTAATGGAATCGCATTTTGATCTTTGGAAAGAACAGCAATATGGAATATCAAACAAATAACATAATTATTCCTTATTTTCATCGTTTTGTATAGATATGCACAGCAAATAAACATAATACCAATATGGTATCAGACATTATTTCCTGTCAATGAATGAGTAAAACTCGTACAGAAAGAATTATAGAAAGAACACAAACTATACTTTCTATATACAGTCCTTACTATACTTACTAAAGTAAGCAAAACAGAAAATCAAGTAAACAGTGAAACATCACACAACACATAATGCAGTACAATTAAATCTATCCATGACTACGTTTTACATACCTCAGGGTTAAGACTAAAGGCTCTTGCTGGTTTCCCCACACTGAGAAGATCAAAGATGATTTCTTTCATTGCGAAATCAAGTCTTTCCTATGTAAGGCAATGAAGACAGCAAGAGACACTACATCATATTTCTTCACTTCACAATCAAGAACCTTGGAAAAGGATTGTGGTTAAAAAAAAGATGCAAAAACCAACACGCTTCACTAGTTTTATCATCTTTAGTTGGGGGTTATGAATAATTATTTCACTGATTGACTAAACCGCTCGGTCAAATCCAGATTTTCACCAGTTTCGTAACACTTCAGATTTCTAATTTGAGGCTGAGTGATATTAGCGGCATCCACTCTGCCACTTAGCACAAGTGTCCAGTCACCATCAACCCTCAGGCTGTTGTTAAGGTTGACCTGTGTTCGCGAAACCCTTCGTGTACCTGCGCTATGAACTGGATGATCTTGACGAAGATGTTGAGAGGCATGTCCCTGGGTACTACACTGCGGGAGCCCTTGGGGAAGAGCGTGGTGATGATAGAGGTGAGGCGGCTGCACAGACAAAATCAAAAGGTAAGTCCTCCACCCCAACCCACCCCTCTGGAGAACCGGACAGCTCCGTTCACTAAAGCACAACCTCGGCACTCTCAACGTGTTTTATGAATGACGCAAGTTTTAGAAAAAACAACAAATTCACGTTTTGCATTCTTCTTTTAGAGAACAGATATCAGGTTGTAAAGTGAGATAGGAGGTACATCAGTATGGAGCTCCGGCTCAAACAACAGTCTCAATAGCATTCTGTTGCAATGTAGTGTGATTTTGGGAAACTATAACCAGACTATACACATTCAGAGTTGCTCAGTTTTTACATTTTTTTCTGCTAGAGAGCAAATAATCTATTATCTATACAGATTGAATCTATTTATTACTATGCTATTCTGAGAAATCCCTTACAAGGGATGTTTGTTGCTGGACCACTCTGCAAACTCTACAGCAGAAGTAAATTATTGATGTAGAGAACTGGGACATTGTCTATTAAACTGACCTCCATCAATCTATATTCAGTACAGTGCACTACACATTAAGACTTCTACTCTCTTTTGAACTTCAAGCCTTAAAACAGTGTGTTCCCATACAAAGACTGTCCCCTTGTCAGATTTCTTCATCAAAAATAACTCATACACATGTACAGGCAAAGGAATATTTTTAGCACCCAAATGGTCTTTATTGTCAATAATATGACACTTCAAATCTGGGAACTATTTATTTTTGATGCATGTATCTTAACATAATAAGGCTTCCTTGATATCAAGTTGTAATTTAAAACCACTATGTGAGTATATAGTCACCATACTTTATTTTAAATGAGAATTTAAACAGAAAAAAGAGGCTTTAAAATAACAACCTTGCTGATTTTCAGACTTTTGACTAGAAGTCAGGGCACCTTAATTAATACTGGGCTCAGATTCAAGAAAACAGATTTATTTCTTCACTAAGTGTTTATCACTGCCTTAAAATCTGTTTCATGTTCCTGTCTTTAAGCTTTTGGTAGTCCCCAAGCAGTTGGGCCTTTGTATCTATGCAACTGTAATGTTCTGTTACTGATCACACATGTAAACACTTTCTGCTTTTATCTCACAATGAAATACGGCAGTAATGTTCCTCATATTTCTAATGGGAGAGCTTTGTCTCCAAAATGTGGCCAGCCATATTGATATCCACTAACAAGTAGAACATGTACTTATTTAAGAATTTTAAAACAAAAAAATACAGAAATAACAATGCATTAAGACACAAATGCACTGAGAGCTTGGCCAAAGATTGTATTTGTTTTCAAATAACAAAAGAAAAAGAATAACATGGCATGAAGCAATTTCATAAACAAGGAAACCCGAAAAGTAAAAAACGGAACCTCTATAGGAACATATCTTCAGGATCTGGCAAAGCTCAATATTTTGGTACTGTACGTAAAAGTTTGGCTCCACGGTGAAATTCAATTAAACATAAAGGAGCTACATGGTCAATGTGACACAGGTGATTATACATTTGGAAAAAAAGGATTTACCTCTGTGTTGCAGTATTGCTTTCACATTTGATTCTGATCATATAAACCCACAGCAGTCTGTATAGTGATTCCAGAGCAACACGGGCCATTTTGAGATCCTTATTCTGCAAACATAGTTAAAAGTTGGATTTTTAATACACTCAACAAGACTCAATGAGTTCATTATTTTCACCTCTCATAGTAAAAACTAATTTAGGGAGAAAAATGCAAATACCATTCAGGTTAAAATCTTTTGCAACGGTAATCATTCCAAAATAGTACCGCAAATAGTCCAAGCGCAGAAAATATTTTTATTTCTGTATTTCTGCTTTTCCTCTTGCATGTGAAAAGAAAATTCTACACGTAAAGAACAGAACTACCATTAAAGAAGAACAATAGCTCTAAGGCAAATATACTCTGAAATGCAAAAACATTACTTTCATTAAGGTAATCTGATAAAGCACCACATAAACTAAAAAGAAAATAGTTACTGCAAATAAATCATAATGTCCTCAATAGTCCACTTAAAGTTTCTCTGTTCTTCAAAAACACAAAAACATTTCTCACAGCTCCAATTATCCTGCTCAACACTTCAGTGCTTTGCTTTATAAAAAACATAATACTGTCTAGTATATACTAGCTCGAGTTCATAAATACTGAGACTTCACGAGACATCAGTATATTTAAAGGATGTACAGCACTGATGTTGAACAACCTGAATCGTTTTGAGTAACATTAAAACGGATGAGTCACAGTTATAAGGCACATAAGAAGAGGAGTCCTTAAATATAACTGTAGCTCTATCAATAATGTTATGTATCAAAACATAGCTTAACAGGATGAAGTGAGTAAGACATCACTGTAGGTAATGTCTAGAGACTCACTACAGGTATTGTGAAATGGAAGGAAACACACAGAAAATCCTCTTGTTCATTTTTCCTTAAGAAACGTTTCTGGTATACAAACTGTATTTGTTGTACGATTCTCTCTTTCACCAAACATGGAGTTAATACTTTTTACCTTGACAGTATTTACCTTGAGATTAGACAGGCAGGTGTTCAGAAAAACATGCCATCTGTTGAGAAAGAACTGTTTCTGGCTGACACAGAGGAGACATGTCACCAATGGGTACAATGCCTGGGGACAGACAGGAAATGAAAAGGTCAGAAAACTGAAATCCGTCATTGTCTTCCTAAAAGCTCATGTGTCAAAAGAAAACAAAAAACATAATGTTTGGGTGAAAAGTCAACCCCAGATTATGATTCCATACCATTCCTATATCACGTGTCACAGAGCATCATGTCTTTTCAGCAAAAAGAGAAAACAGCATTGTCTATTATACTTTTTATACATGCACTTCATCAGTAGTTTTTATTTTTTCACTAGTATTTTTATTTAGTGTTTCACCTACTCATTTTTTATTATGTAGGTGTCTTTCTGGAAGTTCAGCCTTTTCCAGAGAATTATTTCTTTACACAACCTGATCAGCTGGGACTTTTCTTCACCTTTCTATTCTTGTCTGATTCACTGATTTTGGCATGGTTTAATGTGTTCTCTATTCTGGAATGAATATTCGTGATTTACTGCAGATCTACTCTGGAACAGATATTCATGGTTTACTGCAGATCACTATTCTGGAATAGATATTTATAGTTTACCACAGATTTCTATTCTGGATTGGAGATTCATGGTTTACTGCAGATCTTCTCTGGAATAGAAATTCATGGATACTGCAGATTACTATTCTGGAATAGACATTTATAGTTTACTGCAGATCTGATCTGGAACAGACATTCATGTATACTGCAGATTACTATTTTGGAATAGACATTTATAGTTTACCGCATATTTCTATTCTGGATTGGATATTCATAGTTTACTGGAGATATCTATTCTGGAATGGATATTCTTGGTTTACTGCAGATCTCTATATTCTGGTATGATTAGCCCAGTCTAGTTAAGACTGTCAATTGTCTCCATACTTAGCACTATTGGATTCTGATATTGCTGCAGTCCGCGTCAAAATTTGCGTCACTGTCTTGGTGCTGCAAATACCTTCTGCCTGCTGCAAGGGTCTTTGGTGGAGTGTATTAATCCAGCCGGGGATAGCTACTGTTTTTGCCAGTGCTACTACTGTTAACAGGGTTGGCTTCTTTCAGTCTCTGTCTTTGCTGCTGATTCTAGATGACTGCAGAGGTTTCTGTGTGTTGGATCTGGACTGGCTGTGAGACTTCAAGGTACTGGCAGTATTTTTAAAGATTTATACTGTGTTTGGTTCAATAATCAGTTTCTTATTCTGTTTAAGATGATTGGGTATACACCCCCTCACATCCCTTTGTCACTGAAGAGAGTGGACTAGATGATCATTGCCGTAGTGTGTGAACTCTGTACAGACATCCATATTATCCATATGTGTTCAAGAAGAGGTTTGGTTTATAGTAATACCTATGGCAATTAGTTGCTAATGTGCCGCCTTCAATGTTGGTATGCAAAGCTGTGACATTGATAGTAGCTATCTAGCCTATCTTTTCAAAACTGCAACGTGTGCTGTCACTAAAGCTAAGCTGTCTTTCATAAAAGATCGCAGTTTGCCCTCTTTAATATCTAATTGTTAAAAAACAAGGCTCGGTAAGTTCATTATTATGTAAAATGTGGATTTCTCCTGTCTAACTGAAACGCAACACTTACCAAATGATTACCAATTACTGTTGACTGGCAATAGTCCCACTATCCAGGATATGGCTATGTTGAAATATGTCATAGCTCTGGTATGGGCGGTGGTTCAGCAGTCATTCAACACTTAACATACTGGTCTAAAAATAGTTTTCTGCAGACATGTTACGTCTTTTGAAAGCTTAGTTTTTAATACAAATGAATGTTAGCCTCTGCTGGCAGTCCTGGTTCACTGGGCTCCCTGAGCTGGAAACCATGTGGACCTCACGGTTTAAATCCATTAGAGACTCTGCGACTGTTAACATTTTCTAATCTTTTAATATCTAATTTAGCCTGACTCTTGGTTTAACTGGGTCAATCTATTGTGCATTTCTGTCTTTCACATTTTACTCATATGTTATGTGCAATTTGTGGCACCACCGTTCAGTGCTTTGAGTTTTTTGAGAAGCACTTACTAAAATGTGCTTCTCAAAAAAAAAAACTGTGTTATTCTTTAGTTCTGCCTATGGTAGAATTCTGATATGGATTAATGGTACAAAGAGTGCTTTTTATATATTTAGATATACTTTACATTTTAAAGAGTGCTGATGGTTTCAAATCGAATCATTATCTCTGTCATTTTGCTGCCACTGATTTGCTTCTTTTTTAGTGTTTCCTTTTGCCATATAAGTTTTTAGCCTGAAGCTCGAGCATAAGATGATTTTACAGATCCCAGCTTTAGTGTTTAGAAAAGTCATTAACAAAACACATACTGTAGCAAGAACAGACAGCTGAAACATTTCTGAGGTCTAAGTAAGGTGAATGTGGTTAAGTAATGTAGCCAGCATAACTAGAGCTAACTAGATCTTATTTGTTTAAGATATGCCTGGAACAGATGTTCCTCTATCTTGCAGAACAAGAGAAACAGGACAGATCTTTTTCAAATCATCCTTAACAAAACACCATCCACAAAATTATTATTAGGGTAGGAGTGCCAGTATTGGAAAACTGAATCTATATCTATAATAATTTACAGGGTAATATCTATAATAATTTACAGGGTACGATATTTAGACATAAAATGGGTCTAGTTCACAAGTATTTCCAAGTTACTTACTAGTGAGTGTTTCTTCCTTGAGGACAGATCCAGTGTTGTGTCATACAGACTCTCAACAAAGTTCCTAAGACAGGGAACGTTTACTTCGTTTTTGACTGCCTGAAAGTTTAAAAACAGTGTGAGGAGGCAGCACCCATGAAAAACAGGCTAATAAATATAATAACATAATAAAGCCTTACAAAGCTAGAAAACAAGAAACTAGAAAATATGTGAGAGAGTTAAAAGCAAAAGATAGGATTCACAATAAAATTTAAGTCAGGCTGGTATACACTACAGGTACATCACAAATAAAGGAGAAGAGTTATTTCCAGTTGTATGGTTCAGTTGTAACAGAAATGTTTAAGGAAAATTGCTCACCGCAGCTACTGGAACTAAGATTTCTACAAACAGTCCAGCCAGGGCATGCTTAATGTCTTTGTCCTTTACTTCAAGGAAATACTGGGCACATTCCTGTCATTAAAAAAGGAACATCACAACTGCTACTTTAGAATGAAAACAAACTCCAGTGCATTAAAACAGGTCTTCTTTATAATCATGCATTGTACAATACAGCATTTCAAGCATTTTCAAAGAACCTGATTAGTGAGCTACATGCAAATGCTTCAAAACAGAGTAACAAATAACTATAGTAATTATTATCTTTCTGTCTAAAAGATCAGTCAGTGCTATAGGCAATATTTATGTGCTCTATAATATGTTGTTGTTTCACATAACCTGTTAACTTTACTTTGACTACAGGCTATGTTCCAGATCTGCTCGTTAAATAATACGTTCTTGCTTATTTTAAAAGCCCAACTCTGGATTCAGTGCTACCACTATGATGCACGTTCTCAGCGTCTGTCATATCAAATTAAAGAGATCTCAATTTCAAAGATCTAGATCTTAACTTAAAGGGATGAGTAAAAATGAAAGAGTTTAAGTGAGGTTAACACTGAAACCAAATGCAGTCTTTATTCAGTAGATTTGTGTTATTCCACATGAAAGACATCAGTGCTTAGAGGGATTTACCTGCATAAACTGAAATGAAGCTTCAAAGTCCTCCACAGGGTACATCTTAATGCGGAAGAATTTGACTCCCATTATTAGACTAATAGTGCTTTGAACTACATACGGACTCTGTTCTTTCTGACGAAGCTCTTTCAACTCAGCCATGAATTTCTTCCTCACAGCAGGGAACCTGAGGGAAAACACAATGTCCAATTAGTGAACAATAGCTTCCACCAGATTTCTTTTGTGAAGCATGGAACTAGAAGAGGAGACAAAATCTAAATCCAGTGTTCAAGTGTATTAAAGCTCCATGGATGGACTGGATATATATCCAAAATAAAAAAAATAAAACTTTTTTTCGATATTGTACAATTTCTACACAACTATTGTGCTTGGATGATCTATTTTCTTTAACAACAGGAAAAAATTTGCAGTCAACCACTGATAATAACAGGAGTGACATGGAACTTCTGTTTCATGACTTGTTTCACAGGTTTGAGTTTTATTATGGAAGATACTGTTCGAATGTAAGCATTAGAGCAAAAGCTACAGCTGAATCCCTTAAAATTTGCTCTGCTTTTTGGCTTTTGATTAAAGTCCCAGCTACCGATAGCAGTGGAATCCTGAAATTATCCAGCGGAATTGATATTAAGATGGAATTTTTCAGTGTTCCTATATTTAGAATAGCATTTGGCAGAAGTTCAAAACAGGGTGACTTTGTCCCTCTTTTTCCTATTTATTGCAGGATGTTTGTGCTGTTTGTGGGGCTTAGTACTGAGCCTGGGAGAATTAAGCCTGCCTTCACTATGGTGCTCCTCCAGACCTCATAACCAATAACCATCTGTGTAGGGGGATTCATAGACATAGCACTTGCTTCGGCTCCTGTGTCAGTTCTATCAAGCTTTTGGGGCATCTGTTTCATAGAATGTGCAAGCTAATTACTCCAGGAGTGTAAAAATTAATTCTGCTGGACAGGCTGTTGCATATGCTATAAATAGAAACCACTTTTTATTTTCTTGCTTCATCTCTGGGGGATCTGATGCATTTCGGATAATAATGCAAATACTGTGTGTACTCAGCAGTATGCAATCAAGAGAAACTAAAGTCATCCCAGGATCTAATGTTTGACTGTCCCAGAACATTCTTTTTCTACACCAAAAAGACAAAGATGACTTCAATAGTCAGACCGAAACGGGGAAACTAAGCCTGATCTTTATGTACTGTAGGCCACAACGAAGGGTGTAAGACCCCCACTTTTAAAGGCCTCCATTTTTGTGTTTCATATGGTATCATATCTAACAAGCAAAACATCTAAATCTGAATCCTTCTTGTAGGACCGATTACGCGCTATTAATATTTCAGTGATTGTTAAAGAAATTGGAAGTGACGATTCTTAATCTTACAAAGAACAATAAGATGGAAAAAAAGGATGATCATTTCCACATTTTTTAAAAGGAAGAAGCAGATGAAATGGTTAAAAATGGGCTTAGTACTTTCTATAATCTACCAAGATGTCAGCTCCTAATACACCCTATTTCATCGGATTTCATCAGAATGACAAGCAACAAAAAAGTTCATCCTAGCTAAGAAATGATTTTGGCACTGAACAAAACAGATATTGTTGAAGAGTACTGGTATGCAGGATGCTAACCAACCAGGTCTCTATTTTAAGGATTCACACAATGCTGGGGGAATCTGGAAACTTCACATAAACAGAAACCAATTTCCATTCCTATTATGGAAAGAGAAGGACTCATCCAAAACAAACCTCTCATAATTTACTTATAGTCCCAGTTCAACCTCAATCTTTCATTCGCACCTCTTTCTAGTTCATTACCATGAACAATTGATTTTGTTATAATTCAAATATGTAAACATCCAGAATTACCAAACAAAACTCATCATGATTTTGTAATGAACATTAAAATGCACCATCAAAATTAAATATGTACAGTATGTGTGAAAAGAGAAAAAACCCCAACTTACAGTATGTATCATTCATGCTAATCGTGGAATTGACTGTATTTCCCAAGTAACAACTGTAACACATGATGAATTAGATCTTTTCATAAGAGCATAATTAAAGAAACAGAACCTTTTAAAGACAAAGACTTTTTAAGTAAATTAACTGAATGGTTGAGCTCCATTTTTCACTGTTCTTTCCAACACAAAAAGAATCTGTAATCTCCCACTTTAATACCTAGATATAAAAATCCTTCCTATCAGTTGAACATTTAATTATTATACTATATTATACAACTTACTTAGACTGGGCTAAGACTCCAATTACTTCTGCATATAGATCTGCTACAATGTGCATGTTTCCAGTGTTAGGACCGAGGTACCTAAAAACAGAAAGAAACATTACTTACGATTCAATCGCATAAAGCCGAAAGTCTGAATTAAAATCAATAAAATGGTGTATTACCCTTCTTTGTATTTAAAGTGCTTGAATGCCAAGTTAATAACTTCATGGATCAAACCATCCAGTAAGGGATGAAGTGGAATCTAATCATTGATAAGAAAAAACAGTCAGTTATAACAGGATTTTTAAAGAGAATAAAAAATTATACAATAATAAGTCCTAATCAAAACAAAGATATAGTGTATTGCCATGAAAAAAATGAGTTAAGTTTTGGCTTTCAAACTTTATTAGATACTTCAAGATGATTTCCTGTTTTGGAAACTGAGTCTAAATCAATAAACTTCGACCTACAAACATTAATGCTACTAAACCAGAGGTAATGAATAATTCCAAGTAGCTAAGAGCAGAAACCTGAATCTTAAACAGGGTATCCAAGCTCTTGGCACCAGAAATGAGAAACCAGAATACACCCAATGGAAAAAGTCTAACTACAGCTTGTGTTTGTTTGATGAAGTTTCACAGGCAAGAAAGAAAATATATTTTTGCAGGTCCCTTGTCTATAAACCACAGTATGTGGATTAGGTACAATTGCAAATCTTGCCTAAATTAAACTCAATCTGTTAAGGCCTTCTCATAAAATTACTGAAGCAATTTCTATTTTGCACAAAGAAATCACTTAAATAAAAGGACAAACGCACAGTATGTAAACAGGAAAAATCAGGATACATAAAATTTAAAGTAAAAAAACAGACACATACTGTACCTGTTTTAAAACTTCTATAAGTACTAAAGAGAAAATAAAATCAATTGCCAAATCTCTCCTTTCAAGTAAGTAATCCTTCTGTTGCTCATCACTGTAACAGAAATGTAGAAAAATTATTAACATTTATAATTTAAACACAAGCCACCAGTGAGGAAAAATCTCCATTACAATTAGTATATCTAGACAAGAAATTTGGAAGAATTACCACCATAATGCAGTAAAGTTGGTACTTCAGAGGAATGATTTTGTTTGCTAAGAGCTCACTGAACTGTATATGCATTTGTAAATTCTAAGGTAATACCATTACCAGTAAAAAGACAAGATATAAACATTTATCAGGAATAAGTAAGGTAAATCACGGAAATGTATTGTATTTCATTATTACTTACAATCCTTTCCTACTGTACAGCAAAGACCTATTGTATAGAAAAATGCTGAACTTTTAATGGGAACCAAAGGAGAAGAGAGCAGATACTAAAAAGGACCTACAAAATTATTAGAAATAGTATAAATTCCAAATATGTTCAAATAAAGATGTTTAGCAATAAATGTGGGACACTGTACAGTAGTGGTTAAGGCTTGGCCTCCTAACCAGGAGTCTGTGGGTTCAAGTCACCTTTGACTTCAATTGCTCCAGTTCACCCAGTTCGTGTCCCATCTAGGGCAGAGCCATTACTCTTTGCACTGCTGTCACTACAGAAATTGTGATACACCCAGGCCTGATAACTCTCACAGGGCTAAGTATGAATATTTAATTAATCAATAAATTATAATAGCTTTCACATATTATTTAATATTTCTTTTTTCTAAAACAATACTTATTTGTCTTATTTATCAATACAAATACTCAACACATACTGTAGGTACCTACAGTAAAACAGCAGTAAGGCATTGCAGAGGTGAAAAATATGTGTTTATTACGTTTAAAATTAACGTGGCCACACACCTGTGTAAAATATGGGCCGTTACCCAAATTATATTCTTGTGTCTGAATCACAATCACAGAGAATGAGGTAAAATGTGCTTGGAACACTGAACTGCCAAATAATGTACTACTCCCATTTCAGTAACTGAGATACATTATCTGATTTACCTAATGAGTTCGCTGCACAATTTAATGCAGAATATTACTGATACTCAGTATGTATCTTTTAATACGTTTATTAGATAATTAATAATTCGAATCACGGAAATCATTCAAAACAATATTCAATTAGATGGCAATATTAAGGGAAGAAAGTGTTTGAAAATATTTATTTTAATTGCCCTGTTATTCAGTATTTTGGGATTTATCTAACGTTAACTATATCGTTAAGGAAACTGACACCAACCAATAACTGCCCTCACTAGTTAGCTGTTGGATGTTTGGGTCTTTTTGAGCGATACCATCAAAGATGAAGCCTTGATCATAGTTCTTAACCAGTCCTGGACTAACAGTATCATGTGCTCACAGTGTGATTGACATGGACCACCCAACAATCATCCTTGATATGATGTTACGATTGAATCAAGATAACAGTTCCTCTGCAGCTAAAAATCTCAGGACGGAGAATAAATAATCAATCAGACACAATAGCTGGATGTAGTTTTAATATTAAAGGATTTATGTTAAAAGCACATGCCTTCCCAACTCATTCAATATAACAACTACTCTAACATAAAAATGATCTCAGCGAAACATGTGCTGCCCTTATATTGTGTCATGTTAAAGAGTTTTGGAAAAAGCCTACCTGAATTAAAAAATAAAATTAAATAAGTGGAGAAAACCTTACTTTTTAGACTTAGTGTTGGCTCTTGGTCTGTATTCGTGCGACTCATCTTCTAGTCCATTCTGTCGTTTATACCAATCAAACAAAGTGCGCAGGATGGAAGGCAGACAGTATTCTGCCAGGGAACTCATGGTGCTGATGAGCTACATAACAAGACAAAACAAACACAAGAAATTCAATGTTGGGGTAAAACAGATGGCTCCGGTATCCTCCCACTGTCCAAAAACATACTGGTAGGCCGATTGGCTTCTGGGAAAATTGACCCTGGTGTGTGTGTCTGCCCTGCAACAGACTGGCTTCCTATCCAGGGGGTACCCTGCCTTGCTACCATTGCTTGCTGGGATAGACTCTTTGGCTGAACTCTAAACAGTTATTAAATCCTCCTAATCATCCTTGTAATTCCTAATTCAAAAGCCTGTGTTTCCTAAATTTTACCATGTTTACGAGGTACGAAATCTTTCTGAGATATTAATTTTTAGAACACTCCTTAATGTAAACATGCTAGTATGGCTAACTACGCTTACTTTGTGCTTTCATTTTACTCACTTGTGCTTACTTCCTTCACTAAGAAACTGAGTCAGGTTTCTACTGGCAAGCACATGTTGCAGAACCAGAAGTATTTAAGTTTAATAGAGATGTGTGAGTCTTTGGCAAGTGAAGGAAGCAACAGAAATGTAGACATGTAGAGCGTTGTGGGCTATGCCAGCTGCAGGCATGAGGCTAAAACAGCAACAGTCAGACTTACAGTTGGATAGGTAACAGAAGTGCATAGAGGAAGACATACTGTACAAACACAGCCAGACAGAAGAATCATTTTGTGGATACTGAAACTGTTAAGCCTTCAGGTCCCCTCCACAAGGTCTAGCAGTGAGTATGACTATGAAGGGTGCTCATGAGGTGGCCTGTGTGTTCTTTAAGTCAAGGCAGGAAGGAAGGGTGGGTAGAGACAGGGATCCAGAGCAGCGAACAGGAAGGGAGGGGAGTCTGGCCAGACCGTGCTCCAAACAGCGGACCCTTCATTCTGCACAGCACAGGGGATGAATCCTGGCTCTGTGCTGCAGCTGAAAAGGCAGCAGACATACGCACACATACAACCCTGCTGCCATGAATGATCATTCTCTCATCAATGAGCTCCATACACCCAGAGCATATCAGGTCTCTAAAACCAGGTCTCCTTGCTCTAGCCATGTCTCAAAAGGTCTTTTCTGTGTGCACAAACTATTGACTTATAAGTATGCTTTTCAAAATATATATGTACATACAGTATGAACATTTATTCATACAGAGCACATATTATGCTTACCCCACCTATCACTACAAGTCACTATGTGTATTTGTGAAAGCCTTAAACATATTGCCACAATCTTCTTTCAGGAATATCAAGAGAGCAGTTTAATTCTGATTAGTAACATTAATGGCTACACACTAATTCACTGTCAATGGATCTGTTGAGCCGTATACCATTAGATGGTGAAATTTAATATTATTTCTTTATTGTATTCACAGACAATGAGGTAAAGAAACAATATTTGCTCCTCTCTTTAAATGTGAAAAAGCAATGGGATTCTAAAATGTACAGCATACCTTTTAGTAGAAAAGTAGACACCCTTATCTGATGAACTGATTTGCAAAGCTAAAATTTAGCCCATTGCAAGAGATTCACTTTCACCCAAGAGGCAAACTGTCTGTGAAAGGAAATTTCCCCAATTTTTATGTTAGCTAGGGTTGCTCTGGGAGATCTACACACACAGGGATGAATCAGGATGCACATTCTGTTGCAAATCTGATTCGGGAGTATATATTTAGCAGAAATGGAAAATTACATTTTTTACAGTGAAAAAATGTCAGATTGGACTCAGATCCAGCCTGTGCTGTAAAGCTTCAGAAATAGTTCATTTTATAGTTAAAGTGCTAGAACATTGGGCAATTAATATTAGACATATAAAACAGCTAACAATAACCTGTTCCTTAGAGCTGTAACTCAAATGCCTAAGTATAAAAGCCCATTGTGGTTTGACTACTCAGTATTCTAACACTGGGTTTTATTGAGGGAAAGAGACAACAACAAGAGGATTTGTTGATCACTCTTGCAATTCAGCCAGAACACCAAAAGTATAATAATTTGTTTAGTCAATAAAGTATAATAATTGCAAAGTAAAACACAAAGATTACTTCAAGTAAATTGAGTCTTACTTGGTCAAACTGTGGATCCTCTCCTCTCTGCAGGGATTTTGTCAATGGTTTTTCCTAAAAAAAAAAATCATAATATATAATAAATAGAACATAGAATGTTAGATATTATATATAATATGTTATTAGAATTAGATTAGATTAGAAAACCTTTATTATTCCAAACTTGGGAAATTCATTTGCCAATATTGCATCACAACCGTCACCAATTTAAAGACAAGCATAGACAAAACACATGCATAGAAGTAGAAAAATACAATAAAAACAAAATGATATTCCTACAAGACAGTACATATAATAGTACAATGATTCAGTACACTTAAAAAAGTACTGTACAGTATGTAATGCTGCTATAAAGGGTGTAACTTCCATTGCTCATTATCTGTTTTCCTTCATAATAGTTTAATAGAGCTCCAAAACAGTCATTTGGGTATTGCCAATATATCTATTGGCTTATCTGACAGCTTTCTCCAGTTTATTCCAATCTCTAATTCGCATATTACCATATACTGTACACTTAAGAGGCAAAAGAGGAGAGTACTCTGGGCCACAGTGTTGTAAAATAGAGTAATCAAAGTGTGGTCAACAGTAAAAGAGTTCAACTTCCTCATGCAATATACATAAGTGCAGCTGTCTGTTTTTAAATGTAACTGAAGCACAGGCATTAAAGCTCAATTTATTATCAATAATAAATATAAATTATTGTGATTATTAGAATATATAGCACATAATAAATAGCAAAACATTCTCACTTCTAATAATATCTCTGGCTAACCTCTAACCTTTTTTCCATCAAGTTACCTATTACTTTTCAAATACCTGTTGAAAATTAACTTGCAAAAGACAGACTACAGCTAACACCCATAGCACTTTCACAGTTAGTCTGTATCATAAGTGGCATTACATTAATGGTGTCATGTACTGTAACTACCTGTCTTTAGTAAAAGGAAGTGTTCTGCACTTTAGCAAGTAATCATTACCAAAGACCACAGTTCAGAATTAATTACTTGAATTGTTTTAAAACCCAATATATTTGGTTATACTGTAGCAGGCATTACAACTAATAACCAAGTCAGTGGACTTTCCTGTGAAAAAAGAAAGTCTTCCGTTTAGAATAAGTGGAATGTCATCTGTCCAAGCATTATTGTTCCAGTACGCTTATGTGCTCAACGGTAGGATTCAGAAAATGGAGTGACCCTGAATTTGTCACTATGCACATGTTCCTAACTACTTTTCCAATTTGTTCTGCTACTGTTGCATTGTCACACAGCTACCAATAATATTACTTTACAGAAAATATACAATTTACTGTATATCACTAGGAAATAATTGCAGTTCTATTCAAGACATAGATTTTAAAAACAGTTTCTAAAATGAACTTTTATTAGTTAACTCTATTAATTGTAATTTATTACAAATGACCTATTTACATAAAATAACCAACTCTTATTTCAGTTGTTTGGAAAAATATTTTAAGTCCCTAGCCCTGCATACTGCTGGGTCAGTTCTGAGTTTATAACATAAAAAATAAATCATGAATTAAAGTATGTTTCAGGATTAGTTTGTACTACAATCAGTAGCATGCTTAAGATCCTATTAATGCTGTAACAGTAATCACCAGTGATTAAATACCTATTTACTTATAAAGCTGTCCTTGAGAGGCACTAGTGGAGTAGTGGTTAGGGCTCCAAACATATGACTGTGAAGCTGTGGGTTTGAATTCCAAGTGGGTCATTAGTGTTGTACCCTTAAGCAACATGCTTCATTCAAATTGCTTCAGTTAAAAGTCCAGCTGTATACATTAGGACAAACGGATGTTGCTTTTCAAGCATCAACCAAATTCATTAATATAAAAAACCTGCATTTACAATGCTTTTTGAGTTTGGAAGCAGCAACTAGAATTCAACATTTCTCAGTTACAATTGAAACTTATGTAGCTTTTCATCTGAAACTTCTTGTTATTAACAATCTAGTGGTAAATTTCTATCCAATGCACGTATCAACATTTTAAAGAACTAGCTGTTCTGTGTACTTGACTTTGAATTGTCCGATACAGTGGCATAATTGAAACAAAGCCATTTGTCTTCATCTCAGTCTCCTTACAGTGACTGTATGCTAGCCCAGATCTATCAGTTGAACTGTATTTCACACCCTCAGCAAAGCATAGCTTTTAATTTTGACTCCTCAATATTCTCTTGGGATTTATTTTCAACTCCAAAAAATGAGAAAGCTTTCATCCTAAGAGAATGCTGGAAAAATATTGATTAAGGACATTTTTGAGTTACACAGCATTGCAAAATGCTGTGTCATTTTCAAATAAAGTTACCTGATACAATACATTCAATAACTTTATTGAGATTCTTAACAATAGGTATATATTTTAGAAAGGTTTTTTTATAAAGGAAAGGTGGCCATTTCCTTTCAGAACAAATGATCTTAATATTCTTAGCGATCATTTGGATAGAACAATATCTAGAGCACTAATTTTTAAAGTGTGCGCAGTTCTGTTCAAACAATTCTTTGTGTGGAACAAACAAAACAGACAGTTGTTGTCTATCTAGAATCCTCACGAAGCAGTGTAAAGTAAGAGTTTTTTTCTGTTTTAATTGGCAAACCTTTAATATGCAATAGCAGTAACTATCAATCCCCGCAACCACAATTCTTAGCATTCAAATGCAATTAAATTGACAAAATATGTACAACATGGTCTGTTAGTCACAGTTCCAACTATTGGATTAATTGTAACAGGGGACTTCTTCAGGCTCAGGGAGAACTTTCCTAGCACATCACAAGAATGTACTAAATGCTTCAGGGAACATTTCCTCATGCCTTGCAACACAAAACAAATATGTCTGCATAACAGGAAATGCTTTGCTGTAGAGGAGGCCAGACACCTGCTTGAATAGGATAATAAAGGTTGGCATTGAAATATACCAATTTATGGGCCTCTTCCTTGCACACTTTGTCCTGTGGAAAGCAATGGTTTCTTAGGCGTTTCTTTTATTGAAAAATTGCATCATTGTAATTTTAAAATAAACATTTATACTTTAACACACCCAGACTGAGATCCCTCCCTATTGTCAAGCTTCTCAAGCTTCTATCAGAAGCTAAAAGCCTGGACTCAGAACAGCCCCTGGTTTCCACTGGAGGAAGGAACAGGACACAGTCTGATTGGTTTATGCTTCTTTCATAGGGTAGTGGCAAGGCTTTGCTGACGGCTGATCTTTCCGAATTCAACCAACACCACCCATCACAGATTTTAGTGCCTAAGTTTGTCCTCTCCCCCATTCACTGAATCAACCAGTCTCCAGTGACAGCTAACTAACCAACTACCTAAAACATGGCCTTCCCAAAAGACAGGAACAAACCTGTGTACTACTCAACAAGTAATATATGAAGCTTGCAGGACCACACATCGTTACATTCTGCTCACTAAGACTGTACATTACCAATTGAAAACATTACCATAAAGCATCATGATAGCAAACAAATGTGTCACATTATGATTTTTTCATCATTTCTAAAGTGCCTAAGTTTTGCATTTTTAGGTGAAATGGATCTTAATTGCTTAGAAAACCTTTAAAGTTTAAGGTTGAGTAGACTAAATAAAACATCTCGGCAGCCTTCAGGTCAAGTGGTCTTACGAGACTAACTGACACTTTAAACAAAATGTTGAACCCTTCCACAAATCCTGCTTTATCGTTAGCAGCTGCAGGGGAGGGAGGGAGTCAGAAGTTTCAGCTAAATTGAACTTGAGAACAAGTAGGCAGCATTACAGTTTCGTTGCCTACCAAGCCTTTTCTTGTCCTGAACACAGCAGACAGCCCAGTCATTAAGGAGGGAAACAGGTTTCTTTAGTATTCTACTATGGTTAAGGAAGAAAGGAGTTTAAGGAAGGGTGCAAACAGGCAAATGGATAGGGTTTGCATCTCTCAAGTGCTGTTGGTTTCATTGTTTGGTAGTTAAACATTTTAACTAAATTAATCTTTTACTTATCTTTTTTTATGTTTTCCTGCACAAACTGCAGATTCAAAATCTAAATCAACTGCTCCCTTTATTACAAACACTGTTAAGAGAATTTAATTTAAAAATTCTCTGAACATCTATCCTGCTTAGCAGCCAGAAATCAATATGAAGTGACATTTTGTTTCTTGCATTTCTCCATGTCTGTCTCATCTAGACTGTTTATTTCCACCAAATGAAAAACAAATCTGCCTCCTCATGATGAAACACTAGGCACAGCACAACTGGTACTCCAGACTGAACAAAAACAATGCTAAGATGTCTCTTTATGATAAAGTGATGAGTGCCAACAAGAGTTGTTTTTATATTGATTTTTAAAAGATTAAAAGATTGCTTTACATCTGAGAAACAGCCTAACAAATTCCATGCCCCATGATGCATTAATCACCCAAGTTACTGTATATTATGATTTTTTTCTTCCTAAATCAAAGAACAATACAGCCCTACACAATCACAAATCCTTGCTACACATTAGCCAATTGAAGGCAAAAAGAAGAAACCTGAATAGAAGCGATGGGAACTAAATTGATTGTTCATTGTCAATTTCATGTTCTGCATTCTAGTGATATTAATGTATAGAGTATTTCTATGTTGACTGTATCTGTGAAGACCTAAAGGTTTTAGGGGTTTAACAGGCATGAGAGCAGCTGTAAAATGATAAGACATGAAAAAGTGAACAGATAGCTCATGGTCAATGGTGTCATGTGATTCTGATACCATCAAACAGCTGAACAGCTGATCCCTGGTGGAAGTTCATTAATGGCTTTCAGCCTAATGTGTTTTCTATGATTATTTATAACCTAATAAATCAGTCATGATTCTATGTAGTTCTTTTTCAAGCTTTCTGAATGAGGAACACAGCAAATTGATCGTGAACATTGTCTTAACAGAAATCAATACTGGTGCTATATGAGAAATATTCTGAAATAAGACTGATTTAACAGATTGAATGGCAAAATGAACAATAAACCAAAATAAAAAAAAAAACTGTCTGGCCTTCAAGATTCGATGTATGCAGCTAATAATAAGATTTAATAGACTGAAGAGACTAGCAAGGGCTGGTGTATTTTACTTTCCAGTCTGTCGGTTTGGAGTCTGTCAGCTGATACAAGAAGTGAAATTAATCCCATTTTTTTCCATGTATAGGTGAATTGGATTTGGAACACTTTGGGCACTCTCTCCTGTTTTCACACAAACGGAGAAAAAACCACAGACCAATTGACATGGAGGGTCACATTTAATAGCCTGTGCTCAAAACACATTTGTTCTGTATCACTACAACTGCAATTTGGAAACAAAAACTACGGCCTACACTTGTTCAACCTCCACCTGTGCATGAATCAATCCAATGAAATCTAACAAATGTCTGAGTATGATTATAATCATAAACTGACAGACTACATATCCCTTACAAGCCATAGTGATTTATAGTCAAAATATTACAAAGCAATTGTTTAATTCGCACACATTCTGTATACACACAGTATATAAACCACATTTAGAGAAATGGCAGTGACTTATCTTGCATGACTGTACTGCAAAGCAAGCCAAAAATCTGAAATTATGGGTTGCAAATTGGTTGCAAATCCACCTTTGAGGAAAATGTTCTGAAGCCGAGAAGGTTAACTTGCAAAACAAAGGCAGTATCTGCACATGAAGAGAGACTCAGTGGGTTGACAGGTTGTATAAGTCTGCTGTCAATATAAGGAAGCATCTGTCATTGTTCTGATGATAATCCAGCAAATATTTAAATATATATTAATATTTTAATTTTTTTTTTGCATTTTTGCAAAGTCTATAGTTAAGATGGGTGCTCCCGGCATTTAAAAACACATAATTAGAGGTGACACCAACAAACTGACTGGTAACACTGTCTGTCTACAATCCGTCATAACATTTAAACCATATAAATAATAAATGCTTTATTAAGTCATTATAAACCACTGTTTCCTTAACTGTTACACTTCAAACAGTAACAGAATTGTTTAAGTCAAGGTAAAATGTAATGAGCTGGTCTAGCCAGGATCTTTTTTAACAGTTTTTAAGAAAAATGCAAAAATATTCTTTATATGTATCCCAAAGGCACCTGAACCTTTGACTACTCCTGAACATCTGTCAAAAAATTATATGCAGGGAAAAGTTTACAGTAAACCCCTAATCCTTAAAAAATAACTGCACTAGAAGCTAACAGTTTATGACTGATATCTTAGAGTTATTAAATCTACATTATATAAATCAGATGTCCAACCATTTGTGAAAGAAAAGTGTTATTAATCACTAAGTTATTCTTTTTATTGAAATTATGTGGCAATGATCCATGAAAGTAATACAATCTAATGTAAAACACAAATCTAAACCATTCCAAGAAGGTTTGTTAAGTTTTAACTTAAGGTAATTACAGTACTTCTCAGAAACTGAAACACTTTTGCAAGATAATTTCCCTTTTAGTATAAAGCTTATCAACCCCAGGCAAAAACTGCTGAGCTTTATATTTTGTTTTAAAAATACTGTAACCAAGTTTACAACTTGTCAGAGGAAGACTCCAGGAATGAAATAGGGAGTTAGCTCAAATTACACAAAAAACAAATCTTGTAGCATGGCACTTAATTTCCAGCTATGCCTTATTAAACACAAAACTTCCTTTGATTATTAAGGTATTTTGTGTCCTCTCAATCCATAGAACAAGTATTTTTTTCTTTTTCTGCTTCAGTCTGCATTTCTCTTAATAGAATTAAGTAGCAACTGTAAAGGACAGTGAATCCTGTAATGTATTAGCATCACTTCTCAGTACTCATTTGGTTCCTGTGTTTTCTGATGTATCTGCTATGGAACCTAATAACCTTGATATTGCTTTCTTCTACATTTATTTTTAACATGCGTGCTTGCCAGAAAGTTGAATTGAGCTGTACAAGAAATAAATTTGTTTTTCTGTACAGATTAAAATAAGATTCATGACAGAAACTCATTAGGTTTGGAGAAGCACTTAAAAGAAGCACCCATAGGTCTTTGTAAGCTATCTGCTAGATTTGAGAGATACTCAGGGTGCTCCTGTCATTCTGAAAAGCAGCGGCTACTGAGAAGTCTGATTCGGCCCCGTGCTCACCAGGGGTTCGGCCATGATGATGCGGATCTTGCGTTCGGAGACCGTGGTGAAGTTGGCGAAGAGGCTCTTGAGGATGTACTCTCCCGGCTTGCTCTCCGGGTCGATGCTGATGGGCATCATGGCTGGAGGTCCCTTCTCGCCCTGCGTGCTGGAGGCTGGAGGAATGGGCGGCTTGCTGTATCCGTTACCTACCGGCGAGGCTAACGGGACAAAAAGAAGAATTCACTGTGAGTGCTGCAGAAAAAACACGGAAATATTAGCGTTCGTACAGAAAAGCGTTTATTTGGCTTTTCTGTATCTCACTTTGCTATTTGTATTGCTTGCATTTCATTCATACTGTAAATGTTTTTTTATAACCACTTGATCCAATACAGAGTCACGGGGGCAGCTGGAGTCTGTCCAGTTAAGCAACGGGAGCAAGGTGGGAGTCCATCTTAGGTCAGACGCACAGACGCAAGAACACAGACACACTCACACCAGGGCCAGCTTTCCCAGACGCCAATTATCCTGCCAGTATGTTTTTAGATTTTGGGAGCAAACCCTGGAGCAGCCAGAGGACACCCACGTGACCACGGGAAGAAGATACAAGCTCCATGCAGATAGCACCTCAAAAATTTAACTCTGGGCCCCAGCGCTGCAAGGAAACAATGCAAACATCTATGCCACTGAGCGATCTGCTTGCATTTCAGCTATGTGTAACTTTTGCAGGGTCCTTGTCACATCAAGATCTGAGTCAAACCAAAGCTCATTTCCACTGGCTGATGGCTGAGCTCTTTTCTCTTTTGCCACAATGAAAAAGAATCTTTTAAACAAAAACATTCATCATGTACTAGGCTTACAATTTGGGCAACAGTTAAATCTTCAGCAGTCTTATGTCAACATTTTGGTAGTTCTTTATTCTTTATATTATCTGAGATAGCTCCAAATCAGTTTGCTTACCAGTTTCTAAAACATAGATCAGCCTTTTATTTACAAAATAGTCTATGTTACCACACTGATATTAGTGATAGTGTTTGCTCTACTAGTCTACTTGTTTGACTTAACCTCTGTTTGGGCAAGAAAATGAAATAAGCAATAGCTTATTCACTTTTTTCTGCTTTAAAATGAAGATGTCATTGGCTTTCTAAGTGTATTTACAGTATACAGCCATTTGATCAGGTTCATTTCCAATGTACATATGGCAATAAATTCCTCTCCTCTCCACTCTCTTAAGTTTGTGCAATGGTGAAGCTGCTAAGTTGTTCTTTACCATGCCAAAAAGGTACAATTTTTGTATTTTACTTACAGTTACAAAAATAGAAATTGAACATATCTACAGATACTCTTAAGCTATTTTTGAAAGCTTGAAATGGTTATTGGCCATTTTAAATTTGTCTAATGTTTAAAAATACAGAATAAGCTAAAACAGCTCCACAATAAATATAAATATAAATTTTAAATGTTTATGGTATAAAATAAGATACTGACACTGAAATCTATACCACCCATGCAGTGCTTCGATGCTTAAAAATACAGTATAATAACTTAAATTAAATGTCTGAAACATAAAACAAGATATAAATAACATTTATATGTTAAGAGCGTATGATAAAATATATTCTTTTAAGTTGTGGAGTGACTAACAATTTGGAATTTTTAAAAGCTAATTACATGTGCGTTTACAGTTGAACTGATGGATCTTCACTTATGCATATGAATAAATCCCTCTCCAAGCAAAAGTGAATCAAGTGCTAGATTTCTACGTTCCCTTTGGCACCTCTGCTTGTGTGTTTTCGCACTGTGCAAAGCCGAACTTCAACACTTTTTTAGTTCAATACTCAATCATATGAATTCAAACCAGGCAGCCTAAAAAATGGACGAGAACAAACCATTTATCACTTTATAGTGTAAAGGGTCGCAGTGAAAAACAAACTTACAACTTTACCACTGGTTTCTATTTTCTACTGAAAATGACGAAATGATACTATGGGACTGATTTCTGCAACGTAAAAAAAATGTAATAATAGTAATAAAATCTGACAACCAAAATCAGAAAAATAAGACAATGCTATAACCTAGAAAGTTCAGAAAAGAGGAAAAATAGTCAAGTTTTCTTAATTTATTTATCAGATTAGCACTTGCTTTTATTTCACACAAACAAAACTAACAACACAAGCTACAAATTTACATCTGGTTCACTGAAAACGGCTTTTGTGTTAACCATAGGACTTGCAGCATTGGAGACCAAGGCAATCAGACCCACTTCTCAGCAACGAATCCCAACTTACAGCACACTGGATCACAGAACCTCAAAAGCTGTGATTATTTTGCAGTATGTTTTAAAAGTAGGATTACAGTCTTCTGGATGTATTTACATCCAACACTTCACTGTGCTGTGGTGTTAAATCTAAAATTTGGTCATTCTTATTCTACAAAATGAGGAATAGCATGTCTGCTTATAACAAGAAGAATTCCTCTATTAGACCTGCCTATGCTTTGTCACTGGCAGCTAATGGCCCTTCCACTGTAATCCTCTGTGACAGCAGTGAAGGTGACATCATCACCTTCGGGACAAATAATAAGTCTTCATTTCCCTAGTGATACCAGCGGCTCCCATTGTGCAGGTGAGTGATTCCAAGGGTTTAGGATGACTTGTCATATCACGCTCGTTCTGGTTCAGCTAATCTCCTGACTTTCTACAACCTCACCAATTTCCATATATAATTACTGACACTGACAACGAGAAAGAGTTCTAGTTTATTACTTACATGCCTTTAATAACACAGTGGAAAAAAATCACCCGGTTACCTGCACTAATTTAAAACCTTGCCTATGATGAAGCTGAAATTTTAAACGAATAACTACTATTCTAATGTACTAATGCTAACTATCTTTAAGCTGCTAAGCAAATGGGCTCAATGGGCTGAGTGGCTTCCTCTTGTTAGTAACCGTTCTTATATTTTACAATATCTGTACAAACAATGGACTACAGCCCTCAAGGATCAGGGAATTATTGTATTGTCTACACCCATCCTTTTCAGAGTGACCTGCAGGATGAGAAAATGAATTAATTCTGGTTTCTGAGAAGCCACTAGGTACAGCATAAACTTTATTTTGTTATAGCTGCAACAGTTTGTAAAACTCAGTGGATGAGAAGTAGCAGCAAACGTCCGCTGCGAAGAAATGTGCTCAAGTCTTCTAAATGAAGCACTTGTTCGAGTCCTGCAAAGGTTTGGCTGTTAACTCTTTTCACTTTCCGCATCTGAATTCACCTTGGCGCTGCCGAAGAAAGGCAGTAAACAATGATTTACAGTGTGTAAAAAATGGACTTAAAAGATCCCAAGTGTAATTCCGCAAAATCTGAACAAACTAGACCTACATAACAAACATACAGATTTTTTAACCAGAAATCTGAACTCATTACAAAGAAAATAAAATTAACCTTGCTCTTGCTTGTTATTCACACATTTTGTCTACTTTTACTGTAGTTATAAATAAAAGCTACTTTAGTAACACAAACAACCAACCTTACATAAACTTAGGGGCTTTAAAGCACCACAAATAAGTATTAGACCAAACACCATTTTATTTTTAATGGTACTCAGTGTAGTTTAAAAGCATCAGACACATTAAAGTACCTAGACAGTTTACTAATAAATATCTAGACCTTATTGTTTTTAATTTGGCTTATAAATTGATTTAATTTAATCTTTTAATTTGCTGTTCTTATTTCTGTGTGAGACAGGAAAACAATAATTTATTTGATCTTAAATCATATGTTGTAGATGAGGAACTTTCACAAATGAAGTCTGGTCCTTTCAAAGTTCTTAAAAATGTAGAAAATAGAACATTGAATCAGCACTGCATTTAACTCATCATTGTGTGAATGTCAAATATGCAGAAAACCTTCTGAGTTAATTTATGTTCCTCATACTACTATAATTTCTTAATTTAACGCCTACGCTGGAAACAATACCAGAAACTAATCTAAAAATAAACTGGCTTATTTCACATTTGACTCTCCACAACAGAAAACAGACCAGGGAATTCCAAAAATACCATCCTTGCAAAATAAACACACTGCAATACATGAGAACATCGTGGGCTGTTCTACAGAATTTAACCAAAATTTGTAGCAAATGAGCGCAGACAGAGCTGTTCCCCACAGTACAGTATATTGCAATATAACCTCTGTGGAATCCCCAAAGTGTGAACTCCCTCACTCAGTTAGGAGGGAGATGAGTGTAGAACACAAGCTCTGTACCTACCCAGCCCTTTTATAAAGCTGATAACACTGGCCTTGCTCCAACAGGCTGCAGTAACCTCCATTTGATACAGTATCCAATAAGTCCCAAGCACTACTGTTCCATACGGTCTTCCTCCTCAATTGCCGTTAGCCTTTTCTTTAGGAAATCCATTTGTATCTTAGCAAGAAAGCTCTGAGCATTCTTGTATAAGCACGGCCAATGCAAACCTCTGTTAAAGTAACAGGCTGGTGCCGTAGCTCACTTTGCCTTGTGATCAGCCTATGTCTTCCAAGAGTGAAGGTCAGGGAAGAATTTTTAGCTGAGGCACCACAGTGTGACGAGGTACAACATGCACACTGGCATAGTTACGTTACTATATTTATCCACAAGTACACACTATACTGACAGATTAGCCCAACCACTCTGAGCACCCCAAGCATGAGGCACACTATTACAGTGTGAAAACCCTCAGCCAAACGCCTTGCTCAGCCTCCACAGCACAAGGGCTACAAGGGTTTTCCACAGGGACACCAAGCCATTATTCAGCACCTTCACAGAAAACCTTGTTTAAACCTGGTCCTGAAAGCTGAACATGTTCCCTGGACTCTAATACCAAAAGAAAAAAAAATCTGAAAACCTGAGAAAAAAATGAAGTGGGGAGGGAATGGTACTGTATATACTTCGGTACAGTATATGAGCTCTGACGATATGCTTTAAACAGCATTTTGACATTTAAACACTAATCAAACTAGCTTTGCTGCCACATTTCTGAATGAAAATACACAACTGAACACTAGAATTCACTTAGAGAATAACCTTTTGACAGGGAATAAAACATGTTTGCAGCATTCATCTGTAATTAGAGGTTCTCAGAAGGAAAAAACAGGAATACAAAACTGTCTCTCAAATATTACAGGCTAGGTACAGGTGGGTATTTCACCATGAAACGTAAGCGAGGATACTGATATTATTAATCAACTGACATATTTACTGTATAAACAAAGACTTACATTTGTACTCTTTTAAACCGCTGAGTATTTTACTGGAGTAACCTGGAGAAACCTGGGCGATAAGCCTGAGTTTAGGGTCCAGAAATGCTAATCACAGCTCCCATCAGCATAACAGCCAAAATTATTACTTCTGCCTTGTACTGTACCATAACAATAGTTCATGCTGTGATTGCGGTATAAAGCAGGAGTACTGTATTTCTTCTGTGGATCAGGAAGATTTGTGCCAAAACCATCTGAAGATATTCTTCACTGTGTACTGGACTCAAAAGTAAACTCAGGTACAACCACAATTCATTTAGTTCCCCTGCTGTGCTCATCTCTTTGCCCTGTTTAATTTCAAAGGCATGGAACTTCACACCTCTTTTTGTGTTTGTTTTTGTGAACCTGCACAATGTTACAGTATGAGTCAACAAAGTGGCCTTTTGTTGCAACAAAAGTTTCAACTGCTCACCAAAAAAACTTCAGAACTTTTCAGAATGTTTTCACGTGCAAACCAGGCAACTTGAAAAGACTTATGCTCAAACATACTGTAAAGTGAGCTTTGAAGAGCCCTGCTCTTTTATCTACTTCTGGTTGGGTAGTACTAAAAAGGAAAAGGAAAGAAATCTTTAGAGGCTACTGAGAAAGTTGCTTTATATTTATTACAAATGACTTCAGCCTTTAAAACATTTCCTCTTTTTCATAGCAGTAGCACCCATAAAGCCTTTTCTTTTTATTGAGAATAGTTTCACAATTTAATGTGGAACTATTGGACTTCAAATGGCTAATGAGGAATTCAGCCTGTTTCCTAATAATCACAAAATAAAGTTGTGCTTATTCTGCGTTGCCTTATCATATTTTATTAAAGCTGTATCCCTTGATTTTTGCTTGTTATTGTATTTTTGTCACATCACTATGTAACATTAAAATAAGGTGTCAACAGAGGCATAATGGTTTCGATATTTTTAACTACATATAAGTTAATAAAATCTAAACTTATTTTTAAAGACCAGAGTACATTAGACACAATTATTTCTAGAATTTATGGATTTTTGTCAATTGTTTTTTGTTAAACATCTGTGCAGTAGAACAGTCTGAATTTAATTTAACCTGAGTAACCAGTTAATTATCTGCAGTGTTTGTCCGAATGGTCAAAACAAAGATTGTTTGCCTTGATATAAACCCTGCAGGACTAGGTCTCCCCAGTTCCAAGCTCTTTAAGGATTAGCTGCCATCAACAAGGGACACGCCTGTAAAATTCAAATTAAAGATGAGCGCAGCCTTAATTAACCACAGTGATGGGGAAGTCAAATTCTGTATGGTTTAAGAAGCAGCTTTTATAGTATTCTATCTCTCGATATCCTTTTAAAAATTGGATACTGATCTGAGTAACTGAGAGTAATATTTATAGGCAGAACAATCCCTCCATGGATTTCAAGAAAAATAATGATTTCAAGACAAGAAGAGATGCTATTTGTTTTTTTCTCATGCATATGAAAAGCTTACTTCGTGAAAGAACAAGCCGCAGCTGAATACAAGCCAGGTCTATCAAGTCACATGCTGGACAGCTTTACTTTCACTGAAGGTCTTGTATGTTTAGAAGTCTTCATTAATTTTCAATTCCAAGCAGATATTTAAACTGATTCTCTCCCTGTCCTACTGTGTACAGTCTAGGGGTTTAATAGCACAAAGCACAGCACGAAGAGCACCGCGGAAATGAAAAGCCAGGCACAGGAGTTAGGAAATGTCAGGCTACACTGCAGCATGACTCAGGGTTCAGTTCTAGCTTGGGGCACCTGACTGCGGGGCCAGTATGTTTTTCCAGGGGCTTCCTCCTACTTCCCAAAGACACGAAGGTTAGATCTCTCTAAACTGTCCTTTTCCAAGGGAGGTTCAAGAAGTCTGCACACCCCAGGAGGTCTGTCACCAGTAAAACCAGCGGCACAATGGCTGCTTTGTCGGCTTTGAAGCCGTTGATGTCATCCTGGCACACGTGGTGCAGCTCGCTGGGGAATCCCCAGGGTGAAAGTGGTGTGTGTGAGTGTCAAGCACTCATGGACTACAAGGCTTGACCCCAAGGTGTGTGGAAAAAAATTCAGGCAGCCATTGAGGACAGCCACCGGTACTGGCTATGGGACAGCAGAGAAACAGAACTAAATGAGCATGAGGGGCAGAATGGACTCGTCTCCTTAGTGGCTTTTCTGATACTTAAGAAACATAAGCAACAGGACTGCCAGGGTGTGAGTTGTGGAGGTTTCTATGAGTTAGTTTTGGAGGCCAAGAAAGTAAGGCGCAAGACAGAACACTACAGAATTATTCAACTAATCAATCACTGGTTTAGCAATTTCAAAAAATCCTTCACATCCTTCACAGCACAGCCAATTATTTTCAAAAGCATTCAGAAAAGCAAATATTTGTATAAAATAAAAAAAACAATTTTTTTAACTCTAAAACTTACTTTCAGAAAAGCTGCACAAGCCAGTTGTGGCTGTACAAAATTAGTTGTGGTTCAAAAGATCTTGAGGGGCCTTTAAATCTTTTTAATCTCAAAGAAAAATTATTTATTGTATTAATTTAATTTAAATTAATTTATGTGATATGAAACGGAATAATAAAAATAATAATAACCATCATCATCATTAGTTGGTATTAATTCAAGAAAAGGTCCTGATCACTACACTGTACAAGATCCCATGATGCTTTTCAAAATAGTAGTGTCCTCATAAATTGTACTTTGGGTTTGTACAATCTTACCTTCCTAAATTTCCCCTTCATTTCATTGGTGAGGATGCTTGTGAAACCAGTGTTTCTGCGTCGTGGGGCTGCTGGCACATAATGACAGCCTCACATCGCCTGTGCAAGTGCTGCACTTCAGTTGTGGATGAAGTGTTTCTCCTTCCTACTGTCTATGTAAAGTGCTTTCAGATCCTTTGGGATGAAAAGTTCTATAGAAATTCAAGAAACTATTAAATAATAAATGAATATGGTTCTGTGGGCAGGTACAGAACAGCTACAGTATAATAACATTTCCATTTGAGAACTCAATAAAATCTGCTTCCTTCCCATGACTGGCACTGTAGACACAAAAGTCTGAAAAAAATCGCACAGTACGTGATTCTGGATGACTATGCACATGTGCTCTGTCTCTTGGAACTTAATTACGCATTTACATCCCTCAAAATGGCCCAATTAATGATGCTCCGATAAAACAAGTGACACATTCTGTAATTTCCATGCATTCTTTACATTCCTGAGTCCTTCGGTGAGGAATGACAGAAATGGTGATGCACGCTCACTTCTGCCTTGTTAGAATCCGGACAAATGAGCAAGTAATCTGAACACATCAGTACTGTAGGTACACTGTGTTTGGACAATGGTGAATTTTTCAAAACAAGTTTAACATGGTGTTAAAATACTGACTAGACACAAACTTGAATTCTACCTCAAAATTGCTTAAGAACAAAAAGAGTGGGGAAAGCAGGACAGAAGTGAAAGATAGAGCCTCACTGTATGCTTTGATCCCAGAACACTAAAACATTACACTCTTGTCCATACAGAAAACGTGACTGTAATCGCAAAAGAAGAGCTTGATGCCCTGATAACCCAAAAAAGATTATTTGCCACCTATTTCACATATCAAAGGAAAATCTTATTTCACTCCCTTTAGTTTGCATTCCAATTAGAATGCTCAGACTATTAAAAGATTTTTCAAAGTACTGAATATGATTTGCCTTTGGCTAGAATTCAGCTTTCAGGCATCAACTATTATCGTGAGATCTGTTCTAGGTACATTTTTTACATCTTTCAAAATGTTAAGATCATTCAGATGATACTGCACATGAAACTCTTAAAAATAGCTGAAAAATAATCATTTGTTTAATTAAATGAGGGCTTGAAATGGTGTTAAAATCTATGGACTGTGAAGCATCCTGCTTATTTTTTATTACAATGACTCCCTGTTCTACTTATATACTACTTACATACTACTACATAAAAATAACCTAAAATAATCAAGAGCTAAATAGTAATTACTACGCCCCAGGTAGTGAATCACAGAGACCTGCTTTAGTGTTTCAAACAAGACATGTCTAAGCATGAGAATATATACTTAAATTTCTTTCTTTCGTTTATTCAGATCAATATTTTGAGAGGAAGCATTTACTCTAACAGCAAGTTTCAGGTCTATCTCCTCCAAGGTTTTTTGCGAAAAAGAATCTATGTCAGGACCGAGAATCCTGCCAGAAATAAACAGCGTGATAATGTCTGAAACAACTCCCTGTCCCATCCCTCAACCCACTCCAAATTGCTGTGAGAATGAAGCTGAGAAGCTGTTTACAAAGACTGTAGGTGTCAAGAAGACAGCATGGCTAACAGGCTCGCTTTCAGCACTAGGCACTGGATTATACTGAGAAACCACATGTGACACTGGAAACAAGAGGTTTGCTCAGTCGCAAGGAACATTACATCATCACCCTCTTAAAGGCCTGTGAATACTGTGCTGCTCCCTAGAGGACAATATTGTAGGAATAACACCCTGTACATCTTGTGGTCTATGTCTTCCCCCATCCACAGATGACACCAACCTGGGAAAACAACAACGTCCTGCTCAATACTAAACAAGAGACAAGGTGGAATTTGAGTGTTCACCTGTTTTAACACACAGATTTTAACATATTTTACTGGGTTTCTTTGTTTATTCCACATTTCACAAGGGATAAAGATAAGTTACATGCATTCTTAAGCAAGGGAAATTAAGGTCAAAGAAAAACACAGACAAAATTAAGGATGTACCCGTATTTCATATATACTGTATTTTAACCTGGTAAGAAACAATTAATCAGTAAAGACGACATGAGCTGCCAAACTCAAACTGCATTTATTTACAATTATTACAAGAAGGGGTGTAACCCCCCGTTAAAAGGCTGTAAATATATTTCTTATTACTGTTCAAAAAGGAAAGTAACATATTCTTGTCTATACCTTAACCTTTTAGAAATCTCTTCACTCTGTTATGTTCCACATCTATAGGAAAAGAAGTTAAAAAAAGATTTATGATAGAGGGGCAGCTTTCAAGGGATATTTTTATCCTCTCAGTCATTTAGTAGTATAAGCCTTCACAATTTTAATAAGCTGCTTTGTGGAAATCTGGTGGAACCCAAAACACAAGCTGAAGTACTGTTTGAGCCTACAGCCAGATGTTCTCAGCTGAATAAATTGTTTGTATAAGTTTATGGGAGGATCACTACTGAATTGGCTGGCTCTGTTTTCAGGACTTCTGAAGTCATTAACACTGCTGCACAGAACAGACTGGAACTGTATGTCTTAAGAAAAAACAATCACATGGGTTTGAATTTCCAGTTGGAGGTGGCGCAGGCAGGGAAAGAACCAAGCACAATAGAATCTGGAGATTAAGATCAACAGCCTCAGTACACGAAAAGGTGAAAGAGCTATTCCAGGTACAGTATTTCGTTGCTGAGTGATGCACTGAGATTTTGATCTTAATGGCACTTGGCATTAAGTCGTGAGGTGTTAGTGCACCTGCATGATGTGAAAACCAGTTAAAAATCTAAAAGCATTACAAACCACTGATCAAATCAACATCTTAATCACAGTGCTCCAACCAGGTTTGCGATTCATACTGCACAAGTTTCTGTATTTGTCCTAACATAAGAGTCTAATGATACAGATCTAACCAAACTGCACATCTGTTCTGGCAATCAATGTTTTAAGATCTTTCAAATAACCATTAATGTCATTCCAGACAATTTTCATATGTCATGTGAGGATGCGGATGGCTACATTTGTTCGACAACATGTAATTTTCAGTACTGATAATACAAGAATAAAACACAGAACAATATTAAAAGGAAAAGGTGCCTCATTTAAAAAAAAAAATCCTTCACTAATTCCTAATTCTATTGTGTTGCATAATGCACTTGGCTATTATTCCACTTTAAACCTTTGTCTGGGAGAGAGGTGAAAACACAAACACTAATCTTTCTGTGCAGCTCACCCACTGAGCCTATGGGCTGTGAGGAAAACTGTCATCAAAGCGCTTCAGAAAAGAGAAATCCAATCACTCAATAGGCTGAGTCCTTTGGGAAATATGAATGAAGATCATCTCAGTTCAAGGTGAAAATGGATAATTGAAATATTCCTAGAGATGGTAAGCAACAGATTTGTTCTAGTTCTCTACGTGAATGTTCAGAAAATACACAAGAAGCACTACTGTATACTGCGTGCTTCCCTTTATCATAACAACAGACTGTCATTTTAGCACTGCAACAATTCTTTGAACGTCAGCATGTGTCTTCAGATTGCAGTAAGTTAAATAGAAGCTATTAAAATTAAGTTCTATCATTCATTGACAATGCATAAAACACGTTAAATTTAGTTTCTAAATGAGTCATCAATAAAATAGTAAAATATACTGTATATATATGAGAATGAATTTTAGGCATGCAATATACATTTGTGCATAGAATGAATAAACACATGGAAAAAGACAGAATGACAGTGAAACAGATAGTTGTTTCAACACATCCATAGCTAAAAAGATCTTCTTCCTTGCCCTTCTCGTTAGGTAAAACCACCATTTTCAATGACGATCACTAGGTCACAGAAATGTAAACAAAACAATCGTCTTCCAACAGGAAATAATTCCCAAACACCTACACAGTGTGCACTTAAGAAATCATACCTGCCATGCAGCTCTCCACCTAACTTTCATGTTATTATGATTATTTTGCCCTCTATGTTAATCCTGATAACATCAGAAAAGGAAATACTGGATTCTGGACCAGGGTATTACACAAGGGTCAGCTACGCAGAGTGCTCTGTATGTAATCAAGCCGAATTTAGTCTAATCCCATTACTCAGTCTTTGCACGTAATAAGAGCTATTTACATCTATGACATTCGGATGTGGTAGAAGCAGCCGGAAGCAAAAAAAAAATTTCAATTTAATGATCTCATGCAGTGGTCATCAATTCCTTTATTTTAAAACATACACAGTAATGTTTTTTTTTTCCTTAGTGCTAATGTTAAAATGAAAAACGAAAAGCAAAGCCACCCATGAACTGAAGAGCCTTGCAGTTTACTCACTAGTGCTCCAGGATTTTAGCAGGGATTTGATGCTGATTTCAAAGAAGCCTGAATCTTGCTGGCTGGCCATGTCTGCAGCATACAAAGACGCTTCTGTGCTCCTCCAGCGGTGCGAGAGGCAGGTAGCGTGGGCACGTCTGTGCTGGTGTCACTGCTGACTGATGAGAGGATCAGGAAGGGAAGAGGTAGCCCCTGTACTGGTCCCCTGGCGGTCAGTACCCTCCTGCAGCAGCAGCGATGTGCTCCCCTTTAAATATCTCGCGCCAGCTCGGGCGAGGAACCAATCCTCTTAATGCAGGCTCTTAATAAGCAATGTAATTTGTCTGTGGCCTGGGCTGGTCAGGAGGTCCTCCATCTCCAAGCATGCTCTTGTTCACGGTTCCGCGCCCCGGCAGGATAACGGGGTGTTAGGTCCGCTCCTTGAAGTGGATCAGAACTGACAAGTTCACTGCATGCCAGCAGCTCGGCCGCAGCAATCAGAGAAGGAGCTGAGCTGCGCGGGATGATTTCACAAACCTGCTCTGACAGATACTCAGGCACTAGCTCGGATTCCACACTGAGAAAGGCACCGGTGAATGGCTGATATGCTGTTGTTGTTGTTGGTGGTGGTGGTGGGTTTTTTTTTCTGCTGTTGCAGGAATTTCACAGGTTCTGTCTCTCTCTGCTATTTAGATAACCCCCACCCCCCTCCCCAAATGAATACAGTGTGTGTGTGCACTGTGGTCTGCCCCTTCCTCTCACAGCCTGTCTCCAAGCACAACATGCTGAATTATACACAACTGCATCATGCTGCAGTAAAGCTGAGCTGCACCCATATATCTGCTTGCAGTGACGTTAAAAAGCCCATCACTCAGCCCAGTCCCTTGAGAGAAAGAGAGAGAGAGAAAGAGACGGAAACACGGAGAGAGAGCACTTACAGCAACAACATTCTGTTAAGCTTTACTCCCCTTTTTTTCCCGTCCTTGTTATTCCACTGCTACTGTAAATATCTCAGCCTCGTTAAAATACACCGGAGCCAAGCTTGTTTTTTCTGCATGAGCTGTTGTGGAGGCGGGGATGCAGTACAGTATTAAACAAAAAAACGAAGGCAGCAAAAAACAGCAGGCTGAACCAGATATAATAACGCTCTTTTTTTTTCAATTTACAGTTCTCCTACCTCAAGTACTCATCCTGATGGATGGTAGAGCTGTAGTAAACACCACATTTCATGCATTCAAAATAGGGGCTGGGGCATTTTTGTTTTACGAATTTGGTATATGACATCTTCTTTTCACAGTGTTTGTTAAGCTCCAAAAAAACTGGGACTGGATAATGACATCATTTTTTTAGATACACTAACTGATTCATCATCCTCCAGCAGATTTCTTTTTTCGGGAAACATTAATAAAAGTATGTTTCAATAGTACATGCAAGCAAGCTGGTGATGATATCATTCACCTCTGAGGGAATGGCATTGCTTCTGCAAAGAAAGTTCTCTCAGGTACTGCTGACACCCCTGTTTCAGGAAAACAAATTCTAGCGAGCAAATGTGAGATCAGCAATCTAGCAAGCAGCACTAAAGAGTACACAATTCTCATAAAGAGAAAAGGCAATTTGATTTTTTTGTGGTGACACCTATTCAAATACCTCAAGGAGAAACACAATCTTTGACACACTCCTTTGTCACACAGCTGCCTGTGTACAATACACTCTTGTCTATTGTTACTGAGGTGTATCTGCTACACCTTACATTAAACCACAATAGCATGCCTTTTTTTTGAGCATGTGACTGGGAAATGAATCAGGGGATAAAAAAAAAATTCTGAGCCTTGCCTTGGCCAGCTGTGCCATGAACAAAGACAGATCTCTAGTGTGATGCATTTGTGAGACTCTTCAGCATTCGGCTCACAAGAACAACACAATACCAACTTCATCCTCCACAGTATCACAAAGCACTGCACCAGTCTCTGTCCTGACTGCCTTATGACAATGCAGGTGACCTCTCAAGGCAGCTACGTAGACTTCATTACATAATCTCCTTGAATTTCTTTATTGTGCTGCAGTAAAAAAAAAAAGCAATCTCTGCTGGGCTGGTTGTCATTAAATTAGTATTCATGATTTCTGAGAACACGATACCAAATATACAGTACAAAGCTTATCGCATTAATCTTGCATTTAATCTTAAATGATTAATTTGTACATCAAACAGCAGACAATGTGCTCCACTGTAACTGAGAGAATAAGCTACAGGACAAAAGCGAAATGAATGGTAAAGGTCACATAACTCCAAATCACAGAAAATTCAGACTACAAGTAAATATTCCTTAAATAAGGTGTAAAAATGTATGGAACGCAGTTGTTCTTTCTATACTGTGTTCTGTATGCTCCACCATACTCTGTGAAAGTAAAAGCTATGTCTCTGTAAACAGATTCTATTGATTATTTAAGAATTCACAGACAAAAGCAGTTTACAAGGTTAATCAACAATTACAAGCAGGGCAATCGATATAAATCAAAACTATTAATGTGTGGCCAACGTAAGGCTAATAAGTCCAGCCACAGTAACGTCAATGGTAGCATCCTGAAGAGTTCAAAAACTGAGTCTAGGACACAATGTGCTGAACCCATCCATCCATTTTCTGAGCACGTCTTCTGATTCAGGGTAACAAGGGAGCCACAGCCTAACCCTGGCAAGCAACAGTTACAGGGCAGGATATACCCGGGAGGGGACACCAGTCCATCGCAGGGCAGAAAGACACAGGCACACACATTCACACCTCGCGTCAATTTTCCCAGAAGCCAATAAACCAGTAGGTTTGTGGACTATGGGAGGAAACTGGGGCCTCTGTAGGAAACCCCATGCGGACATAGGGAGAACATACAAACTCCCTGCAGATAGCAGATGGACAGTGAGGCAGCAATGCAAATCACAGCACCGCCACGCTGCCCCATTTGCTAAACATGAGGTCAAAAACGTTGGAATTTAGAAAGCCTTTTCTCAGTGAAGCAAACAAATTAGAGATTTTACCCCCAAAGCTGACACACAGCTTTAATGAGCTGTCTCTGCTCACAAAGGTGCTCCATTACTTCCCCGAAGCATTTTATTCTGCTAGTCTTTTAGAAGACACACCTATTGCACATGCAGGCTAGGAAAATATAGGCCCCACAATGTGGTGTGAAAGGCAGTGATGAAAAGTGATTAAATGCTCTTGAGAAATCAAAGGATAGAACTCTGCTACAGTTATCTGATCACAATACAGCCAAACTGCACTAAAGAACTGCCAGCCTGACAGCAGTAAAATACCACACAGGGTTCACATTTATATACTGGATCATCGGGATGCCATGTTTAAATCCCTCATCAGAGATAAACCAAAATCAGCATTCCTGCCAAAATCAAAATGTAAAGAAGAATATACAACTAACCTAAAACACATATACTGTACATATATTTATGTTACATAGGACAATGCTCCCAGCTCACATTTCTTGGCTGATATAATACATTTAATGTGTACCAACATGAAGCAGTTGTTGAGATAGTGCTTTATATCTAATATGCTCAGGGAGCAATTACGTTTTTCTTGCATTTGAAACTGGGTGCCCTGGACTGCATCACTGTACGCAACAGACAGAAAGCAGCTGACACCAGCTTTGCAGTGGCATTTGGATCTGCTGCAATAGAGATATCAGAATCACTCAAGCGGCTGCATAAAGTATTGGTCCAGCAAAAACCCTGTGTTTTCTCTCTGATTGAAAAGTCTCCAGACAAAGGCTACAGAGTTCTTGCAGTCATATTCTGTTACTAAAACTGCAGTCTTTTTCTCCAGAATTTAAGCTTGCATTTCTGTTTTATTGAATGAATCCACTTGTACCACATAAGAAACAAATGCACTTACTGCGAAAACGTCCCCAGATCATTTTTAGAAGATGCCAGCATTGCACTACAGTTAAAACTGTTCAAAGGGGAACTGCAGTCCCAATTTGTCAGACCGGTTATTAAATCTTGGTACCAAAATAAATTCATTGACGGTACAAGAAAATGACAATTGTAAAATTAAGCATAAAATTGTGAACTTTGTGAAAGTACTGTACAGGGGCCATGTTTTCGCAAAACCTTGGTCTTCCCATGGGCGAGAGCGAGACTTCCCACTAACTGCGACAAGACGCAGCCCTTCCTGTTCACTAGTCACCTTAATGACTGGAGTAATGAGATGAACGAGAGGATAAGTACAGGTTGTGCAACAGACGTTTCACCGCAGAAATGTTCCAAAGCGATCCACATGCAGAGTAAACAAGTATTATTTGTTGGCTAAACACTTAAAATCTGAAAGTTAAGAGCTTTATTTCTATTGGATTAAAAGAGATATATTCACAAGTTTGCTTGTTTACAATGTAATAAGGCTGCAACACGTCACCGGAAGTTTTGTTGCCTCGATCTGAATCGCACAATATGGCGCTGTGCAATATAAATAAATTTCACCTATTATGTGATGTAAATCGGAGGTTTTACAAGTTACTATGTACATTTAACTTCATTGTGGCTTGAAATGAACTTACCAATGTTGATTCTTTTTAACCCCAAAATATACAAATAGCATTGCAGTTAACCTTTAAGACATTTCGTTCTATTCACTAGCTGGGTATACTGTTGTATTGTACATATAGTGTGTGTATTACTGTATATCCAGTACATACTTTCCCATGAAAATGTGTCTCATCAAAAGTATCAAAGAGCTGACAAAGATTCTTCTTCTTCACTCAATTGCCTTGACTTCTGCATTAACCCAAATTCATTAACTACCTGCAATTCGATAGTTTGTTAACGGTGATCTGGGGGACTCTTGTACACAGAGATAGCAAAGCTATAGTTCTCCAGCAGGCCATTAGGAACCATTACAATCAGGCACACACAAGCAGCAGGTCAGAAAGCTAAAGTCTCAACCATGTGACCAACAAGGCAGGAATTCCACTCTCACCAGGGGGCAGTCCAAATGATCTACACTTGCCCTGCATTTTCTCCAGCTAGTCCATAGCTGACCTTTGGACCCTGAACATGCAAGAGCTTTCAAGACAACAGCTATATTTAGGCAAAGCTGCTATTCCAGGTAGTAGTCCATACAGTACATATCCACAGGAGACTAGTTTGCATTGATAAAGGCAAAATAAACATCACACCCAGAGAACAGCTGATTCTGTGAAGGTACTGTACTGTATCACCCATCCGTTCTTTATTAGAAAACCTCCTGTTTCTAGTAAGTGTCAGGGTAACACGGAAGCACGTACTGTAAGCCAGGATACAAGTCCATCCCTGGGTACACACATAAGTACACAGGGAGAGATTAACCTACCCAGTCTGGCTTTGAAAGGTGGAAGGAAGCCAGAACACCTGGCGAAAACCCAACAGGGGGAAGATCATGTAAATTCCACACATAAGGTGTTCCAGAGATGGAAACAAACCCAGGGTCAAAGAGTTACGAGGCAGCAGTGCTAAGCACCAGTCCTCCCAGCACCAACACATCACTCCTTAACATCCCAACTCAGAAAACATGTAGTTCCATAAAATAAAAAAAACCCGAAGACTGGGTGTTTAAAAATGACAAAACAAGCTTTCTCTGGCAAGGTATAATACAGAAAAATATTATTAGAAGCCAAGACTATATGTAATTGGATGCAGAAACAGAGGAAAAGCTCATTCCAAAAATAGAATTACGAGTTAGGAGCGCACTACTTATGCTAAAAACGAGTTAATGATTAGCAGCAATTGTTTGCGTCTGTAATTGTGCAGCTTGTGCAGCTTGTGTTTCACATACAGCATAAGAGGTGACTCACTTCATTCATCACCAGCACACACCTGGCGACGCAGCAGCCCCACCACACAGCGGATCAGGCGCAGAAATAGGAAATGACTTCACCAATTCAACCAAAGGGAAATTCAGATAATGCAGGCACCACCGTGGAATTTAAACAGGGCGTCGGGATTAATGCCTCTCTTATTGGACGACTGACTGGATGAGATGTAGCTGCAAATCAGTAACACTGCCACCAAACTGAACTGCAGATTGCAAAAGATACGCTCTGCCTCACAGTCAGACATTATTTAAAAACTAGGAGACAAGCTTATCTTAGGGGCTACAGAGCACCCTAAGAGACTTATAAATGAAAAAAAAAGGTATCCAAAAATCAGCAGAGTGGTACAAACACCTAGTTATGAATTTATTAATTTCCTTTTATATAATAAATCTTGTATCCGCTGCACTGGCTTGGCCTATTACACTGTTAAATAAACCCCTTAAATAATTAGGTGTTAAAGGCAGACATGCCTTGCCTCTTCTTGCTTTCTACTGGGTTTAATGACAAAGGAAAGAAAAAATCTGGAGAACCTGTATCACAGGTCTTGTGATCTCCCCTTCAGTATTTGGAGAGTTTACACAAGTAAACAAGATGAATGTTCTGGAAAAAATGTGATATTACTATATTAACATTGCAAAGCATCAAAGCTGGATTAATAAAACATACTGTATGCTTTTATATCAATATTATAATTTTACAGATGCAAAGCTTCTATGGGCAAAACCTTTTAATCCTTTAAATTAGATGAGAACATTTTGTTGAATTCAATCACAGTACAGGCACTGCAATATATGTTGCATTTTATATAAAGGAAGATCTACTTGACTGATAGGACCATCAGAAGCTTTACAATTTTATAAAACTGTGTGTTTACTATAAAATGATGTGACTGTTTCCCAGCACATGATGTAATGTATCCCGTCAATAAGGTGGGCAGAAAGCATCTGCCTTTTCTCCCAGTAATGAACTAAAGGATGCTTTTTATACGGATGCATTTTAAATGTCTTAAGCTAAATGCAATTTTAATCCTTTTTGTACTATTGTTCACATCAATAGATTCTCACTGTATTACTTTCTAGCACAGCAGAAACAGCAGCATAAATGTGAACATTTTTCACTTTCAGTACATAGATGCTATGCCGTCAAACCAAATTTATAAAAGCTGAAACCGAAGGATATTTCTGTTGCACCTACTTTTTTAGATTTGTGTCAGGCAACAGACAAATATGATTTGATTATCCAACACTCATCTAAAGCATGACATATTAAGCAGACTATAAAGCAGAAAAAAGCCAGAGGCTGTGTGTAATGTGATTAGCATTAATAGTCGAACAGTTGTTTTTTTTATTTTTGTTATACTGTATACTGCTAACATCCAAATCACAATGAAACAAACACAAAACCCAGCATCCAATCCAAACACTGAGATTCACTAAGTCACAGTGCTCTTCTGGGAAGAAAAATGACCTAGTTTTCAAGAAGTAGTACAGGACTTCTCAGGACAACTACGGAATCAACTAAAAACGTACACAGTTCTTGGTTTACATAATTCCAAAACTCAATAAAACTTAACTGAAAAAATAACAACAGGTTATCATCTCTACAAAAAATCTAAATCTTGCAGACGTTTGGAGAAATGAAATGACATTTGTAAATGATCTGGTTTGCAAAAAAATTGAAATACTTCACAGTGTGCTGAGGAAATTCAAATTTAAAACCATCAAAAAGTCTTAATATCTTAACATAACAATGTCACACTATATATGATTCTGTAGTTTTCATATAAACAAGGTCCAATGAAACAGGTACTGTATAAATGAAAAAATGAAATTGGTCTGTGGAAGCAAACGATGAGTCTTAGTCAGACAAAGACTGAGGAGGGTTAACGGCTTATTTAATTGTTCTGTCCTTTGGCCTAAATCTGGAGCAGACTGATATTAAATGTCGAAAGAAAATGTAAGTTTAGAAATATTACAGCTGTCTTGGCTTATCTGCAGTTTGGTGTGAAACTCTGCATCTGTGTCCAGGGCAGCTGCAGAAAACGCCCTTAGCAGTCCACATTACAAAACATAAGCGCATGAGGCTTTCTTATTTATTAGAGACTAAACCACACAAAAAAATTCCATTGGCCATGGTGAGACATTATTCTAATTACTCAGCATTTCAAGTCACTCAGTGGCATGACTTCTCCCAGGAAGAAATTCAAGTGGCTTTGACTGCAGGGGTGCTTTACTGTTTATTTCAGTAATTCACTGCGGCATCCTGGATGTGGAAATGCATAAAATGTATAGCTTTTTCAAACTATTTTTCTTTTATACACTTAAAATGTTGCTCTCCACTGCCCACTGAGGTATACTGAATTTGAATGCAAAGGCCGTGCTGCACTTGTTGCTATGTTCAGACGTACTGTTGCCTATCCTGCTTCTTGAAAAGCTTTTCCCGCAATGCCAGTTGTGCATGAATAATCTTTGCAGGAATCTTCCAGAATTCCTAATGTGTTGTAAAAGGAGTGCAGATGCCAGCTGTTAAAACCTGGCTGGAAGAACACAACAAATTGCAAATCGAGTCTGCACATGAACGCCGGTTACCAACAGTAAAAAAAAGTCATGGAAGCTGAAACATGCCCTTTCTATTCCCGATCATTAATGATTTGTTAACATGAGAAAATAAACTTTTGCTTTCCTGTCAGCCTTATCATTGTGACAAAACTAAATATCAGATTTTTTACCCAATAGTCTCCTTAAGATTTCAGAAAGAAAGAGCCTTTGTTGTTCCAAACTTGCTGTAGTGGCAGATATCCCCATGAGATATTTTGTTTGAGAGGCTTATATCCGCACTTTTGCAGTGTGTACGTTTGAATATACAGTACCAACAACATTTAGAATAACAATAGTTTGTTGTTTTATCATTTACAATGAACAGAATGAAAATAACTGAATCACACCAAGAGACAGAACACTTCTATACTCTATACTTGAGCACTGTTTTAAGTACAGTAACAGAAGCAATAAACAGGCACACAATTTTTTTCACCCATTATTTAATCAACCACTCTACAGATGGAAAGGACTGGAAATGTGGATGCGTGCAGTCCTTTCTTTTTAAAGGATCTCAGTTTTTTAAAGACAGGAACATAAGGAGAAGAATTAAATGGTTAAATTAACTGCTTATTACAAACATTTTCAAGCTCTGATGAAGGGAAGGAATTTGAAGCATGTCCCCAGAACTCTATAGCAATGGTTTCCATCCCTGCAAAACATCAGCTTGAAGCTCAGAGCACTCTCACAGTTATCTTTATGGCTTGCAGTGCTCAAGCTTAAATATGAAGAGCATCTGAAGGCTGAAACGAAAAAAAAAATGTGCTGGACGCTTCAGTGAAACCCTTTCATGCTTATGACCATGGTACCATCTGATATGTTGCACCTGGCATTGGCACAAATAGAGCTGAGGCTGCAAATAGTTTGTGAATTGCGGGGTAGCTACAGAGAAGTCAAGGGAAAAATACCAGCAAAATGAACTGCAAACCAGTTCATTTATGAAGAGAAAAGAAAAGACAGTGTTGTACAGTATGACAGGACATTAAAGGTGGTCTCCTTTAGGTTTATCTTTATGTATCTTTCATTTTTACATGTTTACCTACCACTGTAAGCCTTTAGCAAACTGAAATACTAGCTAAAGTCTAGCTGGAACTAGCACTAACCTGATTCCTTGGAGTAATGAGCAAGATAATCACTGCTACACCTCCGGCTACTCCAGAGCTACACTGTATTACTTGATTTAGAGGTCAGTATTATATTAACTCTAAAACATTACACACTGTTTAAGTTTAGGATGACTCCAAAATTCCACCATCCACCTCAATACAATCAATAAGATTGTAGAATTAAGCAGTAAAATGAAAACTGGTGACTTTCAGGCCAACAGCCATTTGTGAGGGACGTTAGCCCACCATGTGTAGCCAGATGCTGTGGCATGTCAGAAACTAAGAAATTAAGAAAATAAGTTTGGTGGGAACGAAAAATATTTGACACCTTTTATAAAATGAGAGAAGCTAAAATGTCTAAGAGAAGGCTGATTCCAGTCTAGAGCTAAGCTGCTAAGATTCACGTCAAGCACAGAATGTTTCACTTTGAATCAACTTCAGTTCTTAGCGCAGAGATTCTGCCAAACTACTGTACATCAACCCCCCCTCCAAATCAAGCAACTTTTCCTACCTTCAAGAATGGAAGGCCTTTTCTTAGAGCGCATCCTCCTGACTATTCCTCTAAAATCGTTCCCTGCGAGCATCCCCTCAGGTAAATTGGCCATCTGAGCCAAGACGATACCATCTTGTTCCCCGTTCTGCTCCCCATCAGCCTCAGCAATGTCCAAATTGTTCTCCTCGAAAGACATTTTGAAATGGCACAAAGCATTCCAGTCTCAAGTTGTCTTATGCTGCTGCATCGAGGCAGATTTGGTGGGTTTTTTTTGTTTCACTTTCTGTCCGGCCCCACAGCCCTGTGAAGCTCTCCAGCAGGCAGATGCAATGTGAGTGTCTGGAGTTTGCTCCTGTTGGTATGTTTAAACCACCGCACTTGTCAGGGCAGTTTAGCAAGTTACAGTAACATGCGTGAACTGGGCAGGTGTAGGATTACTGAGCGGCCCCTCCTCCTTTCAGCAGGCTGGAGAGAGTAGAGCAGAAAGGCAGCAAAACAGACAAACGCTGCAATTTGCTGCAGAGTTCCACACAAGGCAATCCAGCGTGCCTACCGAGGAAGACACTTCTAATCTTTACTGGGGAAAACATTACTGAGGACAATCAGTGCTCATGCATTAAATCCTCCCATTCTTTTGTATGGAACTGCCTGAGCCTTCCTGAGCTTGACCTTTCAAAAGCATGACTTGTGTCAAGGATGAATGCCAGATTGTCATTTACCCGCACTCTAATTCTCCGTTAATCCCCCAACATACACACACATACATTTTTTTTTCATTTGCTCCATTGTCCCCATTCGCTTTGTAAAAATCACAATGCAATGACATAATAATCTCACATACAGGCGATCGTCTAAGTCTAATAGTGAGGCAACCACTGCAAACAGAACCAAGGGAGACACATTCTGAGATATGTGCTACAGGGCATAGTACTCTCTGATCTTAAAATAAAAGAATTCATATTTTTAAAAAAAGCTCAGAACAGAAAAAAATAAATAAATGGAAACCTGTACTTTATAAATTATTCAAAGACCTAAGAAACAAAATATATTTTCTCTTATTTTGTACATTTTAAGCCTTTTAGAAATATGTTCTCTCATTGTTTCTTGGCAGGGTGTAGGATCTTGGACAGTTAAGGGTTAGTGTGCTGTACAGTATGTTAAATTGCGCAATTTGTGGCTAGTGACAGACTGGTCACTCCCTAAAAAACAACAACAACAAAGGAAAAAGCTAAGCACTTTTCTGCACTAGTTTTGATCCGCCAAACAGGAAATCATGATTAAACTTTAATGAGCAACTGAGATACAAATCACAACAGACAGACTCTTTTGCTGGGTCACTCTCATTGCCTTAAAGGACAACCGAGTTATGTTGAAGCTGATTTCAAAAGAGCTTGAGAAAGGAATCTTCAATGAAAACAAACCACTCGGAAATGGAATGTAAAATTGTGTAATTTTGACCATGCCAGACACAGGTTTTGCCCTTCATTTTAAATAGTCTACTCCTTTCCAACCCATCCACTCTTGTTATGTCCTCAATGTGGTGCCTTCACTGTGAAACACTGGGTGTACTCCTACTTCAACAATGAGATAAATCATAAAGAAGAATAGTTGTCAGTGTTACAAAATGGCAGTTTGAATTACCAAGCCTTCAGAGCTTTCTCTGCAACCAGTGTTTAGTTTTAATGATACATTGTGGCATTTATATCACTTCACAAATGGCATCTGACAGTGTTAGGATCAACAACAACAGGAATCACAAAAACCAAGCAGTTCCCAGTTTCAATGTATTGACTATGTATTCCAATGCTGGTCCTACAGGTATATCTACACAAGATCTGCAAGAAGCTGTTAAATTGCTCTGCTTAAGCCAGTAACCAGGTTGGAATAAGAACCCACATTAATATCAGCTCTCTGGGATCTCAACTGGACATGCTATTTCATTGTTTCCAATTTGAAATCTCTCCTGTGTTGAACTGTCATATGTATTCCTAAGTGTTTCTTTGTGGTTATTTTATACCTCTGTTGACTGCCTTTATTCAAATAAACTGCCAAGAAAATTTCATTTCAAAGGACAGTAGACTAGTGCATGCCTTTGTAACACTACTGTACATTTTGAGCCAAGTAGAAAGTCCACTCTCTCAAATCTAAGCACAATTCACAGAACTATGATGTTTGAAATGCTATTGTATACATTTAAGCTTCGTTATCTACCATAGATAAGAACTTAATATGTAAATAAAATATGACAAATGAGAAAAGGGCATTTTGCCTAGACTGCAGATACATGTAAAACCTTCTTTTTGTAGTAGCACTGTACAGTAGTTGCCATTATTTTCCTCCTTTTATATCCCAGTTTGGAATCCCCATTCAAACTGGCACAGACTAGAACCAGTACCAAACATTGCCAGACCAAAAGTACTGACACTGATGGTTCTCAGACTACATACTTCTATTTAGATTCTGAAATCAGAACAGAAGAGCTTTGATGTTTGCTGTATTATTCTTGAATGCAATCTGAAGAGGTCAAATCTGGTCTAAATATTCCATACTATCACTGCCTTTAACCCCACACACATAAAATATCACAAGCATAAAGTATGTTAAATTCAGAAAACATCCACACTGATATCCCAGCAATTGTAGACAAGTAACGCTGAATCCCAGAAGACAACATAAACACAGAAAGAGCTTAAATTTGGGATTTCACAATAACCAATACAAGATTCTCTTATAGCTTTGTAGCCTGGGACAAGACTATTAGCATATTGTAGATAAGCTGTATGTGTAACATGACCACAACAGGAAACAAACAGCTGAAAAGAGCTTAGGAATCACTGGCTTTTTCCACTGACAACAGATCTGCAGTATGCACTAATGAATAAATTGCACAACCACTAACAATCTAAACTTGTTGGGTAACTACAGAGCATTGACTGCTCTCAAGTGAACAAGTTTGCTATACATGTGAGCTGACATGTCAAAAAAAGCTATAATCTCAATGCAATGATCAGACAGTCACCTAATTAACTATTATTATTTTACTAGTCCTGCTCAGTCCATTATATATATATGTTTTATATTTTTACTATGCCATATTCAGAACCTTCTAACTGCTTTTGAAAATCACCTTCCCAAGGTAGACATCTTAACTGCTTGCTTACTTTCTTCTGGTATGATCAGAGGATGGTGTTTTTACACATCATGGGTTGGTACTGTACCTGTTACAAGGCACCACACCCCTCTGCACAAACAAACTCACACTTGTAACCCTTGTAACACTGACAGTTACAAGATCAACAAGATCAGTTGATCACTTCATTGTTTCGTATTGTAACCGTGCATTATATTTACTCAGAATTGCAACAGACCATTTTTATTTCATTTTGCACCAGGAGCAAAAATGAAAGCAAAGATTCAACTGCTTTGTAAACACCTTCAAAGTTTTTTTTAAACATGCATTCACAGTTCTTCTCCTGTCCTTTAGGTACAGAACCTTTGTTTGTTCATTTGCTTTTTACTTACATAGGTATTTCATGTTTTAATTTTATTTACCAGTGTCCCGTTCTTGCTTAGAAATAAGGGATTTTGCAGGTTTTAATAAGCAAGATTATGTATCAAAGTCCACAACTGCAACAATGTAAAAATCTATACAACTGTACATATTACTGTGAGTGTAACAATACAAAAGCCTATTTTAAAGGAATTTTACTAATATGATACTGGTGATTTAGTAAGAAAAGAGCTGACAATGTGAGAGATCAGTTAGATGTAGCATATACTGTACACAACTCGCCAGAAAAATTACAAATAACTGAAAATCTTAAATAAACACAGCTTCTGCCATGAGAAAGATCAAAGAAGTTACTTTTTTAAGGGAAGGAAAAGGGCATTCCTACCTATTTACAAATAGCCAGAGAGCAGAATGTGGTTATCAATAAAGACATCAGGCCTCATTTTAAGACTAATAAACTGTATAACAGTAGTATACCTACTGTACAGTATATACAGGTACTGTATATACAGGTCCTACCTAAAACTATAATAACTATATCTCTATTATATTGTTGCAGATGTAAACACAAGCAATTGCAATAACAAAGTTATTTTTCTGGTTAATAATGAGATGACATTCAAAAATGCTTTTTGTCATCAGTTTTAATTTCCTCTTGCAACACAAGCCTTCATACTTCAGATGGAATATCTACAAATCATGTGCAGCATCTTGCCCTTTTTCTTCTCCCTATCAATACTTGTGTTTTCTAATAAGCAGGAAGTCTAACTAATGTCAGAATGGGTAACTGCCTCATAACTGCAAGAAACAAGCAGTTATGGCCAACTTGGAAATGGAGGAAACAGCCATGTCACAAACTTACAGAGAGGGGGAATTAATTAGTCCATTACATTGGAACTGAAGAGGATGTTGGCATTTCATCTACTGATTTCAATACAATAATTTATCTGACTGCTTTTTAGATAATCTCGGCACCAATTCAGACAACTATAGGTAAAATAATGTGATTGGATATTCAAATTGTAAAACTAATGAGCATTCATAATAAAGACAGCTTTTCTGGTTTTAACGCATCTGATTTAGTTACATTTATATTCTATATTGAATATCTAAATGAATAGTTTAACTCATAAGTATTTTCTAGGTGAACCTAGCAGAGTAAAACAAGAATTCAATATAAAGCACAATCTCTCACATATAATAATACCACAAAATATATAATAACAAACAATAACTTTGGCTGTATTTTAAAATTTTGACTTTTTAGAAAATTAATTATGAGAAAACATATTTGCTTATTTTCCACAACCCACAGCACAGTGGACAAGGTCTATTATTTCTTGTAAAATTAATGTGATTTACTCAGCACCAGATAAATCAGTGTAGTATCCCCCCCTCCTCAGACATTTTAGAAAGGTTGTCCTCTCACACTGTAAACAACTATGCTGCTGTACTGTGCAAAACGTGCCCAGAATTTTCTGCATCTACGACCTGCAAAACCTAATTCACACTACAGCCCTTAACAAAGTCATTATTCAGCACACAGATCCTCATTTCTGGTATGAATCATCCAGCCTACCGTAATCACTCCGTTCCATCACCCTTTAAAGTGCTCTTTGAGTCCCTCATAATTTGATTGTTCCATCTATGGCACAGCAGCCTATTTTAATTGCCTCAGATTATAATAGGAAGGTCTAACCCATTGTTAAGGCCTCATCTCTTCATCTTTCAGTGAACAACTCTGAGACACTGGCTCCCTCTAATGTTCAAGGTCTGAATAGATTCCAAATAAGAAACATAACACTGCCAGAAAAGAAAACAAGGTCTCACAAATGTGTGAAAGAAAACATATTCATGCAATGTCAACTTTAAGATTAAGCCCAGAAACTGTTTTCTTTTGTCAAATAAATGAGTGATTTTAACAAACTTAAGAACTGTTCTCTAGCACAGCTCTCCAGGCTGTGGTCCCTGACAATAGTTCAAACATCTAAAGATTGGTTTCTCCTGTTCAGTGTTTAACAATTCAATGACAAACAAGCTGATCAAGATTCAGGAAAGCAGAGCATCCAATTTAGGTACACTACAGTATTTGTTCTATGTGACATTCTATTTGAAAAGAAGAACTGGAACAACATGATTTATTTATAGGTTGACTCTGTAAAGTATAATGTAGCTTAAATCCTGCAAGTATTGAATTATGGTCTGAGTCATCTAAATTAAATTTGCAAACACATAGTCTATATACAGTAATAGGCTACTGTATTCATATTTCAAAATCAGAAAATATTTGATGTTGTGCAGTTCAATCCAAAACAGCCCTATTTTCCATTTAAAGGGATGAGACATATTTTGACAAATTCCATCTAATTGCTGCTTTCAGTGCTTTTTCTCTGGGAGAATTGTATGTTCTCCCATAAAAACAACGAAAAGAAATTAATCCTAAAATATTATTGAAGATTAATCTTATTAATGTTTTGCCCCAGAGCACATTTTTAAAATACATTTGTCCATATTTAAATCTAACCACTGATATCCTCTGAATTTTTATGATTCTAAGGTCTGTGTTTTCCCACTAGCTAAACAGAGCCTATAGAGCCTACTGTATATAGCCTATACTATATATTCTTTAATGATATAAACAAGTGAAGATCATTAACTTCTACATTGAAGCTCTTAAATTGCAGCATAAAAGACTTGCACTAGCCATATTATTTTGTACAGTCAGCAACCAACTTATTATTTCAGTGCATTAAATTTGAGGAAATCCTGATATCCCTGTAAGAGATGAATATTAAGAGATTCTGTCCATTAAATAAATATTCCATCCAGGTAGTTTTGTTTGAAGCACAATCTGTCCTAATGCCAATTATAATAACAAAACAATCAATTTTGTGCGGGGCGGTGCGGTGGCTCTGTGGCTAAGAATCCGCGCCTGTGGCTGGAAGGTTTCCAGTTCGTATCCTGTGGGCAGCAGAGGAATCCTACTCTGTTGGGCACCTGAGCAAGGCCCTTAACCCCATCTGCTCCAGGGGTGCTGTATAAATGGCTGACCCTGCGCTCTGACCCCAAGCTTCTCTCCCTGTGTGTCTGTGTCTCATGGAGAGCAAGTTGGGGTATTAAAAAAGTCAAATTCCTAATAGAAGAAATTGTACAGTATATGGCCAATAAAGTATTCTGAACTTAATAAGGTTTTCTCCTGTTGCAAACATAAACCCACCAACAGAAAATAAGCAAAACGTGCTTTTATTGTTAGTGTACGACCTGCACTAATACTGTACCTTTCAGCACTTGAGCTAAACCAGTGATGATATGGAACAACCATTAAAAGTTTCACACTGGCTTCTTCAGCTGCTCTTCTTCTACTGTAGAATATCCCATGAGATCCCAGTTTTTGACATACTGACCTTTGGCCAAACAATTTTATATCCAGGTCTTCCAGTGTTTCCATGTGAAGTCTTATTTTCCATTTATATTCCAACAACATAAATTGTATAATATGTCACATTGAGTCCAAGGTCTCGACTTTCTCTTTAGGACCACTGTGGGAAAACTGCCCACATTATTTTCAATGGAGTGTGCACTATATTCTCTGTTTAGCTAGTGGGAAAACACAGACCTCAGAATCATGAAAATTCAGAGGATATCAGTGGGTAGAATCAAATATGGACAAATATATTTTAAAAATGTGCTCTGGGACAAACATCAATATAATTTTAGGATTAATTTCCTTTCTTTGTTTTTATTGGAGAACATAAAATTCTCCCAGAGAAAAAGCACTGAAAGCAGCAATTGGATTGAATTTGTCAAAATATGTCTCATGCCCTTAAATAGAAAGTGAGGTGGTTTTAGATTGAACTGCACAATTTCAAACATATTCTTGAAACAATTCTGGAATAATAGAGGATAGCAATATTCTTTCATAAAATTAAAGATCTCATTAGATTCATATTTATTGTGGATACAGGATAATCCGTATTCCCAAACTTTTTTTTTCTTTTCACTGCTCTATGAATCTAGCTTCTGCTCTGTACCAAATATCCTCATTCATTAAAGCAATGCAGGCTACAAAAATACAACATACTGTACACTTTAGAAAAAGTGGCATTCAGATATTGCAGTAATGTTAGCATCAATAAACATCAATATTTGATATGAATAATATTAAATAAATCACCCATAGAAGCTTTTAATTAACCTTTTTTGTTACTGTGATGAAGGGTTAGTGGGATAAGAAGTTGCTTTCTCACTTGAATGTAAACAACTTCATTGTATGAAATAATACTTACCAGGTTTTTTACCCTTTAATTCTGGCAATTGTCCATAGAAATCTGAAAATCAACTAAAAGCTGAACTTCTGAGCTGCTGAGCTCTTTAGACAAAGAGTAAAGAAGGGGCCATCATAAAATTGACCTCAATTACATTTAAGACAAAGTTTCACATACAGTACTTTTTCTTAAGAACTAAACGTACTGATCTACAGTCATTTAGCCCATGTACTGTACACCATATCAAAGTATCAAATCACACAATATCATGTTTACGCATACATGCTATCAAATCATTTTTTTCACTGTAGTCAGAAAATAACACTGCATAACTGCAGGATACCCAATTTTACTTAAGTTAATGAAGTGGAAGAAGAAGGGGACACTGGTTTGTTGCTATGGTAATTGTTTAACCTTCACTTGCTTTTTTCATATTATAATTATCTTCCTTTGTGAACGCACTGTCATTTCCAAAGTGAAGAAACTCACTGTCGTAGTGAATAGCAACTATACCCTTCCTCTCAGATGCTTTCTGTAAATGTCAAAAAGCACACTGCGGCCTATGAAAATTTAACAAGGTTCTTATGTTACCTATCTGTGTTTGTGTTGCTCACATTTTGTGCCCAAAACCAAGTGGAGCAGAATGGCTTTTTCTATCACATTAGAGAAAATAAACTAGGCTTCCAGACTTCACAAGGTAGGCAAGCTATTACAAATAGAAGGCCAACATCTAACTCTCCAAGCAGAGAAAAAATCAGCAAGCTGTTGCCATGGTAAAGATCAGTATGTCGGTTAACACAGGCACAGCTAAGACTGCTGAATAATTGACAAGTTTCTAATATTAGTGAAGCTCATTTAAAGTTAATTTGACATCGTCATCATACAGTCCATATTTTACGCATTTAATGTTTTAAAATGACAGACAAAAAAGCAGAGAATATTAGAAAGATGTGGGGTTTCACATCTATATTCATGGGCAGAAAAGCTATGTATGACAAGTACAAAGTGGTGTGAATGACTTGAGTTACAGTAGTTTTCCACATCATCGGAGTAAAACTCCGGTTTTACTGTGTGTTCACAGCTGTTACAAACGCGTCATATCTTTCCCACTATGGCCCAGAAAAACACGGACACTGTAAATGAAGCAAACTGTATGAAAGAAAGACAAATTACAGCAAACATACTAAAAAATAAATAGCAGTGATTGCAGGCAATGGTAAACACTTCGCTTGTACGGTTTTTGGTTCAGCAGTGTTTCTGGTCCCACTCCAGACATACTGTAATTAAAGTCCTAATCGAGTCGTTCAACAAGAATGGCCTTTCACTTCTTCCACTTGAGGCAAACCGCAGCTGCTGACAAGCTGAGCTCCAGGAGCCCACCTACCATATGGGCACTTCCCTTCAACTCTCCCCGCTGAGCCATCTGCTCAACGCGAATAAATCTGACCTTCATCAGGACATGACAGCATCATTTCGGCAGGGAGCATCCAACAACGCGTTTGACAGAAACACAGCACTGCAAATGTGTACAGAAACAATTACAAAAAAAGGACACTGGGCCAAAAATGCGTGGGCAAACGTAGTCTAGGTCTTTACATTATCACAAGTGGTGAAACTCATTCAATCTAAACTCTACCCTGAGAGTCATTCTGAAGGCCAAAGGAATATGAAGCAGCCTTTTTTTCCCCAAAACAGCTGAAATAAGCTTGACATTGGAATTGATGCATTTTTTACAGAATATACTTAATCAGAAACAGTGTCCCTGGTAATGAAATTAATTTACCAGCTGCCGGAATACATGGTAGCTTTGTTGTTTGCATTTTACAATTTTAAAGATGCATAAACTCCTACACGTAAATGCAAATAAGACAGAGCTTTTAATATTACACTAACACTAACACCCTTTCTTCTGGAGCCTCGTAAATAAGTTTATTATACCTTCTAAAGTGTATTAATTATCCAAAATGATGCTCAAGCTATTTCTTTCTTAATGAAACCAATCTATTGTTTTTTAGAAAAAGATGACTTTGGAAATATCTGATTTTTGTAATGGGTTTTATTAGGTTAAACTGGATCCCCATAGCTCAAACAGCAAAAGTAACACAAAGAAAAAATTAACACAAAGCATTGCATGAATGAATGAATAATGTACTGTAATGATAGTAAATTAAATTTTACACAACATTTATAAATAAGATTTGTTAGCCCCAGCAGAGAGAGGCTTAATACAGTACATGTGCTAAGGTCTCTGAATAATGTTTCTCTGGCAGTTGTTCATAGCAAAGTCTTTAATTGCTCAATGTCCTCAGTGCAGCTCTAAAATAGCATCAGCCTCCCAAATCACCTTACCAGCACAAAAGAGAAACAAATGTGGTTAATGTAAATGTGCCTCACTGAGCACCGGTCCATTCCACTGGTGATGTTGCATCAGACATATTAAATTACAGAAAAGCCATTATGCTCTCTAATATAATAAGAGCATTGAACTTAAATATCGTGTGCATTATCTAAGAGTTTCAAAAGGAGCAGTCTAATAACAAAGGATACAGTCTAGGTGTTGGCCGTATCAAGTAACACAAATGACCAATTATTATCCTAATGAATAAACGGAAGAATACTGTATTCTTCTTTGTGAGGAGTGGTATCTGAACCTCAGGTAAAGGCAGTTGTTGTTTTCAGCATTGCCTGAAGTAGAATAAAAAAATAGAGAACTTTCTTTAAAACCCTCTGCTGATAGCGTGAAGGTCTTCGGACAATGTCCCATTTCTTTATATACCCGAGTCTAACTAAATGTATATGGCATTGTGAGTAAAAAATAAGAGCAATAAAGAAAGATGAATTGATCAACACATAAACATACATTTAGCAAGTTATAGAAAAGCATACTGTATTTAACTGCAGCTAGGCCCAGTTTTTTTCAGATTGTTGATTCACCCAACTGCAGTAACACCAACAATTTCAAGTCTGCTATAAGATACAGAAGTACTGAATTGTTTTATTTACAGTAAATACAAACCCACAAAAATAAAAACATATTGATATAAACATAACATAACTTTTTAAATGAAAAAGATTGCTGTAATTTGCTATCAGCTTTCACAGCAAATCTGTACGCTGGAAATGCACTCCCAGCTTGTGATATTGTTTTAAAAAGCAGTTACTGTATGTCATATTGCCTCACTGTTGTAGTGGGATGTGTTGCCATAGAAACCAAAATGGAGTGGTCCTTGTAACACAGCAAAGAGCTAAAAGAAAGTGTGATAAAAATGACTTACTTTTTTCTGTTTGCCAACTACCAATACGAAATGGGTTTTTTCAAAAAACGGCAATGACCATATACAGTATCTGCAAACAAATAAGTATAGTACAGGCCAATTCCAATTCCAACTAAAAAGTGATAAACAAAGAGTAAAACATATCTGCTGCAGAGCCTTATTTGTGTGATTGTAGGAGAGAAAGCAGGAATATGAGAAAAAGAGGTGGGTTGGAGAAAAGAAAGAAACAAGAAAGATCTGTGAGATCTGGGTTGGCGGTAGATAAAAAAACAGGATAAAGAGATGGAATTCTGGAGAGCTACTGTATATCTATGTACCACTGGAAGGTGTATGACAAAAAATGAATACAGCTGGAGAACATACAGTATGAATGACATGCCACCTGTGTGAAGAGGCCACCAGTCAATTGTTGTCAGAAAAAATATATTTCAGTTTCAGCCAGCATACGTAGCACAATTTAGAAAACTACAGCATTTTTAGGAACATTTTTAGGAACAAGTAAAGGTTTATTCCATGCTGAAAGAGAACAAAAGAAACACAACGTTTCGGTTGTGGAGCCTTCTTTGGGAGTGTGGCCTGAAAAAGGCTCCACAGCCAAAACGTTGTGATTGTTATCTTCTTTTTACAGCCTGGAATAAACCTTTACTTGTTCCTTTGCATCCTACGCAATGCTGACACAGCTACTGTACCTACTGTACGTGAACTACAACAGCATTTTTATACAATGAAGCAAAATAAAATGTTACCATTGCATTGTCAAAGATTTTCAGATTCTCTAGACCTGCAACCTGTAAGTCAATTTATGACGCTTGTTACACTTTTACTTACTGAATAAAAAACACAATCTCTAAAAGGTTTACGACAAAGAACATAACTTTTAAATGTTGCTGATTGTTCACAGCAGAACATCCAATCTAGCATCTTTCTACAACATTACATTTATGTCTATAAAATAAAAAAGTATCCGTCAATGGACTGATATTTTAATCTTAATGGACACTCGTGTTACTAGAAACATGGCACATGATACGGACCTTCTGGTGCGCGTCATAAAATATTTAGTTGTGAGCCTTATAAATTGCTTTTTTTGCCGATGTCAAAAGGCAGACATGCAGACAGTACAGCATACAGATAAAGGTGCTGTAGAAGTTACCTTAGCATTCAGTAACTCCTCAGAAGGAAAGGAACAATACTTAATAGTCAATAATTAGCACATTGTCCCATTTTTTAAAAATAAATTTAAAATGTAAAATATTGCTGTAGACCACAACAGTTGACAGGAGTATCATATTCTTTACATGTGACATCTACAGCTGAAGTCCCGAAATAACACATTTTTTTGCCAATTTCATGTAGAAATGTATTGGTTTTCCACACTGCCTCTTTACACTATTTGTTTACGGTACTAACAATTATTAGTGCCCTTGGGAGTATTTTTATAAAAAACTGCCACAAGTTTGTCTCATTAACAAATACTGGTACAAATTTGAGGCTTCAAATGATTCATTGTTCACAAAGACAAATTACAAAAGCATGGATATACAGTTATACTGTATACTGTACAATATGTAAGTACTGTATAGTGTTTTAAAATACAAGCAAATGCTATTGTTATGGCTTTTGCTGATATTTTAAAACATAATACTGAGCTGATAAAAAATGTGTTTAGATTTTCTGTAGTTGAGCCTATGAAAATACTGCCCATTGTTTATTCACAGGTTACACATACTGGTACATTATCAACACAAACCGTACATACAGTACAGTACTGTAGGACAGAATAAGATTGATACTTTTGACTGTACATCTGTCCATGACGCCATGCTATTTGTACTGTTTATCATATGGAAATAATACTGATTTAGAGTGTCTCCAAAGTTTACCAATAATAACTTTTCACGTTTATGTTAAAATTAGTACCTTGTCTTAATCAACAAAACAATGAATTGCTTTACCGTGATCGAAGGTAAACAGGTGTGTTAAACAGGCCAAAAAAAGCTGTACTCTGGAAGTCTACAGTGTATACAGTATATAGTACGTTTCCATAAGAGCACTAGCAGATTTTACAAGCCCAAAATAACACAGACGCAAATTTTTAGCCTTTTTTTAAAAACAGAAACATAAATTGACTTTAGTATGATAATGAATTTTCGTCTTGGTGTAATACATCAGCGCACAATTAATTCCCGTGACTGGTTAAAGCTACACTGGTAGTACCAGACAAAGAATCCACCTCATTCCACGCCGAATAAAGCGTCAGGTAAAATAATAATCATGGGTGGTTTTGTTTCTTCGTTAAACTGTGGATCCAATGACCGTTTGTGTGAGTAACAAATCTGGATTATTTCGGTTCAATAAAAATATGCTAGAGAAAAAAGAAACACGTCAATCATTCGCTGATACAAAAGCATTTGTTTCGACTCGTTTTTCTCGAAAACCAACTCGCTTTGTGATGACTACCATTCAAATAGTGTAAATACATCTAACTGCACGCATAAAAGATGTAAGTATATCTAATTTCAGATACATTAACGTGTGATATTGTTTAGCTCTTCAATTTTGTATAAATACAGTATATTAACAGCTAATCTGCGTATTTTTGGCATACGTATTGCCGGTGACAGACTGACACACAGTACCTCTTGAAAAGCAGCACATTGTTCAGTACGCAAAAGGGGTACAGTATATTACCGTATATATTCTGAATTCCTTCCTATTTGTCCATCTCGTCTCAAAACATTTCTTCGAAAAGGCGTTTTTAAGCAGCTCCTTTTTGTACTTGCTTTGACAAGCGGCTTTTTTTTCTTCAGTAGACCTGGAGGACTCAAATCCCACCCCTAGCAACGAATCAAAAGCAGTCCACTGTAAGAAAGAGGACATATCGTTTTTCCATTCGCCAGTAGCCACACCAATCACTGGAAACTAAACATCTCAGTTCAGTTTGAACACCTGATGTGAGATGCAAAACCTATTATATACTGTATAGTAAGTTCTTTAAAAAAACGTTTTCATTATTCCAAATGTCTGCTGAGGCGCGAATTAACAAATACAAAACAAATTATTGGCAGATTTTTGGCAACTAGCAAAATTCAATCCAGGCTCTTGGGGCCTGACACAAGTTAGGCGATTTTGAACTTCACCTACAGGTGAAAACAAACTCACAAGCAATTGACAAAATATGCAAAAACGTTATTTTTATCTCCTGGATAAATATTTAGTTCAATTAAGCAACGAAAGCATGAAAAGTAAAGATGACGTTGCCCATAATTGACTACGTTTCCAGTCGTATTAATAACACTTCACTGCAATCTGCGAAACACTTCGATGCATCCACGCCAGATTAATGCTACACGTATTTCATGCACTTTTCACGACTAGATGATGATAAATTTATAAAAACACTTTGTGGAAATTCATTACAGGAGTTCAATCTTAAAATGAGCAGTATGTCTTATTTCAGAACATCTCAGAAAAAGTTTGAATTTGTCTCCCGTACAACTGTGATTTTAAATATTTAATGTAGGGTGTCCGAGCAACCAGAGCAGGGAGAGCTGTAAATATAATGTCTAGAGCTGGCATTACTATCAATTTATCCTTCGAATAGACCTCTATTCATTTTCTATATTAGAGAACTTTAGAACTTTAGTCGTGAGACCAGTCAATTATGTTACTACTACTGTACTGTATGTTACACATGACTGCGAAATTCATCAAGCAACAAGCTGGATAGGTACGCTTTTAGCTATACTTTTAGCAATGATGAACAAAAACTGGTTTTCAGTCTACCCTGTTAATGAGATGTGCCCTTGTCGCATTTTTGGCCACATTCAGAATACACGAGCGAGCATTTTCAAAGCCTCTGTGTCACTACTTCTAGAGGACATGTGCTCCCTTCGAATAATGAACGCAAGTTTTAGGAAATGTGAGAGGCTTTTAACACAAAGCACATCATATATTATATCACGTTTGTCAGAACATTATTACAGTATATAGCAGTAAAATGCAAGAGTAAACGAAGGATTTGATGCATATTCACACAAAATTCAATTGTATTCTCAATTAAGCTTACCGAGATTCCTAATTAACAAGGACATATGGTTTACTTGTAATCATTTTTAACTTTTTGCGTTTTCTTTGCTATGATTAATTGTTGGTTGTAGGTAGCATCTGTCTGTTAAGTACTCTTTAAAAGTTTTTTTCTTACGGGAATTCCGTACAAGCGATCCGAAACACCTGAATAAAGAAGTCAAGAGGAAGTAGCCGGGATAAAGTCGCACGCACAAAGCTGACGCATTAAACTGACGAGGGCGTAGGAGACTGTGCTAGATGATCCGTATTGAGTCGCAGGAGACTCTAAAACCAAGGCTCGACTTCAAAAATGATGTTTATTCAGTGGAACAGGTGCACAGCTACAGTACCGTATGGCGATGGCCGAAATTTGACAAAGTTCTTTTCTTACAAGAGGACACTAGTGGAAAATAAGCTTATTTAAAAAGTTTTCGTATTCTGGAATTCCATGTTTACGGTTCTGGAAGTTTCATCACTTATGTTTTTTTAATGCGGAGGACGTTCCTCGGTAGAGCATTCCGTGTTTACGAAGCAGGTGCGGGGAAAGAAATGGCAGGTGCCATCGATGTTAGTAGTGGCGTCCCACTCACACCATGCTAAAGCATAGAAGGGAGAGGGCTCAATGCCAGTGACTAGTTTTCGATAGTCTGTTAAATTAATTTTTGGTTCTGGGAATGTGCCTCAAAGAAGTAATGTACAGTATGATGAATGCATAGATAACTGTAACTAGTGACTATTAATCTATAGCAGAGATCACTGTAATAAATGACGCTTTAAAAATATGTTCCACAAGTTGGAAGTTGTGGTATAATGATTTACCTTTTAAAAGTAACAATTCAGCGTCACCGGATATAAAACAGAGGTATGTTATATAAATAAGGGCAGCATGGTTAGATTAAAGCGCAAAACAAACAGAATATTTTGGAAACAAACACGCAAATAAAATAGTTTGAAATCACAAAGGCCCAGAAGTGCATAACGCAAGAAAAGAGTGCTCTTCTGAGTGCTCGTCTGGAAATGTACAGTAGGTGGTTTTTACCATAGATGTAATTTCGGAATGTAAACGCCTGAGGGCGTTACACGCTCAGTAATGATTATGACAAGGAAAATCCTAAAAGTGCTCCAATAAACACCGGATTAAATGAAAAAAAAATCTAATTTAAAACAATGTAAATCCGTCTGATGTTGCCCAATTTTAATAGCTTTTCTTTAGAGTCGCAAGCCTTCAGAGAAATCCATGTGTTAACTGTTGGAAAACTGCGATAAAAAACATCACTAGCTAACAACTGTGGTAAACAGTACCCTTGACTCCACAGGTGGGCTTGGTCAAGAGCGATAATTTAACAGTAATTTGTGGTTGGCAGTCACCAGAGGGTTAATAGACTCTAATCTCCCAGAGAGATAATACATGATGTCTTCACACGTGATGATTAACTATTCAAATTCCAATATCTTTTTTTCCATGATGATGCTGCATCTGCTACAGTTATTTACCATCTTGAGAAAAATACACAGCATTGAACTTGTAGCAAACAGCAAAGCACTTATTTACTTTGCGAATGTATATGAATGTTCAAAAGCATCTCCACTGTGAATCATTAATACTGTACATACAGTATAATTAACAGAAATTGATCATGGCAGACATGTACATGACCACTTGTATTTATTCTACTTCAGTCCCAATTTAGTTTAGGTCTGCCTAAATCACTGTTTTTTAAAAGATTAGGAACACTTGAAAGTTATTGTTCAATTAAGTAAGAAATGTGTTCAATTAAGGGAACTGGTTCTTAAGAGCTGAGGGCTATCAGATCTGTGTTCTAAATGATGTCTAAATTATTTTATTTAAGCAATCAACCCTTAAATTTAGCATAATTTAAATGGACAATATAGAAATTGAGGTTACCCATAAAACCTACTGGACCAGGGAGACCTAGTCCTTTGATTTTTAAGTCAATGTTGAGGATAAATAATGAAAGACTGATCATTATTTGTATGGACAGATTTCAAAGTTCTAAAACTGAATGCACAAAGCCATGTCTTTGAGAAAATATAACGCCACGACCTCAGTTGTTAAAATTTTAATTACTTGCAGTAACTGGTCACATTAACCATCTGCTGCAGATGCCCATCAGGTGACAGATTAAAGAGACCCATACAAAAATTCTAGTCCTCCAGGACCAGATTTCTGGCAATTCTGCAGTATTAATACATTGCATTTCCAACCCATCCAATCCACCTGTTTTCTAACCAATTCAAGGTTACAGGGGAACTGGAGCCTGTCTTGGCAAGCAAGGGGAGCAAGGCAGGGTATACCCTGGACAGGTCATCAGTCCATTGCAGGACAGACACATATATGTACAGTACACATTCACACCAGGGCCAGTTTTCTCAAAAGACAATTCACCCATCAGTATGTTTTTGGACCGTGGGAGGACGTCTATGTGAACATGGAAGAACATACAAACTCCACGCAGATTGTGCCTCAGATCTGTAACTCTGGTCATGGAATAATTTGCTTAATAATCAAAAGTGTCAGAAAGAGATTTGTGTGAGGAATGCTGTAATTGTGCTTCGTCAAAAGAACTGAAGATTTTCTACTTCATTCTGGATTTTTTCTGAGATTTCCTTTGCCAGCAACTGCAGTCACATTATTCAAGAGACCCTGGTTCAGAGGAAATAAAAAAAGCTCATATTCATATTTCACAGATATCACTAATTCCTTCCAAATCAACACTTTCTTAGAGAGGGGTTCTTCAGATGATATGCAGCTTGTGCTTATGACCCTCATATTAGAACGAACTGTTACCAAAAAGCACTTTAGGGCACATAGAAAAGTCTCAGTTTTGACCTTAAGAAGAGATTCAAGACACGGTGTGTTCTCTTTCATGACACAATGTTCAACATTTTCATGTGCTTTTTTACAGGCTCCACAATTGATTTAGTTAATCAATAACCAGATCAATGTGAATCAATAGTAAATTATGGATTAAATATATATTCTTTAAGCAGTGAAAGATTGTCACTTTGTAGTGTGGGTGAAATAATGCAATAAAATACAATCATTTAGAGATTAGTTTTATGTATTTTCTACTGTATGAAGGTCTTAACAAGAAGGCTAGTGTTCAATTTTTATTATGATATTTTTCACAATGTTATTTTACATTTAGTTATTTAGCTTTCAATGTTCATATAGGTGTTTCAGTGAGGGTTTGTAGAAGTCTCCTGCTTTCTAAAAATAGTATGAACTAATAGAAAACAATGACAAAATGGGAAAAGAAAATAAAGGGTTGCAGAATACTGTAATTATAGATTACATCAAAGAATATTTTAAAAATATATTGACTCTTAGGAACACAAGTGTTCTTTCTGGAATCTGAGGTACCAGGAGCTCTAAGGAGTGGACTGCATATAGGTCAATTTTATCATTTATTCTGAGAACACTGTAAATTCAGGTTTGGAGATTTCTGTTTCAGTTTATTGTAAATTGTTAATCTCTCTATCTCTAAAGAGCTGCCTGATTTTTCATTAGATAATTAATGATATAGAAAGAACATTTTGTATGATAAAAATTGTTCACATACAAAAAAAGTTCTGTAACATTAAATTACATAGGTGCAAAATATATTAGACTATAATCTGCACTGGGTTTTGAGAAACAATATGTAAGTGGAAGAGGTGGAAGAGGGTACTGAAAGCATTTCCTCAGGAATTCCTTCAATGGATTAAAATGCACTATACCAACAGTCTTTCACTATGGACAGAGAAAGGTGTTTATAATGAAACTTTAGGAGAGAGACAGATCCCAGCTAGATCCAATCACTGGTTCACTAGGGAGCCTCAAATAAGTATGGGACCTTCCATCCCTGCATTCCATGCGCAGACACACCTCCACCAACCCAATGAAGGCTGTGATACTTTGCCTATTTTCTAGGGAGTTTGGGACTATCATCCTTCAAGCCAAGACTCAAGGTTAAAGCACAAATTCATCTGCAAATGCCTTTTTTTCTTTTTCTCTCAGTTAGGTACTGTACATTGATTGGGGTTTCTCTAAAACTCCTGAGCTGTTGGCAGCATTTTTGAAACCCAACCACAACAAAAACAGGTCACTATTAATTCTTATTTTATGTCAATCATTTTATAAAGCAGGTTACCTGTAGGAAAATCTTCATTGTAAAAGCTTTGAAAAAAGAGAATTGTGAACCATTAATCAAAGTAAAAGAACAATGTAAACAAGAAAACACACAAAAAAACTGCATTGGGAAAATACTATTTTCATGGAAAATCAAATATTTTGGGAGATTTTTTCAGTGCTGGTGGATTGGCATGACCTAAGTTATTAGGAATTCCACAGGTAAAGGATTCCAACAAAACTGCAAAATAGGCAAAGAATTTATAATTCATTAAAAAAAAAAACAGAAACAACCCGGAGCCTAAATAATTCACACTTGTAAAGATGACAAGTATATCCATCTCAGGCAATTGTTGGGCTTTCAAAACCATAGTTTGAGTCACACGACATGTTTGCTTGTACAAATGAAGCACTTTGTCTTTTATTTACTGTACATTCATCTAGATACTGTACACATTCTAAAATGTAAAATGTTTTCAGACTGTACACAATCTGAAATAGAACAAGTTTTGGTTTTTAGATGAGAGTCCCTCACATGTGGAGAATGCTCAAGATTTTCCTTCACGGGGACACCCCTCGCCTTTTTAAAAAAAACAACAATTCATACAAAACCTTGCTTGTAAACAATACAGTCATTAGTCTGTTGTTGAGTCTCAGAAGCACTGAAAATGAAACAATGAAATGCACCTCCTCTCCACAATTATATACATTTTCGGCACTCGGGTAATGTCTGCCTGGAGTGGACGGTATCAAATTATAATGGGAAAGGTCTTCATCATCGATGAAATTCACACAGAGAGTGTCAGGGGTGCCAGTTGAAAAGTGAGCCTGCTGTCTGTATAATTCTGCAGGCATGCAAGGAAAAGTAATCCTTGGAAAACAATATTGTTGGTTCATTCTTAAGGACTATGATAATACTCCTTACTCATAATCCATACTTGGCATTCATCTCCCCAACAGAGATCTGCTGTAGGAGTCCTTGGTGGTAGTAGGGTTGTTTGCAGGGATCCATGTATATGACAGAGGTGGTCAGGCTCTTCCTGTCCTTTTTGTGTTCAGCATTTCTCTGCCACCTGCAGAGCAACACTTCCACTTGCTCTCTGAAGAAGCTGGTGGTGAGTGTGTAGAGGATGGGATTCAGGGCGCTGTTGATGGGCAGAATGAATATCACCACCCACGAGGTTATGGTTCCTGTGAGAACACATACATAGAACTGTCACAGATAATTTATGGAAGCCCAAGGCTGACATCCAATGAAATAAAAATAAATCACGCCGGTATGTCACTTTAATATGCAATAATTAATACCATAATGTATTTGTAATATACTGCGTCAATGCAAAGCACTAGCTATTACGTGAACTGTAGAAAGCTTTTTTTGTTTGTGTGTGAGAGGAGGAAGCTGCAGAATCATTTTAAAAGCCCTTCAAGACTGATTCTCCACTAAATAATCCTGATACCCTTAGCCCCACAACTCGTAAATAAGCGCATTTTGCAGTATTCTCACAATGGCTCTGCAGAACTAATTCAAACATTTACTGTACACTCCTACTTTCAAATGTCACATATGAGGAATGTGTGGCTACAGCTATATACTGTATATAACATTAATATAATGTAGATATTAAACAAACAGTAAATCTAAGGTACTGTACCTTGCTTGATCAGTTAAAAAATCTAAAATTGTCTTTCATTTTGACAAATCCCTCAAAAAAAATTTACAGGAAGACAAAGAGTAACCTTTTCTTCCACATTATTTTTTCCCATTTTAAATGAATTAAAACATCCTGTCATGTGGCCAGTTTTTCTTGACAGGCTAGTCTTTTTTCTAGTATTGCGCATCCTGTAATCAAACTCCAAAACAGATGTTCCATTGTGGGAAAATATCTACCAAAAAATGCGGGAATGATGTCAGGCGTCTACCAGAGGTTTTTTGTGTTTGTTTCCTAATAAATAATGGGATTAGGGAGGACATGTTCATTTTCCTTCAAGCTGGAAGAAATGTGCAAAGATGTACTATAAATGGTCTGGAAAAAAATGTAAATCTTTCCACCCTCTTCTTATCTTTCTAGCTTCTTCCTGGTCTTTGAAATTGTGGGGAGCTTTCTTGTGGAACAGAAAGACCCAGTTGTCAACAGGAAGAGAAAGAGCTTTAAGCCCTGCAAGGCTTTCATCTGGAAAGGCCTGACACCAAATCGCTGTCTCTAAGAATTCCTTATATTTCAAACTGTGTGATGCTTCACAGAAATCACTGCTGAGATGGGATTTTTTAACAATGGCATGATTTTAAAAATCTGCATTGATTTAGTTGTTGTTTTTCAGATAAACACTGGAGATTCTGTCTCACTATATTACATTTCAGGCGGTTCAAAATCTAAAGACAAAGTCCTGTTTGAGAAAGGATCATCTCATAAAAGATAATATAGGTGACAGGTACTGTATATAATGTACTGTTGATTTATGGTTTGTTTGTAGAGGAATGTCTTACAGAAAATGTGTTGGACACTTGTTATACCATTTTCATGAAGCTTTGCATTACAGTGTTACTCAAAAGTGACTTTTGGGTGTAAACGGACCAGTCCGGTTAATTTAGCAAACAGACAGTTCAGCCTCAACGCTGGTACAGTATTTGTGAAGCAGTAACTTGAATGTGTGGTATCTTAGGACAATGTCACTGTTTGCTGTTGGAAATAAAATAATGCTCTCTTTGATCAGTTCAGAAAACCTAAAATAGTCTTCCTTTCTGTCAATTTATAATCTTATAAACAATTATAGGAAATGGTTGTACATTTTTCAAGGTGAAAAATGCAATTTAATAATTTATTTACACTACTTTGTGTACAAATTCCCAGTGAGGAAAGGCTGTTGCTAGTGGGAGTCTGCTTGTACTGATACAAAGAATTGAGTACATTAATCAAATGCTTGTTATGTGATTACTAGGATTACACTTTCCCTGACGGCATTAAGAATGACTGCTTTTAATTCACAATAATTCAGCCTTTTGACTGAATAATGGCTGCTTTCCTATACGCACTTAACTCTTTTCCAATGCTTTTAAAATCCATTATATTTAATTGAGCTGGATTCGACATGAGAAACATTATTGTGGTTGACATATTTCAGGAAGATGCAGGCATTTGTACTGCACATGCACAAGTATTTTTTTTTTGTGGCTGCTTTTTAGCATGAAGCTCCCTGCATGTAAATCACCCAATGGTACTTTATTCAGCCACATTACTCATTCAGCTATATAACACATTCACGAATCCCAAGGCAAGACAAAGTGTATTGGACTCCATATTTCATAGGTCATACTGCCCTATGTTTTCATTTCCTCTCAGGCACTACATTTATCACATTATTTAAGTATTAAAAAAAACATTTTTTTGGAAAGTTTTATAACTGCCAACCATAAAATGACATAATTGTTTCCTAAATAGCACAAAATTAAATGTCAATTGTAACAGATTGAGAATATAACTAGATTTGTGTAGCTACTATACACCTAAAATGAAATAGATGGTTCTTCCTGTGAATAAATAGCACTGCATTTTGTTGCTCTCTATATCAGAGCACTTAAGGTCACACGTGTGGTGAGAAATACTGCGAGCGGTTTTATTAATCGGCCAGGTTTCATCTGAACTACCTCAGAGTGCACTCTCTGGAGGAGCAGAAGGAGTTTTACTGACCTGGAATCTCCACCTTCAACAGAGACAGGAGTTTCACTAGGAAAATAGGAATCCAACAGAGGGCGTCAGAGAACACAATGAAAAAAAATCTGTTGGCAACCGCTACGTCCTTGTGGAGGCGACTCCGTGTGTCTGTGGTGTTCAGGCCCGTCGTGTAGATGGAGTAGAACATGCTTGTGTAAGAGAAGACTATGATGAGGAAGGCAACCAGGTTGAGCCCTAAATAGACAGGAGGAAGAGCAACATGAGGTCCCTGCTGGTCTTGACTGACTTTTACTCTCTGGTTTTAAAGGAATGCAGGAACCATGTATTTTACACAAAGCTCTATGTACAAAAATCCTCCAATCAATCCAAACTGTTTATCCTGATGATGGTCACAAAGTACACAAAAATACCAAAGTGCAAAATAGGACTGAAAGTTTCAAAGAAAAAAATCAAGGCAAAGATTTTTGAACACCTGGTTATCTAACTATAAAGCTAGATATCATATTTATTTACATATTAAATGTCTTCATTTTAGGGATTCATTTATTGCTTTATTCCAGCACAATGCAATTACCACATGCTGTACAGTTTCATTCAGAAAATGAAATAATAGAGGCTTTTAGTCCCAATCTGTTTTCCAGTTAAAGAGACTTCAGTAAATTAATCCTTCTGATGGCTGTTATCTTTTTCCCCATTATACCACCCAGCAAGCAGGTAGACTATTGTTCAATTTTGAAATTTTTCTATCATTAATGTGAAAGGCAGTGTTAGGTGGTAGAAACCAATTTTAAAGACAGCTTTTGGTTTTTAATTTCTATTCTAATCAAATTGAAAAAGTTTTAAGTTCTACTTTCACCATAAAATGATTTTTTATACAGTATGCAGTATATCAAGTTTATATAATTAATTACTGTTTCATCTGCCCATGCACAGTCCATGCAATTTGCTTCAATCTGCAGGAGTGCTATTGTAAGTAGAATTACTTCAAATTCCATGTAAATACAGACAAGGAAAACAATTGATTCTTTATGCAAATTAAATTAAATATACAGTTCTGCCCGTGACTTGGACCTGATTTCAAAACATCATATTTTGCATTACTGAAAGAAAATCTGTTCGAGGACTAATTTTATTTGGGACAGTACTTTTAATGCTGTGACACAATTGTCAGACCATACAAATCCTAGCTAGTGTTCTGCAAAAAGTATAAAACAGTACTGAAAGTTTTTACAGTGTTTTTGCAAAAGATGGTCAGAAAAAGGTGGAATTTTAAACATGTAGTCATTTGGTTTGGTGTTTCCCCACATAATGCTGGTGTATCCTTTTGGCACTTATGCTGCCTGCGGGGCGAACACTTTCATTATAATCACCAAAGCAATTGTAGTTAAGAACCACAAAGTCACTTTACACCACACAAAGAAACTGTGGTAGGTAAAGCACATTTAAAACATTTTTACCTGCTTCAACTGACATTATTTATTCACGTGTTTAGGATCATACTCACCCAGGAATATTCCTGTAGAATACCCTTTGGCTGTAGGCTTTTCCAGACTGTCTAAATGAAGAGGGAAACAGACCCCATTCCGACCATAATAGTTGCCAAACAGATCCTCATTCAGCAGAGGGACTGCAGCAATGAAAAACCCAATGAGCCATATGGATGCCAGCATGATCAGAGTCTGGCATTTTCCCGGGCGACTGTTGTTGAAAGGGAAGACAATGACTAAGTACTTCTCCAGCGTCAGGTATGTTAGGAGCATCACAGACACCTCAGAGGAGAGCATAGCCAAAAATCCTATTGTGCGACACTCAAGGCTTTCCATCCACTGCTCAGCATTTCGATTGTACTCTCCCCTGAATTTCATGTCGAATACCCCAACAAAGAATAGATATACTCCCATCAAGCAGTCAGCACCTGCAAGTCAGTTTAAAACAATTCAGTATTTTGCCGTATGAAAAGCTAATCCAATAATATGTATTAGAAGAAGACTGTATATTGTAAGAGCTGCAAAGTGTTATATCAATTAATGTTTTAAGTATGCTCTTTTTTCTTCAATGTTCCTAACATCACTGCAAACCGATTTATCAAAGAGCTGTGCAGCATTTTTTTTAGAAATAATTTTGCCAAAGAATTGTTTATACCGGAGAGTGGTAGCAAGTCCTATCGTCCGACGCTTATTTCCAAAATTTGTAAAGAAAATTAATCTTGAAAATAATGTGGAACTTGCAATGAGCCATTTCCTGGCTGCAATGTCAGCTGCTACGTACTTATCAGTGACCCTTAGAAATGGCAAAGAGAGAACTGTTTTTGCACAGGGTTTGCATTTTAGTTATCCAATATATTCTAGCAGCGCTAGGTAATGAGCTACCGCTCACATTTTAAACATTTTCTTTTCAAAGAGGTATGTTTATAGGCAACTAGTGTCACAGTTGTTTCTAATATTACCCTCGCTCACATATTAATACTTGCTGTTTGTCTCCCTGCATGTTTTCTAGTTCCCCTCCTTCATTCTAGCTTCACTACTGCTGTCTGTCTCCCTGGTTCATTCCTTGCGAAGGGGGTTGTGACAGTGCTGATCTTCAACCAACACTGTCATTTTCTCAGCCAGATGACTTAATGCCAATGAATTAAATACATATGCCATCCTTAATATTCATCAGCTTATTTCTTCATTATTAGAATTTTACCAAACTACTTGAAAGAAGTTCAGGTGGGTAGCTGCGTCAGCATGCGTAGGCTGCAAAGGAACAAATAATAGGTTTATTCCATGCTGAAAAGAGAAGAAAGAAAACACAACGTTTTGGCCGTGGAGCCTTCTTCAGGTGAGGGTGCTCACACCTGAAGAAGGCTCCACGGCTGAAACGTTGTGTTTTCTTTCTTCTCTTTTCAGCTTGGAATAAACCTTTTACTTGTTACTTGAAAGAATGTTGTAGTTTGTGTATTTCATAATTTATTCAATTCAATTTAGTGGAACAGAAGAGACACATTTTCTATAGTAATGACCAGTACTTACAGCACAAAACCTTGATGCACATGGCGTGGAGGTTGTTCTCAGCTCTTATCAGGGTCCTCATGCAGATGACAAAGACATTGCCAAAGCAGGTGATGAAAGCGATGACCCAGACAGAAACTCTGAGGATAATATTTGCTAGAAGGTCCTCAAAGGAAGAAATCCCATCAGAATTGGGCTTGCACATCCGTACATGAGGGGCTCTGGAGCAGTACTGAAACTCTTTAAAATATCTGAAACACATATAATAATGAGAAGCAACATAACCCTTAACTGAACTAGAAATAAATGAAGAACAATTAAAGGTGAGGTTTGTCATTCATTCTAGCAATGTTCTTTTAGGTTAAAAACCTGACTATGGATCAGATGCAATCTGTGCCAAATAAGCTTTTATCAGTTCCCTAATACCTCCACTGCAATGCATTAAACACTTTTCTGTGTATTCACAAACACAGATTTAAAGATTTGTATATTCAAGCTGCTCCTGGAGCTTTCTCAAACATATAATCTCATACTGTATATTTCTATTTAAGCTGCTCCTGGAGCTTTCTCAAACATATAATCTCATAAATTTTGCTTAACTTGTCTGGTTAAAGTAATATTTTACACTATACCTACACCGTTAAAAACCTCTGAGAAAAAAATTCTGTTTAAGGGGAACCAATTTTTAAATCTAACTATCCACTGAAATCACACTTAATCAATGAATTAAAAGCAACTCTCCTCATGGTCTGAGATTTTCTAAACCCCTCAGGAAGATGTCAGTACATACATGTGAGACAGGTTCCTCATGGGCTGGAACATTCTGCTGTGTATGTTTGGGATTTCTATGCCCTCCATTACTCTGAGGAATAAGCACAATTTAAAATTAATTACTTGCCATTGCGTGACGGAAATTCATCACCTCCCTGCTAAGTAGTGCAGTGCCTTATTGGGCACAACTGTTCTTTGCAAAAGTAAAAAAATGCAAGGACATCTTTACTCCTCTTATAAAATGTAACTTGTTTTGCTTGCAAGCAGATTTGTTGCTTTCTCCAAAAGAAAATTACATGCTACATCACATTGAATAAACACATTACACTGGAGCCTCTAACACTTACATCACATTAACTGCTAAGACAGCCTCCAGGTTTGCTACATCATTTCTACAGATTTTAAAAAATTACGCTAATAGCATAAAATGCGCAGCTACAGTATTAAATTTTTGTTTCTTAATATACAGTACAACATAACAGTTGCATTTTGGCACCTACTGGTTATTAGTAACACCTACTGTACATTTTGTCTGAAACAAAAAATAATTACTGTCAGTAAATATGAACATATAAAGATAATGTAATTTTTTTACTTACAAGGATTTGAGCTGGTAAAGATGATCAAACTGACCAAGATGTATGTGACTGAGTGGATTATGCGACATATTTCTGTAATGTTAAAAAAAAATGGTTTAACTGCTATTACCATATTTTTCTAAGCCATATTTTGGGTTAGAAAAAAAAACTAAGAAGTATTCCTGTTTAAAAAAACCACTAAAGCCAAAATAATTTGTAGAATAATTTGTTCAGTTATGTGGAAGTATGTAGATGTCTTTCCTGAATTCCTCTAAAAAATTATTTGGGCTGGTCACATAGGAGGCACCGTGTAAGAAATACTGAAATGGTATTGCTTCACTGCCAAAACTGAATGGAAACTGGAAGCTAAGTAGATATTTTCATTCTGAAAAAGGTCAACATGCTGTGTTTCGCAAAACTAGTGTTGACAAATTTGGATGAACACCCATACTTACATTTTACATTCTATTCCTCTCTCTGTTAATGTTAGATGGCAATCCCCAAAAACTGGCAGTTGATCTCATTTTATTTTCGGTGTACCAACCTAAATAATGCTATTGCTAATTTGTACTGTACAAATTAAAGAAGAATTAAAGAAGGTAGTTTGCTTTCTCTTTGAATATACCACACATACAGTTTATATACAGTATACAGTACACACATTTCCAATTAATAAATATGTATGTAACACACAGACCTGAGACATAGCTTATGAAACTTACAGTTTCTGTAGGGATTTTAAGTCCTTATAGATATTGTATGGTAGTTCTGTAATCCTATTGCTTGATATATCTCTGGATAATAAAGGAAAGAAGATAAACAGGAACAGCATGAGAAACACATAACAAAAAAAAAAACAGAAATCCTTTATGGAAGTTTCAAACACCTTTTGGGGATTTGCATGGGACTATTTCAAGAGCAAACGCAAATTTGCTAATTTTCCACTTCACCTGTCCAGTAAGTTTAGATGTATTGGTAGCCTTCAGAATGATTAAAGTTCTGTCTAAAAGCATATGCAGTTCTGATATTCTGATCATTAGATCATACAGTATAAGAAGAATAAGAATTAAACAGAATAAACAATAACTATATATAGCTCATTGAATAATAAAATAATCCTATTCCTGATTTTCTGATATAAAATAACACAAAACAACAGTTTTCAAGAACGGAAGCAGTCAAAAAACATCTTCCGTCAACAGCAGATTTTCATTCTAATACAACAGCTTTCCAATGCATTATCAAAAAAGTGAGTATTTACAGTTCTTCGAGTCTTCTGAGTGGCTGGAATGTATTTTCTTGAAGAAATTCTATTTTATTGCCATGTAGCGATCTGTAAAATAAAATCACATGAATTTGACTTAGTACAGTAGTTAGTAGAAATTACATTAGGTACAGTACTAAAGCTCCTTTTCAGTAAATCTTACAGAAATATTAGAAACTGAAAACTTAGAAAAGTTAGTGTCTCCCAAACACTTTCAGTGCTTTCAGAAGTCATCAGGATTTTCAGAGAACCAGTAAAGAAAAAAATAAAATGGATCAGGCAATTAATTTCAGATGTTGTGAGAAACTGCAGTTTCATCATAAAATATTTGTTTTTTTAAGTTTATCGCATGCACATTACTGTACAGAATTTCTGCACTGTGAACTTATTTGACAGTTAACCAGCAAAGAGAAACAAACAAGACACTTGATAACCATTATACAAACAGAAAAATAGGAAAATGTTTCCTTTCATGCTTCGAAATACAAATGTGTTTCAACGCTGATGCTCTGATTGACGTGTTTGAATTAGTAATGACAGTATCTGTGAGGCTCATGTATTTGGTTAATTATCTGCTTTGCTGGTAGTGATTCAGAAAGACTGAAGTGGAACTAACATAAAACTTCTCTCCAGTCTAGTAACTCACAGGCAGCATCTGATTAATGGCAACCTACAGTAGTTCAGTGTGATATACAGGAAAGTTGAACCTTTTAACCCCTGTTGTTTTAAAATACAGATATTTAAGTGCATTTTCACAGTACGCTGAGTTGACATTCCAAAATACACTGAAGACTAGAATGAATTGCTAACCTGGTATAAAAGGAAAAAAAAACTATAGCATCTGGCCTCATTTGGAAACATGATCCATCATTTAACTTCATTTCGAAACATTGCTGTTGGAAATGCTCTGTGAGTATTTTCCAAAAATATTTTTTCCTGTCATGTTACTGTACATGAAGGACACAGGGAAGAATGTGGAACAGACTAGACACTGTGAAGATTTAGTCTTTTATCACACCTAAATTGGAGAGCTCAACTGAATCTTGTTTATAAAGTATTAACAACAATAAGACAAAATGGGGCTTTGAAGATTTTAGAAATGCAGAAAGCACAGTTTACTTAAGAGGACAGTCAAAGGGTACAGGTACTCAATTCTACAACAGTTTGTGAAGATAAATATTTTAACATTGTTATCTCCACAAGAGATCCTGGGTGTCTTTTTCTGAAACTTAAAGTAACAAATTCCATATTATAAAAGCTGCCTAAAACATCTTAGTTTGCAGTTTGGCAAATTTCCTTCTTTTTAAAAAGATTACAACCCACCCCCTTTTTAATTGACTGAATTCTTATTTTAAATTCATATTATGTTCAAAATAAAACATAATACCACTAACCCTTTGGATTAAGCTTCGAGTGGGTTGAAAAAGGTTTAAGAAGAGTTGTATTTCAATGTCATTTTTAAGCTGCTTAATTTTAATCTTAGTCGATCTAATTTTAAAACTGAAGGTGAAACACAGCACCATAACAGAATTGTTTTCTAAAAAAAACAAAATAACCTATACAGTACCTGTTTTAAGGTGAATTACAAACATTTCCAATATGATGCCTATAAACAGGGTATAATCTCAGTGTCTGTCCTGATACTGTATATACAGTAGATATATTTTTATTTATGGTACTGTAAGAACAGATGTCTACTCACAAAACAGTAAGTTCATTGCACATCATGAGCGTGGAAAAATTGATCGTTTTGACATTGTTCCCCGAAAAGTCCCTAGAATACAAAGAAAAGCAGAGATAAGAACTTAAAAGATGCAGCAAACCAGCACAGATACTATTTTGAAATATTACCAGAACAAAATGAAGCCAAGGTGCATGAATGTGAGTGCCAGATTGTGCCGAGACTAAATTAAGGTCTCATTCAATCCCCCCAGTCCTTCAGTTCCTTCGGTCTTTCTTTGGGAGATGCTGCAGCACCTAAGAGCTCGCTTTCAAACAAGCCCAACAATGGGCCAGTGCCAACGTGTCTGCACAACCTGTTCTTGAAGAACACAATCGAGACAATAATAAGGGTGGCAGGGCTGCGTTTTCAAAGAGCTCCTGTCCTGAGAGGTTTGAGTGACATGTTCTTCCTTCCTCAGTTGCTAGCTGAACAAGAAATGTCTGTTCCTGTACGAACAAACATTAATATGAAAAGACTAGTGTAGCAAAGACAAGTCATTGGTAACATTTCAGAACATGAGGTACCTGGAAGGCATGTATTACTGTGTAGGATTTCCCTACACAATTTGCACGGCCTACGAAGGAGAGAAACACTAGTAATGAACGAAAAATGAGCTGAAACAACATGCTTGCGATCGACTCTAGGTATGTATATTCATGTATACATGAGGCTTACTAGGGGTACATAGCATAATTCTTTGGCCTCCTGACTGTTGGTTTGGGGACTGCAGACACTGCTGTTGTACCTGGAGTGCAGTACAGTATTTTTCCCCAGTTGACCCAGTCCATCTAGCTGTATAAGTGAGGACCAGCATTGCTGGGGGGTGATTCCTGCGACAGACTGGTGTCCCATCCAGTGGGGAATGGGGAAGGGGTTGGGGGAGTCACGTGCTCCAGGAAACGGAATGGAAACTTGGATGAGCTATGACCCAATGAGCTGGGCTTCTGGTATTGACTCTACTTCTTTATACAGAAGAATTACACCATGTCTGCTAATGTGTAGGAAAACATTTCAATTGGAACATTACAACTTATTTAAAATGTTCATTAGCCATCAAATATAACTTAATATGAATTAATACTATATGCCTTTTGATTTTAATTTTGTTCCTACCAGAGGAAAATTATTTAACTGTTACCTGATTAATAGAGTCAAAAGACTCTTTTTACAGTTGGAATATCATATAATTTTTTGAGTCATTGAGGAATTTGGATCCTTAAATCAAGCTTTATTCTTTGGGTGGTTATAGTTTCCGCCTCACTTTTCCTTACTGGTTGGCCTTATAATAGCAGTATTACTTTAAAATGAGTGCTTTCCTTCTCATTTGGTCATAAACACACATGTGGCATTTACAATAAGGAGGTTCACTTTATAATGTAAGTAAATTGATGCAGTTTCATTGGACTACATTTTATGATTCAATTCAATTGGCAGAGACATACAGTATACTGTATGCCTGGGAAGGCTGCCTGAATCAATACACATACTGTATATCTAAAGTACTCTTAAAACTCTCACCTGTTTTATTGCAGATGGTTGATATGATTTTTTGGAACTTTGGGAAAATATAACACAGCTAAGAAACTATAAAACACATTGCTTATATCAAAGCTGTTTCACTTCATTATGTTACAAATCACTTCTGCCCTGGAGCTGAAATTGTGCCAGGTAGATGACAGCACATGTTGTTATCAAATTTCAGCATTACTACAGCATTTTAAAGTGTGCTGCCCATTTGTATGTAGATCACATGAAATTATCAATATCTTTGTGCACTCTTTTGTTTCTCTCTTTATTCAAGAAAAAATACTTCTCATAATGTAGACACCAGTTATAATTAAATTTAGTGAGTCCTGGATTTTGTTTTGGCTATTTCTGATTTTCTGTCTTCCTGGTGTATTATGGGTGTCCAGCATTATTATTCTTGACAGATGTTTCTGGACAGATTGTTATTTGCAGTGAACACAAGCTGACAGTGCAAAAATAAAACAACAAAAAAGATTAATCAAATGTCAAGGAAGGGAAAAGATCCAGGATGATGATTATCACAGTGGTACAGGTCTGAGTGTGTAGTTCCTGGCATTCCAGCGCTGGGAAGTACTTTCAGGAATTATGCTTGTTGTAATAATTCATTTACAGTACATTTGCAAACGGCCAAAACAGAAAAACAACATACCTGCTAATTCTCCCTATTTAGAGCAGGTTTGCTGTATGCTTCACCCCAAATTCTACAGTACTTATATTGTGACACTATGTTTATTTGTGAACCTCGACATTGAAGTTGTATGCCTTTAACTTCTCAATATATATTCTTACCTTCTCATAAATTGAAAGAGACTTAAGTTTAAAAACCTTTACTGAAAACAAAGACTACTTACTGACATTGCTAAGTGACACCCCTTATTTAAAAAGGATATAGCTGATGTGAAATGTTAAAAATGTATAGCAATGTCAAAAGATAAGGAAAATGCATAACATTTCAAGTGCTGCTCTTAAATGTCAGTTCATAAAGGCCCCTCCAAGTGAAAAGCTGTCTTTTCTTACTGTATTGTGACACCTAGAATTCTGGAACTGGCAACATCTGCCTCGGTAGTTAATCCACATGTCAGGGTTCTCAGCTGTAGTGAATTGCAAAATGCCATACACCTCAAATTGCTAAAAAAAAACATTCAAGCTAATTAGCTACAAAGCAGCCAATGTTGTACAGTATACTTACAGCCAGTTAAGAAGCATCATCTCTGAGCACAGTTTTGCTTTGGGAAGCTGCTCCAGTGAGTTATTTACCATGGACCTGCAAAACCGGGAGAACCCATTTAAATCTGCTTAATCCCTGAATATAGAATGAAGAAAAAAAGGCAGCCTGCCAGCTCCCTGCTGTGTTTTAGCAACTGTGACAGATGCAGTTCCATCCCTGCCAGGATTCGATCACAGTTACCTGCGAACTAAGAGTATAATGTACAAACGGCCAGATCTCCTGCTGAGCGAATTCTACACTGTGTAGATTTCAAGGGGGTGACGCCATCTTCTGTAACAGGCTCTTGTGCACTGAGCCCTATTATGGAAGTGCGCCTGTAATAGTGAATTTTCCCAACATAAAACAGATTACAAAGCACGGCCAGAGCAATTTATGCACTTGCGAGCAACAAGGTGGCAAGTGTGTATGAGTCTGAACATGTGTTTAAAACTCCTGCTGTGGCACAGCATCTCCTATTCCATTGCTTAAGCTACCATGTCATGTATGTACTGTAGCTGCCACAGAATATTATATAATTCTGCTTACTAAGTGTTAAAGAACAAACACAGCACTTTCAGAACCAATAAATCAGTCCTGGAAAACTTCACGTCTACAAATGAGACAGTTACTAATTGCAGAAGTAAGTGGCTGAAGCTTTGCTCACTGTGTGGAAGGAGCAGAAATCAAACTAGTTTTAAGTCTGCCAATACCATCAATGTACTGTAGAGAAGAGAGATAACACCATGGTTTTGTGGTACACAGAAGAATATGAATGCTAATGATTGGCTTAAAGGTATGGTTGTGTGCAACATTACTTGTGGTCAGAGTATTAAAGGTTATTATTTCTTATGAGATTTCTTATGCTAAACCTTTTAATTCTGCGCAAACTTGCTTGTATTAATCTTTGATTGGTTGGTTAAGTAACCAGATAGATAAAAGTAAATGCAGACAGAAGAAGGAGATGATAATTTTCCATACAGTGTATATTATACTTACAATATACTGTACTGTATGTGTATAACTAAAAAAGCAATAGTTTCCATTCAGAAAGACTAACAAAGTTCTTCAAACATGCCTTGTCATTTTAATAATACATAGAATTAGCAGCAGTAGTTTAAAATACAGTAATAAGGTAATTCTCTGATACATCAATTAGCAGGCTCTGATATACAGTACAGGACATAAACACATCATAGACTCCTCAACTAAGGCAGCTACTAAAATGATCCAGCAATTGAGGCACAAAGATCTGGGCAAATCACATCTAAAAGAATATCTAGGAAAAATTAAGCACTGTTGTTTATTTATAAATATGTTTGGCTTCAGTACATAATTTAATCTGTTTTGCTACAGAGCTACAGAACACAATCTGGGTAATTTTCAAAGCAATACTAAATAACAAAAAATAAGATTTCTTTTCAAAAAGCTAATAATTGGAAAAAGGCAAACGTGTTATGTTTTATTCTGAACTGTAACGAACCTTTCAGAAGGAACAAAGGTAGGAGATGTGTGTGATTCTAAAGGACCAGCAGTTAAAATAAATTACATATTAAAGAGCTACCTTCACTTCCTCATATTCATTGACAGACACTTCTGAGGTCTCTAAAGACTTGTGCAGTTGGATACAATAGTAGACGGCACTCAGTACAAACATCAGCAGAAATGACAGAAAACCACATGACGGTCTAACAACGTAAAATAGACAAAAGGAGTATATATAGTAAAGCAAAACTGAATCTAGGAAACAAGAAAAAACAGGAAAGAATGCTCATAGTGAAAACCAATGAGAAAGAAAGAGAAGAGCTTCCACAATATGTACAAAAAGACAGGAAACATGCAAAGAACAATGCAGATACAGTTCCAAGAACAAAGGTGCAATGGCTTTTTGCTTTGTTTTTATTCCCTCAATAAGAGATCATAAATATGTTCTAGTTACATAGTTTTTAGATGAATAACTGTAATGAAATACTTCTTTTGAGGTAATTAAGATGATGAATGGAGATATTCCTGAATACACTATAACAAGCGCAGACATAATGAAAACATATTCATAAAACTTTCAGAACCACAGTACACATATATTTTTCACGATAAGAAAGGTAGACAATTGAGCTGGAAAGTGCCAAGCATAATACTTACAAGAAAAATAAGGACTTTAACCCAGCAAATGTTTGCTGACTAATGCTCTTTATTGGATTATCATCAAGGATTCTGGGTTTGAAAAGAAGAAAAATTGATTAATGATTATGTCAATAAAGTGCATGGTGAACTCCAGTTCGTCATGCTTTGCAAAGTGGAAAATAAGTTCACAAAAAATAATAATTCAGTACAGACCAAACTCTTTCTTAAAATTTACTTTAACCGTGCATCAGCTGAGTCTCATTAGTTATATCTCCTACAAATCCTTTGTCTGACTAGTACAAATTGTATGTGACTAGATTTATTGTATGGGGCTTGATTTATCATGATAATTTTGGATCTGCATAATGTGCACTTAATGCATATTCTTAATTTTAAAACATGCTTTAATAATGTACAATAATAATACTGACAAACAGACTTCAAGCATAGTTTTAAACTACACAGGACAAAGAATATAAAAACACTATGTTAATATTTAAAATAAATGCATACAGTATATACAAAAGTGTAATTGATTGGTGTTTTGAATTTCTACACCTTCATAGGAAGATGCACATACTGTATCCTGCTATTCTGAACAATGCCCAAGTTAAAAAAAAAATTGGAGATACTATTGGAGATACTGTACTTCTCGCTTTGTTTTAAATCAAAGCTAAAATTATTATAGTTTTACCCTAATTATGTATCTGACAGTTAAAATGTCTAGGCCTTTCCTTCCATTATGTAAAGCCTTTATGTGATACATTGGCACAGTCAAACACCATGTAAGATGAAACTGCTGTTGATTCTAAACAAACAAAGAATATGAGTTAGTTCAAGGTACACTGCTGAATTGAAGAGTGACTGAAATCAGGCATCTCATACTCAATGTAAGAAAGAAATTAGAGACAGATAGGACGTGTTTAGTGCACACAGTGCTACAGGACCATTTTGACACACAGACACTGCTGTTGTTAAGCACGCAGTGATAGTGAGAAATCTGGGTCAATTGACGGCTTCCATTTGAGATACACATTGTGTTCTCCTACCAACCTCACTGGAAATACACATTCATTTTAGCTTCACAGAAGAGAAAATAACTAAATCCAACCTTAAATACCAAGGCTATTAACTACCGCATTCTAAAAGCTAACACTCCCACGCAAAGAGCTAATACAGTATCTTTCCTTTAGCTTCATGTACTGCCCTTACAAAAGAAAAGATAAACATATTTATAAATAGGACTATTAATCAAGCACTGAATCGTTAAAGTGAAAAGTTTTCAGCTTTTATATTTGCAGTAATTATTACGGTTTAAACACTGCTGCCAAAACAGTCTCTCATTAAAAGGTTGCAAATATGTCATTTAATATAATATGCTCCAGTTTCTGTTCATCATACTTACAGCCATTGTAATTTAGGCAGATCACTGAAAACTCCAGGCTTCAATGATGTGATGCAGTTTTGACTGAGAGACCTATAAAATAAACAGTTTTTGTGTCACCAATGAATAAGCATTAAATCTTCCAAACAATGGATTAATGATCATTTGTCACCCATGAGCCTTCTGAAATAATAAGTAGTGATCCTCTGGGAAACGCTAGTGTAGCTTAAGAAAGCATAGGGAGTTATTCATAAAATAGAAAACACTATGACAGTCTTCTACTTTATTAATAGACCCACTTTCGGGAAAAACGCAGATAATTACTGGCATGTCAAAGCAACTAGTAGAAGTCAACACGCAAAATAAGAGTCAACGCTTTGAAGAGTTCAAATTAGCAAGACAGAAGGTCTAAGAAAACCAAAAGTCTTATTCTAAAAGAGGAAATTGTGCAAAAGACATATATTTGTGATGTGTTCATAAAAGAGAGCAGTTGATCAGTGCTGAGAGGTTCACAATTAGCCATCTTCTCAAGGTTTGAAAAACAATTGATTGACATCAATTCTTAATTATCCTTTTTCATTGTAAGGACAAATAACAATTTTTGCTAGGGCTAAGTGAATTTTCTGAATTATTGATAATCAAGGTCTAAATCTAATCTAAAAACCTGTGGAAGGTTGCAGACAAAAGGGGTCATTTAGCTCCTGCAGCTTGTTTGATTGCAAGCATCTAATTGATCTATGGGGTTCATTCAGGCAGTTCTTGAAATAAGCCACATTATTAGCTTCAACAGCATGGTTGTTTCCGTGCAAAGCTTGCTGTGCATAAACATAAGCCTTTGTGTAAAAAAGTGCTTAAAGATTCTCAGCGCAGAAATTAAAAATGTAAACATAGTTTCTTATTCCATGAAATATAAAAGAGTTACAGACACATGGCTGTTTTATAGGAATGTTTCAGGAAGCATTTTGATAGGACAGAAGCTACATCTGGAGGTAAATAGAGGGGACATGCTCATCCATACACATTGGGAATCGCTGAATCTGAAATGGAAGATGCAGTATAAACTAGGCAACACAATGGGTAATCAATTACAAAAAATAATAAAAATGTGATTTTCAAAACCATAACACGAGGTCATAAAGGATGCCTTCTCAGGTAGCCATTATAAGCAATGAAATAATACAGAAAGGGCCAAGTCTTCCTGAAAGACTTTGAAACTGTACTGTCAATAGCTACTATTTAAAATCAGCACAAAGTATTTTATGTAAACATTAACAATGGCCTCCAATATTCAGCTAGAGGCACTGGACAGTTCATCCAAAGAGAAATGAAATGAATGATTAGAAAGCAGTTGCATAAATGTCCTAATAAATACATCCAAATAAAAAATAAAGGGAAAAAGAGAGCACTTTCTAAAAAAGAGCATGGGCTCTGGTGAAAGAAAAAGAATCTATTAAACTACAAGCACAAGCAAAGAGGGATATTGGAATTGTCAAGAGACAGGAAAAAATACAAAAAAGGTTAAAATATATAACACAAAATTTCTTAGTATCGTAACAGGAAAACATCAGTTCCCTAGGTACAGCAACATCGAGAACTGAATGCTTTGTGAATATTTGGTGAGATAGGTTTGGCTTAACCCACTTGGTTAATGGGTAGCCTCCTGGCCATTGGACGAGCAGGCTCGAACCCAATTCAATGCAGACTGAACCAGAGGGAAGCAGTGAGGTGGAGATGGGGTGGAGGAGGAAAGCTGAGGAGATGAATGCAAAGGGTTTGTGTTTAATAAAGAGTGTATAGAGCTAATTTCTGTAATGATGGTGATTAGGAACAGCTGTTTGAGATTGACTTGATGTTGCTATCGCCCCAAACTTCAATTAATTACTTCCATTAAATGGATTGTCAAAGATAAAAAACTTGATTTTTTAAGATAACAAGAAAATATTGGAGGTATTAAGTTAATATCTTGCTCAGGCATTCATCAAGAAATACATCAACACAATGCGTTAGATTGTGGAAGTTCTCTAACACTGTCATAGAAGAGGTGGAATTGTTAAAAAGATGTAAGACAAATTTCCAGGAGCTCCAGTGGCCACAAAGGAAATCTAAAAAGATTTAGAAGACTTAATTTCATAACCTAATAAACAGTTGGGTGCTGATATTTAATGTACACATGCAAAATGTTATATGAAAGATATGTATAAGATAAGATATGTATAGATATGTAAGATATGTATAATTACATAAATGTGTATAAATATAAAATGACAATACTGTACAGTACGTACAGTAGGTGTAATGTGATACACTACCAAGGAACTATTGTATACAGTGCGATTTCGCAAACGCTGTAACTGTACAATTCCATGAGGATCTCTTTTTTTCTCCGTTCAGCTGATCATAAAGATTTTAAAGCTTTTCCATCTGTTTAGCTGAAGCCTTTGTCTTATATTATGATAAAAAACAGAGGAACAACGACTTTGTTCTGACAAAATTAAGATAAAATATTTGATAAATCCCCTTGAAAAGAACCTTAAATATCTCAAAGTTGATTTGTAAGGACTGTACTATTACTCACAGAAATAAAATTTAATTCCAAATGTCACTACAGTGCTTTGCTGACACAACATTAAATTACTGTACCATTGATAAACTAAAATGTCCTGAAAGACACAAAAATATCAATTCCAAATGAAATAAACTAAAACTTTTCCAAACGATAAGCCTAAACTGTAACTTCCAGGAGATGTTTTATGTACAGTAACTACTCTACACAAATTTTGTATGAACAAGTATGTGTTTTCATGGTATTGCTTTTTCTCACAATAGTGCACCTGCCATGTAAATAAACCCCGTTCATGAAGTAGAAAACCGTTTGAGACAGTAATAGCTTTAGCCACCCAGGTAGAACAGATAGTAAGTTTTATGAATAACACCCACAGCATAAACATCATCAGGTGAAACAATGTACTAAATTGCTGAACTATAAATAATAAAATACTGAATTTTAGTCAGTCACAAAATGTCAGAAATATATTAATTAAATCATGTATATAATTCAAAGTTCAACCATGTGGAAAGTGTGGTGATAAATAAATAGAACAGATTCTTTCTACGGTGCACCTCTGCATGTTCTATACTGTAAATACAAACATTGTAAAGACAAAACAGATAAGCAAACAGAAAAACAGATTTAATAGAAATAGGTTTTAAGTAGGTAGGTTGCAGTGTACAAATAAAGGACTGAAAAGGAAATGTTTTTACGTTGTACACAAATTTTATTTCTTTTAAAATAACTTGCTCCAGGATGTTTCAAAGCCAAGCCCTTCTGCAGTTTAGAAATAAATTCAACAGTACAGCAGCAAACATGTACAGTACCAACAATAACAAGGTTACTGGAATCAGTTTATATTTATTATATATTTTCCAGAAAATGTAAAGCAGAACTTTTGCTTGAAATGTCAAGAAACACTCATTTAAACCTACTCAATTAAACAACAGGAAAAACTACAGTATTTCCATTTTCAGAGATATGCAAAAGAGATAGAAGCTTCCTTTCCAATTTAATTTGATTTCTTCCACATCTGTCAGGAAAACATAACTTGGAAAATATGCGTTTTGTGGATGTGGAGGTTTGGACTTTCTTCTAAAGTATTATGATAATGGCTGGTTTACTTCAGTTGTTGATACCAGTTCAACTTTTTAATCATCCAGCTAGCTTCTGGGTTTTTAACACTGGGCTTTTCCAAATTCAGTATTATTTACCAGATGCTATGACCACTTTATTACACCTATAAAGAATAGTTGCAGTTTAATAACTTTTCTATTTTGCACCAAGATATTTCAGGGATAAAATGTTACTATACAAAAGAAAAAAAAGAAAAATGTGTGTACAGAAGGACTAAGTATTTTCTTTTTTGGGAGACACATCAATATGAAAATGAAAAAAAAAACTAGATACTGTACAGTTTTGGGTGACAATAATGCTCTTATATATTGCAAAATAAATTATACTGATAACCTTTCTTTTCCAATTGTTTTTGAATTTTCTGAAAACTGTAAGGCAAGAAAGTGATTTATTTTTCAGTTTCTTACAATGACAGAAATGAGAAAAGAAAACACAATCTGTTTTGGTATTTCATTGTTCAAAATTAAAAAATGCAGAAAAACTCAATTTTTTAACTAAATTATAGAAACAAATAATCCTCAGTTTGGTAAGACTATTTAAAATATTCAGACATACAGTAAATGGGAAGCACCTTTCCAAAATGCTGCAAACAGATTTAAAAATATTGTATCTTTATTATCACAGAACACAAAAGTGACAGTTATACTATTCCTGTATTTGTGTAATTTGATTATTAATAGGTTATACATTGTGAAAGATTCTAAAAATTATTTCTCTAAATTAATTTGGGTTTCAGTTTGGTTTAAAAATAAAGAAGGTTTTAGTTTAATAGTTGAAACTTTAAGAATCATTTAATTTTATACATGTTTCCCAAACATAAACATTAGGAAATATACAATAATACATATTTTATTTTCCATATTTAGCTTTAAGACATATTTTTAAATTGCATATATTGGTAAATTGTATTTTTATTGAATAAAATATTTATTAGGTAATCAAACAAACCTTTTCTTTCTTTGGGTAATAGATAATAATTTATCTTCTTCCTTTTTAAGGACTGTAAAATTATTCCACATTAAGTATTTTTTTGTGTGAAATTTAATGCACACAATATAATGTTCACTTAGTACTTGAGGATACATTTAATAGAATGTTATTTGAAGCTTCTCAAGGGCAAAGTTACAAATTAATAGGAATGTTATATCTTCTAATTTATTCAACATTTATAAATGTAGGTATAATACAACTAAATTGACCTACTGGGTGAAATGAGGTGTTTATGTTCAACATGCTTCCTTGATGTGTTCTTTTGCCAGTTAAAATAATTAACTCTCCTGAGGTTTAGTTTCCAAACTAAATTACATGTACATTAAAAATTGCAGATATGATTAATAGCTTTGTGGGAAATAATATCAGGTACTTCTCAAGAAATCCCTTCTCTTTAGGAAGTACAATCTTTTCAAAACTTGATACATATCTTTGCAATTCTATGTCTGTATCTACAGTGTAAGACCTACAAGGGTATTTGGTACAATTTGTTACAAACAATAATCCCTTGCATTTGGAGAGAAATGCATAGCAAAATGGTTTTTACTCTGCAAACATACTACCATTACTCATTTTTGGAGGAAAAATATTAAACTGAAGCTTTACTCACAGTTTTCGAAGCTTATACAGCCCACTGAATGCTCTGCTTGATACTGATCTGATGCAGTTATTTTGAAGGAATCTGTTCAAAGGGAAAAACATAATGATTACATTCAGTAATTAATCTAATGCAGATATTAATTAATCACACTCTAATTTTTATATGTTCCACAATATTTGTCTAGATTTAATTGCATTGTTCCTTCAGCTGTTCTACAGCTTTGTTAAAATTTGAGTTAAACTGTTCAACTGAGTTTCTTCCCCAGAGAATTGAAGTTGCTATGATGAAAAATGCTGGGCTAACTCTCGTGCTCCAAAAAAAGGTTTTAAGACTTAATAAGAGGCACTCCTAACGTACTGTCTGCATAAATTAAGTGTTAATATTGTTGCCATGCTCTGTACCAATATCCGCTTAACAAATCACCCTTTTTCTTCTATTTTCATTAGACCTGTTTCTAATTATAACCTAACTAGAGATGTACTGTAAGTGTGAATCTAGGACTGACTAACATTGAATATTGGACTCAATCTGGGTAACACAACAGTTCAACGATTCAAGATGGTAGACCACACCTGAGAAAACTACAGGGAGCACAATAAAATACACTTCTGCAGGTGGTAACAGTTTTCAGGTGACTAGTCTGAGATTCACTTTTAGATTACAATCGCAAGTTATTTTTTAATATGCCAGCTCTTCACAGAAGGCACCCAATCTAGAAACAAACACAGGTCAAGAAGCTGCGAGACAGCAATTCTATGACTTCAATTGCACCGTGTCACTATGCAGTTTGTAACATAAACATCATGAGGTATGAAGTATACTGTATAATGACAACAATGTATGGAAAATATGTATCACACATTTACGCTCTTGTATTATTCAGATGTACATGTTTGTTCTACACAGGTTTAATTAAAAAAGTAATTAGCTATATTGCCATTGACATTTTCCAGTGTCATTGTATTGCACTGAAATAAAATGTTAACGAACACAATTATCTTGTTTTGCATAAGAAGAAAAGGCCAAGCCTGTTCAGTTTTTTTTCTCCCAACAGAGGGTATATTCAGAATTCTTTAACAAAGAAATACTTGATCCAAACAACATAAATGTACATAAACAGCTCTTTAAATAACATATGAGGTTTATTTGATCTAAAGCTTTGACAATAAAAATGTCTGCTTTTCATTTATATTTTAAAATAAGGTAGAAATGCAAGACTAACCATTCTTTTTAATTCCCCAAGGTGAGCACAACCAAAGTGGGCATTTTGATAATAATACGAAATTATATGAGTTGAACTCACAGCCAAAAAAAGAATGTCATCAAGGGAGTGTTCAAAATGAGACTGGATAATTCTGACATTTCTCAGTGACATACTGTAAATTGGACATACTGTAACAAAAGGAATAAAAAAGCAAGGATTTTGATGTTTCAGCCACACAAAGCCTCTGATACAGGCCATTTATTTGTGAAAATCTGACTTCTCTTGCCCTGATTTTTAATGCAGACTACTCAGGTAATGTTTACAATACTGAACAAGTGATGCACAAACGTTTTCCATTTGGGAGAAACAACTATTTGCGTTGCACTAATGAGAATTGAGAAATAAATTGTTATTCTAGTTTATAGAAATGTAAATTAACCTAAACAATGAGCACACAATGGCACCGCAGTATAATGTAGCAATAAGATGGAGCTTATCAAACCCATGCTTGCTTTGTGCATTTTTCCATCATGAATTACTTTCCTAGTCTGTAATGTACTCTCCAAAAGTGATTAACTGTTCCACAGATATTCCCATAGAGAAACAAAGCTTTTCTTTTGCTAGCATGTTTTTGGCTTATGGTTTTTTCAAGGGGTATCTCCATGGAGTTGTGAAATAGCCTGCTTTCCATTTCTACAGTTCAGGATCCTGAAGATGGTCCCTAAAGGAGGAACTCAACCATGTGGATACTTTTTTAATGGTTTGCTAGAAAGCGCAAAATCACTCACAGTTGTGCTTACCATTGCACAATTAAAACAAAACAGAGTTGTGTAATACATCATGTACTGCATGCTAATGCATACTAATACTGCTAAATAGTTAAGAAACAATATTGCTTTCATTTTATACACAGCCTCTGGCATTTTACCAGAACAGATGAATGTTAAAAGAAAACGTGATGTAATTTTTGCTCTCACAGTTTATAAGGCTATTGACATTTAACTGTACTACAGTACATGCACCAGTCGTGGTCCCACAAATAGTGTGAAACTTAAAAAACCATGCAGCTCCTCCAGTATAATTTTCCAGTTAGTTTCCCAGTAAAGTATGTGATAAAGCACTCTTCTGAAATGACAGTATGCTTGTTCTTCGCAATAGATCTATTCCTACTTTATATCAGTGACAATAAAACACACTATATAGCTGTCTATGATCAGATACTGTAAGACCTCACAAAATACAGTAACTCACTGTCCTTTCATAGTTTTTCTATCCAGGGAGGACTTTTCTATCAACTGTAGTAACCTACTATTCTCTCACACTCTAGATGTCGGAACTCATACACAATGATATGGTGCTCCAGCAGGAAATACGTGTTACAGCAAAAAAGACAGACTAGCACTTGTCTCTGTGCCAGTGTTCAAACAAAGAAAATGGTGAAGTTCCATTCAGTACCCTAGAGAGGTACTACCTCGAGCTAGGATAAGTACTTAACTCAAGTTTCTTCAGGTGTGGGTTCACTTCAGGTGGAGCCAACTATGAGTTGGGAACTCAATTTTGGGTGGATATCCCTGTGCTGAACTTGCATCTTCTTCTCTCAATTCACTTTACTATAAACAGGATGGGTTCTGGCCTGATGAGTCACTGCTCTGGTATGATCTTTACCTTTTCCTTTATACTACACTCCCTCACAGACAACATCCCATGAGAATCATCCCAAACACATACATTAAAGTAGAAATTCAGGAAATGAATCAAATACTTACACAGAATTATTCAAGAGAATTTTAAAAAGGCACAAATCATATATGCTGTACAATTGAAAGTATATGGATAACATGCTTCTACTCTCAATCTTGCATCTTCACTGTAATGATACTCACAGTTTCTGTAGCTCTGAGTACTTTGAAAAAACATCTTCAGGAAGCTTTTCTATTTCATTGCCATTGAGGGACCTGTTTAAAAATAACATAACAGACCAAAGGTCAAGTTACAGCATATTGTATCAATTCAGAAAGGATTCACTGCTTAATGCTTCGAACATAGCAATGTTTTGTCAATGCTAGAATTTCACTGAAATTATGTAAATTTGTTACATGTGGGTGGTGATGTTATCAGAGATCATGGTGCCTGCTTCAATGTACAAAAAGCACATGAAAACGAGGCCACCTTTTTTCAATTGAGAATTGTTTCTCTTACTTTGCACCAAATAAAAAAAGTGACGAATTTCTGAATTTCTCTGAAGTCCTTCCAAGGCCAAATCTAATAAAAACCATTCAAAATCACATTGTATTGGATGTTTGGTCTAAAGAGAGTTATTTGTCTGGCACAGAAAGGTACAGATGAGGGAGAAAATACTTAAAATCTATCAAAAAATAATTATAAAATGAAAATAATCTACAGTACTTACAGAACAGTCACATTTGTTGAAACCAGTGGCACAGAATTTAAATTTTCTTGCACGCATTTCACCTCTGTTTCTATGCATTCACAGCAATCAGGATATTCTTGTAGAACTGAAAAAAAGGTTTGTTACAAAGATAAAATGACTAAGCACACAAAATTTATACTAAAACAGAACAGTGGTTTGATACACAAAAGTGTTAAACTTCCTAGAACTGCCAGTTTCTGCAGTCTTTCAGTCTGCATGTTTTCAACACCCAAAACACCCCCTCTGACATAAAGCTCTGTGCATTGTAAAATTTATGGCAATGATTGCTTTCACAGGGAGAACATTAAAAGCATTGAAACATAGCTTTGGCACAAAGCTAAACAAGCTACGTTTGTGAAAACTTTGAATACTTACCCAAAAATATAAAGCAAAGAAAAACAAGGTCTACACAACTAGACTCACAAAATGGAAAAAAAAGGTTGTTAGTAATACCCTATATTATTCAGTAATGTCACTGAACTCTTTTGCCAAATTTCAGGATTGTCAAAGTTTACTTTATATGAGCTGTCTACACTATAATATTCCATATGTGTGCAAGTATGAGAGCTGGATCGTCATGCAGAATGTATTTCTTATTGACATCAAAAGGAATACTTTAGAACTTAATGGATGTCTTGTGCCTATTATTGTGTTCTAAAAAATAAATAGACTGTCATAACAAAACACATAGGGAAAGAGGATTTTGGATGCTATCTTCACAATGTCTTGTGTGTAACTAAGAAACATCAACAACAAAGTTAGATAACCACGTAGTCATCTTTGGTTAAGACGGTCACCACCATCAACTCTAAAGCTAAACCAGTGGCAGACACAGAGATGCCAGTCTTCTGGTTTTCTGCACAGAATTTTTCCTTTCAGGTGGCCTTTTTATATGAGCATACTGTATATTTGAAAATTTGATATTTTTCTATATGAAAATACCCCCCCTCCCCATCTGAATGAAAATTAAATTATTTAAACATATAGTTTAGTCTTGAGGCTCCTCCCATGAGAGAACTAATTAATGATTTATTATTTGTTGACAGAGGGCAGGGATCCTCAATCCTGGTTCTAGAGAACCTCACAATCTAGTTAGTTTTACAGGCCACCCGTTTTTAAAGATTAACCACACCTGTAAACTGTTGATAAATCTGTTCAATTAAGATAATTAAGAGGATTCTATTTTAATCCTTAATGATCTCTAAATTACTTAACAAAGTAACCTGTGTAATTGATTACAAATCCCACCTACAGTATAAACCTAAAAGTTTAGTTACTGTACTTTAAAATACAGCACTTACTGCATAGTTGGATCTCAGTACAGGATCATCATAGTTTTTGATAATGATGGAAAAACATTTGAGTGGAAAGAGTTGAGTGTAAAAGGTCACAGGGTTTGGCAGAGCTGTGTACCTGTGTATATGTACAAGCACAAAAGCTACACATTCATGTTTTATTACCGAAAAGCTACAGTATATGTGTGAATGAAGTTAAAATGTAATCCAATTTCTTAGGATTTGTTTCACATCTACTAAAGGTATACTGTACATTAGAGAAGTTAATGATTGAAAGGTGTCACTCCTGTATCTTTGCATGTAATCTAAAAGTTCGTCCTAACACAAACCAACAAAGATGCTTGAATTCCCGTCCACTTACAGCAGTGGTTGGGTTGGCTTTGCTGATGTAACGTTCCGACAGTACGGTCAAAAAGGTCGGCCCACCCACTGTTATCTCCTGCAGAGAGACAACAGAACATTTCACAGTATGGGTTTTACTTGTGATATTTAACTCAAGAAAGCTGTTCTGAAAAATATAAGGATCTGACATGTTTTATAAACACGTTCTAAGGATGCCCCAATACAGTGAATATTTTTAATCACACTTATGGATGAAAGAATTTCACAATAAGATCAGAGGAGTGCAGGAAGTCACATTTTGTGACAAACAAGTCTTTAAATGTAGGGAAATGGCTTGAATCTACTACAGTTATTAAGATGGCTCAGGAGAAACTGTTCAGGTTAACCTGTAAAGCTATTTAAAAAAATAAAATATTGCATAAAACAACTGTTTGTTGAAGAACAAGAAGAGAACTGGGAAGCATGAATACGGTTAATACTATGAGAAGCTGTCATTTGCGTTGTGCAAGAAAAACACATTGCACTAACAGAAACAACAATCTTGGTCTCTGGGGTCATATCCTAGAAATGGTATAACATCTGTTCAAGGGTGTCCCAGAAACTGGGTTTACCATAACACATTTTGCAGTGATTAATCACGATAGCCCACACATGCTCACTGGGGATTGTGCCAAGTGCCAGGTGACTAGCCTGGTCACAGCAGGGTGCTGAGTAGGATGCCCAGACTCTTTCTCCATCAGAGCTTTGCACTTCTAATGAAATTCTTACACCTTGGAACCTGACACTGAATACCATCTGCTTTTTGTAAAACACCCAAAAATAGCCTTTTAGTCCTGACAATGTGACCCAGTCATGTATATCTACTTATAGATTAACACACATTACCTTATTCTTAAATAAAAAATATAACTCCCTCTAAAGACACAAAACTACAGTTGTATTCTCTCATGAAAGGAAAATGTACAATCTGTTATGTCAAGGATGCATTTATCCTATACCATGTGCTCTTACCAGCCCATAATCTTCTTAGATAAACCCATCCTTCTCTTGGTATTACCCTGAACCCCTAAGAATTGATTGTGTGGTGCATTTAATGAAAGCTGTCTTCCCTTACCACAGTTCTCTTCATCTGCACCATTTTCACACTCTTTAATGCCATTGCAGTGCAACTTCTGAGGCAAACAATCTGTTAGATTTCCACAGGGAAAATGGCCAATGGGACAGTCAGCAATGACTGGGCTGCTTGCCACCATTGTAGCTACTGGAAGAAGAAAAGTGTAGTTAAGATAGCAGTTCCACATGAAGCAGTGCATCCATTTCTAAAAACACAGTTATCAAATTAAGAGTAAAGATGAATAAAATGGAGATGGTGAAGAAGAGACTTGAAGGAAGATGCTGTTGCCCAAATAATGACATTTATAGTTCAAACTCTGTTGATTGATAGTGTACTACCAAGCACATGCCTGAGCCAAACACTTCCACAGAGAAGATAGCTCGTTTGGAAGCAGAACCATCACAGGTTGGACCTAAGCCAAATGAGGAACATAATTGAAAGCGACTCATTGAAATAGTCATCTTTACAAGAACCCTTTGAAAATTTCACAAGACAAATACTTCTGGTTCAACGTGAACGTATTTTTAATAGTTTTTTTTTAAAAAGTCACCTGTGGAATTTCTGTGTTCAGAACAAAATGTGAATAGTTCCTCCAGGAGCCTTTTGTTATTCAGGGGCTTAAACCATCACCGAAGATGGGAAAAACATTCAAACACAATGCGATTCAAGAATAATATGACCCTCATAGATGAACAATAAATACTTTCTTTTTAATGACTTCTAAATAGCACCAGTCATCTGCAGATAGACAATAAAATCCCTCTTGGGAAAGATCAACTGGAAATTTACACAATGCCAGTGCCAGAATTTTAACATACCTCATGTATCACAAAACTGGCAAAAAGCTAAATAATTACTTGAAGTCATTAAATTGGATCCAAAGGTTTTTGGGGGCATTTATTTGAGTTTTTATTTCTCACTGGATAATTTTATAAGCATCAGATATCATTTTATTGTATCCTGGAACACAGAATCTTGCCCTTAAAAAAAGCTGTTTTCAACTACACAGTGCTATAAATCTGATTGCACTGTCTCTAACAATACGGAAATGACATGATGGAAAAAAATATTTAGAACATAGCTACAGCATTCTCTAATCAGGGCTCACTGAGTGAACATTTCTAACAATTCATCAGAGTATTAGGCTATATAGTGTACACAGATGGCATTTCTGAAAAATCACCTGAGGCCACTTAAAATATATATTTCAATGCCTGTGCCCCAGTTCTCAGTTATTGTTTATATTTAGCAGTGTTCATGCACTTTATTACACTTAGGAGCCAAACAAACAACTGCAGGATTAGGCATGTTATGTAAGTTAAAGAGTAACATTTCTGTTACTCTATAACCCAATGAAAACTGAGCAGCAGAGCACAGTAAAGTGAAAAAGTAATATGGGACATGACAAATTAAGGGGGAAGTGGGATAAACGTTTTTACTTTGTCCTTACGTGTTAAAGTTACAGAAGAATTTAATGTATTTAGTTGCAGTAAAAGCTATAACCTAACCATTAAGCTAACAGTAGCATATCTACTGTATAAATACAGTATAAAAATGATGTCCTTTACCATTAAATATCATGTTATAATCATCTTAATCACCTTTAGTATTAAATTCCGTATAAAATTGTAAGGAAAAATATTGTGAAATTTCATACATCAAAACGTGGCAGAATGTTATTTGCTTAAAAAGGCTTTGTAATTTATGATACACTTGAAGAATGAATTTATGTTGTTTATACATAATCAGATGCTTATATCCATCCTGTACCAGGTTAGACCATTGCAGTACATCCTGAAACGTGATTAACATGGATTTGGATTACGGCAAACATAATGTGAGCTGGAAAAATACAGTGCCTTGCGAAAGTATTCGGCCCCCTTGAACTTTTCAACCTTTTGCCACATTTCAGGCTTCAAACATAAAGATATAAATTTTTTATTTTATGTGAAGAATCACCAACAAGTGGGACACAATTGTGAAGTGGAACGAAATCTATTGGATTTTTGAAACTTTTTTAACTAATAAAAAAATGAAAAGTGGGGCGTGCAAAATTATTCGGCCCCCTTGCGTTAATACTTTGTAGAGCCACCTTTTGCTGCGATTACAGCTGCAAGTCGCTTGGGGTATGTCTCTATCAGTTTTGCACATCGAGAGACTGAAATTCTTGCCCATTCTTCCTTGCAAAACAGCTCGAGCTCAGTGAGGTTGGATGGAGAGCGTTTGTGAACAGCAGTTTTCAGCTCTTTCCACAGATTCTCGATTGGATTCAGGTCTGGACTTTGACTTGGCCATTCAAACACCTGGATACGTTTATTTGTGAACCATTCCTTTGTAGATTTTGCTGTATGTTTGGGATCATTGTCTTGTTGGAAGATAAATCTCCGTCCCAGTTTCAGGTCTTTTGCAGACTCCAACAGGTTTTCATCCAGAATGGTCCTGTATTTGGCTGCATCCATCTTCCCCTCAATTTTAACCATCTTCCCTGTCCCTGCTGAAGAAAAGCAGGCCCAAACCATGATGCTGCCACCACCATGTTTGACAGTGGGGATGGTGTGTTGAGGGTGATGAGCTGTGTTGCTTTTACGCCAAACATATCGTTTTGCATTGTGGCCAAAAAGTTCGATTTTGGTTTCATCTGACCAGAGCACCTTCTTCCACATGTTTGGGGTGTCTCCCAGGTGGCTTGTGGCAAACTTTAGACGAGACTTTTTATGGATATCTTTGAGAAATGGCTTTCTTCTTGCCACTCTTCCATAAAGGCCAGATTTGTGCAGTGTAAGACTGATTGTTGTCCTATGGACAGACTCTCCCACCTCAGCTGTAGTTCTCTGCAGTTCATCCAGAGTGATCATGGGCCTCTTGGCTGCATCTCTGATCAGTCTTCTCCTTGTCTGAGCTGAAAGTTTAGAGGGACGGCCAGGTCTTGGTAGATTTGCAGTGGTCTGATACTCCTTCCATTTCAAGATGATCGCTTGCACAGTGCTCCTTGGGATGTTTGAAGCTTGGGAAATCTTTTTGTATCCAAATCCGGCTTTAAACTTCTCCACAACAGTATTACGGACCTGCCTGGTGTGTTCCTTGGTCTTCATGATGCTCTCTGCACTTTCAACAGAACCTTGAGACTATCACAGAGCAGGTGCATTTATACAGAGACTTGATTACACACAGGTGGATTCTATTTATCACCATCAGTCATTTAGGACAACATTGGATCATTCAGAGATCCTCGCTGAACTTCTGGAGTGAGTTTGCTGCACTGAAAGTAAAGGGGCCGAATAATTTTGCACGCCCCACTTTTCATTTTTTTATTAGTTAAAAAAGTTTCAAAAATCCAATAGATTTCGTTCCACTTCACAATTGTGTCCCACTTGTTGGTGATTCTTCACATAAAATAAAAAAATTATATCTTTATGTTTGAAGCCTGAAATGTGGCAAAAGGTTGAAAAGTTCAAGGGGGCCGAATACTTTCGCAAGGCACTGTAGTTCTGGATGAATAGTGGTTTAGTGTGTTTGTTAGGGCTCAAACTGAAACCAAGATTTGTTGATTCTGTGTGACTGGATCTCTTTCTACTGTATATATACTTTCCCCTGCCTATTCTCTACACATCTTTGTTCGTTTTTTTTAACTTTTATTTTATTAGTTTTCTTTTTTTGACATACAAAACTACCAAGAACAAAGCTGCCAGTAATTGTAAAACATCAAGTATTATATGTACAGATAAGTATAAAATCTGCTATTTTATTCTTTTTGAGTTTTTTTACTTGTATTTTTTTAGTTTTATTTTTAAAAATATTTTACCCCCATCCCCACTTACAACGGCTTTTTGTTCCCAGACCTTTTGTATTCTTTTCCTGTGCCATCTTTCAGACACACTTCACAGTATCACTGAATTTTAGATATTCTGTACCATATCTCAAGGACATTTGCTACATGTTATCACATTTCTGAGTTTTTGAATCTTTTATTTAAGTGCGAAATGATGCAAATATTTTCAAAGAAATGTGATAGCTCCCCCTACTTTTACAATGTTTAATTTCAGCGTACAGTACATTGTTGTGCCCTACGTACAAAATCCATTTATCATTTTTAAACAATGTAGCTGTCACGATCGTTACTCCTCCTCTTAAGGGCGCTCCAGCCCTTCCTCGTTCTGTCCCATTACCCACACCTGTTCTTTATTCCAGCCCCTCTTCTGTTCCACCTTATAAGCCAGATGCAGACGGGGCTTCTCATTGATTTCCGCATCGTGAGAGCCCGGGTCCTGCTGCGTCTGGTTCCGTTATGTTTTTAACCTTCAGTTCCTGATTCCCCTCCCTTTGCCGGTCCCGACCCGGTTCATGGTTTTAACCCCCGGATGGATCGCCTGGTTAAGGACTCTTGCTTTTGTGTTGGATTCCCTGTTTGGACTTTACATGGATTGTTTGCCTCGGCCACACCTACCCGGATCACCAGCACTCCCCGGACACGCCCCCCGTCTCCAGACCCTTTTCCTGCATGACCATTTTTTCCCTTTCTGGATCGTGTCGTCCGCATAGGGCCCAAAAAGAACCGGATCGTGACAGTAGCATTTTATACTCACTGAACTGCCTCTGGTTTCTTTATGTCTCAATGTCTGTATTGCCAAATGGAAATGAGGATAGGCAGACATGGCCCTCTAACCTGCACCACCCACTGCACTGCACTGAAACAGCCTAGCTCCACACCATCATACAGGAGAATTAGCTGCAACTGGAGGACTGGGTTTCACAAGCCTCAGTGATGTCACTGCAAGACAGCAGGAAGTGAAGTCATACGAGCCCCTTCTTTGCTAAGAGTTGAGAGGGCCCTGTTTGAATAATCCCAATCCCACTTTAATGGGGCTCTGCCACTGCTTGTAGAATTTCCTGTCACTGTAAGATACTGACATGACTCAAGATCTAACTGTGTGGTTGACACTGATTACTGAAAACCTTCAACCTCTAATGAAGAGTACATACTGTCAGGAAAACCTTTAGTTTTTAATTTTTTCTCATAGCAAAGATTGCCAGGATGAGATCTCTCCTAGCTGAGGAACATCTTGAAGGTTAACTATAGTAAAGGCTGTCTTAGAACCTGATTTATGCATATTACTCAACATGCACAGGTGCAGGAATCGAGTTATGTGGAAGTCAGTGATCTCCAGTGATTAATTAACCTGTTCCTCAGTGCCCTAATTTCATATATATGAGAAGCATACCGCATGTCCACATACACATACATACAGTACACAGTATACAGTGATTCTAATTAAATATGTACTAGGTTAGTAAATCTGTTGATAATGCTTAAAAAACAGACATCAAAGAAATTTAAAGTCATGCTTTAAAAACAGAATGGTAATTGATTCTCTCACTTCTAACATCCAAAGTAGTGTGTTAACAGCAGACATACCAAAGATAAAGAAAGACAAGTTGAGACATGATGCTGCTGATTTAAAAAAAACATAATTTAAAAGGAAAGAGTCCCTTTTTCCTTGACTCAACTGAGAATCCACAAAGCAAAACAGTGACATTTAAACGGAGAGTATTTAATAATGTTTACTGGATTTCTGTGCTCATTAAAAAATAAACAAGGCTTAATGTTAAGTATACAGTATATATTTTAACACTGTCAAGATTTTAAGATTTAAGACTGTAAGAGAATGCAATGTCAGTATATAGCACTGAATTCACACTAGGAAGTCTGGACATTTGGCTTAGCCAGATTGCTCATTGTCTGGAAAGGGGCGCTGCATGTTTTTCTCCTTTCTAATGATATCATTAAAACACTGTTTTTTTAAAAAAACATTAATTTAAAACTGAAAGATTTCTACATTTCTAATTCAGAACCAATAAGGTTAAATTAGACTCTTCAGAATAATTGTCTTATTTTTCACTTCTTTTCAGATGTTATATTTTTTAACAAAGCACAGTGCGGGGCTGTCTAATGCTGATTCTGGAGAGCCAGCATGTATGCTCTTTAAAGCTGCAGTCCTTGAAGAGCTGGGAGAAGGTGTTAAACTGTTCCAGTTAAACCAGTAAGTAGAATGAAATTCTGCAAACACCAGCCCTTCAAGACAATGATGTGACAACCTTCCTTTTGTGGGTAAACTTAAGACTAAGGGGAAGCTTGAAATGCAGACTGAGAAAATACACTACTCCAAAAACGTGCAGGCAGGAAGCACAAAAGCACAAAGGTTATTTGAAGTAATTCTGAACTCTGGAGAAATTCGCAAATCTGTGCTTTAAATCCCTCAATAGGGATTATAAATGTAAATATAATGCAGAGTTACCATCATTTGTACTTCTAAGTTCAGTGACATGCACCTGCTGAGTTAATCTACTGTAGGAGCAAAAAACAAAATCAACAAAAAATTGTCAAGTCAGCATACAATAAAGCTCAACTAGGTCCCTTTCTAGTAACTTTTTAGGTCTTGTCGCTTGGTTTCCAGGATGCCAGCCAAGGAAAGAGAAGAGACCAATCGTTTTCTCTGCAGGGGTGTCCCTAGAGTCTAGTCACCCTTCAACCTTTTGTTTCACGTCATGGTAAAACCATCAAGACACAGTCTACAATGGTGAACAGAACAGGCTCATCCACCCTCTTATTTTCTCACACTCCTTTAATCTGGGGTAAAAATACAACTGATGTAAAATGAGTAATCCCTACATGCTATGCTACCGCATCACGGGTCACTTTCCCTGTATCTGGAAAAGATCTAGCTGTCATAGTATCCTTGTGATTTTCAATTTAATGCTGCAGAAGGGAATTTACATGCTGCTCAGCTCACATCAGTGCTCAAGCTGTTGTATTCTACTTTGTGCCTTGTGAGAACATTATCAGAGCTCTCACGTTCCCTACTCCCAGTTCAATAACTGAAGGTGGACAAACACCTGGTGTTTTAGTCATAAATGAGTCAGGACCTGATACGGCTATCAGAGTGTAATTTTCTCATTTAAAAGCAGTCTCATACTCTTGTTTGCTAGGCTAAACAAGTAATAAAAGTCTCATTCCATCACGAATGCTATGTTATTTGGCCTACTATGCTTTTTTTCATATGAAAGTTATAATCCTTGACTAATCAACTGCAAGCTCGTAAGCAAATGGCAAATTACTTTAATCGATGTTGTGGCCAATGTTTAAAAACTGCCAATCTTTAAGAAAGATGGAAAAACAAGGAAAACAATGTGTTGCAGAAGCACAATGAGGAATCATGTCCACCAAAAGAATACCATCCCATTTCAGCATCAACGACCACGGCATACAAGAATTACTTCCGTGAAAAAAATGGAAAGGATAAAAAATGGAACAGGGCTGGGAGTTTCGATGCATATTTGTAGCTTAGCTCTCATTTTCAGACCCCTCTCTACAGTTTCCGCTTGTTCCCTTTTAAGGTAGAACAATTGAATTAATCCAAATAATAAAGCTTTCCTTAAAGTATTCATGAAGAATTTTGTATTGAAATGGCACAAATGTCCTTTTACAGTAACATACAATGATTTTGAGTAATACATTTGGGGATTCATCCATCCATTTTCTAAACACTTCATTCAATTCAGGGACTTGGCGGAGTTGGGGCCTATCCCAGCAAGCAATGAGTGGAAGGCAGGGTACGCCCTGGATGGGATGCCAAGATTTGTGGATCTTACAGTAATTGCTCAAAGTAAATCAGACATTTTCAAGCACATAACTGAAAATGTTATCATTATTAACTTCCCCATATTATTATGCTAGTCATGAGAAGTTATATGCTAGTACATTAAAAAAAATGAATAAAATGGAAGCTAATGTTCAGATTAGGCAACCATTGGCACCCTTACTTTGGATACAAACAAGATTTATGTTATATGAAGAATGTCTCTACTGTATACACAAATTCACTAACCACAAAAAAGTGATTCATTAACTGGGGATGAAGTGTTTTTGCAAGTTGTGGCACTAGTAGAAATTTTTCAGCTTTTAACACATACATACCCTGTATACAGTTTCAGGCTTTTAAATACAAGGAGGAAAAAGGATTATACAGCAACAACAAAAGAGATATTTGCAAACTCAAAAAATGAGAACTGTATTCTAATCACAGTCAGACCTGTTTAAACCATGACCGGCTTAAAGCAAACAAATGTTATAATGATATTCATTTTGTTTGATTTTGATCTATCACGTTCTGCAACAGATAGCTATATCTTTGAAGAATGACCACCATTGGGCACACACAACCTTTCAAGTAGTTTATCTTCAGTTTCAATGAGATTGTGAAACTCTAAACAAGGTTTTCTGCTATTTCAAACTTAAACCTTTATCATACAGTACCTGTGATCCAGAATGAAGTGCGATAATGTCACAAGACAAAATTATCTCAAGCTGTCCAATATTTTACAATACATGTTAACTGAGAAAAACTACTCTGCTAAACAAGATACTGTAAAACACCTTGTATAAACAGCCAATATAATGCAAGAATATTAAGTGGCCACCTTCAACCAAACCTGCCACTTTTCCTAAGTAAAAGTTAAGAATCTGATGAAAGGTCCTGTCTGTTTCAACAGTTTAACATTTGACCAAGGCACAATCAGAAAGAAAATTACAAAAGCAGGAAAAATTATTTCAGTACCCTTTAACACTGGTGTAAAACTGTTTCTATAGATAACTATAATTACAGTAGGTCTGCATATTCCATTTAATAGCTTACTTGCCAAAAGTTCAAGTGTCAATGGAGAAGAGCCAGAACGTAATCCACATCCTTTAACGCTTCTGTTTGTGTGTTATTAACGTCAATATGTTGTTGATAGCATAGGAGCCAATTCTACTTACCTGGCTACCATATAAAGGTATACAGTAACTTGTTTTAGGATGATGGTGTGGAAGTTACAGTTAGGGAAAGGTTTAGGTTTAAAGTTAGGGAGCACAGCAATTGAAAAGATACCAACAACACCGACATCATTAATATAGTAGTTTAATACATTGCATGATGAGCCCACATCTAGAAATTGTACTGTATATGTAGTATTGGTTAGTTTTAGAATGTTCCTTAGTTTTAGCTTTCATAATATAAGGCACTATTCAAATGAAGTCTGATGCTTGTAGACAGACTTACAAAGGGTTACAAAGTTTCAAAAAGTACTCCTCTCCCTGGGTTCAAGTCCAAATGTTACCTCCCTTCTAAAATACATTCCGTTCACATTGTGTGGAATGTACTGATTTGTGAATAATGCTATCTGCTTGCCAGTTTTTAATTAATTCCAATACAGTTGAAAAGCCCGCAAGCAATGTGGCAGGTGAACTGCGAGAGAAAAAGACTGTCTAACAGTTCACATTCTTCACAGCTTCTGTTTTACTAACACAACCTCACCATAATATTTTGTTTGCCAAAATAGAATTAAAAATATAAAGATATAATATATATATATACTGTATGTTTTCTCCAATAAATTTGACCATTTCCCCTTTCAAACAAAATAAGAAAAATATACAGCCATACTATCATGAGGTAATTGCACTGATATTTTACCTTATGTGGCAACGTCCTGGTACTCTTTGGGGAGTTCTTGGTTACTCAGCACAAACTGGAGTGATGGTCGGGGATTGTGTTTGAGTAATATGCTCCAGGGAGCTGTCTGGGGTGCTGAATCACGTGGACTTTAAAAAAGCCCGAACCACTGTTGTATAAAATGAAGCGCTATCCATACTATTGATGGGAACCATCAATATGCCTAAAACCTCCAGCTTAGGCACAGCCTCCCTCTCTCACTCACAGCTGTTGTGATGGTGAGATACACCCAAGCAATTACTCTTCAGCTCGCTATGCCTGTCCCTGAGGCAGTTTGGGTCAGGTCTCATTGCTTGCCAGTACTTGCACCTTATCATTATATTGTTGGTTAGAGGTACACATGACGCTTGGGGCGGAAAAATAGTGAAACGATACCCACTACAGCAACATAAAAATAGCATATACACCCTTCTTGATGATAAATGCTTGGACAAATAGAGTGACAAGAAGTTTCTATAAGATCCAATTTGTAAGTCATTGCTTCTCCTGGTGTCTGCAACAATAGTCTTTCCTGGTTGTGATTCCAGCTGAGCTTTCAATTAAACTAGCAATTTGCTTAATTGATCCTTTTCAATTGATTTAATATCCCCAAAAAACACTGAGTATTTCGAGAAAGCTATACAAAATTGACAAAGTACTGACAATCAGAAACGTTTTAAGAGCCGTAAAAAGCTTAAACATTTCTAATTAACGTGCTATAGCTCAAATATTCTTTCAATAACATAATTGAGAGATACAATGAAAAAAATAAAACAGATGATACTAATCCACCAATCCAAATTAAAGAAAACGATGTGACATCAGGATGATTAACCGAACAGAAAATATTTCATTATTTAGGTCCAATACTACTGTAGGAGCACAAAACTCCAATGCCAAACCAATGCACAAAACTACTGTATCATTCCATTAGACAACTGTGATAGATATTTGGAACAAAAGTTTTACAGATATCAAATATCTAACAAGCAACAACCACGTGTTACACATATCTGCTAATTGTAAATGTGAAACTCTCACACTGTATACAGTATATTTTGCTTATGAGGTATTGTAAAAAGTGACCAACATTGTGACCCAAGCTTACTTTTTGCTTTTGTTGCATTACCTCAAGCTATGGGGAGCTTCCTGCATTTTTTTCACCACCTAATTCCTAAATTGATAAATAAAGTATTTATTTTAGTTTAAACTTGATATTTATATATTTTTTGCATTTTGGCACAACATCTGTAAAGCACTTTCAGATGTTTCTTTACCACAGAAAATCATTTAGAGAAATAAGCACCATTAATTAGGACTGCATTTAAGTAGATTTCCTGTATGCTCCTTACAATGTCCTAGCATAGTTGCACTGGGTGAGCGATGGTTGTTTTATTGTTATACAATATATTATTCTGTGTAGTGGGGCAGCTGGCGCATAATTCCTGCCACTCAGTGTTTTTTCGTGGTACAGTAGGTACAGTTCCTGAAATAGTACCTTTATAACAGATGTAGAGAACATTTCCGACTTTATTTTGACATGTTCAGCCTTATGTTATGCTTATGCTACCAAAATATACTGTACTGTCTCAAAATCTACGGATCACGAATCACCTAATCACAACTTTTAATCCTTCATCCTTGAAACCCGTCCGTTCGTGACACTGCTATTGCTATCCGCATCATACTGGACATGAGCGTCCATCTACAGTATAGCGACACACCGTTCACCAAACCTTTGTCTGTTTTATATTAACAGAAACAATCTTCGCTTAAAATGTCAGTTCAGTTCAGGATATCAGGATAGATTAGCATTCTATGTTGAATTTCATCATAGATTTACATTTTACATTGGAAATATGTTTAGTTTGCTTTGTCAAAAAGTAGTGGAAATCATTTTTACTTTAAATCAAGCATTTGATAGTCAAATACTTGATCAGATAAATAAGTTTTGGAAAAGACAGGAATCGGGAGTTCACAAGCGTTGTGGATAAAGCGTCAGATATCAAATAAGTAATCAATCTTATAAATCATGTTTATCTTTGTTAAAATTTAAACTGCTTTTATCTCTTTTTTTCTTTGAACCTAGGAATGACTTTTTTCATGGCAAAAATATTTAAGAAGATTGTATACTGTTCCCAAGAATTCCTTGCAAGTACTAGTTTCTTTTATACCATGAAAAGTAATGTGCCCATAAAAAGTCAAAATTACAGTTACAGTTTTTCTCATGGCTCCCGAAAGTTATTCAAAAGATACATATAAAAAATGTTGTTTCATTAGTTTTTAAAAAAAAACCAAATTAACGCTGAAGGTTACTAATGTTTGGTTTCCACAGTAAACAGAATTAAATTAGCTGACATTAAAATCACTCTGGTAGTCTTTGTTCCTAATACTCCTTTTAACAAAGTTTTATTTATTAAAAATTATGGTACTACATACAGTACTCTGCTTGAATAAAGTATTTTGAATTGAATTGAATACTTTGTCGCGCATTTTATGTTGTGTAGAATAATAGTTAATGTTGTTTACAATGTACAGTATTCTTCTGTTTGAATTATCCCTGAACTGCTCTTAGCAAGGAGTACATTCCGGGACATTAAAATCAGCTATAACATTACATAATATATTATTATCATGACTTAGAAAGTAAAAAGTTGGCAACAAGTAGTAAGTACTGTACTGTAGTTAGATCATTTGAACTTCAAAGAACATCCACTTTAACCGGACTGGAAACATGCATACAGGATTTGCCACAATAAAACTTTTCCTCTGTCCGAACATAACGTGATTAATGCAGTAGTAGATATTACAGTTCTTACCTTTGATCAAGGCAAAAATCAAGTGATGAAACACCAGAATCGCAGGTGGGTCCAAGCTGGAGTGTAACAGTCCGAATGTAGTGCGTCCCATTGTCCGTTTCTTCATCTTCTAATTGCTGTGCGACAGAGTGAATGCGCTACCCATTGCTGGGAACGGCCACACAGCGCACACTTTTCAGTTTCACCTAAAATTAAAACGGGGAATTACACAAAAAAAGCCGAAAAAATCTTACACGCGCGAAGTCATCTGACTAATTCTTTACTGCGTCAGCCAGAAAAGGCCAAGAGTCGTAGTAAACAAGAGGAAAACTTAAGTTATCAACGGGAGCTCCTTCAATGAAAGGCAAAGCACACCGCGGTTTGGTCTTATGTACAGTATTAGTGATTTTGTCACCGCCGTTCACCCGCTATTGTGAAGAACCTGAATACAGGTAGCTAGAGGTCGTTGTTTTCTTAAAATAAGAGACAGTGTAGTTAGCACAGCAAATATCTCCTAGCTCGGAAACAATAAATGAATGCATATTCATATTTCATGAATTATGTTATACCAAGAATTTAAATATGGGATATGGGAAAAGGCATGACCGTAACAAGAATCAAGTGCCATTTTTCGTTCTGAGTGAAAACTGCAATTAAAACCGGATTTTAAAATTTCATCTCAAATATGCTCAAATATGTGCTTGTGTACCTTCTACAACCAGATCATTTTTTTTTCGGTGGGCTACTATTTATTTTAGTTTCGCTTATATTGTTTTTTGGAATGATTTTAGTTTTATAGAGAAGAAAAAAACAATTAGTTCTATTTTATTTTCACCTTTTTGGTTGATTTCATATTATCGAAAGAATATTGGGGAAAAAACGGGCCACCAGGGGACACCAGAGGTAGCCTTTATACATGAACGTATAATTTACAGATTTCAAGATTTATCTATGATGTTTACACAGAGAGTTAATGGATTAAAATAGACTCGTTGTCATCTGACAACTTTAGTTTGATTATTAACAGTACATTTAAAATATTGTAAGAACAGGATCTGTTTAATTCGCGGTTAGAGATGCTTAGGGTTTATATCGTTAGACTGAGATTCACCATTATAAAACACAGGATTCTAAGATTTTACTTGTATTTGGTTTGTAAAGCACTGCCTGGAGACTGGAAATTAATCCAGTTTGTGCCAGATCTGAATTCCACTAGGCAGCTCTCCTACAGTTAGTCTGATCAATAGCAGCTCGACACGTTTTTAAATCCTTGTAGTGTACACGTGTTATATTAATTAATTTGGTTATTCAGTAATTTCTATAACCGTATCATACTGTACGTGCACATGCTAACGGCAATTCCAGTTTCTGATTGTCAGACGCACCCCTCCTATTATTTCAGTTCAGTTTAATCAGAGGCAGGGGCGGTGTTTGGAGTCAGGGAATAGATATAATATTAGAAACGCTTTCATTCCTTCACTTACATTGCTTATACTGTAAATACACAAACAAAACTAAACGGTAGCATACAGTAACAACAACAATAAAATAAGGTTAAAGAGATGATAGATTTTAATAAAAAACATATAAAATTCGTCCTAGCATTCTACTATAAGTACTGTAACAATTAAGGTATGCATAATAAATAGACAACTGACAACATTAAAGGGACGCCGTTTAAATAAAACAACAGATATTAATTACATGTCTTAGTAGAAATGTTTTGATAGCACCATTACCATTTTGCTGGCAGTTCTTGAGCACTCAGAAGCTAAGGCTGTTCCTAGTCAGTCCTGGAAGATCAAGTTGCTGTTGTCCCCTTAATTGGTGATTTTTCAGTTCTCTACCTGATCTGCTGGATATTGAGGCTGGTGGACCATAAGTGCAGCTGCACATCACCCACAGTAGATGGAGGCTACAGTTGAGGATGAAGTGGGTCTATTCCTATGTAATGTATTGTGTCCCTTTCTATGTAAATGATTTGGGATCTGTTGGGATGAAAAATGCAATAGAAATGCAAGATATTATTATTATGGAACAGTAATACTTGTTCTCAAAGCTGAAGTAATGAAAGACACTGGTGTCACTCTCTTTGCTGTTATTGCCATTAATTTAGTTTCAACATCCAACACCAGGTATAGCCCTCACTGTTGAAAGGTTGGTTGAAAAGTACACAAAATTACAGCAGGGATAATTTAGGGTAGCTTATCTCCAATTACCACATTTTCAGAAGGAATCTCTATTTAAATTGAAAATCTACAGAAAAAAAACACATTTTAAGGGAGGAATATTCAACATTTCTTTCAAAGTAGCCTTGCCACTTTTAATCTTCTTGTTTGCCTTCCCTGGAGGGATGGATAACAGAGAACTTTTTTTTTCTTTTCCAGTTGTGTTGTGAATTGGGAGCATGTGAGGGGGAGATGATATCAGTTTACATGAGACCTTTCTGATTTATACATCGCTGGCATATAATGTTGCCAAATATGTTTATTCAGTGCAGATGGATACCAAAGAGTCTACAAAAGCCCATATTTTAGTAACGCTAGTTGTACATCACCTAGTACTAAGTTAAACATAACCCTAAAATATACTGAGTAAGGATTATAAATGGTACAATGAGTATTGAAATGTATAGCATTTATTGCATGTATACTTTCACACTTTAAATTAATTGTTAAATTAGTGTTTACAGTACATACAATTAACAAGGGCAAGAGTTTAAAAATTGAGTGACACACGTCTCTTTTGTTTTCATTTTGCAGCCCATCTATATTGTTGTTTAAAGAACACAAAGAAAGATTAGTCTTTAGACTTTCAACTCAGTAACCCTGTGATTAAAATCATGTCACTTTGAACTAAAATTATGCTCCGTAATGAAAGTGCCATGTTAAACATCAAACCAAGAAGATATGTTAATCTTGAAGATTTAAAATAATTATATTTTCAATTCTGATATGTGTTGCTGTTATGAGATCAATTTTACAGACAGCTGGTGCTATACCAAAGGAGACCACAGATCAGAAGAGCAGAGAACTACACGCAGAGTGAAATAACAACATAAGAATACTAGAAAAGAGATACAGATAGAGAGATTAGCTGCCATCTGGACATCACAGTAGGTACTGCAAACAATTATAAAACCCTTTTCTCTCTATTATTGTCTTTTATGAATTTTCATCTTTAGTTGTTAAACTCTTTGTATCTTACTATTAAATATCAACTTCACTGCTGTTATTACTTTAATGAGGATTTTCAAACTGCTCCCTGTGGTGCTTTCGTTTAGAACAGCTGAACTTAATCCTTGAGCTACTGTTCATGACAGTCTGCTCTCTTCACCGATTTGTCAGTCATAAAATTATCTTGTGACTGAAAACAGCTTTTTTTATTCATTTACTGTATATTTTATTTGAAAATTGTTCAACAGTTCCCTTCCTCACATTTTGTTTATATAATATTCTAAAATTCTCTTAATCAAGTGGATCAATGTTCAGTAATTTTTTATTTTTTTTAAGGCATTTTTAGTTATGCTTTCCATAACTAACATCCCCCCGAAGTAATTGGGTGAAGATTAAATCTGTTTCAGATGATATTGGGATAACAGCAGCTCAGGACTCAGAACAAACAAATACGAAGCTAAGTGCTAATAAAAGCAAGAGAGTTAAGATACCGAAGTGTAATCACTCATCATTTGGATCACAGTTAAAGAGATATCACCCAGATAAGATTAAATTCTACATGTTACTGTAGGAGATTAACAGGGCTTTGAGTCATACATGAATATAATTTTATCATTATTAATTTATTTAGATACGCGATTCCATATTATATTCCCTTTTAATCAAATTCTAAAAAGTATGCTTGTTGACTCCGGAATCACATTAGTTAAAGACTTTGATGCTTAAAATGTTTAGGGAGAAATGTAATACTGGTGTGTATGTTTTCTTTAAAGTACCGAGACCAGCCATATACTGTATGTTTAAGTTCCAAAATTAATATAGTTTATGGCCTTCACACGCGTTATAGTATGCTCCTATTCTTTTTATGCTCAGGTACTAAGATTTCCCTTCAGTGGTAAAATTCCATATAAATATTAAATCCTTAAACGGGCACAGTTAAGACATTAAATATACATATTCATATTGTATACAGTACAGTTTGCATACGGTAATATGTTTATGTTCCTAAATCAATCTCTTTTATGAGCATGTGAAAGGCATGGTGAATCGATTCTCAAAAATTACTGTACTTTGCATGATTGGAAATAAATGCGTGATTGCGAAATGCTCTATAAAAATTTACTCTATTACAAATTTACAATTTGTTGATAATAGAAATGTTAGGTTCTCTAAAGCTTTGTGATAGTTGACCCACCCAGGCAGCAAAAGATCAGCTGCACTGGTAAGATGCGACACCGAAGATATGATTAATAACCTTTTAAATCTGAAGGGAGATCTAAAGGGACCCCCCCCACACACACACACAATAGAAGCAGGAAGCAGAAGCAGGCACCGTTGTCAGAAGGGAAGAAGGTGACTATTCATTGTTATAAAAAATGACTTAGATTCGATCATGTTGTGATATTTTGAAATATAAAAGTAAATTGATTGTCCATAATATTGCTATTCTATTTTTTCGAAGAAATGTTTGTTAAAAGAAAAGTCACAGCACCAGCTGGATTTGAACACACAACCCATGAGTTGGTAACCAAGCACGAAGACCAGTGGGCTACAAGGGAAGTCGCATGAAGAGAGAGGCGAAACAGCCCTACACAGCCCTGTTGCAGTACACGAATATAATCATATTGTGATTAATTTCTTTAGATACGTGATTCCATATTATATTAGCAGAAAAGCTTAAAACTACCACTTTTTCACACGCTATTTCACGTTAGTTAAATACTTTGATGCTTAAAATGTTTAGGGAGAAATGGAATACCGGTGTGTATTTTTTCTTTAAAGTACCGATTCCTGGAATCTGACTGGCTGACACCCTTCTGAAGTGGTTCCATAATATCTGGTATACGGAAAAGAAAGCGTTGATAAAAAAGCCTGGATTCTCATGTATCTTATACAAGTATCTTTTAATACAGTCTTTGCTGTGCTCTTGAAGAACCTTGTGATATTTTGAGCTCTAGTTGAATGATAAGTGTCGCATTTTAAATAAAGTTCGTAGTTAGAAATTATGAAACGCCCTGTTAAAAGCAAGGGAGTTTTTATGTCCGTTGAAGTTAAGAAAATGCCTGACAAAGTAGGGCTTGGACAGGTTCCAAGTGCTTGTACATATGTGCTAAAGAAATTATACTTTGAGTATACAGCTTGTCCAAAGTCATTCATTATTAATACTATTAGTAATATCTTCTAGCCTTTATACTAATAAAGGCTTTGATGCATAAATATTTCTGATAAAGGTAGGTTGTGTACTTTTGTCCAACTGAGCAATCTTGCTTTCATAAAATATACCAACATTTTAATGACTGATGATTAACATGCTGTAATACACAGTTCAAATTTAAAAGCTGAAATACTGTACATGGGAGGTTAAGCTCCCCCTGGCGGTTTTACAAGGTGATGCCGGATACTTTCCGGCATGACGTCAAATGACGCGATTAACCCCGTGATACTGCATGACACCGCGACACGCCCACAGGGATATGCCGCGAAATATCCCACCCATTTTGAATGGCAGCATCTGTAGATTCAATTTATGTCCCAGTGTGTTTCAATATACTGTGTATTTTACAACATATTTTTCTTCAGGGACAGCGACAACCTAATGCGAGTTGTTCCCTCAGAACTGGACAGTCACTGTCCAGCAGATTACTCCAAACTGTCAATCTATAAAGACAATGAATATCAGATCGTTTAAGCAAGCAAAGTTTAACTTAAACTAACACCTGCTTAAAACTGTGGTCGGAGACTTACCAAGATGTGAAGTTTTTATCTTGAATGATCTAGAGATAACTTTGATGACCAGTCTACTCGCTATAGTGGTCCAAATTGAATTTTTCCAAGTGTTGACAAAGCCTGGTTGTTGTCTAAACTGTAGGCATGTTGGCTACACTCATGTAGTCTCTATGTTAAATACAACTGTCCTGCCCCTAGGTGTTGTGTATGAAACTGGATAAAGAGTGAGATCAATTTAATGTTAGTCGTGTGATTTAAGAAAGTTAAAATACATCTTTTTTTTACTGTGGATTTGTGATATTTATCAAAAATGAAAAAGTGAAAAAGGTTCAACACTACAACTGAAGCTACCTTTGTAGCCACGTATACTGTATATTTTCTAAATTCAAGAAAAATTATAGCTGGTGGGATATCCATGCAGCAGTAAGAGAAATCTTTTATTCATTCAAACAAATAACATCTTTACCCAGATATTTTTGCTTATGTAACTTATTTTTATTGGAGAAAAGAAAAGAGACTGTGCATCTGAAAGCATTTTACCCTTCTGGCCTGGAAATCACTTTTGGATATCAGAAGGCACTGAATAAGCAGCATTGTTATTTTTTTTATTCTAGTGGTATATTTCCTCACGATAAAGGGAAGTCTTGCCTACAGCCTAAAATACTGGCACTGTCTAATGTCCTTTCTTTTCCAAATGACAGAGAAAGTAACTCAGATACTGAGTTATTTGTTACATAAATATTATATATATATATATTAATATATATTTATTCACTTTTTCTTCTTTGGGGAAGAGCTGGAAGTATCATATTAAGACAGGCATGACTGTAATTTAAAATATATCCATTGGTAGAGGATCTAGTACATACGTTGTTGAAAAATATTATAATAATAACATTCTAATTATACTGGAGTGAAGTGGATCAAAATAGTAATGTATGAAGTAGTTCTCTCTTGAGTTAAAATAACTACTTTTTTTGCTACTATTCCTTACTTTATTTCACAGTTCTCTTGATAAATATAACTGCAAGTTTTTAAAGTGAAATGACGTGCATCTTTTAAGTTACATTAAGATAAAGGAAATCTTTTAAATAGAAAAAAAAACATTTTCTCCATCTGTGTTATGCAGCAGTCCAAAAATGAAAAACCTTTTTATCATAACGGATTCCCTGCACACAGGAATATTACATTATGGCATACTGTACATGAACATATGGTAGAAAATGAACGCATATTACAATGAACATCTTCATCAGATAGTAGAATCCATTGGTTCTTGTAGAAGTTGTAGATGGGGAAAATACGCAAAGCTCTTTTAATGGAAGTTAATACTAAATACATGGAATGGAGTAGTTAAGGGACTAAGAAACTTTGAAGACAGAAGTCAGGGTGATCAACACAGATGAGGGAAAAACAACTATGTTCATTTTCTACATGTCAGAACAAATATTCTATTAACTCAAATAGCTATCTAAATTCTAAAAATCCACCTTCTCTGTGTCTGCAATATCTTATTTTGTTACTCCAAACTCTCAGGACTTTTGGCTCTCAGGAATATTTCTCAATCCCAAGAAGCCATGTTAACCTGATCTAACACTTTGACACCAGACAACGATATCTTATTGACTTAAGGTAGGGCTTCATTTTCCGGCTCAGATGTCTGTTCATTTCAGATAAAACAAATGGGTTTTGAACCTCTTCACAAAGCATTCTTCATCAAATCCATCATTTTATTTAATTCCGTGAGCTGTGAGGTTATTTTTGTCTTAGCTTTAGGCTAATACAGATTTCAAACTCGTCCAATCTACAGTATGGCAAGTTAAGTGCTTTGTAGACACTCTCATCTGAAAAGAGCATATGAATGGATATAAATCACCAGCAAATTACTGATGGAATCCTCAAAATACTGAATAAATAAAGGTAGATTCGGTATGAAGTGAAAAATATGTAACACAGCAGGCACGATTAGCAGCATAAACACGTTGACAAGATTTCAATCTCATGGACTCAGGTGGTCTTGAAGCGAGGAAATAAAAAAAACAGTGAATGTCAATAATCGTTTACAGCTATAACAGTGAGGTAGAAATTTGTCCACATTATCTGTTCAAAATGTACACTGTTTTAAAAGACAGAATGGAAGCACATATGGTTAGATGCTTGGCTGCAGTTTTTAATTGAACCTTTCTGGTTTGTTCTAACTGTTCCCATTTGCAGTAACGATTTATCAGGTTAACATAATGCAGTACATAATGTACAATATGTATTTACTGGACATACACATACTGCTACAGTTGGTAGCTTTTACTGCAAACTGTCAGGTACCACTTTTAAATAGCTGTTATGCAAAAACATCAAAAATCTATAGGAGCACATCTGAAGTATTTGGTGTTTTAGAAGGCTTATATCATTAGCACTGCATTCAAAACAGACTAAATTAACTTAAATTCTGGATCAAAACCCTGCCATCTGTAATGGATTATGCATGCATAATTGTATTCACCAACAGGCAGATGGAGAAGCACACTAATTGGAGCTAAAGACTGTAAAGAATGGAACAAAGATAATACAGTGCTCTGTATGCAAGCTCACACAATAGGACATTGGTAGGAAGAAGGAAAAAAATATATGCAAAAGAAGAAATTGAATTTGCAAAAGAAAGGAATAATAATACAAATAATATTGTTTCAGTAAGAGTGTCTCTAAAGTTCCTGAAGGGTGCTCACTATCTAAAACTGTGTTGCGCATCCCCCATGTTTGTAATGGCAAAGAGATTTATTATCACTTAAAGGACCAATGAAATTCTGCTTTAAAATTACTAAGAGTAGCAAATAAAAGCTCTTGGACATCAATGGCAGGGAAGTCCAGATAGCAAATCATTGTAATTAATCATACTGAACTATGCTTAAGGTGTCTAAGGGGGCACTAAAATAACGGGTCACTTTAGAAAATAAAGTGAAGTGAAGTAAAGAAAGTAAAAACACAATAAGAATAGTTTCTTTGTTATTCTAGCTTTAGCTATTGCTCTGCAAAAATCGATTATTAAATTCACGGGCCAAAAATTGACATGAACACTCTTGTTCAGATGTTTTTAACCCTGTTAGTCATTGAAGTGTCTCTCTTTCCAGCTTTTAAAGTTACCAACAGCGCCTTAGAAACACACCAGCAATCAAGTAGCACAACTGTCAGACAAGTGATTTGTTCTTTAGAAGTTGCATACAGTAATATTGAGTTGTCACTGAAAGAAGCGATTTCACAAATATACAACAGAACAAAGTGTGTTAGGTTTATAGCTAGGAACTAATTAAAGGAGTATAATGTAGCATCTGTCAAACTGTTGTTTATGTGATGTCTATCTTATTGTCTATGTTGTGAATAAATTTCTATAGTTATTATGCAAAGATTGTTGTTTCTTACAAAAGACAGCTGTCTCATCACCTTCAAAAGATATGGGTAAGTTTATCACTGCTGCACAGATTAATTCTTGTTCCTAGTTTTTAGTATAGTGCACCTGATAAAACAATTTGATATCACATATTTGTTAATCAGACTGACAGAAGCTACCAAATAGGTAGCATATGATCTCATCTGAACAAAAGCATCAACATGTGTCTGTCCATGTGACAATGACAAGCAAGATACTTTTGTTCACACTTATTAGTGAGCTTCCCCCAACATTTCAGGGTACTAGAGCCTTCTACCCCTTCGAAACTGTGATCTTAGCCCAGGAAAACAAACTTTTTTCCACAGTACTGTGTACACCAGCTGTCCACAACTATTTCTTTGGATGAGCAAGTCTTGTTGTACAAAGGAGCATTTTATCACTGAGACTCTGAGAATCTTAAGAAAATGGTCCTGGTTCCCCAAATGAAGAACATTAAGATGCAGGTTACGTATAGCAAAGGGCTACAGTGAAGAAGAAGTTCTGTGGGTAAACGTCTGATTCTCTCTCCCTGTCTGAACTTCAGGTGACCTTCAGTAAAGAAACACGATGTGAGGCTTTTCTTTTCTCAGTGCCCAAGTCATGGAAACAAAGGACCAGTTGGAGAGGAGGAGAGAGAAGAATACAGTACATTCTTAATTAGTCAGTTCTACTCAAAGCGCAGGTGGATTCAATAACCTTGCATCGCGTCCACTTTCTAAAAGTTGAATTCATATTTACTGGACTCTTATGGACTTGAAATAAAAAGGACCACTGGATTTCTGTATTCAGTTATTGCCTGCCAGTCTCATATTTTGCAGCTATTTGTTAGAAACTCTTGTCCCTTTCACTGAAATGGTTCCTTGCATTTTTATAGCTCTTTTTATGTCCAAGAATCTCAGAAATCTTTACATATTGGAGGGGAAAAACGTCATCCACCTAGCAGGGTGATACATGACAGCCATTCTTTGGCTGAAAAGCTGATCAACACATTTGTGTTTTCTCGAATTGACTACAGTAATGCTCTACTCGCTGGGGTATCTAAATCTACTTTGAACAAACTGCAGTATGTCCAAAACTCAGCAGCTAGAATCCTGACCAGGTCTAGTGCAAATGATCACATTACTCCTATCCTGGAGTCCTTGCACTGGCTTCCGGTCAAATTTCATGTAGACTTTTAAATCCTCATGCTCATCTATAAGGCTCTGCATGGCTTGGCACTTCAGTACCTGTCTGAACTATTATCGCCCTACTCCCCACCTCGCAACCTTCGCTCTTCTAATTCTGCTCTCCTTACTGTCCCCCAAGCCCGTCTACATTGTGTGGCTGACAGGGCCTTCTCCTGTTATGCCCCCAAGCTCTGGAACTATCTTCCCCAAAGATATCAGAAAGTCACTCTAAACTCCTTCAAATCCAGATTCAAAACCCTCTGCTTTAGAAAAGCCTTTACTTAACTTGTTCCATTCTTCACCCCTCTGCTTTACTTAGTACCACCATCCACAGTCTCCTCTGTATATTGTAATTGTGTTTTATCTTGTGTATTCTTCTTATTTATTGTTGTTGTCATTCTGTAAAGTGCTTTGAGAAGCCTTTAAAGGCGCTATATAAAATAAAGTTTATTATTATTATTCTGCACCAGAAGCCCCACTGCACAACAGGTCAGGAAGAGAACTAAAAAAATGATTCACCCACTGAACTTTAAGAAAAGCAGACTATGCAAGACCAGACTGTAATTTACCCACACACATCACTTAAGTACGTGGCATACTGCTTCATAAGCAACAGAAAATGTCATGCAAACTAATGCTCATAATTTATACTGTATCACTAACTAGTCAATATTAGCTTACCAACTGTACAGAAAATATTCTGGTCCACAATACTAGATCCATGATAGCTCAAGATGTGACAAAAAAGGAGTGTTTTGGAAACCATGCTGATTCAAAAATGTCAAAAGTCTTCCACAGTGTAACCATTTCTCTTGGCAAGGCTTGATGAGAAATAGTGTTTCAGAAATATCAACACAGCAGCAACTCCTGTACTCTTCTAATCAACCTAGAAAACTAGTAACTTAAAAAGGGAGAAATACACAAACATAAAATTATGATGAAAGAAGTTGTAAACAATGAAGAAATATTGTGATGCAAGCACACTGATAAATGCAAATTTAAATGCAAAGTCATAAACTTTAGCTGATGGGAAAGTGGATAGCAGTCTGCTAATGACATATTTTATAGCATAAGCCATTCAAAATTGTAGACTAAGATGAAAAGCAGTATACACAGCATAATATATGACATAAAGAGTAGAACCATACAGTATATTAACTTTTTCATTTACACCTTTTATTATTTGGTATTTAAGAACACAATCATATTTACACAATACTTTTTAAAGTCAAATGATTACTGAAGGCCAATTTAATACCTCATTATTTTCTTGGTCTAGGAGAGCTTATTTTTTTAAATAATAACAGCTTTGATTTAATTAGCTCTTTTTAGTATTAAAAGGTGTTTCACCATAATGTTAAAGCTGCCATGAATCTTCTTATTTATTCCATCTTAGAGAGAGATGCAATTTGTAATCTTTTGATGTGTTTTGTTATAGTTGTATAAAAGGAAACTGATTATTAAATAATTATCAGTGTGGAGTATATTTAATATTTAGAAGTCCCAGTACACCTCTAGTATGCTGTATATTCTGAGTGTCCTAGTTAGTTTTTAATAACTGAAATGTATTAAGTTGGCGACCAAAAAACAAAAATTAACAAAGCCAAAGCAACATTTAAATTGCAGTATTTTGTGTATTCTAAAACATAAAAACACAAATTTAAAAGGAATACACACATAATAAACTATATGTTGTACTTTGGATGTAGGTCTTTTCAGTAGAAGATGTTTGGTTAACAGGAGGAATCAGCTATCCAGTGATTTGATCAATCATGCACAATACATTGGCAGATACATTAACAAAAATAATTTTCTTTTGAATTCATCTGATGGAATTTAATTGGATTGTCTGCTATTGTTCTACATTAGGGTTTACACAAGGTTTTGCTGGTGTTTAACAACTCAGCTGTTAATAATGTTGTATGGGTTTTAAATAAGCCTCTGCTACTAATGTACCTGTACGTATCAAATCTAATAAAAATTAACTTTAGCATATAATACTTTGTAGCTGATTTGAAAATAGAGCTGATGATTTCCAAATCCATTTGGAAATCAAAACTCATGATCCTTAAATTTCTGTACATCTTCTCAGGAGTGTCTTTTAATCAAAACATAGCAGTTACCGTAACTGCTTAAAACACAAATAATGGAGAAAATCTCATTCTAATTTACACAAACCATCAGGAAGTTACTGATGAACTGAATGTAAAATGTAAGAAATACAGTAAAATAGGGATGTAAATGGCTCCATTAAAAGAAGTTGATCCCAAATAGTTTCTTGTACTGTAGGTCACATTGTGCTGATTTACACATACAGTATACGCATATCATATTTTAGGAAAACCTAATGAGAAATGCAACATCTGCTTTGACAGGTTGATTTAAAAATAGTGCAGCATCCCATTAATCATTGGATTTTACAGGAGAGGGGAAAAAGCTTGTAAATGTGCTTTATCATCACTGAAAGCTTAGAATACTGTAGTAACCATCTAAGGCAGGTAATGTGAGTTCTTACACATTACACCAACTACAAGTACACATACTGTATGTTATTACTATAAGAAGTACAGTAGGATGAACAAAAGGGTAAAAGAAGTAATTATTTCCGCTATTACTATCCTTGTAGGAATTTAAAGAGAAATAGCTCAAAAATGTCCTCAAAGATGTGGCAAGATGACAAGTATTTTCTGAAACATCTGTAAGGATGCTATTAGAGTAATCTAACCATTACCTGACTGTAAAGCTAGCCACAGACAGCTGAAATAGCTTGGTCTTCACCATTATGAGCTACCATACTGAGTTAATGGATAAGCTACAGTATGAGTCCACCCAGACTTCACAGTTTTGAACTAAAGGTTTTAAATTACATTAGTATGCTATAGCCATTCTGGCTTGTCAGTTGAGTTACAGTAGCATGCTTGCAGCCTGTTTCAGAAAGTTTTTTTCGCAACAGTGTATTCATTTCCAATCTTTCCTGCTAGAGTGGTTTAGGAAGGTGAATAATTAACCTGCTTGTGCCCCTTCCTTCTTTCAGTTTTCCATGGTCTGAATATTAACATGCTCAGCAATTGCATAATACCCATCTATCATTGGAAAAGCCCCTCATGCCCAGTAAGATCTTTTAAGCATAAGCCACAATGTGAGACTTCACGCTAGTCCATCACTTTTTAGACACCAATTAACCTAGACAGTCTTTGGACAGTGGGAAGAGGCCAGAACAGACAGGGAAAACCTATTAAAAAACTTAAAACATGTCAGATCCCCTCAGGACCTTCAGGCACACATATGCACCTGGGAAGTGTAGCTCTTCCCTCTAGTGGAGACAAGGTCAATTTTTGGGGTGTCATTTTAGAATGATGATGTCAGGCTCAGCCCCCAGCTGGGACAGAACTCCCCTCTGAGGGACAAGGAGCCACACACTACTGTTAGATGAAACAAAAGCTGGCTCGGTGATGAAGCTGTAGTTATGTGCTTAAAGCTGCATGTACAGTATTTCAACAGTCACATGTGCCAGATGAAATGGCAGTTGATTTCAAGAAGAAAACAGGCTATACATGGGTGAGGTATTTTCACAGCAGCCAGCCAATAACCAGATGAAGGCTGCCATCCTAAGTAGCTATTTTTCCTATTTCATTATTTCTTCTTTATCTGATACTGTATATAGGGGCAAAATAAAGCTTTCACTGAAAACAATAAAAATACATTTTAACGGATAATGTGACAGCATAAAAAGCCCGCTACATGATAATTAAAGAGAAGTAAAGTTGGTGAATAACATATTTTTGTTTCACAAAACAATTATTCTGCATAATAATGCTTTCAAATGTAATTTTATGTGTTATATTTCTGACAGCACACTCCCTGGCTTCCTCAGTTACCTGTATTGATTTTGTAATATTGTGTACTTACACATAACATTATTTAGAGTATTTGCTCGTTTGGCTCAATTAATAAGTTAAAATGAGAATTAAAAGCAAATCTGAGTTACCACTGAGCAACATACTTTTCTCAATGCTCTTTTCTTGGCTCTTCTGTTGCTCTGTTCAGTCTTTTGTCACATAGCATTTTTCCTTTGGTTTCTGCCTAACCTTTCCCTTTCCAAGACCCTAGTGCATCCCTGCTGCTTTCTAAATAGGTGAGGCCTGTCAGACCTCAAGTTAGAGCATGATTTCTAGGGTAAGGTTTAGTGTCTCTGTTTGCTATTTTAAACTTGCATACGCATTACCCAACTGTTTTTTGTCAGCAAAATTGTATCTTTTGCGTAGGTCAGTCTTTTCATTGTAATTTAAGTGCTTTAAAAATGATTCTGCTTATTATATCAGAATAACATATTCATAAAACTTAACAGTTAAACCAACGTTAGTCATATGACAAATAATGCTAATATTGTTATATGACTGATGTTCTTTAACCAAGCAGCGACACAAACTTCCACACAAAAAAAGCACCATGGATATACAGTATGACATAAGTGTAGGTCATGTAGAAAATATTACAGTATATACAGTAGTTAAAAACAGAGAAACCTCACTTACCTGGCCTTCCAAGTAGCTGTATAACTAATAATACTAACAAAACACTCTACAATTTGCTAACTTTCTCTTTTTGCTTTGAATCTTGGATAAGGTCAGCACTCTGGAAAGCTGGCACTGGATTTTTTCCTGGAGTATGTCCATTTAGATGCCAACCTTTCTTGGCACACATTGGTTCAGACCTCTCTGCCCTTCTGAAGAGAGGATTTGCATGATGTAATAAACTATCCTGTATGTTATGATCTGTCTCCTGAGACCATGTGTTCTGTATCTGTAAAATAAACAAATGTGTACTTGCGCCAAGTTTCTTATTTGTTTCTGTCTCTTTTTATTTAGTGTATCTGTTGTTATGAAAGGAGAAAATTCAGTTTAGAAAAAAGAAAAGCATTTGGTCTTGAGCCCTTTGCCTGAGCAAGAAACTTTTTAATGGTATACTGTATTACTGAGTACAGTGGCTAGTGGCTGCTATCAGCTTGTGGTTCTTGAGTGTGTGACTTTTGGTGTGCTGTGAGAAAGACTGTAATTTTACTCATTCTTACTCATACATTTACCCTGTGAGTCTCAGGCATAATGTTCTCTATTGGATGAATTATTATTGTTGAGTATATCCAATATAGATTAGGTATTATTTGGACATTCAACCGCTTGAATCTGATGTTGATTTTGGAAAAAAACAATGTTATTAATAATATTCACATCTGAACATTACAAATACATAAAAATAACAACTGTGGTGCATTCCTCAAAGATGTGCAGAGTACCATTTATTTTGCTTTGGCAGTGGCCCCCAGGTAAAAATACAGAAATGAATGTAGTACCCCAAAAGAAAAATGTAATTATTCACAGATCAGTGACTAAACCATAAAGCTGAAAATTACTTGCAGCTTCATTCTTTGTTTCTGATTCAACACCAGTAACAACTACAGAGAAAAAAAAGAGCAGAATATTAATAGCCATTCTTTACAGAACATCTGCTGAAAGACAAGCACAAACAGAAAGATTAGAATGAATTATCTTCTATCATCTGTACACCTGTGTTTCAGCTCCTAGCATGTGTAAGATTTTCTTATTTGTTTATTATGCTCTAAGTGAAGAATCTAAGTCTCATAAATCGAAGTATTTAGCACTAAGACTGGATGAAATATATATGCATGTACCGTACAAACATCAAATATCTCTTTGTATAGTAAAATGCTTGTAATAATTACAGATAATCTTTTCACAGTTTTGAATAACCAATCAGTTAATCTTCAGGTACATGTACAGTATGCATAACAAAATAGAATAAATATGAGAATTAATGTTAAGGAGAATTCCTAGCTAACACGTGGGCTGGATAGTTTGAGCCACCAGCTATCAGTCATGAGAGCTACAGTTTCATGTTATACAGACTAATTACATTGTAATGGTAACTTTTATGTAGTATTGTCCACCAAAGTGAATTCAACAACTTTGCCATTACTAACACTGACCAAGATTGGAAATGTTATTTTACCATGAACTACTGTATGTGTTATATTCAGAAAACACAGATGTAAAGCTAGGTTTTTCATACAGTATATGACTCAACCCTATATCGGCCCCATGTCAGCCAATTGCAGCTTTCTGCAAACCAGGTGGCCTCCAGTGATCTGGATTCAATGAGCCGACACTTCTCTGCTAAGAAAAAGTTGAGCAAACATAGCAGGAAAAACGTTCAGAAGGTTTTTATTCAGGTATTTTATTGCCTGGCTCTTTGGAGTGGAGAGTTTACCCCAAAGCAAGAACAGCTTTTTGGACAATGTACTTGAGCCACCCCCTGTGACTGTATCAAAAACACATTTCAGGAGGTAATTCACATCCTGACACCGAGGTTAAAGAACATTCCATCAGTCATAGGAAAGAATTAAAAAGCAGCTTGTTGAATAAGATTGGCATAGTACATGCTGAACACTTAATATCACAATGGGTTTATGATTAATGATAAAACACATCCCTAGAGCCCCTACTGAAAGCCGTCATTCTGCAAAATCCATTTAAATGACAAAATCACACTAAAGAAAGGAAACCTAATCCAACAATGTCTTACAGTATGAGCAGGGAGCTGTGTCGGTGTGTGCTAGCTACAATGGAACAAGTAAAGGTGAATTCCATACTGAAAAATAGAAAGAAGAAACACATTTTTCTGTTCAGCCTTCTTCAAGTGTGAGGAAGACAGAGGAAGGTCTATGGTGCTATAATGCAGAGGAGGACAAAGGACAGAGCAGGTGAGAATAGGCACAGAGGAGGTGAAGAACAATGTATAAATGAGGGAAGATCTGTGGAAGTGGTGTGAAAAGCTGAAATCTGTAAAATAATGGAGAAGCTGTTGAAAGAAGCAAGTATTCATTGAGAGAAGGGGGAAGGTGTGATCCAAGTTTAAGAATAATCTTGGCTTCTTGCGGTATGTTTTCTCTGGAGCAGTCCTGAATTCTCTGGAGAAGGATGCAGACACACATGATGTTCTCTGGGTGATTTTGAAATGACCCAAGGTGACATGCACTGTTTAAGTGTGATATTGGATACATACTGTATTTGCAATGTCTTACAGATTTGTAAAGTTGCATAACTTTGGCAGAGTTCTACTCTTTGAAACTCTCTTTGTTCTGTTTTTCTCTGCTGTGGGTTAGAAAGGGATACTGTAACTTGTCTGTACTTATTTGCAGATATAAATACTTGTACAAAACAGCCATGACAGGTCATTCACATAATAAAGAACAAATTTTAAACACCAGCAGTCCTCCACTCTGCCATAATATTGTCTGTATTTTTCTCGTTTCACACAACTACTTAAGAAAATGGACTTAAAAAACTTACAAAGTCCATCTGCACTTATTTCTGACACGGCAATCTTGTAGTACAGTACATTATAAATCAGTATAGAGTAAATAAAAGAATCCTTTTTTTTCTTTAATGACTTGCTGTAACTAGTTGACACATTTTATAACACACTTTGTAGTTTTGAAAGAATTCTCATTACTTGATGATGACGATCAAAAATGGATTGTATCTTTTTTTTAAATATGGCAACTTACAAGGGTTTGTTTTTACAGTGTGTAAAGCTTGCCTCATTTTATTGTAAGTACTGCATATGCAAACACCATATTTGGTAAAAATATATAACAAACTAACCATTGACAATAGGATAAGGAACTTAAAAGTACAATTGTCAAACAAATCATGATAATAATAATCTTGACTAAACTGATTTTGTTTGGAAGATTGCATCTCTTTTTAAGTAAAACATTATTGGAACAAACAAATGCAGAGGAATTCTCCAAAAAACGTTTGGCATTGATAGGGACAAACAAACTGATTTAGTGAAAACCACCTGTTACTTGGGACATTGCTGCTTTAGACAAGGCACTGGAAGGCACTGATAAGAACTATATTAACTCCACTCATAATTTGCCAACACTCTACAGGTATATGGTTGTCCAAAATGGATTAAGAACACAAACCTCTTTCCAAATTTAAGAGACTCTGCATTTACATCCTGTCCAGTTTTTGTATCTTGTTTGCATCTCCAAAAGTACAGTATGCTTTGATAGTAGACCATCTCCAGTAAGAAAGCAGACAGGTGAATGCTCTAAGGACTTTGAAAAAGCACACATACTATAACTTTTTCATTTTTTCACATTTTGTACTGTCGCAAACCTGATAACTTGATCCATCTTACAGAAAGGCAGAAAAAAGGTACTGCATGATAACACGGTGTTAATTGAATCATAAGACACTAAAACAATAATCTACATGCTGTGAAAACAAATTAATATTAACATTATGTCTTTAAATACCTGCAACATACATAATCTTGAACTTGTTGTCATGATTTGATAGTCAGTACGATTATGAATTCCCACAAATAATTATCAATAAGAAAAATCACTGAAATTGAGAATTGTTTGATATGTTTTGGGGTAGTCCAATCCTTTTCTTGAAATGAATGCATTAACATTGGGCAATAGTGCTACAGTACATTGAATAAAAATTAAAGTATATTACATTTTCATAAGATAATAAAATTATAATCTGAATTTCACTGTACATGAATAAACACGTTTTCACTGGAGACAGAAGAAACACATACATTCTCACTTGCAGTAGATGAACACAAATATTGTGTTAACCAAATTTAAATTAAATATTTGAATATGAAAAAATGTGACTTAATTGCTTCAATTTTCACATTAAAAATATTCTCAGAAACCATAATGACTACATAATGACTACATTGGGGAAACAGGAAGGAGACTCGGAGACCGCTTCAGAGAACACGTCAGGGCTGTGAAGATTAAAGATCTCTCCAAGCCCATTGTTTCTCATTTCACCTCTGACGGCCACGACCACTCTAATCTCTCCGTCTGTGTTCTCAAAGACGGTTTTCCGAACTCATACATCAGAAAGACCACCGAAACTAAAATTATTCTGCAACTAGGATCACACATTCTCCCTTCCCTTAACGACAGATTACTGTTCTTTTAAATTTTCTCCATTCATTGGAAGTTTCGTTTCACACCTCTCTGCACCCATTCTGACTTCACACCTCTTGATTGGCCTCTCTTTCTGTCCCCTGCTCCCGCCTCTCACTCCTCCTCCCTCTCAACCTTTGTTCTCCCGCTACTTTACCTTTGCCTACTGCCCTGTCTCTCTCACACCTGAAGAAGGCTCCACGGCCGAAACGTTGTGTTCTCTTTCTTCTTTTTTTCAGCATGGAATAAACCTATTACTTGTTCCTTTGCATAATGACTACCGCCGCCAAAACCAAAAAACGTTCATTTTGGAATTTTATCTTATTTAAATAGGGACACTTACAAAATAACCAATTTAAAATGCCAAAAAAGAAATGGTTTAAAGTTCTGCAGAATGTTTTAGATTGTTTTTAGAAAATGGAGGAAATTAAGGCATTAGTTTTTAATGTCACCCAGATGATCATGCAATAGATAAAATAACTACAGTATATTGGATTTAGTTCCCTATTGCAGTTTTGTCTCCTGCAAAACAAAATCTTTCAGTTTCTTTCAGATTAAGTATTCATAGACATTTTAAAGATATTAAATATTAGGGTGGAAATCAAATTGTTTTTTTTGTAGGCTTCTTAATTCCACAAGCTGTGTTTCTGCCAAAAAAAAATTCACTTTGATTGTAATCCTGTATATGCTGCTCCTATGGTCTTCATATCACTACACAGCTGGTGGATCTTTACAGTATACTGTATAGTACATAAAAAGAGCTACAATGCTATAATGTTGAAAAAAAGCAACTAAACCAAATAAAAAAGGCAAAATAAACTTTTTAACTGCCCTTGACCCTTTTAGGTGATTGAGTTTAATGGTGCTATATAAAATAAGGTTTATTATAAAATAAGGAAACCTACTGTATAATAGTGATAAAAAGAGTTTGATCTTTTCTACGCACTTATATACAGTAGAACCCCACTGGAGATTGTTTTTGACATGGAACAATATGTCAAAAACATTTTTTAAAGAGAGCCCTTGTGTTCTTTTTACCAGTACCCATGACAGGGATTGAAATTTTAACTACAATGTATAAGGAATGAATCAGGCTGAAAATAAAAGTCAGTTCAATAGGTTTGGTTTGTTTTATTTGGCGTTAAAACCTGCACTTCAATAGGCCCTGGCTCCTGCATGACCCTGTATTGGATAAAGTGGTTAGAAAATGAATGCATGGATGAACCTACAGTACCTAAGGACACATGATAGTAAATGAAGTAAAGAAGTTTTAATATTCCATGAATTTGTATATAAGTATATTTTGTAAGGCATAAAGTTCTTCATGAGTAATAGAAAATATTTTAATGTTATTAATACACATGCTCAAGACCTTAAAAGTTACTGTTAGGCCATGTATGAGCACAGACTTAGAAGGAACACAGACCACATAGAACAGAAGGCCTTTCAAAGGCATATAACGAAGGACCCCAGAATATAAACCTTGTGTCAGAGTTCCCTGTAATCCGAAACAAGTCTCTTCCAATTTCAAAAGACACCGGCATCAGAACTAATTATCCAATCACTCCCCCCCGTTCACCACTACTCCTCCTGGTTTCAGACCACTTAACGGCTCTTCACCACTACAATGGTGCTCAGTATTGTGTATACCAGTAGAGCTCCTCCTTTAAGTCTTTGTAATGACTCACTACTGTAGTTCTCTCTCTCTCGAACCTTTGGCTTCCTGATCTGCACTTCCCTTTGACTACGATTTCGGATTCCACATTGTGGCTACTGTAAGTACACCCGGCTCTCTCGATCCCTGCTCTCTGACCTGCTACCGCATAGGGTCCTAACTTCCTACAGCACCGGCCAGCGTAGCTGTAACACCTTGACACCATGGCTGAGTTACTTGTTCTGGACTCCCACATACCTATTCTCAGTTTTAAATGTACTTTCCTGTAGCTTCCACTGGTGTACTCTGGTTCGTGTTTCAGTGTTGATTCTGAAGAAGTCTTTTTTTTTAATCTGAGCTTGCAATTCATTGCAGTGCTTTTCTTTCACTGGATGTGGTTCTTTTCTAAGCAAATTTATTTCTTTTAAACTATATTTTTCTTAATTGATTTATTAAACCATTTGGGCCACTGCTTTCTAGACTTTGATTTACTTACTCCTGCTATGATTCTGTTGGAAACAACTTTCCAGGAATACAACTGTGCAAACAAGATCAGAGGTATAAAAGCTTTCATGAACCACACAGAGATCAAAGTTCCCAGCAAGTAGGAGTTTTGCTGGAAGGCTAGGAAGAGGATAATTTCAAGGAGAAACAGAGCTCGTCTCTTTAAAGACAAGAAGAGGAAAAAAAAACAAGAAGAGGAAATAGACCTTACATTCACTGCCAGACAAGAGGTGATGTTTCTCAAAGTAAAGGCCAGGAGCTGCTTAGTTGTTCTGAAATTAAAAATTATATATTAAAAAAGTGGAAAAGGCACTTATTATATGTTAATATAAGGGGATTGCTACAAAACAATCACAGTTAAAAAACGACATATACTGCAAAAGTATAAACATGTTACAACTGCAACAAATTCAAGTTCTTATTGGGATCTTTGATATATTCTTTAACATACATGACACAAATATATTTGATAGTTTTATAATTTTTGTCCTGAAAAAGACAGATCAATAGGGGTTTTACTGTGAAAATCAGTAGTATCATATGTGGTCATTGTTGGAAGGAATAACATACTGCATAACACTTCGCACTAGGTTGCATAAGCATGGAGCATTATTTTTCTCTCTCATTCCTCCCTGATCAATCACAAGCTGTTACACTGATCTCTGAGCACAAAAACCACACATTATCTACGCTCAACCCAAAACTGTTTAATGAGGCTCCAGTCTAGATCAGTAGGTAACTGAGTAACTCAGTAACAAAACTGGTGCTACTGAGCTCATGTGCTGTTCTGCTGGAACAGCATCATGCCAGGATGAGCCTACAGACAGGGCAAGAAGTTAGGTTCGAGGACTTGGTAAATGTTGCGTCTTGCAGTGAGGTTGCTATCAGTTGCTGCAAGAAGAGTTCCGGAAAGATTAGCCAATTGGTCTGTTGTACACAACAGTTAGTGTATAATTCAGTCAGTCCGTATCAAGCTTGCTCATATCCAAAAGGATATGTCAGGACAAAACCTTGACTCCCTCACACAAAAAGGACTTGGCTTCATTGCTTGCAAAACCACTTGAGAATGTTGCTTCAGTGACACTAAAGCCTTTACTTGTTCAGCAGTACTCTGTGTTTTCCTTTCTTAATTTAACATTCAAACGGTTTAATCACTGGGCCCAATTAATTTTCCCACTAATGAGGTGATTTAGTGCCTCATTCATGTGTGTAAAGTCATGAATAATCAATTAATCAAAATCATACTAAAACATTAAATCAATCGCCAAAATCCATTCTATTTTCTGAAAACATAAAGTACATGCATAAAAGCATGTACAGTAAAATATGTCAATATAATTTCCTTTTTTGTCAACAAGTAATTTGAAGATGAGGTGACAAGTCTCCCTTCTGTGCATTTTTCCTGGATGATATAGAAAATAAATTTAGATCCTTGTGTTTAAAACAGCAATTAATTTATATGACTGTTAAAATCCAATGCCAGGTTTTTCTTTAATCAGATGCAAACCAGATGGTATCAGCAGAATGTTCTGTAGCTGTTCTTTTAACACAATGTCCTTCCCACTTAAAACGTCAGTCTTAGTCCTTAAACACTGTGGCATGTAACTCAGGGGTAAGTGACTTTATTATGCCTCTTCTAGACAGTGTGGGGAAGCAATTAAAAAAGGCAAACAATATGTTAATATTTATAGTTAAATGCATAGATTTAAAATCAGAAGTTTCAATCTATTCTCAGGGTCCATATACAGTACTTGCAGGTGAATCACAAAGCTGTGAGACTCTGAATGTTTAAAGTTCAAGTTGAATTCAGACAATGGTGACAAGAGTAAATCACATACAGTATTTAGCAAACAGATCCATCACAACAGGTGACAATTTTTTTTTCTACAAATAAGAATATTTGTACACTTCACCCTGTTTATGAAGGCTAATTCATTATCTGGGATTTTTCTGATTCCATTATCTACTTGAGTACATAAAACAATTACAGATACTACATTGTAAAGAGTATTTCAGTCTGCCAAAGGAATGCATACTGTATACATCTATCACTAAATCCTTAAGAGAATACTAGCATTAACGCATTTCATGAGTTACAGATAAAAAGGAAATACTAAGGTAGCATCTGCTGTATTTGCATTAAAATAGGGTCCTTCTCTGTAATACAATAAGTTATCATAATTTATAATAATATTCTCTTAGTTGGAACTTGAATGAAGGGGGTCTGACATTCCTTTGAATGCAGTGTTTAGCAGTAAGTGTCAACTAGACCTGAATTAGGATTTTTTCCTGAAATTCCCTTCAAACTTAAGCATACTGTACAGCTCTCATAATAATATGCTGCTTATCACTTTTTATCAACACAAATATCCAAAAATGATCAAAGATGACCAGAATCCATTGGGTTATAAGATCCTTTATGATGCTAGAAAAGTGGCATAACATTTTCATTTTCACTAGTGGCCAATCTAAAATCGTATTCCTATCAATGCCAGCGTTCATTACTATCCGGCTAATTCTCCCAGAGCCCTCATGACTACTAACATTCTCTTAAAAGACTGATCCAGCCTCTTCACAGCAAGCACTCAGACAAGAACAAATCAAATCAATGTCTAATGTAACTAATCAAACCTCAGAGTGAAGTTCAGTCTTACAGAGACACAAAAGACTATTTGTATGACTTTGCTTCTGTCTTAAAACAAGGAAAAGCACACTCCAATGTGGTGAAAAAGTTTAAATTTCAGAAAACAAATCAAAGCTACAGAGATGTACTGAACTATACCTGTAAGCTGCCACTACTACAATATTGAGACATCTACTCCTACTGCCTGACAAGACAAAATCATCAGACAAATAAATGCATCTAAGGAACTATCTTCAAATAAAGGTCTCTGCAATTCTTATGTTTGGGATTGTGTCTCAACACCCAAACATAAGAATCTATTTTGTATCTATTTTTCAAGCAAGAAAAGTCCAAATGTACACAATATTTGACTACCAGATTGAATTGAGGAGGACTATCTGCATCGCATTCACATTTCATGACAGAATCACCTCTCTATATCTTATTACTGAAAAGGAGAAAAACATATTACAAAGACACGGCAGCTGAAAAAGAACCTTATACGAAAAGCAATCTTAACAGAATTGAATAGAAATATAGGACTTCAGTATATTATACAATATACTGTATAAATTCAGATGTGATTGTAAAGCCTACCGCTGATATTAACGTTTATTTGATCTTGTTTAGCTCCTCATCACATTCTTGAAACTGTTAATTTTTCAAGCATTATTATTTTAATTCACTCTAATATACTTAACTGTCCTGTTATGGCCAGCATTCCATCAACCTGCACAAAATCCCTTGTGTACGTAAGATAAGAAAAGAGATCTATGAAGCCCTGTGGCTGTCAAAGAAGTAAAAAGATAGCATCTAAAATCTCTGAAGGAGAAATGCAGTAACATCACTCTTTCAGAAACCCACGTTCAGAACAGAAATAAGTACTTACAGATTTTCAAAATGAAGATTTTCAAAAACTGTTCTTTTGCTTTTCCTGAGAAGAAACACAGTGATCTATATTAGTGTAATTAAATAAAAAATCTATGTTATACAAATTAATGTACTCTATAGGGAATTTAGAGTTTAAATGGGAAAGGATGCTGTCTAAATAACACTGTAGAGCCGCAGCTCCACAGATTTAAGAGAGGCCTTTCTACATAGCTTTTGGAGCAGAAAACTTAGGAATATACATTACATTACATTATACTAATCAATCACTTTGTTGGTTTAATGCAGTGATTCAGGTGTGTAGCTGCGTCAGCATGCGTAGTCTGCAAAGGAAAAAGTAACAGGTTTATTCCATGCTGAAAAGAGAAGAGAGTCACACCTGAAAAAGGCTTCACAGCCGATACGTTGGGTTTTCTCTCTTCTCTTTTCAGCATGGAATAAACCTATTACTTGTTTTAGTGCAGTGATTGTAAGCATGGCAGGATCTTTCACTATTACCAACTCTATCAGACCGACACATTGCAGTTTGCATTTTTGTAATAATGGAAGTCTGCACAATATATTGTTCTCATAAAAAGCTTAGCTGTACCCTGGGGAGTTTGGATTAAGCAGTCAAGGCTCCAATTGCTTAATAAACACTTCACAACTGTTTTCTTTTTGTTGCACATTGTAGCAAGCTTTGGGTGACTTTGTGGCCCAATGCCTAGTATTGCTGCCTTGCAATGCTGGGGACCTGGTTTCAATTCCTGGGGTGCTATCTGCATATTTGAACAGGTTTTCCCTATGTTCATGTGGATTTTATCTAGAGGCTACAGTTTCCTTCCACAGTCCAAAAACGGGTAGATTATTTGGCTCTGGTAATAATTGGCCCAGGTGTGTGTGTGTGTGTCTGTCTGTGTATGTGTGATTAGCTGGCATCCCACCCAGGGTGTATCCCCTTGTGCCCGGTGATTGCTGGGTTAGTCTCCGGGGTCCACCACAACCCACTACTGGATAAAGCAGTTAGAAAATGGATGGATGGATTTTAGTTACTTTTGACTTTCATTAGTGATTATTATTCTGTGATCCTCTGTGCTACATCTGTCCTATACAGTATATTACATTTTTCTAGAGTAATTTTACTGAAATCGTAAGTAAAACCTTCCTGATCTATGTCCTTTTCTAAAAAAAATCACTACAGGTATTTTTAAAAAATGCAGGCAAAACATCCAAAGGAGGAACTGCAAACAACAATACCTCATATACTGATTCTATCTAAGCTACTTTATTAAAAGCAAATGGACATTTAAGATGATTATCACCTGGATGGCATGGAGGCAGAGTGGTTTGCAAGGTTTTGGGTTCGCTTCCAACCTGGGACATGTTCTTCATGTCCTCTTTGTGGCCCTGTGGGTGTTTACCTTATGCTCCAGTTTTCACCCACATTTCAAAGCCATGTACTGTAGGCAGTGCAGGTGTGTACATGCCCCCCTCCCATCCCACTGCAACACTGTACTGGACTAAGAAGGTATAAAATATGGATTATTTTAACCTATCTAAACACAGTGATCTAATGCTGGAGAACAGGATTACATGGAAAACTGAATGGCAAAGCCTAATAGCTAATGATTCTAAAATCTGCTTGGTCAGAAAGGTAGGTTATACAAAAGCCACCAATTCTAAACAAAAAGGCCATTTAAGCAAGTGGTTCATGTTCCCAGGAAACTTACAGACCTGCCTCATCCACTTACCTTTTGTGTATTATCAGGTGTTGCTTATTATAGTCTAGCTTGTATATCTTTCAGACTTGGTATTGTTCTAACAACTGTTGATGAAGCATACTGTAGCTAAAGTAATTCATACATAATTGTCTGCAAAATGTCAAATAGTCAGGTAAATGTTAATTGACTGATCTTCAATTCGATTTAATAATAACAATGGCATAAAACAATTTGAATTTGAGATCTAAACCAGACAGAGGTCATTGCAAAAGGTTGTACTCAGCAATACATTCAGTGGGTGGGTTGATGATCCTAGCCATTCCTCCTGGAGTGTGAGAAAGAGCTTAGGGCTACTCAGCAAAGCCTTTGCTGTCAGCAAGGTATGATTTAATTGGTCTTACTGAATTAAGACTCCTGCTACTATACACTATAAATTGATACATTGATCAAGACAATATCAATATCTGCTTCAAAATGCAAGGAATGATCCCTCCACAAATATAATACGCTTTGTGTTTAATGTGTTTGTGCTTCAAAAGTGAAAGGTCATCTAACATTCATAGCAAACCACCATTTCCCACAAAATTATGATACTTGCTATTTTTACCAAGGTATAAAAATTGCCGCTTCACATGACAACTACATAGCTCTTCTTTACTTATTTACTGAAATAATATTTCCAACAATATTTACTGTACGGCATATGCTCAAAACAATACCAACAAGATATTGGTAAGTTCTAAGCTTTGAAACTGTTATGATGACATAAATATCAATAGGTGCATTTGAAGTAGTTTAACTCTGTTGTCAGGGCAACTGATAAATCAGGAACTGGTCATGGTTTCCATAGTAACAGATGTCATTATGACATACATTTTGTTCAGTACTGTGAGATACTCGTCCTGCTATGACAGAGTGTCTATTACTGTACATCTATACAGTAAGCATCTAGACTGTGGCTCTGAAATGGATATATGTTGCCTTTTTAATTGGTAGTCTTTAATATATGTGAGGTTCATGCAAAAAGACATGCAAGGCTTATTTTTAAAACACAAAATACTTCACCTCACCATGATCTTTAAACAAAAACACATGCTATTTTTAAAAAGAAATCCTCTGCAAACTGTCAAAACACTTATCACAAATTTGATTGTCTAGACACCTATCAAAACAAATTGCTCTCTGATAGCCTATTCAATTAATCAAGTAAGAAATCAATTGCTTAAAAATAAATTTAAAGAAGAAAATAATTTGTATGACAAAAAGTTCCCCGAAAATTCAATTTGTCTACAGAGTGCTAGAAAAGCCAGGTTTATTGAAGAGTCTAGAAAAATTAAGAATAACTATGTAGTAATTAACGCTTTCTTGAATTGTCACGCAGTTCCTTGAAGACCTGGTAAGTCAATAGTCATCTTTGTCTTTTCTGATGTGTGAGGCAGTAAGGGACAGCTTCAGATGTTATAATGCAAGTTTTGAAAGGCATGTTTGCATATTGTGACAATTGAGGTAAGCCAGATATGTGGAAGTAATTACAGAAAATGTTTAATAGGGGCCACCTTAGAAAACAATTGCATAGTTTCAAGGACAACAGAGAAACACAGATCCTTGCATAGAGTTCCATTCTCTTGTGGAATACACTGTTTTGGTGTATTCACCACAGCTGCGGAAACTGGAATCGCCAATATACAGTAAAAGGTAACTTTGCCAAATTTTGCTACATGGTTGTGCCAACACAAGTGGAATCCAAGCCTTGTATGGAATATTGTTTTGCATATGGGGAGTGGAAATATGTCACTGCTAAATGACCTCACAAAGAGACATTGGACGTGTCTGGAGATTTTGTAACATACAGTGGACAGAAGAATGCAACAAAGTCAACATCTCCCCTTCCAAAGTAACCACCATCCATCAATACATTTTCTAAACTATCCAATTCTGGGACACAGCCTATCATGTCATGGCAAGTAATGGGTGCATGGTAGGATACACTCTGGAACTATTCTCACAGACCAATTCTGGTATGTCTTTGGACTGCTGGAGGGAACTGGAACACCCAAAGGAAACCCACATGAACATGGGGAGAACTAAAAACTCAACACAGATAACACACTAAGAATTGGGGCCACTGTGCCATCGTGTCACCTCCCAAAGTTTCCTAAATGGAAAATATAGGCACTTTTAGACTTATAAGGTCTATGCAAATAACACTGTCCCCCAAAATGGAATAACCTGCACGAACAGAGATGTACAGTAAGCCACTATTCCCTGGCTTGAATTCATATCCATTTCAATCACTAGATGCATCAAGTTTTGGCAGGAATAGTGCCCTATCCTCACCACCTCAGCTAGACTCCAGCATATCCGCTGAGACTTTACCTCCTTTATGACTTGTCTTTTCATACATGGCTCCCTAACAGCAGATTAAGGACTTTCTGACTCTGTACTGTGGAGCCTGTTTCCATCTGAGGCGGTGATCTATGTGTACTGTAGGATAAATTTTTCCCTGCTTCCCCTTTAAAGACAGTCAAGAGACCGTCTCAGAAGTTAAAAGAAGTTTTTATTTCATGCGCATGGGAGCAAAACACACAGAGATTCTCATAGTAATTAAACTAGAACAGTCCTTAAATATTTTCTATCTACCATGCTTCCCTGTGCTTATCAGATTGGCAATGTTCCAAAATCATGCACATCTTATAAAGTCTTTTAACACAAGTGGTTACTTAGGTTCATAGCACACATTCGTATATAACAGTATAGAATTACATACTGTAGCAGCCCTTGTGTCCAGCATTCTTCGAATCCAGTTCAAACCAGTTCTAAATGTCCACCTCATAAAATATTGCAGCTTCAGCAGAAAAAGTGTGTACACAATTCATAGAGACCCTGTCAACACATGCTTGACCTGACTGCAGGGGAAAAGGGTCAGCCACTGCCACAGTTGTGCCAGCAAAATAAGTTTTTTCTTCCCCTGTTTTGCTACCCAAAAGGCAAGCAAGAGGAGCCTGGGCTTATCATCCCTAGAGAGGACAGAGAATACTACCCCTCCCCAAGAGGATTTCCCCCTGCTGAGGACTACTGTAGATACAGGGGTTCCTGAAAGAAAACTTCAAGATGAAAGGAAGGGTCCAATACATACAATATGGACAGTTATTTCCCTGATACACCATACTGACAAACAGGAAAAGGAGCAAATCTACCATGTAAATTATGTAAAGGCCTGGATTATGAAAAGGTCTGAAGTCGAGAGTTCCACCTGCAATATATTAGTGCCATATTAGTTGGTGATTTGCTTCACCCAGGGCCTGAACTCACTGCAAAGCGGCAGGCTGACTTGCAAGGTTTAAAAGGTTTAAAAAAATTCATCCCACCAATATTTTTCTAGTGGAGCCCCGAGACAAAGCAGGACTTTAGGTTTTGAAACTAGAGATGTATAGTGATCGACTCCGACATGTGCAGCCCAGCTGATCACAGTGTTTACGGACATCTTTAACTCCTCCCTGTCACAGTCCATGGTCCCCACCTGCTTTAAAAAAAACACTATTGTTCCAACCCCCAAAAAGACAAAAGTGACTTGCCTGAATGATTACCGCCCAGTAGCATTAACATCTGTGGTGATGAAATGCCTGGAGAAGCTGGTGTTGTCACACATCAACTCCTCCCTCACAGAGTCCCTGGACCCCTTGCAGTTCGCCTACCAGAACAACAGATCAGTGGATGATGCTGTCTCCCTGGCTCTGCATACAGCCTTGGAATACCTGGACACTAAGAACTCGTATGTGAGAATGCTGTTTGTGGAGTACAGTTCAGCAATCAATTCCATCATACCCAGTAACCTGGTGACAAAGCTCAGGGGATTAGGTCTGTGCAACTCTGTCTGCAACTGGCTGCTGGACTTTCTTATCGAGAGACCACAGGTGGTGCGGATAGGCAATAAAACATCAACACCACTCACCCTGAGCACTGGAACCCCACAAGGCTGCTGTCTGAGTCCAAGGTTGTACTCCCTATTTACTCACGACTGCACAGCAAGACACAGCAACAACCGCATCATTAAGTTTGCAGATGACACCACTATAATAGGACTGATCAGTGATCATGACGAGTCCACTTACAGGGATGAAGTTGTACAGCTGCTTAGGTGGTGTCATAGCAATAACCTGGACTTGAACATAAAGAAAACGAAAGAGCTAATAGTGGACTTTCGGAGACACAGGCCACACACTCACAGCCCACTCAGTATTGATGGAACGGAAGTGGAAACAGTCACCAGCTTTAGGTTTTTGGGAATTCACATCTCTAAAGATCTAACCTGGACTGTGAACACTGACTCTATCATGAAGAAGGCTCAGCAGCGCCTTTATTTCTTGAGGTGCCTCAAGCGATGGGGGATGCCAATACATGTGTTGGTGAACTTCTACCGCTGCACCATTGAGAGCGTCCTCACCAACGGGATCACCGTGTGGTATGGCAACACCTCTTTGCGAGAAAGAAAGGCACTGCAGAGAATGGTCAATATGGCCCAGAAGATCATCGGCTGCGGTCTCACCGAGATTAAACAGCTCTATGAGGAGCGCTGCCGTGGTAGAATTCTGGCCATCACAGAGGACAGTCACCACCCCGGGCATGAGCTCTTCACCCCACTGCCCTCAGGCAAGAGATATAAGAGCATACGGACACTTACCACTAGATTCTTCAATAGCTTCTATCCACAAGCAGTGAGACTGACGAACACATTTAGCCATCCCCCTCGGACCACACCTACACCATCACCATCTACCTCTTTATGATTTCTTATCTATTGCACATCTCCAGTCATTGTTTACACGTCTGTATTGTTTACATTCAAACTGTCTACATGTTTACTTGCACATTGTCTATTGTTTGTTTGTACTGTACATTGTCTTGATGCACTGTTTGCACTTTGTTTTGTTTTTTACACTTGTTTTACAATCGAGAGACTTTCTGTAAGTAAGAATTCCATTGTACCAGTACCGGTTACATATGGCAATAAAGTTCAAGTTCAAGTTCCTAATGGTACTGAACTTTCTATCCTGCAGACCGAGTGCTTGGAAACTGTGCCTTGTTGTCTCAACAGGATGCAGTGAATGCATCCTGATCAGGAAGCTACAGTATCAGTGCAGGAGTCTTGGAAATGGAGAATCTGGTTGTGAAAGTGGCTGACAGGGGACATCATCTGAAGTTTGCTTCCCGATGTCTGGATGGTTGAAAAAATGTCTTGAAGTAATACTTTATGGCTATCCAGTCTTTCAAATTCATAGTGGCTCACTGTCCAGGGAAACAGCATGGGAATGGTGATGCCTGTCATGATTGATGCTCTGCCCCATGGACAGAGCTTGATGAGCAGGGAATGCAATGTACTGGCCAGTATTTATAGTAAATAGCCACTATAGCCACTATAGCATGTACAGTATAAAATCTACTAGAATCAGAACTTGAATCTTAATTTTTTTTTACAGATTTCTGAAATGCTACAAAGTGGGAAAATTATATTAACGAAATCCACAAACCAACGTTTTAGTGACGTTTTAATATGAAAAACAAATAGTAAATAAGAAAAGCCAAAGTTATAACAGAAAAGCCTCCATTACTTATTTCATGCATGTTTTGAAAAGATACATGCTGAGAAGAAGATTTCGATATAATTTGCTCTTGATCATACCATAGTTCATTTTGCAGCAGATGCTTTTCTCAGATTCCTGAAAAACTACAGTCTGATACCATTTTGACATTGTTTACATATTGCTAGTGCAACAAAATCAGGGGAACATAGAATAACATAGAACATCAATCAAGAAATCATTGTGAATGTGAATACTGCAATCTTCTTCCAACTAATAATTTTAAAATCACAGCGTATCTATTAAAAATAATGTAAATTAGCCTGTGTTGATGAGGTTAACTTCCATAATTTTACAGTTTACAGTACAGTTTAATCCTCACAGAAATCTGAATGTCATTTGACAATAAGACCAAAATGAATGAGACATTCACCAGTTGAGCACTCAAAATCAACATTCTATGTATTGTTTGTTTTATATTCACTGTCAAATGTTTTTTGTGTTTTTCCAAAGGCCTCATACCTGCAGTAAATCCCTTACTTGAACTCTTGAAATCAGTTTCATCATTGTCCTCTTTATGGGTTAAGCAATGTGAGAAAGAAATAAAAAAGCCAAAATATACAAACAACAGGTTATTCAGAATTAAAATGAAACAAGTTTTGTTAAAATTGTAAAAAAAAGTACTTGATGTACATTCTGACAACAATGACACTTCTCCTCTTTAATCCATTCAAAAAGAGCAATCAGGCTAATTCATAGACTTACGCTGGAAGGCAAGAGAGAGTACACTTAAAACTGAGAACAAGGGGCACATCTTAAAGTATGGGGTTGTGGAAGTCTGGTGCATGCGGCACAGTTTAGCTGTTGAAGCCATTCACCTGAGATTATTCAGATGAATGGGAAAATTTAATCAGTAAGATATAGGCAATAGCAACCAGTCCTCCTATTTTATAGATATTAACAAAAAGAATGTAAGACTTCATTGTAATATTAGCAGATAAAAGGTATGTTTGAAAAATATTTAACACACTGAAACTGAGAATAAACCTGGTTGGTATCCCAAGATAGAATTGACAATGCTCTATACATTTTAGACTACTCAAAAGACAATATACTGTAGTATCAATATTAAAGTCAGAGATGCAAATCCTTATCAAAAATAAAAATCAAACTGTTTTCTAATATTTTAATCTATATAAATTCTCCAGTGCTATGGTGCACGGGGAAAATTATACAGGTAGCACGCACCTTAAATTTTTTTTTGGTTTGGTGAGGTGACTGCAGACAAATATCTTGATTCAGTGAAGTATATTCTCGACTCAGATCAGTGGAATATTATGGAAACTGGTTTAAAGAAAGTTTTTACCCTAACCTATGCCAAAAGTACACACAGAAGCTAGGATTAGGGTTAGGATTCCCACAAAATGTAAGCCATTTTTGGATGCATGGCTGTGTTCTTGGGCAGGAATTACATTTAGGAATCAAATTTCTTCAATGATATATTTTTCTTTCTCCCCTATAAGCCCATATACAGTACGTTGCATATTCCTATAACGGAATGTAGTCAAACTTGACCAAAAAGCAAAAGCTTAAAGAAGAGTGATTATTGCTGTAAAACTCTTGCATATGTGTTGAATTCACAGGCATACTATCAAATGAAGCCAAAACTGATACAGTATTCCTGACTCTTAGCCGAGTTAAGCGTGAATTCACGCTCATTGAGAACACCATTGAACATAAACTCTTCCACAGTAGAGTACTTCTCAAAAGTAGACTTTAACCATTACTGATACATTCTGTTTGGTTTGGTAAGGTGGCTTCAGACTAATATCTTGATTCAATGAAGTATATTTTCCACTCAGATCACTGAAATATTATGGAAACTCTTTTGAAGAAAGTTTTAACCCTAACCCTAACCTATGCAAAATGCAGAGCTAGGGTTAGGGTTAGGATTCCACAAAATGTAGGAAATTTTTAAATGCACGGCTGTGTTCTTGGGCAGGAATTACATTTAGGAATCATATTTTTTTAATGTTATCTTCACATTTTTTTCTCCCCTATCTGTCCGTATACAGTGCACTGCATTGTCCTATAAGGGAATATAGTCTAATTTGCCGAGAAAGCAAAAGCTTCAAGAAGAGTGATTATTTCATTTAAACTCTTGCATATGTGTTGAATTCACAGGCATACTATCAAATGAAGCCAAAACTGATCGAGTATTCCTGACTCTTAGCCGAGTTAAGCGTGAATTCACGCTCATTGAGAACACCATTGAACATGAACTCTTCCACAGTAGAGTACTTCTCAAAAGTAGACTTTAACCATTAGTGATACATTCTGTTTGGTTTGGTAAGGTGGCTTCAGACTAATATCTTGATTCAATGAAGTATATTTTCCACTCAGATCACTGAAATGTTATGGAAACTCTTTTGAAGAAAGTTTTAACCCTAACCCTAACCTATGCAAAATGCAAAGCTAGGGTTAGGGTTAGGATTCCACAACACGTAGGCAATTTTTAAATGCATGGCTGTGTTCTTGGGCAGGAATTACATTTAGGAATAATATTTTTTCAATGTTATCTTCAAATTTTTTTCTCCCCTATCTGGCCGTATACAGTACACTGCATTCTCCTATAAGGGAATATAGTCTAATTTGCCGAGAAAGCAAAAGCTGAAAGAAGAGTGATTTTTACTTTTAAACTCTTGCATATGTGTTGAATTCACAGGCATACTATCAAATGAAGCCAAAACTGATCGAGTATTCCTGACTCTTAGCCGAGTCAAGCCTGAATTATAGCTCATTGAGAACACCATTGAACATGAAATCTTCCACAGTACAGTACTTCTCAAAAGTAGACTTTAACCCATTAGTGATACATTCTGTTTGGTTTGGTAAGGTGGCTTCAGACTAATATCTTGATTCAATGAAGTATATTTTCCACTCAGATCACTGAAATATTATGGAAACTCTTTTGAAGAAAGTTTTAACCCTAACCCTAACCTATGCAAAATGCAGAGCTAGGGTTAGGGTTAGGATTCCACGAAATGTAGGACATTTTTAAATGCACGGCTGTGTTCTTGGGCAGGAATTACATTTAGGAATCATATTTTTTTAATGTCATCTTCACATTTTTTTCTCCCCTATCTGTCCGTATACAGTGCACTGCATTGTCCTATAAGGGAATATAGTCTAATTTGCCGAGAAAGCAAAAGCTTCAAGAAGAGTGATTATTTCATTTAAACTCTTGCATATGTGTTGAATTCACAGGCATACTATCAAATGAAGCCAAAACTGATCGAGTATTCCTGACTCTTAGCCGAGTTAAGCGTGAATTCACGCTCATTGAGAACACCATTGAACATGAACTCTTCCACAGTAGAGTACTTCTCAAAAGTAGACTTTAACCATTAGTGATACATACTGTTTGGTTTGGTAAGGTGGCTTCAGACTAATATCTTGATTCAATGAAGTATATTTTCCACTCAGATCACTGAAATGTTATGGAAACTCTTTTGAAGAAAGTTTTAACCCTAACCCTAACCTATGCAAAATGCAGAGCTAGGGTTAGGGTTAGGATTCCACAAAACGTATCTACTTTTCACATGCATAGCTGTGTTCTTGGGCAGGAATTACATTTAGGAATCATATTATTTCAATGTTATCTTCACATTTTTTCTCCCCTATCTGGCCGTATACAGCACACTCATTGTCCTATAAGGGAATATACTCTAATTTTCCAAGAAAGCAAAAGCTTCAAGAAGAGTGATTATTGCTGTAAAACTCTTGCATATGTGTTGAATTCACAGGCATACTATCAAATGAAGCCAAAACTGATCGAGTATTCCTGACTCTTAGCCGAGTTAAGCCTGAATTCAAGCTCATTGAGAACACCATTGAACATGAAATCTTCCACAGTAGAGTACTTCTCAAAAGTAGACTTTAACCATTAGTGATACATTCTGTGTGGTTTGGTAAGGTGGCTTCAGACTAATATCTTGATTCAATGAAGTATATTTTCCACTCAGATCACTGAAATATTATGGAAACTCTTTTGAAGAAAGTTTTAACCCTAACCCTAACCTATGCAAAATGCAGAGCTAGGGTTAGGGTTAGGATTCCACAAAAGGTATCTACTTTTTACATGCATAGCTGTGTTCTTGGGCAGGAATTACATTTAGGAATCATAATTTTTCAATGTTATCTTCACATTTTTTTCTCCCCTATCTGGCCGTATACAGTACACTCATTGTCCTATAAGGGAATATACTCTAATTTGCCGAGAAAGCAAAAGCTTCAAGAAGAGTGATTATTGCTGTAAAACTCTTGCATATGTGTTGAATTCACAGGCATACTATCAAATGAAGCCAAAACTGATCGAGTATTTCTGACTCTTAGCCGAGTCAAGCCTGAATTCAAGCTCATTGAGAACTCCATTGAACATGAAATCTTCCACAGTACAGTACTTCTCAAATGGAGACTTTAACCATTACTGATACATTCTGTTTGGTTTGGTAAGGTGGCTTCAGACTAATATCTTGATTCAATTAAGTATATTTTCCACTCAGATCACTGAAATATTATGGAAACTCTTTTGAAGAAAGTTTTAACCCTAACCCTAACCTATGCAAAATGCAGAGCTAGGGTTAGGGTTAGGATTCCACAAAACGTATCTACTTTTCACATGCATAGCTGTGTTCTTGGGCAGGAATTACATTTAGGAATCATATTATTTCAATGTTATCTTCACATTTTTTCTCCCCTATCTGGCCGTATACAGCACACTCATTGTCCTATAAGGGAATATACTCTAATTTTCCAAGAAAGCAAAAGCTTCAAGAAGAGTGATTATTGCTGTAAAACTCTTGCATATGTGTTGAATTCACAGGCATACTATCAAATGAAGCCAAAACTGATCGAGTATTCCTGACTCTTAGCCGAGTTAAGCCTGAATTCAAGCTCATTGAGAACACCATTGAACATGAAATCTTCCACAGTAGAGTACTTCTCAAAAGTAGACTTTAACCATTAGTGATACATTCTGTGTGGTTTGGTAAGGTGGCTTAAGACTAATATCTTGATTCAATGAAGTATATTTTCCACTCAGATCACTGAAATATTATGGAAACTCTTTTGAAGAAAGTTTTAACCCTAACCCTAACCTATGTAAAATGCAGAGCTAGGGTTAGGGTTAGGATTCCACAAAATGTAGGAAATTTTTAAATGCACGGCTGTGTTCTTGGGCAGGAATTACATTTAGGAATCATATTTTTTTAATGTTATCTTCACATTTTTTTCTCCCCTATCTGTCCGTATACAGTGCACTGCATTGTCCTATAAGGGAATATAGTCTAATTTGCAGAGAAAGCAAAAGCTTCAAGGAGAGTGATTATTTCATTTAAACTCTTGCATATGTGTTGAATTCACAGGCATACTATCAAATGAAGCCAAAACTGATCGAGTATTCCTGACTCTTAGCCGAGTTAAGCGTGAATTCACGCTCATTGAGAACACCATTGAACATGAACTCTTCCAAAGTAGAGTACTTCTCAAAAGTAGACTTTAACCATTAGTGATACATTCTGTTTGGTTTGGTAAGGTGGCTTCAGACTAATATCTTGATTCAATGAAGTATATTTTCCACTCAGATCACTGAAATGTTATGGAAACTCTTTTGAAGAACATTTTAACCCTAACCCTAACCTATGCAAAATGCAGAGCTAGGGTTAGGGTTAGGATTCCACAACACGTAGGCAATTTTTAAATGCATGGCTGTGTTCTTGGGCAGGAATTACATTTAGGAATCATATTTTTTCAATGTTATCTTCAAATTTTTTTCTCCCCTATCTGGCCGTATACAGTACACTGCATTCTCCTATAAGGGAATATAGTCTAATTTGCCGAGAAAGCAAAAGCTGAAAGAAGAGTGATTTTTACTTTTAAACTCTTGCATATGTGTTGAATTCACAGGCATACTATCAAATGAAGCCAAAACTGATCGAGTATTCCTGACTCTTAGCCGAGTCAAGCCTGAATTATAGCTCATTGAGAACACCATTGAACATGAAATCTTCCACAGTACAGTACTTCTCAAAAGTAGACTTTAACCATTAATGATATATTCTGTTTGGTTTGGTAAGGTGGCTTCAGACTAATATCTTGATTCAATGAAGTATATTTTCCACTCAGATCACTGAAATATTATGGAAACTCTTTTGAAGAACATTTTAACCCTAACCCTAACCTATGCAAAATGCATTGCTAGGGTTAGGGTTAGGATTCCACAAAATGTAGGAAATTTTTAAATGCACGGTTGTGTTCTTGGGCAGGAATTACATTTAGGAATCATATTTTTTTAATGTTATCTTCACATTTTTTTCTCCCCTATCTGTCCGTATACAGTGCACTGCATTGTCCTATAAGAGAATATAGTCTAATTTGCCGAGAAAGCAAAAGCTTCAAGAAGAGTGATTATTTCATTTAAACTCTTGCATATGTGTTGAATTCACAGGCATACTATCAAATGAAGCCAAAACTGATCGAGTATTCCTGACTCTTAGCCGAGTTAAGCGTGAATTCACGCTCATTGAGAACACCATTGAACATGAACTCTTCCACAGTAGAGTACTTCTCAAAAGTAGACTTTAACCATTACTGATACATTCTGTTTGGTTTGGTAAGGTGGCTTCAGACTAATATCCTGATTCAATGAAGTATATTTTCCACTCAGATCACTGAAATGTTATGGAAACTCTTTTGAAGAAAGTTTTAACCCTAACCCTAACCTATGCAAAATGCAGAGCTAGGGTTAGGGTTAGGATTCCACAAAACGAATGTACTTTTTACATACATAGCTGTGTTCTTGGGCAGGAATTACATTTAGGAATCATATTTTTTCAATGTTATCTTCACATTTTTTTCTCCCCTATCTGGTCGTATAAAGCACACTCATTGTCCTATAAGGGAATATACTCTAATTTTCCAAGAAAGCAAAAGCATCAAGAAGAGTGATTATTGCTGTAAAACTCTTGCATATGTGTTGAATTCACAGGCATACTATCAAATGAAGCCAAAACTGATCGAGTATTCCTGACTCTTAGCCGAGTCAAGCCTGAATTCAAGCTCATTGAGAACACCATTGAACATGAAATCTTCCACAGTACAGTACTTCTCAAAAGTAGACTTTAACCATTAGTGATACATTCTGTTTGGTTTGGTAAGGTGGCTTCAGACTAATATCTTGATTCAATGAAGTATATTTTCCACTCAGATCACTGAAATATTATGGAAACTCTTTTGAAGAAAGTTTTAACCCTAACCCTAACCTATGCAAAATGCAGAGCTAGGGCTAGGGTTAGTATTCCACAAAACGTATGTAGTTTTTACATGCATAGCTGTGTTCTTGGGCAGGAATTACATTTAGGAATCATATTTTTTCAATGTTATCTTCACATATTTTTCTCCCCTATCTGGCCGTATACAGTACACTGCATTGTCCTATAAGGGAATATACTCTAATTTGCAGAGAAAGCAAAAGCTTCAAGAGTGATTATTGCTGTAAAACTCTTGCATATGTGTTGAATTCACAGGCATACTATCAAATGAAGCCGAAACTGATCGAGTATTCCTGACTCTTAGCCGAGATAAGCGTGAATTCACGCTCATTGAGAACACCATTGAACATGAACTCTTCCACAGTAGAGTACTTCTCAAAAGTAGCTTTAACCATTACTGATACATTCTGTTTGGTTTGGTAAGGTGGCTTCAGACTAATATCTTGATTCAATTAAGTATATTTTCCACTCAGATCACTGAAATATTATGGAAACTCTTTTGAAGAAAGTTTTAACCCTAACCCTAACCTTTGCAAAATGCAGAGCTAGGGTTAGGGTTAGGATTCCACAAAACGTATGTACTTTTTACATGCATAGCTGTGTTCTTGGGCAGGAATTACATTTAGGAATCATATTATTTCAATGTTATCTTCACATTTTTTTCTCCCCTATCTGGCCGTATACAGCACACTCATTGTCCTATAAGGGAATATACTCTAATTTTCCAAGAAAGCAAAAGCTTCAAGAAGAGTGATTATTGCTGTAAAACTCTTGCATATGTGTTGAATTCACAGGCATACTATCAAATGAAGCCAAAACTGATCGAGTATTCCTGACTCTTAGCCGAGTTAAGCCTGAATTCAAGCTCATTGAGAACACCATTGAACATGAAATCTTCCACAGTAGAGTACTTCTCAAAAGTAGACTTTAACCATTAGTGATACATTCTGTGTGGTTTGGTAAGGTGGCTTCAGACTAATATCTTGATTCAATGAAGTATATTTTCCACTCAGATCACTGAAATATTATGGAAACTCTTTTGAAGAAAGTTTTAACCCTAACCCTAACCTATGCAAAATGCAGAGCTAGGGCTAGGGTTAGGATTCCACAAAACGTATGTACTTTTTACATGCATAGCTGTGTTCTTGGGCAGGAATTACATTTAGGAATCATATTTTTTCAATGTTATCTTCACATTTTTTTCTCCCCTATCTGGCCGTATACAGTACACTCATTGTCCTATGAGGGAATATACTCTAATTTGCCGAGAAAGCAAAAGTTTCAAGAAGAGTGATTATTGCTATAAAACTCTTGCATATGTGTTGAATTCACAGGCATACTATCAAATGAAGCCAAAACTGATCGAGTATTCCTGACTCTTAGCCGAGTTAAGCGTGAATTCACGCTCATTGAGAACACCATTGAACATGAACTCTTCCACAGTAGAGTACTTCTCAAAAGTAGACTTTAACCATTACTGATACATTCTGTTTGGTTTGGTAAGGTGGCTTCAGACTCATATCCTGATTCAATGAAGTATATTTTCCAGTCAGATCACTGAAATGTTATGGAAACTCTTTTGAAGAAAGTTTTAACCCTAACCCTAACCTATGCAAAATGCAGAGCTAGGGTTAGGGTTAGGATTCCACAAAACGAATGTACTTTTTACATACATAGCTGTGTTCTTGGGCAGGAATTACATTTAGGAATCATATTTTTTCAATGTTATCTTCACATTTTTTTCTCCCCTATCTGGTCGTATAAAGCACACTCATTGTCCTATAAGGGAATATACTCTAATTTTCCAAGAAAGCAAAAGCATCAAGAAGAGTGATTATTGCTGTAAAACTCTTGCATATGTGTTGAATTCACAGGCATACTATCAAATGAAGCCAAAACTGATCGAGTATTCCTGACTCTTAGCCGAGTCAAGCCTGAATTCACGCTCATTGAGAACACCATTGAACATGAAATCTTCCACAGTACAGTACTTCTCAAAAGTAGACTTTAACCATTAGTGATACATTCTGTTTGGTTTGGTAAGGTGGCTTCAGACTAATATCTTGATTCAATGAAGTATATTTTCCACTCAGATCACTGAAATATTATGGAAACTCTTTTGAAGAAAGTTTTAACCCTAACCCTAACCTATGCAAAATGCAGAGCTAGGGCTAGGGTTAGTATTCCACAAAACGTATGTAGTTTTTACATGCATAGCTGTGTTCTTGGGCAGGAATTACATTTAGGAATCATATTTTTTCAATGTTATCTTCACATATTTTTCTCCCCTATCTGGCCGTATACAGTACACTGCATTGTCCTATAAGGGAATATACTCTAATTTGCAGAGAAAGCAAAAGCTTCAAGAGTGATTATTGCTGTAAAACTCTTGCATATGTGTTGAATTCACAGGCATACTATCAAATGAAGCCGAAACTGATCGAGTATTCCTGACTCTTAGCCGAGATAAGCGTGAATTCACGCTCATTGAGAACACCATTGAACATGAACTCTTCCACAGTAGAGTACTTCTCAAAAGTAGCTTTAACCATTACTGATACATTCTGTTTGGTTTGGTAAGGTGGCTTCAGACTAATATCTTGATTCAATTAAGTATATTTTCCACTCAGATCACTGAAATATTATGGAAACTCTTTTGAAGAAAGTTTTAACCCTAACCCTAACCTTTGCAAAATGCAGAGCTAGGGTTAGGGTTAGGATTCCACAAAACGTATGTACTTTTTACATGCATAGCTGTGTTCTTGGGCAGGAATTACATTTAGGAATCATATTATTTCAATGTTATCTTCACATTTTTTTCTCCCCTATCTGGCCGTATACAGCACACTCATTGTCCTATAAGGGAATATACTCTAATTTTCCAAGAAAGCAAAAGCTTCAAGAAGAGTGATTATTGCTGTAAAACTCTTGCATATGTGTTGAATTCACAGGCATACTATCAAATGAAGCCAAAACTGATCGAGTATTTCTGACTCTTAGCCGAGTCAAGCCTGAATTCAAGCTCATTGAGAACTCCATTGAACATGAAATCTTCCACAGTACAGTACTTCTCAAATGGAGACTTTAACCATTACTGATACATTCTGTTTGGTTTGGTAAGGTGGCTTCAGACTAATATCTTGATTCAATTAAGTATATTTTCCACTCAGATCACTGAAATATTATGGAAACTCTTTTGAAGAAAGTTTTAACCCTAACCCTAACCTATGCAAAATGCAGAGCTAGGGTTAGGGTTAGGATTCCACAAAAATAATGTACTTTTTACATGCATAGCTGTGTTCTTGGGCAGGAATTACATTTAGGAATCATATTTTTTCAATGTTATCTTCACATTTTTTTCTCCCCTATCTGGCCGTATACAGTACAGTGCATTGTCCTATAAGGGAATATACTCTAATTTGCCGAGAAAGCAAAAGTTTCAAGAAGAGTGATTATTGCTATAAAACTCTTGCATATGTGTTGAATTCACAGGCATACTATCAAATGAAGCCGAAACTGATCGAGTATTCCTGACTCATAGCCGAGTCAAGCCTGAATTGAAAGCTCATTGAGAACACCATTGAACATGAAATCTTCCACAGTACAGTACTTCTCAAAAGTAGACTTTAACCATAAGTGATACATTCTGTTTGGTTTAGTAAGGTGGCTTCAGACTAATATCTTGATTCAATGAAGTATATTTTCCACTCAGATCACTGAAATATTATGGAAACTCTTTTGAAGAAAGTTTTAACCCTAACCCTAACCTATGCAAAATGCAGAGCTAGGGTTAGGGTTAGGATTCCACAACACGTAGGCAATTTTTAAATGCATGGCTGTGTTCTTGGGCAGGAATTACATTTAGGAATAATATTTTTTCAATGTTATCTTCACATTTTTTTCTCCCCTATCTGGCCGTATACAGTACACTGCATTCTCCTATAAGGGAATATAGTCTAATTTGCCGAGAAAGCAAAAGCTGCAAGAAGAGTGATTTTTACTTTTAAACTCTTGCATATGTGTTAAATTCACAGGCATACTATCAAATGAAGCCAAAACTGATCGAGTATTCCTGACTCTTAGCCGAGTCAAGCCTGAATTCAAGCTCATTGAGAACACCATTGAACATGAAATCTTCCACAGTACAGTACTTCTCAAAAGTAGACTTTAACCATTAGTGATACATTCTGTTTGGTTTGGTAAGGTGGCTTCAGACTAATATCTTGATTCAATGAAGTATATTTTCCACTCAGATCACTGAAATATTATGGAAACTCTTTTGAAGAAAGTTTTAACCCTAACCCTAACCTATGCAAAATGCAGAGCTAGGGTTAGGGTTAGGATTCCACAACACATAGGCAATTTTTAAATGCATGGCTGTGTTCTTGGGCAGGAATTACATTTAGGAATCATATTTTTTCAATGTTATCTTCACATTTTTTTCTCCCCTATCTGGCCGTATACAGTACACTCATTGTCCTATAAGGGAATATACTCTTAATTTTCCGAGAAAGCAAAAGCTTCAAGAAGAGTGATTATTGCTGTAAAACTCTTGCATATGTGTTGAATTCACAGGCATACTATCAAATGAAGCCAGAACTGATTGAGTATTGCTTACTCTTAGCCGAGTCAAGCCTGAATTCAAGCTCATTGAGAACACCATTGAGCATGAAATCTTCCACAGTAGAGTAATTCTCAAAACAATACTTTTACCATTAGTAACACATTTTGCTGGGTTTTGTAAGGTGGCTTCAGACTAATATCTTGATTCAATTAAGTATAGTTTCCACTAACTCTAACCTTTCGCAAATCCATAGTTATAGTTAAGGTTAGGATTCCCACAAAACATAAGCACATTTTGATCACATGGCTGTGTTTTCAGACAGGAAGCACATTTTTTTCTTCCATACATGTATGTGCTCCTTCATGGATAAACCGTTTGATATTGAGTAATGAAACACATCACATTTGAAAAAGCCTCATGGGAAGAAAAACTAAATTTTTAAGAGTGCAACATAGGCTGCTGAAAACATGACAAACAAAACACGTAAAGCTGTAATGAGAAACACATACTTTAGGAAGTTTCTGTCTTTTAAAACATTGGACTGATGCCCATCATTAGGTTATTGTCAATCAATCAATTAGCAAATGACAGGAAGAGAGGATTAAAAAAAATAGTAACAAAAGTGGGTAGTTTTAGTATGATAAACCAGAGATTTTGAAAATGTTATTGCAGAGAAACAAATGTCTTATTCTTAATATCTAAAAAGAGCTAAGAAACACCCAAGCTTATGCTAAGGAGATGGTAAAAATATACTTACAATCCACTACACGATTTTACACTGCTTGAAAATAATTTCACCTATTGCAAATGAAAGCATAATATATCCTTTAAAATGACTACCACTGTGAAACTGAAGTTCTTGCTTTTGTATTGCCTCTTTCAGATGCTTTTTTTCATAAATATTTTTCTTAAGATTCACATTGCTGCCTAATATAAAGATGCAAGAGATAAACAGTATCTAAAACTCTCATTTTTTTTAAAGATCACACCCCGTCTTGAGTATTATCAAGCAAGAATGAAAGCCGAAACATAAAAGTTCTCACGTGAGCATCAAGTCATCAAAATGAAGTACTATATATTAAGTATGGCTCCTTCTCAAATAAAGTTTACTGCCCTGTCTTCTTTAATTGCAAGATGGCAAATTCCTTTGAAAATGTTCCAGGAAAAGACCCAAGCCTCATAAACATTTTTAAAAGTGCAACTAGGGAGCAAATCTAACAGGGAGACCTTTTAAAATAAACCTTTCCAGTGACGTCAAACACAATTATCACTAATGGATTGAGACCTGCTGTTTTCTCTGGCTAAATTTCATATCAAGATCTTCTTCAGAAAGAATGCCATTCATGTGAAATGTGCTACTATGATGTCTTTTAGTATAGCATTGGGTATAGCTTATTTCCTTTGACAAAAGAATGCAAGTATCTACCTAAAAAAGGGGTAATGCAGAATGTTAGCAAAAAAATGTATTTTTTCTGGAACAGTATGATGTGGTATTGTGCAGGAGTGGAGATTGTTTCTATTTGCTCCTCCTTCTATTGTCCTTGGCAAGATGCTCCATTCTTTTCTCCTTTACGGAAATCAAGGGGTTTGTCAGTTATAAGAAAACAATCCTCCTCTCAAACAAACCAAATGAGCATCCATTGTTGCAGTTGCTTTGCATTAATAGGAGCTGCACTTTCCTGCACTTTGTTATACCTGCATAAATGCCTTCCAGGTGTAATAATGTTAGGAGAGCTGAGACATAGAGAATCTGAAGACACAAGCCAGAGGGAACGAAATCTGAGTAGGAGCATGACAAAGTGAAGAATAAGGAAAGTGTAGCTCGTCTGTTTTTTTTGCCAGCTGACACCGCTAGGAATCCGTGAAAGCTTAATAGAAATCTATGACTAAAAAGCGCATCTTTGTCCTTTCAAAGATAAAAAAGAACAAGTGCACCTTTCTATTGGCACTGAAACAGAACAGCAGCATTTTCTGACAGTATCTGTAAGGTGAAGGAGCTTGTTAGGCCACTCCATTGAACACTGGCCAGGGAAGACTGAGATGGATAACCAATAGCAGACTATGGTACTAAGGGAAGACGTGTCCTTCAAAAACAACTATGTGAGAAATTTGTAAAATTTCATATAAGGTTTTATACAGTATACTGTATGTCATTTTTACATCTTAGAATATAACAACAAAATGTTAGGAAAATAAAATCATCAAAATTTAGAAAAGGTAGATATTAAACCATTTAACAATCCATTACATTTAAGGTAAACCAGACTTTCTTCATGTCTTATTGTTGTAATATTGCTTTTGAACATTATCCTCCATCTATTCTATCCCCTGCAAAAAGGAACTATTTTTGAGTTTCCCTTTCCCAAATAAAGGGATAGTTATTTTTGAAACAGTCAATGGAATGTAATGTGCTTGCTCCTGGTTTTCAGTACTTTTTCTTTGCTGTTGACCTCGAACGGAGAACACAGCTGCAAGATAAGTGACTGCCTCGACCCATTTCACAGACATGTCTCCAGGAGTTATCTTTCTTGTTTTAAAAAAAGTGTGAGAATGAAGGGAAGGAGGTGGTGATGCACCCAGAGTTCAGGCATTGTTCTGCCTAGATGTTATATTAATATACCAGAACTGATTGCCATTTCCTTCCAGTTAAGACTGTGTAAGTCAGTATAAAGAAAGGTAGAGAAATAATTCTTTGTTTTTCAGGAGGTAAAGATTTGGATCATGAACCAAGAGACCCAGAGTGGTCCATTTGTGTGTGAATATGACTGATAAGAGAATATAGTATCTTCTTAACAGACTTCTGCCACTGAGAAATTGTCTCCTCAGCCAAGTTCAACATCAGTGAAACAGAATTTTGCTGTGTAACTGCCCCTTACTGGAAAAAAAACACCAACCTGTACCAACTGTGTAAATCTTTTTTTCAAAATAGAGTAGTGATACACGATGTTATTAACATTATAGAAATTTTACTTCTTAAAAATTCAAAACTCATAACTTTACAAGAGATTGCATACAGTTTTATATGCATATTACAGGAAAATATGATGAAGTACACATTAAATGAAACACATCAGCATTCAAGTTCTACTGCCTGTACCCTTTCATCTCATTTCTCAATCATCTGACAGACTTCATTCACGTACAGTTTATTTATACACACTACAATGCCATGGACATTATTCTAAAGTAAATGGCTGTCGCAGCCTCTTCCCTTTTTGCTCTTTCTCCTTTTCACTGATGGTATTTTCATTTTCATCTCACTTCAAAATAAGAATCTTTTCTCTTAAAATTTCCAAGAGTCTTTCAGAGTGGCAGATCCAGTAAAATCTGTGCCTCCACCAAAAGCACAGAAAGAGTGGCGCAGCAGTGACCGCCTATCTGAGGAGTGGGCATTGTGGAAGCTAACAAATCAGGCAGAGCGCTAATGAGAGAGAGAGTGGGTTACCAGCACCTGTGCAACCTGTTACCGACATGGTGTCGGGGATCTGCGAGGAGCACACAGGAGCTACGTCCGTCTCCCCCCAGCTGACGGAGAATTCTGCAGTGCAAAATGTGGAGTTGTGCGTGTCTTTTGTTCCCAGAGGTCAATGGAGGTGGTTTAGGCTGAACAGCAGTTGGAAAAATTCCATGTACATGTAGAAAATGGAAAGCAAAAAAAAAACTATTTCAAAATTGTCCGCAACTGAAAAATGCCCAATCATATAAACACTTTCTTGTAGCTCTTCCAACAACACAGATATACAAATACGCACAACATGTCATGGGGTTCTAAGTTCCAGACATTATAACTCTTGCCTTGTGCCTCTGAGCACTGTCTCTGCTGGTCTGTCACCCTGGTCCTCGGCTAACCATTTATGAAAGACAGAGACTGGATCGATGTTCCAGTGCTTGTGAAAAGAAATGGGAACTTGGTGGGCAAGAAAGTCCTTTGCGTAATCTTCAGGCCTTGCCTGTGGAAAAAAAAACACACAGTAAACAAAATTAATTGTGATGCTCAAATCCTGTTTACTGAATTTATGAATATATAGAGGATGACTGTAAGAATGGCTTTCAAAATTCTTTCAGAAAGTGTTTTCACATTTTACTTCTTATTCTCTTTTTTCTAACTGCCGTAAGGCATTAGGATAAGAGGTTTAGGTTAAGAGCAAGTCAAGAAGGAATTATTGTTAATGTCTCCCCTGGAGTTACGTGGTATGGAATTCCACATACATTTTCAATACTTCAAAGCACACATCTTTATTTCATAGAGCACAGTTAAAAGAGATTTAAGCCTAATAGTTTAATTTACTTTGCACAACAAAACAATATTTTAAAGCCTACCCAGTTAGTCAATAAGTTTGCTTTCTAGCTATGCATGAATAACCTGGGAAGGTGTCACTGCTGATTAAAAGCAAAAGAAATTGACACAATAAGTGATCAAGTGTTTAAGTGTTACACTTGCACACGCATTATGTACAGATGCAGCCATTCAAAATGCGCGGTAAAAACCCGCGGTACGGTAACCTACCCACAAGCCACCGCGGGGCACCGGAGGGTACCGCAGGGCAAGTGATTGGCTGGCCAAAATGACCGACAGGGGCACTCGTGGTGCATTGGTTGGTAGTGCAAAGATTTAATCATTTAATGTCTTTACTGTGCACATTTTAATCCGCTTAGTTTTGAATATTTATATGGATTTTACCACTAAAGGGAAATTTTAGTAGCTGAGCATAAAAAGAAGAGGAGCATAACGCATCTGAAGGTCATAAACGATATTAATTTAAAACATTACTGTATGTATGTAAACTGTACTGTGTATGGCTGGTCTTGGTAGTTTAAAGAAAAAATACACACCAGTCTTCCATTTCTCCCTAAACATTTTAAGCATGAAAGTTTTATGAAACGGTACCCAAATATGCGATTGCTGTATAGAATGAATTTTAATTAAAAAAAAATATTTAACACGAACATTAAGCTGTTTACATCTTCCGCCTGAGAACAGTCACCCGTTGCTACCCAACGCAGAATGGTGCTTGGCTGACACCATCTGACACCCCTCTGACTGGAGAAAAAAGACGTGCTGGTTTGCTATACCAGGAAGAGGATTTCTTTCTATTCAAAACGTGTATTTTAAAAGTTTAAGAAGTAAAAACCTTACAGCGTACACAGATTTCTAAACTGATCAGGATCGTTATCTTTGTCTTATGCATAATAATGTTCACCACTCTGTCCAGCAAATTAATAATAAACTTTATTTTATATAGCTTTTTAAACGAATAAGTAATTAGATTGCTCATAAACCTAATCACTTGCTTTTTCTTTTTATTTAGGCTCAGATTTCAACTATAGATCGTATTATTAATAACCATAATAACAACCAACCAACAAAAACAACCATATAAACATAATACCAACCAAAAACATAGATAACAACCACAATACAAAATCAAATAATCAAACCATTTTACACTCGCAAAGTCCTCCAATTATCATAATCCCGCCCCTTATGCAAAACCAAACCTTCCTCCCATCCCAGTTTATCCTGTTTATCATAAACAAAATCCACCTCAATTTTCAACATAAAGCATTACACAAAATCAATACCTCAACACTCCATACTCAACAACGATAATTCACAAACAGCCAGAACATGTAACTACACATTCCCAAACATACCTACTTTCCATAGCCCCGCCCCTTATGCAAAACCAACATCCCTCCCCTGTTCTCTCTCTCCCCTGGCGGTTGTAATTGTTTTTATTTTCAAATAAATTTTAGCAAAGTCATGTATTTTAAAAATCTTAAGATTTTTCTATATATGTCTTTATTTAGTGGTTTCATTAGTGACAAAGGCTAAACTTTCTTGGAAAAATGTCTTTTATGTAAACCATGTTTGCTATTAATTCATTCAGGGCTAAAATATGTTCATTGTCTTCTAATGAAAGAAGGGTTCCTTTCGCCGTAGTCGGGAGCCTAGCCTTTAACTAGTAAGTACTGTATTTACTGGGTTTTTGGGGGGGGGGGGGGTGTCTTTCGCTGGAAATCTCGCCTCCTACTTTGAAAATACCCGTGAAACCGGTTCAATTCGTCACAGCCAGCACTCCTGCAGAGAGTTGGGTTGTACTTGCAGTGTATACAGTACACGCGTTATGCTCTTCGTTAATGTCTGTGAAGTTTTATTTAATCTCTGAGCCATACTGATTCTTCTGGAAGCCAGTTTCCGCCAGGGAGTAAAAAAAAAAAAACACACTATGGTATTCTCTCCAATGCAGTGCAGTTAAAAACATACCTCAGATGCTGCTCCTAAATGAATATCGTTTATGACCATCAGAAGCTTTATGCTCCTTTTCTTTTTTCCAGTGGATTGAACAGGGAGAGGCATTTCATGATGTACTTTTCACTGATGAAACAACAGTGGCTCTGGAACAGTTTTCAACCAAGTCGTTTTATAAAAAGGGGAGATATGTACACGTTACTGAAGCTAAAAGTTTAGCCTTTGTCACTAATGTAAACACTAAATAAAGACATATAGAAATCCCTACGTTACAGACTGTATATGGCTGGTATTGGTAGTTTAAAGAAAAAATACACACCAGTATTCCACTTTCTCCCTAAACATTTTTAGGATCAGAGTCTTACATGTGGTTATTTCGAAAACGTTTGTACGTGCTCCTTCTTACCATGTTACTGTTTACCGTTACTGACCATATTAAGTTTAAGTGCCTGTGGGCACTTTTCCTGTCCGTGGGGGGTGGACTGTCTTTCATTAGAAGGTTAGTCTGTTCTACTCTGAGAATGTAGAGGGGGTGGGAAGTGCCCGCGGTCATTTAATTAGTATAAAAATCTTAGTTATCTTTCTAGTTCACAGGTTTGCATGCATAATTTAATTTTGAAAGCCACTGAGACATCAGGTACTACTGTTGTATTTATGAAAAAGAAACAAAACAAAAAACATACTAACAACTGTGCCATCCTACTCCTTAGTTAATACATTTTATTATTCATAAACAGTTAACATTGTTAGCAAAATATTTTGAATTATATTTAACCCTATTTTTTCTTAAGTTTTGTATTTAACTTATTATATGATAGTCAGACTTAATGTATATTAATGTATATTTGAACAATGAAAATATATTTTTACAAGATTTTACATTAAGCACTTAAAATTAATATGGTTAATAATAGTAAACTGTAACATGCTGTAACAAGATCGGTTAAACTCCGAAGAAAATCCTTTCAGAGAAAATGTTTCAGGTGTGAAGAACAAACCTGTTCCCACACACCCTGCCCCCACTACCATTAGAATATACACAAACATTTTAGCGTTTCATTCTGAGCAGAAGACCCTCACACCTGAAGAGTGCTGGCTGTGACGAATTAAACCGGTTTTACAGGTTTCAATCACAGATTGGGACTCAGTAAAGTAACACACAGCGCCACTGGATTTGATAATACTGTACCTAACCAAAATCCGCAATATGGAAACAGAACCTGTGTAATTGTTGATAGATGATGTACTCGTAACATTTTTTCAAGACGAACTACAACATTTAAAAAATGACTTGTATGTACTTGATATCTCTAATCAATCCACGGGTTCCAGCACAAAACGAAACTAAAACGCATACCGTTTAGCGCTTCTTATTAGTTGCTCAAAAGTAATTTGACCGTATGAAATGCATAATATAAACCTAGAAACATATACGTGAGCAGTACTTAAGCACTGTAGTATCGGTGTTAAGACATACCTCTCAAATACTGTAAATCAAGTTAAAAATATCTCAAGACCGATTCTGGTCGTAATGAAACCATGTTTCGTGTATGTTTTCTTTTTCATCTTGAAATAACTCATTTCTAAATACCTTTTTCACTGTTAACATCTTGTAGCAACTTTGCGACAAAATATACACTCTGACAGTTCATCCTGCTACCAACATTAAATAAAACAAATCTTAAGATTTCTATATTTATGTCTTTATTTAGTGGTTTCATTCGAAGCTTACAATGTTTAGGGAGAAATGGAATACTGGTGTGTATTTTTTTCTTTAAAGTACCGAGACCAGCCATATACTGTATGTTTATGTTAAGATTTCCCTTCAGTGGTAAAATTAGATATGAATATTCAATACTTAAACGGGCACAGTTAAGACATTAAATATACATATACATATTGTATACAGTACAGTTTGCATACGGTAATATGTTTATGTTACGCGATTAAAAAATAAATAAATAAAACTGAAAGGTCCAGCACCAGCTGGATTCGAACACACAACCTGCCAGTTGGTAGTCACGCACCTAGACCAGTAGGCTACAAGACAGCTCGCATAAATAGGCAGGCGAAACAGCCCTCCCACAGTACACGGATATACTCATACCGTTATTAAATTCTTGAGATACGCGATTCCATATTATATTCCCTTTAAATCAAATTCTAAAAGTATGCTTGTTGACTCCGGTATCACGTTAGTTAAAGACTTCGAAGCTTACAATGTTTAGGGAGAAATGGAATACTGGTGTGTATTTTTTTCTTTTCATGATAGGTGTCGTATTTTAAATCATTTTCGTAGTTAGAAATTATGAAACGCCCTGTTAAAAGCAAGGAAGTTTTTATGCCCGTTGAAGTAAAACAAAATGCCTGACAAAGTATGGCTTGGACAGATTCCAAGTGCTTGTACAAATGTGCTAAAGAAATTATACTTTGAGTATACAGCTTGTCCAAAGTCATCAATTATTAATACTATTAGTAATATCTTCAGTAAAGGCTTTGATGCATAAATATTTCTGATAAAGGTAGGTTGTGTACTTTTGTCCAACTGAGCAATCTTGCTTTCATAAAATATACCAACATTTGAATGACTGATGATTAACATGCTGTAATACACAGTTCAAAATTAAAGGCTCGAATGCTGTACATGAGAGGTTAAGCTCACCCTGGCGGTTTTACAAGGCGACACCGGATAGCTAGACACGTGACACACGTGATACCGCGTGATACCCCGGTGGATGTGTCGCGGTATGCAGTGAAATACCTCACCCATTTTGAATGGCTGCATCTGTACTGCAGTTCATACAGTAAGTAATCTCTCCCTGAAAAATCAAATCAAGACTGTACTCTGCTTTAGTCAACAGTCAGCAGTCTGCTTCAGGTATAATGTATACCAGCTGTACTAAGCTTTAGCACTTAGCTGTACTTAATTTTGTCCTTGTTCAAGGAGAGTCAGCCCTAGGCTAAAATGTAACATTAGAACATCACACTCAATATCAGAACATGAAAAGTGAATTTACAACAGCACTTTACTTCGAGAAGACTGATTTTGTTTAAGAACCACACAAAGTAAGCAGTAGAAAAACAGAAAAAAAACATCAAATGAAAAAAACATGCAGGTGCAGATATGCAGCTATGTTGTCAAAGAGCTCAACAGTTCTAAAAATATGGCTAAAAGACATAACAAAACGTAAAAATCAGATCTTTCTGTGAACTCATCCCTGGGATCAAACAACTAAACCACTCACTTTAAATGTAGTAACCTTCATATACAATTTCACAGCCTAGCATTATTTCCAAATATGAATCTCAAGTACTGTACATAATTAAGGAGTGATAGGCAGATTCCTTTCAAAACATGACACGAATAATTCAGGAACAGTCTAGGGACCAAGAAGCGCGTGCCATTTCAGTTATCTTAAGTAACCAGATGAACCTTCCCCATAGAAACAGAAAAACAGACTCAATCTACATCAGAGAGGTCGGGTGTGTGATCATTTACACTAAAGCACAATGTGACACATTCACATGCAATCTGTAATTCCTCTCAGGAACCTCTCTTTCCAGTACACAAATGAGAAGTAGAATCCCATTACATTGCTTTAGAAAAGGAATCATATTCCAACTACATGTTTTGTAATAATGCAATATTTTAACCTGACCCTCACCCAGAGCACTTTTTGTTAAATATTTACAATATATTTAAATTTAAAAGTTTGTTTCTGATTAACTTTCCAGTAAAATGGAAACATCATTTAAGTCATGGAATTCATACACCAGATTTTGCTTTTAGCTATTAAATGTATCGCCATTCCAAATGCTTGGACTCATCAATCTAAAATAACATTATATAACTGAAACATTTTTTTAGGTTAAAAAGCAGAAAAAAGGACTCAAACATGTTACAATCACAAATGGCAGTCTTGAATCAAAGCACTGTCATTGTTTCTTCCCTTAACAAAAAAATGGATCATACTTAAGACCTGAATAAAAAGCTATTTCAGATTTGTTCATTGACAGCGGTAATATTTTATTGCTGTGCGTCAATGGCCCTGTTCTTACACATCTGTGAAAGAACCTAGCATGAACTAAACCCAAGTAATACAACTAAGAACCTTATGTAGGAAATAAATTGAAACATACTGTATAATGTTTTCAGAATTTTACAGTAGGAACCCATTATTTTTTTCTTAAGCATTTTAATTGCTTTACTTCTAAAATTAGTAGAAAAACTAGATTTTTCTAGATGAGGGTAGCTCATACTGAACAATAAACCAGCTCAGAAAAACAAAGAGATGAAGGGGGTGGATACTTTAGTTTCCTGTCCTACATGCAGTCATTTCTCTAATATACCATTTGGATTCTGTCATTATACCTGGTCAATCATCTAAGGACAACTTCTCAGTTACAATGATGACCTGGAGACCCATTTATATACCAGGGAATTTTCTGGAGCAATTTACTTGCAGTAACTTGTTCAAGGGCAAAACAGTAGTGTTCCACCTGGAATTTGAGCTCATCTATCTGCCCTCTATTTTTAGTCCAGAATGATAACCTACGTTATACTCATATAGAAGGAAGCTAAAAAAAAACATCATATACTGTATATTGACGATCCTTAGCACTACCGGCATGTATTACTATGTACTGTACAGTACGATACTCCCAACTATGAAAACCCAACAGTGAAATTAAACACGTGCAGACCCCAAGTCAATACACTCCATTCTAACGTCCATAAATTTAGACAGACCATAAACCTAGAAATCCACCAATAATTAACTACCCTCAGGCATTACAAAATAAATCTACAAACTGACTCAGCAGGGGCTTGACCACATCAGAAGGGACAATACTAAGAATGCATCCCATTGTCCGGGTTACGTTCTGTCACCCTATTTTATTTTAAGAATCTTTACTTACAATACTTTTTATTTCTAATATCATTGCCTATTATACAAAGTACACCCCATACAATTACATGATTTTACATATTAAGACATATCTGAACTCCGTCTAGTCCTCACCAAGAGTAGATGAATCTAACCTCATGTTACAGATAACACACAAATTTTACTTTGTCAATATTTATTTAACAAAAAAAAAAAAGATCATCAGGAAGTGCTTCCCTAATTCCTTTATGCAAATATAGTGGAAGGAATGTCTCATCTCTGCCACCTAGTGGCCCCACTCTGTTTCCACTTCCTAAACCTGGCCACCCCATTATAGTACCCTTAATTACCCCAGAATTTCTCTAGCATCACACAGCCCATGTACTAGTCTTTTCGGAAAAGCAGGGTGAAACTGATAAGACCAAGTTGGAAGATGGCCATTTTGGCCATGGCAGCCGTTGAGCAACTGACAGGGGAACCCAAGCCTGACAGGAGAAGACAGAGCTGGACAAGTTACCTGATGAAAGAGTGGACTGTGTGTCACAGGGACTCCCATCGCGTTGAAGCACATCCCCAGGACCATATCATCAGGGGCGTCGTTACTGTAGCACTGACAGCCGCTGCCCAGCAGCCTCACCACTGCCGCTCTGCTGAACACCATCCTCAGCAAGGAGAGAGGGAGGTGAACACCGTCATTTTAAAGTCAGGCTGAAGCACAGCGAAGAGTCACAGGAATGACACCCGATCACCTTCCTAGCTTCCACTGTGTTCTGAAACCAACTATGTGCCTAAGGGCTAGATCGAGGGTTTACTTATGACATTCACTGCAGAGCTCATGAGCAGTTGATCAGTCACAACTGTGTCAATCATTTTAAATGTCTTCCTGCCTCAAGAGCAGTCTAGTATATTATGTCATCCAGAAGCTCTTTCTACACCATCATTATTCCAATTGGGGACATTGATGTGGTCATCAATAAAACAGTAACTTACCCACCTCCTCCGGTGATGTAGCTGTACCCCCCTAATCCCAGTCCATAGCCGTAGCGCTCTCCTAGGCAGATTGGCTCACTAGGATTGTAGCAGCTCAGCAGTTTCTGCAGTCTTGGGATGCTTTTAAGAGACATTGGTTGAATTAGTATTGCTGAACTCATGCTTTAAAATGTACACTTTCACCATCCTGTGCCAAAGTTGATTTAAGAATTTACCATTTCCTCAAAATGGAAGCAAACAAATTAATGTTAACCACAGGGACATCCTGTTGGTCTTCTGAGTTACAAATCCCATTCTCTATGTAAGGTAATATGCATTGTAAAATGCATGTGATATACAAGTGTAATTTACAATGCATTTACATCATGCTGAAAGCAACATCAAGACTGAAAGCAACAGAAAAGACATTGGGTGTTTCCAAAAAACAAAAAGGACTTAACAACATATCCGAATGTAAAAGGTATTTTTCACTCTACACTGACCCTGGCAATGGATGCAAGTAACACCAAGTAACATATTTCAAAGCCGTACTAATGATATTCCAGACTAATGTGCACAATGTTTTTGACACCACTTAAGAGAGACTCAAAGTAGTTTTATGAAAAGCAAACATTGACTTGCATAATTGTACTGGAAAATGTGTGTGCCATTAAAATACAAGAACTGAATTGCTGCTTTTTATGGACGTGAAGAGTAGGCAACATCAATAACGTGATGCAAGCGTGTCATAAATGTCATATCACATTTGTTCCTTTTGAAAACTTCGATTTTCTGAATTTGAACTGAATGAAAAGCAAACATGGACTTGCATAATTGTACTGGAAAATGTGTGTGCCATTAAAATACAAGAAGCAAATTGCTGCTTTTTATGGACGTGAAGAGTAGGCAACATCAATAACATGATCCAAGCGCATCATAAATGTCATATCACCTTTGTTCCTTTTGAAAACTGTGATTTTCTGAATTTGAACTGAATTCTCTGCACTTCAAAACGTTGCTAGCATCATCTCCTTAATTAGGAACAAGTAAAGGTTTATTCCATGCTGAAAAGAGAAGAAATTAACACAACATTTTTGGCTGTGGAGCCTTTTTCAGGTTTGACACAACAGGTTTGTTGTGTTTCTTTTCTTCTCTTTTCAGCATGGAATAAACCTTTACTTGCTCCTTTGCAGCCTACACATGCTGATGCAGCTACCTACCTGATCTCCTTACTTAATTGATAATTATCTAATACAAAATTCAACCAAACAATTAAGGTACGGTTTTACTGCAGTTAAAGGGTTACAAGCTGAGTACTGTAGATATGATTCATGGAATATATTTTGGCACATTTTTATAATTTTCATCTTTAATAGCCTTGATAGAGACCAATTCTAAATCAGTCCTCAAATACCACACTGTTTCTCTCTCTTTGCTTAAACATATACAAAATAGTGTATTCATACTATCAACTGAGAACACAGGAGAAGAAGCACTGTGGGTTGTAAGCAGTAGTGGAGAATTTGTACACAGTTTCATTCTCTCTTGATTGCACAGGAAGCCCTAGTGGCAACATCTCCCATGAAATGAATGAAAAATGAGAAAAGCTGACGACAGATTGCTTGCGAGTTGAATGTCTGTAGAGATTTAAGTTCAGTGGGATGAAAGTAATTATTTCAATAGCATTGTTGTAGAATCACTGCACATACAGTAGCACTTGGGATATCTTTGTTTTGCTGTTTTTTCTATTGAGTCACAGTTATCACAAACCAAACTAAATAACATAAGGCAGGTGGTTTATATAATGTCTCCTTTGCCATTTTACTTTCTGAAAGAAAATGGTGGGATTTAATGTGCAAAACCATGACATTGTACCTGATGAGCGTATCATCATCCACAATCAGCAGCCAGTTTGTCTTTGGGACAGATTTGCTCACAAATCTCTTCAAAATAGCAAATGTCTTTCCACAGTGCCCTGGGAAGAGAAAGCCAAAATGTTACAAAGGAATGATCTTCCAAACGGCACAAAATCAGGTAATTAACGCAAGCTCAGAATCCCCACTGCATGCTCTGGCCCCAACAATGCAATCTATTGAATTTACATCCAAGTATGAAAAGACTAGGAGCGAAAATGACTGCATTACTTCGGTGAAACTGCCTAGTGGCCATGCATATGCTCCACTAGTTTTCTGCTTTGCACAAGCCCCTTATCAGGCAAAAATGTTAAGTTATTTAAATGCTAGTTTTGAAGCAAAGGAAATCACCATACACCAATGAACAAAGTGCTCTAGGCTTTTGCAAACCACAGGACCTAGTGTACCAGCAGTTATCCAAGCGTGCACTGGCAATGAATAAGGAATGCAAGTATTAACTGTGAGTTGGTTTGCTAGTTTTTAAAATGGGTCCTACTTATAGTGGCAAAAATTACTAAAATTTCTGAAACAGGACTTTCAAAGAAGGTGTGGATGCTGACTTCTAAACCAGCAAAAATGAATTCTTACATGCAGAAAAGAGGGTCAAAGCTGAATATAAGAACAAACTAGAAAATAAATCCAATCACTAATGACAGTCGAGGTGTCTGGTGAGGCCTTCAACTATTCACTGACTACAGGGAGAAACAAATGGCTCCAGGTGACAATCCCTTTCTGCCACACAAGCTGAATGAACTGTTCGTTGCACAAACCAACATGCTGAAGACCACTCACAGTGGAGTCCCTCCAGCCATCCTTTATCATTCAGGAGCATGATGTAAGATGATTTTTCTGCATAGAGAACAGCAGGAACGAATCTGGCCCTATCTTGTTTGAACTGCTATACTGAAATATTGTGGCACTCAGCTTGCTCTTATCTTTAGAGATATTTCCAATCTATCCCTTAAGCAGGCTAAGGTACCGCACTGCTTTAAGATGAGTACTATAATACCAGTACCTAAGAAATCCACTGTGAGCTACCCAAAGACTACAGACCAGTAGCCTTGACGTCTGTTATTATTAGTTTTCGAGCAACTCAGCCAATTTTAGTGTTCACTTGGACCCATGCCAGTTTGCCTACAGAGAAAGCACCCAGCACGTACTGTATGCTGTGATCCGCCATATTAACTATAGTCCTGCTTTTAACAGAATCATCTCTCAAGCCTTTTGATAAGCTAGCAGAGGTGGGAATTAACCAGACTCTGTGTTATTGGTTACTGGATTTCTATTCTGACAGGAAGCAGGTGGTGAACCATCTCTAAGCCTCTCACCCTGAGCACAGGTGTCTTTGGGGTTGTGTCTTATCACCTCAGTAAAAAAAAATTATTTAACACAAACATTAAGCTGTTTACATCTTCCGCCTGAGAACAGTCACCCGTTGCTACCCAACGCAGAATGGTGATTGGCTGACACTATCTGACACCCCTCTGATTGGAGAAAAAAGACGTGCTGGTGTGCTATACACACTACCAGGAAGAGGATTTCTTTCTATTCAAAACGTGTATTTTAAAAGTTTAAGAAGTAAAAACCTTACAGCGTACACAGATTTCTAAACTGATCAGGATCGTTATCTTTGTCTTATGCATAATAATGTTCACCGCTCTGTCCAGCAAATTAATAATAAACTTTATTTTATATAGCGTTTTAAACGAATAAGTAATTAGATTGCTCATAAACCTAATCACTTGCTTTTTCTTTTTATTTAGGCTCAGATTTCAACTATAGATCGTATTATTAATAACCATAATAACAACCAACCAACAAAAACAACCATATAAACATAATGGTGGTGCTGGACCTTCCAGTTTTATTTATTTATTTTTTAATCGCGTAACATAAACATATTACCGTATGCAAACTGTACTGTATACAATATGTATATGTATATTTAATGTCTTAACTGTGCCCGTTTAAGTATTGAATATTCATATCTAATTTTACCACTGAAGGGAAATCTTAACATAAACATACAGTATATGGCTGGTCTCGGTACTTTAAAGAAAAAAATACACACCGGTATTCCATTTCTCCCTAAACATTGTAAGCTTCGAAGTCTTTAACTAACGTGATACCGGAGTCAACAAGCATACTTTTAGAATTTGATTAAAAGGGAATATAATATGGAATCGCGTATCTCAAGAAATTAATAACGATATAATTATATTCATGTTGCAAAAGAACTGCAACGGACATAAAAACTCCCTTGCATGGTTTCATTACGACCAGAATCGGTCTTGAGATATTTTTAACTTGATTTACAGTATTTGAGAGGTATGTCTTAACACCGATACTACAGTGCTTAAGTACTGCTCACGTATATGTTTCTAGGTTTATATTATGCATTTCATACGGTCAAATTACTTTTGAGCAATAAGAAGCGAGAAACGGTATGCGTTTTACTTTCGTTTTGTGCTGGGACCCGTGGATTGATTAGAGATATCAAGTACATACAAGTCATTTTTTAAATGTTGTAGTTCGTCTTGAAAAAATGTTACGAGTACATCATCTATCAACAATTACACAGGTTCTGTTTCCATATTGCGGATTTTGGTTACGTAATATTATTTTCTAGATTTCATGTTGTGAATATGATGGGATGTCTGATGGGATGTTTCTAAAAATCCATCCTCTGTAAAACGTCTTCTCTAGTTGTCCTGCATATGTATTCGCTAATGAAGCTGTGTGTTCTGAGCCTAGATCTCTACATTTCTGTATGAACCAGCTTAGAGGGCTAAAGACAGCTTGTGTTTAAATTGAGTGTAAGGCAATTTATGCTTCTAAAGTCATGGTCAGCATTTATCTTTGTACTGTGCTGTAAACTTGTTCTGTGCCAAGTCACATTATTTTATAGCGTTTTTAAAGCGTTATCAAATACGGTGTTACTGTAGTTTACTGAGTCCCATGTCACATGGTCTGTGATTGAAACCTGTAAAACCGGTTTAATTCGTCACAGCCAGCACTCTTCAGGTGTGAGGGTCTTCTGCTCAGAATGAAACGCTAAAATGTTTGTGTATATTCTAATGGTAGTGGGGGCGGGGTGTGTGGGAACAGGTTTGGTTGAAACATTTTCTCTGAAAGCATTTTCTTCGCAGTTTAACCTATCTTGTTACAGCATGTTACAGTTTACTATTATTAACCATATTAATTTTAAGTGCTTAATGTAAAATCTTGTAAAAATATATTTTCATTGTTCAAATATACATTAAGTCTGACTATCATATAATAAGTTAAATACAAAACTAAAGAAAAAATAGGGTTAAATATAATTCAAAATATTTTGCTAACAATGTTAACTGTTTATGAATAATAAAATGTATTAACTAAGGAGTAGGATGGCACAGTTGTTAGTATGTTTTTTGTTTTTTTTTAACCCAATCTCCGGGAAACCATTAGTACGATGGTGAATCGGAGATTCTCAACCCTTGCTGCATACGACTGGAAAAGAATTTGTGATCGGATCAACGAAATGCTTCGTAGGAGGAGGCGGTCTTTTCCTCTTGTCTAACAGTCTGTCCACAAACAAAACATTCCTGTTAGACAAGAGGAATTGAAAAAAAAACAATGTTGTCAATGAAAACCGGTGTGTGTGTCTCTCCCTGCTGGATGTCCCTCTCACAAACTGCTGAATGAATAAAATAATTTTATTGAAAACGAGTTTGCGATTGTCTGGTCTTTAAATTCTGGAGATACGCGATTCCATATTATATTCCCTTTTAATCAAATTCTAAAAGTATGCTTGTTGACTCCGGTATCGCGTTAGTTAAAGACTTCGATGCTTAAAATGTTTAGGGAGAAATGGAATACTGGTGTGTACGTTTTCTTTAAAGTACCGAGACCAGCCATATACTGGATATTTAAGTTCCAAAATTAATATCGTTTATGGGCATCACATGCGTTGCAGTATGCTCAGGCACTAAGTAAAAGGAGATGCTTCGTATTGCTTGACTAATTTTAAAAACTAAGTTATAAATATAAAAATTGCAGGCGCTGCTCTGGTGCGTCGGCTCCTACACAGTGCCTGTCTGCCGTAAGCGTTACAATATACATACAGTACCCAACACTGCTTGTACCCATCTGTCATGCAAATAAAACACCTTGAATTGAATTGAATTGAGGGGAGAAGGGGGGGATACTAAAGCCAATACTGGCTCAATGGGCTTTGATGTGCTAATGCGTTGGTTTAACGGTCCGGGTGTGGCAGGCTTCCAATGTCAACTCGACTCGATTAGAAGACAATGAACGTATTTTAGCCCTAAATGAATTAATAGCAAACATGGTTTACATAAAATACATTTTTCCAAGAAAGTTTATAATAATACGATCTATAGTTGAAATCTGAGCCTACTTTAAAAATAAAGGAAAAGCATTTTCAGAGAGCAATCACGCTGTGTTTATGTAGAAAAAGTGATTAGGTTTATGAGCAATCTAATTACCTATTCGCTTAAAACGCTATATAAAATAAAGTTTATTTAGAGATGAATGATCAGTGTCGCAGTTTAAATAATGTGAGTCAGGAAACTAACACAGCGCCACCGGATTTAATAACGCAATAAAAACGCTATAAAATAATGTGACACAGTACAGCACAGTACAACAATACTGACCATGACTTTAGAAGCATAAATTACCTTACACTCAATTTAAACACAAGCTGTCTTTCTGTATGAACCTCTAAGCTGGTTCATACAGAAAATGTAGAAATGCATTAGCCTGATCATGATTAAAAAACACATAATTAAACACGCGTTTGCGATTTAAATCAGAACACGTTTTAAATCAATATAAATGTTTATATTGTAACGCATACTGTCCAGCCTCCATTTCTCTATAAAAATTTACTGTTGCACACACACACACAATAGAAGCAGGAACCGCTGTCAGAAGGGAAGATATGTTCAAAATATCGCAAATATCGATCACGTTGCGATATTTTGAAATATAAAAGTCAATTGATTGTCCATAATATCGCTTACCTATTTTTTCGAAGAAATGTTTGTTAAAATAATAGTCCAGCACCAGCTGGATTCGAACACACAACCTGCCAGTTGGTAGTCACGCACCTAGACCAGTAGGCTACAAGACAGCTTGCATGATCAGGTAGGCGAAACAGCCTTACACAGTCCTGCCGCAGTACACGGATATAATCATACCGTTATTAAATTCTTTAGATACGCGATTCCATATTATATTCCCTTTTAATCAAATTCTAAAAGTATGCTTGTTGACTCTGGTATCACGTTAGTTAAAGACTTCGAAGCTTACAATGTTTAGGGAGAAATGGAATACCGGTGTGTATTTTTCCTTGTGATATTTTAAGCTCTAGTTGAATGATAGGTGTCGCATTTTAAATCATTTTCGTAGCTAGAAATTATGAAACGCCCTGTTAAAAGCAAGGAAGTTTTCATAAAATATACCAACATTTTAATGACTGATGATTAACATGCTGTAATACACAGTTCAAAATTAAAGGCTCAAATGCTGTACATGAGAGGTTAAGCTCCCCCTGGCGGTTTTACAAGGCGACGCCGGATAGTTAGTCAAGTGACACACGTGAAACCGCGTGATACCGCGTGATACTGTGACACGCCCACCGGGGTATGCCGCGAAATACCTCACCCATTTTGAATGGCTGCATCTGTAGAAAGAGCAGCATACATCATCTCCAAAACTATAGCATGTCATCTACCCTCTGTGGACCCCATCAGCTTCTCTAGACAGAAATGCAAAGCATTGAAAGTTTTGCATAGCTCATTGTTATTTTACCAGGTCTCACTGTTATTTATATTATCACTGTTGTGTGTTTAGGAAGGTGTCTGAAGATGTGTAGGGTGGATGCTGTTTATTATTGTTTTATCTTGTGTATTTGCATGGTATGTATTTTTGTATTAGCTCTCCAAACCAAATTCCATGCACCTAGTCATTAGGGCAATAAAATACTGAAGTTGAAGTTCAAACGCGAGATGGAAATAAATTGCCAATATTGCAAATCAACAGAAAATCTAAATTGGCCCTTTTACTGGATTTTGCAGATGTACAGTTTGTGTTGGCTTTGTATGACTTTCTTCTCGTGGTTTCAATTAACTGAAGAATTGTTTTTTGGGGGGGCAACATTTTCTGTAATTTCTTTAGTGTATATTCCAATGCTTGGTAAGATTCTGTTACAAACAGAGTATTCTGTCAAAGACACTTCAATAGAAAGTGCCTTCTTTGTAACTGAAAACAATTGCTGGAGGGCATGTCACTTATTGGTCATCAGAGACTAAATTAACTGAAAAAACATACAAGGATTCAGAGAAACCAAAGACTTTTTGATTTAAGAAATGATGGAGAGTGAAACCGCATCTGCATAGTTAAAACTGAATAACGGAAAACTTACTGTAGTTTCACAGCCACTGGGATTTACGGCTTTTACAGCCATAAATTATATGCTAACTGAAATTAAAAATCTAGTTAATTCTGCCTCACTTTTAAAGTGTAGAGCCAAACAAAAGAGAAATGTTTCTTTTTTAAACTTGCAACAGACAGCTTATAACCTTGCACAAATGTTTCTAGAAAGAAAACTGATGGCTTATCAGTGAAGGCGATGGAAAGGAATAAGACCTGGAGAGAATTACATTTAGCACAAAATGTCTGCTTGTCAGAGAAAGAGACCAGACCTGTAAGGTAGAACAATACACCCTAGGAAATGGTAACCAAAAGTAGACAGGAAGAACACCAAAAAATTAATTATAATGTATGATGACAAGGAGATCAAATACAAACAAAATGTAGACCATAAATTTAGGGAACACTTATACATTTTTTGGTTTGGTTTCAAAACAAAAGACCTAAACCTACCTATGTATATCTACAAAAGTGAGATAATCTACTGCATGGTCTATTCTGCAAACACAGAGCATTTTAAGCATCATACCAAGGAAGGTTCAGGCAGGTCCTCTTAGTGTTACCTTAAAACTTGCCATGGCAACTCATGTTCAGTTAAACCCAAGGACAAAGCTATGCCTATCTGTAAGTGTAATCTAAAGACAATTACACTAAAGCTACTTAAGCAAGAGAAATCTCCACAGCAACACAGATCCTTGTTGATCCACAGATTAGTTGCTAGGAATATTTTGTAGAAAATTGTACAAAAGATCAAGAGCCTTTCAAGTGAACACCACCTGTTTGATGTTTGATGAACACATTAACACAGCATCGATAAAGATAATTATAGCAATCAGTCATTTTAATGATGAAATAGACACACCGGTGGAAATTTTCAGACATGTGAATGTGGTTTCCTAGGACTTTCTTTAGAGCCAAACAATTCTTGTGACAGCTTTTTTACTCATCTTCTTAGTTACCATCTCTGAAACTTCACCTCCCTTAATTTGAAGGCTCATTTTTGTATTGAATATTTTGCTTTCACAAATATTTCCCATAGTTTCATCTAAATTTAATGTTTTCCTGTACTAGATTATGAAAGTATCATGATTCACAATTGCAGTCACTGAAAAGGGCAGTATTGCACAGCACTTGTAAGCATTAACTATGGTATATCATGGTATTATGATAGGCCAGTGCAGTACGGCACAATAAACCAGGTTAAAATCATAAGAACGTATTACTGAAAGCAAAGTTAACAGTCTTTAAACAGAAAACAGAAACAAAATGAATACTGTATTATACCATTAAACAATATATTAACCTGGTAAAGATCTATAAGACATAATGTATTATATGTACTTAGTGACATTTAACTCTTCCATTTAATTTTTCACCAATATTTAATGATGATGAAAATAACAAATGTGTAACAAAGGCACTGCAGATCTACATAAAATGGAGAACAATGTACAAAATTTCTAACTGCCAGGTGATAAAAACCATGTTCACTATTTTATGCAAAGTATCTGCTAAAGTAATTAAATACTGCATGTGTATGGAAGTTATTAAGTACACAAGTTTTCTACTCCCCAGGGCAGTCAAAACGTTCCATTATCAAAAGCTCAATAATGAATCAAATTTCTCCGTCTGTCTCACTGTCCAAGATCCAAGGTAGCTTTTGTTGCCAAAATACAGGTGGCCCTAAGCAACGCCTTGCAGCACACTGTTACCAAACCAGCATCGACCGGTATGCATCAGAACTTTGAGCTTCTTGAAAATTGGTCGCAAATTATTATTATGGTCACTTACGACTTCAGGATAATCAGGGCCAGTGTATCTGGTTTCATTACAGAATGTATTACATGTGTTCCACTTATTTCCTTTTAACATATGTGCAATTAGAACAAAATAAAAGAGAAGGAGGAATAATAATTCCATTCTTATGCTGGAAATTTACGGAACAATAGGCATGCCTCAGTCAGCGTGCTTCAATAAGCTGAATGAATCTTTCAGCTGGAGTCAGTCTTAAGTGGTTTGTGTTCAGAGTGCAGGTTCATCTCCACAGCCCAGAGTTCGATCCCCAGTCATCTCAATTAGACAACCGTGACCACAAGTCCCCAAGCAATGAAGCACAAGTAGCAGATCACGTGCCTCATTCTCTCCTGAGCAGTGCAGGAGTCGTTGCTGGAGATCTGAGTACAGTATGTACAGTAAGTACACTACACATAATGGTGATTACACACTCAGGAAAAAAATCAATCTACAGAGCAGACAGAAAAATTATCGAAGACAAGGAAATGAAAACAAACTTTACCCAAGGTCAAATGCTTTTCAAACTCAAACTCTTACAATTTTTCTTCTAAGACTATTAAGGCTGAACATAGCAGGCAAAAAGAATCACAAAGCTGACACAAGTCTCTAGAGCACAGTCACTTCTGTAAAGACGGTGAAAAGATGCTCAGGTGACTAAAAACGAAACCCATTTGATACTTTCTTCACAAAAAAAATTAGGCAAGCAAAGAAACAGAAGGGGTTTTTCTCCTCCGGGACTGCTTAATTGAGTCATTCGAGAGACAGAGGCAGATTAGGAATACAGAATTCCCAAGTGGAGCGTTTAAAAAACAAAACGGTAGTCACAGGTTTAAATCTCTAAATCCCACATCCTGCTACACCATTTGCAAAAGGAAATCCAAACCTCCAGCCTATGAAGGCTAAAAAATGCTAACATTACAGATATTAAATAAGCTAATAAGCTGTTTTAGTAAATGGCAAAAAGGATATAAAGAAAATAATTCTCCAGCTAGATCTTATGTTTAGCTGGAGAATGTCTACCTGTGCAATTAGGCATTCTTAAAAATAATAAGCTGTTTCATAACAAAAATATGATTTAAAAAAACCATGACAGTTCCACAAGGTAAAAAGGTAACCAATAAAAGAAAAGAAAGATCTTATTTTGCTGCATCATTTTCAAATACATTCTTGAAATCCACTCTACACAGTCCAAACAGAACAGACCAAAAGACAGACCTTGAAAGACATGATAATGTCTGCTCTGATAACAAGGTTTAGTATTTTGTTCCAGAGTCAACTTTGTACTCAATATCACTATTTAAGAAACATTTGTTATGGTAGCTTTAAGAGGGCCTTATGCATGGAGTCTTGCTGCAACTTGCTTCACCCTTTTTTCTTCTTATCTTTGGAAATAAACCAAAGAAATAAGCCAAGATAGGAAGGGATTTATTTTGTTTGTACAGATCTAACACTAACTTGATTCTTCTTTAAGCCAGCTGCCCCATGGAAGTTAGGCAAACACTAAGCAGAGTAACTGAAACAATTTAATGGCCACACAACAAATTTTCAGACAAAATTTGTCGGGTTACTCTGCTTTTATTCTACTGAAACATGAACATGAAAATATTGAAAATTGGAACATGTTTTTCCAAGTAAAAACAAAACAGTAATCTTCCTGGGAAAAATATTTAATTTTAATTTAGAAGGAAGTAATGGGATTCATCAAGTAGAATACTGGAAGCACTATATCTTGCAAAACTTCCAACTAAAGACACTGAAGGAATAGGATGCTTATGTGTAATAAACCAGGATGAAATTTCTCCATGTATGGTAATTTATATTGCTGGAGCAATTTCTCTTATAATGCCGAGCACTCTGAGATTAAATCTCTTAGATGAAGTGTGTTTCATTCTTCTCCATGAATAATTCGCTGCTTGTTCTTCCAAACAACATTCGAGTTGAACGATGTGAGTAATGACATTCAAGCAATTCTTGCTTTACAAGATTTGACTTGGAAAGCATTGCTGCCACATACGCATATTCGACGGGCAACTTGTTAGCACTCCAAGACACAACAATAATCTGAAATGAGTCAGTTCATAAATAAAACACAACGAGTGGCATAATTCAAACGCTTAAAGCAATCCTGTCTATCAAAAGATTGGAAGGACCAAACTCCAATAGGTGAATTGAGAAAACAGAAGAGAGAGACTGGTATTTATTGATAATGCATCATGACTTTTTTAAAGTTGTATGTTATTTAACTTGTTGCTGCTGTTCTGTGTTTATGTTTTTGGTGATTCCTTTAATGTCTTTGTATTGGAGTGTAGCGGCGAGGCTTATTAATAAGAAAGATTTAAGTGTTCTGGGCCTTCCCAAATGAGGCCCCATTTCTCTGTTCATCTCTGTGGTGCAGCCACAGAGAAACTATTCATGCAGGCTGATTTAGGGTTCCTTTGATAAGGACAGCTCCCAAAGGGGGATGCACTTAGCTAAGCCTGGTTATCATGATCAATGGTCATCCATTGGCGCCTATCTGTCTAGGGAGTGCCAGATGGACATCTGGACTGCATTCCTAAGTGTCAGGAGTAAGTGACTCATATCTCACCTTGATCAACCAATCAGGGACTGGTAGGGCCGAGTAATCCACGTGGGACTCTGATGCCCATGGAACTTTCAGCCAATCAATGAGCTGAAGTTCCTCCAGGTAAAAACAGGCAACACAGAGAGACTGAGAGGATTCAGTGGAATTCTGTGGACTTTTCTAAAGGGAATTCAAAGGAGAATTCCAGGGTAGGACGGCCCAGGAGCAGAAGGCTCCCAAGGGCAGGACATTCTCGCAGCGCGCCTCCTGACCATCCTGAGACTCAGCCCGGACAACCACGGAACGGCCAGTGTGTCCGAGTGCCAGAACTTTCCTTTGTTCTAAGAGTCTAGAGCGGAGGTTGCCAGAGAATAATCAGAGGATCCACCCTAGGTTAGCACCAGCAGCAGGCCTCGTGAACAGGTCAGAACTGTGGACAGCTGAATCACTATTCAGAACTAGCTCTTCATCAGGAACGAACCGGTCCTCTTCCTGACTTGCTGGGACCCACAGTCATCTTTTCTCCTGTGCACAAACTTTGCTAGTTAAAGCCAACACTAACTAGCCGGTCAGTGAGCATCAGCAGCGCACCGTCGCAAGCCGCACAGCACAGCCTGGCACCGAGCCAGAGAGCGCGGATTGGACAGCAACAGCCTGCAACTGTTTCTTTGTGCCCGCAGGAGATCTGAATCCCCAGAAATTGGATGAGTATTCAACTTCAATGCATTACAGCTCGAGAATTCAATTGTTATCCCAACCAGTTGATATCAATTTAATTCCTAAGAGTTATGTACTTGTTTCGAGTATCTAATGTAGAAGTTATAACCAAGTTCATTTATGAAACAGTCTTAATGAATGATATACTGAACGTATGTCCTCTTGATATATGTAACTCTTTGTAACTGACTGAATATATATCTTTTGTATTCTGATAACCCTCTCGATAAGATATGTTAGTTTATATGCATATTTTATGTATTAATAAATGTATCCTCGTGTATTAGTACCTGTGTGTGCGCGTTGTTTGAGTTATGTCGCATGGTTGGATTCTAAAGCCATCAAAAGAATCAACTTTGTGATTTACTGCTACAATTAATAATTGTCTCAGTAAATGCCCAAACCCTACAGAACTGGTGCCTTCAGAGAGCCACTACATTTAATTTTGCTATGGCTATGATTACATATTTGGCGTCCCTGAACAGCTATGAAACATTACAGGAGCATACATGCAAATAAGCATTTTATTGCACTTGTGTGTAGCGGCAATGCTTGTTAATAAGACAGAATTAAGTGTTGCGGTGCTTTCCCAAATGAGGCCTCATCTCTCCCTTCATCTCTGTGGTGCAGCCACAGAGAAACTATTCATGCAGGCTGATTTAAAGATGTTTTCATTTGATAAGGGACAGCTCCCAAAGGGGGATGCACTTAGCTAAGCCTGGCTATCATGATCAATGGTCATCCATTGGCGCCTATCTGTCTAGGGAGTGCCAGATGGACATCTGGACTGCATTCCTAAGTGTCAGGAGTAAGTGACTCATATCTCACCTTGATCAACCAATCAGGGACTGGTAGGGCCGAGTAACCCACGTGGGACTCTGATGCCCATGGAACTTTCAGCCAATGAACGACCTGAAGTTCCTCCAGATAAAAATAGGCAACACAGAGGGATTGAGAGGATTCAGTGGAATTCTGTGGACTTTTCTAAAGGGAATTCAAAGGAGAATTCCAGGGCAGGACGGCCCAGGAGCAGAAGGCTCCCAAGGGCAGGACATTCTCGCAGCGCGCCTCCTGACCATCCTGAGACTCAGCCCGGACAACCACGGAACGGCCAGTGTGTCCGAGTGCCAGAACTTTCCTTTGTTCTAGGAGTCTAGAGCGGAGGTTGCCAGAGAGTAACCAGAGGATCCACCCGAGGTTAGCACCAGCAGCAGGCCTCGTGAACAGGTCGGAACTGTGGACAGGTGAATCACTATTCAGAACTAGCGCTTCATCAGGAATGAACTGGTCCTCTACCTGACCTGCTGGGACCCACAGTCATCTTTTCTCCTGTGCATAAACTGTGCTAGTTAAAGCCAACACTAACTAGCCGGTCAGTGAGCATCAGCAGCGCACCGTCGCAAACCGCACAGCACAGCCTGGCACCTAGCCAGACAGCGCGGATTGGACAGCAACAAGCCTGCAACTGTTTCTTTGAGTCCACAGGAGATCTGAATCCCCAGAGATTGGATGAGTATTCAACTTCACTGCATTACTGCTCGAGAATTCAATTGTTATCCCAACCAGTTGATATCAATTTAATTCCTAAGAGTTATGTACTTGTTTTGAGTATCTAATGTAGAAGTTATAACCAAGTTCATTTATGAAACGGTCTAAATGAATGATATACTGAACGTATGTCCTCTTGATATGTGTAACACTTTGTAACTGACTGAATATATACCTTTTGTATTCTGATAACCCTCTCGATAAGATCTGTTAGGTTTATATGCATATTCTATGTATTAATAAATGTATCCTCGAGTATTAGTACCTGTGTGTGTGCGTTGTTTGAGTTATATCGCATGGTTGGATTCTAAGGCCATCAAAAGAATCATTTTGTGATTTACTGCTACAATTAATAATTGTCCCAGTAAATGCCCAAACCCTACATGTGTATATGACAAACCAAACTGAACTGCTTGGAGAACAGTACAGGTATATACTCCTCTATTGTTATTGTTGTAATTATAATTGTGTCCTATCTTGTGAAATCTTCTTATTTATTGTTATAGTCTTCTTATTTATTGTTATTGTCATCCTGTTAAGCGCTTTGAGAAGCCACCTTTAAAGGCGCTATATAAAATAAAGTTTATTATTATTATTATTATTATTATTATACATTTTGTAAAGCAATAACTTTGTACCCGTTGGATTGACGACCAGTAATGAGGCTGGATTTATAAATTCCAACAGAAATGTTGATGAAGGCAGACAATTTGGAGGCAGATTTTCCATACTATTAAAATAAGGAAAAAATAACTTTAAAAAAAAAGTTTATGTGTTGTAGCATCGCTGTTTATGAGAAGAGCAAGGAGACCTGCAGTACTGTATGTTTTAAAGCTGGGTTGCTCAGGCACCAGCCTTTCCAAGTTCTGTTGTTCCATTTCTATTGTCCCAGATGTCTCTTGTAACCTTCCCTGCACTGCCAGTCCTTCTGCTGAGGAGTGTGTGACTTCACATAATTGCTCCAGCCATCCAGAAGAAGCAACAAATCACATCTCATGATCTCGTTAATTGAGAGGGGATGGAATGTAACCCAGCAGTCAAAATATGCTGCAATCCTACTGTATGTGATTGAGTACATCACGCATCAGCACCACCTGGCTTCCATTTGCAACCAACAGTCTTGTGAAAGATGAAACAAATATAAGGTTTGGACTCTGAAATGAATTTCCAAGCCAGATTTTCTTTAAACCAATGGTTGACAGGTATGTTTACTGACGGCTTTCATTAAACAACAACAATAATGTTAGCATTGTATACACGTTTGTATTTTTCAAATTTTACAACACTTAAGTAGAATACAAATTAAAAAATAAGCTACACCATTCTTTATTAATGAAGTAAAAGTACTGTAAGTATGTTCCAAAAAAACTGCACCAAACCTAAAAGTCAGAATCTACAAGTCTCATTCAGCCAACAAAATTTTGATTTGAGGATTCTCAAAATCAAATCTTATCAATCCAGTCACTATCTGAAAGTTGCTGATTCCTGGTCAAGTCACAAGGATGGGATGCCAGTCCATTGCTAAACTGTGTTAAACACACAACAACCTAAGACAATTTAAAGGAACAAAATAAATAACCACTATGTCTTTGGAAGGTCAGTGGAATATACCAACTCCATATAAAATGTGTTGATCTAAAAATAATACAGTACCTAAGACCTATAAACTATGAAAGAGTAGTGCTAACTCTTGGCACTGTGCTCTCTTTCATGCATTTATGACATGATTTATTCCTGTAGCACCTTCAGTTTGACCGAATTTAGGTTTTATTGTCTTGGTCTCTGTAATTCAACTATTGTTTTGTAAACTACATCATTTTAGCACAGTATTAATAAAAAATTGGGACTCTGGTACTCCAATATTTCTGTGTTCTGTTGTACCTCTGATAATCAGTATGCATATTATATAGTTTTCTAATACAAAATTTACTATTTTAATTGTAATTATAAAATTATTTTAATTGTAATTATAAAGTTGACCATTTTATAATACAAGAATGATTATAGATGTATCTATTTAAAATGTACACCTTTTTCAAGTGTTACATGCTTGTTAACTTCAAGACCCCAAAAGAAAAACTTTTTCTTACCCACAAGAAAATCTCAGCTATATAGCTACTGCATGTTGTGTAAATACTGTACTTTAATTAAGGTGTCCTCAGCTTTTCTACAAAGGTTTCAAAGCTACAGTATATTATCTTTAGCTGCAGACTCATTTCACGAGAACAGCTGCAACTTCTGATATTTTAAATTAACAACCATATAAAGCTATGTGCTACTGCGTCCTGCCATTTTTCAGAAATTCAGATTTCTGACTTGCCTCTCTCTGTGTTGGGCACCCCCAAGTCTATGGTTGGTATTGAAGAGTCTGTGTGATCACTGTAGTACTCAATCAAAGCAGCATGTTTCTCCCAGGTCTTCTTCACAACAGGAACTGGAAGAAAATAAACAATGTTAAAGCTCTCTTACTGTTTTGAAATGAATATGTTTATTTTGGTTGGTGGTACAGTATGTGATGAAACTGGAATTTTGAGTGAAAGTAATTGCCTTCTTAACTGTCCCGAGAGCTACAGTTTTACTGCAATCGTCTGCAAGTTGTCTAACAGTACCATAAAGGGCTTTTCTTCATGGGTCCTTACTTCAATAGTGATTGCCCAGTCACAACCAATCAGTATAACACAAACAGTACAGAGCGATACGGTATATACTGTATATACAGATGCCATTCAATTATTAATTCTAATAAAATTTTGTGCAGCAATCTGAGTTCTTCAGCTTCAATTCACCTTCTGTTCTAACAAAACAAGCAGACTAACTCACAATTTTAATCCACAATTTAAAGCTGAACTGTCAGCGGGTAAAAAATGACTTGCAGTATTGCACATTAGTGAAGCCTAAATGTTATGATGCCTTGCATTCTAAAAACAATTAATTTCCAAACTCATTACTCTTGTATCAGCCTGTTAGATGACGAAGCTTCCCAGTGCTTTTAAGAAGCTCACTAATTATTACGATTATCATTGCAATTAGTAGACAACAGACGTGTGCTTTACATTTTCATTATTTTGTGATGTGCTTCTGACCTTCATGGACACAAGATGCATATTTAATTCAATGTTTATTCAAATGTTCTTTTCGATGTACCAGAACCTCTTAATGTTTACCATTTCAGCAAAGGTTAGCACTCGTTTTCTCACAGACACTAAAATAACCACTAAAATTTTGCTGACATCAGGTTGCTCTGATATTTCTGTCTTAATGAAGATTTCTCTTTCAGATTCAAACTTGTTCTTTTTTTACTTATAATGGAATGTATTTCTCTGGTGGCATTTTACTGCCAAGTGACAGATCTACAGTAAAGCTGAATAACATTATGTACCAGCCTAGGTCCTTTGATCACTGATTTGAAGAGTCTGGCAGCCATTCAAAGCAGTTGGCCAAGACACAAACCACAGATATTTGAAAATACACAGAAACAAACCGAAACTTTATAGACAATGTTTTGGGGTTCTTAGCAGTTTAATTTGTATCATTTGTAATCTACTGTGGTGGAGTTTCATTTAATTTCACTCTATTGTATTTTGTAATACAAATGACATTCAGGATCAAATATGATCCAGAAGATTTTCAGAAGGCAAACACTAATGATTAAAAAAAATTCAAATGCAAATGCCAATTGTCTGAAAGCATGTCTTTCTTCTAGTACAGCTTCCTGCAGTTATACAATCTTCACCACCTTAGAAAACCTGCCATCTGTTTTACCTGGGTACAGGCAGTTACCATCTCTAATTTGCATACATTAAAAGTATTTAATAAAAAAATGTTGATGAAACGCTTTTTCTGGCACGCAACAAACTATGTACCCAACAGCTGGAAGGTAAAAATATGGTCTTGTCAAGTGGAAGAGTTTAATGTTGTTTTATTTTATTTTCATGTGATTGATTTGTTGGTGTCTCATATACTGTAATCAAGGTTAATGTAATGTTATAAGGACTGAAAAGAGATTTATTTAATGGTACAGTATAATCAGCCAGCTCAACAGAAGAACAGCAGGACAGCCTTGTATTTAGTCAAAGACTGTTGGTCTTGAAGGTGGAACCTCTGGCTGCTTCGGGATTAAGCTGACAATGTGTCTTGTTCCACACTCCTTAATTATGACCCAATCAATGTAATTAATGCTATTATTTTGTGAACCAAAAGGTTTTTCCACACTTCCAAGTTTGAACGCATGTAATTCAGAGTATGAACTAGTCCCCAAAGTATCCCCTTACATTTGCCTGATTTGCATGAATAGCAATTTTTTATATTTATTATATGTTGCATTTTGTTAATTGTTAACCTTGTAGGTTAATGTGAATAAGAAATCGTAATAATTGATTGCACTCAGCTGTGATCATGAATAGTTACAAAGCAATTTCAGAGAAAGGTTAGCAAGGTTTCAGTATTTCCCAACAATGCATTCTCTCCTTGAGGCATGTTATCAAATAAGATTGCTTCTGTCTGAGATTCTATCAAAATAATGATCACATTGTTACATGCAGACTACGTTGGAAATAAATGCCAATCTCTTTGCTTGAGCAAATTTTTAGCCCATGCAAAACAATGGTTTTTAAATAAAGCATTACATGAAATTTTTTTAAAAAAATTGAATGACAATGGACAGTTTGTACATGGGCTACAAAGAAGGGGAGGACTATGGTAACAGAAGGTTTTTATTTAGGAAGCACACTTTGCTTAGAAGTGCAAAATAAAGAGACCTTGAGTGGAGCCAGGGCAGGGATACAGTGTAACAGCCGGAAGACCTAACACAAACTTGGGCCCGTCTATGACTGGACTGAATGTTCCGGACTCGGGCAGAGGGAGCAGTCTCCCTCAACACGCAGGTATGGCGTGCCAAACACATGTAGACCCCAGCAGCACACAAGCTACAGAGTCCCGTCTGCTGCCTTCGTTGAGCTTTGATTTTTCCGTGCTTTATAGAGTACATACTGTATAGGAGGACCCACGTCGTCAAGGGAACCTCCAAAATGCAATATCCACCTGGGTAATGTTTGGCAGCCACTATATGCTTATGGGCCCAGCAGATCAGGTACAGAAAAGAGAAACTACTTCACCTACTTTAGTATTTCCAGTTTGTAAAACCCCAAAGTGGAATTTAGCCAGGTCATGGCTCTGTAAAAGGCTGGACCTGTGATTTTACTCGTACTGTAAATAACTATCTCTGTGTTAGTTTTTGGTTGTCATCTGTTCTCCTCTAAAAACACACTGTGTCATCAGCAAAGAAGTTGTGTGACTCTCATCGGCCTTTCTTGACTTTAGGGAGAAGCTCTATTATTTTTTATACAATTTCTTACTTGGTAAGCTGGTGTCAAGACCTGATTTCTAATGAACCTGATAATACACTTTGACACATGAACCCAGCTATCCTGGAGGAGCTGCTACTTTGAAACAAAAACTATTACAATAACATATTGCATACAGTATATGACAAATAACGTTGTCTCCAGACTTAGTTCCATCAAGTGGAATGTACCCAAAAAGGGCAAAATACTATCCAATAATTTCTTCAGGAACAATAAAAAAAGAAACACAGAGTTTTGTAAGACTTGATTCTATTAAAACAAAACCAGTAAATCATTCCTGAAATACTAGGTTCTTGTGGTTAAGAACACTGCAGCTGCAAATTCTCATTTCATGTTGTGGGAAGTCAGCTTTTGTTACTGCTTGGTTTCTGAAGGCAGTGGTTTTTACAAAAATGCACAGGAGAATTTAGGTTTGAGACATGCAATGTCAATTCATCAGTTGTTAGTGACATCCAGTACAGCTGATCAGAATTAAAACTTTTCCGCAGGTAGTTTGGGACTTTTGTTGTATGGCACCGAACATAGAAAATTAATTTCTCCCTTCACTGAGGAGGTCTTTTAGAATGAATATGTATACAGTCAGAAGGAGATTGAGAGTCAAGAGTCAAGTATTTGTGGTTTTAGAGAAAGTTGAATTTCGTGAGAGAGAAGTGCCTTCTTTCTTACCAAAAACTCAACCACACATTGAAATCTACCTCTACCTCACATGTCAAAAAGCTCACTCCCCATAATTTTCTATCCTTTATTTCATTCTGTTGATGTAAGTTTTTGCACATCTGATGTTTTGCACATTACCTGTTACCTTTTGTTGTTTTGCTCACTGCCTGTTGTCTCTGTCTTTCTTTAATTATACAATTGTATTGTTTTTTGTACTACTTATCGTCTGAGTAGCATTTCGTTATACCATATACAGTACCTGTATATGAGTATAATGACAATGAACTTGAACTTGAGAAAGAAGAACCTCAGTGTACTAATTTATTTTGAAAAAAAAGCACAGTAAAGGAGCTTCTGTAATTCACCTTTGTGTGAAATGACAGGTAGGTTCGAAGGACGTTTAAGAGTTTACATATAATAATTGATTAAAAAAAACATATACAATATGGTTGATATATGTGTGAGCTAATCCTTTATTCATGAGACTGATTTTGACTGAGAGAAAGCATTTTCCAAATGATCTCAAATTTGCTACATACTGTACTTGAAAATCAAATGAAAAAAAATGTCTGACTGTTCCAGTTCTAGATAAAATTAGTGATGAAGAGCATGGCATGAAGAATGACCGAACAGCTAAAACACACGATTGTGCAAAAGAATGCTCAGATGGATATCAGTTGTGGTTCTCACTTCATTAAATAGACATTAATGACTCAGAGAAGATCCAGTGAAGGGCAACAAGACTCTTGAGCCCTCAGGGGGAAATCTAATCTAAGTCTTCAAAAATTTAAAAGGAATAAACAAAGCTGGATCTAGAAGATGATGTAAATCGAGTTTATCTGGGGATACAGAAGGTACTGTAATGTATAAAAATAAGTACCTAGCAAAACATTTTTATACAGTGATCAGTTCCGGCAGCAATTTCTTAAAGTCCAGCCAGAGAGTTGAGACTTAATCTTTACTGTCCAGTTTAATATGATTATGGTTAATTATGGCAAAGTTTCATGAAATTTAACTGTTGTTCGGAATTGTTTGCCTATTCTTAAGTGGCAAACTCAAAGTTAGTATTGGTACTGCCTTACACTATCTAGGACAGTGATATAGCAGCAGGCCTACTGATGCAAATATTTCAAAGTATCAACACAGTACAAACAACAGTAATTGAAAGATAACAGGGATATGGTTGCTTTCAGCAAGAGAATCTTATTTCTTCCAGATTTTTTTGTGAACCTTTTTTTAATTTAGTTTGTAAAGATTCTGATGCCTAAATGCTGAAAAGATCACTGAATTTTCTATATTCACGATTTCATTCGGTTTACTGTGTTCAAATGATCTGTGATTAACCTAAATTAAAGCAAGTGAATGATTTTCAAAAGAGCCTTGTGCTGAGGTAATGTTTACGCAGTTCTCATAATTTATGTAGTGCGAATAGAGTACTATCGCAATTAACCTTCCATGCAATTCAATTTAAATTTGACATTTATTTGTTTGGTTACTACTTAACCTTAAAATTAGTCATTTACCTGCTTTTCTGCCTTGATAAACTGTATAGCACTTCAATTAAATGTTGATTTCAACTAAGCTTGGGTTTTTCATAGATTTCTTTTTTAATTAATCTATTTCATACTACATTAGCATGAAGGACTACAAGTATTTTGTTAGCAGAAGAAATGCCTCTAATTCCTCATAGGGATGTAAGGGATCTCAAGATCTTTCAAAATCAAATTCAGTGAAAGTGAACAACATGCTATTCTTTAAGTTGATTACTTACCCCTCTCTTTATGGAACTTTTTGCATGTTTTCACTGCAATAAAGATATCCTCCTTTTTCACAGGATCTCCCTATAAATAATAATAAAAATATAATTAGAAATGTGAATTTAAAAATTCACAATTCTCGATAGTATTCCTTTCCAGTGCAATGCGCAAATTCTTGAAATAGTTTTAAGTATGAATAAAATATTAAATACAGGGTGACACCTCTGCCAATATAAGGTAGATAATATTATAATATTAAATGGCTTTTTTAATGCCTTGCTGTTCGTTTAGTTTGATCCGTCTTGTTTTAGTAAAAAAAAAGCCTTGGGTCATTACAAGGCAAAGATGCTCTACAGTCATCATGTACGCTAAAATTCAGTGTGCTTTTTTAAGCTCAGCGTCTGACAAATTGAATCTATTTTTCTCAGTTGCTGCTGAATCAGTAGGGAATGAACAGCAATAACAAGCAAATGAGACGAATGTCTTCCATTAATTGCCATAGCTTACAGAGCATGTAATTTTGTTCCAAAATTTATGTCCTTTTGTTGAACAACTTTTTTAATAAAGTAGTGCCATTGTAATGCAAATCCGTAGATCTGTCAGTCATTACTCTGTTCACTCTCAGTATGTTACCTGATAATGTCACTTGCACAAAACATGAAAACGTGTTTTCAACAAAAATAAAACTTTCTTTACTGCATTTATGTTTAGTTACAAGTTGCATCGACTGAGGAATGAAAGTATTGCTGTTGTCTATCATTTATTTTAGCCCTGATTTAGAGATTACTTCAGAAGCATGTCTACTCCAGGCAGGAGCTAAATTGTGAACAATGTGCAAAATTCCAGTTGGGGTGATTTATATACAGTAGGACACCTCAGACAAAAGAAAAACAACCAACTAGATTACCTGATGCTTCTGAACACATACAAAAGCATGAAACAATGGAAACAAAAAGACAGGGCGATGACTCTGGAAGCAAGCTACAGTAAGTAGCTACTTGATTACAGAAGAAACTATTCTGGTCAGAGATTAAATTACAGCTCCTACTTTAGGTACAGCCAGAGTTAAAGAATCACCTTACAAAATACGCAAAACTGAATTGCTCTTCATGGTTTTGCTTGAAAGACATTGTAATATGTTGGTGAACAGGTGATAGAGCCTTTATTCACAGTTCACACAAGTTTTACAGGGATGCTGTAAACGGTTTCTTGAATGAAGTGCATTTTTACTGAAAGCTTCTCCAAATCTCTGTCAATGTCTTCAGTGTTTTGCTAGCAAAAAGAAATGGCGCCTGCTCCACAGGCGATGGAAGTCTGTTCTTCATTTTAAGACATTGATTTGTTTTTGGCACTTATTTATCCTTATTAACTGTAATAATACTTTTAACACCATGAACTGTAAACATTACTGTCCACTTCATTTGGAACAGTTAGTGATGGCAGTTTTACCATGAATAAATTAACAGAAGTAGTTCAGGTGTCACATACAGTGAGGCAATAGAACAGTACTGTTTATACTAATTCTTAAAATATTTAAAATAACATTTTCTCATTACAAATTGATCCAAAACTATCTGTTTCAAAAAAGACCTTACAATTATGTTTTACAGGACCATTGGCAGTAAGAACCACAGTGCTGTTGCTCTTCTTGTAATTGTTGCTGTTATTATCAGAGCAATCAAAAGGATGGTAATTATTGCAGAAAAACATTTTATTAAAAGGTCTCTGAAATGATATTCAATTTTTTTAACAAATGCAATACTGTTCAGTGAATTAATATCTTGCTTTGGGCATAAGCGAAAAAAGAGTAATGGCAGCAATAACCAACAAAGTTAGTACGAATTTATTTATTTGTTACATCATCTCATCAAACCTGAGGGGAAAGTAGCATGGTAATTTTCCTAAACTTTCAAAATGTGTGCTAGGAAAACATTATGATGTTTATGTGATTTAAGGTCCAATAAGAAAATAAGGTATGATTGTTTTTTAAGAATCAATTTCTTTTCAACTGAAAACACAACTTCGCTTTTAAAATAATTGCTGTGTTTTGCTTACGATTTCTCTTGCTTTGTGATCTCCTTTCATCACCACATTTTAAGTCCCTGGCACGTCTGCTTGTCACACTGTGACTTTTAAGCTGGCTTTTATATTATGCATTGTTACAAAATCATTCTGAAAGACAAGCAGGACTGCTTTTAAAGTGAGAGATGAATATTGATACTGAGCCATCTTGAGGTTTCTACCACCTAAGGGCATGCTAAGAAATGCATTTCTTTCATTTTTATATACAGAACTTGGCAAAGTGAAGTTTTTTATCTGAATTAATATTGTCATGGGGTTCAATGTACTGTAAATTGCTGAGAGGCATATTTGTTTTATGCTATTTTTTATCTGCCTGGTAAGCTTGTAGTAAAATGATTTTAAGAGGAAATGCTCCACAATTCTACAGAACAATACAGCTGGAGAGACAAAAAAATATTGCTGCAGAAATATGTTGGTTAACCCTCAGAGAAGTTGATAAAACTATAATTAAAGAATTGCTGCAGCAGCGCATAGAGAAAATGGCAGTCAGTGCCGACAAGATACTACAATTGATAGCAGTCACAGCATAAAATGGGAGAGGTGTCGAGAATGAGATTTACTAAGTCAATCCCTATTAGGTCACTTTGCAAAAAAGCACCAGGTGTTTTATCTACAGTCTGGTGAGTTCCAAAGCCCTCAGTGAGGCCATTCCACTTTCTGGCTTTATCCCAGAAATCAATGCAGGCGGCACAAAATTATATGCAATTTGTCTGTTTTTGGGTGGAGTGCAGCCTACTGGGTATCTTCCAGATTCCTCTAAATACTGATGGATGTCATTATGTGAGGAACAGCAAGACTGCATAACACCAAGGAGAACAGTGTACATTAGGAAATGAGGTTACAAACAAGAGGTGGCTACCTGACGGCATTAGGCTCATTTTGTAAAATCCTGTCCTTATTCTCTAGTTAGAAATAGAGTGCCACTTCTTGCATTTTCCATTTCTGGCAAGAGAAAGAAGTGCCGGGGCTGACCAGATAGATGAATCTTTGTAATCGTGAGCTATCCCTGCAGAAAAAAATATTTTGGGTACCATCTGTATGCCTGATTAAATCTATTTTCAAAGCAACCTTTCAAAATACTATTTGTTTACACTAATGTGAGCTTTAATTATTAAAAGGTGGATGCAACCACATTACCCAGATGGCTTTAGAGAATCAGGACTTGTCGTCCTCAGACACCTGACCAATCAGAGGAAGACAACTGGTCAGGTGACAGTAAGAAAATTGTCTTCCAGTGATTGAGCTCCCTTCTCTAAACCCCTCCTAGGCTCCTCCTTTTTTTACCCTCTCTATAAACTGCCAGGCAGATAAGTCGCTTACTGGCTTCAAAATTCGAAACCTCACAACATGTACTCACAGGCCCATTGTTCAGACATATTCTATCCACCTTCAGCCTCTCTCTAGCAAAGATATCAGAGGCCAACAGCCAGTGAAATCCTCTCTTCCTGTTTTATAATTTGGGGAGGAACTGTGTCCTCCAAACTGGTGAAGTGATGGAGGATGACAAGGATTCCCCACTGAATTCTGGGAAATATCATTCAGAAAAGAGCCTCCATCTTGTCTCAACTTACTGCCTTACACTTCATTCACCAAATTATCATGAAAACAATTCTTTTGATTACTCTTATAGCACCACACTTTATGTCCTTCACTTCCTGGTCTCTATTTACAGAAACTAAGTAAGAGTTGGAGATTTCATGTCTGGACACATCAAAAAAGAAAAAAGAGAAAGTGCATGGTTGGAAAGACAATGCACCTACACAATACGGGAGATATGTGTTGACTGTAGTTGCACAGTTGTCAGCACTGGGAGAACCTTCCTCTTCTGTGCATAGCTCTTGGACTGGTGTTAAACTTGGACCTTTCCCATTATCCCAAATGTAAAGTGCAATCTGAAAAAAGGAAAGCATTAACACATTATTGGTGAAGATTTTCGGTATGACTTCTTGACAATTGGCCTGCAAATCACAGATGTCACATGCTGTATATTATCTACTGGTACAATGTCTTACATAATTTTTTTTATCAATTTTCAATATAGAATATATACAGTATATATCAACCCAAATATCCTAAATGAAATGGAAATAATTAAATTCTTTCAAAGAATGTGTGATAAAAGGCTCAATGTGTGCAATGTGTGTCAATCTGTGTATATTCCAGACGATAAAAAAAAAATTTGACAAGGACAAATCCCTTATGAACGTTTTTTTTTTTCCATGTTTATTTTGTACTTTTATCTTGCTTCACGGTGATAGTCCAAAACTTTTTTTTTCATCTTGTTTTATCACTCCTCACTATATTTTATTAATGTTACAAAATGATTTCACCCTGCTTTTACAACTGTGCACCACTGTGAGCTTTCAAAAGAGTTGTTTTTGTGAACCACAATGTGGAAAAAAAAAACAGTAAAAGGTAAAATAGTATACTAAGTCAAAATTAAATATATATAGGCCAAGGCTCCTGAAAACTTAAAAAGAAAGAAAAAGAGCAGAGAAGAAGAGAAGAGTAAAAGGGATGAGAATGGCTGTAGCTGTAAACTGTATTCACTTCAGGCGTTCCAGGCGTAGAGCACTCGAAGACAAGAAAAAAAAACTACAAATCCAAAGAAGAACTCCTTGTTAAGAAAGACTTAACAATTATTATTGTTTTGTTTGGAAGATTTCAAGATGCTCTGGGGGTGTGCAAACTTTTAGAATTGACAAAAAACTAACATGGACATAGTGTTCCCAAAGCTACAGTCTAATTTTTTTTTAAAAAAAAACAGACATATATCTCTAGCACAGTATTTATAAGAAATAAGCAGCTGGAACATTAGGAAATAAAGTGCAATATGCTCATTTCCTATCAAAACGTTTTTGCCCTCAGAGCAAGGTGGTCCCATGGCAGTCACTCCTTATTTTCAAACAAGTCACAACTCATTCTGAGCGCATTCTGAATTATCTAAGGAGCTGAAGCCAATACTTCATTGGTAACACATTCTCAGTTAAATCATGATATATATATATATATTGTGGCCACGCATCACACAATCAGATTTTTAACCTGCACCCCCCCCCATAACCCTCACTGTGTCTTTTAAACATACTGTATGTGTTGCTAATGTTTTATTTGCATCAGTCAGAAAGTAATGCACTTTATGATTGTCAAGGATCATGCAAAAATAAAATAACAACTGGATGAAGTTCTTAAATAAAAAAGGCTATGAATAATGGTAAAATATTTATAGATCATCTACTTCCCTTCTTGTATTTGTGCTGCGGAATAAAACAGAGTGATTTCACAAATCATACATCATTGTCAGCAAATAAAATGCAGAGAGCTGAAAAGATCAAATCTGGTGGAAAAAGTATCTGAGACAAAGCCCCACGTCTGAATCCCAGATATCTGCAGCCTTACAATACACTACAGCTGATGTGAAAACACACTCCTACACTCGTGAAAGGTAGAGCTCGTAGTAGTTAAAATAGGTTCTGTCAGTTAACTTTACTTGGGTGGAGCTGGACAAAGCATTTTTTATGATACATTGCATTTGCAGACTATCCTTACTTGATAATGTTGTAACAGACAGATAAGTTCTGGATCCCGAGATGAAGTTAAACAGATTAGTTTTATTGCATGCAAGGAACAATAAAATCGAAGTGCTGTTCAAAGTGCCGGTACAAAACTTCCAGTTTATATAGCCCTTTTCTGCCGCTTCTGACGTAGCTCATTACTATGGTAATGGGGGGAGGTCACGGTGTTTGGACAGTTCATAGACTTTGGCCAAATGGTCAGTGTTAAGTTTCTTTCCTTGAGAAGGGGGGCATCTGGAACCCTTATCAGTTATCCCCCTTTCCTGCCATGACTCTAAGCCTGGAATGTCTTTGTCAGAAGAAGCCCAGTTCTTGTGCAGAAAGGAATCAGTTAACCTTTTCTTCACATCTTATATCTTTCTTCAATAATTTAGGGGAAAAAAAACAGACAGCCTGCTTAACTGCCATGCAAATTAAATCAAAGCATTTGTAAAAAACAACTTCATTGCCTACGGTTTCAAAACTCCACTTCCATAAAAACAGGTTTATGCGAATTTTAAACTCTTTTTGCATTCCATGAGGGATGAACACTAATTTGACAATGCTCAAGTTACTTCACCAGCAGAAGCAGCTTGTGAAACATCATGCATGTGAACACCTTCAGGAGAGGACACAGCATAAGGAAAAGCCATGGCTTCTACAGCAGCAAAGCAGCTGCTGCTCACTGTCCCACAAGGGATCCAAAGCCAAGTCCCCTGCAATCCAATGCTCGTGGATTTACAGTACCACAATGCCAGAAGAGCCGGCCTGCTCAGCTTGGCAGCAGAGATTGGTTCAGGCAACATTCATTACCTTTTCCCCTTGGGATGAAAAAAGCTCAGGGCAGAGCAGCACTGTATTCACTCAAGGTTTATGCTCTGTTACAGCAGCTGCTATACATATCCCCGGGAACTCACTTTAGGAAAAGGGTTTCAATCTGTTTGGGCACACCTGCAGAGGCATGGGTGCTCTGAGACCTAGGCATGGCAGAAACTCATGTAACAAAGATTCCAACACTGAAAGGAGTCAGCTGTTGTATATACAATACGGTAACTCCTTTCAGTAGCATTCATGCTAGGCTCCAAGGTTATTATAATCTTCCTGCCACTTGCAGAAGGCAACTAAAATAGCACATACAGCATTCAAGGGTACCTTCAAATTGAGAATGTATTTTTATGCAACAAACACCCTAAAGTTTCAGATACATTTATAAGGGATAAACAAAAGGTTGTGACCATTGAAAGAGGCTTTTGTGAAACCAGCCAAATTCCTAACCAATGGGCAGCTGATCTCCGTACAAGTCCACATAACTTTCCCAATACACTTCCACAAATCAGCTTGGGGAGATTCTTTTGTAAGCTGTTTTTCTGTTGCAGTTAAACAGAAATAACAACAAGGGTACGTATCATGGTAGATTAAAAAACAAAATGAAAATAGTGAAAATAAAGTACAGATATAGTTTATAATACTAGTCTCTTCAATGTGTAATACACAAGACTTCAAGTCTTCACTTCTTAGAGTTTTCCCGTTGGCAAAATAATGTTTTTTCTTTTGTTTTGCCTTTTGATCATATGAAGACTATATATTTACATTATATTGTACTGGGTATATCTACTGCTACCAACTACTACCTGCTGAATTCTCCCTGGCAATTCTTAAATTAGAATAGGTTATTACTTCCAAAGAATATCAATTCTTGTAGAAAACCTGCGAATAAAAATGATTTTATGCAAATATTAAGCACACAGGGTGGCACAGGGTTTGCATCACTGCTTTGCTGGGCTGGGGCCCTGGGTTCAGTTTTGGAGCTGAGGTGCTATCTGTGTGGAGTTTGTATGTTCTCCCCAAGTTCGTGTGGGTTTCCTCCTGGTGGTTCGGTTTCCTCTCACAGTCCAAAAACAAACAGGTAGGTTAACTGGCTTCTGGGAAAACTGGCTCTGAAGTGAGTGTGTGCGTGTCTGTGAGTGCCCTGTGATGGACTGGCATCCTGCCCAGGGTATTCACTATCTTGTAAATCACCCATTCCTTGCTGGGATAGGCTCCGGTTTCCCTCCAACGTTGAACTGAATGCAGCAGTTAAAAAATGGATGGATGGATTAAGCACATTCTGAGTGAACTGAGCCAGAAAATATTTCATGAATAATTTAGAATATTAACAGTACTGTAAATTTGCTTTGTTTTATATTGAAAGCCTGCTTGTGTGATCTACATATTTACAAGCAATATATTTAAACCTCTCATATAATCATTTCGTATTTATCACTATGCTTCCGTGAAAAAAAATATGTTTTTTTCAATGCAGAAAAGAAAATCCACTGTGAAGTCACTGTGGTAAAGTGATGACTGCTTCCACAAACCCTGGTGAGACTGGCAGCTTGCCACCATGCCAGGCCAAGTACTGTATTCACAAAAGCATAATGCTACAGTGATGTGAAACACACATGCGTTCGATTAAAATAGAGTATTTCTTCATGATGACTAGAACATTTAGTTACACTAAATAATGATTTTTATTATAGTAAAGATGAAGATTTTTATTGCATTAGATACTGACGCTCCATAGCACAATGGATCTTTCAAACAGAGAAACAAACAAGTAGCTAATAAAAAGACAACATGATCTGAAAACCTATCTCTTCATTTCCTGCTTTTCATATAATATAGATACCTGTTCAGTCTGAATCTAATTTTAATCATCCTTTTCCGAATTCCAACCAGGTTGGAACACTCCAGGTGTTCACTGCACTCACATTGGATCAATCAGATGATCGCCTCATTTCAGTGATTCCTTAATGCTAAGTAAAACTATATAACCTGAGACTCAAAATAAAGTTGAATCCTGAAACTTTAAATCACAAGTGAGATGAATGTCAGACGTTTCAAAAGAGCTCATTTTAGAGATGTACTATTTTTGTTAAATACAAACGACCAGAACAAAAACTTTCCATCTTCTTGATTGACGTTCTATCAAGCATAATGAAATATAGGCTGAGGAGATGCCAGTAAGGCTTGGAACAACTCGTAATTCTTGTACATTTCACAAAACTGTCAGAGCAAATTAAGAATGATTTAATTAAATGTCATTTGAGCAAGCCTGACATCTCTGATGCAATTAAAAATAATTCAATGGAGCTCTGCTTTCCAGAACTTCTTCCTAGAAATCATATATCTCAATCTAATATACATGTAAATCTCAATGTACATACTGAAACCTACTAACTGGGCACAGCAGCACATTGGTATTGGACTGAAATATTCTGCACATGAGGTTATACTCCACACACATTCTTGTACATGAATATGCATTCACTTTTGAAAGAACAAACATATTATTCTTTGTAAGTGACATTAGTTCTATTCAAGCACTAATGGCATTCTTATAAAAATAATTTTAAAACAGTAAAACACCTAAGAAACCAATGGTTCAAAATACTGGTTAATGAACAAAACACAAAGACAGAAAATACAATTCTGCACCCAGGAAAAATCCCACGTTTTCAGATTCAAAGTCAGATTATTATCAGATAGCTCATTATAAGAGGTGTAGACATACAGTATAAGCCTCGAAAAAACCTATGCACACTGCAGACTGGAAACCTTTCAAAATATTGAAAAACTGAATATAAATATCAGTTTATACATTCTTACTGAATAAAGGTTTATAGGTCTAATTATGCTGTGTTAGGCAATTTATAATATGAAACCTATTTTTTTATAGAATCAAAACTGACATATTAAAAGACTCAATTCAAATTTACCTGTTAAATGAAAACCAATTTTAATAATAAATGTATTGACAATAAATGTTGCCCTTACCTCATGCTTCAAGTCAATAGTGAAATCTGATTTAAGTGGTTCATCTTTCACTTTGTTTGCAAGCCTGAAACATCAAGTTTCTTCCATTAATATTAGCCATCCAACTTACAAAATAAAAGGATAAACACATGTTCTGATGAACTACTGTATGAACATAAAAATTAATCAGATCTTTACTAACATTGATCCAGGGACACATAGTACTCTTAACAGCTTCCTTTCTTCAGAATGAAGTACAAACAATTACAGGAAAAATCAATTAGTATCATGAAAAAAGAACATTTATGAAAGCTTATTAAATGCATATCCTAAATACTGTCCATATGCATGTATTTTACTTCTCTGAGCTGTGGAATGCAACAGGGAAAAGAATGAGTGTTTTAGCAACAAGGAAAATATTGTATATTGAATTCACTATCCACTGCTGTTAGAGCATTTTTGAGTCTGTTTTTATCAATTAATTAAGAACAGCCACTGAGATTAATTTTGTGCATCCCTGAAAATTAATAAGCAATATCAATAAATAAAAACGAAAAACAAATCTCTGGGTAGTTTTAGAGGGAATTTGAGGCTCTTGTGTGATCATTTAAAAGCAAATGACTGGCTTCAAGGAAGGTGTGGTGGAACCCCAGTTGCTTTCCATCCAAATGGCTCCCCTGATTCAACCAATCAGATTCTTTGCTATAGATACTGCAGAGCTGTCCACAGGCCTTTTCACGCTCTCCAGAGAAAGCAGTGGCACACAGGCACTGGTGTGATTCTACTTGTTCCTTTCAGTACGTTCCAGGCATAGTCCAGCACATGGAAAAAAAAGCATGGAAAAATCCTCAGGCTGGGTGAATATCTGTGTGTGACTGATTGGGACAGTACTTCAAATACAGAAATAAAGGCAGAATATAAAAGCAGGTGGTTGTGGATGCTTCAACATGGTGCTAAAGTTGAAACTTGGAATTCAATGGTTTGTATTTTACCTCTGGAGGATGTCACTGGCTTGTGGCTATGTTAAAAACCAAGTGCTTTTGGATAAGGTACTGTAAGGGGGGGAGGGAGGAGAAGCCTTGTTGATTGTTCTTCAAAACTTCAAAAAATGGTGATCGGAACAGTTAAAATTTCGGAAGCCTTACCGGTTTACGAGAGCAATGCTCAGTGCCCAGCCAGCTGCAAAGTCTGGGTATTTGAAAACAGCCGGGTTGTTAGCAAAGGCATAGTGGTGAATGATGGTGGACTCTTCGTCATGCAGTGGTTTCCCTAGAAACCACTCCTGTTGCAAAGGACAGCAAACATTAGTACAGTATGTCTTTTGTAAAATGAAGACAATGAAAAGTGTCCAAATTATTGTTCCAAATTAGTAGTTAACTTTTTTTTTAATGACAATGTCCTCAGGAAAAGATTTTCACATTTAACAATTTAAACCAAGAGCACAGTAACTGTTGAGAACAAAATAATCCCACTTTGGTTGTACAGCATAAAAGCCTGATACTTCTTCTCATCTTCACAACTTGTTTCACACCTTCCCTTTTCTCTTTTTCTCTTTCTTGTGAGGTCCCCTTTTCAAATTTTTGGTATTTTGCCATACTGTTCCCTTTTAAAAATTTGACACAAAGAACATGTCAAAAATGTTTTATAGTCTGTAATTCACCAATAAACAAAGGTTTATGTAATTACAGGACAGTGTTAAATATTTTGACCCCATAGACTATAGGTATTCAAGAAAAAGATCAAATTTTAAAGAGGTAATTACTTCCAGTATCAATAAATAGGTTAACATGAAAAACAAAATCTGTTGCTGGTCTCAGGTTTCTCCTGATGCATCTACAGAATTCCATGCGTGCATAAAGCACTGAAAATGAATTCTTCTGAATGTAGAATGTTCTTATTTTTCATTTATAAATTAACAAAATGTGAATACGAAGCTATGCCTAAATTGGGATTAAAGTAATTAATGTAAGGAACAGTGAAAACCACCAAGTAATGAAAAAAGGCTTCATTATTTTTTCCCTAGACACATCATTAAGATAAGATTCTTGCTGACAATAATTCAACCTTTAGTGGCTTAAAGTTGATTTTATTGGATTGTGTTTGGAAACAATCTAAATACAAGCAATGCCCATCACTTCACTTTCAGAATTAAAGTCCACCATCCTCTCTACAGACCCATCATACTGTATATTCTTTAAAAATATGCCTCTAACAAATGCAGAGAAAATGTTAACGTGGATTAATCTTTTTGGAATAAGACCAAACCTTGTTTCCATCATTCATATTTTTTAGATGTAAGCTTTCTGCTTCATAATAAATGTTAACAGAGGAAGTAAGGTTCTGGATTAATTCAGAACGCTAATTTAAACTAAATAATTCAACATGCAACAGTTAATGATATTTTCACCAATGTTTCAATTCTAAACCCTGACTGTCCCAGAAGTTTTTTTTTCCCTAAAAGTACAGCTTGTGCTTTTTAACAGCACACCTGCCTACCTTGCAATACCATTATGATCAAATGTGAATACTCCCTGGTTTTGGCAATGATTGCCAGACTAAGAGAACTAGAAGGTATTATTTAAACTACATTAGCTCAGATGTTGTTCTTTGAAATTCACATGGAATTAATTATATAGAAAAATAGAAATGTGTTAGGAATGTCCTCTCGGCTCACAGCTGCCACATTAATGATTTGCAGATAAGAAAGAAAACCCCTCTTTGCTCCCAAACTTTCCATCAGGATTGGAACAAAGACTTAAACCCTGAAAGCATGAAAGCAACAGCTTCTGAAATCCCCAAACCTTTTACTTAAAGCCTGACCTGCAGGCAGGTATTTCTATTTCAAAAAAGATCATTTCCACTTACAGTGAGTCGCTTTGAGAAAAGTTTTTTTTCTGCAGTAGCACTCTCTCAGTTCATGCAGGAAAGTGACTTTTAAAAAATAACAGAACCAAAGAGAAATTGTGGAAAAAGAGTCTGTATCCCTCATTCCCTCCCACTCTCCCCCCCCCCAAAAAAACCAAATTCTGAAAAAAGGTAACATAAAACTGACATCATGCTTTTAGTATTTTAGAAAAGCTGTTCATTTTTGCTTATTTTTCTTGGCAACAGTATCATAACTAAGCTTTACAGTGAGAAAAATGTGAAATGTTGAAAAATAAACTATGAGTTGGGATATTAATGTTAATCCAGAATATAATAATTAAAAAATTAGCAGGGACTGTTTCTAAAAAAAGACCATTTCCAATTGAATTTTTTTGATAATTGTACAGGAGTTTTGGAAATCGTATCGTATCAACTGATATTCAACAGCTAATATTATTTCTTATGTCTGTGTATTTTCAATTAAAGGAAACCATAGATTACATGACAAGTACTGTAGTTAATCGTTCTTTTTAATCATCATTTCATCAATCACCCCGCAACTCACAACTGGTAACCCTCTGAAGCTAAGCCCTGCTGCTGGAAGAGGGGGCAGTAGGGGGCGCTCACCCTGAGGTCTGTGTGGGTCCTAATGTCCCAGTATAGTGGCGGAGACACTATACTTTAAAAAGGCACCATCCTTTAGATGAGATGTAAAACCGAGGTACGCTGTCATTAAAAATCCCAGGGTATTTCTCAAAAACAGTAGGGGTGTTACCCTTGGTTTCCTGGCCAAATTACCCACTGGCCTTTACCTATCATGACCTCTTTATAATCCCCATCTATGAACTGGCTTCATCACTCTGTTTTACTCCCCACTGAGAGCTGATGTGTGGTGGATGTACTGGTGCACTTTGGTTGCTGTGACATCATCCAGGTGGGTGCTACACTTTGGTGGTGGTGGAGTGAAGTTCCCATTAACCGTAAAGCACTTTGAGTGGAGTGTCTAGAAAAGCATTACATAAGTGTAAGGATTATTATTATTAAAACTAAAAAGAGCAACTTGCTCATGTTTGCTTTCATAATTGTAATCTTACTCTGTTTAAAAGGCTTGCCTCTACTCTGAGCACAATGAGTGGAAGTTTTTTCCAGAATATTGTTTACGTGAGTGAAATACGTTGCCAGTTTCAGCTGTCACTTTTACCTCCGAGACAAACATTCAATACAGAACTAACAACCCTCTGCTGCTGTCAAAGTACATGAGTAAAGAGACAAAAAAGGAATTATATTTTTTTCCCAACACGCATAAAAATAAATAGGTACTTTTTGTAGTACCTTTCAAATTATGGCTTTGCAAAGCACTTCACAAAACAGACAAGAAAATTTAAACATTTGTGTGTTCCATTTTACAGACGTTGAATGTATCCCAGGCAATATATTTGAATGTGTAAAAAAACAACATGGTTAAAATGTGCAAGAAGCAAAACCAAAACGTGATTTAAAAATATCAACAGATTCAGAGCCCCTGACAGTTCTAGGATGAGAGTTTCACAGTTACACAGCCACATTTTGCAACACAGAAGGAAATGGAGCAAAGTCTCATTTTAGGTACATACAAATCCGTTAATAAAAAAAGTTTCTGCTGAAGCACAAATGTAAACACCAATGTATCAGGCTTCAAACGTTCTTATACACCTGTGCATAGCTATGATTAAAAAAGACCATTAGTTTCAAATTAGTTTATGAAACAAAGTTGCATAAACTGACACAGCATATGCTTTAATAGGATGGACAGACTGAACTAATCTAATTCAAGATTTAAGATCTACAGTATACTTCATTACATACCATACAATGGTTTGTAATGACATGCCTTTCAGTTACAACAGATCTCTGATAAGAAAAAAACCAATTTAGTTTGGAAATGATCTAAGATTAGAATTAAAAATCACACTACTATAGAGAAGTTGGCAGCCAGAAACAACACAGACAATATAGCTTGATGGGATTCAACAGGAAGTAAAATAGGCCTCGACACAGCTGAGCTCTCAGTGAGAGATCTTTTCTTTTAAACTCATTTAAGCAGGAATTAAACTGGCACTGTTCTAATTTGTATCAAAGTCACTCATCTTCTCTGTTGATTAATATGGAGGTATGTGCCTGGTAGAAGATAAGAGCTAAATGTCAGTACAGAAGTTAGCAGAATGCTTACTTTCTAGAATGCTTAAAGAATGCTTAAAATTCTAGAATTCTTTAAAGAGTATTGAGGGTCTTCAACACATTACACTGGTGAATAATCAGTGACTTGGTAAGAATAACAGTGACTTCTGAGGTCTTAATGGAGCTTCCTCAACCCTTGAGAACTACCAGAAAACCACAGCTGAAGAAATTACATTCTCTCTTTCTTTTCTCATATTCTTGTTTTAAAAAGTAACTGTTGGTATGTACAACAAAATATCTTACAAATATGTAGAAGTGTTGGTTATGTCTCACTACTTCTCATTATGAGTTTAAAATTCTGGTGTATAAGTGTATGATTAGTGTAGTGTATAATGTATCATTACTTACTGATAAATTATAATCGACAAATTATTTGACAATTATATCTCCAGACACGTGCACGGAGCTAGCCAGACCAGCCAACTTAATCACATTTAGAACTTAATCTGGAATTAGGAAAAGAAACGTCACTAGAGTGTGACCCTGAACAAAGCAACTGATGGTTTCATCAGTACCTGTAACTAGAACTGATAATCCTTTCAGAGTCCAGCTTCTATCTTTTAACTCATTCCTTTTTAAATACATACTGTACCTTATTTGAAGGTGCACAAACATGAGATAGTCCTTATCATAATGCTCTAAAGTGAAAAAGATACTAAAAAGATACTTTGGTAGGAAAGCAAAACAAGTAACTCAGGAAGCCTTTCCCTCCTTAGTGTAAAACAATTACTTGTCAACAAATTTAAGATGAAAAACAAACATACCTTATCCTTGTCAAACCTCCTCAAAATCTGAAGAAGTTTACCAATGTTCAAGTTTGTTTCTTCTTCAAAGAAGAAAATCCAAGATGAGTTCCTTCCATAGGAAGCAGATAAACTAAGAGATAAAAGGATTACATTTACATTGACTTAACTTTGTAAAGTTAATTTATAAATGTTAGTTCTAAAAATGTGATGTAACAAAGATCTTTGTGAACCCAGAAACCATACAGAATGTGTTAAGAATGTTTCTTAATTACAAATTCATTTAAACTAATTAAACAAACTCATTAGATGAATTAAATATTTTATCCTCATGATTTAGCTGTTATTGAATATGTCACATTTCATGTCTTATAAATAGGCTAGTGATTTAGAGCTGGAAAACAAGAGGATTTAAACCAAATTAGAGATAAAAGCTTAAAATATAACTGTTGGTGAACAACTAGGTTCCATATGTCTGTCCTTCAGCTGATATTGTAAAACTAATAAAAGCTCATCAGAAACAAATTTAATGATTCTGCCTTCCACATCTTCCACGTTTTACTACATTCACAAGAACCTTACAGCACGGGGACAAACACAGACCTTACATATTTAATTATTCACTTGAAATATCTTGGGAACTAGTACTGTTTAAAAGCAGACATTCTCGAGATATCATGAAGCACAATTTGGCTTTTATCTGTCTAAAAGTACTTTTTTTCTAATCTGTCAGCCATGGTGTAATGTACTTACTGTGGTAACAAAGGCAGAATACTCCAGTCTCCTTCATTTTCTGTCACTTCATGAATAAGTAGTACAGGAGGAAGATTCTAAAAAAGTGGAACATCAGGACATGTTACAGCTACTGTATGTGTTATTTTGTTGTGGCTGTCTGGGCTTAGTGAAAACCCTCCAGAGAACCTGTCTTAATAGGAACAGACACTAGTGATGAACAATGGCATTTTCATCCAATAGCTAAAGGTTATTCTTCAACCTTCAAAATGAATAGCAATAAAAAAACACTGCAGCAGGCAATCAGACCCTGCTCTTTGTCATAAAGTATCTTCTGTAAAACAGTACAGCAATTGAAACCTGGTGTTTAATCGCATTTCATACATTTAATATACAATTGTAATAGAAATAAATGTGTTCATACTGTTGGGCCTTCTTGCCTTTAAAAAAAATATATCTAAAGGCACAAAGAGGTAATCTTGAAATGACTTTACTCATCTTATTGCAGATTTATGCATACAATTACCATTATACAGTATATGTAGATATGAAATCTGATTTATACTCCTAACAAAGATGTGTTGCATCTACTTTAAAAAGATGACGGGGTATACATACATTCAATTTTTACTGATATTTTTATGGCCAAATAAGTAGAGACTTTAGAATCTCTGTAAAATGATTCTAAATTATTCTAAAGTGTGTTTCGCAAAATATCTGTCAACGAAACGCAAAGTTCCACAGAAAGGGGTCTGTGAAGTTAACAGTAGTATAGGATTTTCAGTGTGTTAGGGATGAAACTGTGGAGGCAGGCCTGGGACTCTGTAGTCCTGACTAAAGGGGTTCATGTGTGAGAATCTGCTGCATCCTTCAACATAGAAACTTATCCACAACGTTTCACTAATTCAACTGCATCATAGAGTACCAACATGTGCATCTAGAAAGGACAGTAGGTGACTGTAATATACACCAAATAACTTGAAAATGATTATAGTAGAATGAAGTTTCATTTCAATCCTCCATATACAGTATGTTTTGTATTTTTTCTTAACCTAATCAAATTTTACAAGGTTAAAGCTTTATCAATGCAGTATATGCAATCTGTAAACTCTTCTCTGTACACCCATATTGCCTTTAATACTGTATGTTATGCAAAGAATTCAGAAACCTGCAATCAAAAATATACGTAGAGTCCAATATTATAAAAATCTAAGACCTCACTAAATGTTATGAACTGAAGGAGAGCACATAATCTCTAAGCAGCAATTACAATGTTAAATGTATTTTCATTGAGATGTTTAATACCCTACTTTTTCCATGGAATAGCCCCAGAGTGACTATTTTTCAGGCAGTTAATTGATGTTAATATTGCTCAAAACTTCAAAAGAAAACAGTAACAGCATTTATTTATATTCACAAGCCAGAAACTTATGAAACACTACAGGAAGCATCTGCTCTGTATGATCAAAGAGACAGGTGTATGTATAAAGTACAGACTGCAGATTGCAGGGGTGTGCATAATTTTGATCTCTGTGGTTTTTAAATAACACACCATTCTGAGGAAAACAGAATGAGACATTTGCATTAAAAAAACTAATTTTTTATTTCATCTGAACAAAAATATTTTCTTTCCGTAAATGCATTTTTCAGCATCATTGAACAAGAGTATGAATAAATAGGAAGGGCACCGTACAAACGGTTATAACTTTCCAATTGTTACAGTTTGTTTCAATACCACTGTTTCATCCATCACCAGAAAGCCAATTATTTCTCCACAAAATCAAACTAGCAAAAGAGAATATTTCTTTCTGTTCTCAAAAACAAAAAAGACTTGGCAGGGGTCTTGGCAATAGCAACCTGTCCCAGAAGAACAGGGCACAAGGCAAGACAAAGAACATATGGCTGTGTTCTCCATGGATGTGACGTCAGTCCATCACAGTAGCAGGGAGGAAAACCAAACAGCCGAGAGGCCCAGTGGACACTGGGAAAACATGCAATCCATGGATCCAACAGTTACAAAGTTACACCTCATCATTTTTAAATATATCACTGCATTCGAAAGTTCGATTTTTGTATGATTAATTCTATAAACCTTTGTGCAAAATGTGCTCTGGCAACTTTCTTGAATCGAAATGCAGCATGTGGCCAATATCTATCATGGCCGCTGAAGAACCACATTTCAAATGCTCCCTGGGAAACATATCCAGAGAAGTGCATGACTAAAAATTCAGCTACAGAAAGTAATTTTATCATTAAAAAAAAACAGGATATTAAAACCAGAGGATATTCTGATAAGTAGGTATATATATATACAGTGCCTTGCGAAAGTATTCGGCCCCCTTGAACTTTTCAACCTTTTGCCACATTTCAGGCTTCAAACATAAAGATATAAATTTTTTATTTTATGTGAAGAATCACCAACAAGTGGGACACAATTGTGAAGTGGAACGAAATCTATTGGATTTTTGAAACTTTTTTAACTAATAAAAAAATGAAAAGTGGGGCGTGCAAAATTATTCGGCCCCTTTACTTTCAGTGCAGCAAACTCACTCCAGAAGTTCAGCGAGGATCTCTGAATGATCCAATGTTGTCCTAAATGACTGATGGTGATAAATAGAATCCACCTGTGTGTAATCAAGTCTCTGTATAAATGCACCTGCTCTGTGATAGTCTCAAGGTTCTGTTGAAAGCGCAGAGAGCATCATGAAGACCAAGGAACACACCAGGCAGGTCCATAATACTGTTGTGGAGAAGTTTAAAGCCGGATTTGGATACAAAAAGATTTCCCAAGCTTCAAACATCCCAAGGAGCACTGTGCAAGCGATCATCTTGAAATGGAAGGAGTATCAGACCACTGCAAATCTACCAAGACCTGGCCGTCCCTCTAAACTTTCAGCTCAGACAAGGAGAAGACTGATCAGAGATGCAGCCAAGAGGCCCATGATCACTCTGGATGAACTGCAGAGAACTACAGCTGAGGTGGGAGAGTCTGTCCATAGGACAACAATCAGTCTTACACTGCACAAATCTGGCCTTTATGGAAGAGTGGCAAGAAGAAAGCCATTTCTCAAAGATATCCATAAAAAGTCTCGTCTAAAGTTTGCCACAAGCCACCTGGGAGACACCCCAAACATGTGGAAGAAGGTGCTCTGGTCAGATGAAACCAAAATCGAACTTTTTGGCCACAATGCAAAACGATATGTTTGGCGTAAAAGCAACACAGCTCATCACCCTCAACACACCATCCCCACTGTCAAACATGGTGGTGGCAGCATCATGGTTTGGGCCTGCTTTTCTTCAGCAGGGACAGGGAAGATGGTTAAAATTGAGGGGAAGATGGATGCAGCCAAATACAGGACCATTCTGGATGAAAACCTGTTGGAGTCTGCAAAAGACCTGAAACTGGGACGGAGATTTATCTTCCAACAAGACAATGATCCCAAACATACAGCAAAATCTACAAAGGAATGGTTCACAAATAAACGTATCCAGGTGCTTGAATGGCCAAGTCAGAGTCCAGACCTGAATCCAATCGAGAATCTGTGGAAAGAGCTGAAAACTGCTGTTCACAAACGCTCTCCATCCAACCACACTGAGCTCGAGCTGTTTTGCAAGGAAGAATGGGCAAGAATTTCAGTCTCTCGATGTGCAAAACTGATAGAGACATACCCCAAGTGACTTGCAGCTGTAATCGCAGCAAAAGGTGGCTCTACAAAGTATTAACGCAAGGGGGCCGAATAATTTTGCACGCCCCACTTTTCATTTTTTTATTAGTTAAAAAAGTTTCAAAAATCCAATAGATTTCGTTCCACTTCACAATTGTGTCCCACTTGTTGGTGATTCTTCACATAAAATAAAAAATTTATATCTTTATGTTTGAAGCCTGAAATGTGGCAAAAGGTTGAAAAGTTCAAGGGGGCCGAATACTTTCGCAAGGCACTGTAAGTAGGTACACACACTATATATGATAATGGGAATTATATCAGTTCTGTTCATCAGGACACAATTTAAGGAAACAAAAACATTATTTAAACAGTTTCACGTCAATTCCTCTTAGCTAACCAAAACGGCCTAGCTCCTTGGCACCATGCAAACACAAACACACTTGCCAGGCTTTAGTTTCGGAAATGAGGATCTGTTCTTATTAGTCAATGTGGTCATCAGTGGTGCCCGAGTCTTTCTGAACTATGTGAAAACAAACAGCAGTGATCTTTTAGAACAGCCCTCGACTAAAACAGGATAAAACTTGATGGGAACTATCAATTTTTAATAAATTAATCATATGGAAATTCCAAATATATATTTTTACAGCCTTACAGTACCACTATATTTTTACAGATTTACAGTACCACTATCAAATTCTGTTCTGCTTATTAGATCCCAGATCTAATAAAATGAAGGGTAAATCAATCTTATGTTGGTACATAACAGGTGATTCACTGCCATCCTGAGTTCAGCTGCCCATTATGAAGTAGCTCAAGTCAACAAGAAGTAAGTACTCCTTTCTTCCTGTTTTTATATTATAGTCGGATTTACACAGTTTGGTTAGGTACCACATCTGTCATACCATAAGGATTGTTCACATTTGTTCATTACTGTATGTGGTACTATGTAATATTCTTTGTTTTCCCTGAAAATCCAATGAACAAATTGAATTTAAGAGTGAACAAGAAGAAGGCAGTCTAACGAACATACTGTATATGCTTTAATACAGTAGTGAAGAGCTTATACAATTCAGTTAGGGTAAAATGAGATATGAAATGGCACAAAAGAGACATACACAATCTTTTATAGTACTGAATAATTTAAATAAAATTAATGAGTTTATGTTATAAACTATATGCCAGCAGCCATATCACCCTGCAACTCACAACTGGCAACCCACTGAAGCTAAGCAGGTGTGAGCCTGGTCAGTACCTGGATCTTGTACCTCCCCACTGATAGCTGATGTGTGGTGAGCATTCTGGCGCACTATGGCTGCCGTCGCATCATCCAGGTGGATGCTGCACAGTGGTGGTGGTGGAGGGGAGTCCCCATTACCTGTAAAGTGCTTTGAGTGGAGTGTCCAGAAAAACGCTATATAAGTGTAAGCAATTATTATTATTATAAACTAGCATTCAAAGCATAGTTCATATATGAGACAACAACATATATCGAAAGCATAACATAACATACTGCACTAAGCCTCCCTACAAGAAGACTCCTCAAGGAATTATATATTTAATTATAATATGTTCTCAAAACAATAAAATAAAACCTAAAGAAGAAATCATGAACAGCAAATATAATATGTTTAAAAACAACTTTTACATATTGCTATAAGCTAAACTGAAAAAAAGTTTTCGCCATTTGCTAAAACTGTAGTTATTCTAGGCTCTATCAGCAGTAATTCTTTCTATACTCCCATATCTCTATAGCATGCTTGAGTTAATTTTGTTCATTGTATTATCAGCTCTCATCCACATCACAGTATTTTTGGAAGAGATCAGATACAGTATATTAATTCCACACAGCAAAATTAGTTCCAGCTAATTTGAGATACAGGAGTTCTTAAAATAAAACCTTATGATTCCTTTAATAGATGTCAATCATTAATTACATGGATGAGACAAAAATATGCTTGTTATTGCTGACTTTGACATTGGTTAAAATAGAACAAAGAACAAATCAGAAACTGGAAAATCAGCACACAAAAAACTGATGAGCAATGTACAGCAAATTATATACAATATTTGAGGTGCACTTTTCACTAGATATATAGTTATTGTTTTATTGAGAGACCAAAGAAAAAGAACACATTCTTCCAATATCTTAAAATCTTAAATAAGAAAACCTAAGTCCATACTGCTCAAAACAACAACCTTTCCTTAACATTTTTTCTAACTAGCAAAGCAATTTCATTATTTAATTCAGCTTTTTTTCTTTCCTACTGCTTAATGCATTTTACTTAACTTCTGATCTCTGAAATCTATTTTCAGTAGATCTCCTCTCTTCTGCAACTAAAACATGACTAGACCGAAAGCTTCAAATATCAGATGAGATGGACCAAACAGATAGCTAATTGGTCTTCTCATTCAATGAACATTTTCAGTTCTTTACTATATATGCACCCTCTTCCTCATTATAGTCCTATTAATACTTCAGCATCTACAATTATATTTCTCTTTTGATGCTCAGTGTGTCAGTACACCAATGCAAGTTCTTAAAATAATACACTGATATTGCATATTAATTGAATGTTTCTGGTATCATTTCGATTGATTGGTCATTTATTGATTGAGTGATTTTCCAAGAAATCCCAGCTGGAGAAAGCAGTTATACCAGGTTACCCCACTTGCCAGACTCAAACCCCAGTGAGAACGTGTGGGATAAGATGGGATGAAATATGACATCAAGGCCCCAGAGACCAGTGAACTGGCACATGCTTTTCTGGGCTCTACTACAGGAATGGAACAGAATCCCAGGAGACACTGGAACTGTGAGCAAAGCATCAAATGCACAGTTTTTATTGATGGGCACAAACACTGCACTAGCTTAATACTTTCATAGTGGATCCCTAATAATCAAGCTTTATTATAACCATCATTGATCAGCATCAAGGAATTTACCTACAGTATGTCATGCTTCTTTAACAAAATAACTGTCATAGAAAAAGATAGTTATTATAAAAATAATTTTGTGAATTGGTTAGAAGCAGTTCCAAGCAACATCTTGCTTTTGAAGCTCAATATATAGTACATCAGGGAAAAAATCTTGAAGTTCTATAAAGTTCTATAAAGCTCAGTCCCTGTAATTGGATATGCTTTTTGAAAAATACTTTTACTCTTTGAGATTCCTATTGCAATACATTATGAAGAGGGTAAAGATCTCTCCTTCTTTTTATAAAGAAGACAGCTCTGATTTAACTACTCAACTATAGCTCATTTTTAAAATGAATTGTGCTACTCAGCAGAAGCTGGAAGGCCATCTCTACCCCACTGTTTGATAAGAAATTCATCAAGAAGAGACTCAGGGAAAAAAAATACAAGGTCAATGGACGACTGGACCACTCTGCAGATGAGAATATAAACTACTCAAGCAAGCATGCTGTCATCTGTAAGCTTAGAGAAATGGCTATGTAAAAATGTACAGAGGAATAAAAGAGGGCATATTAATCATCAGGGGGCAGCATCTGACCATTTGGGAATTGCAGCATAGAAATGTTAAGTTGTAGCAGTGTCCTTAATGTCACGGTTACTGAGCACATAGAGGGTACAATGTAATGCCTAAAAGATCCTGGCTCCAGCGGTGCACAGTAGCAAACAAAATTGGTTAACTGTGAAAAATACATTGCAGACGTACTAAAAGTGACTCATATAAGCCTGCTCTTCTCGTAGGAATGAAAATTGTTTCGAAAAAAGAATGACTTCAAGGTCCAGGATAATTTGTTTTCTTCGCTGCTAGGGAAGTCAATCCTGAAGTACAATTAGCCACAAGAAAATCTTTTTTTTATGTAGGATATCAACAAGAGCAAATCAGCTCTTGGTACCAGAACCAGAACTACTGACATACAAAATGACTGGTTCCTTTTTGCTTCAATAATATTTGCATGTTTAGCAAAGCAAATGGCTACAACAACAGGACAGTCCAAGTAAAAAGAAAAATACAGGTATATCATCATCATCATCATCTGCGTTTGCCGGTCCATCCAACCCCTGGGATTCTTCCACAAACTTTGTCTACCCTCTTCCAACCCGTTCTCTTTGCTGGCTTTCAATTGCTTTATGGAGTTCAGTACTATATGTTTTTTGATCTGACATATAGCCACTATTTTTGCTATGAGACATATGTCTCATTTGGATAAATGCAATTACATTATAATGCTAGACCTGTAACTGTGGTCAGAAAACATATTGTAAGACTAAGGCAGTCCTCTTGTCATACAGGCCAAACCTGTGGTGTTGGATATGATTACAGAATGTGCATTAGTCCTGGTTCATTAATCTATTTCATGTACAGCAGTACCTCTTATACTGGTAATAAGGTTATAATAAGGTAACATTATATTGATTAAGAAGTAAAAAACCTCCATACCTGTACCTAAATAAAATGGACATTGGCACTAAACCCTAATTAGTGTCTGTAAAAAATCCAAAACCCAAGTCTGCTTTGCAGGACAGAGTCAACTAATCTGTAATAAGACCTTGAGCTCACTTTTCCGCTTCACGATTCAGAGGACTTATTGGAACACTGACTGCTGGGTGACACTAGGGAAAAGGATGTTGGATATATAAAGGAGAAACTGATTTTTACTTACATAAACTCTGAGACACATTAGAACCCATGCGTTTTCCTGAAGGCAGCAAACCACTGGAAACATTAACTGGTCCATAGGTTTTATCAAAACAGTTCAGAAGTGTGAAACATAGGAAATAATAGCAGGTTAACTGTAAAAGTGAGAAATAGCGGGTAAATGTGTTTTGCACCTTCTGTCAGTAAACAGTTTTAACGTGGCTTGGTTCGTTCAGCAATGGTGAAATTATTAAGGAACTGCTGCCAACTCTGACGTTAAATATTTGGAATTTAAAAAAATACAATAAAAGTTTAGAACACAGAAGTGTGTTGACATTTATTCAGAAAGACTGAGCTTTGGGAGATTAAAAGGCCGAATAAATAACAAATGTTAAGTTTGCCTCCAATACTCAGGAAGAATTGTCTTGTGCCAAACAGAACTCCCACAGGCCAATTAGAACATGCACAGTGCTATCTAAAATAAACAAATGCATGCTGCAACATGATACTGTAAATCACATCAGTTTTCATCCAACCTCCAACTTCTATCATATGGTGACATACATCAAACATATTATACATACAGTACATAATAAAAGGCACAGCTTTCATGTGCCAACCGCATTTGATGTAAATGTTTTTTAAGAATGTATAAAAGAAGGGAGATGTTAGTGTTAGACTTCACACTCAGCACATGGTTACACTGACCATGTTCACACAAAGATGTCCTGCTCCTAATGATACACTTCCAATTCAAAAGCTTCATATTATGGGACAAGGGAAATATGGCTCTGCGGGCAAAAATCTGTCAATTTTCAACACTACATCAGAGATAAGATACTTTCCTCTATTGTTAAATGCAGAAAAATAATCACAACACAAGTGACTAAGTATATTTTTATCATTAAACCGTGCATTTACATTAAAGTCAGAGCAACTGATCAGCATGCCAACAGTGATGACTGGAGTTAAAGTATAGTAAGCCCAACACTAAGGTGTCCTCTTCAGAGAAAATGCAAAAAAGCAGATTGTGCCAAGAAATTCCACAGAGATAACGAATCTGTTTACATTTCTAAAGCAAATGCCATCTTTCTCTACAGTACACAGTACCTAACCAGGTAATGAGTTTTATAGTGATGATATATTGGTATAAATATTGTATACTGAGCATATCTGTCTCCATGCTGTTCTTGTTTTGTATTTATTTCAACTTGTTTTGTCATGCAGCTCATTTTCTTTCACTGCATGACTGACCATTGTTCCGTTTCAATGTCATATCACTGTACTCTCTGTTCTGTTCATTTCTCAACTGAACAACATAAACCACTAAGAAAACAGCTTCCTGTTTAATCAACCCAATGGCTTCAAAAAGCATGCATCCCTCTGAATAGATGTCAGTGTGTGCATTGCCCCAGGGTTGTCACAATGGTGTGTAATAAGAAGTACATGACATTTGTACAAGGTATTAAATCTGATCCGAGTGGAACTTGGCACTGAAGGTTGTGTGTCAGAGAAGAGTGTCCTCACACCCCTGTCCCTCACATTTACCCTTCAGGAACAAATGAAAGACATTTCCATATTAAACACATAAACAGTTTGTGCCTTTCTAATTTAGACAACACATGATATTTAACAATAAGTGGCACTAACCTGGTGCAACTGAGAAAGAAATGCACCCTCACAGAGAGTGGTTTCGTAATTTTAGATTCAAGTGCTAAGAACAAGCATAAATTAAATAAAATTTAAAAAATAATACACACAGCTTGGAACAGACCGTCCAAGCTGTCAAACAGTACTTAATTGGATTCAATAGTGTTGACTAACAGGTACAGGAGAACAATCAACAGTGGGGATTGCTGCACGACAAAAAATTATATTCTATGATTCTACTAGTTCAAACACTGTCACAGGAGGTAAAGTCTAGAATAATGCAAATGATTAATTATATTAGAATTTCTGCATTTTATATGGTACATTCCCAGTTTCTAATCTCCATAAAACAGTAGAAATCACTGAGCACATTTCCGTGAAATAAGAACTGAAGGATAATTATATGCTTCTCATGTTAATTTCTTTTGCAAAATGGATTGATTTTAATTGCACATTGGGGTATATGACTTGAAAAAAACAAATCTATATTATGCAGATAGCTGCCTTTTAATAAAGTAAAGCACCTTTTCTTAATATCAGGTCGTCCTGACTCAGAACATTCTAACAGATTGATTCCAAGCATGACAAACGTTTTTATACTGTTAATTACTTAGAAGCTGCAGCATATATTCAAAGTGCACAAATCATGTTTTGAGATCTCCTGAAGTCACTTCTGGGATTTCATGAACAATAGTCTTCTTCAAGTAAAAAAAAATATTCAGCAAGCATGCAACTTTCACATTACAGTGTAAATGTTCCCTTTATATAAAGCTTCATCTATTTTGTCTACAATTCTTTTTTATAATTAACAGTTTGAAATATTTGAAATAATTTTCTGCACGACTTATTGTCAAGGTCCTTTCTGAGAAACCAATCACCATGGCAGAAGCAAGTAAAGAGCTATGACCCTTCCTCTGCATAGCAGTGCATTTATGAAATGAGAACAGGAGGCACGTCATTACTCTAAGGGTTGTGGGAGCATGGAACCAGCTGCCCTGCCATATTGTTGAAGTCGATACCCTGGCTTCTTTCAAGAAACGGCTGGATGAGATGCCTTTATCAATTAACTACAAACCACCAAACAAGCTAGACAGACCAGATGACCTCTTGTTTGTAACAGTTCTTATGTTCTAATGACGGCTGCTGGATCGAGGTCAGGCCGTCTCCCCAGCAGAATAAGCCTGGGATTCACCAAGTGCTGGTGCACACCTTATTATTATTACAACTTCTATCTTTTCTCCTCAATATTGCATTTATCAGCTTTTTTCATCTTTTGAAGTTTGTAAGACTTCTTACGTGATGCCACCATCAATATAACTAATTTTGGTACTGTAACTCAACAGCTAAAATGACTTGCTTCTTCTAGAGCTGGGGTCTCAGAGTTGCTCACTTAAAAAATGCCATTCATTCCAGATAAGGTACCTTTAACTATTTGCAGATCTATTATGCAATCAATCGAGCAATTATACCTATTAGTAAGAGCTCAGATAAAATGTAATCAGGAAATGATTTCTACTGTATATACCTGCTCTACAGTTTCCTTGTCTACTCAGATAAATGACTGACAGTCACATAAAAAGCACATCGATAAAGAGCACAGTGGTGAATTAATGCATAACACAAGTCAACCTCTTCGGATGTTTTGATTGATTGTAAATTTGAACATATGTTCAGGCTTAACAGATATCCAAGACAAGATAGAATGTTTAATATAAATATAGGAAGCTGAAGCCTAATTAAACTACAATAGGTGTTGTTAATGCCATTTTTATGCTGATCAGCTACCCCCTGAATTACAAGCATGTATCTTGAAACAAGTCTAAATGTTCCATCCTACTGATTTTGCTAACACATTATGCATTCCTTTAAGTTGCCTTGTGTTTGTGAAATCAGTTAAAGTGCTGCATCTGATTACCATTACCTTCATTTGTATCTCAAATTATTTTACATGATTACATGCTTTTCAGGCCATAAATCTTACTTTTCAAAGACAAAGTCAGAAGAGCTAAGGTTTTCGAACGGTGAAGAGTGAAGCCTTTTTGTTTCCTCAACACAATATTTAGCTTTGTCGTATAAAGGCAAGATTTATGGCCTCAGACACACCTTTCAAATAAAGTTGTGACTGTAATACAATACAAGGCACATAAGTGGAAAATCAATTGTAAATATTTTTAACAAGTCTGAAAAGAATTAATTTAGACCTCCTCTATTCCATAAGCTGTATTAACCAGGTACTGCTGAACAATACAGATAATATTACAAATTCTAGAACTGATAGATAATTAAATCATTATCAATATATAAGGAATTAAATATATTATTATGTAATTATACTTGTGTACTAAATGACCTATTGGAAAACGGTATAATGTAAACATTAAAAAGTGAATCTCCAAAACAGCCATATTTCCAAATAACCAACTACAATTTACAAATAATAAGTCCCTGATTAAATGAATTCATTCAATTTAACATAACTGGAAGATCATTTTTACCTGTAAACATCACAGCTTGTGAATTTTACATACTGTATGCCGTATGTCTCACAAGGCAAACAGAATTACTTTCATATTTAATACTGTCCCCAAACCAACCTGAGAACATCTTAATTGTAAATACATTAAATCAAAACCATTTCTGTTAAACTGGTATCCTAACGGTGAGTTGCAGTAGGAGCATGTGTGAAGATGTGTTAAATGTGCAATACACAAACTGTGAACCAAAATGTTAAATGCCTATATCCATTTCAGCTAGCAGATAAAGGCATAATAGGGTCTAGGCCCTAGAGTACTTTTAATTAAACTCATGGTTATTAAATGCTGGTAAGATGGGAAAAATGAAACCCAGAAATTAAGATCTAATGTGCCTGTTTCTAACTAAGACATTGTTTATTAACAATATGCAATATTTTATTACAGATATACTTGGAAAGTAACAGCAACTTGGAAAACACATTCATTGATTTTATTTGAATTTCATTATTTTTTAATCTGGCTAGGATTTCAGTCATTATATGAAGGCTATTCTTAACTGCTCAAACCTTATCTCCAAATAATGTATGTACATACAGCTTAATCCACCATGAGCAACCCAAGTAACAGAGAACTACTGTAATTCTTCCAAAGTGTCCTTCATTTTCTTCCTCCTTCAACAAGAGTGACATGCACAAAATTACAAGGGCAATATTTAATGAGACCTCAAAAAGCATTTTTATTCATTAACATCCCAAACCCTTTGTCTCTGGACAGAGAATCTCCTTAAAGTTAATGTAAAAATAAAAGTATTATTTTGTCAATAACACCATTTTAAATTCCTTTGGATGAAATGAGATTTTTAATTTAAACTGCACAAAACAATAAACCCCTAAAGGACCAAACAACTGGATTGATGGCAAACAACAGGAGTCATTAAATATTATTCATAAGGCTTCAATTGAGCGACAGGCTTGTGTGGAAAAAGCACATGAAATGCTTAGGTAACAAGTATGCTTTATAGGTAAAAAAAGCAATACTTAAAGTAACACCTAGAATGAATTTATTTACATATTAATAAATGCCAAGCCTCAGATATAAAAGATGTCACACATACAGTATATTATATTACCTTGGACCTTCTTGAGAGATAAATAACACTAATGAATAAACAACTGTATAAGCCCAGAACCGGAAAGTTTAAACTTTAAAGAACAGCACTTCTCCTTTCCACTTGCTGCATATTCATTATCAACAATAAAAAGACCATATATCATTTGCAAAGCTAGCCAATTCTTACAGCTGAACTAATTTTCAAACAGTCTGGCGTGTGTATTACTGCTCTGGTTCACCATGTCACTATCCTTTGTTTGGCTCTGAGAAATCATTTGCTGAAATAGAAACAGGGCAAAATGAGTATTTATTACTATGGGATATGCTATCGAAACAAAACAAATGTAGAAGAAAGTGGATAATGAAAAAATAGTCATTGAGCCATCTGTTCACTTGCCTTATGAGAACAGTTTGCCTGAAAGGCTCCACTCCTTTCTTTAGGAGTTTGAAGTACTGTATATGCAAGGCTACAAACCTGTTTCATCTTTTTCAAATAATTTTCCATAGGATTCCTTATTTGTAATCATGTTGAAAAGGACAGTACCAAATACAAAAATAAAACTTTAGGCACAGCAAAAATGAGCTAATTAAGGAAGAAAAGAGGCTAACACTCCAAGGGGCTAATTCCCTTGATAAGTTACTAATATGCCAAGTTCATGAGAGAATTTCATTTTTACTCCATTACTAGGAAAGATAACTTTTTTTAATTTTCTAAATGTAAACTGGCCTCTGACATACTGCTGAAGAGATTTTTCACTCTAAATTAGATTCTAAAATTGCACAGAAATTACAATTGCACTTTTGTTAAAAAAGTCTCCAGTGAAAAAGAAAAAAAACAGAATTCCAAATCATTTTGTGATTTGTTTAATGACACTTCTGTCTCATTAGTGAAGAAATTAAAAGCTGCAATCAATAAAAAGGCCAAAAGCTGAAAAAGCTGACAATCTCAAGAGTCCAATAAGATAATGCAGTAGAATTTCATGGACATGATAATAAGGTCTTTCAAGAATTTACACTAGGGATTGGTTCATACTCAAGATTAGGTAAACTTATAGATTTTAGATTTAGCTGAAATAACACAAGAAAGTCTAAGATTTTACAAGTTTTGTTAAAATCTCATCACATCTCTAAAAGAATGCTATTCAAAATCTTATTATACAGGGGGAAAATGCAAGCTTGCAGATTGCTAAAGCAGGTAAGCCCCACACTACTTGTGAAGAACACTGTTTACTGTTGGCAAAAGAGCTGACACGTATTATGTGTGGAGAAACAGCTGCTAAACAGCTCGACCTGCTGCCCCCTCCAAAAGACACAGTCACTCATAGAATTATTGATATGGCGCATGATGTCAAAAGTACCCTGATAGAGCACATTAAGATGAGCAGATGCTTTTCACTGCAATTAGATGAGTCTGTAAATGTCGTTGATTTGGCTAATTTGCACGTTTATGTTAGATACGAGTTTGAGGGCATGTCCCATGAGGACTTTCTGTTCTGTAAGCCGCTACCAACAGGAACTAAAGGAGAGCACATATTTCAGCTTCTGGGTGAATTTATCGAAGAGAATGGCATCGGCTGGATAAAATGCGTCGGAGTTTGTACAGACTGTGCCAGAGCAATGACAAGCCGACACAGCGGTGTAGTTGAACAAATTAGAGAGGTTGCTCCAGATATGAAGTGGACACCGTGCAGCATCCACCGCGAGGCCTTGGCAGTCAAGAAAATGCCTGACAATTTTAAATCTTTAAGACTCTGTTGTGAACTGTATTAAGGCTCGACCAATGAATTCACAGCTGCTTTGCTCGACTAAACAGGCTCATCCCTCTCACTGAAATGGTGCTTTTTTATTGTTTATTTTTAATTGTTGTTGTTCCTTTTGTCATTCTGTAAAGCGCTTTGAGAAGCCACCTTTAAAGGCGCTATATCAAATAAAGTTTATTATTATAATATGTATTACAGTATATGTGTATGTGAGTGTGTGCACGCATGTGCGCTCATGTTGGTCATTGAGATTTTCTGGGGTTCCTATGTGAAGATGACTTGTAGGTGGTACATGGATGCTTTGGTTTGATCAGGGGTGGTACTTGGTCCAAAAAGTTTGAGAACCACTGCTCTATCCCATGGCCCAAGACACAGCAGTTTCAGTAAATACTGTATGCTTCTGAATCACATGCGTCTGTGCAGCGTTTATAGAAATATATTTATTTATTTATTTCTATTTATTTATACTCTATATATATTCAAACCAGAGTTGTTGTTTTTTTTTACAAATATTACTCTTAATATAGAGTAAATAATATACACTCTAAATTTAGAGTGTAACTGCATCCTTTCCCTTTCCACATCAATTAGGCCCTTTGAAATGCAACTTTAGTAAGCAGTATTAAATTTGCTAATCAGAGCCAGCCCACAAATTGATTAAAAATCATTACTTCTGATCACTGACTTGAGATATAATGTGCACTGTGGCATTCAGTATTGGATCCCTGAGCACTGCACTTACAAGCATCAGCAAAATTGTAACACCAAGGACAAACGTTATCATCTTACCAATGCACAGAGAACACGACGTGCCCAAGCATCCCAATAACACATGAACACTGCCAAGGGGTACATAACACTTAGTTGGCACTAGACCCATCTGTGTTACAAGGAAAAGTGCAAGTGTCACTGTGCGAAGTACGCTTGTTGAGGTGGCTGCTTTGTCTTCTCATTTATCACTGTGGGAATCTGAAGGCAAGCATCACGCTTTCCAAACAAACTACAAGATAAACAAAACGGCAGCAGTGGGAGACACATCTACCTACGCTATTTAGAGAATTAATTTACATCTATGAACCCCCACTGCTGAAATGCAGCACCAGGAAGAATGAAGGTGTTGTAGCTGTTTGCTGCATTTTTTATTTATGAGTTTCCCACATAACTACTTATAAGCTTATTAATTAAAAAAGTACAGAGTTCTAGTAGTAAATCATATTAATTGCCAAAGTTTTAACTTCTCAAGTTCAACATTTGTGAACAGAAGGTAAAAAAAACAAACTGAACAGTAATTACTGTACATAGTCATAGCTTCCTTTCAGAAATCTACCCGTCTTGTCTGTGTTCACATATAGCTTTTAATGAGCGGCAGAAAATAAGAACTGGAACTCCTTAAAGAAATGGCACCCTTCTCTGTTAAAAATTCGCATCTGCAAATCGCTCCAGTTCAGCCTTGACACTCTTCCGAAAGACAGGATATTGTAACAGCACAGGTCTACACAGGTCGGCCCGGCACCGTGGGGGACGTGAACCCTGGCCACCAGCGTCACTCAACAGGGACCCAGCCTGGTGAGCCAAAGAGAGATCTCCCCCCAGCCCAGCGGCTGTGGCCCTGCTATTACAGGGAAGGGCAGTGACGTTACCGCTCTGGTAAGCCGGCTCTTACACACTCACCCGTGGCCGTATCCGTTACACTCTTCCCCGCTTAACTCGCCGTCCTCGGCGAAGGGCTATCCCATCCCACTCTGACACCAATATAACACATACGGCCACCGGTGAGTGTGTAAGAGCCGGCTTACCAGAGCGGTGATGTCACCTCCCTTCCCTGTAATAGTAGGACCACAGCCACTGGGCTGGGGGGAGATCTCTCTTTAGCTCACCAGGCTGGGTCCCTGTTGAGTGACGCCGGAGGCCAGGGTTCGCGTCCCTGACGGTGCAGCAGGCGAGGGCGCCCACCTGAACCCCGTTGCATTACAAAATGATTCCTCACATGGTCACTTGTTCCTACTGTTTAATTCACAACAATGAAGCAGACAGAATTAGTGTCAGATGAGGGGCTCTAATATGACTATATATAATATCTGAAATCTCTAATATCACTCTGGTTGTGACACAGGTCATGTCAGAGTTCCTGTGGGATCATGGGGTTTAAAGTAACTGTTCAGCTTTAACTATGCAGTTATGTCCTTTTTTCAGAAAGCTACAAATGAAGCACTTATCTTTCCTACGCATTTTCTACCAATGTAACCAAGACATAAATTTATTCCATAAATACTGTAACACAAGCAAAGCTCTGCATTTGAATTTTCAAGAGGTTTTGTAAGAAGTTCAGGGATTTCTTTCCCTGCAAAATCTGTGAAAGAAGTCTTGTTCTGTTGTGGGTTGCTGTTAAAGATAAACAAATTAGATTGCAGTTCAACACTTCAGAAAAGCTTGCCAGCAAACAACAAAACTTCACATTAGTTACTGTGAACAAATTATTACAAGTCAACATCACAGCTGAGTGCTACACCTAAGGTACAATACGTCTAGGAAGCAAAGGTCAGAATTCCATGTTATGGAACTTTCTCTAAACCTGGAAATTACAAAACTGCTTTGATAAGGTACAGAAAGTCTGGAACTTTAAGCATATAATTCACACAATGAAACAGGAAGAACACAAAAATGAAGAACACACCATGGTTATCATATTCTGACCACTGCTTTATGACCCCTTTAGTGATGATTACTTTGAAAAGCTTGAGGTCTCAAAATGTGAGAAGTATAAAAACTTTCTTCTAGAATGGTAACTGAAACTAGTGTGTGCTGATTATATCACTGTAAAAGCCAGGATCTCGCATGACATTGTGTATGTCAGCTGCACAGGATACTTTCCTCTGCAGGACACAATAAAAAGGACATTCAATTCTCTATCCCAAATGCACTCTAATTTAAGAGCAATACTGACACCTTGTGGAGCTTCCAACAAATACTACAGTTTAGGTTTTGGTTAATAAATTCAGAACATAACATGTTTCATTTGGGATTAATGCAGTTCTGTAGAGGATATTTAATAATTTATCTCCAGAACAATCTTAACTCTCTCTTATGTACTCTTCCCTATCTATCAATAGTGCAAACACAAATGTCAGGGCCATTTGTTAAGATCATTGGCTAAAGGTCTAAGATCAGAATGTTGGAATACATTCTTAACAAACTTTCAGAGCCTTTTAGTACTCTTAAACTTGTATATCTGAGATATAAGTATCATTTTAATCATCAGTGTTGTGTGTCAGCTGTGTTCAGCTTTGGGCACTATAAATAAATTTCAGAATCACCAGTCTGAACTAAAAGATCTTTTAATTAAGGATGTGCTGTGCTTCCTATTTGATTTTGTTTCTATTCTCATCCAGTGAGATTGAGGAAAGAATACCCAAGCCTGAACTCACAACATCTGAGCCATTCTGTCTTCAGTCGGCAGAGTGTGGTTTCAGCACTGCCATTGTTTAGAAAGACCATGCTTAAAGAGATATTCAACAAATAGCTTGAGACAGAACTTTATAATATTCTAAGATCTTTTCTCTCCTTTTCATATCTTTCTTATTCTACCGAAATATATCTCTGAAGACAAGTAAAAATAAGTAATTCTGCCTTTATACAGCACTTTACATCCCAAGGTCCTCAGAGTGTATTCACATTGCACAGGAACCACTTCCATCCACACCGAAGTGCAGCACCCACCTGTAGGTGGCAGGCATTATGTACCAGCAGCCCCACTACACAGAAGATAAGGAGAAGCAGAGAAGGAAGAAACTGCTTTATTAATCTGCATTAAGGGAGAACATTAGGTAGACCAGATTGGGCAAGCCAGAAGTGGAATTTAGCCAGAACACTGAACAATACAATTCTATGGATCCTTAATGACCAAGTAGTCAGGATCTTGTTGTAACATCTGATCTGAAGCATATTACCTCCTAAAGCACAGGTATTTAGTTGGAAATTATGGTCCAGAAGAGAGTGCAACCTACTGATTGGTCAACAGCTCTACCTACAGTGGTATACCATGTGTCCTTAGAGGTCTACCTTTCCTCTACTGGCCAGACCTACAGTACCACTAGCTTCTGAGATTGCTCTGAGTAGATCAGGCTACAAAGTAGTCACTCAACTGAAAACAAAAGGGGTTAATCTATTTCAAGTGAGAATTGTTTGGAATGCAAATATCTTTGGCACTCCAATCTGCTTTTGAAACACAGGATCACACAATTTTTATCCCAGGTTTGCTCACAGAGTTTAACAAGATATGGATTAGTGGCTGATAGTTAAAAAAATAGCTGCCACTTGATAGTTGTCACAGAAAATAAATTACCTGAAATATTACTGGGCATCTACTCATCCTTTACAAATGATGAACGGGATGTACAGTATGTTATTTATTGCTTTGCGGTACAAACACAAGTGCATTCAGACATTATCACATCAGGATGAGGCATATAAAAACAGAGAATTACTGTATGTACTTAGCCCCTATTACAATTTAAAATTTACCCCTACTATTCCTTTTGATTCAGCAAAACAGATATGTTTGGACTGTTAGCTAGGACCATTTTATGAGCAGGGATTTTCTCGTTTCATACTATTTTGGTTTTTATAATTTCTCACATTTCTCACAAAACTATACTTAACAATCAGCTGAAATAGAATTCTCTTGGGAAATTAGATTAACTGAAGGAAAAAAAAACATACTCCAATTCCTAGTTCTAAATAAAAACAAATCACACTCTGTAAGTGATGACAGACTGACATGCAGATTCCTGCTGTGCATATAACTTGTGAAACTATATTTTCAATTTATTTTCTAAAATAGAAACTGCACTTTGCATTAACATGTTTCTATTAGCTTGAAAAGAAAATGTTAATACTGAAATCAACAATTACCTGTTCAAGGCTTCTGGCCTGTTGTAGCAGCTCTTCTCTGTATCCTTCTGCGCGTTTTGCGTGGAAAGAACTTCTTTGGCTTTGAATGACAAAAACGATCTCCTTCAAATCTAAAAGACAAGAGAATAAGGCAGTCTGAAATCCCCTTTCCTCAGACGTTTACCTTAAAGACAGTTTACAGACGCAAATTTCAACATATTCCATGAATATTGTGAAGAGTTGGTATTCTTACCAAAAACTGGTACAGAACCATATGCCAAATCATTAAAAAGCTGTAACAAGAAAGCTGAAACCCTGAAGAAAAGGTTATCTGTACGAACCAAACAAAAGAAGACCTCACAATTTCATCGTCTTCACTGGGAATTCTGTATTCAAGCCAAAACGGTTTCCCACAGGGCATTTCAGTCAATGGCACCTTGCCAACACATAATATATTTTTCAAGTCATCTAGAGTGCACAATTGCTTTTCAGAAACTTTTAAAAGCAATAGTCGTTCAGGATCATTTGCTTTCTCCTTTCAATTTCTTGCTTATTTCATAGAGTTCTGTGGGTTCAGTGATTTCCCTGCTGTCATTTCTGCTTTGATTATCCTTTGTCATGCTCACTAATAACTGGGAAAAAATAGACTTTTCAGAGTCTGAAGAGAGGAAGCGTACCAGGATAAACAATGTAATCTGTTACAAGTGGGCTTCACAGGACTGTTTATAATTTACAGTGTATAATAAATTCAAAAACATAATAAAATCCTGATAAATATAAAAATAGCTATTTAATAAGAAACAAGAACATTTACTTAAGTAAAAAATATTTCCATGAAATACACACTTACCTGCACAATCTGTAGCTACGTGTAGCTAAATCACTCCATAATCACACCTTATTTGTTCTTAACTTTTACTGTCAGATTAAAGTTAGGCTTCATTTGCAAATTAAAAATTTCCAGGACTGCTATTATCATTACAAATTTATATTAAATACAGACTCCTTACTGTATGTCTAAAGATAATACATACGGTTACATCTAGAAAAATATATATTGACGAGTAATAAATAGCTGACTGGCTTGGATGCCCAATAAAAAGTCATTCCTGAACAGCTGCCACCCTCTGAACTGGTTTCTCATTGAGGGATTAAAGGTATGGAAATGGCAACACAAAATACTTCTAGAAAGCGAAGGTCAGATATGGTAAGCTAGAACAATCTCTAGCTGCATATGCTGAACTCAGCTATGGGACCTCCATGTTAGGCACCAGCACCTTCTCAAAACATGAAAACTTTAACAATTTAATGCTTAATACTTTAAAACGTAGACATGAAGAGTAAGGGAACAGAACAAGATGTGGCAGCCTGCGATTTGCTGCACCACTGACATATCACAAACTCCGCTTGCTGCCAGAGTAGATTGCCGGGAGGCTCAGAGGATGAATTCTGAATGAGCGAATATGCTGCTTTATTTTATTACGGTGGTGGCAGAGTGTGATGGCAGGAAAGGGGCCCCATGATAGCCAGGTTTGCGCCTGGCTCACCAACAATCTGCTGGCAGGGAGCAGCGAGCTGATGCTTACCTGTGCAGCCCACAGGAGGGGGAGGGGAGGGAAGAGCAACTGCAAAGATGGAGCTCAAGTCCAAATGAGCTTGAAAGTTTTGGATTGAGATACGAACTGTTAGTCACTGGTGCACGTAACAGTCAATTTGGTCGATTAGAAGTGACAAAAGTGAGGAGGCCTCACCGGAACAGATTTGCCAGACTCCAAGTGTGTTTGGGCTTGAGGGGCTGAAAGAGCTACAATACCTCTTGTGGTTCAGCCTCTTGGGAGAACCACCAGGGCTAAACTTTAGAATTGTCTAAGACTACACAAAACTATACTGCTTGAACATGAATCGATCATGATTTAAAAAAACACTTGTTTTTCATAATGCTTTCTAATTTCTGATTAATGCTGCCATTTTTTTAAATCAAACAAGTGCTTTGAGGTGTCTGGTGAAAGCTCTGCTGTCCTCTCCTGGGAACAATTACACAAAGAGGCATCACAACTGTTCAGAAAGCTGCATTTAAAAAACTGCTGCTCTAAAACTTATCCAACTCAACAATATACTGGTTATTGGGCAAACATTTTTCAATTTAGTGCAAAGAATGTATCCTTTCTCCTAAAGCCTCTATTTTTCTCCATACTTCAGCAAAGAGTAGTCCTCTGATTACTGGATATACTTTGTAAATCTCAGTGAGCTTATATCCGCCATCAGCCACCAGGCCCGCAAACACTGCCAGTTTTTGGAATCAAGTTTTCAGTAACTCTGTTAAGTCTAATAGTCCCTGTTAAATCTCCTACTGCTGACTTTCTGAATTGGTTCTGCAAACCATAAGGTGGCCCACCACGAAAATGCTCAGCAAGGCAATAAAACCTGTAGCGCATTTAAAATGGCTGATTAAACCCTTGTGAGCTTCTGATAAATGCAGTGCCTGTCTGCTGATAAGCTAATTAAACATTATTAATGCTAAATTCTAAAAAACTCAGTGTAAATCCTTTAGATGGCTTCTTCATTAACAGGTTTACATACATAATCAACATTAAAAGAATTTGTGAAACAAGTTGGAAAGAAGAGAGAGATCTTTGTAAACATGTTTTTTTAATTATTATTTAAAAAGGCCATGGAACTCTGTGACATATATTTATGGTACGTAAAAGGACTACACCAAAGAAATGCTTTATTACTTCATTGATAAAAAGAAATCTACTCATTATAATAAACTCATAAGAAAACCATCTCATGCTCAGGAATAGATGGAAAAAGTCCTATATTGATAAGTTTCCAGTCGCCACTGAGAATAAACTGAAATTACCCCTGTTCATTTCCATAACTCCAAAGCCACATAAAAATGCTTTGTAGTGTTACTGCAAAGGTACAGCTTAGAATTTTATAGCCAGAGACTATTCCACATAGCACACTTAGAATGACCAATTACTTCCGCAGTAATCACCTCCGCTCTACAAATCTCAGTTAGACAGGATGGATGAGGAAACTGCATGTTATTTATTTCTAAATCTTTGGCCATTTTCTGCACTGCAACCTCCTTCAGTTAACAGTGAGATGAGGTCTGATACAGGTCTAACATATAGCACTGTAACTTCCTTAGAGTGCTAGATTCCTATACCACAGCCAGTTTATAGCTCCATAGCTAGGTCATTTCATTTACCACCCAGACATCTTCACCACTTGAGCCACAATATAGAATACAGTGCTCAGACTACTCTCTGAAAACATAGAGCGCCCCAATAAAAAATATTTACTTTTTAGATGTAATGACTTTCCAAGAACACAAAAAAATGATTGACATAATTAAACAGTCATCACATAATAAGATAAAATCACCTGCATTAAGAGGCTTGACATAGAAGAAAAATACTGATGCTTTAAAACTTGTTTCCTATAATATCTAATCAAATTACTTGTAAATGAGGAATATGTAAGAGCCAGTACTACCCTACCCTTTTCAGACAGACCTAAATGGATACCCCGCTGCTCTATACAAGACTAGCAATCAGAAGGAATGTCACCCATCAGTTAGTCAATCTGATTACCTTGCACAAATTTAAATGGCACCTTCAATGCCAAAAACAAAACAAAAGCACTCCTCAATGGCAAAACAGAAGAGGATTTTATAGCATTCAGTGTAGGTGTCTGGCCAGGAGTATAAACTGCATTAAATAACACAACGCCATGCAGAGAAACCCTGAGAGTGAGCATAAAAGCAGAGAATAAATCACTTCAATGAGACACTATCTTCCAAAAGCCATGGAGAACACACAAATGTTAAGCTTTTATCTAAGCTTTCTTTATACAGTCTATTCCACAGAGAAGAAGCAACAGAGATAAAACGCCTCCTTCCTCTCCGGAATAATTTAGAACGAAGTACAAAAAAGGGAGTGAGCATCTGTCTGACATGAATAATGTGAACAACTGAAGGTAGCATACTTTACATTGTCTTCCTCCTCCTTTGGGAAGGGAGTGTGGTGCAGGAATTAGCACCACTGTTATTAGCACTTCCCATTATGATGGGTTAGACTTGGATACATGGCATTGTAACTGACCCCCCACTTTTAATCAGCTAGGGGCAATTAATTTCAGTACCTGTTGAGTGAAATTTTATGAACTTCTCCCTAGAGAACTGAAACAACTCAGGATCAAATACTGCAAAAGACTATCAGCAATCCCTCTGTCACTACTCTTCATGCCTTATAATGCAGCCAGCCAGCTCTTGTAAGACCACGAATGGCTCTTCTTAATGAGAACCGCTGGAAGGGTGGTGTTGTACCGTTAACATTGAGGATTCTGGCAGAATTGCAGGTTTCATCATACTGTAATTTTCGAGCAGATGTGCAGGCTCAGTAAAACAAGTCAGCGCACCTTTGACCTCAACGGTCACAAACCTGAAGTCAATGGCCTTTCAAACCATCAGCTACTGTGCCCACCATAAGTATTGGGACTGGGAAGTCAGAATTGCTATTTTTGCTGCATACTCAAGCAAATTCGGATTCGAGATGTAAATTAAGGTCTCAATGCATGTAAGACAAAAGTACAGAATGCCACCTTTTATTTCTGGGTATTTCTATGCATATATGCTTTAACATTTTAGAATATTAATACTTTTTGTGTTCCATTATTCCCCATTTTAGGTGAGTATTATTCTGCACTGTAGATATCCCTCCTCCACAAGTCTACTGTCAAAGAGGATTTATAGTGACTTTAAACAACTGCTAGTCAGTGCCAAGGATTGGTCATGTATGCCTTAAATAAATTATTTAAACGAATTAGTGTGTCATTTTGTGGCATTCTTCAAACATAGAACACAGGAAATAAGCCTGTTTATGCCTCCACAGTTGACATGTTCTTTATGTGACCAATTGTTGCCCATTGCTCTGTTTTTAAAACTGGAATCTCAATGTCAAGAGAGACATATCAATATGTAGTGTCATACTCTGTCAGGGAGCTATTAGTCTGATTCACAGAACAACAAAACTATCTATTTCTGTTTGTGACTGCTGTGCAAAAAGCAATCGGCTTAGGCATGAGAAACATTGTCAATAGATTAGATTTCTGTATAGGGCAGAAATCCTTCTCATTCGAATGCTGATTGTTCCTCTGTAAAACTGTCATGCATGAATGAGTCGCATCATTTCTACCTATAGATTAAAAGATTTTGTGCAATCAAGAACTAGTCTTTCTTTTTTTTCTACTTTTTTTTCTCCAGCACTGCGGCTAGAGGGCTAGATTTCTGGAAAGCCAAACAAAATAGACAGAGAAATCTAAAAATATATGAAAACAAAGAAAATCCGAATAACTACAACTTCAGTACAGCATGTATCAATTTACAGATTAAATGCAAGTGTGGGATGACTGATAATGTTAAGTGGGCTATTTTATTCTAATTAAGTTCTGGATAGCACCAGTTCATTACACACAAACTTTTTTCTGCAACATTTGAAATGTATAGCTTTTATTGGATCAGCATCCAATAATATAGGCAAACTAATCAAACTATTATAGCTATATACTGTATCTAGACAATATACAGAAAACTATATATACTGTAGACAATAGCTACTGCCTTTTTTTAATCTGTGTCACAATGAAGAGCACTTTACACCTAACACCTAATTGCATAGTTCCACCCATCCACACATCACTGATTCTTGAGAAGGTGCTGAAATTGGTGATAAACTGGTGTTTGTGCTATAAAGGTGGTGTTATCAAAACTCTTCCAAACACACAAGAACAAAAGTTAAAACCAACATGGCAAAGAATCAGTAGTTAAGCAATGGTGCTAAAAAAATGTTTCAACGAGGTCTATTTTATTTTTTCTTCTGTGATAAACAACAGAACACTTAAACAAAACATGCCAAATAATTCTACTTTAGTTTCATATACCCTGCTGTAGATATTTAAGTTCAACACTTCAACGTTTAAACGGGCAAAGCATAAGGTCAAGCATCACTTGTGTATCATCTCAAAAGGTTAGTTTCAAAAAGATTTTTTGCCCTGAACTCTGAAGCAATTTCCATGGGTATTGAAAAATTTAAGAGCCTCATTAGAAGTCTCTCCCTGCAACCAACTTTCATGGATGTCAAGACACCACACCTTAATGCAGAGTTAAGAAAATTTCTTTTAATCAGACTCATCACAAATTCAGCAGTCCATGCCCCTAAAGATTACTCTTATAATGAGTGCTGAATACAGGCTTAAACTCCTCTTTACATCAATAATTTAAGATCAGAAGCAATTTATTCCTCACAGATTCAGAATGCAAAGTTTCACCGCGAGGATTTATCTGCATGACTTTTTAAAAATTGCATGGAGTCAACTTTTTGCTATAAAAAGGCCAAGAAAACTGTAGTACAGTAGCTATACGTCAACCCTGTTAAAAGTTTTCTAACTAGATTGCATAAAAAGGTATGGAATAGGGCTAATGGAAGCACAGCCAGCAATTATGTCACAGAAAACAAAAACAATTTGGAGGCGATCCAGACACATATCTCTGATACTGTACTCTTTCAGTTTATATTTAAAAATACAATTAAAAAAAACTTTCCTAATCAGGAATGTTGATCCAAATGTTTGTCTTCATATTGTGACATCCTACTCTTCCAACCTCTGACTTGTCAATAATTATTTCACCATAAGCACAGTTTAATTTCACATTGCTGTGAGACTTCTGCTCACCCCACTTCACACTATGCTAAACTAAGTGATTTTCTAAAAGTGCATGCAATAAATGGGATATACTGTAAAAAGGACATAGACAATTGTGCTTGAATTTCCAAAAGACACTTGGTAGACCCAATACATTTGTTTATATAAAGTAAATGAAGATGCAAACCTATTTTTCAGAGGGTATAATACATGTTAAATCTGAACCCCAAGCTTCTCTCCCTGTCTGTGTGTCTCATGGAGAGCAAGTTGGGGTATGCGAAAAGACAAACTCCTCATACAAGAAATTGTACAGTATATGGCAAATAAAGTGATCTTATCATATTAGGCAGCTCTAGTAGAACTGGTGAAGAAAGATCGGACGAATACATTTGATCAACCAAGTAATATGAGTAATATACTGTAGTTGTTTTACATTTGTATTACACTCCATGTAATAAAAATGTGGACTTATAGAAAAAACAAAGCATTTTGGCTTGGAAAAATTACAGCTCCAACAACATCTAATACTTTACTTCTACACCTCGTAGAAGTGTGAGTATTAATATAACTTGATGATCGATTTATTCTCCAGGAGTAAGACAGCGAATGGTGGGGGTGACGTTTGCCATCCCATCAGGTGGGCTTCTTTGTCAGGAACCTTTTCCACCGAGCTGGATGCATCTCATTCTAGTTCTTTCTCAAGCCAGAGTCACACCAACTCCTTGATCGTGGACCAGTGGCTTCTGAAGCCTAAAAACAACAAAACTGCAGAGATGAACAGACCAGTGCAGCTTTTTCTGCCTCAAAAAATCAACTCGGCTTTGATGTTCTGTTGTGTTGGGGTTTTTTCTCCCCACAGACAATAACACAGGCCCTCGCGCCAACTTGGCTCCCAAGTGTGTCAGGATACATTACATTGCCTGAGCGTGATTTCTGAACTCACTCACAGCGCTACATTTGTCCTTTTCCACAGCAAGTGCTTATGAGGCAAATGAGGGCCTGCCAGCTCCTTTTGATGCATTTTCTTGAGCTTTTGCTTTCATTGTTGACCCAGTTCACAGAACAAGAGGCACGTTTAAGAAACTCACGATTGTGATGCTTTTGATTTCTCAAGTAGCATTCAAACACAACAACCCACTATTAACCCTAAGAGTCTAAATTTATTTGGGATTTTTAAAAGACAAATAACTAATTATATACCATAACCTTCAATAAATTAAAAACGAAAATATATATTTTAAGGCATTGAATATTTCAATGCGAACATGGTAGAGTCCTATTAAAAATATAACATGGACATCTGTATTATCACATTTCAAGGTGGTCTGTAATTCGTTAGTTTTTCAAAATGTTTGAAAAAATGACATACCTGTAAATGTGAAAAAAATCAGATGTCATTCCTTGAAGGTTTTGAAGTTTTATGGGCACAGTACAGATAAAACAAGAAAATTGTGCCCAGTTTATTTTCTGAAAGTCATATAGGCAACCAAGAAAAAAGAAAATATGCACATTTTCAATTACTTTTTTGAAACTTTAAAATATAAATGCAATATAAAATAAATACAAATCTGAACAGCCAGTGTAACTAAGTAACAAGGGCATTTCTAATTTCTGAAAACATTAATTGGAAATTATTTTATTAAAAAAATAGAAGAAATATGATCAAAAGTACTTAAATTCCATTCTCCCATTAATTTATTTCTTACCTAGTGTATTTGTTTGTTTACTGTGGGGAACTGCATTCCACCAAAAAATGATTCTGATGCACAAAGCCCTGAGGATTTTGTTTTATTCAAATTTGTACACTTTGTTTTGATTTGTGCTTTTCCATTTTTCTCTAGTAACTGCAAAAACCGTAAAAACGCTTTTTTGTTTGCTTGAGCATTTTGGCAGGAGCTGAAATTAATAATTGTCTGAAAGCATTCCTTCACCTGAACCTGATTAACATTCATTCTCAAGACACAGAAACAAAGAACTACACTGTAAAAGTTTAAGAATTAGTTGCGGTTCTAATTTTTATATTAAAATGTCAAAAACTGAAGATTTATTGTTTTCAACTGAGAAAGTCTCACACAAATTTACCTCATATTTGCTTTGTAGTCATGGAATAAAGCTAAACTAACAAGAGGGACAAATAATGATCCAATTAATGAACAACTTCCTTCACAGAAAGAGAGGCAAAATCTATTTAAGGAATGAGGCAATTAGCAAGGGAACAAGAATACATTAAAATGTCTTTGCTTCTAACAATCCAATTCGCACTTATTTAAAGGTTAGAATGTCTAGCATTCACAGTCAAAGAAAATCAAAATGCACACAAACTCACCTAATTGTCTTTCATTGAAATGTTGATCATTTCTCTGAATCTGTAAGGAACACAAAGAAATTAGAAATTCCCCAAAATATTAGGCTATGCTATACAACACCACATACGACATATCACCTCTGCAAAAACAAAATGGTACACTCACTGAAGAAATACTGTACAATCACTGCTTTCGTTTTATAACAGCTTCTCCTTAAACTTCAAATTTATCTTTGTTGTTTGTTTTCTAAGAGGAGATATGATAATAGGGTACATGGAAAGACATTTACATTGTTTTGTAAAATGTGTGCTCCAGTTATTCTGGGAACCTTTTCATGATCAACACTGGCTGACTGAAAGTCCATCCACGGTGGATCACAGTGTCCTCTGGTTTTTATTCCATCACTGGCAGTTATTTGCTCATCCAAACTGATGCGACACCCCTTTCAAGCACGTCTGGTAAAGCTGGCAAATTTAAAAGGGGCTCGTGATTCAAAGTGCAGAGCCATGTGAATTCCCTGAAGTCTGGAAAGAAGTGTTCAATCACACAAACCAAATAATTAATCAGTCAAGAACTGGGGTAAAACTGAAAGCCAGAAAGCACAAGAGGCCCTTCAGGAACTAAATTAGATGTTTCTACAGAAGACCTTCATCTAGCAAAGCTCTAGTTTGCGATCAGATCAATCCATAAGGTGTATGGAAGTCTTAACCACTTGCTGCTTCTCTTTGTTCTTGGCATGTCTCATTCAATGGATAATAGGAAGTCAAAGGTGCTTCACTGGCGAGTGTATAGCACAAGTACTGTCAAAGCCAAAACAAAATAACACAATAACTCTTCAATTAGAATGAGTCAGATGGACAAATATTTCACCCTTCTCTCACCTTCCTACTCTTGTTCCATCAAGCTCTATTTTCAGTCATCTTTCCTCTGCGTTTCTTATCCTTCCTTCCCACCCTCATCCTCTCGTCCTGTCCCTTATGCCGGTGTCACACTACACGACTTTTCCAAGGATTTTCAGTTGTAGCCTTCATTTACATAATCGTAAGAAAATCACAGCTAGTTGTCGGGAGTCGCAGCGTGCGCCTGTAACCAGTGACACCCCCTGCAACTCGGTCATAGCGCTCTTAACAGCCCCTACGACTCTCTATGACTTGCTACGATAAAATCAAACTGGTTTGATTTTCTCGTAGTGAGTCGCAAGTCATAGGGGTGGGAAGTGAGCCACATCTCTACTTCTGAAATAATGTGCCCATTATATTACAAGTTATAGCGCAAAGGAACAAGTAATAGGTTTATTCCATGCTGAAAAAAAGAAAAGAGAAAACACAACGTTTCGGCCGTGGAGCCTTCATCAGGTGTGAGAGAGACAAGGCAGTAGGCAAAGGTAATGTAGCAAGAGGACAAAGGCTGGGAGGGAGGAGGAGTGATAGGCGGGAGCAGGGGACAGAAAGAGAGGCCAATCAAGAGGTGTGAAGTCAGAATAGGTGCAGAGAGGTGTGAAATGAAACTTCCAATGAATGGAGAAAATTTAAAAGAAGATTAGTCTGTCATTAAGAGAAGGGGGAATTTGTGATCGTTAAGAGAAGGGGGAATGTGTGATTGTTTCCAACATTTGTGTTTTATATTTTTAATTATATTTTTGAAGATGTTTATTTGTGGAAAATGTCAGTGTTACATTTTTCATGATGTTTACATGCTTGTTCTCCATGTTGTTTAATTTACTTTCGTGCGGTGCTCCTCTTCCTATTCCCGTGTGCTCCACGTTGATTGGCTGCCAAAAGGAGGCAGTACTCGCAGTACTTTCACGGCGCAACAAGAGATTTGGAACCATGATAAAAAGTCGTGAGGGAATCATGTAGTCACCCCCTGTGATTCCTAGTCATATAATTTGACGACCTCTAAGACGGAAAAGGCAGCAAGATTCAGCAACTGCAGTCGTTAAATTTGACATGCCCTCCGACTAGAAGTTGTGTCAAGTCGTGTAGTGTGACGCCGGCTTTAATCAATCACAGCCCTCAGTCTTATGAACATAAGAAAGGTTGCAAACAAGAAGAAGCAATTCAGTCCTTTGGAGGCCTTTATCTAATTGATCCAAGAATCTCATCCAGCTGTTTCTTGAAAGAACCCAGGGTATCTGCTTCAATGACATGGTACTTTATTAGATTGTTTCAGGCTGCTCACAATATATTTACTCAGTGTCTCTGCTGAACAGCTACATACCGACCAGCCAGTGGAACTTTGTGTTGGTCCTCTTTTAACAAGTCTCATAATTTCTTGTCGTTATCATGAACACTACTTAGCAAAACACGGGGGGAAAAAATCACTGGAAAGCCATTTATAGTAAGAGAACTGGTGGAACAGCAATAACAAGAAAAATAATTTCTTTTTGAAAAAAATGTCATGAGAAGTATTCCTTTTTTAAAGAGGGCAAACTATTCTGGGCATGTGACACAAGATGAAACACTCCAATCTCTTAAACAAGTCTCAATCCTCAAAACGTCTTAATTCCTGTACATGAGAGCTAGAAGTAACATGGCACTTTTTATATCCAGGGATATAAAATGTAAGATTTAATCCCACTGAGTGTGGCGCTGAAGATTCAGATACAGATGTACAATTCTTGTACAATAATTTGTTGTTGTTTTTTTTTTTTCATTTTTGAAGAGCCTTGATTTAACCAGATGACAGGGATACCTTTTGCCTTTTTTCCTCACCTTAACCTTATCGTTTGCTCATATTTCATTCTTGTTAAGACAGAAGCTGATCAAAACCTTCAAGGTATTCTAAGTTAATAAGGCTTGAAAGGAAAAGCTCAACGCAAACCACTGAGACACGCAGATCTTTTCAGGCTTGGTTATACTAATCATTTATCAACAAAAAATGTCTTCATTCCACTGAATTCAGTACAGTGCAGTAGAAATACCTACCCAGGCAGCCATGATTTTAGTTGAAATATAAAAAGAAAGCCCTTAGCAATTTTAACAAATAATACACATGCTGTGTCTTCTAAAAAGATTCTTCCTAATTGTCGGTTTTCAACCCACAGGCAGCAAAACTGCTTTGCTTCAAGGAGTGCTGTATCCTCAATTAAAGTATTCCTGCTTTCTCTTGCAATAGCTGTCAAGAGTTTTGCTTACCGGAAACCAAACCGAGTAATCAAAATCACTGCATTAAAAAGATCCTTGAAGCAACGTTCTTTCCTTTCTTCCTCAATCTGTACAGCACAAAAATAAATTACAAATCTCTTCAGTTCTTGCCTAAGCCACACAACCAGTGACATACTGAAAGAACATATTAAGCTGAAATTGTTTTGATTTATAAACACCTTTAGACAATGACTCTATTCCTGGCAGAATAATTTGCTATCCTTTTCTCTGTCGTTTATCTGAAACACATTAAACGATTCATAAATCATTATTGAGGCGAATGTGTCACTTTTATTTGCAAAGCATCACACTGCCTTACAAAGCACAGCGATGGCATTCTCAGAGGTCTACCAACATATCCATTTAAGATGCAGCTAAACAAGCACAGGAAACAGCAACATGCCTTAATCTCCTATTTCAAACAATGCAAACAATTGCTCCTTCAGCCTAGTGCTGTCAGTTTAGCATGTTTTTAACAATATTTGTAGAATTTATTAACTTCCTACGCTGTTTTTTTTTTTAAGGAGTGCTCTAGTTGGTAGTTTCACTCCAAACTATGTGAAACTCAGAACATAAAGGTTTGCAAACAAGAAGAAGAGGAGTTTTGGTTCATCTAACAGTGGTTCTCAAACCGTGGTACGTGGAGTGTCCCCAGGTGGTACTGTACGCCAGATGACCCTGGAAATTTGTTGTGTGCACTGAAAATTTTAAAATTTTAAAATTATGTATATTTTTCATGTGTTATTAATTTACTTAATCGGTTTCAGAAAGCTTGAGATGGGTATTCATATTTTCTGATTTAATAAAATTGTAAAATACGCAGCCTACGTACTTAGCTACGTGGATATGGCACGCGCTAATACTTGAGTGTTCATACTCCTCTCGGGCTTTCAGAGATACGTTCGCCAACAGAACAAGTGATCGAAAATGAATACCTCGCAAAAATCAAGTATTACGTCATGGCTGAAAGGAACAGATGCCAAGAGTACTGATCCCAGCTCTGATAGATCACGCACACCCATTGAGAATGAGGAGGATTATACATTGGCCACTAGGGTTACCATATTTGAACATCAAAAAAAGAGGACACCCTGAGAAACTTTCCTATTGCCTTATCTGGTAAGGGGGTCAGGATGGACAGGGTTTTCAAAATATCCCAGGTTTTATGTTCATTTTTAAAGTAACTGTGATGATGCATGACTGTGTGAAATGCATAAGTCCCCTCTGCTGCAATAACAGTATCCTCTGTTTTGCTGCCAGATTTTACAAAATAATCTGTTAATTTGGTTGACGAACTCTCTCCAAGAATTGCCTTTTTGTGTTTGTCTGAGTCAACAGGAGCTTGCAAGTCAAGGACACCTTTATTTGCCACGGAGACAAAGGTATCAGGCCTACACACCAAACATTCAGCTTCCCAGTCTTCCCATGGAAATGTATTTTTTAGTTCTGCTGTGAATTTACACTTTCGCTTTTGGCATTTGAGGGTAGGAACATGAGAAACAAAATAGGGAGCCTTTCGAGGGAATGCTTCTGCACTCCACAGACTGAGTAAAGACGCCTGATTTCGCTCTCTCATGAAATAATCATACTCGTACAGGATGAAAACTGAACGACAATGTAGATCGCGAAGCGAACTAGAGAAGTTAAGAAACTCTCTCTTTCTAACCATCTTTATAACTTTTGTTAATTATTCTTCATGGTGAAATTAATGGGATCAAAATCCCGGAGATTTCTGGATATTTGAAAATTCCCCCCAGATGGAGATATAAGGATCAAAATAGAGGACATGGCTGGGAAAATCCAGATGTATTGTAACCTTATCGGCCACCAAAACTAGTTCTTCTGCTGAACTTGACATAGACAGCACTGCTAGTGTTAGCAAGCATTGGAAAACGGCTACATGGTGGTATGATCCAAATTGACTAAGTGCTCAGTGCTATTTTTATTATATGTGTGTGTGTGCACGCGCGCTCATGTTGGTCATTGAGATTTTCTGGGGTTGTAATTGGCTGTTTTTTACTGTTGATTCTGAGGAAGTCCACTGGGTTGATTTTGTTACTGCTTTTGAGGATTTAGAATACTTGAAACAAGTTCTCTTTTTATCATTAGGGACTGGTAGGCAAAATAAGAATTGTGAGCATATAAAATAACAGTTATTGATTTTCCTCATCGCCTCAACACAAAATGAAAAAAGCATCCGCCATTTACTTATATTGAGAGTGTACGGTCATGGATATATTCATATGAAAAACAATTTATCATATTTTATAAAGATGATGTATTATGAAAAGCAATAAAAGACAGTTCACAATAAAGAAACAGGCAAATGAGATGGGTATATACAAATCTATACTACAAAATTAAACAACTGAAATAAAGAGAATAGGTAAAGGAAAGCATGCATTCATTTTTATGCATCAGACAGGGAAGTGAATGCACATGCACTACTTCACCACTGATTAAGATTACATTTCTCCCAACAGTGGATAACAAGCATTGGCTTAATAAGGCTTAACATCTGACATCTGGCCCAGGGATCTTCCACTTCATGAGGCCTGAGCAGCGAATCTATGGAGCAACATTAAATATGGAAGTTACCCAAAGGAATATTTAAATATGGAAGGGACACATCTGCCATCACCAACAGATCAACTATGAACTGATTAAATCCCACATGCTTTAACAAATTTATATCTTTCTTTAAGTATAATGATTCTACGTGGAAACAAAAACATTGAAGAAAAAGAACTGGAAAGGTATAAGCAGGGCAGATGCATTTGGTAAGGCTACTGAGGGAAGGTTTGTACTGTATATATTTCCACAAAATACAAACGTTACCAGAGTGAAAACTAGTAACCGTAAAGTTAATTTACAACTGAATACAGAATACTGAAGGATTTTGATTCAAAAATACTTTACATCCTCTAGAAAGTTCAAATGTAATTTCTGATTACTTTCAATGCCTTCAAAGAGCACTGCTACTGCACTTTACTTTCTGTTCTTTCATGCCTCCTTAGGCAGATCCCTGTTGTGAGCTCCCTGCCTGATTATCTGTTAGGCCTTCGACTAAGAAAATTTTGCTATTCTTAGTAAATATTCCAGCAAAAGGACAGGACAGATCTGTCAGACCCCATTAGCAGGGAATATCCAGTTAAAGCTTCATAACATCAGGCCAATCTTACAAATTTAAGATTCAGGTTTGAGAACGAGGACAATATTAACAATATAATAATGAGATACTTGTTTTTTGGCCGTGCAATGTTTTTTTTAGCTTTGGAGAAAGCAGGTTTCATTCCCTTACACAACTGCAGAAGACTGGTGTTGAAGAGCAATGCTATAGTCTAACAGGAATCACCAAAAATAGTAATCAATACAAAAGGCATCAATTTGGTTCATACAGAGAAAAAGGATACAGTACATTCACTCCTGTCTTGAGATTCTCTTCCAGTATAGTACTCAGTTTATCGCACATTCAATACCCCATGGCATATCATGTAGAAGTAAAGTAACAAATCATTACACTGACATGGAACAAATCAAGGTGAGATATAACAAACCAATTGTTCTTGTGGAGAGCTGCAGTCTAGGGTATCTGCAACACTTTTGTATATACGGAACATTTGCTACAACTGTGTCTGTTAGTTCTCAACAGTTCTCTGTTGCAGTAAAAAACAAAGGCTACGGCAGTTGACATATTCTCTGCTGTTTTTTCCCCATCGTGATATCGGGACATTTTTTAAAAATCCATTTTGAGTTCAAATATTATGCCTATTCTCACTTTTGTGCTTGTATATTTCTTTAACAGTCTGGGCATGCACAAATGCACAAGAAGCTTTTGCAAGACATAGTTCTGCATCCAAGCTAAGTGATTCCATTTTTACGCCTCTCTTTTGCTCACTTTAACAAATGAGTGGGAGCAGTGTTACAAGGTGGCAATGACCGAATCCATCTGAACAAAACAACACGCAAGAACAAAACAAAGAAGCTGAAAGAATTAATAAAAGCTGTTTTTTTTTCATGTGGCCATAGACCCTTAATGCGAATTAAATGCTAGGTGCTAGTGTTTCTGCACTGCAATGTTTCGGTAAACAGCTTTTCAAGGTGTTGAGTAGCAGTATGTGCTAGGATCAGTGTTGTAAAAAAAAACACATTTTTCAAATACTCAGACCTACAGCTGCTTTTCACACTAAAATAAGAACAGAACGTTTCACTGCAAAATTCAAACCAGCCACATTATAATAACAGAAACTATAAAGTGCACATTTAGTTAAACTAGAACATCCATGATGGAACCCTGGAGTTTTTGTGCAGCAGTCTCTCTTAAGAAGTGGTCTTGCAAAGACAGCTGTTTGTTAGAACAAAATGTAAAGAAAAAGTCTATTTTAAATCTCACGTTAATGTATTCCACTGTGATGTTTTTTCTACAGGGGTTCCTTCACTAGACTTTTTTGGATATCAATAATTTATTTTTATAGCTTAGAGTACTGAAGCCTTTAACACTTTCATCCTTTGTGCTCAGGTGATGTGTTTCTCAAAACACAAATTCCTTAATCGCCTCTGACAAGTGGTTTTCGCAATTTGCCGTGTGAGCCTAGAGATCTGATGTGCTTGATAAAAATACATAATTTTCAAGTTGTGACAACTCAGGTTTCATCTCAACATAAATCCTGCAATAAATAAAACATCCATACATCCCTGACTTACTCATCTCATGGCTATTACTGACATGAGAATTTAAACAAGAAAGTATCATTTTTAGACGACAGAGTGACCATTGATCAGCTAGCTTCTGAGTTGTATTATAAAGGCAGAGCTTTTCTTTTAATTGGAATTGATCAAACATTTTTTTTTCCTCTGACTGAACTGACACTAATGACAGCTAAAATGGGAGTGAATTGCAATCTGGCTTCACACATCAAGGATGAGCACAATTTCTGCTCTCCTCCTGAAGCTACTGATTGCAAATTAACACGTAGCATCATGACTGGGCTACCTGCTGGGGGCTTGTTATGCTTTGAGCATTCAATTTTCTGGATCATTTAAAGCCTAATGTGAAGCAAGGATTTTTTATTTCATTTTTTTTGTAGCAACTAATCACCCTAATCATAGATTTAATCCAATTTGCCTGGACTTTATAAATCACATGATAAAAATTAGTTTTACAAAAAGTCTCTGAAACTCTAGCTACCAACAGATATTAATTTGGTTTCCATTTCTTCCCTCTGTAAAAAGCAGTGCATAAAAACATTCCATCCACAGAAGTCTCTTTAGGTTACACTAAATGATCTTCAATCCTTTATCTTATTTCAGGGTACCTGCATATTATGGCACACATGCAAACAAGCTCCATTCAAAACCTTATACTGACAGGTGGCATTAATGAGGACAGAGCAAAGCATGCATGTAGCAAAATGTAATCTAGAAATATAACATGGAATACAAAGTGCCTGAAGAATCTACACACACAGAAAATGTAGGTGTTTTTGTTGAAACCATTTTTCTCCTCTGCACTACTGTATGTGGAGAAAAAATAAGGTACAAACACATGGAGTCAAAATCACATGATTCAAATCAAGTTAGATTAAAATTATATAATAAATAATAATAATAAAATTATAAATCAGTAAGACTTAATTTAGAATATTGTACAGTTTTGACCACCACTTTACAAAAAACATTTCTGCTCTGAAATCAATCCAAGAATATCTATGTACATTCCCAGTCTTTAGAAAATCTCTATATTGACAGGTTAAAAAAAAAGGAAATGTCATTAGCCTTGAATAGAGAAGACTACAAGTGGACATTATTCAAGTGATTCGAACACTCAATACTGAATCGCAATGTTAACCCAAGGGACTTTCAGGACCAAAATACATTTAAGAGTGAGCACAAGAGGTACTTCACACAGAGGGTTTTGGGAGATAACCAGTCATGTTACTGAAGCGGATAGTTGAATATTGGAGAACTTGAAGCAAGGACTGGTTTGATTAACTACTAGCAAACAAACATACAAAGAAGAAGTGGCAATTTGGCCTGTCAAGATCATTAGGTCTTTAGTACTGTAGCTCATTGATCCAAGGATCTCATCCAGCCGTGTCTTGAATCGGCCTCGACCACATGGATGGGCATCTTTTTCCAGATTCCAACAACTCTTTATGTAAAGAAGTGCCCGTGCCTACATTTCAATTTTCAATTGCACTTCCTCGTATTTTCCACTTGTGTGCTGTCGTTCAAGCTTCAGTGTAAATTCTGAAGAGGAACATTCGATTGACTTTGGGGATAATGAATACTTAAATTTGGTGACTTATGAATCACTTTATCTTTCTTATGTTCCTATGTCTCAAGAAAACGCTCAAAAAGCTAAGGTTATTTAAGAAATTAACGATTAGAGTAATGTATACAATCACCAAAAATGGCTGGCTTCAGATATTAGGTTTCAAACTGTACTTTATCTGTGGTCTTGCTTATTTTGATAGACCTATACATATTTTTGTTTAGTGTGACGGCAAAATATACCACTTTATTTCTGTCATACAGTGTTTAAATAATGGACAATAGTAAGTTGAGTTATGTTTTTTTTTTAATCTACCAATTCATAATGCAGGAGTCTTAAATATTATCTGCTTTAAAACTTAAAGCCTTGCTGTTATGTATCCTTCTTTTGGCCTTCAGTAATTTCGCAGTATAAGAGCTGTTAAACATATCCCCCATGGAGGTGTTCTGTGGCAGCTTTGTGAATTTAACAGATGCTGCAGCAATCTAAAAATCAAAATCTAAGATGCTGAGACTATCACACCTGCACAGTGAATTCAAATTCTCTCTATAGTCATGGGGGGATGGGAATGTGCAACATCTTCTAGCATTAACACAAGAGACCTCTTATTTTCACCTGTAAGTATCATGATGTCATAACATCTAAGCTGCAAAAGTGCAGCAATTAAGGCCACTGGTGTCCCAAAAAAAATCATAAACAAGGGAATGTTTAACTTCTATCTCTGACTGTCCTGTCTTTTTAAAAGTAGTAATCAATTGCCTTCATGGTCTGTTTCTCTTTCTGGCGTTAATACAAATATAGCTCAAGAAAACAGTATTTTCCAGAGTGCTACTGTTGCGCTTTACAATGATAAATACCTCTTTTGGCTTAGGCAATGCAGCCCGTGTTGTGTTTTTCTGCTATTCTGTGATAAAGCGATGCTAAATACTGAAAACAAATAACAAATAAAACTAATAGGGCACAAAAATGTGGACTTTAGAAGGAGTTTTTGTCACATGAGTTACTGTAACACTTTTCTATTCCTTGCCATCAGCAGCAAATCTGTTCAATGAGACTGATAAAGGGGACAGAGTCCGCTTGATGCATATTAAAAGGTAGTTCACAGAAAAACAACAAAGTACAGGATCCCTGTGCTCTGAACAAGGAGACAGAACACAGAAATTTGGTGCTCACAGGGAATCTGTGAAGGACAGATCTGACTAAGACAAGGAGAAGTCATTGATCCGCCCTTGAGAAAAACACATAAACTTGAATTCAAAGGCACTTGGTGACTAGAGTCTTTGCAATACATAGCCCAGGGGAAGCTAATAAGAGAGAAACGTGGACATGAGGAGGCATAGAAATGAGCAAGATGTCACGGCTTAATATAAGCTTACCAACACAACACACAAACAACTCTGTACTAAGATTCAATAAAGTAATCCTTACCTGTGAGGAATCTTCTTTATAATCCCCAGCACAAACATTCACAGATACTAGAGGGAATAACAAAAAAAGGGCTTGAGTCAATAACTTGATGAATTCAAATTTTAGAAGCCCAAGAAAAAAACAAACAAAGGAATGAGACAATGCCAATAAAAACACGAATGCCCTTCCTGTTGAGTGCTGGGAAAAGCAGCAACCCTGAAAAATAAGATGAGTGATGAAGCCTTTCAGAGCATGATTATTAGCCTCTTAAAATGACCCACAGTTTTGCCATTTTCCTACCCAGCAACAGTAAAACACAACAATTCTGAACAGCCACTATACACTGAATGGCCCCACAAAACCCAGAAAAACGTTAAATTACTCCACAAATTAGACAATTCGCACACTTAAACAATTAATAACTTCAGTGTAAGGAAGTCCATAAAACCCTCTGACATTGGAATTTAAAAGAACAGTTGCACATACAGACACCATAGTGCCTGTTACAGAAGAGGCCCATTAAACACAATCTGTTAACATCATCATGAAGTGGGCTTTTAAAAAAATATCTTTATATTGCCTTGAGGTAGAAATCCCATCAGTCTGCATCAGTCATTGTTTCTTATTCCAAAAATAACCAGGGATTATCTTTACAATTAGAGCAGAGGGGAAAGACAAAAAGAAACGTTGAGCAAAGTAAATCCCATTCAATAAGAAATGACTGCAGAGACAAAACAGTTAAAAACGACAAACGGCAAAGGGTAATTCTAAATGGAAAAGCTGGATGTTTGGTGAGACTGTGTTTAATACACTGATCAGATAACAACAGGGCGGGAACGTTTTGAGGGACAAAACTGAGTGGCTCAATCAGTAGTGGTACTTGTTTCGAGCACAGGCTGAATGCGACAGCCCAGCCACTGCTGGCTCTGCTAAGATGCATCGCAAAAATGACCGGGGCATAGCCAGAAAGGAGCAGGCTCAAGTCAGTCGGGGTTGACTTCATCCACCGTTCACTAGCAGTGATGCCAGCGAGAGACCTGTTACCATTCCACCCACAGGAAACTCTCTGGTGACACACACTGAGAAGCTCTAAGCTATCTGTTGACTCCGACAGGTGAGCGAATCAGACGGTTAAAGAACTTGTAACCAAGTAATAACTGGTGATTCAAAATAAAGAGGCGTAAAATGATAAATAACTCATAATTCCATGTTTTAAAAAATCTTTATGCATTATTTAAGAAATTACTATAACGTCAGCAGACTACCATACTATTAAAAATCGAGTATCTCATCTCAACTTGAAATTATAGTGAGTTATGTAACTAGATGCGTCACCTTCCTTATTCAGTATTCTGTGGGCAAAACCTATGTACTGTAACAGATTCACATCACACAAGTGAGACCTTTATTTTTGTTAACAATTCTGCACAGTTATCCACAGTGCCACTCAGAGAGAAGTCAGAAAAGAAGATTGCAAAGGAACCAAGAACAATAATGCAAAGCTTTTGAATGATTTTTCTTGATCCCTTTGTTGCGGTGCTGCAACACTAAAAGCCATGTAAAAGCAGAAGTAAACAGTTTACAAGAGAATAGGTGTTTAATAACAGATGATAATAAAGGAACTGTAAACAAGTTAATGAATTTTTCATGCAGGTCTCTACAATAAAAAACACCAATAGAATGCTCCATGTTATAGGAGTTCCATCAGTTCTGGGTAGTCTAATTTTAGAACTGACACAAACATTCTGCAGTGGCTAGATAGCCTTACCAACTAATACAATTCCAGGGTCTTTTGGCACTTCACAGTTGTACCTAAGGCAATGAGGAGTGTTATCGCTGACATTTCAACTCATAGAAAACATAGGAATAGTGATATGGCAACATCACTTGGAGATCTGCAGTTGACCGATTTCTAAAAAAGGAAAATGAAGTGAACAAGGAAACTAAACACTGATCAGTCATATTTCTGTTACTCGGGACATTATGGAAACGACATTAAAATCTGAATTAGAAGAACAGTTACAAACCAACAGCATATTAAAAGACAAATACCATTTAGAAAGGTCTTGTTTAATCTTTATAATTTATTTCAAGCAAGGAACAGGGTCAGTGGATTATACTAAAATATGCAAATTGACATATTTAGATTTCCAGAAAGCGCTTGATAATCCTTGCATAAAAACTTAGGACACATATTATACACCAAAGGAACCCAAGGTTATGTATCCACACAGACTGAGAGCTGATTAACTAACAGGAAACACTGGATGATCTTAAGGTATATATCCTCTGATGGGCAGATATAAGCAGTGGGGTGCTGCAGTGATCTGTACCAGGCCCATACAGTAGGTCTTCATTATCTACACCAGTGATTTATATTCTAGTACAATTCGCAAATAAGCAACATTTGAGATTAAAACAGCAGGTGGGTGGCAAAAAGCAGCCAGGGAATTGCAAAAAGAAAAACAGGAATCATGAATGATTAAGACACTTGCCACATGAATATATCATCAATAAGAGCAAAGGGAAGTTATGCCCAAATTAATCAACACACTAGTAAAGGCTTTGTTGTTCAGTTCTGGTAACCAAACCACTATATAAAAAGGATATTATACCTTTGTAATGATCTGAAAGAACAACAAGTAAGCTTCCTAGTCTCAGAGATTTGTCAATTTGCAGACAGACTATAAAATCTTAATCTCATCTAGAACACAAGAGATTGAGAGAGGAAAATATAAACAGTGTAAACCCAGGAGATTATTTCACACTTGGCACAGAAATGAGGACATGAAGGTACAATTGTAAACTATAAGGAATCTATTAAAGGCATAGACAGCAAACACTCATTTACACAAAAATATGCAAATATCCTAAATATAGGCCCATTAAAGAAATGACCGGATGAAATTTAAGATTCATTTGGCTACTTAAAATACCACATGAGCAAAATTGACTGAATAGCTTGTTTTTGGCTTATTTATGGTCATACCTACAAATAAGGTACTTTCATATTCTTTAACAGTGATACAAACCTTTAAAAACACACCAATACACCGAAAGCAGATCACTATGCAATGTCCCCAAAACACAGAACTGGAATTAATGGCAACATGTGGTTCAAGAATGTTGTGAAGAGGGAACTAGTCTTATCAACTCTCACATCTTAAGGTCTGTTTTATGTTGAAACTCAACTTAAAAAGACTCCCACCAGACATCAGGAATTTGCACAGTATTTTGTTCATTCCTTATCCCAAAGACGGATGCTTAAATACCCTTTAATATTATGTTAACCAAGCTGAACACAAGCTTTGTGGTAATGTAGTGTTTTCTCTGCTGCTACACAAACCCTGTGGACATTCAAAGAACCTCAAGTTCCAATACATCCTCTCACAAAATTTTCATTAGCACAGAAGATATGCATCAATATCTCAGGGCTCTCAGCAGGCAATTTTCTGCATAACAATCCTTAAACAATACGAGACCAAAGAAGAGATAAATGCAGCTGTCAGTTTCAGCAGGCAAACACATGAAATAGCTGGGATGGAGCATTAAACAGATGAGGAATAGGGAAGGAACACACAATTATGGAGATTTTTGTGCACATTTGTCTGACTCTCTAAAGAATGTTACTCAAAGAGGTGGCAGGAAGGGTAAGTATATAATTAAAAGTAATTAACTTGAAACAGAGACAAAGCTTCCTCTCAGTCTTTACTTCTAATGAAGCACAAGAGGAAAATAATGATTAAATACAATAACAAAACCTCACTGCAAACAGTAAAGTCAAGTATGCAGCAAAAACTCTCTAAACAGGCAGGAAGAGTACCTGTATACCAGTCATTTAAAAATAACACTCCGCCACAGCAGAAAGTCTGTGTTTTACACAGTTGTCAAAAGCAGGCTAACCACAGGACAAAAATACCACAGGCTGGCCAGTACTGACAGCTGTGTCTTTGTGAGTAATATTATTCGGAGTTATGAAATAAGACATTTTGAAAGCTCCTTAAGATTGGAAAACATGCATGTCTGGGAGTTCTTACTACCAGAAAGAAAGACGTAAATCTTAATAATGAATGAAGTATTCTCCAACATTTACAGCCAGTGAACACCTGCTGAACAGGGGGGCATAAGAAGAGCTTAAGATCAAGTGCTGTAGGAAAAAAAACACTGTACAGTAGCATTGGCCTTCCAAGTTTCTTTCAGACCTGATTCTAAAAAGCATACCTTGGCTTAAAAAGTGTACTTAAAAATGTAGGCCTACAATATAGCCAAGTTTGCTCCTTGTTCCAGTACATAAGACACAAAAGTACAATCTCATCATGCGAGTCCCAAGAGCAAGGGTGTCCGGAAAAATGGAAAATGCCATTGGTTGTCACTCAAGTGAAGCCTGCAATCTCTCAGACAGACATGATGAGTAGGGCTGGAAGCACCGCTTTTGACATCTAGTTTGCTGAACCCATTTTAATGGAATATTTTCGTTTTTTTTTTCCAGGGGATACAAAATTACATCGTACCCTGAAGTAACTAGAGGGTACGCTCTTTGGTAACCATTCAACTCACAAAAGAGAGGATCATCTCATTGATGTGTATTGTTTCACCTATATTTTCTACTGATTTTATGATCTGGATCCTAAACTATTTTAATGAAAAAAACTCTTATCCAATTTGGCTTCTTTAGTTCAATTTCACAGTCAATTTAACAAATTATGAAAGAAAAAATCTTTAATTTTTTATTCTTTCTATAATCCTACGTGCAGTGAACAGTTGTCTCTTTAACCCCCTTTTCCTTTACTGGAATCATTTTTCTCCAGTGCACTTATTCCAGAACATTAAAGACCATGTGATGGGATATCCAAGTGCTTTTTGCCTTCCATTTCATTCCATATAAGCTCTTCACACAAGGGACATGAACTAAATGTAATGTAATTGCTTAGTGTTTGGGCTTTTAATCTGATAGCTACCGTAAAGATTCTCTAAGGGAGCTTCTGGAAAGGGAGGTACACATAGCATGTTAATGCTATTGATTACAAGTATTATGATTCTAAAATATGAGCTTAATTCTGTTGAAAAAAAGTTCCTTACATTCCTTACAGACAGGATAAAAAATGTTAAAGGTATCTTAAAGTAGGAGTTGGGAGAAATTATGGTATATTATTTTTTAATCTGTCATTTTAAGGCAAATGTTAAATTAAATCCATGATAATTAAGCTATATAACACTTTATTATTCCCTAACAGCTCAAAGAGTATCTAGTCTTCTAGGTATGCTGACAATACACCAACATTCATAGCTAGTGACAATAAATGAAATCCCACTCACTTTCTGCAAGCCTGTATCAAGGATTCTGACATTCTGCTGCAGCAGCGCAAGTTCCAGTCCAATTAAATAATTCTGACTCCTGGCTGGTTAAAAGTAGTAATTTTATGTCTGAGTACATTTGCTGTCAAGCTTTATTGCTCCAGAGAACAAATCAATCCATTCTTTCTCACTATAGCAAATGGTCTAGAAAAAATACACTCAAAACCACAACCAGCCTCATTTCTTGTCTGCATCAACATACTGTATGCATTTTCGGAAACGAGAAAGCAAGTTCTTGCTATGAAGCACAAGCTCTGAAAATTGTCCTTTGGGCCTTAGTCATATTACTGTGTCTGACATGATGGTTTATTAAACAGTTTTCACAATCAGCTTGCTCTGTCAATGAGAGATTAATGTAAAAAGGCTGATGCAGAAATTCCATTGACCTTGATTTAAGGAGCATGTAGTTCCATTTGTTTGCTAAGGAAAAAAGGATACAATGGATTCTCTAGCAGCTGAATTAATTTTTGATGTGTGATGAACAGCAGAGATAGCCCTGGCTTTTTGGCCATACTTTTATTTCCAAGGGACCTCATAGCCCCACAGCATTACACTGCTTCTTACTGCCTTCAAAAGACAGAGATCGAAGCTGATGTAGGATTCCCTCACCTCTTTACACTCTTAAGGGCCACAGATGAACACACCTCCGAGAAAAGCTGACAGAAAGGGTGTCAGGTAATAACTTTGAAAACCTGAAAAAGGTTTTAAAGCTGTACTCACTTGTCCAGGAAAAGTGTTAAGCTTTTTCTTAGCTGTTCAGGAAAAGACGTTCTCACTGACATGCCGAATGCATTTTGTCTATAGGCTGCAGACTCTCTTTCATGGAATACATTCACTACTGCTGGCCCTGAATACTAAGGAATGCAGATACTTTTGATGGCTGTTTTAGTTTGAAGGAGGAGTACCTTTACTCATTCTGTCTTCTCTTCCCAGATCCAGCAGGTTTTCTCCGCCTCATGAAAACATCCACAGCTTAAGGTCTAAGGAAAAGCTAAAGCAATTTTATGCTTATCCTCCAGTCTTAAGCCCTTGATGATTTAAAGTGCACTAGAAATCCCTCCTGACTTCAAGAATAGGCAGGTCCTTCTCTAAAATGAAGCAAGTTTGCCAAGGCACCACAACAGATGACGTTAGTTGAAAATGGCAATTAATTTTCCAGTGCCACACATAGCTGATTAAAAAGATGCTCCCCAGTGCTCCAGACACACATTTTACCCAAGACGCCACTCCCACTCCAACACACTGGCATACCTAATCTGGTTGGCTGTCAGATGTCACACTGTAGAAAGAAATACAATCACACAGTCTCAGGAACGGCATTCCCTCTCAGTACTTTTCGCTTCCTGTGGGTGGTCCTCTCATCTTTTACTTTCCTTGGAGGGATGAGTTCTGGTGACATTAGCAACACAACTGCTGTTGGGTGAAACCCTTGCGTGTAATCAAACACAAAGGCACTACTATTACATTGCAGTAGCCAGTGTTGACAAACTTTTTTTAAAAATCACAAAACATTCGGTTGCATTTGTGCCTATGTTGATTTGAGATGTTGCTGGAAAGCTTTCCCACAGTAGTGGGCACTCCACTTTTTGCTACAGGCGAGAATTCCAATACCATCTGTCTTGTGGACTGACTCGATAGTGCCAGAGCTCCACTATCTTGATGGAAAGTGACATTTCCAGTGTTAAACAATTACACATTCATGGAACACGTTCCTGTTCCCATGTGGCATTTTATTGCTAATCAAGCCAACAATACCCATCTACTGGATTCTACATCACAAGGCAGTGAGCTAACCATGGTTTCCTCCCAACCAAATCAAACACTGTTAGTGTTAGATAAGCTAGAGACTGTGTGGCTGGAGTCCCAGCCAAGCAATTGTTTGCCAGCCCGGCATGCTGTGCACAGTTCAGTAGATTTTTATAGTGTTTGACACTGTAATATTTTATTTCTCTCCGTATCAACTCTCGATGGATAGCAGTTCAGGAGGAACATTAAGGAAAAATTTGCGAGGCATCAGTCTTTCAGTACACTTGATTTGAAAAAACTGATCATATTCTTTCATGTTTGTATATGGTTATTTTTACCCCTTTTTTGTGGAGAAAACTGGGTATCTGTGAGAGTTTTGCATGTAAATGCTGCATATAATTTAGAGTCCCCAGCGACCATAAAAAGTGCTGTTCCCTTGAGTTCTGTAAAATTCAAACTGGAAGAGGAGAAGAAATATATAACATGGAGATGACACTTCAATATTCCATTTGCTGGAGAATGGCCATGATGTAGTGTGTCACTTCAAGAGTTATCTTCCTCCAGTAATTATAAATAATACATCCAAAGTCTCAGAAAACTGACAAAAGCACATTTTCACAAGCAGAGTAGGCTCTTGTAGCAAATGTCCTTCAAACAAGGCAGCCCGTACCCATCTATTAGAGCTTTTAGCAACTCAAATCAAGTGCTGGTTATGGGAAAGTAGGTCAGTGACATGAGTAATTATTACAAAACCTTTCCTAGCAACTAAGCACACTGACAACAGACCTGAACTTAAATGTCACCTTCAGAATGTCAGGTATATCTTGGTCTTTGAGGTACATTACTGGCTTCTTTAAAAAAACAATTGAACATAACGTTTTTAAACAACATTCTATATAGTCCTCTACATTTCAGAATATCTACAGTATCTGTACCTTATATGATGATTAGTTCAGCAACCAAAACACGTTTGGGAAGCACTTTGTATTCTATGTTAAGATACATTGCTGTTCTAGTTCTTAGTTATAGACTAACTTCTCATTAGCTTTTATGAAACTAGTTCTAACACCAACTACCAAAGTTAAAATTCCTTAGTAATCTTACCAACAAATATAAAACCACAAGCTTACAGTACATCCATCCATTTTCTAACAGCTTCATCCAATTCGCGGTCATGAGGGAGCTGGAGCCTATCTCAGCAAACAACAGGCACGAGGCAGGGTACACCCTGAATGGGACGCCTGTCCACTGCAGGGCAGACACACAGACACAAACATGCATGTACTCAAGCCAGGGCCAATTTTCCCACAAGCCAATTAACCTACCAGTATGCCCCTTGGACCGTGGGATGAAACCCATGCAAACATGGGGAGAACATACAAACTCTACACAGATAGCACCCCGAGTCTAGAATTAAACCAAGGCCCCAGCACTGCAAGGCACCACTGCACCACTATGCTGCCCTTACAAAGTTACAAATTGTTAAAAATTTTAAAAAATATTATTTATTATTGACCACCTACTCAGTCTTAGGAGTTATTTAGAATTCTGATAAAAGAATTATACAGTGTGGTCAAAATAGGCTTAGCACATTTCATTTTGATGAAATGTGAAATTCTTCTATTCTTTATGCAGTTCAGAATATACTTATTCCCTCAGACCCCTAGATTACTTGTATTGTCATTTTAAGAATTAATGAAAAAGGCCATTGCAGATTTATTATATGTACTGCAAAGCTAGATGAGGCTAAGATGTTCTTTTCCCTTTAATGTGGACTTAAATCCCGTGTTCTGCTCTGTGTTGTTCTAATGCATCATTTAAATTACAGTTCTTCTTTAATATATCAAACACATATCTCCATACCTCCTACAGTTTTGAAATAGTGTGGCCTTAGTGCCTGTAGATATGCAAGTCAGGTATTGAAGAGCCTTACTTTTTTATTACCAGGATACAATTTACAGAACCTACTTTATTAGATGAATATTTAAAATACAGCAGTCACTCAGTTAATTGTACTGCCTGATCATGGGCAGAAGAATTAGCTTGTTACATTCATTTTTAATGGAACACATGTCTAAAGGTCTACTTATCTCACAACCCTTTTCGGAAAAACTTCCAATTAGCAACACTGCTAACCAAACATTTTTAGAACCGAAAATATACTGTAGACATATTCAGTTTCATTTCATTCCTTGTTCACAATTAACTCATCACAGGCGATAGGACAAGAAAGAATGAGGTTACTCTATGTAGATCTACAGAATCTGTTAGCATGTCACAAACAACTGTATAATGTGGCATATTTGTGTGTGCCTGTATTAAAGACGCATACTGTATAAATGGGTGTATTCATATGTAAATACTTCAAAAGAAACGCAGTGCACTCGCTTTCTAATTGTGAAAGCTCCGTTTAACACCAAGATCGCCATGAGCAAAGGCAGACAGTATATGACAGCCCACACGGGATGCTTAACGAGAATAACATGGTTAGGATGAGCAGGGAAGTCTTTGGGAACCTTCAGGACGGGCGAAGGCATAATGTTTTCCCAAAGGAACGTTTTTCTCTTTATAACAAGAAAACGAAGCAGCACCTTCCAAATCTGATTCCTCCACACATAGGTTCTAGTGGGCTGAACGTATTCCCTTTTTGAACATAAAAAAAGCATTTTATTAGCCTACAGAGCTCATATTTACAGTGTAAATCCCGTACAACTACAGAGCCTACTGCATTAAATTGTGAGGTTTCAGTAGCCAAAGTACCTACATTCCATATTACACAGGGAGCTTTAAGGTTATATCTACTTGCTTTTTACGTTTCAGATTTTTTAAAACAATGATAATCAGCACTGGTTCTGATTTACAAAACCATAATTCTTTATTATGTTTATCTCAAATTAACTGTGTAAATTTCGCCATACTGCATTGAGACGCACAAAGCTGATGTTACTTCGAATACCATCGCATTGTCCTTTGAATCCGAGATGTCTCTTAATATTTACCAGATTCCTCCGGATTTTAAACCAACACACCCAATTCTTGAACTCACATTATTACGCTCAGGGCGGTATATGGCATTATACTTACATTCTCGACAAACATGTCACTAAAAATCAAAATGCATTTTCAAGACTAACAACTGCTACGAATTCCTTCTATGAGTCACCTCCTATCTGTTCGAACAACCGATAAAATAAAACTTGAACTGTAAAACCCTGTCTTGTTATAGATATAGCGGAGGTCTAATCGCGCAATACTTATCATGAGATTTACACCCCCAACGATTTAAATTGACATTGTTAAATATCACTATGCATATAAATATCACTAACGTGCTTTTCTGTAAGAATTTGAATTTAGTGGGTTATTGATCTTTCCTAAGTCCATGTACTGTAACATGCCCTGTGCTGAACCAGCACCCAGCACACAAACATTTCTCTTCCAAACGTCGCCGCTTCATTCTAACATTCCTCACGCTCTGTTTCCCCGACAGCTGAAAAAAGAAAGAATTCACTCACAACTTGTCTTTAGTACATGCCTGGACTAAGCCTCAGCGAATTCTGCACTTCGGTTTACGCTGGACATTCTGCAGTCTGTCTTGAAACATACGACAAGCAAGCGAACTTTTTAGAAAGCGTCGGAGCAATCACCTACAAACTTGTAAAAGAAAATCTAATGGAGGCCTATTTTGTATTTGTAGCCTCTCAACTAACGACCTTTTTTTAGTATTCACAAAACCTTGGGTCACAGAAATCGCCCGTTGCCTCAGTTGAGCCCCGCTTTCGCACACTTTTGCCCGAGCTCTGCAACGCAACTAGCCCGTGTTGAGATCGCATTAAATGCACCCGGTGGTCCTGCCAACAAATTCAGTACTAACTCGTTTGGTCCTGGCATGGACGGCACTGCAAAAAAAAACATGATTAACTGGCAAAAAAGATTGCGAGCCGAATCGATACTTACTGAAGAAGACAAACAGGAGACCGGTAGCCACTTTGTTTCCAAGGAGAGAGTTACCAGCCAGCATGATCGGAGTCCGGGGATGTTACAATGTAATACAGAACTGTCAGCCTCCGAAACCAGAAGGTGCTGGCAGCGCTCCGAGCAGGATGTTTTCAGTAACCCGCCGACACAGCCGTGGAAAAGAATGCTGGCGTCCCCGGGTGCCATGTGTGGTTCGGGAGCGCCCTCCTGCGGTCAGACCGTGCAACTGCCACTCTTCCTCAATATTTCCATATTAATCTCTTGCTACAAAAACATCGTAGCAATGTTAGGCATCGTCTTCTGCAGAACAACAAAGTTAATTAATCGCCCATTGCTTATTTTCAATTTCGGTTCTTTGGCTTTCGTGCACTGAATAGCAACACGGCTGGCACAAACAACACACCTCCAGATACCGTAATACCGTTTACAGAAGAAGGTTTTTCTCTGCATTTTTCACTGCACATACAGTAATGGACTCCAGAGGTCTGGTATGATTCTCATTTATTCATACATTTTGTCGATGGCGAAAATTATTTGCTATTAGTAAAATTGATAAAATAAAAAATTAACCTTTCTTTTAACACGTTTATCATTGATAGGTTATTTAACCAGACGCTTACGACGATGCGACTACCACCAGTGCAAAGGGCTTCTCTTGGCTAGACAGCTTTGATTTACTGTGACCGGTGTCAAATGATTGCATATTTTATATATATATATGTTTACAACAAGCCGCTACATGTTCTGTTGTAGAAATACTACTCTGCACATTATTGTGAACGGAGGCATATTTGTGCAGGTAAGAAAACGATGTGAGCGCCCACGCAGGAAAGGAGAAACGCATACTGTACTTCCACGGGACCCGACGTTTCATGATCACGCTCCGCCTCGCACTAGCAGGGCGTCCCGTCTCCACAGCAACAACGCAGAAAAACTTGCGCACGCCGGCCTGCTCGCATAGAAAGCTACAGCATTGCCTGGAAAGGTCCAGAAAAAAGGGGGTAGCGGAAGCTTGTAGCGGTTAGCCGTGAGCGAAAGTGGATGTAGTAGTACTAGGCATGGAGAAGTTTCTCGAAAGTTCGCCGGCTGTGAGATATAAATGGTTGGAGGAGAGGTGGGTGGTGATCTGATCTAAAGCTGCAATCGGAGCTGAGAGAAGCAGAGCGGCGGTTCTCAGAGAATCGTAGTGGCAATCGCACATCGGGAGGGAGTATTGGCCGCATTTAGAAGCGGCGGTGTTGGGTGGTTGCTGACTGTGGAGCGGGGAAAAACAATCCCAAGATGTCGGTGGTCGGATTTGATATTGGATTTCAGAACTGCTACATCGCAGTTGCCAGAGCCGGAGGAATTGAAACTGTAGCGAACGAATTCACCGACAGATGCACGCCGTAAGTTGTTGCTGTTTTTAATAATTAAAGCTCCAATCGTTACGGTTAGTGGAAATGTCAACGACTGATCAGACTCTCTAGCTATCTGGGGTGCTACTTTTTAATGACCTTTGTATTTCATCTTTTTTTTTTCATTGTGTAGAACTGCAGTTATTAATGTATACGGTACCACATTGCCGATAATGCAATTCCCTATGTTTTTATTACCGGAGACTTTGAAATGGTGCACTGTACAGATCAGCATTAGACATCGTAACTGCATACTTGGATTTGCAAGTATAGTATTGGCAAGCGCTGGAAAGTACGAATGCAGATGAAGCCTTTGATTTTTAAATGTGACACGGCTAATAGCAGGGATTTGTTGAATCACACGCGTAACATTAGCTAGGCTGCAACATATACAGTACGTGTATTAGGGAGGAATAACATTCACCACAAAAGATGGGACAGGTGCAGCGCAGTGCTCGTCTTGACACGGAAGCACAGCCAGGAGCTGAAATGTGTACGGTGTGGAAAAAGAATTACAATCCCGTTCCATAATCCTCCCGGATGAGGACGATTTAAACCCCCCAGAAAATGTTTTCTTTTCGCCTCTGTGCCCAGCGTTTCTGTCAAATCCTGTGATGTCACCAGCAAGTGACAGTCATCTGGTAGAGAAAGACGCTATACGTGATTGTTAATATATGCACCTTCTGCACAGACTTCATCGCTTTAACCTGTTAAATATTAGGCTAGAATGAAATTTAGTCGATTTATGAGATCGCTAAATTATTTAATTGAACAGAATCTGGGGAACTGGGTAGTGCTCGCTTTCCCGCGAACCATATGTGGGCATAAAATAAAATCAAAAAGGGACGCAGTGCTTTTCGCCTGACAGTGATAATAAGGAGTTTGAAGTCCCATCCATTGATGAAAATGTAGGAAGGCATCTTTCATCTACCCCGGTTTAAATCACGGGGAGGTCTGCTGAGCGGAAGGAATATTCCAGAACCGCGTGGAAGAACCGAGCTGCATCTTGAATTTACGTAAATGAATGGAAACCACAGGCAGGCTCTGTGCTGCTACTGTACCATGTTCTTTCTAAACAAAACGTCCAGATTTGGGTCTGGCGTAATTCTTGATACAGCCGTTACAGTCGTTTTAGAATACATATCCCATGTTTTGCATTGGGTGCTTGCATTTTTTTTTAATCAGTGAAATGGAGGCCTAGATGGCGTTACCCCCAGAATTTTATGTTTTCAAAAAGCATCTGTCCTGTAATTTGTAGCATAAAAATTAGTACGCGTTCAGGTATTTAAAGTCCTTTTATTGTTCACTTCTTAAAAACGGACATTTAAAAAAATAACCAGTTATATATTTTAGGAAATCTGTTTCCCTTATCGCTCGATTACCTGCACAATAATTTGTCACATTATGAAATGCCACAGCAAAACCTGTCAAAATATTAGTGGGACTAATACTTTATTTCTGTACGCAATACAGCAACATCTTATTAATCGAATGTACAAGACCAGGCTCCCTGAATCTATATGGCTTCCTGGTAGCCTGAGACTAGACAGCCCTTCCATTTTTCCTGAATTTCCCCCTGATATTCAGGCAGACCATATCTGACCCTTTAGTGTAGGAGGTGATTTGAGTTTCTGGGCAGTCACAGCGGTGTCTTGTGATACAGGAAGTGTAACTAATGCCTGGCAGAGGGTATCAAGATGTTTCAGGAAGGACCTCTGCTTGTATGTGCCAGTCATCATCTACCTACAGAGTTTGGTTATTTTTTATTGAAGATTTTATAGAAGACGTCAACATTGCTTGGAAAGGTCTAGGAAAGGGGGTAGCAGAAGCTCATAGTGGTTATCAGTGGTTCACTCTGACTGAACAACATATTGATGTTAAATTGAGCATCTCAGCCTTGGCCTGATTGAGCACTGGCTATGCACTGAGACTGCTGTCTATAGTCTATTATCTAAACAGCTGTTAGAGGTATGTCTAAATTTTTACTCCTGTTTAGCCTTGTGGGCACAGACCCTACACTTTGTTACCTAATAGGTGAGCTTTTTTTAGGATAATACACTAGGAATAATGTGTAAAGGATCGACTAGAAAGTTTAAAAGGTATTGTTTTATTATGAATCGCAATGATTTAATCTAAAGGACTAGAATCAAAGTAATTTACACATTATATTCTGGACAAGGATTTAGTTTGAAAGCCAGATCTGTTGGTAAAACTACAGAAAAAATGAAGATAGTAAGCATTGTAAAGAGAGCATGAAATGTCTGAAAACATTTGAGATTTTGCTTACATGCTCTAGGGCTTAAGTAATTTGAATCATTTTAGTTTGCATTCTTTCAAATAACATTTAATATGATGTTATTATTTTGCAGAGCTGTTGTGTCATTTGGTTCCAAAAACAGAACAATTGGTAATGCAGCAAAAAATCATGTAAGTATGTTTTTTTTTTATTTCAAGAAAACTTAAAGTGTATATATTGAAGGTGTGCATTTATAGGTCTGTAATATTGTGCTTTGGCTCTTGGGTTGAAACAGCACAGTATGTTTTATTTTATTCAAATGATCTGTGTATTATTTTTATCCAGCTCATTACCAATGCAAGGAACACGGTCTTTAACTTCAAGAGGTTACATGGAAGACCATTCCAAGACCCTGTTGTCCAAAGTGAGAAGGCCAACCTGCCCTATGATTTGGTTCCCCTGCAGAATGGCAGTGTTGGGGCAAAGGTAGGATAAACTTAGAATTCATGCTCTGAAATACTTACCAATGAAACAATCCTGTAACACTTGTGAAGTACTCACGCATGTAATTCCCATGGGCTGACTGCCCCTTCATATTAATTGAACAGTCAAAGGTGGCTTAGGAAGAAAGGGACCCTTAAACAGTGTCCTAAAGGATGTTTTCAAAAGTTTGTGTTTTAAAATGTAGCTCACAATTTGCTTTTGGGAAGCAGTTACTTTTAATTTGACCCTTTTCAGAAATTATCTTGTAAATTGGACTGCCTTTAGACCTTTTTTTTTTCCCAAGGCCTGTTCAATGGTTTCTTTCAGGTCTAATGCTGCTTTAGAATTTATGTCCTGTCAGACATACTGTATTGGATAATTACCAAAAAATCCAGAAAATCAAGTTATGTTTATGTTGCATAGGTGTTTTCTGCCTCCTGTCTTTGTTTCGTGTGAAGTGCTGGAGAAGATGGATAACTGGCTATCAGATTTGTAGTGACTGAGTTTTTTTGTCTATAGGTGATGTATCTCGATGAAGAGCACCACTTCAGTGTGGGACAAATAATGGCCATGCTCTTGACTAAGATGAAGGATACAGCTGAGAACAATCTACAGAAGAAAGTCACAGACTGTGTCATCTCTGTAAGTGGCTAGAATCTATTCCCAGCTCCAAAATTTCACAATTTTAGATAAGTAAAGTAAAGCAGAATTAGAACTCCACAGTCTTGAAACGGTATATGTAATGGATAAATACTAATAAAGCAGTTCTTGTTAAAATGTATTTGTTTTAGTTATGTATTGTAGATAAATCATATACATGTGAGAAGAGGGGCATATAATGTAATTTTGAAAACTCACTGACTTTCATCTTGTATTTTTGAAGGTCCCCACATTCTTCACTGATGCCGAAAGAAGATCTGTGCTGGATGCTTCCCAGATTGCTGGTTTGAATTGCCTGAGGCTGATGAATGACACTACAGCTGGTATGGAAAAGTAGTGAATTTAAGAGGTTACATACAGTACCTGGTATTAATAGGTGACTGCCAGGAGCTGCTAGTTGGAAGAGTAGCATAAGTAGAATGATATTCATCATATTGTATGCCAGATTTATAAGTTATTCCTTTTTGTCTCCTTAGTTGCCCTGAATTATGGGATATATAAACAGGACCTTCCATCCCCAGAAGAAAAACCCAAGATTGTGGTCTTTGTTGACATGGGTCATTCAGCTTTTCAAGTTTCTGCCTGTGCTTTTAACAAGGGCAAGCTTAAGGTATGCTACATTTTGAATTGCCTGTTTGTACAGTTGCTGTTGTACGCTTTGTCATGTATTCATTTTGTCTTCAAACTCTCACTTCCAGGTGCTAGCTACTGCATTTGATCCTTACCTGGGTGGAAGGAACTTTGATCAGAGGCTGGTGGATTATTTCAGCGTGGAGTTTAAGTCCAAGTATAACCTAGATGTAAAGAGCAAGGTACGAGCCCTACTGCGCCTCCATCAGGAATGTGAGAAGCTCAAGAAACTCATGAGCAGCAATTCCACAGACATTCCCCTCAACATTGAGTGCTTCATGGATGACAAGGATGTTGCTGGAAAAATGAACAGGTATTAGTCTGGGTCTATAGTCTTAATAAAAAGTGAGTGAATGACTGTAAAATGTTTTCTTTACTTTTAGAACATGAGCTGGTTAGTTTCTTCCTTAACCAACAGTGTATTTGACCGTCCCTGAATTAGTTATTAAAAATCACAGAAGAGATTTATTTTTTAAAATGTTTCTCTATTTCCTTATGCTTAAAAATGGTCAGACTCCCAGTTCTTTGCTAGATAGCATACTATTAGCAGCAGAGCAATCATAATGTACATAAGACATTGTTCAAGGAAGAAATTTTAGTGTAAATGGCAGACTTTCTAGTTACAGTTTAAGCTTTTCAGTTGGTGGCAATATTGTCATTCTGAAATGGTAGGTTTCTTATTTTAATCCAAAGCCACTACCAGGCAGAGTGAATATACCAGTATCCTCAAATAGCTTCAGATAGTACAGCATATCTGGGGGCTAGGGAGTTTAGAAAAACAAAGTACAGTAGGTAGATTTTGGATAGTGATTAAATGTTTTTACCCAAACGTTGATTATTCACAGCTAAATAAGGGACTAAATAAAGTTATTAGTGTTGATAGAGCTGATTGTTTTGATGTGATTTAATTTATTGATGATCAAGCCTGATGGGGAAAACACAGAACAAAACCAGTATTTCCCATTTATCAAGAGAACAACACCTTCATATTATGGTATGTTTTGAGCCAACACACTTGTCTGGACAGTGCAGACCAACACAGGCTGTCATTAGTAGGCCATGATCTGTAAGACCACAAGTCATAACACCTCACCACGCTCAATGGAGAGGTCCAAGTACAACAGTCTGGACAGCAGTGTTTATTCTCTTGCCCAGAACTCCACTTGTATTGCTTGAGGCATCCTGATTGCACAGTGCTATATTGATCAAGTGCTGGTGTAACACAGCTCAGTGGCACTGAGCAAATTACAGAAGTCATGCAGCCTCCTTAAAACCTATACAGATACAAAGTCTTCTACCACTGGAAAACAATTTTTTTGGTGTAGCAGAGTTTGCTACTGTTTGATCTGAGCCACGCACGACTATAATCAAATTTCGGTTGGAGCAGAGCATAGCTCATACTACTTCCACACATGCTTAGTGAGTTGTCACATGCTTGTCTAGGTTCTGTGAGAAGAATGGGACAGAATCGCCCAAGATAGAATCTGCAATCTGGTGCAAAGTGCAGATCAACTGTTTGAATGACTGCTACTGGTGGACACACTCTCTGCTAGCCTGTAACATTCACAGTTGACACCCCCTTGATAAACCATTGTGTTGCATCTCTTTTCATGTGGTATATGTGTGTAATACAGAGTGTATGGCATTCCTGAAACTCTGATATTTAATAGGATGGTATTAAATTTAAGGATAGGATTTACTGTAATAGTCTGCAATAAGTACATTACATACTAAACAGTTGTGTTCTTTCACAGGGCTCAGTTTGAGGAGATGTGTGCAGATCTAATAGAGCGAGTAGTGGCTCCACTGAAAGCAGTTGTCGAACAAGCTCAGCTTCAGCTTCAAGACATTAGCTCTGTGGAGATCGTAGGTGGCGCAACTCGCATTCCAGCCGTTAAGGAAAGGATTGTGAAGTTCTTTGGAAAGGATGTCAGCACGACGCTGAATGCTGATGAAGCTGTTGCAAGGGGTTGTGCTTTACAGGTTAGTTATAGGTGCTGCTTGCATGCAAACCTCAAAGGAAAGATTGAGCAGAATTAAAAGTTCTTTTTAAGATCACGATAAAATAACAAATATTGACATGCATCTCCATGCATGGCCTGTACAACTGAATGGTCCATTATCATTATGTGCAATGTCCTTGGGCTTGGAAAGATAGGCAGAGCTACTTGTAAAACTTTATCACAGTTAGCATTTCGTCAACTAGAAATAGCTATAGCCATCCATGGGGTCTAAAATTTTAAATTGGCATTGGCAGAAAATGAAACGGCAAATGTGTATGGTTCTGCTGTAACATATAATAAAATGGGATGTTTTGTAAAGCAAAACATCCCATGTTATTATAGTGATAACATGATCTGAAACGTAGTACTTGCAAGTTATTTCACTCTAACCCCTCTGTTATTTTTCTCTCTATTTCCTCAGTGTGCCATTCTTTCACCTGCCTTTAAAGTGAGAGATTTCTCCATCACAGATGCTGTCTCCTTTCCAGTATCACTTTCCTGGAGCACAGAAGTTGATGAGCCCATGGGGTACTGTATTGCTATTTCTTATTATGTACACTTTGTTTTATTGGTGCACTAAAGAAATATACTGAGAATTATATCATATGATATTGTTTTTAAACATCCTGTATTTTTATTTCTATTCTCGTGTTATTTTAGGAACCATGAAGTGTTTTGCAAGAATCATATCTCTCCTTTCTCCAAAGTCATCACTTTCTACAGGAGAGATCCTTTTATGCTGGAAGCCTTTTATACAGACCCAACTACTCTGCCTTACCCTGAAGCCAAGATTGGTAAGAGTCTGTTTGTTTGCAATTGCTTTGCTTGTAATCGTTCAAATGAAACCCTTATTATGTGCATGTCCCATACAAAAGTTACCAGTATTGTTCACTGGTTAAATGACACTCTTTCAATGCATTTTCGCAGCACATGCAATGTGTATTTTTCTCTCGTCAGGTCAGTTTACTGTGCAGAATGTGACCCCACAGGATGATGGGGAGAAGTCCAAGGTGAAAGTGAAGGTGCGAGTGAACGCTCATGGAATTGTCAGCGTCTCTTCTGCATCCATGGTGCAGAAAGTTAAAACTGAGGATGATGATTCCACTTCAATAATGGATGACATGGAAGAGGAGGCCAAATCCCAGGAGAGTACTGTGATCGTAGATGGAGAGGTGAGTATTTTATCATTATTGATCACTGTCCTCTATGGAATTTGTACCAGGTCAGACCAGAGTAATATCCAGTAATGTGTGAATGAAACTCTGCTAAACACATTTATTTTACCTTGTTGTGTATTGTTCTCTCTTCCTTACCTGTTTGGATTATATGCTGATTTACACGCAGCAGTCTGTTCAGTGTTTATTGCATTTAAAAATTATTGGTGGTTTTATGTTCTGTAGAATGTGGCTGGGGGAAATTTGCCTGCTGTTATTAGCTCCTGACTGCAAGACATTTCTGTATTAAGCGGATAAAAGTGACTAGAGACACCCTGCACTCACACTTTGCATGAAATTACTTTGTGTGACATTTCACAGGAATTAAATTGACTTTAAGCTGACATATGCATATTTCTCATAATGCAAAAATATTTCAGGAGAAGAGGAGAATACCTCAGCAAAAAATGCATTAAAATGAAATTCAGGATTAAAGCCAAAATAGCTTCCTAACTTGGCTTGGGAGATAAAAGCCTGGCCATATAAACAAAGCTGTGGCACCTTCTGTCCCCCATAAACATAGCAGGGCACAGGGAGTGGTGATGTAATTGGTAGATGATCATTTGGCCAAAGAATTATGGAAAGGAAAGGCTGCACACCTATATTTTTTTTATTTAAGTTATTGTGGGGGAGCTGAGTGTTTTCTTCCTCTCAGACATTTGCTGTGATCTTCACTGTTGGTGCTTCCAGTCACAATATTTTTCCAGGCATGGTCTTCAATGATGGTCTGATAGATACATGCATCTAGATGATGGAAGTGGTTTGCAAATGAAATGCTATCTGATTCGTCCTGGGGCTTTAATTACAGAACAAGGCACCAGGGAAAAGTGAGGGCGAAACACCGCCCCACATACAGATAGAAAATCACCAAGCACAGTCTCCCCCTTCACCCGATCCTACTGAAGAGGGGAAGCAAAACGATGTTACCCCACAGAAAGTAAGTGATTCTGTATACTTTGCTTGTAAAAACTCTTGCTACTTGTCTCCCGAAGGTTGTCCTTTGACAATGGGGGGGGGGGACGGTGAAGGGGGGACTGATAATAAGGCTTAGAATAAGTACCAATCGTGTTTCATTTTGAATAATTGAAACGATACGTTACTGAATAATGAAATTAAAGTACAGTAGGTAGCTGCGTCAGTATACATAGGCTGCAAAGGAAAAGTAAAGGTTTATTCCATGCTGAAAAGAGAAGAAAAACACAATGTTTTGGCTGTGGAGCCTTCTTCAGGTCTTACAGTCTCATGTACTACTGTCTTACTGAATAATGTTGATTTGCCATTAAAATTCCAATTGATTCAAGTGTTTAAAATTATTTGGAGAAGTAAAAATGTATATCCCTGGTCTAGACTTTTGACTGTATTCATAATACAGTACACAGACACATGTAAATTACACTTGTAAATTACTGAAACTTTTATGGTGTACTTGTGCAGACTCCCAACACAGGTTAAACAACAATCAAAATCGTTTACATTAGGTCATTTTGGAAAGTATTCATTGCAAAGTTTGCAACTTACATTGAAGTTTGATTTCTTGCATACAAGGATGCCTGGTGGATGCAGAGGAGACTGATATAAATGTTTTTGTTTTAGGTGAATGGAGAACTTAAAGCACACCAACCACCTGAAGCAAAGAAACCGAAGATGAAGGTCAAAAATGTTGATCTGCCCATTCAGGCTGATCTAGTGTGGCAGCTGGGTAAAGAGCAGCTCAACGCCTATTTGGAACAGGAGGTAGGTGGTGTCCATTGAGCAGAACTCTTAATCATTTACGAAAAGCAAATGTACTGAGATCACTATTGCTTTTTCTAAATTATTGGCATCATCTAAACAGATTGGCAATACATTCTGGCCTTCTCATCATTAATGTATTACTTTTAAATCCAGTGGTGTTCTGAGTTTCATCTGCATGCTATTATAGATGTGCAACTGTGGCATGAGTGACTGAATTAGACTCTGAGTCAGTAGACTCCTTTTCCACTAAACAAAGAACCCCTTTAAGATGAGTAAGGGAAAACAATATTCTAACATTATAGGTAATAAAAAAGGATAAGCCTTTGCAAATCTTACTTACTATGTCTTTCTGAAATTTCACTGCTTTGGTTATTTTATAATACCGTTGATGGACACATTGAGAAAGCTGTCTTCATTATATAGCAGTTATATTAATATTCTGTTTTCTAATAACAGGGTAAGATGCAAATACAAGACAAACTGGAGAATGAAAGAAATAATGCCAAAAACGCTGTGGAGGAATATGTGTACTACTTCCGGCACAAACTTGAAGGCCCTTATGAAGCTTTTGTCAGCAAACAAGTAAGTTTTACTTTCTAGATTCAGTGCACCTCCAGCCAGTTAACTTTGATAATAGTGCTAAATGGCCTTTAACACAGTATTCCAGTAAGTATTATTAAATAAGGAGGGTGTGGTCTGTTAATTTTCATGAACAATGATCACGGAGCACAAATTGACAGACGTGTGTACTCTCAGGATCGAGAGAAATTCACACAACTGCTAGACCAGACGGAAAACTGGCTGTATGACGAAGGGGAAGACCAGCCCAAGCAAGCCTACCTTGACAAGATGGAGGAGCTGAAGGTACATCATCTTCACATTTGTAAAAGTACTTCACAAAAGTAACAAGTGTTTTCTGACTTGTGGTAAAGTAAGACTTAAGTGGATTGTTTTTAAGCCCTTTTCAGTTTTTTTTTCAGGAAGTAAGTTTTTTTTGGTGCTCCTTTTGATTTTACCAAAAGTAGAAATAATGATAAATGAATGGCCATGTTTGTTTTGAGATTTTCCTAGTGTTGAGGAAATGTTTAATACAAATTGAAGGTTGCTGCAAACAACAGAAGTAGAAATAAATGCAAATATTCTAATCACCAGTGCATTACTGTCTAAGGGGGATTTTTACAGCTAGCACTGGGTTAAGTAAATGTGATTATGTAACTTCCTATGTTATGGCCCAAACAGCAAGAAAAAACGTATATTTCCTCTGTAGAAACTAGGCATGCCTGTCCAGGAAAGATACCAAGAAGCTGAAGTTAGGCCCAAGCTGTTTGAAGAGATCACATCCAAAATGCAGGCTTACATGAAGATAACAGAAGATTACAGGAATGGGGTAAGCACTTTTAAGCATGGCATTTCTGCATTAATGAGAATTAGTTCCATTTCATAAAACAATATCATTAAAATAAAATGTTATACTCATGTTGCAATTAAAGTTGTAGTTTACTGGAATAAATGGGGGGGGGGTGTCCAGAATCACTTCATACTGTAACTCCAATGGACATGTCCTAAAATTTCCAATTTTTCAGGATGAGAAGTACATTCACATTGATGCGCCTGACATGGAGAAGGTAACAAAATGTGTCCGAGAAACAATGGAGTGGGTGAACAATGTAAAAAATGCCCAGGACCAACTCCGACCAGATCAGGACCCCGTGGTGCACGTTGCACAGATTAAAGCCAAACTTAAGGTGCGACCCAGGGCATGATTATTCAGTAGGACATATCAATCTCCCAATAACATGCATGTAACTAATAACAGCTTTCTCTATTCTTATTTTTATTTTTACATTTAACACTTTTTTTTCTTAAATCCATAGCATACCAAAGGTAAATTACTTGAAGAATCAGTAGGAAATGTCAGAAGGGATTTTGAGATTTTAATGCTTGTCATTTTCTTTGGTATTTGAGAGGATATACTGTAAAGCTTTGGCCTAGCATTTTTCAGGCTGGAATGCCCCATTCAATCTGTAGGATGCTGGCAGGGTGTTTGTGAGATTGTGTAATCAGGGGGACCAAAAGTTGACTGGATGTATTCTGTTGTTCTTAGGAGCTATATATTACCTGCGAACCTGTTGTCTCAAAGCCTAAGCCCAGAGTAGAGTCTCCTGTAGAGGACAACGGACAAATAGAAGAAAATGCCAGTATCAAGAAGACAGAAGCTAAAACCATGGAGGAGCATGTCATCACTCCTGAGGAAATCTCTCAAAATGGTATAAATGGCACTACGAACATGGACCTCAATTAGATGGTTTTTTTTTTTTTAAACGTGGATGTCAAAACTCTTGCATTTTGTAATAGACCCCTATTATGAATGAACAAAGTTGTATTGGATTCAGAGTTGGTCACTGCTATAGATGTGTCCAGTGTGCTTCATACAAGCAAAATCTGAATTCTTTCTGCTATATTATAAAATGTCTTTTTGCATTGTTTAAATCTGACATCACAGTCCTCATTGGTGTTGCGTTTAATTCCACATTAGTTTTGCAAACAGTTAATTTTTGTAAAATATCGTAATTTGGTTTCTGACTGCACATGTATGTAGTTATTCAATGTTGGAAGCTTTTTGTTTTGTATTTAAAACATGACAATATAGCATTGAATATACTGATTCGATAATGAAGTTCAATGTTTGGAAATATTGCTGACTTCAAGAGCTGAATGAAAATCCTGCTAATTTTTGCACATTTAAAATTCCTGTGGAATTGTTACATACTGTGCAGCATGAAGAAAGTAGTGTATCCAAACAAAATGTACTAAGATGCAGTAAAGTGGCTTATGGCGGCATGTTTAAAAGTCTTCAGTTGTTCACATCATTTTGAAATAAAGAATTGTTCAATATAACACTGATGTACTGTTTTTTTTTAAGTATTTTGTCCGTTATATATCTCATTTCCCTCATAGCATTTACTCAATTTTTAAATTATACTTAGTGAAGGAACATTTTTATATACATAAGAGGAAGTTAATTTATATTTTGAAATGCGTGTACTGTTAATTTTGTGTAATTTAAAGGCTTATGAAATGTACAGGTATATACAATACATGGATAAACATGAAACAACTGAATTCAAGCTTCCTTTAAACACATTCATTTTATTGTAATAAGACATTCTCAGTTTAAGTTTTTTTTTCTCAACAAAACTGTACAAAAAAAGTTTTTTTTAAAAAGTAACTGCCAGCACCTGATGATCACCTGTATCACCTGTTAATCTGGATTCCTCTTCACTGCGAGTCGACATACTCATCTTCTGAGTATTTTGATAAGAAGGGGTCAATTCCAGCAGCAGAAAGATCAGGCTTCTCGCAGGTAGTGGGGGCATCAAGTATTTCAAAGTACTTTAATGTGTGATAGGCCTTCGGACCCCCGTGGTTGGGGGGTTTGTTGGCATGCTTAAAAATAGCATGACGGAGTCTGAAATGCAGAAGATGCTAGGTACAGTATGTTTTATCTGGATAAAGTTCACAGAGCATTGTCCAGTGTAAACTTTCTACTTGCTGTTATGAGCAACCAATAAAAACGGATAAGCCACTCACTGGGCATTTAAATTGTTGGTTGTATTTGGGATTGTCTGTTTTCTGTTTTTAATTTATGAAGCCCTTAATATATAAAGCCTTCCAAATACTAAGTATCTGAGTCTTACTAATGTGCAGCATCCACTATTATTTTATTAATTTGTGATTAGAATTAATAAGGAAACAGTTGTCACCCAGTACTCCATGCTTATTGTACTTTAGACTTGTAGTTGCTGTTTAGGGTATTTGTATAATGAATGAGGATGCTTCAAATATATATGAATGATGCAGCCATGTACTGGCTTTAGAAGACTTTCTGATCTTAGAAAAATGAAATGGTCTTGTTGCTGTGATAGCACTTCAAAACTGCTGTAGTAAAATAAATTCCACTTTATTGAATTTTACCTTTTCCCATGTTCTTGAGGATAACTGGTTTTGTTGATTTCTTCTTCAATGTCTTTGTCACTGAAGCTCAGAGGCAGGAATTTGTGCTTGAAATGTGGTTCTGACTGAAATTAAATTTGAAACCATTATTTTAGTCAGGTCCATATTTGAAACTCAATGTCAAACTCAAGTCAAATTTCAAACATACTGTCTTGTAAAGCTCTATAGTATTCATAGTAAATTATTTGTTTAGTGTTTAGTAAATCAAGAACAAAACATCCCATTTGCCAGAAATACGTATTTTGTTTGAGAAAACTCCTATAGGATAGTTAAAGATAGATAAGACTTTAATGATCCTGAAGGATATGGATAATCTTGTTGTTTGTTAATGAGAAGCAAATCTACAGATTCTTAATACTATACTCTCCCATATACTGTATCTATAGAAGAAGTAATGTAGTCATGTTTCTTTTCGTTCTCGGGTGCCAAAATCCATACCTTTATGAAAAGAGTTATATTCTGGAGAATACTGCCTATCATTCTAGCACAACACAAAATGGCTTGTCAAGTAAACTTTTAAAAAGAAACCTTTTTAGTTTCCTCTTCATTCTCTACTCTTTGGCCTGAGTTAAGAACCTCCAAGACACTGCTCTCTCCTTCTAGAATCCGATGAGCAGGCATGCTGAAGGGATCCACTAGAATTTCATAAGGGATCATAGGATGTTTCCAAGAGGCTGCTGTATGGATACTCCAAGCCTCAGGTTGTCCAAATGTTCCTTTTAAGGAAAAAAAAAGAAAAAAATATTTGTCTTAGCCTTATACCTTATCTGCTTGGCACACACTCTTAATAATGCTCTATGTTAAAACTAAATAATAAAAAGCAGGAAATTTGCCATTTGTGTTTACAAATGGAAGCCCAGTTCTTAAAGATAATTGCATTTAGCACTGAACAGAGATATTTTTAGAGCTCTCAAGTGCTTCGGATTATTATAAGGAGGAAAGGAGAATGCATCTCCATTTATGAGCATGCACTTGGTATGAGTTCCTTGTGTTGTTTTTCTTTTCTTCTTCAATACTGGGCTAGCACAGTAATTCTTATGTTGATCTAAGAACATAAGATCATAGGGAAGGTTAATTCACCACAGCCAGTGGTTGTGAATGTTGCTCATTATTATCAATGATAAAAATGATGACCTTCTTCGAGGTGTTTTCTAGACAGGATGCTTTGGGCATTTTACCTATGAACTCTCCATGAATGCTCCACAGTCGCACTGTACAGTCTGTAGCTGAGGTGAGCAGCACTTCATCTTCATCTACAATCACTAAACTGAATAAAGAAAGAGTAGCTAGCAGACTAGGACAAATAGTACTAATAACCCCCACTATTTCAAATTAATGAATACAAATACATTATTAAAAGTTATACCTACCTAGTGACACTGCTGATGTGTGCACGCCAGTAGTTTGCAGCTTAACAAACAAGAAAGGTGATTTGAATGAGGTTGGATTTGTGTTAGAATTCTGTGCCTTCAAAAGTAATCTGATTATCACATGGTGAATTTGCCTCACAACTGCATTTGATATTGAAACCCAAACAAGAATGATTGCAGCCAGTAATCATGATCATATAAAGACCAAAAAAAATTTCTCCAAAAATACAGTTGCAGGTGTTTGAAGACCCCGTGGAATACTGTGTTGAAGACTAAAGACAGATTGGTCTGCCTTTTTGGGAAATTTTTCACAGTTTCTGTGAAGTGTGAAACATATGCCTGACAAGGTATTCAATCTCCTTGGACTTTGTACTCAGGCCTATATTTCAATTGGGAAATGCAAATGTCCCAGAAACGTCAGGAACAGAAATTAAATTTATGAACTGGATTGAGGAATTTAAAATTTAGGAAACTAAGGACTAGACTAGAACAGCTACCACAATTCTATATTCGGTTTCTTCTTACTTCTCCTCAGTACTACTGGTGAGACTTGATATTTGTATTGAGCTGTGACATATTTTGAAAAGGTCAGCTTTGCAAATGCCAGCAAGTATCAAATCCTTAAATTGCACAAAGGTCACAGCATGATGTCTGCACTTAAACAGTTTACTGTGGGAAATATAAACAAATCTGTATGATGATTGAGCAAGTCTTACTTTTAGGTGCTTCTTGTTCAGGCGTAAGAGCATAGTCCTTGGTATCGTACACATAGATGTAGCCAGATAGATCAGCAACATAAAGAAGAGTTTCCTCTGCATTCACTGCCGTTTTAGTGATCAGGCACTTCATTCTGGACTGAAATATGACACATCATTAAAAAATATTTTGTTAGATCTTCCATTATTCATTACTAACTGCAAGAAATATTCCATACTTTAAATGTACTACAGTAAAATGCTTTAATTCTTTCACATTTGGAATACGTTAAGGTCACTTATTTACTGTACAGTATGTTTATTAATGATTTGATACAGTTTTTGTTCTAATTGCATTAGAGATCAATGAGATAGTCCGTGGAGTATCATTCATACTCAATTTGCCTTCTTCTAGCTGAACATTCTCTTACGCTATCTGAATCACAAGCAAGCCTGTGAAACTACTTTCTGAGTCTGCTATTTATTAGTCCACAGAGCTTCAGTAAGACCTTAGTTTAAGGAGGTTTACAAAAAAGAATTGAGCTTAACCAGTATTTGGTGAGATCCACCACTCTTGGAGTCAAGGGCTTAGAGAAATATACTCTATGTACGTACTGTAGCTTTAATTCTGTCATGGGAATTCTTAGCAGCTATCAATTTGTTCTGATGTTTAATGATGTTTTTATTTGGAGAAATAAATTGTTGTTACTCCAAAAAGAAAATTAAATGCCATTCAAGCAGAAAACCCAGCATTTACACTACTGAGCTAAATTAAATGTTTTCAGACAGACGTTCTAAAATGTAAGATAGTATGCAGATAATCAAAATGCTGCTCTTGCTGTCTTTATCCAATTTATGGCTATATCACAAACCAAACACTAAAACTTGTTTCGCAATGATTGATAAAAGTGTTCCATAACACACTCCTAAATCATCTCACACATCAATGCTCACCGCTTCAAATGTAGCAAAAAGATTTCCACCATGGACCAGACTCCAGAAATTAACATAACCTGTTTAGTAAAAAAGAATACCTTTAATACCTAATATTGGAATTAACTTAATATCCCTAGACTATTCAACAGAAAGAGCTAATCTTTTGACAGAGATTTCAGTCAGGCTTTCTAATCTTTCTAATATAAGTATAGATTCCATACAGCACTGCACCAAAATTACATTACTCAATGAAAACAGGAGAAAACAGTATGAATATAAACAGTAATGGAAAACTGTCTGGGTTATGCAGTACAAAATTCAGTTCAACTACTATTCTTCACCATGGTTTTAGTGTCAATCATCTCAAGCCAATGTATGTACTCATAACAGATTCTTCAAAGCTGTACTAGTACTCTGAATTACAGTACAATCCTCTAACATTGCATGAGTGAACACTGTGGAGTACATTCAATGTAAAAGAAAAGGTAATTCATTTAGACCTTGGTTCATTCAATGTTGAATTGAAAATTTGTTTATAAAGATACTCTATTGATTGTCACTGGGATGTAACAGGACATTAAATGAACCTCTTTTGTCCAATATGGGTCCATATTGTTTGCTTGTTTTTAACAGAAACTGTGACTAACCTTGGGGACCACTTGAAACCAGACAAGCAGCAGACTCATTGTTCCGAATCCGTGTCTTCAGGAATGTTACACTTGAAACACTTTTATCGATACCTATTAAATACCAAGATAAAACCCTGCATTTCTGTATCAAAATGAATTACATAAAGAGGATGCTTACAGTTTTTAAAGGGATCTTTGTCTGAGAAATGCTTAGTTTTACCACAGCATAACAGAATTTCAACGAGCAGAAAAATAATCTTTGATCTACAATATCAACTCAAAATTAAAGGGAAATCAGAAGATTTTGAAATACCTAGCTGAGTTTGAAACAGACTATTGAGAAAAAATGTTTGAAATGAATAACTTTAACTTATAAAGGAATGAGAAGTATTGCTGAGGCTATAAATGAGAGGATCTATGTTATATTTTCTCACCATGTAGCATTTTGAAGCATTTGCTCCAAACATCTTTTATTACCCCAAGATACAGGATAATAATACTGAGCAAAAGCAGAGGCAATGTTCAGTTTTTTTGAATAAAATATGGTAAAAGGAACTGCTCAAAAAGGACCTGTGCATTTATACAGTTACTTCTGTCTTTTTTAAGAAATTAACGTTTTGCAGTCTTCTGGCAACAGCATTTGCTTAAATGGACCAGATGGCATCCCTTCATTTATTTATAACTATTTTCTTCAAGTCCTAAATTGTAACTCCCAGATGCTATACATAACACACATTTTTTAAGAAACCACAAACTCTGTAAAATTAAATATTTAGCTTCAGAAAGTTATCTATTACATTTTTGTTGTTTCTTTTTTAATGTTTCTTGGTTCTTTTTACTGTACCAGTAATTAAGTAGCTATTGTCATAATGATCTTATGCAACGTTGACAAAAAAATTTCAAATACCAGTTCATTTTTTTGAAAAAGCAATGCTATTCTTGTGTTTGGACAATAATGGTCAATTAACCAGAAACAGACTTCAGATTTCTAGTTTCTGGAATAAAGGCACACCTTTGGCATCGGTGCAGTCTGGGGGCACAGGGGTGACCAAACGGGAGTGTATATGTCCTGAGACCATGTTCCACACAACGATTTCTCCATCGTAACCGGAGGTAGCCAGGAGAGATGGAGGACACTGAGCAATGCACAGGATGTCCTCCTTATGTCCACTCTTCTAGGGAAGAGAGAAATGTTCTGAATTAAGTAAGCAGAAATGCAGTTCACAGAAGCTAATATATAGACAAATTATGTACTATCAGGTTTTTTGGTTAAAGAAAATCCATTAATCTATCATTTTAGTGGTACCAATAAGTTTGCTTACTGTTTTCATAACACTATATTTGCAATGGTTTTAACAAGACGTCTGGCCTACAAATGCCTATTGGAACCCCTATTCACAGTAATTAAACTATTGTTCAGAGCCTTCTTAGGATGAGAGGGTGTGGGAGATAACACATTTAGACAAGTATCTGTTGTGTATTTGTTTATGAACTGCTCTGTATAGCAGTTCATGATGGAACACATATCCAAACCAAACACATTACTGCAAATGCGTTAAGGAGCATCTGCTTATTTTGCATCTTCCAGCCCCCCTCTCCTCGGAAACAGCACAGTCACAGTATTCACCAGATCATCCTGCCAGTACGGCTGGGGGTTTTGGATGTGATGAACATCATCATTGGAGTCCTGTTAAAAACAACAACATCAAAAAACCTTGAAGTACCTTAAACCAATGGTTACTAGAGAGAACTTTTCTGGTGCTTTCATTTCCATTCATGACAATGAAGCTGAAACTCAGCAGTAATTGCCATCACTAGTGATGATTATTCATGTTGTAAACTATGACAAACAACTAACCACAGTCCTGTCTCCTAGATCTCACATCATAACGTGAATCCCTAGAGTACGACTGTTTAATTGCAGTCTCTCTTCATTTGGGATATAACTTAAAAGGGTTTTCTACTTTTTTAATGAACTTAGAATCACCAGTTATTTTTCTATTATTATTTACAGTCGCTGTCCAATTTGGAATAACCAATTGTGTATTTATGACTTGGCTCCCAAAGACCTGCATGCACACAAGAATAAAAAGGACAGCCTGGCTCCTTCAGCCCACCCATTCATCAAGCCATTCCTCTTTTCCACATACTACAGACTCCACAGCAACCTGCAGGATGACAGTTGAAATTTGGAGAAGAGTCGTAACCTCCCCTGACATTACCGCCCCTCTAGCCTGTAGCCTGGGAGGTCACAGAGGCCTCTGTTTTTCTGGGAGCCAAGAAATCTGTGATCATTTAATTCCAACCTTACTCCTCATGTTTTGAATGAAGTGCTTCAGACTTGGAATCTTTACTTTTTCATAAACACATATTCAAAATATACGCAGGGTCTACAGTGACAATTTAAAACTAACCATATGGGAACCGAAATCTCTTGTGGGAATAAAACCAAAGACTGGATGGCCCTCAACAATTAGTCTGTTTGGCCCCCAACTATAAGACAATGTGGTCCTCAATAATTAGACTGTGTGGCCCTCAATGATTTGACTGGATGGCCCTCAACAATTAGATTGTGTGGCGCTCAACAATTAGACTGTGTGGCCCTCCAATCTTGTCTTGGGACTTGTGAAATCTGAGGCCAATCTGCGTCCTTCAGGCTTTATTCTCTCCGTTGTGGAACTTAAAACAATTCAGAGGGAGGCTTTCTTACATCAAAAATTTCCATAGTTTCCAAAGACAACTGATGTTAATGTGAAATACAGGGTCAGCAATGAGAAAAAGTGGATTTGAAAGGCTGCACCTCACATACACGATGGAAAGAGACTAGGAGATGTTTAATGGCACTCCCAATATGAACAAGAATGTGGCTTTTTTTAAATCTTTACAAAAAATCCTGAACATAAAACCCCAAACAGACTAAGCTCTGTAATTGACACTATTTAGAGGACTAAGACAATAATGAAATCCTTTCCAGAGCTCTTTAATGTCACACAGAACATAAGGAAATGATGATATGGAGATAAGAAATTTGGTAACCAGGGTAACTACCAAGAAAACTGACTTCAGAGTTTCTTTGTGAGGGTGGACGGCATGCCAAGTAAATCTAAAGGCTTTTTTTTATTATTTTACTCTCCAATTTTCCTGTCTAATCTTCTCATACTATTCTAATATACAGTATGTGGTTTTTCCTTATCTCTTTGATTTCACAACCATGTACTGAGGGGAGATTACTTCATTTCCTGTTCAGCAGCAAAACGCTATCAGGGAAAGAACACAGATAAGATAATAAGATGTAATCATCAGAAGAAACTATTTAAACCGACAAAAATTATTGATAACCTGATGATGAATAGTGTAAATAGAATTATTATCCTCAGGCAAGCTATCTCTCTTCTGTACTTCAGGGTTACCTTACAAAAATGTCCTTAAATTGAAATAAATGTCAGATATAAACTACTTTTTCTGTCTTAGGGTAATAAAAACATTTAAAAATTATATATTTACTTTGAATTTACCTGTTGTTTTTTAAATTATTTTTGAAATCCTTGTTTCTGAATTCCAAAAAGAAAATGTTGGTTAAATCCCTTTTCCAATATTGCTCAAAAAGAAGTAATACTAATCAGTCATTTGATGTGTAGCAGGTTTATTACTGTAAAATGTTGGCCATTCTGTTTCTGGGGTAAATGTTGAAGTGAAACTGAACAAACTCGCACAAGTGTGCCTTACCGGGGATATTGTGCTGAAGTCTTAAAAAATACCACAGATGCTGAATATTGAATAATGCATTTCAGTTGCATCTGGTTGTACAACACTTTACTACAATTTACTAGATTACACAATTGTGTTAAGTGAACTGAAAGTACAAAACTCCCCCTAGGTGAGACACTGTTCCATCACAGGTTAACCTCCTAGCAATGCTGGTATCTACTTTGTATACTATATATATTGCACTGGGGTGGACTGGATCAATAGAAATAGAGTATGGATAAAAAATATAACAACAATGTTCACTTTAAGGTTAATTCTTAACTAGGTATGAGAGTTTAAATGGAATGTTTTTCACCCAGTATTTTTTACCCAGCAAAGTTTTCAACCCCTCAAAGATTCACCCCTCAAGGTGAATGTTACATGGAGCACTGCATGAACTCATTTCCCCTACCAATTCCACCTAAAATAAACATTAAAAAACAAACAAAAAACATTTGTGTTTATGCCCTTTTCTTATTTTGCCTTTTTTTTCCTCTCTGTTACACTTACAAAGTACATGTCAATTCTTCGATCCCAGCCCACAGCCATGACATAGCTGCAAAAAAGTAAAAGAACAAATTAAATATATTTCAATATATCTTTTTCAGTTGAAACCTCATTTAATCAACACACACATTGTTTTCACAGTGACAATCACACAGTCGAAAAAGGATGAAGAAATTTGAATATGTAACTCACTTGCTTCTGTTCACTTTAACATAAGTGCAATCACAGACTTCATCGCTCTTGCCCTCTGGGAAAAATAAACACAGATGAAAAATTACTGAGTGGAAGACTGAAAGGCTTTTATGTCCTGGAAAGTGGTTTCAATGAGTCTTGAAGGGGATCTTAAGAAACTAATTGATAGAACTGTCGCAATGATCTATAGCAAGTCTCTGTAGACACCTACAAGCCATCTAAATGTTATTTTTGTAACAAATACTATAATGCACTCTAAATATTTCATCTGTAATATTTTAAACATATAGTTTAATCCTTAATGGTCTCTAGAAGATTACGTCTTAATGTCTTTGACAATAACTTAAAATAAAATACCAAATATTGTGTCATACCTTTTTTTAAAATCTTTAAACAGTGACCATTATTGAAGTTCCAGATCTTTAGACATCCATCTCTTCCTCCAGTTACAAGCCTTTGAGATAATTAAGCATGATGTCATTATGTACTTACTTAATTTGCATACCAGATACAAATCATTTCTCCAGGTCCTGCAAACTAACCTTCTGCCACTGATGTCAAAGGTCATGCATGTGATAGCAGAGTGGCCATGGGCATCACCAAATTCAAAGACTTGACCTCCTGTATCAAAGTCCCAGACTTTGACAACCTAAAAGGGATACATCAATCAGTTTCAAACCAGGAGAAACTCAGTGAAGCGGCTACCAGAAAAAGGGATTAGATCTAAAATTTGACACTGGAGACTTTATTAGGATAAAAATAATATAATTGTAATTATTATAAAAAACAAGGCCAAGAAATGTATCAACTGGAATGGCAAAAATAGAAAACATACTGTAACTCAGTCACAATATAGTTTGTTTTATCTTACTCTACCCTTCCTCCACCACATCACACTACTCCCAAAAGCACGTTGATCTCTTCAAAAATGGGAATAAACACCAAATGAAAAACAGAACTATTAAAAACAGTAAAATATTTATGAAAAATAAGCAGAGAAATTCTAAACATAAACAGCAAAAAGGGAGTGAGATTTGAAATTTTAAGGAAACTGCTTGGTTGAGTACAGTGTGTTGGTCTATTATTGCTTTAACCTGGAAAAGTCCGTAGGGTATTTTGTATTTTTTATTCATGTTTTAAATACCAGAGGTTAGTTTGGCATAACAGAATTAGACTCGTACTACATGTGCATTTGCTGATAAGTGGTTTGACTCAATTGTTTCCACTCACAGATCCTTCAGTACAGCTGACCACCTGTCTAAACTCTTTACTGTAACCACAGCAAAGGACAGGCTCTTTATGGGATACTGTCAGATGGCCCTGAGGCTGGGATCTATAAATGAAAAAAAAAGAAAAGTAAGATATGGATCTGTGAGATCCTTACATTTATCCAACCATTTTCTAACCATTTCACAGAGGAGCTGGAGCCTCAGCAAACAATTGGTGCAAGGCAGGATACACCCTGGACAGGATGCCAGTCCATCACAGGGCACATAGAGACACAAACATACACACATCAGGGCCAATTTCTTTGAATTAACCCTAGTTAACCTATTAGTGTGTCTTTGGACTGTGTGAGGAAACCCAAGCAACCGATGCAAACAAAGGGAGAACATAAAAACTCCACACAGATACCACCCCAGGTCAAGAGTTGAAACCAGGGCCCCAGAGCTCCAAGACAGCAATGCTAACCACTGCACTACTGTGCTCACTCCACCCCCTGCAACAATAATCAGATCTTGAATTTAATCTGAATTTATTTTGATTTTCTTGGTTTCAGGTGCTTTCCAATAAAGGTAATACAATTCATTAACTTTCATATTAAGTGTTTCTCTAAACAAAAAAAAAGACCTTTCTAATATTGGAGAGAACAGAGACTTCACTTCTCTCTGCACTGCCCTGGCCCCTCCTAAATCCAGTACACTCACAATTCCTGTCAGTATTCCCACTGAATTTCAAACTTGACAACATTTTAGCCAGTGCTAAATCATTCTACTCCAAGTAGAATATGACCTCTTTAGAGATATACATCTTAGTCAAATCACTTTATGGGGTGATCTAATAGCATAAACGATATTATATTTGTATAATATTTGTATAGAATTATATCATAAAATAACATAAATAAGAAGTATGGATTTGGTCTGTGAACTCATGGAAGCTGCTGATTTTCGACTGTGGTTCATGCTATACCTACTATAATGTCATTCCAAAAACAATGACAGCTGCGTTTTTCATCGTTACTCATGGTATGTTGTAGTATGCCGGCTGCAGTACAACAGTTAATTGAATACGCTGAAGAAAACAGGACTCAAAAGGAAAGACAAGAACTCACTTTGTCCTCAAAGGGAGAAAAGCAATGGAGTCAGTGGTCACATAGAGAGCTTTCACAGTGGGGCAGAAAAGACAAGCTGAAACCTCTCCTTGGATTCTGCTGGCCTTGGGGTTAGCTGTAAACAGGCAGGACTGGTCCCGAATATCCCATATCTGAAATCATTACCGTTAAATATAAACAAATTCGTCTATGGTGCCAGAAAATACACCGTTAAATTAATTCTTGACCTAACATTAATTAGGCATTTTTACCATTCAAAAGTTAATAGAGTAACAACAGACTAAACATATATGTTCTAGTAAGGACAAAGAGAGAGTCACTGAACGAAACCCTAATGTATTTTAACCTCTCATGACTACATATGAGTAATACATTCTATTTGATGTTAAATATATTAAAAACTTATCAAGCTTCTTAATGTTTTAGTAAATTCTGCATTCTGCATTGAACCAAGTATTGAAGAGATTGTGCCTTTTCATAAATAAATAGTGGGGGACAGATTTATAATTCTCAGGAGTTCAGAACAAGTGGACTGCTCACATTGTTTGCTCGAATTACCTTGCGGTATATGTAAAATCAAACAATGGGATGTACCGTTAACTTTGATTAGTATCAGTGATGGTACAGTAATAATAATAATTTCTTTATTAAGTCTGACACAGCCTTGCTTTGTTTTGACTAAATTATAGGATTCTCCATCTTCACTGCAATAACACCATAGTTTATAAATAAACTGACATCAATCAAAATATAATGTGAATGGGCTCCTGGAGCACAGGCTGAGCCATGTGGTCTAAATTTCTCTTTTTTGAGTCCGAGCTATGTCATTTTCCAAAACTGAGTAACAACCAAAGGGGAACCTCACTTGGCTAAGTGCTGTCTAGGGTGGGTGGGTTTTCCTGCCTGGCAATAGCAACACCTGTGGCTTCTCAAATGCCCTTGAAATTTTGCAATGTTGTCATGAGGACATCAGGGACAAAGGCAGGGCCAGCCCTTGGCTTAGGGAAACTGGGTGACTGCCTAGGTCTCAGAAGCCACCAGGGGGAGCCCTAAATGTGCAACACAACATACTGTACAGTATATTTTCACTGTCAGTCAAATATTCCCTCCAGTGGGTCTTTCTGTTGTTGCTAGGCTGTTCAAGGTTATTAGTAATATTAGTTATAATAACTGTAATAATTCATTTGTATTTCATTTGGTTTTGAGTCGGTCAAATCCATGTAATTAAACAGTAGACAAGCCACATTTTCAGGTTAGACATTTAGACTGTTTGAGGTGTTTTTACAAGAAGTTAACAGATTCATGATTCACATTATTACTGTCAATGTTAAAGTACATGTTATCTTTGTTAAATGTGTGCTTCTTGTTCTTTGTAAGTTATTTTTAATGTGTTCTTCAAAGGTGGTTAATAAAAGTATTCTAAATAGTATTACAAAATTGGGGTGGGAGCTGGTAATAGTAGTGTATGCACTAATTGTGATCTGGAAGAGGAGTGGCCTCTTTCCAGAAAGTCAGGGCGAGCCCTGGAATAAGGAATCAGGAGATTGGTAAGCTGGTAATGATTGGGTGGAGAGACGGGTGCAAAAAAAACAAATCCGTTGGAAAAAGGGTGATCGTTACCTACAGTATATTTATAATTAGCTTCAGTAATCGATTAATACCCAATAAAATTAACTGATCATCTTGAAATATATGAAGGACTAACCTTGATGGTATTGTCAGAGGAGACGGAAAAGATCCTGTTTTCCTCTGTAGAGATATATAGATACAAAATGGGTGCACAATGACCTTTCAGGATGCCAGTGGGTTTCCTGCAATGAAAATTACAGTTGAATAAATCAGGTGAACAAAAATGTTAAGCTCTATTGTTATGTGGTCTTTGAAAGAAATGTAAGCATAACTAGACTAGAAAACAACGGTCTGGTGACCCTGCACTGCGAATTCAGGAGCCTATGGGCACATGTGAGAAAGAAGAAGAATGTCATCACATGACATCCATTGCTAACACACAAAATAAAAAAAAGGATTGAAGGTGAAGAATGGCACAGTAAAAGGTTTTGACAACCAGGAAGAAGATTCTGAATATAAGGATATTATAATGACATTATTCAAGGACCATGTTCAGTTTTAAACTGATCTGACAACAATCAAGTTAATCAAGTTAAGATCAGCTTGAATCATTGTTTTCAAGAATATGATTCAACTTCTACTTAGTGTAAAAAAGTAAAGCATTTAAAGTTCAGTTGAACTCCTGTTTAGATCCATTGAGTCTGATATGTTGAACCCAACTTTCCAGCCTTGAGTAACTCCACTTCTCCATTAAATTCTCTATCGGGACTTTCCTATTGTTGAGCTATTAAATAATTCTGTGAGTTTTCAGAAAATTCATTTCACTACAGTACATATATTTTCTAGGCACCATGGTTTAATTAATCACTGTGATTCCTAATTGTACTTCATAAAATCAAGATTTCACTTTGCAATTGTCTTCATGAGATGGAGGCTGGATCTGGCTTTTCTGCATTGGCTTGTCATTATTGATGAAGTCCTTACCCGGGTACATAAGGATTCCACATTCTAATAATCCTGTCCATCCCTCCAGTGACTATTAAGTTGTGCTTTTTGCAGAAATCAAAGGTTTTCACCCCTTTGTAGATGGAGAACACTGTCTGATCGCAGTTGGCTCGTTGCTGAGGAAGTCCTGAGTAAGCTTGAGACCTTTTGCCCTTCCCTTCTTCAATTTCTCTCATCTGCTGCTCAATATTAGTCGTTGGAAAAGTGCAACCTTTTGAAAAAAAAAGTCCTTTTGTTTAATATTGTGCTCAGAAAAACCAAGAGTTAAAAGTGCATTACCTCACACTAAACATATGTCATAGAAGATTCTCCTGTGATTTGGAAAGAACAAATCTCTCATAAACAATGACAAAATGGAAAACTTAGACCGACAACACATAGATTTTGAACTCCAACTGCAAACACATCCAAATTTCACTGATTCTCCTCAAGAAGTCTGCTGCTTGCAGTTGGAAGTTTTTAACATTAAAAGCGCACATCTGTTAAAGGCTTGTGTAATTTGGGTGTGCATATACACAGAGCATCACACCCTCATTCTGGTCTCGTTTTCTTTGTTTTAGTTCTGCTATGCCGGGGTTAACTTTGATCGCGCAGAATTTCATCCTGGCAGAATGTGACAGTGAAGCACAGCAGGCTCAGAATTCAAAGCCTAAACTCAGCGTGCTCTTCCACCACAGCTGAGGACTGATTCATCCCTGATTTTCCCTGTGGCTTTAGGCATGTTGTTAATGTCTGATTAATGGGAATTGTGCTACATTAAAAGTTATGACTGACATCTCATCTTGCATTAAATAGGCAAGGTAAATTGCAGTTTTTACAGAGAGTTTTACACATCTCATGCTTGAACACTCCCATGTGAAAAGGCAATGGCTTCATGCTCTTTTCTGAAACATTACAAGAAAACTACAAGCGGCACTCTGGTCCCAGCTGAGGGCCCTTGGGTTATATGAAAGACTTTCATTTAAAATCACTCCAGCATATCTGATAACTTATTTCAATGATAGCTCTTTAACATACTGTATAGCAATGTAAAACCAGTGATTCCTGTTCTCCTCAGTGTATCATTGGTGGCATTCTAACCAGAACTATGAGCCTTGGTGAACTTAATTTTAGAATTAAGGTATTCTAATGAGGGCAGGGTGGTACCATGGTTGTTAGCTCTAGGGTCCTGCAACTGGGGTACCTTCCGTATAGAGTTTGCATGTTTTTCCTGTGTTCATTTTGGCCTTTGCCAAATACTAGAGAGTCTCTTAACTATGCCAGTGTGGATAGGTGCTCTGTAAAGGCCTTGCATCTTGTTTAGCCTGTATTCCTGCCTTGTGCTCCATGCTTCCGGAATGTGTCCTGGGTTGCCATGACACTTTCCAGGAGCACGCAGCTGTCTGGTAATGGATGAATGGTATTCAGATGAGGGTCCAGGTAAGGAACAACTGTACTCCAGAGTTCTTTGGCACACAGATTATGTTCTGACAAGAGCCCTGTTATCTACTTCAAATGGATAATGGAAATGGAATGATGACCAAATGAACAGGCCGGCTCATATTTGAGGGTGTTTACTGAATCTAATTAAACAAAAATTGAAAGGTTTTTTTGAAAGAAATAATCCTATATTATTTTAGTAGTCAATTTATGTCTTAATATTTCACAATATGTCCTATGTAGCCAATATGTCTTAATATTTCACAATACACATACAATACACAATTATATTGTAGAGGAACACCTGACTGCTGAGCTTCCTTGTAGACACCGGATAATTACATGCATGCCATGTACATAAATAATTACCGGATTTAATTGCACAAACTGTGCAGACAAGAAAACACACTGTCCATCCATCCATTTTTAATAAACACTTAGTCAAATTTAGGGTCATGGTGACCAGAACCATGCAGACAATGGGTGCAAAGTAGTCAGAATCCATTACGTTTTCTTTAAAGGCATTCATTTTGGTATCATGGTTCACAGTTCTTGTTTCCAATTCCGCTGTACACCTGGTGCACAAATACTCTGTGGGGAAAGTGCTTGTTTTGCACAGCTGTTGCCTGGAAATCCTAGTGCTGGTGGTGGAGTACTTGGCAGCACTGGGTTTGCCTCATTAATGAATGGCAACAGAGGTTCAGTATTCATAGAGCTTGGACTGGACTTGACAAACCAGGTAGACAGAATATGTTGGGTATAAGTATACAAGACCAGTTACAAACAAACAGAAGTTATTTGGCCCAAGTAGCCTGTCTAGTAATTAGTAGCTACTTAATCCATCTCATCCAGCCAAATGACGCCAGGGTATCGGCTTCAACGACATAACTGTGTACCTTATTCCATACTCCCCACAACCCCAAAGAACAATTTCCCACATTAAGAAAAGGAAAACTTTACTGAGGCACGACAGAGGGGGGTAACTCTTTAGGTGGAAGCATGCAGGATCAGGTAGACTCACCTATGACTAAAGCAGAAGATTCATGGTTTGAAGTTGAGATGACGGCTCGTATGCCTTCATAATATTTGAGCTGAAAAAGGTTGAAGAAAGATGTTCATTTTTAAGTTTTTGGGAGTTTGCAAACAGAAAAAAAGCTTTTGGTCCACTTTAACAAAGCTCTACCTTTTCTTAAATGACTAAAAGCTAAAGAAGAGAAATTAAAATACCTGGGTTACCCAGTCTTCATGAACCTTCCATCTTATGTATGTTATGTGTGGTGAAAGAACAGCATTGTCAATTCCTATGTTAGGCACATTTTCAACTTTTGGCAACTTCTTCCATTGTCTAAAAAAGGAATTAACATAAATACAATAATTTTTACATTTAAATAAGGCAAATATTATGGTATTAATAACATTTCTATTTTAACTTCCAATAACTAATTTTTAGTTATGGCAACACTATCTTATTTATCTGTCTTTTGTTTATATAATGTATCTATCTACCTTATTTATCTTATCACAGTTTTTCTAATGCTTTTGTATTCACGCATTCATTATTTCCAACATTCTGAACATTAATTATTTATTGTAAAAAGGGTGTAGGCTGTATGTTTCAACCTGCACAACTGTTCAAAGCTTCTCTAAGTCACCCTGTAATCTAAATCTTTGCTGGGCTTTCCTACTGTTTTAGAGAAATCAGCTAAACAAGTTACAGCTTTAATGAAATTGTAATTGCAAATTCAAAACAGCATGATGAAACTAATTTCAATTTCAACTAATTTCAAGATGATGAATCACAGAATTAACTTCTGAGCTAAACTTCCTTCTAATTTAACGATAAAACATTCCTTTTGTAATTCATTTTATTTATTTTTTGAAGTAACATAATTACCTTAATGTCTCTCCAACTGATGTCATTACAATTATGTTCACGCAGCCCTGTAAGATTGAAATGTTTCATGTTTTATCAGCAATTTATAAAAAACTGTAACTAAAAATGCATGTATTAATGTGATTTCAAGTTTTATTAGATACCTGGGAATCTCCATAAAGAATAAAACATTCATCCTGGCCTGTGGAACTGCAAAGAATAAAAAAAAACACAACCGTGAGATTAATTGCATGCACGTATTTTTTTCCAATCAGAAATCATACAAAAAACACCTGCTTGACAATGATAATCACTTTGAAAGAATTTTTTAATTTTTTTGTAAAGAAATCTAATCCTTAGAGAAATGCATCATCCATGATTATTGAAATCAATCAGAAAGATGAAAAACTCTGCTACAGCAATGGGAACATGTTCCCAAAGCACACAATACCATTCAATTGTTATACAAAAACAATAAAGAGCAGAACATATGCTTTGCTGCATTCCTCTTGAGAGTGGCAGCTATATAACTTGATTAAATTATTAAATTAAACATTGCCCATAAAAAAAGACAGACGAGCAAAATTTAGACCAAATATCAACTATGCCACTATGCATTTGGTGATATATATTCAGATTCAGTGTTGCTCTTACTGTCTAATCAAAAACTACAGTTGTGCAAAGCTCTGAAAATCAACTTAAAAAGAACATTACTATTAGTGGAATGAACAGAAAGAATGGAAATGAATCTCACCAGTAGTCTATTCTTAAAGGTACCGTTTCCAGTGCACTGACTTGACAATAAGCTGCCAAAGAAGAGAGTTCATAGAGCTGGATCTCCCTGTCTCTGAAACGAGCAAAAAATGTGCATTTATCAACATTCTCTAACTCCACCCGTATGGAATTTTATATATAGCACCCCCAAATCATAAGTTGTTCATAATTTCCAAAAATCATAATTTCCTTATGGGCCACTCTTCTGTGTCTTGCCAAACCAGCTTAAGTAAATAAAGCAAAATATGTTTTTGTTTTCATCATTGACCACTGCGCCGGAGTACCTGTGTGGCTGACTTGGTGGAGCAGTGGTTAGCACTGCTACTACATAGAACTGGAGCTCTGGGTTCAGTTCCAGGGGTGCTCTCTGTGTGTTCATACAGCTGCAAGAGTGTATGCTCTCCCCGTGTTTTTGTGGGTTTCCTGTGGGTGCTCTGGTTTCCCCCCACACTCCAAAGACGTACTGGTAGGTTAATTGGCTACTGGGAAAAATTGGCCCTGGTGTGAGTGCGAGATTGTCTGCGCTTGTCTCTATCTACCCTGCAACTGAGTGGTGTACCCACTTTGCACCTGTTGAAAATGTCAGAAAGTGGTTAAATGAATGTATCCTCATTTCAGGAGATTTCAATTATGACTGCAACATGGGTTCTCAGTATACGTGGCCAGCAGGATTACCACCATGTGGCCTGATTCTAAACGTTTTTCCTAAAACTGACCAATGTTGGGCTTGCTCACTCCTGGGATCAGAAACCTTCAAGGAGAACCAAACTGCTGCTGTAAGAGGTATGGGTGGATCTGTTAACCTGCACCAGAATCTGCAAAAACCAGCACCCATTATGGTGTCCAGTCACAGTTCTTTCGTTAAATGGTGGTCCCAACTCCTTCCTCATTAAGAGATCCCACAGCAATTATTTTAAAAGTAGAGCTGATAAACCTATTATCCTGGCTGGGTTTAAACAGATTGGATTTCGTAAATCCCCCCCTTAATTCAATTGAAGTAATTTCTAATTTCTCTATTTGATCTGTTTTTTGGACCTCTGGTGCATAATGACAGCAGTATGTCAACCAGATGGGTGGTGCACTTCAGGGAAGGAGGGTGGATCACTTTCTGTATGTGTTTTGATATCCTGTGACATTAAAATCGTTCTAAAAATACAAAGGATTACTGTAATTATTACAAGAAGTTTGTATGACAAAGTCAAAACCAGTTTGGGATGTTCTGGTTGCAAGAATAAAGACCATATTACTGGTCTACCAACACTTCACAAACTTATATTTCAAGTTGGTACTGCCCATTTTATAGCAAGGGCACAGTTGTTTCAGGAAAACACATGGTACCCTATTATTAATATAACAATGGCTGCTGGTCCTGCAAAAGAGTTATAATTTTACTAGTACTGATGATAATGATGGTAAGAAAAGCAATAGTACCCGGTTCCAAGAATCAGCTTGTTGTACTGTGGCATAGTGACAAAGTCTGTGACCCATTTTGGTTTTCTGTTTACTGGTCTTTCCTTATTGAAAGAGAGAAAAAATCAGAACAGACACACAAAGACGGTGTAGTTTGCAAAAGGTCCGGTATCGAGCACATACAAACACCATCTTGCTCTTCTTCAGCTTCAGCTCAGGAGTCCAGTAATAGATGGCACCGTCCTCTCTGACAGTGACCACTGTGCTGTCTGGTGTGGAAAGGACTCTCAGGATGGGCTCCCCATGGCCGATGTCTCTGATAGTGGCTGGAAGTGCAAAGGATACCTGCTTCTTCCGAGTGACAGACTCCTCTTTCTCCGTATACTCCAGATGCATGTAAGTGCAGAAATCATCCTGCAAGAGGATAGTGCTCTTTGGATCTCAGGGCCTCACTTGTAAGTGTATATTTTCCTCATTTGCAGTTGCTACTTGGAAGTCATTTACAAACCATTTGAAAACCAACTCCATTTATTTCACTGAGCATAAAACTCTTACTCTTTGTGGCTAGTCATCAGGCTTCTAGCTGGGTTTCTGTGTGATGATGATGTTGATTGGGTGACATTTAATTAAAACTCAAATCTTCACACTACTCTTTTCAAGAAGCTCCCTGGGATTTTTAATGGCTACAGAAACTCAGGACCTTGGGTTTACATTCCATCCAAAGAACAGCGCCATTTTTTACAGTATAGTATCCCCATCACTAAACCGGAGTATTAGGACCCATAAAGACCACAGAGTGAGCACCCCCTACTGGTCTAACTAACACCTCTTCTAGCAGCAGCCTTAGCTTTCCCAGAAGTCTCCCATCCCAGTACTGACCAGGGTCACACCTGCTTAGCTTCATTGGGTTGTCAGCTGTGAGTTGCTGGGTGATATACAGTAGCTGCTGACCCCTGTTCTTGCCCTGGTCTTGCTCTGGTCTTGCTCTAGCAATATAAGTCTAGCAAAAGAGACTCGGAGAAAGTCTAAATCAAACAACTAGTGCAGCAGCAGAATTGTAAAGACCTAAGCCGTAGAATAAAAAATATCTTTGCTTCAGCGGCAGCCATGAAAAAGATGCACTGCCAGCAGTCATTCACAGTATGGGATGAAGAAAATGCTTGTCATCCTTTAACTGTAACAGAAACAGCTTTTTCATGTTCTGTGTGATATGTCCTTAAAGAAAATGAATCCAAAATACAGTACAGAGTGAAAAGCAAAACACAGACACATATCTCCATGCACTTTATTTTCTGCCAATTTGTTTATGAAAAATGTTTAAACATTTTGATTGGTTTAATCAAACATTGTGTTTTTACTTCCTATATAACTATAACTATTCTATATCTAATTCTATTATTATCTAATATACTGTCTATGTCTAGTCATAAATGGAGGTCTAAAAAAGCAGCAAAGCAAGAATGTGCTAATGAAATCACAATATGAGCTTCAATGAGATTGTAATGCTGTCAATATTTTAAGGAAGTCTGCTAAGACAAAAAATGGTTCTCACCCATTCAATTTTCCCATTCGCTGTGTAATCAATCTTCATGAACAGCTCTTGGATTTGTTCATTGCTCTGAAAATTGCACAGCAAAAATAATATTACGCAGTTACATTTTCTTACAAAGCATCACACAACCCACCTGTTAAAATTCATTAAAATGTATTATACTTACTATTTATTGTGTGATTATGGCTATTAATTCCTTTTATACCTGCACTTATTATAAAACTTTATCAAGTTTTATAATATCACTTCATCAATTCAGTGCATTGCCCAGGAACTGGGCATCTATGAAGCAAATACATACATTTATGGTAGCATGATTTTAAAATGTATAGATGTAACTTAAACTCTCTCTGTATCCTCAAATATTTTAGACAAAAAACATAGAACTTATCCATGTTTACAGATTCGTAATCCAATTAAAAGACGCTAGTTCTCCTGTGCACTCAAGCTGTTCAAAAGCTTGATTTCCAACTAGTTACTCAGGAGTATACAAGAACCTACTGTATTATCGTCAGGCTCGGAGATCATTAGGAGCACCGCACAAGCCAAGTAGATCTCTCTTACTTTCCCAACATACATAAAACAATTCAGCAGTTCTTTCACAACTGTGTGAATGACGTAACAGAAATTGCCTGGGACACATCTGTGAATGGCAATTCTGGCCTAATCTCTGTCAGACCTGTTTGAATCCCGATATAAGAAGGCTTGATTAATACTTCATTATCAGGCCCTTGCACAGTAAGCTGTTAAAATGTCAAATTTAAGTGTGACTTTATAGTTTGGCCGGTCAGAAAAATAACATTTCCCATGCCCTGAATTTCAGTTTGTTGCATTATTGCCCTCTCCGTTTCCAACACGTACAATGTCACGGAGTCCCAAGCACTTCTTAACAATTCTCCTGAAATTGACCACATCCAACGATCTCCTGCCATTCTTTTCAAAGTCCTGGAACACGGAGATAAAGCAAGTAAGCAGGTTATTCATTAAACCATTACAGTGCATCGTTTCACCAATAACGTATTGAAACTGCTGCTCAAATAGTTTAAAGCAGTGAATTTGGTAGTGTACAAAGACGTTGGAGTATTGCTTCAGATGTTCCCGTGTAGTGTCTGTTTTCAACTCGAAAAACACATTTTTGAGATTGCCTAATTTTATTCATAAGTCTTATGCTCCACAAATGTATAGGGATCTATCCGTTGTGAGAAATGTTTTTATTCTTGGTGAGGGCAACTGCAATCCGAGCCTATCTCAATGGACAATATAGAAACAAGACAAAGCATCATCAATTGGACACCAGTCAATTTCAAGACACCAAAACACAGGCATGATTAAGAAACACTAATCTACTAATACCAAAGACAGCATTTGGATAAACATATTAAAACTGTACCCAGAAACACAATAAGACATTGGTTTACAGTGGCCTCAATTATCTGTAATAAATTCCTTATATGTCATTTATACAAAACTAAACCTACCATTGTCTTGCTTTTTCATTGCTTCATTGACTAGTAAGTAAAATGTGTTATTTTAATTACAGTGCAAATTAAAATCTTTTTAATACTTTGCTGACATTTAATTTCTTTCACTTACAGAAGTGCTCAATTTGAACGTTCAATATTTGAAAAATGTGTATGTGAAATCTTTTGTTTTTCAAAAAATAGGACATAATTGGAAGGAAGGAATAATTGGATAGTATTCATTATACTATACAAGAACTATTAATCTTGTTCAGAATTAATTTGCCCATTAAAATGTATTCTGTCCAAGAGCTGCATGAGTAAAGGAGAGGAACCATCGAAGCAATAAAAAACACTTTTTTGCACAAAGATTTAATAAGATGGAGAAAATGTTAAATGCAGTACATTTCTCTGGATACACTGAATTAACTTTTCAAAAAAAGCCTATAATTTTCCGTGACCACCATTTTTTCAAGCATGACTTTATTACTTAAATTAAATTTCCTCAGTGCAATCCAGATTCTCTCTAAGGAACACAGGAGTATGTAATATCTTCATGAGAAAACAAGACAAGCCCTATCATTTTCATATTTGCCCAAGATCGATTTCTGTCAGTTTCACATACTATAAATATCGTATTTGTCCCTTTAAAATCTCACCTCAAAAGCCACTTTGAGCTTCTTCAGATTTTCAAGTGACACCCTCTGTTCAACCTGTATAAAACAGAAATACGTCATGCAGACTGTCCTGAAAAACCACAAATGTGTGTACACAAAGGACTGTGTGTGAAAGTGGATCATGTTCTGCCTGTTTGAAACCTTTAATGGAAACAAAACTACAGACGTTTTCAATCCGATTTAACTCACTCAAACCAACTCAAAAACAAGCAGAAACTGAGCAACAGAGAATTCTAAATATTCATGAGAATTCTCCATTCTTCTCATGAATATTTTACTTCTAATACATTTCTGAAATTACTGAAACCCTGTTAAATCAGGGTTGTGTTTGGAACTAAGAAAATGAAATCTGCCAACACATTTAGAAAAACTTTTTGGAAGAATGAAGGCGCTTCTTCTACATTCCTAGAATAAAAAACAAAACTGAACATACTTTTTTAAAACAAAAGTGAGCTATGAATCCAGAAAACCCACCAAAACCAACAACTAAATAGATGTATAAAGATTGTACTTTGTATTACAAATTGTCTGATCATCCTTCTCTGATGATCAATGTTCTTTATCAGGCAGACAAGATCTAAGAACCAGACACGATCTTAAATATTTTATGCTTTAGTGCGATTTAAAATTTTAAGGCATAACTATTAAAAAACTACAATATAATGAAACATGCAGCTCTAGGGAGACAGCACATCAACTAATTATCTGAAAATAGTGGGACCAACTTGAGACTCTAGATGTAAGTTGTTTTTTTTTAAAAAGCGTGACCTCAAAAATAAAAAAATCCACTGCTTGCTAGAATCAATGAGTTTGTCTTCTTTTAGATAAATTTAAAAAAATGTCAGACTATCCAGTTAAAATGAGAATTCTTCATTATGAATTGTCACAGAGCAATGAGATAACCTGCTGAATCTTCATTTCAGAAATGTATTTTATTTATAAAGAGAAGCACTAAAATGTATATATGAAGAAGATTTCATTTTCTCATCAATTCACACACAGATCATGCATGCTTAACTTACCAACCAGTTAATAACACCTGATTGCTAAAAGACATGTTTGAATGATTAATTAAAGATTGTTAGTGTTTATCAAAACATGCTACAGTATTCTATTTTAAACCCTCTGTTTAAACATTTCTGTTTCTCTTCTGAATGGGCATGATTAACCATTTAAAGTCAACCCTTGGAAAGACACTTAAAACACTGTGCTAACATTTTAGTCTAGATAAAGTGCACTTTTTTTTCTCTGCGTTTCAAGGAAAAGCTTCTAATGTGATTAATGACATCCTTAGATTTCACACAGTTCCCTAGCAACAACATAACTTCGCCTGAAGGCAGTTCTTTGGTTTTTCATTAATAAATAACAGGCAATAAACTCCTAATCTTAAAGGATGTGAAGAGATAAGGTGAGCTGGATTTATAGAGCCAAATGTTAATTATTTAATAACCTCAAGCCTTAAAAATAATAAAAAAACATTACAAAATTAAATTGTATTCATATCCCTGTTATATAGTTAATTAAATCAGAAATAATTGTAAACGGAAACTATATGTATATATCAATTATATAACTGTTAAATAATTAAATAAATTTCAAATGTAAGAAGGTCCTGTAAATATGTTGACGATAAAAGCAAACATTAAATCCTCCAATTTTCTTTTTGTTGTGTAGAGGTTTCACAGAGGCTTAGACAGTTTATAGAAGCTTCTGGAGCTCACTAAGATTGTTACTGGGTAATATAAAGGCTCTGGCATTCAGAGGCAGAACACCAAACCTAAAGGCAATACCACTTCATCATTGGAAGCAGTCGGAGAAAAACAAGGTTGTAAAAGATAATTGACCTAGATGAGTATATTGACCTTTGAGTATAATAACAGTTCTCTAGGAATAACAACACTCACGAATTAAGTGTACTGAAAGGATTATGGAGTGTTTTAGTCAAAATATGGCATAACCTGTTTGGCTGAGGGCAGACATCCTGCCCATAAGATAAAGAGGCTGGGACCCCCATGCAGAGTGAGGAGTGACCAAGGGGCAGCTTGTCACGGTCGACATCCCCTCCTCCAGAGGGCGCTCTATTCCTCTCTAGATGGTCCTTTTAATTATTACTTCCTTGTGTGTCTAGTTAAGTCTCTTATTTAAGTTTTCTTTCCACAGCCTTCGGGGCTCAGCTTTGAAGAATGGTTGTCTCATGGCCCGCCTACCACCAGGCTTCACGGGGAAGTCTGAGGGCATACAGTAGGCCAGTAATAGTCACCCTAACCTTCTGAGCCCGGGGTCTGGGATGAAGCCCCGTATTCCTGGTTCTTGTTTTCCTGTCTCTGATCCTGTTTTGTCTCCGGATGGATTTCCCGATAATAGATAGATAGATACTTTGGACATACGGATTGTTTCCTGATTCTCCTGTGGGCCTTTACTTCTGCACGGACGTCGCTGCCATCACTGTGAGCACCAATAAACCTTGTGTGTCTCCCCTCAACTCCGTTCCCTATTCCTTTCCGGATTTGCCACCTCACATAGAATCTTAAAATACTCTTTCCACGGGATCCTCACCCGGCAACTGTTGCACAGCTGCAAAGATAGAGAAGGGGTGGAGGTGGGGTACAAAAATATGTACAGTGTACGAAAGGGAGAAGGGGATAATGTACAGTTATTTAAGTTTCAGTAGAGGAAATTATATCAGGAATGATTGCAAATTACTGATAGCTAGGTCTGACTGAACTTGGCTGTTGTCATCCCTCACAGACATTCATTATGAACTCCATTTAATAAAAGCCATCCACTGTTTTGTCTCTCATGTCCATCATCAAGGAATTCAAGGCTAATGAGAAGGCTGATATCTAACCAGGGATGATACACAAGAACCCAATATTCAGTCAGAAAAGTGTTTATACAGTTTTTGCTGTAGAGAATTTGAAATTATGGGAGAAATGATTTTTTTTAGTAATGAACTTGGTGTCTTGCCTTCATAATAATAATTAGGACAATTCACATTAACAAAATGGTTTTGGCACACAACATAAAGACACGCTAATATATTAATGGCTGTAGAAAGAGAAATTTTGTAAAATACAAATGTGTATCCAAACTGAATGAAGATGAATAAAGATGAATGAAGATGAGCAAAGAAAATAACATTGTGATGAAAAACTAAAATAACTCTTGTGCGTTAATATGATCTACTTTTTGTATCACTGAACCAAAATCAAACAAAAGCACCTTTGATACTGAAATAACAGTTAGAAAACGCCTTTGAATACAGCAATGATGAAGAAACCATCAACTATTTACTATTCTTTTCTATTTTTGAAAAACAAAAACGCATTTGCTACTTCGTTTCTCGATTAGCATGATCAGCTCAAGCACAGTGCTTGACCTCAATTGACCTAATTAATTATTCACTCCAGAAGACAATGCACCTGTTGTCTCAGGCATAAAATTAAAGGATTCTGCTGAATGAAACTGGTGATATGAAAATGGTTTCAATTCCACTTTGCTGTCATCAGTTGGCAATCAGGTAACCATTCCTGTGTGACATATGTGCCATTCAGAGAGTAAGTAACACATTAATGAATTTGCAATATTCTTTTTCAGCGAACAGTTTAAAATGATCCTAATATGGTTGAGCTTTGGAGAAGTAATGCTATTCAAGCCAAGCACATTGTTTTTTTTGTCTTATTTAACAATGTTGTTGTTTCTTCCTTGGGTCCCTAGAGCGGAACTCACAGTTAATTTCTTTGATTCTCATTGCAATTAATGAACAATGCAACCTAATGATTTCTGAGGGACATCCCATCACACCTGACTTGGTAGGTTGTGTGTCTGCATTGAGTAAATCAGCTCTAATTGAAATCAGAGCTAGCCATGCATGGGACACAGTCCATAGCCAGCCATGGCTAACCATACATGTCACACATAGGATATGTGATAGGAACTCCTTTATCGAGATGTATAAAACATTTAGGGAGGAAAAAGGAACATATACACTGGATATTAGATACATATCTTTTTAAGAATCACATTATTTAAGTTGCCTTGTTAACATACCACATCCCATAAAGTCTATAATGCATGTGTCTTTTGTAGCACAGGAATAGATGTGAATAAATGTGATCCCATGCTCTCGTTATTAACTCATGCTTTTCTGAAATGCTCACCTCTCAATTGAAGACTAAAATCTCTTTCAAGGTACAAGCAAATCTATTGGTAATCCAAGGAAATAGCATTTCAGAAAGGGTTGTAAAAAGTGCATTTTTATCCTCTGTCTGTTTTGAACTAAAACTTGCTTTTCTGTTGCTTTAAAGTGAGCAAGATAGACACAGAGGAGCTGGAAGTCTCATGACAATCTGCTTTTTTCAGGTCAGTATAGTGACAGATCTGCTCATTGGCTTGATAAAGTATAAAACACAAAACGTGCGATGAACATCTGCTGCCCATTGTGACTCTCTGGTGGTGAGTGAGGGAAATTAAGGTTTATGTTTGATATCAGATGATACTAGTGACACCTTGCGGCATCTCTTTTGTGCTTCTGACCACAAGATACATTCTCATTTTTTTTGTGAATAGCCTTTCCCATGTATGTTTGATGTAAATGTATCATTAGCCATTTACTTCTGTAGGTCTGCTCTCCTTTACTGCCTAAAATAAAATCAATTGTGGTAATTCAGAAAATACTAATAGTATTCATATCACAAGAAAGAAAAACTGATAATTTGAATAATAATCCTACTGTACTGTGAAAACATGCCAACAAAAGCATCTCTATTTTCAACTGTTCCCAAAAAACTAACATTGAAGAAGCCTCTTCACTTTGCTCTTGACATCTATGCTTTCATTATCAAAGCAGACACCTTCAAGATAGAAGGCACTGGAAAGGTCCCAGGAAATATATGGACGCAGGAGGAGATTGAAAAACGAAGTTATCTTCAACAGCCTGTTGTAATCCTCCAGATTGTGACACTTGCAATGTCTTTGTACACCTTGAGATGCTGCAGGAGTGCTCTTTTCAGAGAAGTTTATTTCTTCAAAAGCCATTTGATTTTGACTACGAGGTGTACTTAAGATGGAGAGCTAAGCAGTTGACAATATGTTTTGTTTTTATTTTTTAGCTTTTGTCCATAAACCCACAAATCCCACAATTTATACCACATCCATAAACTGGAGAGATCACATGCTAATAAGTTCTAATTCACTCTTTGGATAATATTTTCTGTTTTCTGGAATAAAGGTATGTGTGAAGCATTGATGGTGATATTAATCTCTTTTAATGTGACTATTTGAATGTGCTTTGTGTTTATGTCACCTTTGATAATTAAATTCTACATGTTACTCCATGATATGGTAGGAATTTCAGTGACAGTAACTGTAACCTGAATTTTGTTTTTATAAATACTTTTACGTGTGTATTTGTGTAACATCTACGATCTATGGTGACAGATAAAACATGATTCAATGAATAGTTCAAACTACAAAAAAGCCCATTTTTGTCCTCTCTACTCTTTATTCATCTATGTGTATCTTGTCTTAGAGGGTATCCTTAGTGCCTTGGGTTCACCCTTCTAAAACATTGGAAATTCAACAAAACATCATCACCACAGTACCAGCAGTCTCTTTACTTAAAGCAGTCCCTTTAAAGATTTACTGAATACAGTGTTTAATTTTGAAAGTTACGGGTGGCCTTATGTTGTTGGAAACAACAAAATACAGAATATTTTTTCATGAACTACAAATCTGTAAGTGCTTGGATCCTCCTAGAGTTATCAACTCTTCTTTGGTTATCAGGGAATTTTGAAGTGACTTATTTGATATGGCAATAGAAATTAAGATGGATAAGTGATTTGTGGACAAGATAGACCTAAGTCTGACACTGACATTACACGAGGCTGAGTTGTAGAGAGTGAAGAAAAGACAAAAAGAAAGGTCACCTTCAGCTTCCTGAGATTCCTGGTTGGGTCCCTGGTGTGAAGGGCCTTCTCATTTGTTTCTGTACTGTGGGCCAAGCTGATGGAATGGCGTCGGTATCCCTCTTTCATTAGTTCCCTCTCCAGCCACTCAGGGGGGCTCTCACTCCTCTGGGACTCATCCTGGGAATTCTCCTGTTTATGCCTCGTGCCAGGCACTGACGTCTTCGCACGAGGCGGGCATGCTTTGCCAGTGGCAGGCCCCAGTTCACTCCAAATACTGAAGAAACCATAGAGCTGTGTTGACCAGAAAAAACTAAAACAAGAAACGCGGCCTAATACTCCACTTTCTAATTAATAAATTAAAAGATATACGGATAGATAACCTAATTTGCGGCTACCAAAGACTGTGTCTGAGTTTGTCAAGTGTGTCATGTTTTAATTGAGGAGTTTTCAGCTTTTGAGCTTACTAGTTTTAGTTGGCGGTGTCTAAAATCATTTGTACATTACATACAGTAGTTCAATTTCACTCATGAATTCACTTGTGCATCTGAAATGTTAACTGTAAGAAATCAATGCTATATAAAACTACAAACTTACTATTTTATGTTTTATTTATGCCGCTGAATCAGCAAGGGCCTTCCTCTAAATGGTAAAGTAATATGTGATAGTGTCAGGGTCTTAAATATCTCATTGCCATTTGAATCACAACCCTGCAGACGAGAATATGGAGCAAATTGCTCTTAAAGTTTGGAATTGTTTGGAATTGAAAAGAGTGACCTTATAACAAGAACAGTCAGAGTTGAGGCATGAAAAAGGCTTCAGAACTTGAAAGGTACACTTCATATTTTTTTTGCATTAAATAATTTTATTGGAAATGCATTCAGCTCAAATAAGAATAAATCAAACCATACTGATATTTATATTATTGCCTAAATGTGTCTTATTTCTAATTCAATTCAGATTAGTTTATAATTAAATCTTAGATTTTAAAAATTAAACAGTTTTAATTAAGTGGGGTTACACGCAGAATAACATTTCAATACTTCACAGAGCTCTAGAATTTTTCTAGAATTTTTTTAGGGAAAATTCACTTTCATGTTTTTTTTTTTGTTACACATACATACAGTATACGGAAGAGTGACCTATTGGCATGTGTAATATTTTTATATTTTTTGTAGAAATATACTGAACACCGCTGATCAAAGAAATATAGCACGCATTTTGTATTAAAGTACAATATCTTTCAGTATGTTGGTATTAGTTAGGGTCCACTATCTAAACAATGTGCAATTTCACCAACAGTAAATACATTGAATAAGCTGTGACAAGTGTACTAGATGTTGCCTGTTGTATTACATAATTTTAGGTCTGCATTAGCACATTGTGTTTTAGTGCCTTAATTAAATCCTGTTAGCTGAAGGGAAGTAGCCTTAATTAATGCTTCCTAATGTTAAATCTTGTGTGCACAGTTGTTTTACTTAGCTCAGATTAATTAGCCTTCCAGTAAAATATACACAGAGCAATGCCTAATTTATCCTCTCATAGGTACCCATTCAGTCCCCTGACAACAGTAAACAGTCTCTGGACAACAATGATTTTTTTTTTTTCATGCAGTGAACCTCTTACAACCAAGCAACAGCCAAAAACATAAAAAAACAAATGAAAGATATTCCTTATTTTTTCAACCTTAAATTTGAATAAGAAACATAATATTAGTTTCTGAGCATTATGTAAATATCCCTGGAGCTATGTTCAAGCAAAAATATTATTTTCTTAAATTAATTACTCAGAGTAAAAATATTTTTGTTTCAGACACAACAAAGCTGCACTTCTCTACAGTAGAGCACTAAGACTGAATTTCAAACTAAAATAAAAAATAGTGATTTTATCCAAAACGGTACCTGGTAATGTGGTAGGTTTCCAACTTCCCAGTAGCAGAGCTGGGACGAAATTTCTTCCCCAGGGGCATAGTAGAAAAACTTCTTGCTTTAAAAATGTTTTTTAAGTAATTTTTTGTCTTTCTACTTTGAAGTCTGCCTGTTTTTCTCAGTACAGAAACACCAGTGCAGTCAGAAACTCATTGTGATACAGGTTGCACTGAACAGTGGCTGATTCAAGCTGGGCTGTCCCTACTACAGTTTAGCAAATGCCTCCAGCAGACAGTGTTTGCTTTACTGTTACTCTCAAATTACCAATCTACTTACTCTAATGTTACATCTGAAAAGGCCGGGCAACCCTGCAGTGTAATTCACAACTCTATCAGAAACACACATGCTGTGTTACTTGAATTACTTAATCCCTTATTGTATTAAATCACTAGGAGGTAAAAATACAATCAATATCCTCTCTATGGATTTAAAATTGTATTAAATAACAAAATGTAATACAAAAGAGGAAGAAATTATGTCAAAGTGTATATTAGTACATTTTATTGGAGTGAGAAAAACTGTGATTAAAAAACAAAAACATTGTGCTTGTAATAGCAAGAAGTTTTAAGATATATTTTAATGAATGTATCACATTTAATTGAAAAATCATATAAAGTGTGAAAATAGCTAAAGTCCCAGTTTTGTAACTCCAGTAAATATTGTACAACGCAGCATTTACTCTAAGAACAGGTTTGCAAGTCCTGGCAGAATTAATGGATATTAATACATGTCTTCAATGCCATATGTATTCATAATAGCTGAATACACACAACACCTCTATAATATTAAATAGTTATATATACACTAACTGCATACATGCCCCAGGAGAAAGACTAGTCTTGACTTCTATCCAGAAGCTGAGCACTACAAAAGAACTAGAATGAAATGAGAAGGATACAGGGTATTTATTTTACAGTATAGAATTTGATCTCTTTTTCCAAAGGTCAGACACACTGGCATGGGGTTAAAGTTACTTCTGTGTTTCCACTCTTAATTTGATTCACTAGATTTACCTTCCTTGGGTCAGAGTTACTGGTTAAATAAATATTACTGCAAATGAAGAATGATGTGCCAACTGAACAGAAATTTATTGGGCTTAGTTTCAAACATTCATAAAGCATGATTGGTGTGCTTTATAGAAGACCTATCAACGCATAGCTTAAGTATGCAAAGCCCAGAAATATCCTGATCACTGAAAGCAAAGCACTGGTACACTGCCCATCCACACGAAAAGCACAAACCATGGCAAATATCACAGAAGTATGTCGAAATCTCATCATGCCAGCTCTTTTCCGTGCACAGCCTGTCAGTACTCTGTAATCAGTGATCATTTTCCACTGTCCCATAAATTACTTAACTGAATGATTTAATTACCTAATTGCCTATTTTCATTGTACACATGCTCAGAAAGAAGTGGCAGTTCTATTCAGTGTCATGTATTCATTTTATCTCAGTTAAATTGTAGTGAGCAGTTAAAATTTTAAACTTCATTGGTATGAAGTTACCCCTTTTGGGTAAGTTTTCTTTACCCAAAAGATCTTCAATAAATGTTATAGATGCTAAACCTCAATCTAAGCAGGAAAACCAATAAGATTATTAGTGCATGGCAGGTGTATGTTTTAAATGCTTTAGAAGCTGCCATGTAAAGTACCAACTGTACTTATGAAACAGAATAAGTTCAGAATATCCAGTACCCAGTGTTGGCAAAAGCTACAGCATACAACCTGTAAAATCGAAAAATGCAAGTTCATTCCAGTCCTACAGAAAGTTAAACAAGGTGAATTGCGCAATGCAAATGTGTCACCTACACGGGAGTATGTTTGCCAAACACTTCACCTTGGTTTAAAAGAGTTGCCTGGAAGTTTTTTTTACCCAACAAGGGATTCAGAAAAAAGAACTGGGACACTATTTGTCTTGTGACATTTATTTTGTCACGACTGCACACAGACCCTGAACATTACATGAAGGGATTTAATATTTTGTGTTGCAATGTGCACGAAATCCAATAAAAGAAAAGAAAAAAAAATACTTTGGCTTGTACATCATTGAAAGGGTGTTCTCTTTTCTTATTTTTATCGTTGTAATCTGTTATGCATGTATAGTACAGTTTTGATTTCCTAGCTCTAGTTATTGTGATTAAGTCTGCACACCCATTAAAAGCAACCTGCACATCTAATTTTGATGTATTCTGGAAAAACAAATCTCATCAACACTCAGAATCATACAGCGGTACTTCAACAATTTACATACACACAAAACAAAATGATGCAATTAAAAGTCATGTTTGGATTTTACTGTTTTTTAGCAAACAGGTTTGCAAGCCTGCAGACATTGGTGATCCTTTATTCACAAAACAGTTCCAATAACAAAATGTTGTTGACAGTTTGTAGAGGTCTGGGCCGTACTGACATTCAGGTTTGTTTTGAGGTTGAAAGTATTCCAAAGGGATTCTTTGCTCTTGCACCTTGACTGGGAAGTGTGAATGTTCTCAGAAATCTTTTCATGACTTCCTTGTCTGCAGAGAAAATCGCAGAGAATTAAGGAAGTGTCACAAGTTCCCTGGCTGAATTATAGTATTAACAAGGAGCATAAAGTGAGTTAGGCAGAGAAATAGGATACCATAAGTGCAATGCCTAAATGAGCCTTTATCCTTCCTCTTACCTGGACTGGCTATCAGGACTTTGTGATGGAAGTGGGCATGTTGTCTGGGTATTTACTTATCATCTACATATTAGCATACATATGCAATATTAATATAATTGTGAAATTACCACAAAGTACTTTACCTGTAGAATTTACTGGCAGTCTCAAAAGAAATTTCAGTGGGAACTCACAACTTGAATACACTGAAATATCCACACAAGGAAGCATGCTATAACTAAGACAAATAATCAAGTTTAAAGTGAGGCACAAATCTATAAGCATGTTAGGGAAAGCAGAATATAACTGTGATAAGCTACAAAATAAGAAATACATTAGATTACATATTTCTTTTTGAGGTTTGTCGGCAATACATTTTTGAACTTCCCGAGATATGATTTCTCACTAAAACAAGTGTTCAACTTTGTAATTAAACTGCATTTAGTTGCCAAATGTTGGCAAGGCTATATAATGTTGATAAGGCTCACACCCAAAGAAGGCTCCACAGCCAAAATGTTGTGTGTCCTTTCTTCTCTTTTCAGCATGGAATAAACCTTTACTTGTTCCTTTGCAGCCTACGCATGCTGCCTAGGCTGAACTACTTAAGACTATATGACTTTGACTTTGCAAGACTTTTATTTCAGAGGAAATAAAAGTATTTTCTTGAGCATTTTGAGCCTTTATCAGCAGCATTTCAGAGCAACAGGATGTGACAAGGGAAAATGAGAGGATAAAGAACTGGCTGCATAGCAGCATGAGAAGAAAAAGAATAGTTTGCTGCAGTCCTTAATTTTGTACCTTTATCAGGAACACTCTGAAGGAAATGCTGAATCTCTTGAGGCTTCAGAGATCGGAGCACAGTTGAAATGTCTGTCCTTCCGTCCCCAAAATGCCTTTCATATGTGGTCGGCTGCTTCCTGTTCTCCTGGTTCCTGATGTGGGCATATGTCACAGACGGCACTGAAACATGAAACAACAGGAGCGGGTCGTTATTATTAGACTTTGCATTACCATGTTTCCACACCCAGTGCTTACTTGGGTTAAACATGTTTTAAAACTTTAAAATCACCAGGTATGTTTTTATACCTAGCTGCTTTGGAGTGTTTTTCATGACTCACTTCTCAGCTACAAACGTGACAGCACAGAGGAGAATGCAGAAGTTACACACCAGACTTTCAGCACGCTACAGATAACGCAGACACAGACCAGAGGTTCAGTGGCAATCGGAGGTGAGGTACAACTCTCACTGACAGCACCACATGCCTGCAAACAGCTGGGAAGCTGAAGAGGTCACTGTGTTGTCAAGAACTAAGAGCTCCCTTGCCAACCAATTCCCTCCCTCTCTCAGCAGTGCTCAGCCAGTCATGCACTGCCGCTGTGGGGGAAGCCCCATCACACCACACTAGGGATATGACACAGTCACGAATCTGCAATCACAGAGCTTAGAGTGCTCTCAGGCGAGCGCCTTCCCTGGATGTGCCACTTGGGAGGCCCTACACTTTGGCTCAACTTCTAATACAAGAATAGAGAGGCTTGAAAGCTTGAACTTGCCTGAAATACACAGTCCTGCTGACAGTGTCACTGAAAAATGAAAGTGTACCACATTACTTACAACAGGGGGGAAAAATCTATTCCATTGCTGGAGGCTGACAGCTATCTTACAACATCTTCAGTACATCTTGTGAGGCACCAAGCTGAACAGCTCACTATTCTAATTTCTCTCATCAAGGGGCTATGTATCACAGCAGTGTGTCTAATGCAAAGGTGTCTTACCCACTCCTTTGGGAGCCAAATGGTGATGTGTGTTGCACCCATAGCGAGTTGTAGTGTTCAGAAGCTCAGGGGTCTGTTTGGGTTGCTGGTAGTGATACCTCATGTTGGTCAGATGCGAATGCGGGATATCTTTTTTCCAGTTCGGTGGAGCTGGAATGGCATGCTTCACCTGAAAGCCTGCGGCGCACAAAGCAGAAATAAACAAAATTTTAAGGGGAACTGCAATGCTATGTTTAATTTTCGGGGTTAGAAAGAATCAGCATTGATAAGCCGATTTCAAACCACAATAAAAGTAAAATGTAATGGTAACTTATAAAACTTCCAATTTTTAGTACATCACAAAATAGACAAAACTTCCAGATATGTGCCGCACCATATTCTGCGATTCAGAACGAGGCTTCTAGTGACATGAAGTGGCCCTATTACATTGTAAATAAGCAGGCTTGTGAATACATCTCTTTTAATCCAAAAGAAATATTGTTCTCAACTTCAAGATGGTTTTGCCAATAAATTGGCAAATAAATTACTTGTTAACTCTGCATGCAGATCATGTTGGAAACTTTCTGCAGTAAAAGCTCTGCAGCACAACCTGAACTTAATTAGCTTGGGCATTGCATTACATTTGTTATTACAGCGAGCAGGAAGGGCCGCATCACATCAAAATTTGTGGGACAACAGGGCGACTCACTGTACTTTTACAAAGTTCACAACTTTGTGCTTAATTCACAATTTGTCAAGTGTTTCGATATTGTCAATGAATTTATTCTGTTACAGAGATTTAATAACCAGTCTGAGAAAGTGGGACTGCAGTTCCCCTTTAAGCTGGAGGGTTTGCAGGCACTCTTGTGGATCATGATATTTTCCTTTCTTTTCTTCTCGCAAGCTGACCTGGGAATAAGATTAAATTTGTTTGCCATTTCTTGATGTTAAAACAATAGCTAAGACTTTTGGAAAAATTGTCTTCAAAATGGGGACTGAGAGAGTACAACACTTCAATGTTTGTGCCACACACAATGATTACAAAATAACTGGCATAAATGTATTAGCGCAGTATAACCAAACAATGGGGAAGCCCTAAGGCCTGCTGTGATTGATTTAAAAGAACATCAGAAAGCATCGGTACTGACTGTTCTCGGAACATCCTGCTCCCAAGTTATGAAATCCTGCTCAGGGAAAGGAAAACAATTAGAGCAGAGAAGCAGTAAGGAGTGGTAGAGTCCAGGTGCTCTGGATTTCATATTGAAAGACTGTGTGCCTCAATCCTGAGTGGGGAACAGGTGTTGTATTCTTGCACTCCGAGTGCTTCAGGAAAATCCCCAGCAGTACAAATGTAAATCAGAGGAGACAAAAGTGACAGACAAATACAAAAGCAATGGGTAAAGGTTTACTCCATGCAGAAAGCAAAAGAAAAGAGTCACAACGTTTCGGCTGTGAAGCCTTCTTCAGGAGTGTCAAATCCTGAAGAAGGATTCACACACCTGAAGAAGGCTCCACAGCCCAAACATTGTGTCTCTTTTCTTTTCCTTTCTGCATGGAATAAACCTTTACCTGTTCCTCTGTAGTCTATACATGCTGATGCCACTACCCACATGAACTTTGACAAACAAAAAGCAGAGATTCCCGATTTCCATTTGGATAGATGGAGGTGGATGATAAACACTAGAAAGAAAACATTATTAAGGCTTGTCCGTATTTCATTTGACTCCCTTTTTACTATATTGGGTTTTTTTACTCATCTGACATGGTCGGGCATTGTATGTTTAGATTTTACTGACAGCACATGCCTTGTTATATAGTTCAGAGAAGATTTTCTTAACCCAGGGATGTCAGTTCAGCCAAACGTATCCAGAACCCTTTTAAACTTGTCAACTAAAAGACCAATTATTGCAAGATTAGTATATATACAAATATATGCAATGAAAGGACAATGGGCATCATTTTAACTCTAGCAGACTGGGTGAAGTAATCTGTCTGCTTCTCCTCCCACATTCAGCATGTAGACTTCAAGCTCTGTACCTTGAGGTATACCCAAGTAATCTGCTTTATAGGTTGAGCAATACTGTGCTGTCAAGGCTCTTCTGATTTCCTCTTCAGATGGCAGATTTTTCCAAGGCGACCTGCTGTCCTCTGAAATCTGCTTCTCTTTTCTGGGCAACCGCCATATTAGAAAGGACTTGAAAAGAAACAAAGTGAATTAGCACATCTGACTCCATATTGAAAAGCATTTATGTAGCAGATCTGGGACAAAATATACGTGGGTTTCCCCATCATGCACGCAGAATCTAAAATGAGACTAAAATGGCTCATAAAGATGCTTACCTTTGTCACGGCTCATCACCCTATCGATAATGCCACTTAAAATACCATCTAAAGACACAGACCTGAAGCTGGGTTGAAAATGAAATAAATTTAATGTTATTATGTGTGTCCAGTTTGGTTGTTTTCCTCCTTCACCCATCACCAGGGCAACAGCCTAGAATTCTGATCCCAGGACAAACAGAACAGAGGTTCCCAGTCCTGGACCTATAGGACAAACCTGCTGATTTCTGTTCCAGTCCCACTCTCAGTTACACAACTAAACCCTTAACTGACCCAAGAGTCTGAGTTTCCACTCTTAATTAAGTGGGAAGTGTATTGCATTTGATAAGTAAAACACAATCCCTGACACGACAGTAACAAAAAAAATTATAATATTCCATTCAAGCAACTTCTTAGTTCAATTAAATCTTCGATTAGGTAATGAAGCTCGGCCAGATGGTGTGTGGGGCCTTCAGGACCAGGACTAGAAACCCCTGGTGTAAAGTACCCAGCAATTAAGGAGCTTCGTTGGTGATGGCACTCCTGTATGATTTTACCTCACTGGGGTGAGGGTTGTTCCTTCTGTTTCCTGAAGCAGAGCCACTGCGTATGTGATCTGGTTTCGAAAAGGGTTTCCAGCAGAACTGCTGGCTGTACAGGCTTGCACCAACTGGATCCCCCAACTCATAGGGGAATCTATAAGCTTTTGAAGACTTGGGACTGTGAATTTAAGAAAAAAAATGTGTCACACTAAGGACTATTTCTTATTCCACCCAGCATTTATTTAATCAAATAAGGCAAGCCACATCATGTCTAATACTGCACTTGAACATACACAGGAAGAATGGCACATACATTATTGGATCACTTAACATAAGTCATTCATACTGATTTAAATAAAAGGTTTATTTTTGATCATAGAGGTTTTCTGGAACACGGTGTCAACAGACATCTCCAGCTTACCGGTAGGCCTGAGTCGATGAATTAGGTCTGTGAACAAACTCGCGTTTGTGTGATGTCTCATAAGGATCCCAATTCTTCTTAAAACCTGTACATAATAACATGCATGACTGTTACTATTGTTATTTACTTTTATTAGCATTGTAGTTTTTCTTACTTTTATAAAGACTTATAACAGAAACCATGCTTTAAACAACAGTACAAAAGTACAATTGTCACAATTCTAGGAATAAGCGCTCGTTTAAATGAACGCCTAATATATTTGTTAACATTATAGTTTTATATGCATTAAAAGCCAGTTTTAGATGCGTAAATGCGCAAAAGTTTAAAAAGAAAAGGTGAGTGACAGCTCCAATACTAAGTCGTTACAATCAACTTTCGCCTACCTATTGCTGCCATTGCAGTTTTAGCTCTACGCGCCGGGGTTTCAATAAGCTCGGTTTTCTGTTTGTTAAGGTCTTCGGAAAGGGTCAACGAAGCGGCCAAGAAGTCGCATTTCTCTCTGTCCGTTTCTGAATTACACCCCTGTTTCATGTAACAGAGTTGCTCGCGAAATGCGGGTTTCAAGATGTCATCGTCCAGCTGCAGGCGAGAGAATGCAGTTTAAGCTTACTGGGTTCATTTCGGCTCATCAGCCTCCGTGATTATGACACGGTTCATGTGTGCATTGTGACCTCACCTGGGTTGCAACGGGGACACGGGACACTCGGCTCAAACCCTCCATTCTTCTCAAAATGTCCGAGATGTAAACGAGAACAGTTTTTGAGAGTTTAAGCCGCTACTAAAAGAGCTCTGAAGGCAGGATCTTGTTGTCCGGAGTCCCGAAGCGGTTGCTAGGAGCCAGGGGAATGAGGAGACATGAGAAAGTCCGCTGGCTGAAGTGATCGTGTAGGCGTACAAGAGCTAATAAAAAGGGATTTCATTTAATTAGACTGAAAAGCGGAATCTTCATTACACTGAATTCGTTTACTGCCTAGGACTGAACTGAGGCTGACCCGGAGAGAATTTAGCATTGATATAACTTTCGTGCGCTTTAGGCTACCGCAATTAACACAATTAAAGCTATAACATTGTCAACAGGGGTAAAACCTCCGCACGAATAGTCTAAATATAATTGCATAAGATTTCTACAGTAAAATACATTTTTGAAAGTATAAATAACCTTGAAAAAGTAATACCAATAACGTTTCTATCATTGTTTTTGTGGGGGATATCTATTACTGAATCCTGAAAATAAATCATGACATACTGTAGTGTGTAAGAATTTTTACATTAAAACGTTAATTAAAACAAACTGATTGTGTTCAGTTATGAATCACTCCTCCAAAATCTTTCCACCCAGAAACATGTTTTATTTCAATCAGTTTAGAGTGGACACTATTGAAAAGCCCTGTTGTCCTTTCTTAAGGTATATGTACAGTGGTGTGTTTGCCCCCTTCCTGATTTCTTAATTTTTTGCATGTTTGTCACACTGAAATGTTTCAGATCATCAAACAAATTGAAATATTAGACAAAGATAACACAAGGAAACACAAAATGCAGTTTTTAAATGAAGGTTTTTATTATTAAGGGAAAACAAAAATCCAAACCTACATGGCCCTGTGTGAAAAAGTGATTGCCCCCCCCATTAAAACATAAATCAACTGTGGTTTATCACATCTTTGGAAAGCTGAGTTCAATTTCTCTAGCCACACCCAGGCCTGATAACTGCCACACCTGTTCTCAATCAAGAAATCACTTAAATAGGACCTGCCTGACAATGTGAAGTAGACCAAAAGATCCCCAAAAGCTAGACATCATGCTGTGATCCAAAGAAATTCAGGAACAAATGAGAAACAGAGTAATTGAGATTTATCAGTCTGGAAAAGGTTATAAAGCTATTTCTAAAGCTTTGGGACTCCAGCAAACCACAGTGAGAGCCATTATCCACAAATGGCAAAAACATGGAGCAGTGGTGAACCTTCCCAGGAGTGGCCGGCCGGCCGACCGACCAAAATTACCCCAAGAGTGCAGCGATGACTCATCCAAGAGGTCACAAAAAACCTCACAACAACCATCCAAAGAACTGCAGGCTTCTCTTGTGTTCACTTCAGTGTTTATGACTCCACCATAAGAAAGAGACTGGGCAAAAATGGCCTGCATGGCAGAGTTCCAAGATGAAAACCACTGCTGAGCAAAAAAAACATAAAGGCTTGTCTTGGTTTTGCCAGAAAACCTCTTGATCCCCAAGACTTTTGGGGGGGAAAATACTCTGTGGACTGACGAGACAAAAGTTGAAATTTTTAGGAAGGTGTGTGTCCCATTACATCTGGCATAAAAGTAACACAGCATTTCAGAAAAGGAACCATACCAACAGTAAAATATGGTGTTGGTAGTGTAATGGTCTGAGGCTGTTTTGCTGCTTCAGGACCTGGAAGACTTGCTGTGGTAAATGGATCCATGAATTCTGCTGTCTACCAAAAAATCCTGAAGGAGAATGTCCGGCCATCTGTTCGTGACCTCAAGCTGAAGTGCACTTGGGTTCTGATGCAGGACAATGATCCGAAACACACCAGCAAGTCCACCTCTGAATGGCTTAAGAAAAACAAAATGAAGACTTTGGAGAGGCCTAGTCAAAGTCCTGACCTGAATCCGATTTGAGATGTTGTGGCATGACCTTTAAAAAAGCGGTTAAGGCTCGAAAACCCTCCAATGTGGCTGAATTACAACAATTCTGCAAAGGTGAGTGGGCCAAAATTCCTCCACAGTGCTGTAAAAGACTCATTGCCAGTTATCGCAAATGCTTGATTGCAGTTGTTGCTGCTAAGGGTGGTCCAACCAGTTATTAGGTTTAGGGGGCAATCACTTTTTCACACAGGGCCATGTAGGTTTGGATTTTTTTTCCCTTAGTAATAAAAACCTTCATTTAAAAACTGCATTTTGTGTTTACTTGTGTTATCTTTGTCTAATAATTCAATTTGTTTGATGATCTGAAACATTTCAGTGTGACAAACATGCAAAAAAATAAGAGATCAGGAAGGGGGCAAACACTTTTTCACACCACTGTACATGTCAACCAAATAATGGAAAAACTGCAGCGTACTTTAAAAGTCAGGATTGATGACTGGTAATGTATACATTAGCCTCTTGCCAATATGTAGTTGCTTAGCGCATATACACAATCTATTGGGTCCTATATTATATTGTGGTGAGGGGGCTTCTGTGTGGAGTTTGCATGGTGTCCACCTATATTTTTGCCAGTTGCTCCGGTTCCTCACACCTCCAAAAGTCATTCAGTCTAGGTTTGAGGGTGTCTGTTAATTGTGTGCACAACAATGTAGGGTGTAGTATGCTTCAGGGACAGACACCGTGACTTTCACTAGGAATAATCTAATTTATCCAATAGATTGGATAATGCCTAATCAACTTGTTAGTAATGTAACTCACAATTTGACCTTATTTCCAGTTAAATCTTGGGATTATCATATTTAGCCACGTTAGAAAGAAATGTTCCAAATATAAATACAATCATCGTAAAAAACATTTTATCCAGTCCTGTACGTGACAATCACCGCAGCAGACGGATGCCTACGAAATGTCATCATAAACACATCGTCACACACTCATACATACTCACACCCCGGAGGGAAAGAACACTTCGTGCAAAACTTAGCAAGTGGCGGGAGCGCAGGAGACGTCTCACTTGGGAAAGAGCTATGAACAAAATGCATATTAATGCCAAGTCGGGATTCTACATGGAACTTATTGAGTTAGAAGAGTTTTTACGGGAGCCGCCGTCTGGCTTTAAGGTAGAAGTCCGAGGTTCGGGATACAGGTTTGTAAGATACGATCCGGGAAGCTTCTGCGTGTTTATAGATGAGTGCAACTCTGCAAAAGGGAAAGTCCTCTTTCAGCATTCTCCAGGAAGGTACGTACCGAACCGTTTGACAAAAATATTTTTGTAGAATAATATTGTAGACTATACAATACAGTCTTTGGGTACCAGAATGTAATGTACGCCTACATGAAATATACTGTACATGTTGCTATATCTAGCAATATTTTCTTACTCCCCCAGGATAATCACAGTGCATTCGTTAAAAGATTATACGGACCTGAGGAAAAGGTTTACGTCACAGTTAATTTTTATCCTGGTTTCGGCTTGCGAGCTCAATCCAGCGCTGAAGACGAAAAGCGAGAAAGCGGCTGAAGGTATTTGATTAACTAGTCTGCTGTTTAAGATTTCTTTCCAAAGGGGGCTGAACGGATCTTTCCTGCTGTATTATATCTGTGGCATGAGTGAAATATATTGCTTAGTAGAACTGTGATCCGAAAAATAGCGAAACGTTTATAAATAATAGGTTTTAAATCATAGAGGTATGAAAACAACAGTACAGGTGTAAAAGATGAATATTTTAAATGATACGTCTTTAAGTGTGACGTAGGCCTGAAGCTGGTTTTCCGGTTTACCTGCGGTTGCTGGTTGAACCTGTCCTTTACCCGAAAAGGAGGAATCCAGGACTTATGGAAATGTCAAGTTCTTTCCTGGCAAATGTTAATTTTCAGTGATAATAGTTTGCAGACATTATAATCGTGTTCATTTTAAATGCAACTAGAATAATTCTAGAACTGTGTCTCAAAATAAGGTGTAGCGCTGCACTCTTTGCGAATAAAAACATGTATTATATTTGATGATATAATTTATTAATTTCCCTTGAAACTGACGTGAGATTACTTTTAGTGTGTGGTGGCTCGATCTGCGTTCTTGCGCTTACTTGATGTTTGTGATTGTTTTGGACTATATGTTGTCCAAAACATATATGGCCAGCAGCCATATCACCCTGCAACTCGCAACTGGCAACCCACTGAAGCTAAGCAGGTGTGAGCCTGGTCAGTACCTGGATGGGAGACCTCCTGGGAAAAACTAAGGTTGCTCCTGGAAGAGGTGTTAGTGGGGCCAGCAGGGGTGCTGTAAACTGTTTACCTATACTGTAAACAGGCGCTGTCCTTCGGGTGAGACGTAAAATCCCAGGGTGTTTCTTGAAAAGAGTCAGCGTTCTGGCTGCCGTCACATCATCCAGGTGGATGCTGCACATTGGTGGTGGTTGAGGCGAGTCCCCATTACCTGTAAAGCGCTTTGAGTGGAGTGTCCAGAAAGTATTATTAACTTAAGTGTTTTTGTTGCCTCTATGAACCATACTTTCTAACGAATCGTTTGGCAAACAAGTATGAAGGAATGAGTCAGGCATACAACACAGTTGCCTGTGTCAAGGGTGGATATGGAATTTTAAACAAGAGAAAACAAGTAGAGGAGAAAATGCATCATTTTGTAGAGCTTTAATTAATAGTCTGCGTCGTCTATTTCATGAAATCATTTATTTCCTTTGGTGTAGGGTGTGATGCAGACAAAACTTGTTTTAATTGTCGTGTTTCTGACTGCAGTGCTACAACAATTCATTGTGGTCATTAATGGCAGCAACCCTGTGGTTAAGTGGGAGATTGAGAGAGGCCTGGACCAGGCTATTTCATCAGTGGCCGGAGAAAGCTATGCAGTGCAAGTAAGATCTTTACCACTTCACATTCTTGTAATTACTTTATCATGTCTTCCAATAGATACATGCAGAGAGAGGAAAACAAATATTTGATCAATCACTAAATCATCCTTGACTGTACTTTTCTACCTCAGATTATAAAGTAAATGAGAAGCCAACAAGTGGTGTTGCTCAGACATTTTAACCGGGTAATCTTTGTAGATTATAATGAAACACATGGGTAGGCTGTTAATAACTATGCCTGATACACCTTCTTTCGTTAATGACCTTTCACCTGGGCAAATGGGCTGAGTGGCAACTCAACTCTAACCAATGGCTGGTATTTCAGATGGATGTGGAAGACGCGCTACAGAGCTGGGCGGATAAGAGGGGGTTTGAAATCCCTCTTGAGGGCAGGAGAGTGAAACCCCTCTGGCAGCATACCAATATCACACTGAGGTACCACTCCGATGCCCTCTTTGACTTCCCATTTTGGCTCGGCTTAAGCAAGCGGAAGTTCACTCTAGAAGGAGAGGTAATTTATTTTCCGCTTTCTAAACGTTTTCTTGGTTTCCTTGTTGGCCAGGTGCCGGATTCTTCACCCTCCCAGTTTGTTCTTTCAAACTGTTGAATTGCTTCTAAAATTAATCTGTGTCCTTAAATGAAATACAAGCTTTAAAATGCCCAACCATAATTTACAAGTTTCTGTTTTTCCCCTAAAAAAATACCTCTATCTTAGAAGAATCTAGACTTTTGCGAATTAGCATTTCATTTGCAGGTGATGATAGTATTTGAACTTTTCAGTCATCCCTTGTCCTGTTTTGTCTAAATCTAATGTGTCATACTTTTTTATCTTTCCTTAGCTTTCTCACGTCACCAGTAAGGACAAACAGGAGAAGACAGCAGAAGAGGGATTTCTTTCTGTTTCCTTAGACCCGGATGTGCAGAAAAAGCAATAAACAGTTTTTCACTTACTTTTCGAGCAGCCTGTCAATTAGGCCTTTTCAGGCTGGGTGTCAACCCACATTCACAGACACATGCCAAGCCTTCTTGGCGCCTGCTCAGAAACTGTCAGCCGATCCCTCTGTTTCCAGTCAGAAGATGAGAGTTTGGACAGACTCGTGTTTCCATGCCATGGAGATCTCATCCATTGTCTTTTTTTTTTCTCTTCCAAAACATTTGCAAAGGCCTCTTGTGAATGTTGGGATTTTCTGTCAGTTTTTTCCCCCTCCTCCTTACCTGTCCAGTGCAGTGGTCTTCCAACTCGGCATTCATCACCCTCCATCACTAGGGTTCTGCTTGCAAGAAATGTCGCAGCCGTCACTTTAATTGGTGATTATTCAGAAAGCCTTTTTGTTTAAATATTCGCAGTAGTGTACCAGGCCCTCCCACAACACTGCCCTGGCTGCCTCTTTGATTTTATAACTCCTCTGTGCATGTCTGGCAACTGACATCACCTAAGACTGGGCTGGTTTAATTCATCCATGCTTATAGGAGCTACATGTGGGAGTATGTTTTCTCCTGTATAGCAGTCTTCCCCAGATAGTGTTCAAATCTAAACTGAAGAGACTTCTGTTTGGTCCATCCTCAGTCCACTATATAGGTATATCTTACAATCATTTCTCATGAAGGTGCTTCTTTTCTGTAAAGGGATCTCTTTCGCTTAAAAATTAAAGCACTTATTCTGGTTAACTGTTCACCTACCACTTGCCAGCCTCATTTTGGTGTTTCTATATGCATATCACTGCGTTCCTGGTCTTTTTTTATTATCTTATCTTCTGGACTGAAAAGGTTTCCTGTTGGTCATGGCAAATTGTTCCTGTTTGAGCTACTTAAAAGGAACAACAGGGAAAATTGCGAGATTGAAGGAAGTATGCCAGTGGGATTCAAAAGAATAGCTGAAAGAACCACCAAAAAAACAACTTTATTGAGAATATTATAAAACTCTTTTTTTTAAGTTGTGGTTCTGCATTTACTGACAGCACTAGTACTATGTAAACAGTATATCTGCATATATCTAAGTATTGCAACATTGCAATCTTAAGCCTCGAATAAACCTTTGTGATTGAATGTAAATTGTGGCCCAGTAATGGTTCCTGTGCTACACCTTTGGCAGTGGTAACTATTTTAACAAATATTTTGCCTGCGTCTGTTTCAGTTACCACGAGATGGCGCTATTTGATTAACTTTGTTCCTTTATTCAAGACTGCTTTTTTGAACAGTGCTGTATTTGTACTTCAGAGAGGTTGAAATTTAAACTTTTTCATTGTAAGTGCTTTTTTGTACTTGTCTTTTTATTGTGAATTACAGTATAAAGATTTAATAAATTATGATATAAAGATTAAATAAAATGTTTTCTTTAGTTTTCAGTATTTCTATGTTTTTATGTTAAAAGACATTTAAGAATTGGATTTTTGGTCTTTATTATTCATTGATCAATGAAAATACATATATACGAAAGTGGTCAACTTTTGTCAGTGTATATATACTTCTAACCTCCATGTTTTCCATAGTATACAAATAATCAAAATAATCCAAAGCTAAACTAACTTTTGCCAATAGAAGTTATTGGTATCGCAGCAACACTAAAAGGGAAGGTGTGTATTTTCAAATATCCTGTCCTGCTGAAAGCCTTAGATCATATTGCACTGGGTTCATGTTATTCTAGTGACTCACAGCACCTTGTATTTCTGGAATGATACTAATAATAGTGTGCCTTTGCCTGTGGCTCTTTTTGGTGGCATTTACTATGCATGCTACTTCGGCAATATGTGAAATATGTAACACAATGAGCTCAGTCGCACTGCCCACGGAACACTGCTAATGGTCTGTGTAAAGACAAAGTTCTTAGTATTACTCATGTCTCCCATTAAGGTCTAATAGTTTGGTGGAACAATCACCTTAAGAAATTTTGGTGTCCAATCAGTCGTATAAACTAGCTGTGTCCATTCAGTTTAATGTAAGAACAGCCTGTACACACAACCTTGTTGTTTATGAAGACATATGGATACATCCTTAAGACCCTTAAACCTTAATGAAGGAGTTTGAAAACTTGTCACCTTACTCTTTCTTTTTCTTGACATCTTTCTTGACAACCCACCTACATTTTTGTGGTATAGGAAAGGGATGTGGGTGGCAGGGAGATACACTTAATGTGTGTGTGAAAGTACGGTGTATTTTCCTGGGAGAGTTTAGAAAACGTTGAAGGGACAATGTACAGTACCATGTCACTCCTTTTTGCTTCATTGCTAGCTTGGAATCTGCACTCAACACTCACAACAAAAGGGCAGGCATTAAAATTCCCTCTTCCTGGAATCGTGGGAGACTATTGGTCCAGTATGGCTGACATGTTTCCAGCAATCAATCCGACCTCAAACATGTTTCTTGTATGGAGGATCTAGACATTTTTTGCCAAAAAGGTGTACCATTATAAAAGACCAGATCATGTATTTTAATCTTCCGTACTATTTTTGAAAAGAGGATGGGTACAGGGTGTGTTCAGACAAATCAATGTTTTCCATGTGCAAATGCACAAAATCTGGTTCTCTGTGCAACACAGAGTCACTTCACAAATGGTCCTGCTTTTTCAGTAAAAGGAGCACTGTCGAACTGCCATGATACCCATGAGTCATATCTCTCATCGCCTGTTTAGGGCTGCCAAGAAAATAGTGAGCCGGGGAGAAAAATGAGAGATTTCAGCAGCATTAAACAAAAAGTAAATGGCTTCATAAAATTTACGGAGCTGCTTTTATAGTTTTTTATTTGACTTTAGTTTGCCACACTAGAAAAACTAGTGCAGTCCCATAATCCACTCAGGTTACTAGGGGTGAGAGACACTATAGCAGCTAACGGTTACTCCTTTAAGATTACGTTTTTTGGTAGCATATATAATTATTACTATAAATAAAGCCCTAGAGTGCAATCAGTAAAATTATGATGGACAGGGGAAGCTAATTCTTTACATTCCCATTCTGAGTCATTTTGAGTTTTTTTCATGAGGACAGAAACCACTGTAAAAAGCAAACAAATCATAGCAAGATTTACCCTGTAGATGAATCACAGTGTTGTAATAATAATGATAAATAAGGCTCACATCTTATGCTTTAAACTTTATCTTTAATGGTCATTTCCAGACACACTATGATTATTTTCTAACAGATCTCTCTAAAATCTTACAAAAAATGTTACCGAGGAAGTTAAGCTACTTTCCTCTAAGTCATTTATGAACGACACTTTGTCCCTTCACGTTTAAAGTTGCCAAGATTTGATGCCAAAACATATCTGAAGCACAAGCTTGAATTTTGCATTTTACTTAGCTTTGTTTTTAATCCATGCCTTCAAACAAAACCAAAGGTTTCTCAAGTATTTGTTTCATTTCCTTTTTTTTTCAAAAAAAGTACCTACAGTCAGAACAGTTAGTGAACTTTATAAAAAACGGTATATAAGCCTATGTGCTATGCTAGTGATGTGCATACAGTATTTGTCTATAATAGAACATACAACGATGGATAATGACAAAGTATGTAAAATGGGTGTTCCCAAAAGTAGCTCTGTATGACTCTGTATGAGGAAAACCCAGATAGGCACCAAACCTGGTTTTGGATTAAATTTAAATATCGTTATGTTGGGAGCAAAATTCCTCTTCTTTAACAGTGGATAGTTCAGTGGTGTATTCCAGGCTGTTTGCCATCTGTATTTAATATATTATGTTTTTAAAACTTTATGAAACTACAATGAATGTACAATATACTTTTTTAATATACCACTTAACACTAGGATCAGACACCTTTCAACAGAGAACAAAAAACAGCAAATTCATGTTTTATGTGTCATTTCTCTTCTTACATTTTGTTTTCATGATCTACTTTTTAATCATACCTTTTTTAATTTGTGATTAAACAATTCCCATGCCACAAAATACATGTGTCTGCTGTGCCTGGGATCTAAAAATAATGTCTAACACTAGTTTTAAAATGACAAATTACAGAGAATACAAGGCATCAGGTTGAAGGAATTTTTGACAAGTGCATTTGATTGCTACTAAACCTCTTTTTTGAAATGAAATAAATATTCACTCTTTGGAAAAGCAAATGGAGATCAGGTTTTATTATAAGGTGACAGCAATGAAAGACAGAAAGATAATGAGTTGACTTTTCCCTGGAGTGCCCAGGGAAAGCTTTGTCTTTTTAATTATGATTAACAGACAAGTTTTCAACCAGATCTTCATGGGATGAGAAGCAAAGCCGACGAAGCCTTCATGATTGTCTGAATGTATTCCTTATAGTCACTTCCAAAATACTCAAGGAGGAAATAATTGAGGATCCCCACCACGGACATTAGGAACAGGAAGGAGATAATGCGCTTGCCAAATAAGTACCCAGGAGTGCTGACAAGGCAAAAGGATACAAAACAACATTAGAGATGATGACAGTGTTTCTGACAAAAACAGTACTACTGTACCACAGAGATGTGGTATATGTCATGACCTATTTATAAGGTTTGTTGAACTGAATTCATTAATGTAGCAGTGCCTGGTGACAGTACAGCATCTAGAATAATACTGGATTAGTAATGCATTGTCTTTAAGAACTGGGAATTAAATAAAACTCATAAGGCTAAAAACTTCTGAGCTTTTACTGTGAAGACTTAATGTCTGGATTTTGCTTAGTTTCGTTTCCTGAAATTATGAACCATTACACATAGGCCTAGAGCTCACATTCATGAACCATCCCTTTACAAGGATCCCCAGCTTTCAGCTTTTGTTAGATACACTGTGGAATTGTGGCAGAGCCATTAATGAAGATGTAACAGTCAATAATGCAACTTTTCTTCCTTCAGGGGGACATTCAGATTGTACAACTCTGCTGGCACTACATGAAAGGAAACATACTGTATATAAATAAAGAAAATAAGACACCAAGAATGATATACATGTACCTGTATTTCTTTAGACAGATTATAAGCAATTTACTGGTCAATGTCATTTCGTGGTCCTACCCATTACAATTTATAAATGTATTTGTATTACTTGTACCAGCTAACAAAGTTATATGCTCTGTTGTTTATCCATGGGCTGTATGTGCATATTAAATGTCATTTCCTAACATTTCTTTAGAGCATGCCTCCACCTCTGTGTAGAGGTAGCATCAGTTTTCTGATGACACTGTGTGAAAATGGATGGAGCCCCTGTTTCAGAACAAACAGATAAGGATGTCAGGCTTCAAAGATATATAATCAGTTATAGTAACCACATGCAACCCTAACCAAATCAGCATCCGGGCAAATACGATGTAAAAAATATCCTGCAGCATGCTGGTCTACCAAGCATAGAACTTCGTATTAAGGATGTCCATTCTAATTTTCATGAACAGTGGCTGCGATCATGCAATTGTATTTGACCAAAAACTGTTAGCAAAGCAAAAGCCCACACCCAGGCTATCTCTGAAAATGTGTAGTTACTCCCTCTGATGCATTATCATTTTGGACCACAACCATGTGCATGGCTACTTTTGCAGAATGCACACTGATAAAGTACTCTTTTTTTTTTTTTTTTTGCTTTTCTGGATACAGCAGAGAAAGTTGTATTTTGAAATGAGGAAAAAAAACAGGAAACTGAACTGATCTCTCAACAGAAATTTTGAAAACTGTTGTTGTTTCACTGATTCATGCAAGTTTCATTCGCTTTACAAAACAGATGCTTTGGGCATTTTCTCATTTTATTAAATCATGGATGATTTTTATTCAACTCCAGGTGCAATAAAATTGATCATTCTGAGGTCTTGCAATCTTCAGTGTCTGTGAAGGGAACAATAGCAGACATACCACTGGAAGTGGCTTGTATTCTTTATGAGTAGCACAAAGAAACCATCACAATGAAATAACTGCTTTCTCGTACATTGGCATGCCGCATGTTCTGTTGTATTGGTTTTCCTACTATTAACCTGTGTATTTTTCCTGTTTCCTTTGACTAATATTTGAATTAACTCTGAAGGTCATTTGATAAATCTGGATAATGCCACACAAGGAGTCAGCTATTACCTGCTTCAAGGGTGTAATGACAATTTTTTTAGTGTATGTGAAGTGATCCGTAATAACCGCCTTTCTATTAGTTATATCAATAGTTTGAGTTTTCCCTATTCAGGTAAATCCTTGACTGCTAAAATTCTAAAAGCTACTCTAAGTGAAAAAAAATATTTCCAACATAATGATGGCATTATGTAATTTCACTCTATATTAATAGAATGCACAACACTCACACCTCTTTTGAATACATGGTCAAAATATTTGGTCTTTTCACACGAACAAAAAGCAGAACTGTTACATTATTTTGCCAAAAACAAACCTTGAAATGTTTGTCACCATGCTTTTCTAAAATGTATTTTATTTTTCAAGAATTTTCTAAAGACCTTGCTTCATTTATGTTTTGTGTAAGATGGAATTTGGTGTTTATTTTCAGTGGTGTCATAAGCTAAATGGTATGATTACATATAAATTAATTTGATGTGAGTGCGCTTGGATCAAGAAAGAATGGAGTGCTTGGATTAAAGCTGTCTCAGAAGACTTGGAGTCTGAATTCTTGGTTCATGCAGTTTAAGATCATTTTAGGTGAATACCTTTGAGACGTCTCCCCCATGTATCCAACGAAGTACTTTTGTCTGACAAACAGGTACATCAGTCCAGAAAACGCTGCAGGGGCTACAAAACATCAGGAACAACGAGTTAGTTCCTACAGCTCCCCCCAGTTCTTCAATGGGATTTGATAAAAGGTGGAAAGAGCTTAATGGCTGCATCAAATTATAGTTTTTTTTAATTATTTGATCAATTGTTTTTCCTCACATCACTAGATTAGAGGTGACCTGGGGGCACTGTTTTTAACATTGCTGACTCACAGCTCTGGGGCCCGGGGTTCAATTTTGGACCTGGTGTGCTATCTGTGTGGAGTTTGTATGTTCATGCTGTGTTTGGTTGGGTTCTTTTGGTTTCCTCCCACAGTCCAAAATATACTGCTAATTTATTTGGCAAAACCGGCCCTGTTGTGTGAGTGTGTGTGTGTTTGTGTTGCTTGCCAGGATAGGCTCCAGTTCCCTTGCGACCCTGCATTGGACAAAGCAGTTTGGATGGATGGAAGGATCAGTGAAATGGAAAGTTTTGTTTACCTTAATGAATTCCAGATTCTTTAAGCCCATCTAAAATGTTCAGAAGAATGACATTTTAAATGAGTGTTTTAAAATGAATAAAGGGGATTTGATTTTTAATGTAGGGACTAGTCACCACAGCTCTTTCTGATTCAGGTGGAAGTGTGAAGCATGGGCTTCCAATTTGCTGAGTGTGAAGGAGACTCTTCTGCAGATCTGAGTAAGGATAGACAAATTTCCCCTTTATTTTACCTTGGCTGCAGCATATCCCAGCGCACCAGAACACAGCGAGGAAAGTGGGGTATGCATCCATGCAGTTCTGGCTAAAAAGAATACAGGATAGATGTATTTACGATCATGATTCATTTGAATAAGAAAACTCTGCACAATAGAACTGTTTGAAGGCTTTCTGCGTGTTTATGATGTGGTACACCAAAAGTTCCTTCTACAGGATATGTGGTTCAATGTGTTACCTGCGTACACTCATAGCATCTTTAAGTAGCAATTGCAAATAAACAAAGCAGCAGCCAGCAATTAAAACTTTTCTGTTTTGATTTCAGAGAATAGCTTAGCTCATGTGCATTTTTACTGCTATTTCATTTTGTAATATTTTTCAAAAGCTGCACATTTTATACTGTACGTGTCCTGTACAAAGCCTGCCATTGTGTCTTCGCTTTGATCTTCACTTTGATAATCATTAGCCATGATAAATGTTGATATTCAACAGAAGTTTGAGAGGATGTCAAATTCTAATGTAGTACATCCTCTCTCCAATCTATAAATACTTGCTGGCTACTAACAACTCTAAACATCTTTTCAAAGCTCACCTCCCTCTACTCCAACTTCACCCTTGCAGCTGCCTCCCTGGTGTTTTCCACGTAAGTGAAAGGATTGTAACAGCGCTCATCTTCAGTCGGCCATGTCATTTCCTTACCGCCAATGTATTTAGCATGTTATCCATTCACATGCATCAGCTCATTTCATTGTTATTAGAATTTGACTACTGAACTACTGAATTAAGAGTTTCAGCAAAAATACATCCTCTGAAGTGATTGAAATGACTGATTATGCCATGGGGAGAATGTCATTGCTGCACTCACAAGAGTGTGTAATTCTGCTTCACCAGAGGGCTTTTGCAAAGATGAGTTGACTCCCTGCTGTGCTTTTTAGAGGTCAGCTTTGAGATGTCATGTTAGATCTAAGATTTGTTGTATTAGCTTATCAGTGCGGCAAATTCAAGAAAAAATAATATGACAAAAAAGACAACATAGCATGACTCTGAGCGAATGACAAAACAGAAAATATGCACTTTAATTTTAGTCATCCAGCCTTCATATTTTCATTACTGTGTATGAAACAGAAATCGGGCTTGTGAAATGAGAAACTGATAACTGATTAATATTCTCGTTAACCAATTATTTTAAAACCAGAATATTCAAAAATCTACAAGAACAAACAAAATGAATAAAAAAGGCAGTTAGAGTGATGAAATCCAAGGATCAATGCAATGCAGGGCAGGATTTCATCATTTAATGTACTTACTTGCAGGATTACACAAGCTGGATGTCACTACCAGAACTTCCTCTGAGACGGAGGCATGCATGATTTGCATGCATTGAGAAACAAATTCCAGACAGGGTGTGCTCAGCCCTCCTAAAGCTAAAACAAAGGTTTGCTCAAGGATAACTTTTCATATATTTTTTCAAACAGTTAAAACAACCTTGTTGCGTATGCTCCATCAGATGCCCCAGACACTTATTTAGAAAAATGAATGGTTTGTGGTAAATACAAGATTCAGTCTTCTTTTTAAATCTGGTTTGGTGATATGATAAGTGTCTGTATCAATGTACCACAGCAGGATAACTAACACAACCATGACATTTGCTGTTAGCATGAATACACAACAGCAACACGTCAGTTCATTGGGAAATGTTTTCATATTCCTAAAATCATAAAAGAACAGTACTTCAATAAGTCCTCCATTGCTCTTTGTATAATGAGAATTAAACAGAATACACACTCAGAAGTGCCTGACACAGGTCACATACAAACACCCTCCTGTTGAACTGTCCAATTAATAATACATTTAGCGGTTTTCCCATATTTCAGTAGCCACTGCACATACTTGTGGATGAATTGGTGAAAATGGATGGAAGTTACAAAGTTTATAATCAAGGGAGAGGGTCATTGCTAGTGTCTTAATAATCCAATAAGTCCATTTGATTCTTAATGGCTTCTCTCTGTGAGCCACTTACAGTAATATATTTGACTACTTTCTAGATTTAAGTGCAGCATTTTGATACTGACAATCACAACATCCTACTAGATCTCATGGATAATGATCTACAGATTATGGGTACTTTCCCTCACTGATCTGGCTCCTATTTGGTTACCAGAAATCAATTTGTAATTCAGTTAATAATTTCAGTTAGGTTAATTAGTTCAGTTAGATCTTAATGAATGCAACAGAGGAATACATGTGTTAGAGTTTATTTGGTATAATTTGCCTAGCTGAGGGAATGGTGGACAGACTGTAAAGAGCTCCCCCATTACTTCTGTGAGGAATGAGCTGGGGAGCTGCTGCAAGGGTGTAGATAAGGTGGAGGTAGGGGCGAGTGAGAAATGCACAAAAGGAAGTCCAAAAGGTGAGATGTATATATATGTAGAAGAGTGCAAGTGGACAAGATTAGCCTCTAACTGCCCTCCTGAACATCTGTTATAAACTCAGGTTTTGGGCTTTTTTAAAATCTGTTGTTGTGACATTTATTCAGAGTGTTCCACAGGCTCATGTGCTGGGACTTTTACCTTTTGGTATTTACATGTTGCATTCTTCCATTCACCATCATGGTTGGACCACATGGATTTCACTACTATACTGATAACACTGCAAACGATTTGCATGCCAAATCATATACTACCACTGTGGTTTTTGCACTTACAAGATATTAAGTAAAAAAGATAACTTTTGTATGGTTAACTGTTCAAAACTTGCTTTGCAAAGTTGGTGACTTTGGGTGTGGTAAGATTTTTAGTTGACCGAGATGATATGACTGTAATATCTTACTTACCCCAGTGATGACTGAGTTATCTTCAAAACTCTAAGTATGCTTCAGTATGTCTGGAATTCTGCAACTTGTGTGATGTCTAAAAGTGCTTTATGTCAACACATACTGTAACTCTTGTCTTTTGTAAATTGCATGGCTCCCCCTGAGATTCAGTCGACTTCAAGGTTCTCCTGCTTACATATAATGCACTGAATGGAATATCTACAAGTTATTTTATTTGTAGTCTTTAAATCTGAGATCTGATGATTAAGGTTGTCTTATTCTTACAAAGACCAGGGTCCACACAATAGGTGACAGAGCCTTATTTTGTGCAACACCTCATCTGTGGAACTCATGGTTAAAATTCATTAGAGCTTCTCAACATTTTCCAAACTTGCTTAAAGACATATCCATTTATCTTTTATTCTGTGATTTACTGTGGTTTCACTAAACGCATGCTTTGAGGGGTTTTTTAAACTTTTTTTTGCTTCTGTTGTAATTATAGGTGTACTATTGTACAGAGCATTGAGTTTGTTAAAAGGTGCTAACGAATAGAATTGTCATATAATAAATATCAGTATCCTTTGTGCAAATGTATAAATAGAATTTAAATAGAATGATTATCATATTATTAATGAATAAAATATGAGAACTTTATGAACTTCTTTAAAACTGCTTTTTAAATTTCTTTTAATATCACAGTATTAACAAACTTTTTCTAACCAGAGACACCCAAGGTGTGCACAGCTGTTGAAGAAAATACTACTTAAAAGGTCGATTTTAACATATCAGCAGTGCTGTAACGTATCATAAGAAGCAAAGGCTACCAGTCATTTAACTACCAAAGAAGCCGAGGATCAACACTGTATTTATCAAGAATGATGGCATAAGTAACTGAGGGTGGGTGGACTGCAGGAATGTTATGAGCAAATAGAGTTTTGTCAGCACATTTCTTTTCACACTCTTGTCCGCAGTTCTCTTATTTTAGTCCTAAAAAGAACAAAACTGATGTACAGGATGTGGTAAAAAAGCTTCTGTTTTGAGCGGGAATACTATATATTATCTGTATTAGCTAGAGCTACATTTAATGCTTTTAATCTTATATATATATAGTACAGCAGGTTGTAAAAGTATTCATCCCCTGCCAAAATGTTACTGTATATGCGGAGGAGGCTGAATTTCAGGAAAAACCTAAAAAGAAGAGAAACTTCTCTATCATTTTTGCACAGTGTAGTTTTTTCCATTCTCTATCATTTTTGCACAGTGTCGTTTTTTCCATTCTTAACATTCTTCATGGCGAAATTGCTCCAGTTCTGAAGAGTCGGTTGGTGAACATTGATTTGGATTGCTGATTGATTGACTGGGCCACTCCAAAACATTAACTCTCTTCTTGTCAGACCACTTCAGTATGGGTCTGTCCTTGTGCACCAGGTCACGAATGCAGTTTTAGATCAATGGGTAACTTAAGCAGGTATTTCTGTAGGATTCACCTGTAGCTTTCCTTTGCTCCATCCATCTTTTGATCAGACCTGACAAGCGTCTCATCAACTTCTCATGCAGAAGCATCCCCATAACATAGAGCTTGATGTCAGCCTCTTGATGTCAGTCTGACAATTGGCATGATGGAAGATGTGCTGTGTTGCGCTTCTGCTTCATTGAAGTTTTGCTTTTAGACCAAAAGGTTCAGTTGTGTCTCTTTCTGTCTCTTTGTCTCTTTTAACTATAAAACCACCTGTCTGCAATACATCTTCTTCGACATTTAAGATGAGTCTTTCTCAATAAAGGCTTCTGTCTTGGCACTCCTACACCCAGGTCAGCTTTGCGTAGGGACTGGAATATCTGGGATGTCATGTCAATATATGAATTGTGACTTGAAGTTCAATATCTGTTTGAGGGAACCAACAGGGACAGAAGCATTTAATCTGCCACTAAGTTAAACTGTGTTGATTACTTGCAGAGTCCATTACATGGAAGTTATTAGCTGACGTTTGGGGGGATATCAACGACAAGTCAATCTCAGACAGCTGTACCTAATCACCATCATTACAAAATGACCTATATACTGTATACCGAACTCAAACGCCTCCCTTTGCATTTGTCTCAAGCATCCTTCCTCTGCCCCATCTCCACCTTGGAGCTGCCCCTTGGTTCACTCAATTTGAATGGGGGCCGGGCCTCCTCATCCTATAGCCATACTTATCTCACCAAGTGTTCCAAGCATTCACAAAGCATTCAGTTCTTGGGTGTTTCTGTCCCTAATGAAAATAATTGTATTACCTTTCAAAATGTTGAATCTGAACTGATCTATAATTACTGTAGCATAAACTCTGAATATTCTCATTTTCTTTATAATTAACTTACATACTACTGGCATTTTTTTAGCCTTAGCTTTCCGGAGTAGATTGTATAGACTCTAAATGTAAAGTCCTGTTTGAAAGTGTCACAATTGCAAACTCAGACACCAACAGCATGAAGAAATGTTGCAGGGGTATGAGTACTTTTGCAACGCAATGGAAATCACCTTTGTTTTTTAGTTTTATGCTTCCTGCTCAGATTATTTTAGAAATAACTGACCACATCAAATAAAGAGTGTAGTCATTTTGACTTACTGCCAGAAAAAATAAATAGGTTTGATGTAACTTCATGACAACTTTCAAACACTTCAAAGACAGTTTCGGTATCATACTCTGCTTAAATATCTACCAAGATTTTTTGTGCTTGAAACAGAATTTGAGAGTAGTTTATCCATATATCTTGTGAATATATGGATATGAATGCAGCACGGGGCTTTATCAATACTTTAACTATGTACCCTAGTCTTGTTCTTAGGAAATGTAAGTATCTTTTGCTATTCACTGGTACTACTACTACTCATTGGTTTGTTTTAGAGTGGGGGTTATATTGTAAAAATATATTTTACAAATATAACTTAAAAATATTTTTTAAGGTATTTATTGTAACTTAAAAATGCCATTGTGATATGTCACTCATTCACTAAGCATAAAAACCATGAATTCTGGAAACAAAAAACTGGTTCTCAGTTTTTGCACTCCAAATCCTGGGTTGATTCATGGTAATTTACTGTATTAAGCTGTTTACCTACCTTTTAAATTATAAAAAGCTTTTGGAGATGTGCAGATGCTCACAGACAATCATATAACTGTAGTTTGAATTGTTATCATAACACTAACATATCTCGATATATCTCCTATATCAAGAGTGTGATGTTAATATTTTTGTCATTACTTGACAAACAATTCTAAATAGAAAGACAAATATGAGCTTTGTAACATTAATGAGTAGGTTTTAGTGATGGTTTGGAAAATGATATCATCATCACCAACCATCCTCCCCCATTTAGCAGAAAGTTTATGAAGCATACAGCCAAGTGAACCATCTCTGACTTCATCTGTGGGCTAAAAACAAGAAACCTCAAAGCTTTAAATACACAATTCAGCCTTAGTCGTACTCTAAGAACCTAACACAAAAAAAAACCTAGACTCTTTTTTTTTCTCCTTTCAGCTTGTGTGACAGACTTTCAGACAGGGATGTAAATTCTTTGGTCAATTTGCCACCCAACAGGGAAAAGAACTACAGCATAATATGCAAAGTTGTGCTCGCCTGTTTCTCTGCTGTGTTTGGTGTAGAAACATACACTGCCAACCATTGAATGTTTAGTCCGCACGAAAATTAATCAACAACCAACTCCTATCTCCTAGTGAAACTTTGCATGCTTTAGATGCTTTCCTTTCCCTTTAACTTCCACCTCCAGATCACCAGAACTGCACCAGCTGGGCAAAGTAGGGCTGGTGTGCTGATTAAACCTACTGTATGAAGAAGTGGAGTTGCACCCCAACTGAAATACACTCCAACATACATTTCAGAAGAAACAGGATGACAAAAGTACACAACCTGTCCGTGTTCTACTAATCAATTTGACCTTTAGCTATTCCAGTCCAACTCCTTCTGTGGAGACATTCTGTGACATGTGGAGTAGGTCCATTTAAAACTGCCCATTAAAGTACCAGTTAGACTAGACTATCAGACAGCCGTGATATTGAAGGAAATTGAGGCGATTCCTATACGACAGGAGCATTTTTAATGCTTTTTGATAATTATAGGGCCCAATTTTCCCTCTGGCCCTCTGGGCAAATTGCACAGCTAATTATTTTACTGTGGTGAAGGCAAGTTGCTTTTAGCATGCCAGATATGGAAATAAGGACCCGAAAGAAGATCCTTCCCTGCTTAGCATGAGACAGCAGTACATTATGAATATTTTATATTTAAACTACATTTATTATTACATTAACACTTCACATGTACATTGCAAATTTCAGTCCCATACATGTTGCTTATGACAATATATAAAGACCTAAATAGGTTATAAATTATAAATGTTGCTGTGTCAGTTATAAAATTCTCCTGTTGTGTAGGTACATTATGTGTACCTGAGATACTTTGAAAATCTAAAGCCGTTGGGATTCTGTAAACAGTCTGCTTCCCTTCAATTTGGAAACCCATCATTTTCATTTGTCACACAAGGTGAAGACTCTGTCTTTAGCACCTTAAATAGTTTAGAATTTCAGCGAAAATGGATTCTGTCAATATGGTTACAATTCAGGCATTTGCAACTATTTGAGAAATCCTCTGATTGACTAATAGAGTTACTGGGCGTTGTACTTCAACACATTACTGCTTGGTTCTAAAGAAATGGGTGTACTTACTTTGCGCAGTACACACGCTCAAAAGCAGGTGTTCCCGGTCTCAGAAAGCTTCTTGAATTATGGGTTTTACATTCATGTTCCACTTTCTGGGCAAAGAATGCTAAAACAAGGAAAATAGCAGAGTGGTTTTAAACTTCCCTCAATGCAACTTAAAAAGCAATCATAAATTGTGTTTTAATCTTCATTTAAGTCACCTGGTTCAGACACAACTCAAAAGCTTAAGAAACAATGCATTTCTAAGACTATGCTTTTAGTTTTTTACACAGTTTGAAAAGTTCTAAAATTATTTTGATAGAAGTGTTGAGAGTTATTAGACAAAGTCAATACTTTCTCTATGGTTGTGTCAGTGGCATCAAAATGTGACAGAGCAATACAAACTATTTGGTCAACTAAAGAAATAAAACGTGACAAACTCAAGTTAACTTTACAATCAACATACCATTATTTCAATCAAGCTAATATTTGGTCCTCAATTTAATCAAGTTTTAATTAACTTGATTTCACAGGGAAATACACAGTAGAAAATGTTATTATACAAATTTAACTTAATACATTCAATGAAAAAAAAGCGTGCTCGTTAAAAAAATTCATGAAAAGCTAGACTAGAATGAAATGTAAATAAGAGAAAGACTAATATGGAAAAATGCAACTGATTGTTCAAAGTATGACATACTGATCATGATCACACAGCTTGCCTAGCTTAAATTTAGCTATAAAAACATCAAAGAAAAATGTCAGCAGGCTGTTCTGAATGAAAATACCACCTCACCATTCTGCAGGACACTCAGCAGAGTTACGATGACGAGCAGATACACGTTCTCCAAGATATCAAGCTCCATGATGGTGATCTTTCTGATCTGCGCACTGAAGAGTGTGTGTTTGTGACTAAGCTACAAGCTGTCTGAGACATCATGCATACGGAAAGAGGAAGTGATTTTATCTTTCATCACACTAATGTATTTCCTGGTTGAGACCCTAACACCATCCTAATATTGACACGAATGTCTTCAGCTTTTCTTCTTTCAAAAATCTCTGTTTTCTCGCAAAAAACTAAACATGTATGTTATATGCCATCCTCCAGAGAAACTTGCCCTTCCTGACACTACACTCACAGCCCTGCCATATCAAAATGAGGAGTCTGGACAGGCAGATGATGGGACTCAATCACTTCAGTCTTTCTCATTGGCATCTGCTACCTGGATTTTTGTATCACATATATAGCTGCTGTTTTTACCATTAACTTACAGGGAACAGGGAATAGTTCCATGGTCCCGTTTTTTGTAATTTCTTTTATTTTAATGTCAGTGACATGTCACTGGCCTTCGGAAATAAATACTGTAGCAATTATCCTCTCTGCATTGCTATTATCAGAACCATTGGCATTCAGTGTCACCTTGACTGATATTTTTGTGTAATATAAAAGGGCAATTGCAAATACATGGCCAATTTCACAAGAGTTAGATGGGAACAAAACCAATCTTGCGTGCCAGATGCTAAAAAGCTTAAATGAATTAAAAATCAAGGCCACTAGCACTGAAGGACTGGGTGCTTGGTTCTCATCTGCAGAAAAATTGCAGGTTGGAATACACACCTGATTGAATAAGCAAGCAAATTAAAATGTTTATCTGAGGCCATAAACAAATTTCTTCACACTGTAGCTCCTAACGTGCTGTGTAATAGCATTGCATTCATTTTCCTGTTTTCTGCAACGAGCTGTTATTTCCTTACCGTACATTAACATGATTGCATTTGATCTCTCTGCTCTTGAATAATATTTTTGGTTTGTTTTTATAATCCGAAGGTGTGCCTTTTGTTTGATTCCCTATTGCTTTTTCATACTATTTAAGTGGTGTGTGACTGTGTTACTTTTCTTCAGGAGCTGAGTAATATAGCCGGAGAAAACCAAAATGCTATAAACCTGCAAAGTCATCATTCAAGGATGTTTCACTTTGTCTTGCTAACACCGAGTGTAGCATATATTAAAGACAGTGATATGGGATACTTTTATCTGTAAGCCTATATATTCTAACATGTATATACTGAATGTTTTTGAAGTGTATGTAATAATATTTGCAGATTCTTGAAAATAAAAGGTTTCAGGTTCACTCGCGATGAAGAAGGAAAGAGAATCAAGAAAAGATGTCTTTCTCTGCCTTTATAATGTCCACATTTTCCACATAAAAATTAAACTATGAACTAGTACACACTGGAAACAACACAATGTATAGATGGTTTGGGAAGAGGTGTAATACTGTTCATTCTTCTTTACCCTAAGTCCCTTAAATGTTGAAAAAAGAGAACTGTCTCCTCTTTAAAAATGTGACAGCAGTCTGATGCTAATAAACTCTTTCAAGTGTTCACACACATCAGTTTGTTGTTTTTGCACATTAACCAAAAACTATTTCTACAGGTGCCTCTGACAAATTGAGCCCAATGGACTTCTTCCGAATCCGCAGTGAAACGCTATCCAGGGGACACAATGAGAAACGAGGGGAATGTGCCTTTAAAACTGAGAAAAATGTGAGGTTTTTTTTTAACGAGGATCTGGGTGTCTTGAAAAAAAAACGCCCATATTGTCAAAGTTGGCTTATTTTAAGAAACAGCTGCATGTCATCTTCAGATGACCAGGCTAGGGGCTGCTTCACTTACTGCCCTACCGAGCTACTCCATTGCAGTATATTGACACAATTACCTCCTAAATTGTTCTGTTGAGCAATTAATTAAGGAGATGGTTGCAGCAAAAGTGCGAAATTATCTCAGTCGGAGAAGACTGCAGATTGTTTAGTCCTGGTTTAACTAGCATCAATAGCACCAAACGAGTTAGTCTAAGCAGTATGGAGAGTCTATCTTCTCTCGTATGTAAGTTTTCGTCTTCTGTTTTTGCCGGCTCTTGGTCTTGTCATTATGTTGCTATGAGAGGTTCTTGCAATTGAAAGTTCATATTGTGCATTTTATTAATTTTTATTTGCCGCAAGAATAACGTACGAGTTACAAACACAAGATTTGAGTAATGATGAATTCATTTGTTAATACATAAGCACAGAAAACAATAATTAGGTAACATCCCATATGGTCTAGCGGTTAGGATTCCTGGTTTTCACCCAGGCGGCCCGGGTTCGACTCCCGGTATGGGAATGTAGTATTTTTCTTATTTGGTTTGAGAACCTAAATAGAAATTTGAGCGAGAAATCGGTTTAACTCTCTATCTGAAAATCTGCTAAAGAAATATAATAATTAAAGCAGGAATCCAATAATATGAATGTATCACAAAACATTTTGGCATACATTTTAAAGACAACGTATATGTGCAGGCACAATAACGTAAAACAAGAGTACGTTGAGTATTGAGTACGCGATTTAGGGCCTGATCTAATAACTTGTTTCCGTAGTGTAGTGGTTATCACGTTCGCCTAACACGCGAAAGGTCCTCGGTTCGAAACCGGGCGGAAACACTTTTCTTTTTTCTAAATGTTAGAATGTGGTTTTTTTATACATAAAAGCGTTACAAAATGCAAACATTATCTTATTTTTTCTATGGTGAAAGATGATTAAACATAAAACATGCAATAGCAGCCCCTAAATTCTTAAACTCATGTTTTCTAGTTTTATTGTTTGCAGTTACGATCGCTGGAACAAATGCACCTCGATTCATTTTTAACTTTGTCAGATGTTACTCAAAGGCCGCGTTAGGTTTTTAAATCGAGTCTAGATAAAATATGACGGCGCAAAAAACGTTTCGCCCGCAAGATGGCGCATAGATTACATATTATTCCAAGACCTGCCTCAAGTATTTTTAGAAACTTTGCAGCATTCATTTTGATCGGGTGTGTTAAGTGTTCTATTTTTGAATGGCTTTGCAAATTGCGTACAATACTGCCAGCAATACCAATACTAGAACTCAAATACCGAAAGTATTAATCAGATCGGAAAATTTCGTCTTTAAAAACAGGGGGGTTTTGTACACAACATCTAATTGTATTTTAGACGAGATTTTTGTATAGCAAAGTGAAAAAGTAAACGCACAAGCTCATATTGCCACTACCGTAAGAATATTATCTGTGCGATGTACGAAAACCAATAAATCTTGTTGAATGAAATTGCAACTTCTGAAATAATTTAACACATACAATACCTGTACAGTACTTCCAAAACTGACTCGCGGGTCACACCGACGACCATCCATACCTATTTCCCGTTTTTCGCGACCACAGAATTCTAACCATCGATAAACTCAAGCAAAATGCAACAGGCATGGTATCGGCACTGAATGACATTTCAGTCTCAACTTTCTATGTGTTCCTTAGACTAAATGCACAACTTTATCTTATCCACGCCATTTAAACCAAATATTTTATTATGGACAAAACTCACAAGGTTTTTCCTTGGAAAAAGAAATGCATTCAACATACATCGTATTATTTGCAATAAAACACTACATGCGAGATATCCTTATGTGATCTTAGAATTAAGATTATGTGATGAGAGATTTTTTGACTTAACAAAGGAAATAATGAGATACCTAAACAACATATACATTCAAGACGGAGAAGGTGAGGTACTGAATGTTTTCTCTTAGTTTATTAAAAAATAACTTTTTTACAAAAAGCTTTATACAAAATAAGCTCCATTAAAGAAGCATGCAGACTTGTCTAAATTAAAACTGACAACAGTGTTTAAATTACTGTGCACAACATTGCTGTCTCACATATTCACGGGCTACATGGGTCTTCCTCTGTAGTTCAGCTGCAGCCCTTTTCTTATAAATCTTCACAAGTCTGAATCTTTCTACTAATCTTAACTAGATCTCAGTGGAAGCTTACAGCCAGGGTCATCCTTAATAAAACTGCGAGCCATCAGACCACATAACCCAACTTTATAGCCAAAGGCCATAAACAACTGGAAACACACAAAGATCTCCATCCATCAGCTTAAACACGGGTGTGTTCTACAAAATACACCACTAAGAATTAACTTTTATTACACAAGAATTTTAGCTCAGTTACTGGGATCATACAGATCTTTACACAAAACATGACAACTGTGCACGAGCATGTCACCCAGTATAAATTCACAACAAATGCTTTCAATTTGTATTTTAAAATGTCACACATTAAAAAAAAAATACAAGTGCTGTGATTCGTGATTCAGGCTTATTCAGTCTGCTAATGCTTAACATAAGCAAAAAAAAATCTATACAGTACAAATTTTAAATAACCGCTGTCAACAAGAATACAAAAAAGGCAAAACTCAAAAGAAAAGGTCAAATGTACTGAGGTCTGTGCTCTCTGCTTCACATGACTGTAGTGTTGAGTTGGACATGAGCTCTTCAAAGATATCTTCACCAGTGGAACACAGACCGTTTTGTGTGACGGCGAAAGGCGATTCAGAAACGGCCAAGTTAGGGCCCTGAGTCTGTAAGGGAATGGAGCCCTGGTGACAGTTCTGCTTAGTGGTGGAGCCGTCCAGAAGTCCTCTCACCTGTTTCCCATTTGCTAGCCTCTCTAGACAGTCAGTGCTGTCCGGGGACACAGAGCTATCAGTTGTGGATGGAGATAAGAGGTCAGCGAAGAATTCATCGTAACTGGGACTGGCGCACAAGGAAGAAGCTGAGCTAACAGTGTACATGGATTCCGTATCGGTGCTTTCCAGTCTTTGGAGGATTTTCTTAGCGTCTAGATGCACAGTGGATTTGTGACTCTCCGGAAGCATAGAAGTATCTCCAAACCCATTTAACTTCAATAAGCTGTTGAGGGAAGCCAGCTTCTGCTTTTTCGCTTTAAGCTTTTTAAGGAGTTTGTAACGAAGTTTGTCGGTCTTGTCGTGTCCCTTAAGAGCCGACGCCGTGCTGACCGCTTTCCTCGGATCCGGCTTGGTGGCATTCACAGGGAAAGCAGCGGAGTCTGAAGACGAGGAGCTGATGGCGCTGGCTTTGCTCAAGGGTAAACATGGGGACGGTGGGCAAGGAGGTTTTAAAAGAGCCTCTTCGGAGACATCTTGCATCTTCAGCCCCGTCTCTCGGGACGGCAAGCTGCCCTTGGAAGTCGCGACACCTTTCGATCTGAAACCCCCAAACATTTCCGCCGACTTCCCTGGAAAATTCCCGTCGTCTCCAAGCGCCAACAAGGGTCTGGGGCTCTGCTGCTCCCTGGTTGGGAAGGGTTGTGAGGGTCGGGAAGGTGCCACAGGAACAGCTTTGAAATGCGTGCTGCTTGATCTTAACACTGGGTGTCTGTTGAGGAAATGAACACTCCACTTATCTCCAGATCCTCCTGATTTGCCTCCATTCACAGCAGAAGCAGCAGCAGTAGAGGGTAGAGCAGTTATAGTGGCTGCTGGAGGCGAAGTAGTGTCTGGAGAAAGTGCGGTGCGAACATCCGATGCCGGAGGAACCTTAGCAGCTGTTCCAAACTCTTCTCGGTGCTTGGAATCAACTGTCACTCTCTTTTCCCTCAGAGTCTGCTGGGAGCTCTGCACACTGACCGGGGCCTTTTCTGAAGATCTGGTCTGCAGCCCGCACAGCTCTGCAGGACAAAGAAGACTAGCAGGCGTTTCAGAGCTCTGGCTCACCCTGGGAGGAGGTGACCCGCTGCTGTTATTTAACAAACCGAAGTCTTCACCTCCAGGCCGGCTTTCCTCAGGAGCTGCCGCTTGGTCACTGCAATCTGTGGAGTCTGGAACCCGGTGGCTGTCCAGCGGCCTCCCTTCAGCATCAACCTTGACCTCAACAAGCGTCAGGGTAACAATATCGTTGTGTGACAGACCCTCAAACGCATCCCGCATATCAGAGTTCGTTAAGGTGGCGTTTAAGCCGGCGTGAGCAGAAAGATCATCGCTCTCCTCCTGCGCGACTATGTCAGAGAGACTGCTGTCCACTTCAAGAAGGGGCAGAGAGGTATCCAGGGAGTCAGCTTCTGCTGCTGTGCCTTCCTCAGGGGGAACATGCTTGACACACTCCTCTTTCAGATGGAGGCCAGACCCTGTCACAGTGCTCTTCCTACAGGCATCCCAGAAGACAATGTGAATCTCCTTAGAGGGAACTTCCAAGTGCTTGTGACGGACGCAGAGAGGGTATTTTAAATCGTCACATTCCAGCCATGTACCTATTTAAAAAGTATGAAAAGGATAAGACTTTTTTTTTTTTTAACTTGCACAAAATTCTCAATACAAATCAAATCTGGCACTTAATAACAGAAATTGCTAACCTCATACTTCCATGCTTTCGTATACTGAAATGAAAGTGTCTTTGGGAACACTAAATTGAAAATGACACTATTAGGCAAAGCTGCATGCATGCTTCCAATTGCAAGAACAACTCTAGCAATCTCAAACAGCAAATACTACTTAACTAGAGTCAGCTCTGCCTCCAGCTGAGATAGCTATGAAAATTAAAGTGTCTGGTTTAACTATAAGATTATTTAACAGGAGCATTCAAATAGCTTTTGGAATTGCCCCTCTGAGCATCTCAGTAAACCATAAAGGCACGTTGAACAGGCACCAGCACTAACCGTCTTCATTATAAAGCCAGGTGACAAAATGCTTCACAAGCTGATCATACTGGATTACAGCACAGACTGCATACTGCATCTCCTGGAAGTCAAACGCGTAAGCGTTCATATCGTTGTGAGGTAGGCCTTCCACAAAGTGAAGCATAAAAACGGGGGGAACCCTGCAAAAAAAGAAAACGGGAAACTTCACACTCATGCAAACCAGCCTAACCATGTTCACCTGTGTTTTTTCAAAACATGTTTTTCTTGTATTTAACTTTTATTCAACTGAGAAATTAAGAACATTTATGGAGACAAGCTGACCACAAACCATCTTCTTGGTGGTTTCTTGATTGGGATTTAGATTACAAAACACTGCAGTTTTTATTAATAGCGCCATTAGCAAACTTCCCTGGGTAGAAGAGATTCTCCTAAATTGTAATAGAAAGGCCAACAACATAGGTCTCTTTCTTTTCTTAACTGTGTTAGCACACAATGTCAGTTGATTTCGCTTTGCTTACTAACAGTAAGCGACCAATCAGAAACCGTCTACATGTCCAGTTCTCAATTAATTCACTGTCTATTTATGACATTGTTTGTGGAAGTAGAAATCTACTGCTATAGGTGGAAAAATGTTTTTCCTTTGGTGTCTGAGTGCTTAATTTACATTAAAAAAACATCCTAATGTAGCTCTCTTAACACAAATCCAGCAAAGCCAAGCTAAAACTAAAAACACTTTTCTGGCTTCTGAATGAAGCCACCCATCTTGAAAGTTTCATATGTGAACAATTCATAGCCGTGTGGATATATAATGGGAATTGGCTGGCATGCTGGAAGAGCACCTCACTGGAAGATTTACAGCCTTGTTATTTAATCAACTAGCCGATGTTACAACTGCTGTTCCAGCTCCATTCAATCAATGCATTTAAGCATTAGACGTCTATCCTTGACTATATTAAGAGTGAATGCAACTTAATTTCTGATAAAGAGCCGATGTCAAATGCAGAACATGGATTAATAAAGAACATTCAGCTTGCTACCAGTAAGGCACTCAGGGGAGTGACAACAGGTCAAAGTGGTTTAAACTCAAGGGGAAACCATAGTTAACTGCCTTACCAGACTGGCATGACATATAAATAGAAAACGAATACCAAAATGACTTTCTTTGAAAGAAATCAAGCTTTTACACATAATTCGTCTTAACGGGTTAGGATCATGAATCACAAACGCATCAGACATCCCTAAGCAACCCTTACCAGCTCACCCTCACTTTGTCCATTTACATCTTAACATTTCAAAAACTGTTTAAAAGGTTGTGTTAACTTCCCTCCACAACACGTACTTTAACAACTGAAGTCCAGCACTCTGACCAAGAAAGCAGAGAGTAAAGATTTCACCCACCTTTCCAACACCATCTTCCTCATTTGATGTTTATGGTCGCACCTCGGGCACGGCGAAGCATGGGCTGCATTCAAGGGGTTCCACTCTGGTATAATACCCGTAAACGTAGTTAAAGTATTTTCACACCTAAAGAAAAAAGTTTCGCATTAATGGATTTCTTTAAGATTTAATTCACCAAACATTTCCTCTCTCGCTTTTAGCTATTCCCCAGGCCTAGTACTCTGTGATATCTTTTTTTCTGGTGCTGAACACAGAAAGAACTCAAATCAAAAGAACTCATGGGCTGAACTCGTTGAATTTTTGGGAGGGGATAACTTGAGGAAAAATATGGAAAAATAACTCAACAGGAGGAGCTATGCAAAAGAACTGCACTTGTCAGAGAATACAAGCAAGTTTGAACTGTTGCACTATAAACAGGCACTATTAAAAGCTGGTCAATTACACTTAATACTTATAGAAAACAGCACATTCTCCTTAAGGAATTATCCATCAAGATGCAACAGTACTCAAAATGCTCCTCACCTTATTTACAGCAACATCCACTTTTCAAACAGTTGGGTGTAACTCTGCAAGCTTCGTTCACAAAATCAAAGAATCAACAATGTTCTTTTGCTCTTTGTAAAGTCATGCACTATGGGTAATAAAAGCAACTGCTACAGAACAGCAGCCATAATAAGCTGCTACCAACTTCATCATTATAATAACAGCCAAACTGATTTGCAGTCAATATTCTTAAAGGGAAAATTGGATGTAGAACAAATAAAATACCATTTCATATCTTACTGTGCCAGGTGTCAGTCCCGAATTATTTGAGTGTTTCACAAAATCGGCATAGAACCATATTAATCTGAAGATTTGCAAATCTCGCTACAGTTTTTATTTTATTATGGTTTTTAATTATGTGTACCGACACATACCCAATAAATAATCTATATGTGCACTATAAAAGTACATTTGGGAACAGTAGTCACTAACAGCATTTTTCTTTCCAACGACTAGGGAACACTGCTGGCCTCTACCACCTGTTTTTACCATCTGTTTTGACTAAGTTATTCTGCTGTTACAAGGTATTTAGACACACCTTAGAATAACAATGAGGCATGGAAAACTGAACGGTACCATGACTTGACAATAGCTGTAAACAGACTGCCTTCTTATACAGGTGTCTCTAGACCAGGAGAGGGGCTGAACACACAGACAATACCCACCGAACAGGAATTAAAAGTATACCTAGAACTTAAATTGCTTTTATTCTAAGAGGCCTCTGAATGTGACCTTTAAATGCCATGCAATAAAATACTGTATAGTTTCAACAAGAGAAAAGGTACACACAAAGACTACCGGATATAGACAGGACTTTTTGTTTTAATTATGAATGGTACTTCTGAGTTATATTTCTCTCCAAAATACAGCTGGAGCACGCAGACATTTAAAGAGCACCACTGTTTGAGCCAGCACTTCAATTTCCTTGTGCCTAACAGCAAGTAAGCCATGTTCAAAAGACCCCAGTCACAAGGAAGCAAACGTAAAAAGCAAAATGCTGTGGGCAGCAGACGAAGATGGAGACACAGACTGTTTTGTGGATCTAAAAGGAAGAAGCTGGAAGAACGCCGCCTTTTACCTGCTCCTAGAGCTGTGGCCACATGCGAAGCAGGCGAACTCCCAGTGAAAGGAGGACTTGAACAGCTCTTCGGTCACCTGGTCCAGCTGGAGCAGGAGGGGCAGAGCGAAGACAGGGCTCTCCTGGCTTCCTACAGAGACGGAGAACACCCAGAAACATCGTCAGACCCCCAAAGATAGCCTATGAAGTATGGAAATATGAGGTTGATTTACTCTCCGTCCCTGTATCATCCTTCATTTTCACACACGGAAAATAATTAAGATCCTGCTATAGTGAGGCATCAAACTGCATGCCTCCTGCTTCACTACAATGCAGGGAGACCTACTGCATCTATGAACGCATATATGTAAAAGGTGGTATATGTCTACACTTTTTGTTAGCCCCAGAGAATGAACAGAAAAAAAACGTGCTCACAGCTGAATGGCAAAAAGAGATGTACTTGTGAATTTACACTTGCAAATATGACAAGGGCACACATACGAGCCAGAGACATGGTCCCCCTAATTTAAACTGCAGAATGCCACTACGGTTTAGCAAAAGGAATTTAAAAGTCCTAGAATGTGGCATTGTCTCACACAACACAAGTAACATGAGTGGACCTTGGCCATCGAGCCACACACTTCATGATCTGAATCCATGTCCGATACACACAAATGAATTAAATCTGAATCACAAAAAAGTCAGATGTTTACAGATCCCTTTTGGTTTACATACAACTATTTGTGTCTGCTTGGGGCTTGTATGTAAAATTTGTACCTGCAATACAATAACTGCAAATGATCAGGCTCTTGCTTAACTGAAGAGCTTCAGAAAACGTTGCTCGCTCTTCACTATAGCCACAGATGATCTGTTTAGTCTAGGTTTTGTGGAATTTGTCACTTACCCAGTTTGCAGCGCAGTTTAGGTTGCAGAAGGTTGAAAACAGACATTCTGATTTCATTTAAGAGACTTTCTGCATGTAGGAGGACTCCTGAGGGGATCTTACCGACTTCACCTGTATTAAAAAAATTTGGAGAATTAAAAAAAAACGATGGTATTGAGAAGCTCATTTGCCCTTGTGTATATTAACATACACTGCACAGATTTCCATGTGGAAAAAAACAATAAGAGCAAAACAGAAATACAGTATAAAACTATGAAAACATATAGATACACCAAGGACGGATTTTGTTTTTAAATAATCAGGAAAAGGCATCTGTTGAACCTCATGAGGAACATGTCAGGTTGACTGTTCTGCATTTTACATCCCCAGGAGACCCAGGGAGTGGTCCCCTAGTGGCCAGTGTGGAACATGCACATCCTGTGGTATCAGCAAGCTTTCCTATCACCATACTGCCAGAACAACTGTGACTTAATCCCTCTCCTCCTCAGCCAATCACAAGATCTGAATCTTACACACGGGTTTTGTATCAGCTGCTAATCACATGACAAGGCTTCCAACAGGTAAATTTACTGCCAGTCACTGTGGCCAGATACTACACGTATCCACTTTAAATCACAAAATCAAGTAATTAGTCAATACCTGTCCTGAACACTCAACTGAAAATAATAGGATGTGAAACAATCATTTCACTTAGCGTGATTCAGATTCAGAACAATGCTAGATATGAAAATCCAAATGTTATGATACTGCTGCCAAGGATTAATCTTTTAAATTCAAATTCTAACAGTTAAGTCTTAGCACAAGTACTAACTGAATAAGCACCACAGCATCGCTGTGAATCAATGTTTTCTATTTAAAAACCCGGGCACATGCCAATATATTAGCCAGAAGAGATCATGAGAAACTACAATGACAAAGTGACGGAATAAATGATGGACAATCAGATCTTGGTTATTCCTGATCAGAGTTCTGAGGAAAACGATTGTTCCTTGATTACAAGAGAAATACAAGGGTGCTATGTGAGGCATCACCAGAAAGTAATGCCTGGCATGTGTACCCACCTTCACTGCTGGTCCGCTGTGCCTCTTGTAAAAGTGCTTGTGCTTTGTCATATTCTGTGCACAGTCTTCTGAGTGGAGAGCTGTCAGATTGCAGGGTGTTCAAATTTTCCCTCACAGTGCTAGAATGCACTAACACCACCATTAAACTGTCCAGCCAACACAGTGAATGTTGATTTTTCCAGAAGAGAAAGGGAGGAGCAGGAACTAATTCTTCAGAAGAGCCTTCCTGCACACCTTCAGATGTCACCTCACATGGCTTGTTTTTTGCAGGGCTTGGCTGTTTTGTGTCTTTGCCTGGGCTGCAAGGGTCTGGACATGAGAAGTCCAACTCTTTTGGCGGTGATCTGGTGTCAACGTGATGCACATTCTGGCCTTCAGTCTGCAATTTACTTTCACAGACCTTGCTGTAGGTCAAAACCACCGAACAAGGTTTGCAGACAACACGGGTTCCAGATGTATTTTGAGCTGGGTCAATCTCCTCCGCTGCCTTTGGGCTTTTTGAGGAAGGCTCAGCTTGCGTTTCACCTGAGCTGCTGAGCGTCCTCTTCCTCGCGTAGCTGTTTGCAATGTGAGGTTTCTCTGACGTACCATGCAAGAGAATGTCAGCCAGAGGTTTGCTTCCTAGAGGAAAAATGCACTAAAACAAGAATTAAAGAGATGACTGTTATTATGATTTTTATTATAATACCTTATAATGAAATAAGAAGCGTTGCATTCCTTCTTTGCAAAACCTTTTGTGTGATGAACAATACTCAATTTCCCCATTATACACTTAAAAAGTAATCAGTGACAACACAACAGAAAAGATTAAAACATTCTTAATAAATAACTGCTTAAGAAATTAACATTATTCTCCTGTCATCGATATATTTTTAAATCAATATACATCTGAATATTATTACTCAACCATAATGGGGTCAATTTATTTTCTTCATTTGATAACTATAATAATTCAAGGATTTATAAGGCTTTATTGCAAAATCAGATCTTCAAATTATTCTCAAACCGAACACAGCAGCTCTACATCAATAATGGGAAATCCTAGTCCTGGTCACCTAGTAGTCTCTTCAAAGCCCCAGCAAGTGAAAGCTGGGAGAAGCTATTAAATTAATCCAGTTAAGCCAGTAATAAACTGGTTCATTCGGGTGTGCATGAATGCAAACCTGCAGATACACCAGTCCTCCAGGACTAGGATTGCTCACCCCTGTTCTATTTTGTATCTTGGAGAGAGTAAAAAAAAAAGTGTATTGTGAAAACTGACAGATTGATTAGAGCTCGGTCGTTACTGCACAAGGAACCTTTGTACATCCTGAAGGTATAAACCCATCGTCGGCTTTCTGACTTTTGACACAACAATCCTCATGAAGAGAGATTTCTACCCATGGGGATCTGTAAAAGGTCAGGTATTACTGGAGAGCCTGCAGGTTAGAGGGTTCAAAGGCAGAGGAGAACCTACAAGGCACTTCTGTACACATAGGGTGGTGGGAGACTTGGTAAGTTACCTTCCCAGATAGAAACCCAAGAGAACTTTCAGAAGTGAGGCTGGGCATTAACCCTAGTTTGTCAAGTCACCAGTCTGATCTCACTTGCGAAGAGCACTATTTGTCAGCCATGGGTTCCAAAAACCCTCTATCATTTCCATAATCCATCCAGAGCCTATCTGGGCAAGCAATGCATCGCAGGGCAGATACACAGACACAAACAGATGCGCACATGCTGACACCAGGGCCAATCTGCCCTGAAGCCTATAAACCTACCAGTATGTCTGTGGACCGTGGGATGAAACTGGAGCACCCGGAGGAAACCCACACAAACATGGGGAGAACATACAAACTTCATGCAGATAGCACCCCAGGAATTGAACCCAGGGCCTCAGCACTACGAGGTACCAATGCTAAGCACTGTGCCACCCCTCTGCCATGCTTCATCCCTCTAAAATAAGTTGCTGCTCTCACAAATACCAAAGGAAACATAAACAGAAAATATTTCAAATGTAATGTCTGTCGATGGCTTACCTGGGGGTTTCCACAGAGGATGATAGACTCCTGAAAACTGATGTGGAAGGCTCGCAGGGCCTGCGTCTGACCTTTGGCAGCACACACTGGACAGTTCTTTTCCAAGTGCAACCTCTCTTGAGACTTGAGAATAAAAACAGTGCATTTCATTATTGAGCACAGACCACTTTAATGGAAAAAGCAGTACCATGCCATGGAGGCAACAGCTGTCAGTACACACTCTGGAGCCTTCATGAGTTTTGGAAAGCAAGCATCACAATACACAGGAAAACCAGTGCTTTATAATAAAACTAGAGGCAGTCAATTAAAGCATGCCTCACAAAAAAACAGCGATACATAAAGGCTGTATTTTAATATTGCGTACATCAATTGTACAAGGTCTAGAAATATTTTATTGAGTCTTACATATTCCAGTCCTTCAAAAGAAATGGAACATATCTCAATCGTACAAACTATTATTGTACATAACGGATAAAAGCTAACGCAGTTGCGTGCTACAGAATACTGGAATCCTTGCATTCGTATTAACTTGCTTTTGAGTCACATGAAAAAGTCAATGGCATTTCAGAAAAAAAAATCTTCCGCCTTTTTTTCCCGTAAGATTTCCGTGTGTCTTTTGCCAACAAAAAGACAGAATTGAAAAGGTAAGGGGCCCAATTAGCATTTATTGGATTTTTTTAGGTAGCTTTGCACAAGTGACAGAGAGAGAAACTGAGTTCAACTGACTTTTCCCAAATACCCAGCCACCAATGGGGCGGATTCCCCTATAGCAGTGCTTTCACTACTCATCACTGGGAAATCACTGCAGCTCCTCTTGTCAGTCGGAATCCGCGGCCATTTGTGTAACATTACCATATCCGCGCGATCTGGCGCACCTTTCCACGCACTGCAAAACAAAACAAGAGCGGAAAATGTGAACTTATTCTGCTTAACATGCTAATTAAGACCTTTCTGACCTGTTACACACGTTTCTCATCTCCATCGAAGATGTGCCCTTTACTTTGCTGTTACATTTTGCATTTTATAAAAAAAAATATATACAAACGGTTCAAGCCTGTAATCTGTTGCGAGTTTAAATTATTTATATGGATGGAGTTATACACCACTGATGCGCAGCAAAACAGGTGTAATTCTGGAGTCTTTCGTGCTGCAAACGAAACAATTGAGATGCGTGTAACTCGTTAACAATAACAACTATAACAAGTCTCTTGATGCGTTTATCTTAATAGTTTTGCAGTGAAAAATTAATAACCGTTCGGCAAAAAATAACCCGTCTCAGGTCAAATAAAGACAAGAATGCAGCTGTGACAATTTGAAAAATACCAGTTCGAAAATCATGCCTGCACCAAATCAGAGTGCCAGTTCCTTAAAAACGACAAATACAATATTAGAGATTACATTCTACCATTTTAAAAAAAGACTAAAGATACCAGATAAAACCTCAGATTTAATGGAGAAACGGGAAAGCTTGAACGTAGTTAATATATATCTAATATTACAAGTAGCGAATATTATAACTTCAGTTGTTTAGCAAATGGTAATTCAAAGTACAATTATTATAGATTATACTGTGCATATCTTATACACAAGTCATAAACACCGTACAGAAGCTTCAAGCCGGTGTGCACTACTGTACTTAACACATATAGAGTCAACCAGAACGGTCTGCAATTACAGCTGCAGAACGTAATAACTTCACTTCTTTTCCCGGCATAAAATACTTTCAGTCAAGGTCACAAATTAAATCGCTAGGCACACATACCCCTTGAAAAGCCCTGATTGCTTCGCGATTTCCACTTATTCTCCACGATCCGGTTTTCACCAGCCCATCAACTCTCTTTTACTAAAACCGATTGTTTTGTACGGTTCGACTCCATGTGCCTCCTCATATTCGTCTGCTCAACGTTCTGCTTCCGGCGGCGCGCTGTCAATTGACGTCATTCAACTGCGGCAGAGTGTCAGTTCCCTGTTAGCCTTCGGAGCTTCTAGTCTTTTCCGCGCATGTGTGTGTCCCAGTGCAGACTCCTAGGCTGGAACCTCATAAGGCTAGAGTAGGTCTCACAAAAAATATTTTTACCTCCAGTGTTCATCAAACGGGACAGTGACTGAGTGTAGATTAAATGTAGTGTAGAGTTTAGAAAGCACTGCAATGAGTAGTAAACCCAAATGTGTTCTCACAAAATTAATTTTGATGCACTAAGCATTGACACAGTGTTGATGTTATCAAACAAAACCGGCAGGTGCCCACAGTGTAGTAATTACCTTTTGATTAAATCTTTTATTAGGCGAGAGATAGATCGAAAGCTTTTAAAAATATGTGTTAAATTACAATAAATACGGTACAAACTATTCTGGTTCAAGAGATGTTTAATAGCTGTAACAGTACGTCATACTAGATGACCCAATCAGCATAATAATATTTTTGCGAGGTTTCTGCTTAGGAGTTATCTTGAACATTTTTCGGCTTTACAGTCAGATTGAGTCCCACATGAATGGGATCGCGCAGGCGTTGTAATAAGAAGGGCGCACTGCTGACCTGGGTTCAAGATGTGGCGCTACAGCGCGAATTGTCACCTTCCTTTCTGTACCACAACGAGCCGAACTTGTTTATGCCTCCGGCTGTAGCCTAAACCAATTACACCTCGGTCTCCCACTAAAATAATCTCTGACATTGATTGGAAAAACAGGGAAGAAACTGGCATCACGATCTCCTGGAGAAAATTTGACAAAGCGCATGGTATGCCTTTTAAGTATTCAGTGTATATCGGTCTAAAAAAATAATCACCAGAAAATTAAGCACATCCTGGCAGATAGGATCGTTACGTTATTTTCAGCAGTGTTACATCTGCAGTGTTCCGAGATACAAAAAAAAATGTATGAAAGATTTTGTAAAGAAACCTGCTGCTGCCTAACGTACTTCGTGTGATGTAGCATGTAATGACAGAAAAGGTAGTCATGACTACCTCAGTAGTAAAGGGTCTCTAATAACAGCAGTCGTGGATATCCTGTAGTAATGTTGTCACCTGTGAAAACACCTAAGCTCAACAAAGAACATCGTTTTCTTCATTATAATGCAAAGGCGACAGGCCCTAATCTGTCGACTAAATTGTAGCCCAACTGTAAGCAGCTGTGCAAAAAATGTTTCTCAATGCTCCATGCAACAATAATATCTATTTTTTAAAAGCTATTAGAAAATCGATCACACGATGTATGCTTGAGGAAACTAAAAAAAGTTAGGCCCCAAAGTGAACGTTTTATATATATATAAATTATTAAACACATTAACAGTTTAAATTAAAAAAATGAAACAGTAAAGTGTTACGTTAAAAGGTTCTTAACTATTATAACGTTTGTATTCTGTCCAATTATGTGGTTGAGATTAATGTCTCAGAAACAATTGGTCCAGTTTGAATTTTGGAGTCCAGAGGGCACCTGAAGATCCGACGAATTTATCAAAGATGTCAGGAGCAGAACTGGTAACACATTTAAGGGTACCCCCTTAGCCTGGTATTACTGCTTTATTACTGAAACACAGCTTGTGCTAGTAAGAGCCTGATATCTTGCTACTACATATCTTGTTAGTGGAACATTTGAAACATTTAGAGCACGTACAACTTATATATTAGTGTCAAAGGGTAAGAATAAGTACCTGCTGTACAGTGTATAGTACTATACTGCCTTTATGCAAGGTTATTCATTATTTTTTATGTACTGTTATTTATTTTACCAATAACTAACGAGTGGCTTACTGGTAACTCCTGAAATAACATGTTAACAACAAATAAGTGATCCTAGTTCTCCTGTCATCAGGGTGCTTTTACATCTCTCTTGCAGGGTACCTGTAGGTGCCAAATAGACACACCTACAGGTACCCTGTCTTAGGCTCTGGACTTAAACTGAACTGGAACAGTTCAAATCCAGAGTAGAGCATTTCTGTTGTACCCTTGAGCCAGATACTTCACTCAGATTGCTCCAGTAAAATGCCCACTTTAATAAATGTGAACAAGTTGAAGTCATTTTGGATGTATACATTTATCATTCATTTTCATTTCCATTGATCCACTGTCTTTAGAGTGTCAGAGTGTGGGAAATAACAAAGTCTTGCAAAGAAAAACAAAATCCATCTTTAATCAGAGTAATGAAAAGTCTGACACTGAACATGCGTAGCTCTATGTAAATAATATATTCCATCGCTATACCCTTGAGAATTTCTCATTCCACAAAACCCCTGTTCAAAAAGATTAAGGGTGTTAACTCTGGTGTCCTGCCAGATTCCCCTCCCAGCCTTTACCAATCATGGCCTGCTAATAATCCACATCTACCGTATCAGTTGGTTTCATTACTCTGTTCTCCTCCCCACAGATAGCTGATATGTGGTATTTATACTGATGCGCTTTGGCTGCCGTCGCATCATCCAAGTGGGGGCTGCACATTGGTGGTGGAGAAGGCGTCCTCATTACCTGTAAAGTACTTTATAAGTGTAAGAAATTATTTTAATTAAAATATGTATTTTACAGTGACTATCAAAAGTTTTCACCCCCTTGAACTTTTGTATACTTTATTGTGTTATAATGTGGAATAAAAATGTATTTAACTGGGAGTTTTTGTTTTTGACTGACATAAAATTACAGCCATAAGTTTTCTTGAATAAGTTTCTACCAGCTTTGCACATTTGGGCACAGAACGTTTTGTATACAAAATGACTCAGACTCTCTCAGGTAGGATGGGAACTGTTGGTGAATGGAAATTTCCAACTCCTGCCATAGATTTTTGATTGGATTGAGGTCTAGGCTTTGACTGGGTCACTCCAGAAAAATTGACTTTTTTTCTTTTGAAACCACTCCAGTGTGGCTTTGGCTATACAGTATGTTTTGGGTCATTGTCCTTCTAGAAGATGAATCTTCTCCCAAGTCCTATGTCTCTTGCAGATTGCAGCAGGTTTTCCTCCAGGATTTGTCTCTGCTTTTTTGCATCCATTTTGCCTTCTGTCGTCACATATATTCCAGGCCCTAATGCAGCTAAGCTCTTAATAGCATGATGCTCCACCTACATGCTTCAATTGGGATTATGTTCACTGTTATGCTTGAACCAAACAGAACTTTTACCATTGAGGCCAGAAAAAGTCAATTTTGGTCTTGTCAGACCATAGAATCTTCTTCCACTTGGTCTCAGAGTCTTCTACATGGAAGACATCTCCTTCTGGAAAAGTGTAGTTGAAATTTGGTCTGTTTTTCTTGTCAGTCTCCCATGAAGCTCAAATTTGTAAGGCACCCAGGCAATTGTCAAATGCACAGCTTCTCCCATCTCAGCTGTGAAAGCCACTTGGTGGCCTCTTTGATTAGTGCTCCTCTCACCTGAAAAATCAGTTTTTGAGGATACCCTGTTCTTCACAGTTTCACAGTTATATTTTCTACATTTCTTTATAAAGAACTTTAGTGTGTATTGGGGGATGTGTAATGCTTTGGAAATGTTCTTCTACCCTTACCCTGATTAGTGCTTTTTAAGAACCCTATCCCAGATTTATTTTGACGGTTCCTTTGCCTTCATGATGTAGTTTTTCGTTGGGAACTGTACTAATCAATTTTGGGACCTCAAAGAGAAATATACATTTATCCTGAACTCATGCAAAACGCCCTAATTGCATACAGTTGGACAAATTATGTGACCTCTAAAGACACTTGGGTGCACTAAAGACTATTTATGTGTGTCATAGTACAGGGAGTGAATACTTATACGATCACTTATTTTCTGTTTTATATTTATAATAATTAATTTAGGAGGATCTGTAGAATTTTGTTTTCACTTTGACATTACAGTGTGTTTTTTGTCAACCAGTAACCATATCCCATATAAATATATTTTGATTCTATATTATAACACAGTAAAATGTGAAAAAGTCCAAGGGGGTGAATACTTTTGAGAGCCACTGTACATCATTTTGTTAGTTTAGCAATTGAAGTGGCTGATAGACAAAATTCCAACACTCTTTTTGTCTGATGGTTGCTTTTGTAAACAAAGAAGGGGCAAAGTTTGTTGTTTCTCTGATTGTTTAATGATGTTAGGATTAACACACTTTTACTGCACATAAAAGCCTCCATTTGTGGACTCAGTCACACTGGGATCAATTTATAAACTATAAAAGAACATTCAGTCCCCTTGTGTTTGCAGGTTGTTGAGAGGTTGTTAATCTGCTGGGGTAAGGGAGGATTGAACTCTATTTTTCTCCCTGTTGGGAACGTAATGTACACCCTTATGCCATATTGTAAAAAATCGACTTGCTGGTATACCTGGCCATGTCGGCAGATGACGGACATGTGAATACAATGCACAAACTCACATTCTTTGTCTCAGTGGCAACAGAAAAAACATAATTTAAGAATAAATTCATAGGAGCACCACTTTACTGGATTAGAGATCATCAGGATTGCTGTTTGTTACTGAATCTTTAATAGCTATGTATAATATATTAACCTGAAAAGAATTGCTACATTTTATTTTGTTCCAGAGGTCCATTTCATGTCTGTATGTGTGTGGCATTAAGTTATTTCTACAGTATAATTTACAGTACATTAAATCTCTAAATTCGCCGCTGGACTAAGGACTGGTCTCTTTTAAAAATGCAAGATGCAATATAAAGCTGAATAAATAAATATTGTTTTCAGTATTGTATTTAGCATCTACGTGAATCATATGCTTTCTCGAATATTTTGAAATATTTTGAATTTCAATAAATAAAAATCATAAAAGAAAAGAACATATTTTACAAAATTGTTATACATTTAAAAATATCTTTGCAATGTGATATTCACTATATAATTCACTATAGCTTATTGTGCTGCAAATCAAACATATAGGATTTGACACCTTTCAAATTGCATTTGTTTCTGGCTGGCTCACCAATGATGGCTGTATGGTTTTCATTGAAAGTTGTAAACTTTGCTGTTTAATTGTTAATGTCAATTAAACTGATTGTAGTTTTCCCCTGTGAGCTAAATAAATCTTTACTGGATTCCTGTTTAATGTAGAATGGCTTTTAAAATAATATGTTGAACAAATAAAATACTTTACAGAACTAATTTGATTTACTTTTTACTGTGTATTTCACATTTTAGGTTTGTTGGCACTTTGTTAAAATTGTCTGAATCTAGTTGATTTTTTATCTTTAGTAATAACCCTCTAGCTTATTACTACTTTCTAGAATATCTACTTAGAATAACTACTTTCTTGTCAATAACTTGGGATCAAATTAGGCATTTTTAAGTAATGGCAATAAATGATTTTGCCTACTAATATATATATTTTAATTTTACTGTTTAAGTGTTTAATGTTGCAATTAATTGTAATTTGTTAGGCAGTGTCACATATTGTATATTATTTTAAAACATTATGAATCATCATTTACTTAATAATAAAATTAATTTAAAAATCATCACTTGTTAAACCAAATTTAATTTAGAACAGGTTCTTATTCCTCGTATTACAATTTTAGAATTCATTGCAAATTTCTCTTGGTTTACATTACAAAATCATGTTAACCAGTTACCTTTATTTTTCAATAAAAAATAGATTGTCTTTACACTTTTTGACCACTGGGCTGCCCTAAACTATGTGTGTGAGTTGTTTGACATACAGTAAAAATGTCGATCTTTGGTAAACTTTTTGTGTCACTTAAAACATATCACCACTAAATGGCACTGTGCCCATTTATTATTGTTTAAAATAATATCACTGGAGAGGGGAATGGTATGATTAAAAAATCATGTTATTAATATATTTTCTCTAGTGTATGTGTATTAAACTGGGCATTGAATTACTTGCATGGGTCTCTGTGAGGTGGGGCATGGTGAAATACAGTCCTCATGGACTACAGTGTCCATCTTTGCTTCATCTGAAGTCTTAATGGCAGAACTGAACTAAATCCATCCATTTTCTAACTGCTTATTTACTGTAAATTTAGAGTCGCTGGGGACCTAGTGCCTATCCTGGCAAGGTGTGGGCACAAGGCAGGGTACAACCAGGACAAAATGCCAGTCCAGTGCAGGACTGACACACAGACAAACACACACCAGGGTCAAAAGTTTCCAAAAGCCAATTAACCTACTGTACCAGTATGTCTTTGGACAGTGGCAGGAAACCCACGCAAACACAGGGACAACGTTCAAACTCCACACAGATAGCACCTCAGGTTGGTAGTTGAACTCAGGGCCCCAGCTCTGCGAGGAAGCAGCATTAACCACTCTGCTAATGTGCCACCCCATCAGTCACTTCATCCCTCCCTCCCAAAATAAGTTGCCAGTATCAAAAATAACAAAGGTACCAACAGAAAAATGAAACATTTAAAATTTCTGTCGATGGCTTACCTGTGGGTTTCCACAGAGGATGATAGACTCCTTACAACTGAGCTTGTGCCTGACCTTTGGTGACACACACTGGATAGTTCTTTACCGAGCGCAACCTCTCTTGAGACTTGAGAATAAAAACAGTGCATTTCATTATTGAGCACAGACCACAGTAATGGAAAATTACTGCCATATCACCCTGCAACTCACAACTGGCAACCCACTGAAGCTAAGCAGGTGTGAGCCTGGTCAGTACCTGGATGGGAGACCTCCTGGGAAAAAACTAAGGTTGCTGCTGGAAGAGGTGTTAGTGGGGCCAGCAGGGGGCGCTCACCCTGTGGTCCATGTGGGTCCTAATGCCCCAGTATAGTGATGGGGACACTATACTGTAAACAGGCGCCGTCCTTCGGATGAGACGTAAAACCGAGGTCCTGACTCTCTGTGGTCATTAAAAATCCCAGGGCGCTTCTCGAAAAGAGTAGGGGTGTAACCCCGGTGTCCTGGCCAAATTTCCAATTGGCCCTTACCAATCATGGCCTCCTAATAATCCCCTATATGAATTGGCTACATTACTCTGCTCTCCTCCCCACTGATAGCTGATGTGTGGTGAGCGTTCTGGTGCACTATGGCTGCCGTCGCATCATCCAGGTGGATGCTGCACATTGGTGGTGGTGGAGGGGAGTCCCCATTACCTGTAAAGCGCTTTGAGTGGAGTGTAAGCAATTATTATTATTATTATTATTATTATTAAAAGACAGTACCATGCCATGGAGGCAAAAGCTGCCAGTACACACTCTGGAACTTCAAGAGCATCACAATACTAAGCACTGCCACAGTGACACTGGAATTGAAATAAATGCAAATCAACATTACTGTCTTTCTCAAGTAATGACATACAGTAGGAGTCATCAAATACACTTGCAATATACTGTATACAAGACCCTCTAAGGCCTCTTTGTCATAGGAAACTGTTCCTCAGGTTCACTGAAGAATTTCATTTTTTTTCTTTTAAATTGCTTCAATACTCCCTAGTAAGTAAGTCCTGTGGATTCTCAAAACCAACAGTGAGATGATTGTTTTGAAATTAAAAGGAGTCTTGATTGCTGAAAATGTGATAAAAACATTTAACCTCTCTTCTAAAAACCCCTTTCGTAAACATATTTACTGTTATATGCCTATATTTTCAAAGACAGTACATCTCTTGGATCATGGTTCTAAACATATTTTACATGTCTCTTTTCCCAAGGCAGCTGTTTAGATAAAAGACAAAGTCCACAGACTTGTGCTGTGAATCTACATTTTCCAGACCATTGCGGGTAAAGGAGATATGCAAATTAATTTACTTGTTTATTCGGTTGTCATTACCCCTTGCTGTTATAAAACTCATCAATTTAGGAATGCGAGTTCACAGCACACAAGCGTCAAGACTCAAATAATTGAACATGTAAGTTCTTATTGTATTAACAGTGTGTATCTTCCCTTTTAAATAATAGTTAATCCCCCCCAATATAATATGACCAGAACTTGGATTCGTCTCTGAAAAGTTGTATATAAACTTGTTATATCGTGCTTAAAATTAAGCCTAAAACGTTTTTTTGCTTTTTTGAAAAGTAACTTTTGCACTTATGAAATACACCTTGAATAGGTAAAGGTAGTGTAAAATTAGCTATGGATGGTGAGCAGTGTTGTACATTATACTAAACTATCCCTAACACCCTGAAAATTAATTTAAAGGCGTATTTGCACTTCACAGATGCCTTCGCTTTGAAGTAAATGGACGTTTTGTTTTGAAAATTTAATGTATTCTATTTCAAAACGTTTTTAATACGGTGTACAAAAATTTCACTTCAAACCTGGAGAAGTATATTTTCAGTTTTTAAGATTCCACGACACTTTTTTTAACTTAAACGTATTGGCGCGTTCGAATAATAATTAGAAGTTACTTCTATAGCGTTTTATACATTCGTATGTGTCAACAGTTTTATTGATACACTTGCATGAGAATGAACACGTAAGATACTCAAAACAAATAATAAGTGCGTATTTACTATTTTTATATTTAATATTGTTCCACTAAAGCTGCTCAGGTACCCGTTTATACAATGCCATTTTTGAAAAATAAAATCTGAAAAAACATAAATTTGTATTAAATTTTAAAAATGCACTATTTGTAAATAAAGACAGCATTGCTCCTGACGGAATATGCAGAGGAGATGTCTCAAGAGTCAACGGGATCACGTAAGTATTTGGAAGGTAACCGAGATTACAGCTTGTGTGTTCATTGCATACAGTAGCTCTGCATTGCCTCGTTCATTTAATACCCTATGTGCAACACATAGAACACTGTACTATAGCAAACACAGTTACACTATCTTGCAGCAGCCCGCCTGAAGCCCGGAGTCAGAAACTTTTTTCATATAAACGCGCCATTTAAAACTTTGGTGACGTTTCTCAAAAGACGGCCAATGGCGCGGCGGCTCTGATTAGGACAATGGAAAGCCATTCTCCAATCGGAAGAGGAGCAGAGTTGGCGGTAGCCAATGGTGGGCGAGCCCCACTGAGAGTAATGTTACAGATCCGAAGACTGAGGAGACTGCGTATCGCTATCGTTCCCACATACAGCCATTGCAGTGCATTGAGATACAGTGACAGCTTTCGGTAAGTATTGCATACAGAAATCCGAAAGTGTAGGTAAGTATAAAAAGGAGCTGATCGCAAAGTCATATTTTTCCACATCCGAAAACAATGAAGGCATTGATCAAGAGAAAATGTTATTTGTGGAAATATATTTTTTTCTTTGTACGGAAACAGTCAAAACAAGACCTCTTTATTAGCATTAGCCAGCCGCTCATTGTAAAAAATAAAAAAATAACATCTGTGGCATTTTCTGTGGTAAACGGTAAGTTTTCTAAACCGTAGAAGCGAATTAGTCTTTTTAATCTAATATTTTTGTAACTTTGATCTGATGTGGGGATTTGATGACTCGGGATTTTGTTTAAAAAAATAGCTAAGTGGAGAAATTGCGTACAAACAAGCTCCCGTAGCATTACATAGCCATTGCAGTGCATAGACCGAGAAGGCTGTCAAGTAAAGACTCAAGACCGAGATAACTAGGGAAAATGCGAGGGAAAAAAATCAAAGGAAAAATAAAGATAATAAATATGTATGATGCTGCATTTTTATTAATTTGACGAAGTGCAAACGAGCAAAAAAAAAAAATACCTCAGGATCTGCGCTTTACTGTAATATGGCTGACTGTACTCTCGCATAGAAAACAAGGCTGAGCCAGTAGGGGAGCCTGGGATGAGAGCGCAGTTCGCTTCAACTTTTTAAAACCGCGTTTTCCCCCCGAATCTGTGGTAAAGTTGGCGTTTTGGGGACGGTGGGCGAAAATTGCACCTTTCCTCTTTCCGATGGCGGGTGGTTTGCGATTTTCGGGGGACGGGAAAGGGTTTAAATCCCAGTTTAAAAAGAGGTGGGTATCCCGGCCGGTGTGCCCTCTATTGCAATGCAAGTGTAATGGCTGTGTATTGACACAAAGAGAAGGAGCCATATTCTCTGTGTTAGTAGACGAAGACAAGCGGCCATTCCGAGCTCAATAGGAAACTAACTCAATACAAACCGCACATAGTACAGACCCAATGTATTACTATACACCGGGACTAGTGCATAGGGATCCTCGGAGAAAACTCAGACAGGAACACGGGCTTTGCCAACGTGTTTGCGGGGTAAAAAACCGAACAGGAAGGCGGGTGGAGACATTTGAAGGGGACTTTCTTTCATGAAGAAGGCTTTCTCACAAAATGGAAGAAGAAATATTGCTGTCGTTGTTGACCTCCTTTTCCTCAACAAGAGCCGATGCGCCATTGCTAGTCCCTTACTACTTACTGACACCGAAAGAGCTGCTTTTTAATAGGGAAATATGGCAAAAAATGTGCATTTTTTTCGAATTTGATACGTTTTCAATTATTAAATTTAAAGGTGAAAGGAAATAGTTTTCTGTGTGGATTTTTATGTGGTTTTGGCCACTTTTTGAAATAGATTTTTTTTTGTTAAAATAACTTTTTACTCTTTTTATCATCTTTAATAAACAATTGATTTATACAAATTCTTACATATTTTAAGTGGACTTTGTACATAACAAATATTTTTAAAAATGTAAACAACATTTTTTATTGTTTTTGGACATTTTAGTTAACTAAACGTTTAAATACTCTCACATAATGGTTTTTACACGTCATTTTCGCGGGTCGGTTGTTGTTAAAAAGGTTTTTTTGTGGTTCAACTATCAACACGATACCGTGAAAAAAAAAGGATTTGGAGGTTAAGACAAGCTTTAGCTTATTAACAAAATAATGTTTTAGGAATAAATGCTTTCTTACATACTCCGTGGAAAAGAATGGGCGAAGAACAGCTTACAGCTGATAACGTATACCAGTTGCTTAGTGACTTGATTTTCGCCTTGTTTACTAGAAACTTTCAAAACCGGACATGTTTAGTCAGACATAAGCAATTTTTTTTTAAAGATTTTGTCCCGATGCCAGCTCAGAGGAAACAGTCGCTGAAGAGGCTGGGCAGCAGGCATCGCCAGTGACTGGAGTATCCGCGGCTCGCCACACTTGAGAGTCCTTTTCATAACTGCCCAGTGTCAGTACCGGTGACACATGGGAAAATAAGAGTGCAGGGGCTCAGTGAAGGGCTATATTGATCCCTTATATTGCGCTTTAGGTGTTGACCGAATGTTGCTTTATTTCTTCACTGTAGACGACAAATTCCAAGATGGGTAAAGGCGATCCTAAGAAGCCCAGAGGCAAAATGTCCTCGTATGCCTACTTCGTGCAGACCTGCAGGGAGGAGCACAAGAAGAAGCACCCTGATGCCTCTGTGAACTTCTCCGAGTTCTCCAAGAAGTGCTCCGAGCGGTGGAAGGTGAGACAGAGGGAGTGCAGGATGAGAGATCTGCGCATGGCAAAACTTCCATCCTGTTTTTTAGAATTGAGTTGCATTTCGGTTTTTATTTTTTCATCTGCGGCTGTGCACCTCCATGTAACCATCTGCAAACCAAACGAGGTTCCAAGGGTTAAGTGTAAGAGAGTGTAAGAAAATAACTTGTCGGAAAGCATATTAAAATATATTTGTGTAAGAGCTTAGTAGTCTTTGGACTTTAGGAGTTTAGTGTTTTTTTCTGTTTTGGTTATGCATTAGAATCTGAATTGAATTAAGTTTAAAAAAGCAATTGATTAACTGTTCCTTACACAAATAGTGTTTTTCATTGTTGCTTGTGTGGCTTTTCAGACCATGTCTGCCAAAGAAAAGAGCAAATTTGAGGATTTAGCAAAGCAAGACAAGGTACGCTATGAAAGGGAGATGAAAACCTACATACCGCCCAAGGGGGAGAAGAAGAAGAGGACAAAAGACCCTAATGCACCAAAAAGGCCCCCGTAAGTATATCTGGATTCATGTGAAGCTTTAACCCTTAATGGAAGGAACTCAAGAATGGAATTGGAGTTTTTACAGTTAACATGCATTTTGTTTTGATCCTTCAGATCTGCTTTCTTCATATTCTGCTCCGACTTCCGCCCGAAAGTTAAAGGAGAGAGCCCTGGATTGTCCATTGGTGATGTTGCCAAGAAATTAGGGGAGATGTGGAATAAAACCACCGCTGAGGATAAGCAGCCCTATGAAAAGAAGGCAGCCAAGCTGAAGGAGAAATACGAAAAGGTATTCTTGGGGCAGAAGAAAAAGTTAAAGCACTGAAACGGAGAGCTTACTTTGCCATTGTTGAACAGACGTCACATTCTTGTTTTACACTAGTAAGCAGATCTCAGGTTTTTTAGCCTCTAATGGGCATTTACCCTTTTCAGCATGGTGTAGGGGTATGCAGTTGACTTAACTTAATAATTTAAATGTGGGTTGATCATAATTCCATGTTGGGTGCTGTTTTGTGTTTAAAGTCATCTCTTAGCATCCTTTCTGACGTGCATCATAGTAATGGAGTGTATATTGAACACAAGTGAAGTCTTGTCTTTTTTTAAAACATAAATGCCCTTAAATCAGACAGGTACAAAGGGTGTCTTTTGTGCAGGGTACGAATTTGTTCACCTAAAGAAAGTCTTTACAGGAAGCCTTGTGGATCAACTGGTAATATGAATGTTCCACTTGTATGGTGGATCATACTGATCGCAGACCGGGTGTCTTGTCTTGTAGGATATCGCAGCGTACCGTGCCAAGGGCAAGACCGATGGTGCCAAGAAAGCTCCTGCCAAGATGGAGAAGGCCAAGAAGAAGAAGGAGGAGGAGGAAGAGGACGACGATGACGACGATGAGGAGGAAGAGGAGGAGGAGGAGGAAGATGATGAAGATGATGACGAATAAATCAGAGCTTAGTTTCTTGTTTATAAAGCATTTAACCCCCCTGTACACACTTCACTCCTATAAAAAAAGAAAAAAAAACAAAAAAATGTAAGGCTGTGTATATGAAATGTTTTTAAGCTGTACAGTGTTTTTTTTTTTTGTATAGTTAACACTACGGAAGTGTCTTTAGATAGCCCTGTGTTTTGTTTTTTAGTGGTAGTTCTTAAGCCACTAACCTTGCCTGGTACAGTTTCTGGGGGTTGTAAAACGGCATGGAATTTGCAGGTTTCCTGGTGGTGCACAGCACAAAATCTAGTTTTATGTGGGGTTGTAGTTCGTTTCCAGTTGTATTTGTGTTTTTTATTTTTTATTTTTTTAATTTTTTGCCGTATCATAAAGTTCTTTTACTGTACTTTGAATACCACTCTGTAATTGCAAAAAGAAAAAAAATGCAGCTGTTTTTGTTGACATTCTGAATGCTTCTGAAGTAAATAAACCCTTTTTTTAAAAGTATGGTTTCTTTTTTCACACTTCCAAAAAGCTCTTTGGTGTTCTATTTTTATTATTAAAAATACTGGCATTTGGGAATTTCAAGTAATCCTATGCAGATTAAAAGGCCTGGGTGTTTTAAAAATTGGAAGTATTTTGTAGCCTGAAGCAGTGAAATTGTAGCATTAAGAGATGCACATAATGTTTTGATAACTGGTCAATATTATCAATTGCATTGTTAACAAGAAACTGCATGGTGTAAAATGTCAATGGAACATGAATAGTGGTGATACAGGAAAATTATAGGTATAAATTAGACACAAATCATCTGTCAAATACATGCTATCCAAAAAGTCATTTTAAGCTCCATCCATTTGTGCTAAATTTGAGATAGTTACTGATATATCAGTATGTAAAGAGATACTTGTTGAATTTGGCTTTGTCCATTCTAATACAAGCTAGGTAGCTTATAATGATATGGTGAGGATTCATATGTATGATATGCTCATTTTGTGAGAAGTTCATTTTGGACTGTTAATTTTTATTTCAATAGTCTGTCAACATGTATGCTTTTAAAAACCATTACCATAGCTTGACCTCTTTATTTCCAGCACACAGAGTTAACGGCAGAATAGCATTTCTCCCTTTAGTTCAGTCCTTTAGCAGACTGTAATTAGTAAACAATATCTTAACCTCTAAGTTATACAGTATCACATCCACTGTACTTGTCATTATCTGGTTAGCAATTTTGTGAAACTAGTGTATTCAATATACATTGATATTTAGGTTATTGTGTTGAACTCCAAAGAGTGTCAAAGCATCAAGCTCTGGGCTCTAAAAACAAAATCATTGTACAGTATATATTATATATGTAATATAAGCATATGTTTTAACCAGCCGCACAAAATAATAAAACATGGATTTTAGTGATTTTTTAGTAGCTTATACTATGAAATAATACTGAAGATAATATAAACATAGAGAAAGGTTAGAATGAAATGTGCCTGTCATGAATGTAGAACAATTAATTTAAATTGGTGTAAATTCACATTTCCAGTACCAGGCACTGTGGTTTGAATGCTGAAAAGGACAGGAAGCACTAATTCACTTAAGGGCAGCACCTCACTTACCTTGTAGCCTTTCAGTCCTCCAAGCAGAAGCTGAGCTTGGTGAGAGATAGCTGTGACTCATCCTGCATTTACTTCCTTATGAGATGTGTTCATTGTGCTGGCTGAGAGGCAAGATTCAGAAAACATTTGTGTCTGAAAGCCTCAGTAAACAGCCTTGTCGCTTAGTGGCTTTTTAAGAGGAATTTTGTGCTGTCCATTATGTGATATCTTTTGGAAAAAAAATGTCAATAATTTTTTGTATTATGGGTGTGTTGCTCCTCCCTAAACCTTATCCAAATCCTTGAACTTTCCGCATTTGAAGCACAATCATAAGTTCTCCTTCTGGTATTTCAAGGGCAGTAGCATGGTAAAAAAAATACGCAAAAATACTTGTACTGGGTTGTAGCAGGACTCTTTTGAGCTATCGTGTCCTGAATTTCTTGAACCTGAGAAGATTTATTTATGCCTTGGACACACAGTTTGTCGCACTTGCAAAAATATCTTCAGCTCACATTTTTTCAAATAAGGCAACTATTTTCTTTCTGACAACTGCACCAATGTTGTCTGCTTCTGTTTAAGGTACTTTAAATTGTCCTGCAAATTAACATCGTCTTTAGGCCTTGATTGAGCAGCACAAAAATGTTGTTCTGCATGTCCTCTTAATATTTGGAAGAACAAAAGATAATCAATTTTTATTATTTTTTTATTTTTATAAAAAAATATTATTTTTTATTACACAGATGGTGCAAGACCTGGATATTGTCACATATAATCTCATTAATCATGCATATGTTGTATGCCTACCTATGTATCATTTAGTGCAACATTCAATCCATTGAATACAGTTTAAAAATTTATTGTTCCACTGTTAGCATTTTACAGGATTTGTTTGGAGAATTCCATCACATCCATTGACTTATACAGATGTGTCACAGGACAGCAGATGGGTTGTACTGCCTAAGACCAGAAAACAGGACCAGCATTGCTGATATAGTTGATGGGCACTTCACATTTTACATAGAGCAGTATGTAGAAACAGGTGACTCTAAATTTCTTCCTACCCTCAATATGATGTAACTAAAACTGTGTACATGCAGTATTTACTGCATAAAATAAACTTTAAGTGGAGGGTCTAAAAAAGGGTCTAAAACAGATCAAATATACGCAATGTTCAAAATTATTAATGCCCAGGCCAACAGTATTTGATGATCCTTCTTTGGCCTCAATGTAATAGAGAAGGTGCTTCCTACTGTATAGCCTTTTAGTAATTTCAGGCTATTCTCAGTAGGGATGTTAGACCATTCCTCCATGTGGACTTCTTTTTAGACAAAGCTATATATATACTTCAGAGTACAGGATTTACACTTACGAACTGCTTTGCTTAGTTCATATTGCTAAGAATGTTGATCCTGTGCTCCCCTCAAACAGTTAGCAGATACAGTATGTAGGTATTCCTTGTTCTCCATTGCCCTGCTGGAAGGGTTGTCACGAAGGTCAAACGTCTTAACAGTAACCAGGTTTTTGGATAAAATATCCTGATATGCTTTAGAATCCATCTGTCTCTCAATTCTGACAAGGGCATCAGGACCAGAGGACTAAAAATAGTCCTTAAGAAAAAGCAAGCTCTTTCTATTCCTCACAGAAGACATTATTTTTCTAAAACAAGTTTCACTATTCTCTGCTAACTGTACTCTAGGGAAGGCTGTCCAAAGACTTGTGTTTCAGCTAACCACATCATGTGGCCCCATTTGACCATTTGTATGTAACTCTGGCCCTCCGTTACTGGCTCCTCATTTAAAAGATCAACCTTAAATTGCATATATTGTGTCCTGGTGATGCCCGGATTTTTGTAGATTCCTACTTGTTTCACCTGGGTGTCACTTATCTTGCTAAACCAATTGAAAACTGAAAAGTGAAACCTACTGAAGCAGGGATGTCTTATGTTTTTAACCTCTACCAGCAGAGGTCTTCAGACAGTTCACTGGCTTTGCCCCCATAATGAAGAGGTACTGAGTGTTTCACTTCCGTGCTCACTTCCAGAGGCTTTATGAAACCATTATATAACCAAAATAAAAAAAAAACATTGAGGATTCATTTTAACAGCATTCATTTTGAACACATTTATAGGATGGAAAAAAAAAACAGAGAAAACCCCCACACAAAAAGGGGGAGAACCTAACATTCCCCATAGAAGATGTACTGTACCACTCAAGAATTAAACCCAGGTTTGGAGGGCTGTGAAGAAGCAGCACTACCTACAATGTTGTAGTCCCCCAACAGCAATTAGTTACTGAAATAATATACTACACTACCATCTCCAAAATAAGTTACGGACTAATACAAAAGATTCTAAAGTGTGCAATCCTTAATTACTCCCTGAGTATCCAGCACTGGGTTTCTGCAAGCACTGAGAGGCTTTCTGATAATGATGGATGGATCAACACCCTTTTACAATCAGGCTTGTAATCTGCTGCTTATCAGAAGCTTGGCTCACCATGTTACACATCGTGCAACACCTCAGTTCAGCACTGCTGACCCCTACTCATGGTTTTTCTCATGATTGATTATATCGGCAGGCAAGGACTTTGCTATTCTGAGTGAAGGTGTTTAACCTGAAAGTTTTAGCATTTTTTACAAGGCTGTAAATATCCCATTAATGGTAAGAAATTGAGAAGACAAGACACCCAAATACTTTGACCTTATCTTTACTGACTGTGCGGCTAGTATACAGTAAGTATAACTCGATATCCCATTTTGATATGCATAGCCTCAATGCTGAAACACCAAGGGGCTCCAAATGAGTTTGAAAGCACTGATACGGTCTTAGTCATCAGTTCCTCTTCAAAGTTCCTTCCTCAGATTCAACATATACAATTTAAAGCATTTATTACAAGTAACGGAAAAGGATATCAATTCATTCCTACCTTGGGCCTACTTATTTAGAAGAAATGCAGTACAAATTATGAACACACCACACAGTGGAGTTTTGCTTATTTTGTGTGGAGTAGCAACCAGCTCTTTACTGCTTTCAACACATATGTAACACAACATTTTTTTTGGACAAAGGAGAATATGCAACAGTACTTTGAAAATGTACCAAATTCACTAAATGTGCACTGTAAATAAGGGCAATGTGAAATCAGTATGTATTTTTCTCTTCCATCTATTGAGAAGGACAGGCCTACAGAAAACTACTAATTGAAATGCAGATTTTGTTTTTGTACATTCTCTTCATTAAAAAAAAACAAACAGAAATATTGTGACGAGAACACACAAAAGAATATTTCCAGCATGTGGTAGTTAAACGCGGCCCAGTGCTCTCAGCTGTTGATCACAAGGGCTGTAGCTGTTCGCAGTGAAGGCCCAAAAGCTTAAATCCAGAAGGCGATCCAAATTATTGTTAATTTGAGCCACCTGCTGTTCAATTTTGCAAACTACAAAAAAAAATGCACTGCGCGCCGCCCAGTGCTCACTTGGAAAAGTAACAGTTCTTTTGCATCACTAGTCGCTCAAAATCCACCGACACTATCACGCGAACCCCGAACGCATCATACGTGTTGCATTGCGCCAAGGAATGTCCATTTTGTTTGTTGAACAATATATCCGTTCAACTGCTCACATATACAGTTAACTTGAGCCAATCAATAACTGCCAATTGAATGAAACAAGAAAATAGGTGCCGGATTTCTTCTACCAGAGACAGAATTCCAACACTGTGTGGTATAAACATCCTGGACTTGACTTTAAAGAGTTTATTACTTAGCTTTTGAACAGTTTTTACTCAAAACTGATGACTATTTTTACGTGATCACTTACAGTTCATGTCTTCGCCAAGTTCTGCGTAGGTTGCAGTGCGTAATAAAGAAAACGCTCTTCGTTTTTTAAGAAGTATACGGTCGGATAAATATAAATAATTTGATGGTCATAGTGATATTTAGAATTTTTTCTTGTTTTTGGAGGGCTAGCGTTGTCTCTTGTGGTATTGGCGTTTAAGACTGCAACAGCTGTAAAAGCTTCATGGTGTCAGTGACTCAGACCAGACACATACTGTCCAAGATTTTTAGTGAGGGTGGATTTATATATAGCTTTGTCTAAAAAGCACTGGCGTCGCTAATTCACCTAAACATGTTTTTAATTTAAAAAGTTTAAAAAAGGTTTCTACTTCTTCAGTGACTTTTTTTCAACAATTCAGTAGCTCAAATAAGATACTGAAAGATTCTTCTGGTGATAGATGTGCAATACCAAAGTAGAAATATTTGAATCTTGAATTAGACATTATTAATTTATGTTCAGTTTGATGATTTGTACAATTATGTAGACTGCTATCGGTGTTAACATTAATTACCAGAGTTCCGTGTCTCAAGTCAACCTTTATTGAAAAGTGTAATCTCTGTCTAGTACTGAAGAAATAGTTACGACAATGCTTAACTTTCACCATTTTGAATGCTTGAAAAAATGGGCAATATATATGAGACTACCAACGAATAAACGTTCATGAAAACATGAATGAAACACTCATGAAACATAAAAATTTAAGGCAAATAATGTACCGTTATTTTGATTATTTACGAAAAAGAAGGAGGAGGATGTGGGTTAACCCACTGAAATCACAGATCCTCGTCTCCTTTCTTTCGTACCAAAGAAATGTCTGCATTGACAAGACAAGATAATCCGGGCAATAGAAATATTTGGAGATTTTTTTAAAGTCAGATCGGTTTGATATTTGTGTTTGCGTATGTCAAAATACGGTGAAGGATCATTACGGCTAAAGGAAAGACTTTAGCCGTGATACGGTGAAGGAAAGACCGTATCTGGCACGGTTTCTTCACCTGGCATTATCCATAAAGGAAGAAAGAGAGCAGAAAGTTTGTTCCATAAGTTTCTTGATCCTGGTTTATTAATGTTGTTGGGTAAAGCTCTCACAATTTGTGACTTGACACGGGATGTAGATTGCACAAGGATCACCACCCAATATACAATATAACGAGGCAGTGCAACTTACATTTAAAATGTAAAGCAGCATCTCGACAATGACTAACGGCCAGTATGTTATGCAGAACTAAGACCTACCGTTACTTAAACTAGAATGACGCTTCTTTAGATGTGTTCGAAAACCTGTTAAATTACTTAATAGATTAAGCGTATACTTTCTTATATATTCGTAGAGTTCTTAAATATAGATGAATTGGATGAGTATGACAAGACCAGCACAATTAAAAACTTTCGTTGGGAACCAGCGTTTAAATGCTGTTCGACAGTTGAATTAAATAGCACATTTGAGCCCGAAGTCGTATTATATTTCATTGTTCTTAACTCGACTTTAGCAGCGCATCAAAAGAGTAAGATTGTATTGAAATGAAACGCACTGAATGTATTTAGAATGACACAGAAATTACCCATGTTAATTGCAGGATTTAATTATGAAAACGGTCTACACCTTTCATTAACAAGATTATTTCGTAATATTATACCGAGTATTGGATATAAGGACACTGAAAAAAATTAAAGAGGATAGTTTAAAGCGTTCATACTGGCTCTCTAGACTTGATTAGGCCCACCTTGGGAATATGAAATATATACATCCTGTGATTCACACATTTTTATTATGATTATTCTTTTTATTTTCTTGCTCCTGCTGGAAACTCTGCATGAATATGTTTTCTAAGAGTTACTGTTAACCACCTCAGATAACAGCCCTCCAGAAACTACCGCAAAGTGCCTTTTAAAAATGTTAAGGATCTTTAAAGCCATTTGAGCAGGAGGCTTGATCTATTCCTTGGGGAAATCGTGTTACACATTTTAGCTTATAGAAAGCAGAATCCAGATGGCATTTTTAGCAGCTGTGAAATAGGGGGTTTGCAGCACTGTTTATCCAAACACGATCCACAGGCTGCCGAGATATTTTCTGTATTCTGGTACCTTCTTGGGAAAAAAAAAAACGCAATCAGCATTTTGAATTACCTGTGTTTTATCAGAAAATTACCTATCCTGGTGTGGCCATTCGGAGAGCAATAGGACACGATTGCTGTTCCAATCCCAGAGTGGACTCCACTCTATTGCAGGGCAATGGAATTTTGAATTTAGAGTAGCCAATTCAACACCTTTTTTGGAGGTAGTCGATAACTAGGACAAAATCCGAGGCAAAAACATGCAAACTCCACATTGTCAGGTAGCCAAGACCAGAACTTTGCAGCAGCAGGCAGGCGGGCAAACCGATGAGTCAACATGCAAACCATAATCCTGAAATATGATCAAGCTACTTTAAATTAAATCAATACATTCCCCGTGCTTGATTTTGAAAATAAAACATTTCTTTTTCAATTCACAAGTTTTAACTGGTTTTCTAACTTTCTATTTGAATGTCTTTGTTGCATCTAAATGAAATGCTGTTGCCTTCTAGAATAGTCACAGAAAATACATTCCACAATCTGAAAATAATACATGTGTGTAAACAAGTAAAATTGCATTCCTTAAAATATCAAGCATTTTGCACGAAAACATGAATTGTTAAGTCTCAGACACAGAGCTAATGAGTTATGTACTCAGTATGTACTGTACAAACCAGGAGGAAGCAACTGAGTGTAGACTCAATCACAGGAAACAGCATTGATTATTTATGTGTTGTAATCAATGCATCAGTCACAACTGTGTCTCTTATTCGCTTCTGCAATTGCCAAGATACACAATGTGCAGCCACCTTGGACAGCAGAATAGTTACAATATGCACCATATATACAGTATTTTATATTTGTACCTTTGTGTTTCCACTCAATGAGATCATTTTTAACAAATTGCTATGTTTAACCTTTCTAGTTCTTTGTCATTGCCTTGGGAATGTAATCAAACAGATGAATTGTGTTAAATATCTTCAGACAAGTCCACAGATCATAAAAACCTGAAGATATTATTTTATGTTTTTTTTTTCTCTCTGGATGCTACATTAATCCATGAGTTATACATGATATACAATAGTCCTTTACAGGGGTTTTTACAACTTCCAGTTAAATGTAATTAGCACTAACACTAAATTATAAGGAAAGCAGTACTAGCCAATATGGCAAACTGACTATACCCATGCAATGGGTACTCGTTGATATTCCCAATAGCTTAAAATAGTTTGGAACTACATCTTAGGTTTTTGGAATAAGTTTGTGTTATTTTAAGTGTTTTTAATTGTATAAAAATATTTAGTAAGATATACAATAATACATCTGTGACAAAAAGCCTTCAGATAGGAAATGAAATTCAAACTGGAATGAATTTAAATTAATGTATAAAGTTATTCTTTTTTTATTATGCACATAAAAACTAAATTATTTGATATGACTGGTGACAGGCATTTCAACCTCTTTTTAACAGAATTCAAAAGGCCTATAAGAGGAAAATAGCTGGAAATTTCCAAATAAGACTCCATCACGAACCAGGTTCAGGTTGACAGAGCTGTGGTAGCACCATTCTTATCTGTAAACACCTGAAAGCAATAAGAAATGCTTTCTTAATACATGGTTAATTCAATAATTTTAGACAGTATTTAGACATTATTTTGTATCTATAGGTAGCAGGACAGTTTGTAAACATACAAGGAGAACTAAAAGGGATGTCTTAAACAGTATCTTCAAAATTCAAACCCTTTAACCTCTTTGCCATAAAAATAGCAAACACTGATTTGTGAGTATGGTCATTACACTTGTTAAACATTCCACACATTTACATAACCTCCAATTACTGTACGTCTTCTTCAGTGGAAGAGTTTGTCCCAGAACTGAACTGCCCAGAAAGGGCAGGATGTGCCACTGTTTTACCGCTTGAGCAGTGCATTTGGTTTTGGTTAAATCTTCCACATAATTTATTCCAGGGCAGTGATTTATCCATAGGAAAAGAGGCTGTAATGTGAACTAAAATTGGCTTTGGATGGAGTGTAACTCCACTGGAAAAATTATTTATCTGTTTTTTATAGGAAGCATTGCATGCACAGATAAACAAGAGCCAAGCCACTGTTTTTTATAATGTGCTGTTGTGCCACCAAGCAACAGAACACAAATGTGAAAGGAGTTGCACCATGTTTCTTAACAAGTGGAGCCCTAACTGCATTAGGCATTAAGGAATTCAGTAATACACATCTTCCGCCTTGAGTGTTAGCCAAAACCACAATATGAGTGTGGCTGCCAATAGTATGAATTCCAGTTTTAATGAATAGGAATGCTTATATCCTCTGAATCCAACTAACTGTAATAAGATCCTTACTCTCACAGTGCCAGAGCTGTCACTGATTGCGTGTAACGAGTGTTTTTGGGATGAAAAGGCTTGGCTTTTTGTGTTTCGGTCCAAAGAGCCTTGTGTGATTGTCAGTGGGTGTATTTTTATTCACTGAATGTAAGACGAAAAGCATGCCATAAAATATAATGTGGTTTTGTAGAGCGCATATTTATCTTAGGTTTAGTTCAGTGACGGCTTCATAAATTGTGATCCGAGTGATGTGTTGTACATTAAATTATACATATCGATCACTCACATTTTTTTTCTCTGCAGATTAGGTCAACAAATCTGCATCAACAAGGACACCATCTCCCCCCTAACTCCCAGTTTTGCTTATTTTCCTAAACCATCCCGAAAGACATTTCTTTTCTGTTACTTAAAAAGTATTTAGCAATTAAAATGTAAGGTTTCCTTATGGCAAAATAAATGTCATGTTATCTTAATTAATTAAAGATTCTAAGGTTTTGAAAATGTGGATGGAATAATAATGTCAACTTTTCCTATATACTGCCAGAAGAGCAGAAGTTGGTCGTACATTATACGAAATACTTAGACTGCCACATCACCAAAACTGTACCTTACGGTAAAGTGAGAAGAGGTGATGTCTGTTAAATATATTTTCCAACAACATCCTAATTTTAGAAACATTATATAACCAAGTGAAATAATATTTTTGTTCTATATGCTGTCTCCTGTATGAATAAACTGCATCTGAACTGATGTTACAGTTTTAGTAATGACTTAACAAATAAATACAACGTGAAAAACAGTGAAAGAAAATGCTGGGTTGTAACAGAAATGAAATACAGAAAGTAACATCAGCAGTTTCTGTTTCCCTGCAGAAATAAATTTATAATACAGTACATCTTGGTTTGGACCTCAGTTCTTCCTAAATTGACTGTGATTTCCTACATATGATAGACATTCTGGTATTGTTAGTAAACCAGTGATGTCTGCAGACAAATACATACTAAAGGAGAAGGATTAGCAAATGTAGAAGCAGCAAAGAAAATTTTAAAAATGGCAACATCCAGGACTTGGCAAATATCAGGCAGATGTGTAATGTAGACTGTGTATATTCGTGAATATACTTTGTTTCATTCTTTGTTGTCAGCTCTTAAAATGTTGGCAGAGTCAATAAATGGAATTAATTAACAGTAATAAAACACTTTGTGTGGCTAATTTAAAGCACTAAATGCAATAGTTTCAAACTCCTGTTTTCATAAAATATTCCACGATAACATTTCACAAACAAAGTTTGTGAAGGATCATTGCAGTAGAATGCCTCCGTGACCCGCTGTTCATAGTACCTCTCCAATGAACTAAAACACAGACGTACTCTAGTCAACTTTGTATAAGCTTTATAGGGAACTGATGTTTTTAAGAAACATCCATTCACATTCCAGTAACTGAACAGTTCTACAAATTGATAATATTGATCCAACTGTGCCTATGTATCTGGGGTTAAAATATTTCTCAAGTTCCATTTTCACAAGCCTGTTTGGGGTTAGCTTCACAGATTAGCAAAAGGTTATTGGTTCCTGCACACAGCATAAATCTGTTTTGTCCAGACGTATACACATAAGGTAATGTTAACCCTAGGTTTATCATTAAGTGTGCAATGAAGAAAGTTCCTATATTAGTCTGCATAGAAATTTAGTAACATAGTATTTTTTTATTAAAAGTTACATATTAAAAAATATGTTTCCACTATAGTTGACGTTTGACCTACAGTATTTTTTTATTAACTGAAAACTCTCATTCTAACTTGAGAGGGTAACATGTTTATGACAAAACATGTTAACGTATGCTTCCATTCTTTACTTGTTAAACGTGAAATGCAGATATACTCAAAGAGTATCGTAAAGTTTTTTTTGTAATGTTTCTTAATGAGGTACATAACTTATTTGACCCATAGATAATTTCATGAAAATGTCAACAACGCGTGCTAACGTAAAACAACAGTAAAATCTTTTATTTAGAATAGTAAGAATAAACTAACAGGAAGTAAAGCAACCTACAGTAGTTTAATTTAAAAAAACGTCAAATTATTTAACGTTTAAAATGAAAAAAAAAATCACTGTGGGTTGCAATGGTAAAGAGAAACGCTGCATGTCAGATAAGAAAAATGGAACAATGATGGGCATAGTCCACACAAAGCGCCTTTCACCTAAACCTTGTCTTGCATTAATGAGAATTAGGGCATTGGACAGCTAGCAAACAGACGCACTTATGTAGCCAGTCCTATAGCGTGTCAGACTAGACAGACATATCCCGCCCTCTCGCTCTGGTCCTCTCACAGCAAGAGCGTCTCTCCGCGGCCATGGTAACATCGCTGTAGGCAGACTGGACTGCGGCACGAACAGAAACAGAAGGCTATCGTGATCAGGTAAAATCGTTGTACATATTCATATTTGCATATAGAAGCCACTAATTAAGCTGTTTAGAGAATGTGCTGTGTCTTAGCACGGAGCTTTCAAAATGCGTAAAACTGTGTTTCAGTTTTGTTGCTAAGCGATCCATCCCTTTCGCCCATCTGTGGCCTAAACGGGGTGTAAACTGGTGAGAAGCATTGTGGGTATTGTTGTCCTTCACTGCTGCTTTAGAATAGATGCAAACGAGACATTGCCGGGGCTGAACTACATATTCCGTCACCCACGACGTCAATGAAATCGTTTGGTATAGGAGTGCTTCATAATTTTCATTTTAAGATTTTACACACTACAAAACAGCATTAATCTCATTAGTGAAATTAAGTTAAAATTATATAAATGCACGTCGTTCCCCTTGAGCGTTTTTCCTCGAATACACTGTGAAACAACGTATGAGATCTGACTACAAAGAAAAGATTAACAAAGATATGTACTGTATATAGAGAATTGTACATCTTTTCTTAATAATATTTTGTTTGCAGTTGTTACTTTTAGGGGCTATTTATTATTCTTTTATCAATATCCATTGTTTTTATTTTTATTAATAAATACGGCTTTGTATTTCAGTTATTTTGTGTTTCTTTTGTTATTCTTTTATTTGTATATTTTCATTTAGGAACCCGAAGCCTAAAAAGGTAACTAGTTTTGTACTGTATACTAATACTTTATCTTATTTTGTGAATGATTAAACGGCATTACCAGTACCATTATTTAGCTACAATCTCCTTTATCGCATATATACTGTGCATGATTATTTGTTTACCCAGCCCTAGTCACCTGAACAAAATCAGTACTTTTAATAAAGCATTAATTTAACATTTTTCATAAAAAGTGACTATCTTCCAAACATTTAATTCCAGGGGGTGACGGATGTAACTGAGAAACATGAATACCCACTGTTTTTTATCTGTACTTAAAAAAAGAAAAACATTTTAATTTCAGAAGATAGCATTTGCATTTATACTCTTTGTTTTATTTTCTTTAATTAGGTTAATTATATTAAATTTAATGAGAATGTTTATCAAAATTATCCCTGTTTCACAAAGTTAAAAAGCAGAAATGACTTTGCTTTGTGGAATATAAAGTTATTATTAAAATGTTTCATAATATATACATATATAATACATACTATATATACTGTACGTAGTTAAAATCTGGGAACAGAGTACCCCATAGTGCACAGTGTCCATGGTTTATGATCATACAGGTCTTGATGTTCTGTTTATGTTCAGAAGAGTAACCTGTTTATTAATTTTGAATACATTACAGGATCGCTGTGCAGTATGAATTTGACAGAGATTTGCGACAATGCCAAGAAAGGCAGGGAGTATGCTCTCCTGGGGAATTATGACTCCTCTATGGTGTACTACCAGGGTGTGATCCATCAGATACATAAACACTGCCAGTCCCTGCGAGATCCAGCCCTCAAGGTCAAATGGCAGCAGGTGAGTACTTTAATTGAGGAAAACAACAGAAATATATATATATTTTTAAATCATTTAGTGGTGTACACCCAGTGGCAACCCATGCGAACACATTCTAGAGAGAACATACAAACTCCACACAGATAGCACTCTAGGAATTGAATGCAGGGCCCCAGCACTGCGAAGGAGAACTGTTACCACTGCACCACCTTGTCACCCTGCATGTTATCACATGTACTTGGCTATCAACTAGCAACTGAGCCCTGAGGAGCTAGGAGAGGCAAGTACAGATAATTAGTTCATTATATCGTCACTGAGGATATAAGTCACAAAACGGCACAGGATTTAAAGCCACCTCTTTCTGCTCCTCCCAGGTACGGCAGGAGATAGTGGAAGAATATGAGCAAGTGAAGAGAATAGTGAGCACTTTGGAGAGCTTCAAGATCGACAGGCCTGTGGATTTCCCTAACCCACAACCAGAGGAATCCCCACGTGACCCTGATATCTGGCCTCCTCCGACTCCCGCAGAACACAGGTGAGTGTAATAATAATAATAATAATTGCTTACACTTATATAGCGCTTTTCTGGACACTCCACTCAAAGCGCTTTACAGGTAATGGGGACTCCCCTCCACCACCACCAATGTGCAGCATCCACCTGGATGATGCGACGGCAGCCATAGTGCGCCAGAACACTCACCACACATCAGCTATCAGTGGGGAGGAGAGCAGAGTAATGTAGCCAATTCATAGAGGGGGATTATTAGGAGGCCATGATCAGTAAGGGCCAATTGGAAATTTGGCCAGGACACCGGGGTTACACCCCTACTCTTTTCGAGAAGCGCCCTGGGATTTTTAATGACCACAGAGAGTCAGGACCTCGGTTTTACGTCTCATCCGAAGGACGGCGCCTGTTTTACAGTATAGTGTCCCCGTCACTATACTGGGGCATTAGGACCCACATGGACCGCAGGGTGAGCGCCCCCCGCTGGCCCCACTAACACCTCTTCCAGCAGCAGCCTTAGTTTTTCCCAGGAGGTCTCCCATCCAGGTACTGACCAGGCTCACACCTGCTTAGCTTCAGTGGGTTGCCAGTTGTGAGTTGCAGGGTGATATGGCTGCTGGCTGCCATATCTGTCCACACTCTCCCCTTCCTTACACTATAGCCTCATTTGTGCTCATGCAGTTCTGAAGTTACTAACAGCTGCCACATTTTTGTCTTTAGGCAACACACTTTGAAATAAGAAAGCTGATTTGTGTTGGTGTTGCTGCCACATGCTTAAAGGATTATGTAGTTTGGAAAAAGAAACAAATACTCTGAGCTTTCTCTTGTCAGTCCAATACATTGTCACAGTGATAAAAACTGTTTAGTGGTGATGTTCTAATGGCTGTAATACAGGTATGTGTATCGTGACAGAATCTAGTACACAGCCTCATTTTACTTGACCATGCACATTGCAGTTTCATTACTGGATAATTGCATTCTTAAGGATATATTGATATCATGATTGATTTAGACATAATTTTACGCGTCATAACATTTGTTAGCTTTTTAGGTACAGTTTAGTTCCAACTGAAACTTTCAACTATGAGCTTGATCATAGATCATATTGATCAAAGATCTGTGATCATAGATCATATTGAAAATATATTCAGCTGTTAAGATCATCGTTATTAATTTATATATTCTTAACATTTTAAAAATAATTCTGCTGTTTGTTTCGATAAGAAGCAGAATGATTTACACATATTGTAGTCTTTGTTGAGCTTCTTTGTTGGTTCTTAATATGTCCTTTAACATGTTAACAAAGAGGTCCAAGCCAGGTGAAGCGTCCCAACAGAGAAATGAAACCCCAGAAAAGAGATTCCCCTGTAGTTCAGCACCGGGGGCCTGTGGGCCGGGCACAGCCTGTAGCCAGGGGAGAGAAACCCAGCAGCAGAGAGAACAAGGACTACAAGACTAAAGCAAAAGATGACAAGGTGAATAGTTTCTTTCCATTTGTTTCTGTCATATACTGGTTGTAAGTGTTTAGTTGGACTTTCTGTATTCGGTACCATTTTGTTTCACAAATTCGGTGGTTGCACACTACGTGCTTGGAGCACTGTATGTAAGTCAACTGAAAATCCTGTTGACTTCGCAGCTAAAAGGAGTTCCATTTATTTCCAGGGAAAGAAGAATCCCCAGGATGGAGAGGGGGATCTCAGGAAGTTCGATGGAACGGGATATGACAAAGACTTAGTGGACGCACTTGAAAGGGACATTGTGTCCCGAAACCCCAATGTCCATTGGTATGAACAAATACTGACTGTGACTTTATTGAGCTTGATTTAGCTGCTTTTATTAATTCTTATTCCTAACTGTTTTCTCAGTCTAACACAGTGAATCTGTGCCCGGTGTTCAAAAAACAAATAGGAACGCAGGTAGACATTTCTATTGTACTGTATGTGTGTATTTTGAAGACATTACTCTGGTATGCTTTAAACACGTTTTTATATTTTAAATTTAGAATTGTTTGCTGTACCCACCGGATTTGAAACAGCTGGTGGTGTGGTTTTCATGTCTCAGTAGATAGCTACAAACTCAATGACCAGTAAGAAGGAGAATGCGAAACTGTAGACAGGCAAATCCAACCAACCCACCTTCAAGCCACTAAGTCTTTTAACTCGTCACCACAGGGCACCACAGGGCCATACCAGAGGTTCATTGTTGATTGGAGGAGTCGTGTGTCTCTCCCTGACAGCTTCAGCTGTCACTGACAGCCGAGAGCCCTGGCTGACTGATACCACCAACCCCTCTAAAGTGTCCAATTGTGTCTCCCTTCTTTGGGAGTCCTGGTCATTCTCGGCTGGTGACATGAACCGGGCTTGTCTGTGTGATCGCTAAGCTCAACCTGCACTTGGGTACCATTTACTGGTGCTTAGGAGGTGCTTAGGAGGCCCCTTAAACACATTATTTTATAGAAAATTCCAGTGCTGACAAGTGAAAATTACAGAATTGCATTGTGTAGGTGTTACATTATGGCTGTGACAGCACGTTAAGGAATGTTTGAAAGTGATCCCATTTTCCCATGGAGACCACTATTTTGCATTGCCACATTGTGCTGATGTTGTCACAATGTTTAGCTGCAACCAAGCTCTTTGTCTCAACTGACAGCTGTGTTGAACTGCATTGGAAGCTGGCTTCAAAATAATAATCTTTTTTCGTTATTGTATACATATTGTGTGTGTTCATTGTTACAGAACATACAGGCTGGTGAGGCTGATGCACATATTTACTGTTTACAGGGCTTATGTTCCAAAAGAACACATTGGATACAATTATTTTTTATTTGTGATTGAAAGTACAGTGGATTGAACTACTTAATTCAACTACAAGTGAAAAACATATTTGTAACTGTAACTTTGTGATGCCTTTTTTAGCACATGATCAACATAAATAATACTATTGCAATCCTGTAAATTTAAGGACTAGTACTAAAAATGTAATCTGGTAAGTATGTTGCATGCTGTGCTTGTTGTGTGCAAAGATGTGGAACTATGTTTTTTCAGATTCTTAAGAGAAAACTGCATCATTTACAGAATAAGATTATGCAACAATATATTATTAAGAATTATGCACTTCTTACTTTTGGACAGTCTGTATTTCCCAGAGTGGCTTACAGTATGTCAGGAAATAAATATATAAGGTGTACGCAACAAAGGCTAAAAAATAAAGAGAGACAATTGTATTTTCAGGGATGATATCGCTGATCTAGAGGATGCCAAGAAGCTGCTGAGAGAGGCAGTGGTACTGCCCATGTGGATGCCAGATTTCTTCAAGGGCATTCGAAGGCCTTGGAAGGTACAACATCACTCCTGCAGGAAATGTAGCAGTTAGAACAACTAAGGATAATGGTGTATGTATGATATGCAGTACTGGCATGAATCGAGGGTGATATATTATCCTTCCATCCAGTTTCTAACCTCTTCCTATTCAGGGCTACAGGGCAGCCAGAGCCTATTCCGGCAAGCAATGGGTGCAAGGCTGAGTACACCCTGGACGGGACACCAGTCCATCTCCGGGTAGACACACAGACACACACACCGAGGGCCAATTTTCCCAGAAGTCAATTAACCTAACAGTATGTTTTTGGACTTTGGGAGGAAACCGGCACACTTCCAGGAGCATCTGGAGAAAACCCACATGAACACCAGGAGAACATACAAAATCTAGGCAGCACCTGATGTCCACAATTGAACCCAGGGCCACAGTGCTGTGTGGCAACAGGGCTAACCACTGTGCTGCCATGCCACCCTTGATGTATTATGTTCATTAGTAAACCAACTAGGCGATTTGGGATCATATCGTTATTAGGGCTTTAATGGCATTGACTTGAATTGACAGACGTCACGTTTGAGAAGGTACACCTAAGGGAATATTCAAATCTTAGAACTCCTAATGGAAACCAGTCATCTTATGGGATTTAACTTAAAAACAAACTGAAATCTGCTCTTGATAATCAAATACAAAAGCTACATTATAATGTTTATCAGTACAAAATAATCAGACCTAAAAAATTGCTCTTAATCCTTTAAAACAATCTAGTAGTACTAACAGCATGCCAATGATACATTGTACTTAATCGTATTGAGAAATATGTGGAAATGTGTCATAGTTGTGTACTCAAAGTTATAATTTACTTAAATTATTTCAAATTGAACATAGAAATAATTTTATTGTTCTAACTATAGTACTGATTTTTGTGAATAATTCCACTAGGGGGCTCTGTTGAATAACCAAAAAATGTAGTGTCCTTCAAACCCGACAAACTAGAGATCTTCATTCTAATATGTCGACTATTTCATTATACTATACAGAGGTCAATTTTCATAACCATCCATCTCCATCTTCTGTCTTTCCTAATAAATACACTGTAGGGTTTCCATATCACCTCGAAATAAATAGATTTATGATTGAATCAACTAACAGATGCAGAATAAAAGACCTCATAAGAAACAAACACAGACATTGAACAATTACATGGCTATTATTTTACAATTTGTTTTTCAGATTGATATACTCTGATACAATATGATTCTTAATTGTCTTTTTCATTCAAACTACAGTGTATCACTGATTTCACTGCAAGCCTGTAGGTCAATGGGAAGTCTCAGACTTGAAGTGGAAGTTGTTATTTCACTAAGGAAGCCCTGGCTAACCAGTTCCAACATTACTCCCTGCAGCTTGCAGTCAATTAGGGAGTTCCTTTGCTCTTCACTACACTACAGACAGGGCTGTAATGAGTGCTGGACTACAGATACTAGCATAATGCATGTATCCACATCACTACATGATGCAAATCAACAACATGTTTTAATGTGTGACCATGATGTCTCTTTTTGAGGGATTAAATAGTTCTGTAGGCCTGTTTAAAAAATCCTGCTTTTTTGTTTCTGGCTTCATAAAAATCTAGCGTGTGGACTAGTTTTGTGATTCAAGCCATGCTGAATGTTTAAGAAGAGAAAGACATGCATCTTGAAGTGGGTAATTCCGAAGGGAGTATAAAACTTTTACAATTAATTGCTTATATACTTTTTTTGCCAGCCAAAATTTTTGATCATCAGGGGTTTAATTATGCTTCCAGCAGTATGATATTATTTTTTACATTTTTATTTTTATAAAATATGGGTAGTTAGGTCTTGATCTTTATTCTTAAAATTATTCAAGAGCAGTTGCCCTTCTAGCAGTCAAGAACAGAGGAGAAAACTACACATCTTGAATGTTTGATTTAAGAGTGATTATTTTTCTTATACACAGTGTTGCATCTCCTCATTTTTTACACCTGTTTCAGGGGGTGCTGATGGTTGGCCCACCAGGTACTGGGAAGACAATGTTGGCCAAGGCTGTAGCCACGGAGTGTGGAACGACATTTTTCAACGTGTCGTCTTCAACATTGACATCCAAATACAGAGGGGAGTCTGAGAAGCTGGTCCGTCTCCTCTTTGAAATGGTGAGTGGAGAGTGAGGCTGGAAACAGCAGACACGGACATCCCTAAATGCTCCATGACGTAGTGCAGTGTCATGATGCTAAGACTAGCAAAATCACTGGCATAGAGCTCGTGTCTACGTGTTTAAAGAAACTATGTGAGTTAATTCTTTTTTAAATAGTATTAAAATTTGAGCTGTAAATAATTATATGTTAGCTTGGTTTGACCCAATTATTTAAGAAGTCATTTACCGTTAATTAAAAATATTGTGGCAATTAAAATGGGGGGCAAGTTCGGTGGGTAGGTGGAGCTCTCAACAGAAAGTGACTTGTTGCTTCGGGAACCACAGCTGGGTGGAGATTGAGACCTAATGAGCCACTTTAAGTTTAATGCCGAACACTTCCCTGAGTGCAGCTCAAGCCAGGACCTCAGTGGACAAGAGAGCACATAAGATCAGCAGTGAGTGGGCTGAACCAAAGCACAACTAGCAATGTGTGTGAGATGCAGCTAGAGGGAGTGTTTAAGGCAAGTGTCTGCCTTATGAGAGAGAGAGACTACTGGCTGCAGCTAAACCCTGAAAAGGAAAGAGAAATTGTAGCGACAGTCTCAAGGGAGACTGTGGAAAAAATGTTAAGAGCAATGAAAGAATGGTAGACTTCAGAAGACCGACTTGTATAAAGAGTCAGCGGCCTATTTAGAGTGTGTGAGTACAGGACTGTCTGTGAGTCTGCAGTGTGGGTAGTTTAACAAGCCTGGTATATTAGTGAGTGTGCCAGACCACGAGGTGTAGCAGAGGGACCCTCCCCTTGGCAATACGTGGTTTTGGGGAAGAGAGAAGAGTCTGTTTGGCTGCTAACCTCTGGTGTAGAGCTGGTGGAATCAGGGCGTCACCGGCGTTACTCAGTATGTTGGAGAAATCCAGTGGGGGCTGGGCACAGGTGTGAGGTGTGCCTGGAGCTGTATGTTTGTCAAAAGCTCAGGGGTAGTTGGGCGCGGGCGAAGGTGTACCAGAGAGGTGTCAGGGAGGTTGTGTGTGTATTTCAATTAGGGAACATGTATTGAATCTTGGCAAGGGGTGAGGTACCACAGAGATTTAGGTTGTTAGAGACTGCGTGAGCGTGATACCCAGTCTGGTTGAGCCTGGGAAACTGCGAGCAAAGGGCTCGGTGAGGTAAGGGACCTCAACCTGGAACTCAGAGGACATGAAAGGGGGCGGAGTGAGTCAGAGTGGGCCAGTTGGCTCTGGGCCTGATAGTCTGTGAGATGAGGGCTCAGAGTTCTCAGAATCTGTGCGCCACATGTCAAGAAAGAATAAGAGCTGAAAAGTTCCCCAGCAGTCTAAGAGGGGTGTGTCCAGGGTGGTGGCCACTACCCCTGTGGAGTCACAATATATGAGACAAATAACTTTTGGAATGTCCTCTGAATTTAAATTTCTTACCTCTTATTCCACTTAGTGTTCAAAACTGTCTGTAAATATTAGCCTTTCTTGACAGGCTAGATTTTACGCGCCAACAACGATCTTCATTGATGAGATAGACTCCATTTGCAGTCGAAGGGGTACATCTGATGAACATGAAGCCAGCCGAAGAGTGAAATCTGAGCTCCTTGTGCAGATGGATGGTGAGAGATGAGTGACGGTTCTTGTTTTTATTGTAATAAGATTAATGAAAACCAAAAATTTTGGTTGAGAAGCTCCACACTCGAGTAACTTGACTAATAACTCAACTTATTAATAAGTCTGTGAGAATAAATGTGTTTTCTCAATTATGCTTTGCATATGATAAAATCTTTTAATCTTATGTTCTACAGTATATGTAATGATATACAGTACATGTAATTTGAGTCATGACTTTCAGAATTCCTATGAGCACACTTGTTCTTGAGCCTGCAGAGGAGAACAGGGTAGAAAAACTAAATATTTTTAGTCTTTAACTTAGAAGACAACAAGGGCCCACATCTGACTATTCTGAATAATGAGGAACTGATGAAATCAACACAGCGGACTTCCTTAGAATGAATAGAGGAACACAAACCAGAGAATTCAAGTGGAAAGTATGGGGAGGTGCACCTAAAACGTTTATACATAAAGGGCTAGATGGGCTACACTTGTTTGTAACCTTTTTACATTTGTAAGTTCTTAAAATGTGGTTGTTCATTGACATTTCACCTCCTCTGTTTTAATGTGTAATAGTAAGTTTATCTCAAAGGACAAGAAAACCTCACCAGTCTTACTAAAGGAGTACTAGAAAATAAGCTGAAGAGTTGTAAAACATGATTGAATGTGTTTGTTATTGTTACCAATGAGATGCATGGTTGTGGTTATCCATAAGCAATTAAAATATACAATACTGTAAGTATGTTCTGTGGTATTGATAGAACTTAATCACCAAGGATTTCTCTTTTGAAAAAATACTGGGGTGCTGTTGAATGGTGGGATAGGCTCCAGCCCTCCTGCAACCCTGTAAAGAATAAAGAAGTTAGAAAATGGTTGGATTATGAGGTTCATTTTTTTAGGGGTTGGAGGTGCATTAGAAAATGATGATCCTTCAAAAATGGTGATGGTGTTAGCTGCTACCAACTTCCCCTGGGATATCGATGAAGCATTGAGAAGAAGATTAGAAAAAAGAATATACATTCCACTGCCTACAGGTTTGTCTCATACATATTATATTGTTCATGATATTTGCCATCTAAAATGTGATTCCTGCGATCATACTATATAAGCCAAATAGTTGATTTAAAAATACTTGACTAACTAATCATCATAATTGCTTAAAATTACCTGTTTAAATAAAAGTACAAGAAAGGATTCCCCACTGCACTGTCTTCAGCTGACACAGTCAGAACTTTCTTCTGCATACAGAGCTAATAGTGCAGGCAATTAGCAGTTTTAATCCAATAATGTACTTATCAGTTGCAGTGATTGTTACAGCAGCATATTTTGTGAACCTGTAACAGGGAATCGGGAATCAGTTTTGAAGGTTCAACTAATTAAATTAGTTTTACTGTCTTAACAGCTATAGGCAGAGCAGAGCTGCTCAAGATAAATTTACGAGAAGTTGAAGTGGCCCCTGATGTTGACCTTAATCTCATTGCTGAAAAGATCCAGGGATATTCGGGAGCTGACATAACTAATGTGTGCCGGTTGGTATTCTCTTTGTCCTATTTGATTGTTACCTCTGCATTAAGACTTTTTATAGTTATCTTTCTAGTTATGCACTATTATTGCAATTATGTATCACAAGTGCTCATGACTAATGCCATATGCTTAACCACTTGTATACAACGGAGTTCACAATGGTCCATCAATAGAAAAATCTTTCCTACTGTAAACTGCAGAATTTGAATCTGCCTTTTCTTTCTGTGCCTTGGGAATGAAAGCATTAGTTGGATTTGTAACTTACTTTCTTATGTTCATTTACTATATAAGCATGGGAAAGAGAGGTGTAACATTTTTTGTGGATAAAGGATAAAGCCAAGTGTTTAAGTACAGTCCTGGAGGGCGGGGGCATTTCTGGTTTTCATTATACCAGATCCCTTAATAAGCAGCTGAACACACAAATGCTTAATTAAAATCAAAGAACTGTAGAACCTGCTGGACGTCAGTCTAGAGGCCTCCCCTGTCTCTTTTGTTTGCATATCTAACTGCTATATAACACAACAGTGGGAGTGCAAGAAAAGGTTTTGCAACACGAAAAGAGTTTTTTTTTCTAGCCATTTTTTATTTAGTGGCTTTATTTCTATTTCTTTCCCTTGCCCTCCAGCGATGCTTCGATGATGGCAATGAGGCGGCGTATCCAGGGTCTCAGTCCGGAAGAGATCCGCGCCCTGTCCAAGGAGGAGCTGCAGATGCCGGTGACGATGGAGGACTTTGAGCTGACACTGAAGAAAATCTCCAAGTCCGTTTCGGCTGCAGACCTGGAGAAGTACGAGTCCTGGATAAAGGAGTTTGGCTCTGTGTAGCTGAGCTGTGGTACTGAAGCTCTTTTATCTCCCAATCAAGGGACCACAAGGAGGGTATACGGAGCATGGCCTCCCCTTGTTACAGTCCCCTCTAACTGGAATGTGTTGTTTGTTATTTATTGTTTACCTGAAAGGAAGGCCTTTTTGCTAACTCTTAGAGACTAACTTCTTTTTAAAAAGCACCTTTTGTTTTAGGAGCTACATAAAATAAATTAAATCTTATACATGAGTGTTAGTCATTAAGCAATGTGAATTTTGGAATTATCCACTAAATGCGTTCAACCTTAGACAAAGGTAAAGAACTACATTTTAAAACATTGTTCACCTTGCACATCTACACACGTTCGTCTTTGTACAGTATGTCCTTATGATGAAATGATATTTGTTGGTCCCTGAGCCATTCCTACTCCAGCAGGTGGCCCACATTGTCATCATTGAAGATCAATTTAAGATCTTTCTTCACCCTGCCAAACAGATGAAAATTCAACTGTGTGAGATATGGACTCTAAGGGTGTTAGTTCAAACAGTTGAGGCCAATCATCTCAATGCACTGTTCTGTATCCCCCACCATGTGTGGGCAAACATTGTCATCTTGCAGAATGACAGTACTAATAATCGTCACTGGTTTCAGACACATTTCATAAAAAAGTATGTGTGCTTTTGTATATTTATTTATTTTGCTTGTAAAGACCTTTCTTTAAAAATGCCTGTGTTTAAACCTCTGCTACTGAACATTTATGAAAACATATATTGAAAATGGTTTTGGATAGCAATCAGTTTATGGAGTCCTAAGTCCTTCTTGTGCTGTTGTTGTTTTTTTTACCAACAAATATCACAAGGGTTTCAAAGCCTGTCTTTCACATGTCTTTTAAAAAAAGAGATTATGTGAATTTCATCAGTGAAATTACTACTGACCAACTTTTACCTATTCGTTATTACTAACAATACTTTCTTAGTTAACAGTTAAAATATTTGCAAACTAAGTCTTCTTCCTCTTTCCCCTCCTTTCACCAGCACTGTCATTTTTGCAGATCTAAAAGAAATCGACAGAACGTTACATTCATTTGTTAAATCCTCATTAGCAGCACACTTTGAAAAAATGAATTCCAACCCAATTCTTTTTCCTTTGAAAGACATACTACTTATTACAATGAACAGAAAAAAAAACTGTTCCTCTTCTCTTGTACTGGAGTAATTGATGTATGCTCCACTTTAAGGGAAGTGGAACACATACAGAATTGGTAAGATTGTCATGGGCCAGAAACTATTAGTTTGATTTACATTTTCTGTTGTAACACAACACTCTAATGTGCTGTCAAAAGCATTGCCTTGTGAATGGTCTATGAACTAATTGAAACAATTTGTAAAATGTCACTGCTCAGTGTAAACTAAGGAAATCAATGTCTCTAGATTCAAAGGAGAGACTGCTAAGGATGTGAGCTGGATGGTTGAGGGTGTTAGTGTAAGTGAGCCTTTTAGATAAAAATTAATGCAGGGAAATATGCTGCAGCAGGAAGAGAACATTCTAGCTGAAATTAAAGCTTTTTATAAGAAATGATAAAAGAGAGTGGCTTGTGGACAGATGCTGTTTGTTATAATGAAGTTAGGAAAGGGCTTTAAGTGTCTTTGCTTGCAAATAGCTTTTAGTATATTCAAACATTAGACAGTACCAATGATTATTGGGGAATTAAACTCTTTCATTCTAAACTGCCAAGCTTATGCTTCTTCAAGATGAACATACAGCTAATTGCTATTAAGCTAATTTTTGTTTTCACTTACACTCCACAAAAAGGAAAATGGTACTGAGAGGGTTTGTATGGTTAATGATGGAGTCATCAAGCTAAACTAAGCTTGATTGTTTTTTTTTGCAAACTGTAACAAATGACAGCACGATAATGGTAATTTTGTTGCTGAGTTTTTTTTGCAAGAAATCAAATGTAGTGAGGACATCATGACATCTATGCTTCTTTCAAAGACAATATCAATTGTTTCGCATACTTGCTGTTTTGGTGAACAGTATGGTTATGGTAAAGAAACAACATTGAGTAAGAAGAGTGTTGTAAGAAATTCTAGAAAAAACTGCTCACCAGGATGGGCTTTTCAGTTTATGGATTGAATTCTTCTTCAGTAAACTCCTGCACCCAATAGTTGTAATGCAGTTATTTTGCCATGCATTACAATGTCTGTGATCACAGGAGGTGTTATCACTTTCATCCCCTTAGTATTATTAGTAATAATAAGTATTATTCATTTTCTTTTTCAACTCCCTTCCCAACACCATCCAGCACAATTTTTAGAAAACCAAAGGGTACTCATTGCCAGAAATGTTTTAGCAGCAGCAAATAGCTCCACTACTGTATATACAGTATTTAGAAATGTGTCTATATGTATTAGTGCTTTGCTTGCTTGAAGTGCTTGCTGAGAGCTTTATTTAATGATTTTATTTCATTAACCACAGTTTAATTAAAAAGAAGGAATGAATACTGCATTTCTTGTGTTTTTTAAAGTAAGATAGTGTCCTTATCTTTTCCTTTGTTGATATGTGACAGCTATGATTTCCTTCCACAGTGTTTTTCATATGATAATAAAACTACAGATTAAAGTAAGGGAAGGGTCAGGCTATGATGCTGAAGTGACTTCATTTCCATACACAATACCGGAATGGTCCTCTTAATGAGTGAAAGGCGATATTGAACACTGACCTTAAATAATAGAATAGAGTTGTAAAAAGATATCTTATTTCTCTCAGGTGTTTGTGTCTAATAAAGAACTCTAACAACTTCAAGGAAATTTCCTGATGTATTACTTGCAGTTTCAATTGAGTGAACAGCTATCAGTTATTCAAAGATAGCTGGCATTCAAAGAGAATGGGTTTTAGTGGTAAGTGAGTCTGCTTGTTAAAGGTAAACAAAATGAATTATTGTCTCAGTGTTAAAGAAGAATATAGTTTTCTCTGTCAAGTAAAATAGGCAGGTTCTTTGAGGCAACATGTGCCTGTTTTGCCAGGATCAACAGAGTCACAGGAAACAAACCTATCTCTTTCAGTTGAGCAGGTTGAAAGTGTGTGCCTTTTCTTAATCTTTTTCTTTAATACAACCAAGGTTTAAAGGAGGGACTGTGAGGAGAAAGACTTTGAATGCACATTTATTATTATTATTTTATTTATTATTATTATTATTATTATTATTATTATTATTATTATTATTATTATTATAAACCAAAGCAACTGAAAAATAACATTCAGTAAAAATATAGCAATGGCACTGTGCAAATGTGGCTGGCTTCTTGAACACCAGTGAGGGGCCTGGTATTCGGACACAGGGCTGTGGAACTAAGAGCTGTCCCATTTGTTTGTCATTAACTATGAATACTAATATCAGCCAGACGAAGGTGTAGTTTGTGTTCTGTTAAAGCTTTCTTGAGCTGTTAAGAATTCCCCAAATTATCTCTATAAATAAAAGAACACACCAAATCAAATCTGAGTTTAAAAAAAAACACAGATTAGAAACCGTTGTTTCTTCTCAGATGTGGAAGACTTCTATTTAAAAAAATAGTCCCCTTGGACATCCACTCATATTTTTAGTACAGATCTCTTGCATAATTTTGCTATTGCTTTGCTAGTCTATGGATACCATTCCTGCATTGCCACATATAAAACAAAGACATACAATATATTTGGATTAGTTCATTAATTAACACTCCAATAGTAAATATCCTTGTGTGAATAAATATGTGACCCCTTAGATTTAGTAGGTGTTTCCTGCTTTAGCACCTTAAACTTAAACGAGACATTTATGGTAACTGTATCAGCCTCTTACGTCAACTTTTAGGAATTTTGGTCCATTCTTCCTTTCAGAACTTTCAGCCATAGGTCTGCTTGTATGTTTATGATCATTACCTTGCCGCGTGACCTTTTTCCTGTTCAGCTTCAACTGATGAATTGCAAGTCTTCTGGGTCCTGAGGCAGCAACACAACCCCAAACCATGATATTCCCACCGTTATGCTTGACAGTTGGGATGACATTCTTCTGTTGAAAAGCAGTGTTTGTTTTTCTACACACAAACTTTTTCTCATTGTGAATAAAAAGTTAAAAATGTGACTATTCTGTCCAGAAAACATTCTGCCATTAGCCTTGTGGATCAGACAGGTATTATGTGGTGAACTTGAGATGGAGAGCAACGTTTTCTTTAGAGATGTGATTTCTTCTGAAACTTTTCCCATGAAAACCATTCCTGTTAAGTCTTTTCCTTATGGTTGAGGCATGAACACTGACATCAGTCACAGGGAGAGAGGCCTGCAGATCATTATAATCACAATCTTTATTTTATATAGCATACTTTACAGAATGACAACAACAATAAAAAGAAATACACAAGATATGCACAATGAAAATACACAGTGAACGGAGACAGTAGATGGGGAGATGAAGGGTAAATAACAGCACCAGTTAAGTAAAGACCCTTCTAAAGAATAAGGTTTTGAGTCTAGATTTGAAGGACTTTAGGGAAGGTGACTCTCTGATATCCTTAGGGATAGAGTTCTAGAGCATTGGGGCCTAACAAGAGAAGGCCCTGTCACCCATGGAGTGTTGACATGCTTGGAGGACAGATAGGAGACCAGAATTAGAAGAGTGAAGGTTGAGAGATGGGGAGAAGGACGATAGTAGCTCAGATAGGTACTGAGGTACCAAGATATGCAATGCCTTATAGGTGAGAACGAGGATTTTGAAGTCAACACGAAACCTGACAGGAAGCCAGTGCAAGGACTCCAGGATAGGAGTAATGTGATAACTTGCACTAGACCTGGTCAGGATTCTGGCTGCTGAATTTTTGACATACTGGAGTTTGTTCAATGTGGATTTAGAAACCCCAACGAGTAGAGTCTTCGGGAGAAGACAAATGTGTTGATCAGCTTTTCAGCAACAGTAAGTGATAACATAGGATGTAGTCTAGTGATATTTCTGAGGTGAAAGAATGATGTTTCAAAAATATATTGCACATGTGGGTTGAATGTCAAACCTAAATCAAATATCACCCCCAAGTACCATCAGTACCATCCACAGCATTGGCTTTATAAAGTTGATTGGGGGTTGCCAATAAGCATGACTTCAGTCTTGTCACAGTTTTGATGAAGGCAAATTTGAGTTATCCATGTTTTTATGTCAGAGATGCAATTAGAGAGAAAGAGACAGCCACATCAGTGTCAGGTTTGATATGGATGTAGATTTGAGTATCGTCAGCATAGAAGTGATAGTTGAGACCATGTGATGATAAAAGCTCACCAAGCAGAAACATGTAAATGCTGAAAGTAGGAGGCCCAGGAGTATTGAGCCCTGAGGAACAGCAGACATTGGATTTTATTTTGGAGTCCTTTATAACTTCCTGGATGATTTTTCACATTTCTCTTGGGGAGATCTTGGCAGGATAACCGATCTTGGGTAGAGTCCCTGTGGTCCTGAATATTTTAATTTGTAGACTACGTGTCTGACAGTTAAAGAATGCACATCCATGGTTTTGTAACATCTACAGATGGATGAACATCACCTTCACTTCACCTTACTGTGGGCCTCAAAAAGCTTTTGATCATGACACAATATGTTTTCACTAACCAAATAACACCCTGTTTAAAAACCATGTTTAAACATTAACCATGGTTAAAAACACCAAACACACAAAGTTTCTGACAGTATTGCCCAAACAGACCACGCTTACTTGTTACTCAATTTAACCACCTGATTGTGCTTAGTAAACTGGGGATTCACTTATTATTTCACAAACACTGATTCTTAATTATTATTATTTTTCTTTTTCCTACATATATTTTTCTTCATAGAAATCAGTTGGAGACCTTCAGCCTGTGACAGAAAGTTTAGGAAATTCATTTGCTTCACTTCCAGGATCCTTTAAACAAGGCTTTGATAATAAAATCACCGGTTTGCTTTGATTCTGTCATCACTGATGCAAACACATGCCAACAATGCCATTTGCTGAACTGTTTTTCCTGTTTTGATTATTGTAACATGCATCAAAACACTCCATTTACATGATTAGACAGAAGTCTAAAGGAAAAATTGCAGCTCATTGATAGTCAAGCTGACCCTGTTTGCACAGGAAACCGTTAGCTTAGTTGAAATTCAGAGATTTTTTGTTTGTCTTTGTGTGTAGCTAGCCCACCTATCATTGGGAGTTTTCTAATAAAAGAGTGTAGTGAGAGTGCCATGCAAATCTTTGCTCTTGGCTCATGTGTCTCTATTAATTCCTCTTCATGCTGGCAGAGCTCTTTACCATTTGAAGAGAATCTTTCCCAAACACTGACGGATTGTAACAGATGTGGTTGTCCTTAAAAGTACTGTCAATGACAGTTGGGAAATCTGGAAGGAAAGCAGAAATTTATGATTGCCCATAGCAGCCAAGCATTGATCAAAATGTCTCCTGGTTTAATAGCCTCACAACCTAGACTTGCAACAGACTTCTAGCCTGATGTGTCTAGGAGGGGGTTCATATTGTAATGCTGTTGTGTTTCTTATGTGACTCAAACGCAGCTGGAGGTGGTGTGTTGGATGAAGTACAGTATGTTATGAATGTATTTTTATTGATCTTATTATTTTTTATAAGAGGCCCATTGGTTGCCAGCACCTAGTCCTTGGAGACAAAATGTATGTGCTAATACTAAAGCAGTTTTCAAAACTTGAATTTCAAATAGTTACAATAGTTACTATTTAGTATTTTAGAGATAATGTTGTTTCAGACCTAAATGTGTGTAACTTCAATTACTAGTGAATGCCCAACACGTAATAATGAAAACACAATTTCATCACTGAGTAAGGAAATATTTTATATTATTTAACATTTACTCCCATTTTACTTATTACTTTTTGTAATAATGTTTAGCTGTGCTAAGATCGATGGCTGCCATAGTAACAGATGACTCTTGTGAAAAGAGTTTGTCAAGAGGCTTCTCAAATTGATTGGGTGGACCCATATTAGGAGAGATTATTTGCGCCCAAATTAGTTCTATTTTTAGTGCAATGGGAAAGTTAAACACCTTTGCAGAAATTAATTTCCTTGAAACTGAAAAAAACAGTACCACACTCGGCAGTTGTAATCTCATGGTAAAAGCTTGGTGTTTTCTCAGAGTGAAAAGTATTAACTAAACTGACACACTAAACATTCAATATAACAGATTGTTAAATATACCAAATCTTTCATCACATGTATTTTGGGATGTAAATTAATAATTCATTAGAGGATGTACAGTACATACATGTACATACTATACATCAACAATACCTAACAAGCAGCATTTTTAGTAAATATATACTATAACAGAAACAATTCTATGTGTTTATGTGTACCTTTCATTCTGTTCACTTAAAGATGTGATTTTATGTAGTTTATGAATTTTTTTTCTTCACTGTTGATAGCAACCTTTCAATTTAAGCAATAAGTTTAATCATCACAATCTGAACAGGATTCCTGAAAAAGCTCTCTCCTCCAAAAGCACTAAACTAAACTGGAGCCACTGAAGCCTGTTGACAGCATTCCTTCTTTCAAAGCCCAGTTTTTTAAATGAGTCCTTTATGCTTCTTTATGCACTGAACCCCTGCAGGCTCCAAAGCAACAGCAAGAATGCCCAGCACTGCCTGCATTCTGAGGCCTCTCTTGTCAGTAAACGCTGTGCCAAGCAGTCAGTGAACGGGTCCCTTTTCAGGACATGTTCTTCGGTGAAATGCGAGCCAAAACAGTCCAAAACATCCCAGCTGGATGCAGCAAGAGATCGTTTTGTGATCTTACATAATTATGTTGTCTGTTCAGTGGATTCTTAGAGGAGATCTTCCAAGATCTTGAAAACCACACTCGATGTTTCACTGATGTTAAAGAAAGTAATTCCTCAGCATCAGGAACATCTTGACACTGTCTGGACAGGACTTGGCAATGCAGGCCATGTAGGGAATATCTGATAATGAAAACCTGTTGTAAATAGTGAAACCACTAATTGTTGTCTTTCCTATATATTAAATTATTCTATATGTTCAGAACCGGAAATGTTTTGCATACACAGTAACACCATTTCCTTTGTCGCTCTAGATGTAAAGAGAAACAACTAACCAATTGTTTGCCAAACATTCCACATTCTCTTAGATGTGCTGATACAGAACCTGTTCCCAAGGTGTTTTTGGGGTCCCAACACAACTTCTGTCCATGTATTATTTTGTCTCCCCATGAGCACCATCATTTCTAATACTGATGACAATCATGAAAAATTTACCCTTGGAGCCCACACAGTTTAGAGTACCAGATATGCTCCAAATTCCTCCACTTGGTGTTGAAGGGATGGCTAATATTTCATGCACAAGCCCCAGATCCTCACGATAAGCAGGAACAGAGTTACAATATTTCTTTTCCATGTTGTTTTTAATGAAACCTCTTTTACTGTAAGTGACACCCAAAGCTCAGTAACATGATCTGTAATTAAATAAATTCATTCCATTAGGATCAAAGGCGATTCTTGATTTTTTTAATTCATATATCTAGATCTCACAACATATAGTGACATTCAAACATATTGGCTTCTGCTTGTGCACTGTATCTTTTTTTGTGTTTCCCTGACAAATCATGGATCTAACCATTTTAGAGCTAGTTTCTTACTGATGCTAAAGTGCAAAACCGAAATAGTTTAAGTTATTTTAGTTTGTCACCATTAACTGTGATTTGTACCATGATCACCAATGCAAACGTACTACCACACCCTTCAATTGTTTTGCTTTTGGGAATTTTAATTTTACACAGCTCAGATTTGCCTGCAGGGTATGACGACTTTATTCAGGTCTAATGAAGGCCCATTTTTTTACATTAATGAATGCGATGTACTGTGAAAACTTGCTTGGTTGAGGTGCTTGAAATCTGTTAATACTGTGATTGAAAGCAGACTGACATTCTGTACCATTATACCAGTGTATCAATGCCCTTTTTCACAAGACTTTACTTCAAAGGCTGTATGGTAGGTCTTTTTGACACTCTTTTTTGCCAGTCCTTTTGTGTCTGTTATGATGCAGACCTCTAGTGAATGCCCATCAGAAGATTTTGGGGTAGAATCACTCTTTGGCTGTTAGGGTAGAGTGCAGGAAAATATTTAAATAGACCATTGGCAGCCTGTTTGAAAATCGGATTGGAAAGCGCATGGCATTAGACCAAGCGAGCAGAGAGAAACAAAGAAAAAAGCAAAACATCGACAAAAACAAAAATGATGCTTCAGGCCTTTGAACAGCAGTGTTTTTGTTCAGACACATTAGAACCTTTTTCATTTTGATTAAGCAACCAGATCTTACACATTTCAATTAGGGGAACGCTGCAGGCTATGCTCAAACATATGGTATAAAAACGAGTGCAGAAAATGGGAATAAGGCAATGAAGCTCTGCTCCGAGAACTTCAGGGAAAAACGAAAAAAAAAAGGATTTTACAATCCTGGAAGGTACAATCAGCAGAGACCAAAAATTACATTAATTAAAAGTACCTTAAAAACATTTGACTTTAACACGTGTTGTTTTGAGGCTCAGCAAGAGATATGGCTAAATTCCACAGAATAATGTGGTTTACAGGGTTCAACAACCTCTCTCTAGAGCACAATGTTGTAACCAATTATTTGTTAAGTCATCTTTAAATACTTTGTTTTGGACCCATTCACTTGGTATGGAAATGACTTCACTGACTGGTGATTGGCTGTTTCAGCATTGACAATGACTTGTGTAGACCTAGAGGTCATCAATTTTCTCCATGCTGTGACAAAGTTATTCAGCTATGGGAATTTCAGATTCAATCTGGATGTTTTTGTCATGTGTAGGCTACCTGTAATACAATTCTATACATTTTTCATTATCTATATATCCATAAAATACCAGCTTGGTATTTGGTACAAACTTTTGTCATAAGCCCAGGCCAGGATGCCCCTTGGAAACTGTCTAACAACATGGATACAAGAAATGTTGCAATATGTACAGTAACTGTAGCCATGGTAACAACTATCATCTCTGAAACATCAAGGAGAAAATGTTTAAAATCACTTTTTGTCTATCACTGATGATTTTCAATCTTATTTAGCATATTATACCTATAGGCAAACTAAAAAGTCAATAGAAAGCTGTACTGTTTCTTTTTTTAAGGCATTAGAAGGTGATTATTTTAGGCTACATTATAACAGTTGTTTACTTCTTGACAAGGCAGTATTTGCAAATATACCTTTTGCTTCTAGCAGCAGCAATCTTCTGCTTTTGAAAGTTGTATTCTCCCCTTGCACTTAAATTTTCTAATTCTTCTCTCAGGGCTCTCTGTTCAGTGTTTTTTTAATTGCTTTGTGGCATGACTCCCACCCTTACAGACTGTGAGTGCTGCCAGATACTGTGTGCCAGTATCAGGTGTTGAGGATATTGGCATTATAAGACATGCCATGGCACTGTTTTGTGCAACATTAATTAAAATCAATGTGGAAGGCTTTCATGACAGTTGAATAATATTATGTAAACATGGTGTTAATTTTCTGATTATTTGTAGCAGAAAAATGCGTCCCTTCATCTGAACTCTTTTATTTGTTAGAACAATAAAAGCATGTTTTAATGGACTATAATGTGAGTGTAGTTACAATTTATTTTATTCAAAATATCAGACTTGTCCGAGTTTAGGAAAGTTATGAATGGTGTCTAAATGCAGTTGCTTTATAACATACTTTATAGCATACAAATAAAACACATTTTATTAATCACATCATCACCATTATATTTCACCACAATTCAGGATCATGGTGGCTCAGAGCCTATCCCAGGAAGCAGCAAACACAAGGTGGGAACATTTCATAAATGTTTTTGTAAATGTTTGATTAATTTAAAAATATTTAGCTGTTAAAAGTATAAAAAGTTACCTATATAGGCCCCTTTCACACTCTGTTTACTTATTGTCTAGCAATCATAAAGAATCTTTAGGGTAATTTAGAGGTGAAAAAAGGTAAAAACAGTTTCTGAGAAGAGGAATGTGGTAGAGCATTTTAGTACAGGCCTACACGTAGTACAGTATACTGTACCATGAAAAGTGAAGTATGAATTACTGCTTCTGTGGTGTTTATTGAAAAACAAATGCTATAAACCGATGTCCATACATACAGTATTAGACAATGGAATCCTTTATCGCTATATCCATAAATGTCGTTCTAACAGCTTTATTAAATGTATGTAATACTTTTTTAAAAATACTATGAATATAATTGTACTGCTTATTAGTACAGGTAAACACAACAGTTATTTATATAATTTATAAAAATAATTTTCAATAGATAAAACACATTTAAAAAAATCGGTAAAGTTCGCAACCATGTTAACTCTTGGGTTAGTAAAATAAATGTTTCGGAAAAGATGGTCGGAAAAACGTTTTTTCAATATATTCTGTTTTATCCTTAAAACATAACATTTTGAAGTGAAAGAGTACAACAACCCCCAAAACCAACAACAAGTTTCGTGTTTTATTTTTAGATTTGGACTATATCTCAATAAAAGAAGACGTGAAAATGCCAAGTGGATTGGCGTTGTGCAGTGGGTGTGCCATTCAGTAATAGAGCCGTAACTGAATCCCTATGGATACAGCATTCATGGATAAGCTCCCCTTGTGCCTTTGCCTGAAGGAATGAATCACGGCAAATCGTTCACTAACATTGGATTTCGTAGTTTCACACAAAGAATGACGGTTGTTAGAAATACCCAGTGGTGCACTTATCCGGGCCCTTTTGGAAATCACGGTTCCTGAAGCTCAAATTAAAGTGAAGAAAAGGGAAATCGGTCTAGTGATTTGGGAAACAGCTGGAAAGCATGGATACCTGGGGCTTTAGAAGGATACCATACCTCATTCTTATGTTTTATTGGTTGGTAAGTAGGCTTGCACTGTCCATGTTTTTAGACCCGTTAAATTGCATTAGTTTCAATGTTTTTATCGTTCTTTTGGATTTTTTTTTTTACTTTTTAGGAAACTTAGAATAATATATATATAGTATTTCTGAAGTTGCGGTTGCTCAAAGCACAGCTATAGTTCCCCTTCCTTTGATGAGTTAATTGTGCGTAGCACGCAGTAGTCGTCTAGTGTTTAAGATGGCTATAAATGGGTACTTGTTGTCATGGCAATCCTAAATTGTGAAATTAACTGCTGTACCATTAAATTCTTTCTGGTATTAATGAATATAAGAGGCTGGGCTTCGATAAAAAGTACTTTGATGTACTTGTTAAAAAGTTGTGACTGTAGCCCTCTGTATACGAGTGCTGCACGGCAAGTAAGAGCCCTGTACCCTAAAATTTAAGCTTTAATCTCTAGCTATAAACCGAATGCTTTTATAAAAACATAATGCTTTTTATGCTGCTTTTATTGTTTACTTTGGGAACAAATGAGTTAATGCGTTCAATTATTCCCATGCACCGTACAATATACCAAACAAATAAAAACAGATCTCTCTCATTCTAACAAAACATAGAAAAAAAGATCTTGTCTGGAAGGATATTTTGTTTTTTCAAAAGAAATTATGTTTGGATTTATTGTTAAATTAAGATAAAAATTAGTAGTAAACATTTTTGTACTAAGTAATATTTGTCTTTTACCTTATTTAACATTATGTTCATTTCCCATGAGAAACAGAAGCATATGTTACACAGATGATACGTTTATCATATTTTCATGCAGTTGTACGTATTCAAAATATTTGGTCAGCAGAAGTTTTTGGTCGTTATTTGATTCATTTATAGTTTTTATGTAACCGTTTACTGTACATTAAATATGTTTGTAATGCAAACAACCTAGTTTTTTATATTGCAGCGTCTGTGATAATGATTTTATTTACAGCATTCGTTTCTAATTTTGGCCTAAGATATTTACTTATCTACTTTAAATGTTTCCAAGGAGAGCACATAAAAAGCTTTATATCTAATTGAGCTGCATCAGATTTCCTTGAGTTAAGAAAAACCTTTTCTGTGGCAGGGGGTTTCTTCAGAATGGCATGCCAGTAGCTTTACAGACTGAAGGACAAGTCTTCATTATACAGGAGAACAATGCCAAGTGCCTGGGGGACATGAACAATGTAACACATTCAAGTCTATCAGCAACGCAGCTAACGTACTGTAAGCAGATACCAGAACTGCTAAAGGAAAACAAAACAATTAAAAATAAAACCATATAAGTATAACAAAAGCTTATTGTGTTTTCACAGGGATTTGTTACTACTAATAAAATGCTTGTTTCTTCTGGTTCTGTCACTTGTTTTACAAAGCATTGTATGTCTTATTTGTAAACCAGAACCACAGGTCTGGCTGACTCTGATGCTGCATTGAGGAGAGGAACAATACATGAATAGCAGGGTAGATACAATGCAGCAAAGAAGAGGTATTTTCATCTTTTCCCAGGAGTGTTTCAGGTTGCAGAAGAAGCCTATACATAAGTCCTGCCTATATTTCTGAATTGAAATGCTTCACTTAGAATATCACTCAGTCTGAGTAACAGGTAGAAAACTGAATAAGAAATATGGTTAGTTGTTAAGTGTGTTCTGTCTTGCAGGAAACATCGGACAATGTCTTCCAAAAAATAAAAGCTTCACTACTCTGCTAGAAAGTTCTGTATCAATATGCATAGTAATTCTTTTCATTTGTAATCCCATTCACAGGATGTTAATGCTACAGTTGTACATTGCCTACCCTTTCAAAATGTCACAACCTCACCTGGTAACGACAGTATGTGGAAGACGTCATCTTTCGCTGTGGCAGGGAGAGAACAGGAGGCTCTTTCCCTTCTCTCTCCAAAGAATTCAGGTGAAATCCACTCACAAGGCAGAGCCACTGCACATCTGCGCAGCAGACGGTTTAAACAGCTGACTTTTTCTAAGCCTGTGTATTCCTTTGAAATAAACGAGGATACACCTCCAGGTAGGGTAAATAACCGGTGTTTTTCTAAAATACTTCATATTATTTTAGCTTTTTGTGAAAACTTTGCTATTTGTGAACTTTATCAACTTAATTTGAAGCCTACAAGAAATAACTTTATGGGAGTTCTGGGGAGAAGTTGAAATGGTTACAGTAAGCAAGTGCAGTTTGTGAGGTTTATTGAAGTGATACTTTATATAGCTCACACCCTCTTAGTGTGGCTTTGAATGTGCTGTCCCTTGAGCTCTCTCAGAGTAAAACATGCTAATCATCTCTTGTGTGTCCCAAGAGACCCGGGATCATCACAGCAAACCTAATTTGAAAATGCTACCCAGAATTCAACCTTTTAAAATTCTTATTAAAGTCTCGACACTGCAGGTGTTTGCAGTTATTCAGAACTCCTGCTGTCACCTCAGCTTGTCATTCCTGGCAAGAGCTGCTAATAGCCTATATTTCTCTTCCATTGCTTAAAAAATGATGGGACTTGCATTATGATGTAATATTCCACCAATTCCCAGTTTTGTAAATGTGTCCATTTGACCGCAGCTCCACATTTTCACTGAGGCACTCATTCATCTTAGCACAGATCTGTGAAAACCACCACAACTTATAAGGTGATTCAATGCACTGTAACAGAGGAATGTCTTCTATATATTCCAAAAAAACCAAGCCTGCAAACCAATTCTTACTCACTTGTTAAAGTTAAATAGTAACCTTTTATTGAAAGAACTCATCATGAATGAAGTTAATGAACTGGACAAAAGCCTGTGAAAGGTTTTCTAAAAGCTGTCTTATTTTACTTTTTCTAGGAACAGCACTGGGGTTTGTAGAAGCCAGAAATATTGGTCAGGACAGGCAGGCCATCTACTCCCTGGTGGAAGATGATGGTGATGGCCTTTTTGTGCTAAACCCAAACACTGGGGAGTTCACACTGTCTCATGTCCTGGATTATGAGATTGAGCAATATTATATCCTCACAGTTGGAGCTGGTTTAGGGCAAGAACAGTTTGCAAGGGTGAGGGTGTATTTTAATGTTCTGGACATCAACGATAATTCACCTGTCTTCAGCCTCGATGCCTATACTGTTGCTGTGCTGGAAAATATCCCCACTGGAAGCTGCTTCTTCAGCCTCAATGCCACAGATGCCGATGATGGTTTGTACAAGTGTCAAGATTTGAGCTGTTCTGTATGGATCCAAAATATACATTGATGCATATCTATGGGATATCTTAGGATTTTGAAATGTAATTTTATTTATCTTTAAACTTGAATGAAAAAAGCTGGAACTCTATTGCCAGTATCTGCAGCTGTGCAGAAAGACTGGATTGTTGTGAGAAAGCACTGTTTTTCTTCAGTGAAGGATTATCCTAAATGATTGACAATCCCCTATTCCTCAGTCCTGAATTGTTGGCTAATGATGCCCCATACCCACACAGCTGCCTAGCAGAGTGTGTCCTACTTACTTCAAGTGAAACCCAGGCGCTCTGTGAGCAACAAATGCTGTCAGGCCCTTGGGGACAAAATGGCTTTGAATATAGATAACCACTGGAGGTTAATCGGTGTAAAAGCTGTGGCAGGTACAAAACTACCAAGTGCAGATGCTTAACCTCTTGGACAAAAGCCTAGGGCAAGCGGTATGGTTTAAGCCAAGCTTATTAAGTCTTACATCACACATTCCTCTCTGTCCTTCAAATAAAGTCTCTCTCTTAGCCCAATACAAAAAGTAAGAATCAGCTGAAGCGGAATTATTCTCAGAGGTTTTTAGTGAATTGGTCAGGAATACTGAAACTGATAGTCCATTGAGGTTATAGTGTTTGTTTTACTTGTTTTTCTTTCTGAAGCTATCTTCCTAGACTTGTATGAGTACATTTCCACCAAGGATTTATCACTTGTCTTTCCTTTCTTTTACATTTAAGAGGGACTATAGGGGTGTTTAATTACAGTGGTTTGTAGTTTTTTGGTACCATTTCTTATTACTCAAAAATTTCCTTTGCATAGAGGCTTGCATAGATATCAAACTATGTCATCACTTTTTATATCAGAGGTAAAAAATTTGAAGACTAGACATTACCTCTGTTCTTACAATTGATTGCTGCTTAAAAGTCCTTTTATTAAATCAGATATTCTTTCACAGGATTGAATGCAGAACTGAACTGGTCAGTGATTTCAGGTGATGAAGAGGGAAAGTTCGCAGTGGGGTCAAATGGTGTCATCTGCCTACAAAAAGAACTAGACAGGGAAACAGAATCTATATATAGTTTAACAATCCAGGTCTGCGACTGTGCTCTGCCTGAAGACTCACGTCTTACTAGCACCACACATGTTACCATCTATGTAGAAGATGTCAATGATAATGCCCCATTTTTTAATTCTGGCAAAAGTGTTCATGTTCTAGAAGACACTCCAATACATGCTGTAGTCATGACTGTCCATGCGGTGGACCTGGATACAGGGCCCAACAGTGATATTGAATACAGTCTGGAGAACCTGTCAGGGAAGGCCTTCCGGATTGATAGCTCAAGTGGGAGAGTGTTTCTGGAGGAGAAGCTTGACAGGGAAAGTACTGGTTTGATGACTGTTCTACTGACAGCCCAAGACAAAGGATCGCCTCCCCTTTCCACCTCCATGAACCTTTCCGTGCTCATTGATGACGCCAATGACAACAGCCCGGCTTTTACACAGAGTGCTTACAGCGTGACAGTGATGGAAGATGCCGCGCGAGGATTGGATGTGCTCCGGGTCTTTGCTTATGATTCTGATGAGGGGGCAAATGGACAAGTCCGCTATTCCATTTCCCAGAGTCCTTTCCTGATCGATTCCGTGACTGGAACTCTTTCTGTGATGGACAGATTAGACCGAGAGAAGAGCCCAACACATACTGTTACTGTTACGGCGGTGGACCGAGGAGAAATCCCTAGATCTGCAACAGCAGTGGTCCATGTTGTCCTCAGCGATGTCAATGACTTCATACCCACTTTCTCTCTGCCACTTGTGACTGTACACTTGCTTGAAAATATGGACCACCTACCTCAAGTTATTCTTCAGGTATGAATTCAATCCACTAAACTTATTGATTAGGTTGCATATTAATTTTCATTGAGAACAGTCGTACTAAAGACTATTTTGAAAGATTCCTTTGTGAACACCTGCATAGACTTTTTTTTCTCCCCCAAAACACATCGCACAGTTTCTAATATTAATCGAAGGGAATATGATACCGTAATTTTGTCTGTTATATATGTTAGAGATTCCATAAATGCATGGAAAAGGACATAATTTGTTGAGAAATTAATACCTTTGTGTATGTTCTGCAAAAATATTGCACTGCAGTTCATAAAGAATACTGATGGTCCTAGTTCAAATTGCAAATGGACTAAGAAAAACATAAAGGAAACTTTTTTTTAGCAAAGTAATTTTAAAGATTCATACTGTTTTCACTTTAATAAAAGCTGAAGTGCAGTATTTTTCTTGGGTCTCATTGGCCAGGTATCAGCTAGGGATGAAGATCTTGGTGTGAACAGTCAGCTGACGTATTCCATTGACAGAGGAAATGAGGATGGACACTTCTCTCTCTCTCCTAATGGTACACTCAGTGTGCTGCACAGCCTGGACAGAGAACTCAGGGCCAATTACAAATTGGATGTCATCGCTGTAGATTCAGGTACTCTTTTATTCGATGGTCAGTCAAATGATAACAATGGGATATTGATCTGTACATTTATTCTGTGTACGTTGACAGTGTGGTTAACAGTTTGACCTTAATATCTTGCTGTCTGAAGCAGGAAAAGTAAAATCATGGTCATTATTATTAATCACTGTCCTTTTATATTTTTAAATTCATAATCTCCTATTATTTCTGTTATAGTCATCTTGTGCTAATTAGCTAATTGTGTGTTTTTCATGTGCTGGCTCACAGCTACGAGCCCTGTGTGACAGCACACAGGGGAGAATGAAGAAATGTAGGCACAATCCTCTGACCTGCTTGCACTTGATCAGTTCATCACAGGCAGTGCAGATCTGTACTGCTGACTGGAGGAATGACCTGCCCCACATTTCCATGTTACTGTGTCAATGAATGTAGAAAGAACGTCCTGGCCAACTAGTTGCAACCATACCCTCAGCCAATTACGCGCCAGAACATGGGAAATACCAGTCACAGTCTGCTAGTAACGTAACCCAGGCTCATAATCATACACCTCAACCTGCACTTGGGAGAGCTACTTGTTCAGAGGAGCCCCTTTTATATCCATTTATAAAAGCTCTTTACTAGAAGATGTTTCTTAAAAAAAAGACTTTAATTTGCAACAGATTTAAATGAATCACATTGGCAAGAGGTTTCACATGCTATCAAAATAAGGCCTTAACTAAGAGACAACATTCTATACTATAATTATATACTCTATTTCTATACTTTTTTTATACTTGTCTACTGTGCATCTTTTTGCATTATCAGTGTTCAATGTGAAAAGTAAGCATGATCTGAATGTGCTGTAGACGTTCTAGAGTTGTTTGACTTTACATTGTTTTATAGTTTGGATTTTACACTTGCATTTTCCTTCCTCTTACTGTTTAATCATGAAATTAATCATGGAAAAGCTATTTTACAAGTGTTTTTCTGTATAAATCTATTGATTTTTTTAAATGAAGCATCAGGATAGATCACTTTCATTTATGCTGAATTTCCAACTGAGTTTAACACAAATATAATTATGTATATATGTATTAGTAAATTAAAATTGTACATTAGCATGATCAAATGATGTAATAATATACATTTAATTACTGTGGTTATTTTTGTTTTTTTTCAGCTTATTATATTGTACACTACTTTATTGCTCTTTGAGTTACTGAACAATATTTTTTATGGCTGCTTTTCAGCCTAAAGGTAAAATAAGATTATAAAACTAAGGTTATCAGGTATTGCAATGCATCAATGTTTGTTTTTTAATCACTACTTCAAAATTAAAAAAATGCTTAAAGTTATATACAATGCGTATTGTTGAAAAAGGGTAACGAATGTATCACTTAGTATTTACCGGTCCATCACCATAGCTCATTGTACAGCGTGTACCATTGGTTCCCAATCCTGGTCCTGGTGTTCCACAGACCTGTTGATTTTTGTTCCAGCTGTGCCTTCAGTTACACAATCAAACTCTTCATTGATTTGTAGGTGAAACAAGACCCCAAACAAGTACAAATATTCTAATTAATCAACTTCTTAGATAAAGTAAGGCTGTAGTTATCTAATTAAGGTGGGATGGAATGAAAACCAGCAGGTGTGTGGGTTACCAGTTCCAGGATTGATGTTGCTCATTAACTTATAAAACATAGAATTTTATGTAAACTACTAGCAATAAGAAAAAAAATGTGTTGTGTTCTTTTCAGGCTTACTGTAATTTCATAACAGAAATATACATGTGGATTTTTTTCATATACTGCAAAGTTGAAGGAATAAAGCAAATCCATACTGTTTCCAACACAGAGGACACTGGCTGTGTATTGAAATCCAACTTTAACATATCTCCTTGTACTGTCCTGTTTTTCTTTCATGTCTCAGGTTTTCCTTCTTTAACTGGCTCAGGAACCATACAGATTCTACTTGATGACGTGAACGACAATAAGCCATTGTTTATTAAAAATTTCATCTCAGTTTCTTTATATGAAGATGTTCCTGTAGGAACTACTTGTGCCATAATAGATGCCTTCGATCTTGATGAAGGTGTTAATGGAGAAATCAGGTACAGAACTAACAAGACGTTCTCTAATACTAAATGAATGGATCTGATCTATAAAGTAAATGTTTTGGATTTTTTCAAGTTTATTTGTGATGCTAGGTTGGTGAACTGCCGCATCATCGTTTATTTCAGTAGGATAATATAATTTACAATTGTAGACTCAAATTGGAACAACCCTTGAAAATGCAAATGCACATTGTGATGAGTAATATTCATGATTTTAAAAACAAGACTGTTCTAAAACAGAAATGTATGGAAATAATATTATATACCCTTTTTCCCTGGAACGTGGAGAGTTTAGACAAAGCAAATCAAGAACAAACACAAAGCACAATAATTTGTATAGCTTTTCAGAAACATTTTCTATGATTTGACATTGGCAAAAACTTCTTTATTATATCTATTTACCATGGTTCTTTGTGATGTCAAATTTTGTGTTTCTTTCAGATATTCTTTGGAAGGTGGGAGTTCGTTCTTTTCCATTGATCAGTCATCAGGGGTCATCTTTACTACTGCGGACTTAGACAGGGAGACAGTGGCCAGTTACAGCCTGACTGTAATAGGGATGGACAAGAATGCAACACATCCGCTTTCTAGCTCAGTCACAGTTTCTGTGGACGTCAGGGATGTGAATGACCAAAGCCCACAGTTTCTGAATGGTCCGTATGTCGCTAATGTTCCTAATACTATAACCACAGGTGAGTACATCTGACCTATAAATTTATATGACAGGTACACATGCAATGTGTGTTTAGGTACATGTAGTTCTTAAATGTATCCAAGACGCACATCCAGGAAAAGTCCCAAATATCACATACAGTACATCCACATGTTAGTGCTGACTAAATTTATAGGCATTTTTTAACTTTTTAATAGCTTATTGATAGCATATCATAAATAGTCCCATATGTGTTAACATCAAGCTACATTCTGTTTTAAAACTACATCTCAGAAGGGTTTGATCATTGATCAGCAGCCTTTGCAAATGTGTTGTGATATTTCCCAGACATATGGTTAATCTTACATATATGCATTTCTGTCTTGTACTGTAGGTTCCATTATCTGTACCGTCAGAGCAGTTGATGGTGACATTGGCTTAAATGCAAAACTTAAGTTTTCATTATTTGGGCCTAATTCTGACCAGTTCTCAACTGATGCAGCCAGAGGAGTTATTTTTGTTTCTGGTAGCATTAGTGGTCCAGAAGACATTACAATCAGCGTCCGCGTGGTAGACAGTGGAAACAACTCCAAAATGGATACAACAACTGTAACGATAAGATTTCAGGATGCAACAGAATTCCCACGTGTGACAGCAGCCAGCTTTGAACACTTGCTTCCAGAAGACCAGCCTTTGAACAGTCAGGTCACTGTGGTGACTGCAGAGAGTAACAGGAAACAGCTTTTGGGACCAATCTTGTACTACCTGGCTGCAGGAAACTTTGAGGAGGTGTTTGAAGTGCATGAGCAGAGTGGGGCAGTGACTCTGAAGAAGCCATTAGATTATGAGACAAACAAGGATCTCCTGCTGTGGGTGGAAGCTAGAGATTCAGGCTCTCCACCTTTTTCATCCTATGTTAAGATTCACATAAATGTGAGTGATGTGAATGATAACTCCCCAGCGTTCACCCAAAGTGTTTACATGTGTGAAGTGACTGAGAATATGCCACCTAGCCAGGTATGTGAAGTGCTAGCCATTGATCTGGATTCAGGAATTGATGGAGATGTGCAATACAGCATTTTAAGCGGGGACATAGACAACACCTTCACCATTGACATGAACTCTGGGATCATAAAAACACGGAAAAGTACAGATCGAGAAAAAGTACCTCTTTACAATTTAACAATTCAAGCCAGAGACAAAGGGAATGAACTCCATACAGGCACTGCAATGGTGATTGTAGCTGTTCTTGATGCTAATGACAACGCACCTCGTTTTTCACAGATCTTTTTCACTGACATCCCTGAAAATGCTCCTGTTGGATTTATTGTCATACAGATCACTTCTACGGATGAGGACATTGGTGAACATGCCGTGAGCACCTATACAATTGTTAACAACAGTGATAGGCTTCCATTTGCTATAGATGAAGCCAGTGGACATATAACTGTTATACAGTCTTTAGACAGAGAAACCAAAGATCGCTACATTGTCAGAGTCAATGCCAATGATTCTGCTTGGAATGTTAACACTGAGGTCACTATATATGTTACAGACATTAATGACAACAGCCCTGTGTTTTCTCAGTTGTCTTACTCTATTACTATCCCTGAGACAAAAGCTCATGAGATATTTCTAATACAGGTTTATGCCAGGGATGCAGATCTGGGACAAAATGGACAAATCGTCTACTATATTGAGCCGCCTAGTGACATTTTCAGAATAAGTGCAACAACTGGAGATATTCTATCAAAACAGCCCATTGCTCTCCATGATTTAGAAATGCAAAGCCACAGAATTACAGTCGTTGCTTCGGACTGTGGTGATGTCCCACATCGTAATAACACCATAGTCACTGTGAACTTTGTGCAGTATAATTACTTTCCACCAGTTTTTCTCCCTTTTCCCTCTGTCACATCAGTCCCTTTCAATTTAGATGTTGGAACAAAAGTGTTACAATTGTCTGCCGTTGATAAGGACTTCCATTCCAATGGTATAGTAGAATATTTTGTCTCAGGAGGAAATGCTTCTCTTTACTTCGAAGTAGAACGAAGCGGTGGAATGGTATTTTTAAACAGTTCATTAAAGCAAAACATGAACAAACTGTTAACACTACAAATTACTGCCAAAGACAAAGGTGTCCCACCTCTTTCGACTCTAGCCTCTGTCAGGTTTTTAATCACAGATGAGAACCGGTTTGCCCCACAGTTTTCAGCATCACAAGTCACATTTTTTGTTCCTGAAGACTTGCCTGTGGGATCTGTTATTGGGAGGGTCAAGGCACAAGATAAAGATCAGGGAGCAAATGGATTTCTGTATTATGCTTTGGAGATGGAAAGTGAGGGTTTAATATTTTCAATTGGGCACAGCACAGGATTAATAACTTTGCTAAGTAGTTTGGATTTTGAAAAGCAGGATGTTCACAGACTTCAGGTCACTGCCAAAGACGATGGTTGGACATCTAAAACTAGCAAACTTGATGTTGTTATTGAAGTCCAGGATATAAATGACAACCCTCCTGTCTTTTCTGCCAAGCAGTACATTGTTTCAGTACCTGAGAATTCACCCATTGGCACTTCTGTCTTCCAGGTAGAAGCCACTGATATTGATTCTGGGGAAAATTCACAGATAAGTTACTCATTTATAAAAGGACACATTGATATGTTTGCTTTAGATCCCCACACTGGTGTTATAACTACTCAAGAGATGTTTGATTTTGAGCTGCAGCAGGTCTACAAAGTAATCATCAAAGCTTCTAATCCAGGCAATCAGGATCAAATGAGCCTGGCACAAGTTTGTATTCAAATCACAGGAGTTAACGAATACATTCCTAGATTCAGTAAAAGTCAATATGACTTTGCCATTTCAGAGAGGTCACCAGTTGGCACCAAGCTGGGACAAATTTCAGCCATGGACTATGATTTGGGTTTGGATGGAGATATTTATTACTTGTTGGTTGGCCAAAGCAAAAAAGTGGGTTTTGACATTGACAAAAACAGTGGGGAGATTTATGTTGTGGGAGATTTAAGACAATATGCCCAGAATCATGCCGTTTTAAGAATCCTTGCTAAGAACAAAGGCAGTATTAATGGATCCAATGTTGATGAAGCACTTGTTCTTGTCAATGTGTTGGATACTAATGATCCTCCCGAATTCTCCTCTGATGTGTACCATGCTCATGTAAGTGAAGGCACAGCAGTGGGGACATCAGTCATTAAGGTAGCTGCTGTTGACCAGGATTACTTTTCAGAGTGGAATCATTTCTTCTATAGCATTGAAAGTGGAAATGAAAACAATTCCTTTTCCCTGCATCCTTTAAATGGTGTGATATCTGTTGCTGCACCTCTTGACAGAGAACGATGGCCCTTTTACAATCTGACAGTTGTTGCAATTGATGAGGCACCTCTTCCGGCCACAGGAAGGACAAAGGTGCTTATTACAGTGAGTGACATCAATGATAATGCCCCTGTCTTAAGCTCTGCAGTAGGCCATGTAAGAGAAAATCAGCTGTATGGCACCATCATTACAATTCTGAATGCTACAGATGCTGACCTTCCTCCAAATCAGGGCCCATTTACTTACCAACTTGGGAAATTTGAACTGGAAAACAGCTTCATGCTGTCACCAGATGGAGTGCTGTCCACTATAAAACCTGTAGACCGTGAGAAAAACAATGCATTCCCTTTGCCTGTGGTAATCCAAGATGCTGGAATCCCTCCTTTGTCAACCACAGCAACAGTTCATATTACAGTCTTGGATGAAAATGACAACCCGTCTAAACCAAGAAATATTTACATTGAGGTCAAGTATTATAGTACCTCTTTCCCAGGAGGCCTGATAGGTAATGTCAGGCCAGAAGATCCTGATATATCGGATGTGTTTAACTGCAGCCTGAAGAATGGTCCAAAAAATGTATTTGGTTTCCCTGCTGGCAAATGTGATCTGTGGTCATCTCCATATCAGGGAGAGGCTAAATTTAATCTCATTGTAGAGGCACATGATAACCATCACCCATCTGTCAACAACAGTGTCTATGTAAATTACAAAGGCTTCTCCAATGCCTCCATTAATAACTGCATCCTCCTCTATGTCACCTCTCCTTCGTTTGAGGTGTTCTTGTCTGTAAATTACCTGAAGCTCATTAAGGCTTTGGACAATCTCTTTAATTTACAGGCATCTAAAATCCACGTGTTTGGAATGAAGCCTCTACAAAACAAAACTCTCCTTCTGGCAGCCGTTAAAAGCTACAATGGACAGTACATAAGTGGTGAGGTAGTCAATGCTATATTGTCAGCGCAAAAGACATTTCTGGAAGACCAAAGTGACATTAAAATTTTGGCCATCACTAGTGATCCATGTTTCATGAACCCCTGTCAAAATGAAGCTGCTTGCAACAAAAATGTTTATGTAAGCCCAGGCATTGAAGTTCTGGAAAGTCCTACAACAATATTTGTCACCCCCAAAAATGTGGAGGTATTTAACTGCTCTTGTCTGCCAGGCTTTACAGGTGCACTATGTGAACTGGACATCAATGAATGCAGTGAAAGTCCATGTGAACACGGGGGAACATGTTTAAATTATCCTGGAGGATTTTCCTGTCACTGTATGGCAGGATATTCAGGACCGCTGTGCTCAGTTGATATCGATGAATGCAAAAGCATTTTCTGTCAGAATGGCGGGACCTGTTTTAACTTTCAAGGGGATTTTCACTGCGAATGCAGTCTCGGATATGCAGGTAAATAGATTTCATTTTATCTAAATCATCTTCGTCACAATATATTTGTTTGATGTACAGTTGTATTTGATATAGTATGATGGACAGCTATATTTTGAGAAAATTCCCAATCAACAATTACTATCCAGCTTTTATTTATTAATTATGAAACACAAATGGAGAAAAAAGCCAACAATGTTTGTTCTGAAAGTGTGGGGAATTCCATTTTTAGATCAATTAGAAACATGATACCTCATAGATTCTCACCTAATTTCTTCAAAATTGAGTATCAGGAAAAAAAGGTTTTCTATATGCAGTCATGTTTTTCAAGAAAAATAAAGCAGGTGTAATTTTGACATGGCTTAAATGTTTTTTGGCATCATTTGATGAATTAAGTGTTCATGACTGATTATGTATAACTTGCATAGCTACAAAATCGGCACGTTATTAAGAAAGTTAAAGAGGTCCAGGGTAATTTAGCCTGTTGAATGTCAAGCATGATGCCTCCTCATGTTCTTTAACTGCAGTTCCACTGCATTGCGAGAGACCATGATCAGTTCAACAGTCACCATTTGCAAGCTAAGTTACCATATGGGCTCAGTGCTCATTAAAGCAACAGGTATATGCAAAAGAGATAGTGTGAGCCTCACCTTAGGTGTACTCATCTAAGTTCTCTTTAGTAATGAAGTTTTGTGCAGACCACCCTGATGTACATCAAGGAGTATGGCACAGATATACAAAATAGCATACAAAATAATTGTGTACAAAAGACCAATTGATGGGCAGGTCCAAGCGTAATAAATGGCCTGGGGTAGCTTGTTGATACAGAACTTTACTTGTAGTATTTGATTGCAGCCCAGCTGTATTGGTCAACTCCTGGGACATCACATTGTTCCTGTAGGCACATCTTGATGTTACAAATTTTCAACAGAACAACATAATTTCAATGCTTCTTATCTCATAACCATTTTCCTTGTGAAAAGGGGATGTGAGTGTCTAGCTACTTGCCAAACATGAGCCCCAATCATTTTAAGGGATAGACTGGGACAACTTGTAACATACAGGTCTCGGAGACATGTTAGGAGGCACATTCCAGACTTTTCAAGAAGAATGGGACAGAATCCCACAAGAAACATTTGCACCCTGGTGCAGTTTCAGTACTGCTTCCAATAGTAGTCAGAACACAACATACTAATAAACACTGCTGATGACAAATATTAGTCAGCATAATGAACTTCTGCATGGCATTTATGTTCAATGAAATGTATTTGCACCTTTTACAAAAAAGTTTTGTAATTTTCCTAATAAAAATGTGTGAATTATATAAATGATAAGTTAAGTAATGTTGTAAGGAATAATACTTTAATGTGATTTATTACTTTAAATGACCATAAATAAAAACAAAAGCTGAGAGGCCTAGATGTTACCCATTAAACATGACATGCTCCAGACTGTCTTTACAGTTAGCTTAAGGAAAATACATTGATTACATTGGAGAACCATTGTTAAAGTGGAAGTGGATCCACAGTTTGTTAATACTTAAGTCTTATTTGAAGTCTGTCACATTGTTATTGCTTCAGGAAAATTTTGTGAGCAGTCTGTGAACCACTGTGCATCATTCCCTTGTCTGCAAGGAACCTGTTCAAATTCTCATACTGGATATATTTGTCATTGTCCATTTGGTAAGAATGAACACCTTTTTTACAAACTGAAAATTTGTAAGCCTGCTGCTGTCCCAATCTGCTTTATTTTGTCTATCACATGGTATGATTACTTTAAAACAGAAATAGCTTCTTAAAATTCTTAAAATAAAATTACAATGAGAGATTATTGCCAGTGTGGAATTATTGCTAGGACAGTGTGGAATACAAATAAGCCTTACACCGTTCTTTGTAGCATGATAGCTTTGTATGCTAATGCCAACTCGTCTTCAATATAAAACCCATTAATACCTCTGTTCATTTTTTAGGTGTAAGTGGTATTAACTGTGAAGAACACAGCTATGGCTTGGAAGAGTTATCCTACATGGAGTTTCCTCCTTTAGACCCACGGAATAATGTATTTTCTCTGGAGCTTGCCACTGTACAAGAAAACTCCCTGCTTGTTTATAACTACGCCAGTATGACAGGTTCAGCCAGTGAGTTCCTTGCACTGGAGATAGTGGATGGTAAAGTTCAGCTCTCTTATAACCTGGGAAATGGCACTGTGAGGCTGAAGACGGAGAAGATTGTAGCAGATGGGCACTTTCATAAAGTTCTTGCCAGCAGAATGGGGAAAGTGAGTCATGTGCTGCAGGAGGGAAAGCTTTCTCCTACTCACAGAACATGATTGCAGCAACTGCAGATTGTAATTGACAATGATTGAGTTGATTGTGCATCCAAGACTCAAACTGAAACAGACTGTTTATGCGTTTGGCAGGTTGCTTCTTTAGAAGTGGACAGCTGTTCTGATGATGAGAGCGATGGATTTTGTTACGCACGGAGTGGAGGAATTGGCACTGAAAGGTACCGGTGCAGTTTTAATGAGATCTGTTTTAAAGCAAGACAGCACTGACCTTGTATTTTAATGCACAGAAAAAAAACAAAAACAAAATCGAATTGAGCTGTATTTTTCTGGTTTAGAACAGGCCTTGGTCAGTTAAATGGAATCCCATCATTCTGTACAGTAGGTATTGCATTAGATTATGTTTGAAATGTTACCATTGAAACAGCTCTGGGTGGATATATTAGAGAAAAACTATAGCTGAAGTTTGATAAAAAAAAAACAACTGGTAACAAAAAACTTCATTGCTGTTTACGTTGATTTTAAAGTAATAGTTAAGCTTTTTTTTCATTTACTATGTGCCTTCCTGATGATAAAAATCCCAGTTGTAAGAGCTGCAGACGACAGGTGACCTAAAAAAACAACTAACCCTATATATTTGCAACAGGTTTTTTACATGACCCACAAACCAGAAATGGACGTTAGTATGGCTGAAGTGCCCTTTTAATTTTTATTAATTACAACATTTCTCTCTACACAAAACACAGACTTCGTGACATGCAAAGTATGCATTTCACATTTAGGAAGAAGAAATGGCACTGGAATGTCTTTTTTTTATACAACACCAGTATTTGTGATACTGTAGAACCGAAAGAAACCATTTGTCCATAATAGTCCTTGTCTAGAAGCAGAAGCAAGAACAACCAAATCAATGTCCAGTTTGGACCAAATGTCTAAATGTCACAATGTCCAATCGCATCGGTCTCTGCAATGGCAGGACTGTATTGAAAATCCTCCCACAGGCTGCACTCTGTTTACCCTCTTTCTGTGGCCTCACAGTGTCACACAGAATCACACAGTATCAGCTCTCCAGGCCTGTTCCCTTATCCCCCCCGGCCAGGAAAAACCAGCTTTCCTTGCTATGTCCATTTTGTGTCGAGGGGCTCACGGAAGGAAGAAAGAGCACCCATCTGTTCAGGCTCAGATCTTTTTTTATCAGTTTTGTTATCCAATCCCCCCTCAGAGGGCGTTTGTCACTGTCTCAGTGAGGAGCAGGTGTGTCCAGTTGATTATCAGGAGGAAGCCTGGGTTGTTTGAAAACTGTGGGTATGCAGATCTCCAGGTGTCAGGGGGCCCTATTACTTCTTTTTTTTCCTTTCTGGCCTCCCTCTTCTGGCCAAGGTCTGGTCCAAACTGGCTCAGCCACACGTCCATGTGCCAATACCTAAGGTGTGGTAATTGTGTTATGTCTGGACAACCGGTGTGTTCTACAGTCCTTGCTAATTGTTTTCCGTTCCACTGTCTGCATTTGAAGACTTTGAAGCTGAAGATTTTGGAGGAGAAAATAAACACAGGAGAAGAACAGGCACAAACATGTTGACACAATTCTGGCCACTAAATGCAAACTTAATTAATTGCAGCCTGTTCCTTCTTCAGCTGCTGGCAGTCTGTGACATAAGCCACATTTGTGTGCTTCATTTAGTCATTTTCCCCACAGAAAATGGACAGGTTTGCAACTGATTTGATTGTTTAAAATTCAGCACACACAAAAGGCTCAACATTGTATCCAAAATAATTTTCAAGATTAAACTTTCAAGCTTTGTATCTAAGAGACCAAAAGTATACTTAGATTTGGATCACTGACTATCAGAGTAAAGAGATTTGGTAATTCTGTCTACACCTGTAACCTGTAAATAACAAGCATTTAATGAGTATCTGGTTTGGTTCACAATGTGCTATTGACTGCAGGAATGGTAAGTATATTAAAATATTGACTCACGGCTTTGCATTTTCTTTTTCCCCACACAGGACATTGGACGTGGGTTCCAATAACATGATGTTTGGTGGAATTAAGTCTATTGATCCCATTTTGCACCGTCTGTCTCAAGTCAGGACTGATGATTTTATCGGATGTGTGAAAAATGTCAGGCTAAATGGCATCCCATTAGACCTGTCTCGAGTCCTGGCATCCTACAATGTGCTTGAAAGGTATATCTATATATTTGAAATATAGTGGTAGAATAACAGACACTGAATCAATTTTTAACTCTGGCTGTTTATTACAGAGTAATGTAATGCATAAATACAAAACAAACAATGAAATGATAATTCATGAAATGTTCTGAAAAACTACATAAGCAAGATGCTGCTTCGTTATATAACATCACTTTATTAACCCTTTACAATTTCTTGCATGAGGAATTATCTTTTCGCATACCCCAGCTTGCTCTCCATGAAACACACAGACAGGGAGAGAGCCTGGGGTCAGAGCACAGGGTCTGCCATTGTACAGCACCCCTGGAGCAGTTGGGGTTAAGGGCCTTGCTCAGGAGCCCAACAGAGTAGGATTACTCTGCCGGTTGCAGGATTTGAACTGGCAACCTTCCAGCCACAGACGCAGATCCTTAGCCACAGGGCCACCGCTCCGCCCATATACAGTAGTAATCTTGCAGTTTATGGTCATTTACTATTTTGGACACTAAAAAAATGCAAAATCAAAACTGCGGCGTTCCAGTCAGTGAGAAGATGTCAAATGGGTATTGATTACTTCCGCTGCAAAGAAATGCACATTCCAGTTCTTTACATTGTGGTTTTATCTTTTTGCAAGGAACCATACTTACTTTCTTATTTCAGCGTTTTTAACTTGCTGCTTTAGAAATGTTAGACTCATTTTAAATGGTAAACAATGATTTGTTGTTTATATTTGGAACATTCGGCAACAAAAATACTAACCAAATCAAAGACATTCATTCACATGACTAGGTACTGTACATCTAATGCACAACAAAAAACTGGATAAGTTTAATTTTAGACCAACATGGCCAACAAAATAATCTCTGCTTGAAAAAAAAAACTGCTGTCAAACTTTATTAAAATGCTCCATGTAAGAGGCATATAAAAATGGAAAAATACAAAATGGAATTTAAAAATACTGAAAACAGAACTCCACAGGAGCAATGTTTGGATGAATGCTATGATTTTGTTTATTTCATTTTCATTTGGTTTATCTTGTTAGATGAGTTTCCCCATGTCTCTTTGAAGTGTTTCTCATACGTTATGGAGGTGCAACTCTAAGTTGCATTTGGAAATGACATTTAGATTTGTGTTTGCTCTAATGCAGGCTTCCTTCTAGCACAGGCCTTTCCTTTGTCCACTTTATCCTTTTCCTTTGCCAACACTATAGTCCTCTTTTTCACAGATGTCCACGCCAAGGCGCCCCCTGTGGTAGCAATGTGTGTCTCAACGGGGGAGTGTGTGTTGACCACTGGTCCTTCTATCTCTGCCACTGCTCAGATGGCTTTACTGGAGAAAACTGTGGCACAAGTATGGCTGTTGTCTCTTTGATGTTTCAGTTTACCTGCTGGTCTGTAACAAATTTACAACTCAATTAGGGCCCTGTGGTTCCATTTCTTTCTTTCTAAACAGCTGTAGAAAGATGTTGGCTGAAACATTCTGAAAGAAATACGTTTTAAATCATTTTAATCATGTGTATGACACAAAAACCTCCTTTCTTTTTAAGTCATTTTAGAAGTGTCATGTCATGTATGTCATTGTAGTCACCACAAAACTGCTATGTTATTACAGATCGGGGTGGCCAAACCTAATCATGAAACAACCACAATCACGTTTAATTACTGATTTCTGAAAACTTGTAAGAAATTTAAGTTTTTGATCAATTTGAAAGGGCTAGAAAAGGTCTCTTATTTGTAGAGATCACAAAATTACCATGTTGAACAAATTACAAGTGGTCAGCTGTTTCATGTCTTCACTCTTTGAGTTAAAAGTAAAGTAACAAAACTGGCTGGACTGTTGCTCTCCAAACAACATCGGCCGACCCTGCTGTAGACTAAATGAGTTTCTTCTTAAAAATGCTAAACCAAAGGATTTGCTGTGACAAATGAGTGCCTCATGTTAATATTTCATCATACTGCTGTTAAGATGCAGGCAAAAAATCCTATTGAGCATCCTGTTTTCCCAAACCTTACCTCAGCATTCTTGTAGCCGGTCTAGTAATTGTAATACTGACTCCTTTTATTGATCAGGAATCTCAGAGGACTCTGCCTTACAGCTTAATGGCGAAGTGTATGTTGATTATATCATAAAAGAAAGCCACAGAAGAAGGCAACAAATGAGAGAGCTGGTGAATGGCAGGAGAGAGTGGCTTGAGGAAGCAGACAATCTGGCAGCAATAGAAGTCAAACTGAAGACCCCAGCAAGAGAGGGGATGTTACTCCACTGTCAGGGCAGGGAAGGCCACACAACCCTGAAGGTGATTGTCTTTGAATGAGATAGGTGGAATTATTTGACCTAGTAACCATGCTTTTAGAGATTACCTTTACATCATATACCAACCTTTAATCATTGGATCTGAATTTAAAAGGCAAAGTTTAAATCCTCTTGATATCAAGATTGTCTGTCTGTACTTACAGGTTCTGAATTACAGAATTTGTACTAATTTCTCACAATGTTAATGAGAGTATGAAACTGCATCTAGAATAAATGCTTCTTTGTTAAAACATTGATAGTTGCAGGTGCTGTTTGGGGAAAATAGATTAGCTCGGTTTTTATGGTCAAGGTTTTATTTAAGTAGAGCTAGAATGATTTCTGCACTTCAGAATCCTTGGATTTCAGTTTGAGGTATTTCCACTCTGAACGTGGAGCACAGATAATGAAGACTAATGAAGCACTCTGGAAGTGCCTCACTTCCAGAGACATCAGCAAATACAACAGGAGTCGAGCCAGGTCACTTTCAGAAACACGATACTGATAATTACAACAGCATTGTAGTTAAAATTTAAAAAGGTCTAGGAAAAAGGTGGCAGTTCTAAACTAAGGTGTCTTAAAATTGCGGATGGTTCTCTTTTTTAACTTGCAGATGACAGATGGAAGACTTCATTTAGTTTCAGAGGACAGCTTGTCTGGTTATATGGAGCACATCTTTTCTGAGGCCTTCCTCTCGGATGGCTTCTGGCACATTCTTCATCTGCAGAGGAATGGACCTTTTACTAGCCTGGTCATAGATAACCATCATCTCATCAACACAACCAATCATACCCACGACTTCACTGGTATTAATGTGGAAAGAATTTTTCTAGGGAAGGTACCAAAAGGATACATGAGAAACCAACCTGAAGCAGGTGAGAAGATTCCCAATGGTTACAAAAATTGGAAAGGGAGAATTTAGGAACCTTCTTTTATCAATTATTTTTTTGTAGCAGCAGCTGATATATGACTCAGATTGGCATTGTAGTTGCTCAGAATTCACTGCAGAAAATAAGAAGGCCATGCCTCTGAGCTTAGCAGCAGTGTTATCTTGTCTGCAAGAGCCTGCTACTGTACTTGCTTCAATGAGCATAGCCTGCCTCTCAGCATATCCATTGTAGCGCAAATAGGTCTTCTTTTGAGAGTATTATAACCATGTTATGTTATGAAAAAACCCTGTTACAACTTCCATTGTCCAACCACATTTTCTACCATGTTCCAATTATTAATCAATTTTGCTTTACATTTATTACAAATAGTTGTTGAATATTATGTACATTGATGCATGTCATCAGAAACATGTAGAGTAGCTTTGCCACCTTCACAAAATTATTTAACCTAATGTAAGATATTTCTGTTGTATTTTTTTAGCCTTATAATATGGTAAGTTATTGCTTTGGAAGGCATTGTTATTATTCTTATTTTAATCTATTGCACTGAGGAAATTGGTAAGAAGGCTAGTAGACCTTTTAAGCTAAAATCCAGCCCAGTAATTGTGACAGCAACATACAGTATGTTACTATCCCATACTCCAAAACTAAGTTTCTGTCATCAGAAAGACCTATATCCTGCGGCAGATATTAAACCTATGCTCTTTGAACACAAATAAATTGATCAACATCCTCAGAGTTTTGCTTTCTAAAGTAAATTAGAGATTAATTTAAATATACATTCAGGATATAATTCTAGCACAAAATGATTAGATCCACCTGTTAATTTCACCCTTTTGTTATTACTTAACATCCTCCTTTAAAAGAAAACCAAAACCCAGGCCACTTAAATACACTCTTAAATAATCTGCAGTTGTAGTATATCTCAAGTTTGCTACTAAAATAGTGGAGGCCCAGGAGTACACCTGTTTTTGTTTTGGAAATTAGATTAGATCCTGATGCACCTATCTTGAAGGTTAAGAAGAGTCAAGAGGTATCTGTCTGTCTTATCCTGTTATCTGACCCCTCAGAAACTGCACACAATTCCCTATGGCAATTGTATTGGAAGGGAGTGTGTGCTGTATGGCCCACGGCACCTCCATATCAGATAAGAACCATGTTTACCAGAATCATGATAGACATTATGACATTATGAGTAAATAGATTTCACTCAGGCCTTTATTAGAGATTACTGTAGGATATCACTGTAAAAATTCCAATATCGAAACGCTCAGTAAAATCACTGTAAGGTGCATAGGGATGGTGACCATGACAAAAAAAGAAACCATTGTAAAATAATTGCACGGTAAATGAATGATCAAACTTTTGGAGATTTAAAAAAATAAACATACAATACACCATGGTGAACTTTTGAAAAATAGTTTTTTATTTCTCTCTGGTTTCACTCATTTCTAAATGATACCACTCAAAGTGAAAAAAAATCTTTGCATTAATAACGCAGTAACATAATACAATGTAATAAAGTTACATTGCTTTAAGATGATGTGCAGGAACAACAAAACACTCTCAGCATCATAACTGTGTGTACTGTATATGTCACATTATCATGGAAATTAAATACTTTTTAATATGAGGGAGAGTTTATTATTGGCTCTCCAAAGAGAATCTTCTCACGAATCGCAATTAAACACACAAGACAGCTAATTCTGCAATTCAAATGCAAGAACTCCAGGCTTCCTAAAGGAATTAATGAGCTGGCATTGTAAGGTAGTATAGAATAAATTTGTACACCTTCTGCTGGATCCAGCTGTTCATTATTGAGCCTGCAGATTCATTTCAGAAGTTAAAAGCTCATATTTCTCTGATCACAGGACTATTTTATATCCATCTTATCTTATTATATTTTGTTATTTAATTTTTTTTTTGTCCTGGTGTGTGCTTGGTGTATGATTAATTGTTACCTCTGCTTAAAATGCTTAAAAACCTATTTGTCATGAGGACTATCACTTTCATTAAAACCAGTTTCTGTAGGCAAAGGATATTGCGATGAAATCCTGAGAGGAAGTAGATACTGTACCATGATACATTGCAAGGCTAATTTGCCAACTGGCTAAGCATTGTACATCTAATACACTTTGTCTAATATTTCTGTGCCATTTTCCTCCTAGAGATATCTGTTCCCTTCTCAACTCAGTTTTGTTGGGGTATTTAGTTTGCATTATAGAGAATACATCAAAAATACCATACCCACGTAGTGTTTTTTCATATTTTTGGTGTACATGCAAGAAATGTTTTTAATGGTGTCAGCAACGGCAAAATGAAAAGGCAATTTAATCCGTGTAAAAACAGATTTCTCTTCATTTACCGATACAAAACATGTTGGGGTATGCTATCTGTGGTTCAGAGTTAAGGGGAACTGGATTACCTATATAGCAAATGTAATGGTTAGCAGGCTACATTTACTGGAATACGTGGATTATATGAAGCACCACCTCTCCATATTAACTCACGCACTTTTCTGTTGTCACAGGTTTCATGGGATGTATTGAATATTTGAGATACAATGGACAGATTTTACCTTTCTCTGGATTTAATGAGGTAGTGGAAGTACAACCAAGACCCCCTCTTGTCCACACGGGATGTGTGTCCGTTAGTGGCTGTGCCAGCTCCCTGTGCTCTGAAGAGACAGCCCTAGCTTCGTGTTTGTCCTACCACTGCATAAATGGAGGGACCTGCAACACTTTGGCAGAAGGAAATGTTTCATGCGTCTGTCTGTTGAATTTCACAGGGGCCCTCTGTGAATTGTGCTCGTCTGAAATTGATAACCGTGCGGTTTGTTACAAAACCAAGGAATCCGTGCCTCTGTGGATTATCGCCATCATTATTCCTGCCACAGTGGCACTGATCATTTTTGTTCTATTTTTGCTGTTTCGGTTACAAGCTGTGTCCCTAGCAAAGCAGGAACCAAAAACGTCAGAAAAGGGAAAACAGGGCACTGATAACAAAGCCTACCATGATGACAATGCTGATACACCAATACAGGATATCGATGGTAAAGATAAACAGCCAGACATTATCAAAGCAGAAAAACAAATCAGTTCAACAGAGAAACACATTGTTCAGCGGAACATTAATGAAAGACGCCCTGGCCTATACTATGGCAGTGAAACAGAGTACTGTGAAATAGAAAGCACTAGCAGTATCATGATGTCCGACACCAATGCTATTCATCCCAGGAGATACAATAGCAATTCTAAACACAAGGTGTTAGGACAAAATGTAAAGCTGAGCTTACAAGAACAACGACAGAACTCTGCCGTGTGGCAAAACACAGAAGGCTCTGCCCAGAGAGATGAGGAGCAAAGTTTTTTCAAAATGCCACAGGCATTTGTCCTTGAGAATGGAAGAAAAGTCGAGCAAAGAATCTCTGAAGTTGGCAATTTGAGACAAGTTGGAACAGGTCCTGTTAGGCAAGTGGATTATCAGTATGAGAAAGATAGGGAGGCAAGAAGAAAGTACTTGCCAGAGACCACTGGGGCACCTCTGGGCTTGACAGTAGAGGAGGTGAAGAAACTGAATGAACCCCATGGCCAGACGCAGGACCCACTTCCGGGGCCAATGAAAAGAACGTGTCACAGCATGCACTTGTCTCCCAAGTGGGCATCCACACATCCATCCACAGCCGACAGCTCCTCTGACAGCGACACCCACAGCTCCTTTACCTGCTCAGAGTATGAATTGGAGAGGGAGCTTTCGCTCACAAACGGGCAGTGGTGTCTCTGCAAACAGGCCGTCCACAGTGCCCTGGCTGACTGTGCCCAGAAACGAGATAGGAGCAGAAAGACCTCCTCTCCTCTCAGGGAAGGCTGTGATGCTGAGAGGAGTGTTGACTCTTCTTCCCCTGGAGCTGCTCGCCAATGGGAAAGCTTGCTCAGTCTGGGTCTGCGTTTCGAGAGCTATGCTGAGGTTTTTGAAGACATTGCAGGTTTGCCCATTACACAGGAAAACGTTCATCCACTCTGTTTTGATAGAATGAGTGAGCTGGAAGAAATATTTTGATTTTGATTTTCAGGCTACAAAAAGTGTTTGCTATTGGTGCAGTTAAAGTGGCAGCTGCCTGGGACTACTAAAGGATTATAATGTGTGATGAGAAGCTGGTATTCTCCATTACATACAGTAGCTACAGCTGCGGCAGGAGGTGACGAAGGTTACCTGCAGTTGCTTCAGTTTTCAGCAGGTGCCACTGTTGCTCAGGGGCGATTATCTGTCTCAAAAGATAAATGTTTTTGGGTACATTGCTATAAACTTTTGCTGTATGCATGTTTATGAACATTATGTCTTCTTTTTTTAAAAAACACACAACATAAATAAATTTGTAGTTTATGTATGCTGCATATCTGGGGTTGCTATCTTTGTGAACCAAACTATTTTAGATTGTTTAAATTATCCCCATATAAAAGTAACTTTAGGCACATAATCGAATGAAATCACATTTAAATCCTCTAAATGCTGATATATAAATGATTTTCATAAAGGAAAAAGTCATTCATAATGCTGAAACAGCTATATTATTTTATAGAAGACATGAATCCTCTGATCTGTAGTCCCCCACTTCTTATTATAACATTTTTTATTTTTGCAAAGCATGTTCTATCTTTTTTGTGACTTTTACAAAAAGCCAGTGAAAGACATGTGATAAAGGGCCATGGAGGTCAAAAGAATTACATAGCTAAAAGCTAGTAGTTACTAACAGAATCCTTATACACAATTACGTAGTGATTTCACTATCCCTAATCGCAGGTCATATCTGTAGCATTCCCACCATGCCCTCCTGAAATAGTCACCTCAGAGATATCCTCAACATTATCCCATTCAGTACCTTATATTACACTCTTCATTGGTTTTGGTGCTGAGTGTAGCCTTACTAGAAAGCCCACCTGTGCAACAGAAAGGGACTTACAGTGCTGCTTGTAATAAAAAAAAATGCTGATTTGTTCAATTGAAGAGCAACTACCTTGTTGACGTGTGCACCTGTAAGTCACACCACTCACCTTGTGACTCAGGTAAGGCTGCCAGAAATGTTGCTTTTCGATAACGCTGCACTATATTTATTCTGCAGCAGCACTCGTGAGGTTTGAACAATTATGTGTTGCTGCAGAGGTTCAGATAAAGCACACAGAAAGGACAAAGTCAGCACGAAACATGATAAAAAATGGAATGGAAAGGGCATACTGGGTCGGAGTAGGATTGAATCTATTATTTTCGGGATGCTAGTAAGATTACTCCATTGTTTTACATAGAACCAGACATCTCCAGATAACTGACTAAGAATAAAAGGGCTGGACATTTTTAGTTTTTCTTTACCTTTTGGTTGTTTAAAAGTTATTCTATAAAACAATGATGAAGAACAACGTGCTACAATTCAACAGTATAGCACAGAACTTGTATTTAGTGTTGAACTAAACTTCTGATGTATTTTCATTATAGCTTTAAAAATGTTTCACTTTTCTTCCATAACTTCTTTTTATGGAAGACCTAAAGAATACTATTGGATGTTTTAAACCCTGGAAGAATTTTTACATAAGACTGTTTTTTCTTTCTTTTATTTACATTATACTGTATATGCAGTCATATGACTGTAACCTATTATGAATACTTTTTTCAAGAAGGAGAAGGAAACCTTAACAACAGGATAGAATAAGGAATACCAACATTTCAATAAATTTATTTGGCCTGAAATACTTCCAAAATATTAACACTCAAAACGGAAAGGGGACACCTGCAAGATGTAGATTCTAGGTAAACCCTAAAGATAAATTATCAAGATACTAACAGGTTATAACCCAGAGCCTGAACAGAAGAAGATAGATCAAGCAGTCTATCTGGCAGGTCACCTGTACCTCACTTCAGAATGGTGCATTGCTGGAGGAAAAGCAAGAAATGCATAACCTGCTTTTGTATGAGGTTGCAGTTTATGCTTCTGTTACTAGGTTACATTTGCTGTGTGCTGCAGCCTGGGTATGCATTGCCAAGACCAGTGATGTTTTTTCTCTTGCTTTGTTTCAGTGTTTATTTCCGCACATTGTTTGAGTTTGCCCTGACCTGAACTTTTTAGAAATACAAGGTGTGATTGAGACCACATTTGACTGTGGGGACTTCAATACCCTATTGTTCTTACTAGTGTTCCGATCTTCAGTTCCCTAAGCAAACAGAACATGTCAGATGCTTCTTTTCAATTGTTTAAGTTTCAGTCTTTTTGAAAGATAGGCCAAGGAGGCCAAAAGGCACATTCAAAACACTTACTGGGTGAGCTGCGCTCAATCTGAATTTGCAGAGCCCACAATCACTAAGATATCACAAAATATTACTATGAAATATATATAACCTTAGTAAAAAAAACATTTCATCTCTAAGTATGAAGTATGAAGAGTGTTCTGGTCTGGTCTTCACTTTGCTGCTGTGCATTGTCACTCACACTCTCCTTATCCCAGGGACTTGATGCGTCAACAAGTGGATCATTCTGTACCAGCCGTGTTGTTTAGCTGTACAAACAGCCACCACAAGGGAAGAGAGCATCGGTATGATGTCCTTGGTGCTACTTGTTCTGGCTGTGGTGTGTTGACATATGGTGCTGTGCTAAAACGTGTCCTGAAAGTTTGGCGGCAGGATTAGTTACGGCGTACATCTGTTGCTGGCTGTTGAGTCTGATTCGTTGGGATGGAACAGGTCCCACGGGAGACTATTTTTGTCAGGTCCCTGGATCACTTCAGGCTGCCAAATCAACTGCTTTACAAGGCCGTGCTCTTCTCCCCTTGGGCTTCTGTCAGGCTGGCAGCCCATGCCATATGTCTCCTGATTGCGGAATGCTGGGCAGACCCAGGGGCTTCCTACATGGAAGAATTCCCATTTCAGCATGAGGTCTGGAGCAGGTTGTCATAGCTTTAGTTTCAGCCTGAGCATTCAGTCCTTTCAGAGGTGTAACTAAATCCAGAAAAGGCACAAGAAACATGCACATACGTTCCTGGAACTGATGTGCATTTGTCAGCCTTGTGCTCCAAGGAGCTTGCAGGCTTAAGTACTCTCCCCAAAAATATGATAATGTTATCTTTATGGCAGACTTCTTTAAAGTACAGGCCAAGATGTTTGTTTATGTATAATGTTTGAGCCAGCACACAAAATGCTCAATTCATGCTTTATTCAGTGTTAACCCCAGTCAAAAGGAGGAAACAGTACTGTGGCAGTACTGCGAAGGACAAAAGAACCAGAGTCTGATGGCTTCTGTCTCCTTTAAGACATTTTCTTAAATGGGCAGCTGCCAGCATTTTAAATGATGATGGCTGTTTATCAGGGAAGTATGACGAGTTTAGTTACATGAAGTGTAGGTGTGTGAGGAAATTAAGCTGGACCACCCAAGTTAAAGGAGCAAGAAACCTGGCTGGATATAAAGAGAAAAACAAACATGAAACAAATAATTGTTTGAAACAGTTTTGGAACACAGGGCTTAGAATAACTAACCTACAGTAGCTAAACGTTAAAAAGTGAGTTGTCCTTATTTTCCTGTTTAATTTTTGAGTTGTGTTTATTTTGTGTTCCACATGACCCATTCTTCTTGGTTTTTTTCTGTAAAGAAATGTTGGATTGCAACTAAATCTGCCAGCAATTATAATTTTAGCAGAGGCTTCTAACAAGTTATTATCTAGAAGTCTACAAAGGGAAACAACATGACACTGTATGTTTCTTTCTTGACTTCTGTAAATGCCTGATGGTGCAAATCCTGATGTGGCCACTCATTTGGCTGTGAGAAATATTCTGAGTTACATATTTGAGGAAAATAACGAGCTAAGGCGGAATGCACAACAGGAAATCAGGCAAATAAGACATTTCATTAAAAACATGTAACTAACCAGAGCTGCACCTGTTATCTAGAATGACAATTATGCTGAAAATAATAGCCAAACACTGAATATACTGTAGCAAACAATACTACACAGGACACACAGTAAATACCAAGGTGATGAAAGAATACGATAGGAAAGAATAGGATCAACCACCCACTTTGAGAAGTGGGAAGGAACTTTACCAAATAGGTCTACACCTCCCCCCCCACCCCAAAATAACAAACAAGTCTGTAGCAAAGTCCAGAAACAAAAACAGGAAGAGACTACGAAACACGAAAGGACCCACAAATATGAAGACAGGTTATAGAGAAAATGACTAATGTTTTTTAACTGTGCTTGTCACACTTCAGGTACAAACCAAACAGCATTCTCTGTAACACACAGCACGGGCGGCTTCAGCTCCAGGAAAAGTACTGGTTTAAAATAGAAACACACAACCACGCTTGTTTTGTGAAAACATGCCACTGAGAGACTCTCTATATTGGTGATTTCCTCCCACACCTCCTGTCTGAAATGATCCTGTTCCACCCATGATGTTGTGAAGAGTGATACAGAGAGTACTTTGTTGACTTCCCAGTTGCATGTGAACCTTATTTAAAAGTGATCTTTAAAGTAAGACTTTGGGTTTTCATGGGTTTATTTTAAAAAGAAGCATAAATGTAAGCAATGAATTAAAGGCAGACACTGAATTTGGCCTTAAAGCAGATGCCCATTTAGCCTTGTTAAAAGACGCAAGGATGAAAATGATTTACTACAGTAAAGTGGCACAATCATTTTGTGTTCATACTGTTTCATGTCTCATTTTACTGCAGCTTACTGGGCCTTTATGATAATATAACACTATAGACTTTTAGGAGAAATCTGATTAAAATGTTATTACATTAAACTCAAGTTAAGAGGCACATCAGCCTTCATTCACTAAACATTTACCACTACTTTAAGTTGGCAGCTGTTTATCAGCTGGTACTTTTCACTTGAGCAACATTTTAAGTTTGAAAAACATTTTATCAGTGTGGTCTGTAATGAAAAGAAAGACTTCATTTGTTTTGGGACAAGTTTAATCTGTATCTATATCTGCTTACATAGATCGGTGACTTTTTATAAGACACATTTCTGATTGGATGGAGATAATTATAGCTAATACACAGGAAAAGTGTATTAAAAGGAAAGAAGCTATGCATGGTTACAGAATTTCCTCGAATATACTGGTCTTTATATGTGGAACAGGTGAGTCACATTTTTATGTGAATAAAAACTGGATTATTATAAATCTATCCAGATATCTAGCAAAAGTGGAAACAGTGTGAACTGTAACAGGCAGAGGCCTACTGTATCCTGAAAAGTAAAAAAAATACAGTTAACATACCTTTAAAGCATATGTCTTCTTGGCAGGTGTGTGAGAGTGTCTCACACTATGTGGTATGATAATGAGACACACGCATTTTTTTAGTTCAGAAAATGCTTCCAGTAAAAGGTATTGAGCAAATTTCCAGTTTTAGACTCTGCAATATATGAAAACAGGATATAAGCTCACTCTTTTGTGATTCAAAATAAGTGATTTTGTTTTACAAACCACAGAAAAGGAAACCTAAAGAATTATTTTATTGCCTGGTTTCTGGTTTGTTTTACAGAATACTTTTAGCTTCAGTTCCAAAATAGGAGAAAACAAATGTTTTTATGCTATGGTAATTTCCCTTAGATTAAAAGGCTTTGTCATGCTGACAGTTATGGCACAGAAAGTAGGAAAGGTAGATTTATTGGCATGCCTAACTCTGGTGAAGGTATATTGCAACAACAACAACAACAACAACAACAACGAAATCACTGGAAGAAAAACAAGATCAAGGTCCATTAACAATTCACTACATAATAGCTGCAGTTAAAACTGTTAATGATTAGTTTAGCACATGGTAGCAATTAAAATGTTGGGTTTTATCATTTCAGAACAGCATCACAGTCATCTTTTTTCTCATGGTGATTATTATCTTTTCAGTGACACCATTATGAACCACTGAAATTATAGTGTTGGATTCCTCTACCCATGTCATATGTTATTCAGACCTGCTAACACAGCTGGTGGTTTGTCTACAATACAAATAGAAAACCATAAGCACAAATGCAAAAAAAAAATCAGTCGGCCCATTATTGCGCCATGTAATTGTATGGTACGAAATTGCAACACATTTCAGAATTTCACCACGCCATTTATTAAGGGATTTTAATTTACTTCTACAGAGTGGCTTTGTAATATCCACAATGTACTATATGTACCCCTTTTTTTCTGTCCTTAGTCTATTTCCATTCAGTTCTCCAAGATATTCCATGTGCCTGTTGAATGTAAAAGAGTGATTCTTTTAAAAGGGTCTAATTTTTAATTCCTCCTTTACCGTTTTTAAAGTTCAATTGCCAAAACCAGTATAAGTGGGGTATAAAATATACTAGAAATTTTATTATTTGGTTTCTGGCAGAAAATCAGGATACTTTTCTCATTCTTGGACCTGCCTGAAATCACCTGGCTGAAATGAAGAGGCGCAAAACATTATATTAACCACAGAAATAATGAAGCAGCAGACTGCTTTTACTAAGGAGAGCATCAATCCTATAATTTGGATGTAGAACTTTGAAACTTTTTTTCAGAGGAATTAAAATAATTGTATGGCAGAGAGTACATTTCCAGTTCAATTGTTCAGAGAGGGATGCTACAGTCTTAGAAGACAACATTTCCACTTCTTAATTTCTAAACATGTCTTGAATGATTTTCAGGATGTGTTCGCTTTGTTAATGAAGAAATTAGCACAATAAATACTAAAACTCAGTCCAGATTTGTATTACTATCACTTTTTACATAAATATATTTGGTATATTTTGAAGCAGACACAATATAGCATTACTGATAGAGTGAGTTGATAACTTGATATTCACACGTGAAACTGATTGTCTTTTTTACACTAAGAATCATACTTTCACTGAGGCATACTGTTTTGGCTTAATAACAATAAACATAAAACTCACAATACTGATTAGCTGTTCTTTATCCCTACTAAAGTCTTGACCATGTAAACAGCTGATCAATGTTATTGATTTAGGACGATCCAATTCAAAGTAGGCTAAATAGTCATTTTAACACATATCGCATCACAGTAATATAATGCAACTAAAAATAAAAAACAATACTTACATTTATGTTAATCAGTATTATTATTATTTCTGAGAGGGATAATTATCCAACATCTTTAAATTTAGCAAAGTGTCAGGCTTAATTTAAGAGTCAGCATTCTATTTCTGGACAATTTTAAAATTGCTTCTTCTCTCAAGGTGTTCACTGAAGAGTCTTATAGTGACCCCACCCTATAGGTCAAACAATTCTTTTTTAAGAGTGCACAAGAATCATACATAGTGAGATGTACACAGCAGCCAACAAACTCAGACTCAACCAAGAGAACTAAAAAATACAAGAGACCAGCTTTCATTTGAATCTAAGATTGCTCAAAACCATTTAGGTTTCAGCAGACTGCAAAAAACAGACATCATGAAAATGATGTAACTCTTCAAGGGTTGTTTGTAAAACAGAGGGTTGTCTTGAAGCTGTATAATGTTCAAGTAAAACACCACATTCAAGCTGCAAAGAGACAATGTGTTCTATGGAGGAGATGAGGAAAAAGACAGTTGGAGCTCAGATAGATGGTACCTGACTATCAATAATAGTTAAAAAGGAATTGGGCATTTATTGACTGTAAAGAATTTGACAATATTTTGTCATTATTTTATTTTGGCACAATAACCAAGCTCAATAATCTGAGCCTTGGCCAACCTTAATTTCTTTTGCCAAGTCAAGGTAAAAACTGTTAACAAGCTGTTACACATTTTCAAGTGTAGATTCGTAATTAAACACAAAACCTATCCTGTCAGAAGATGTTACATCATCCCAGAACATGACTCATGCTTTAACTATTCATATTTGTGTTTATCATAAACTTCCATAGCTTCTCTGGCAGGTGATCTGGCGCTGCATGGGCACCTGGATTAAAGGTCTTACTGTGAGAAGGATTTAAGACAGAGGTTGGCTTAGAACACAGCTAATGTTTTTAAAAGTAGGGTTCTCATCATCTCCTGATTTAGAAGTTAATCTGTTTGCAGATATCCAAGCATGATTATCTCACTGTCTGATTTAATTTCTTTAACCTAAGGTAAAAAAAAAAAAAACAGTAATGAGCACTTTGATTCTCTAACTCTTAACATGGAATGACGCTGTTGTGAAATAAACCAGATTAACTACTGTATTCTTTTTTTTTAATCTGTTTGGTTTTCCACCAAACATTTTAGACTCTTTGAAACAGAAACAGCTTTATTGCAATGTTAATCGTTAATAATGGAATAAGTCCTTCAACTGTATTCTAAAGGGAAGGCTAAAATACTGGTTTATGGCCTCATTTAAATTGTTGATAAATGTATTGAGAAAAGCCCCTAAGCATAGGTATTTTTGATATTCTGATGGGCACTGCAAATATCAGTGCAATACAAGGACATGTAACTTGAAAAACGCCTTTAGTGACACTTTGAAATCTGTATTTTTTCAGAGTGAAATTAAAACAGAGACGTTCACAAACGCATGTTGTAGGATTTGTTACATATATTAACATACACATACATGTAGAAAAATGTTTTACTAAATTCCACAATTTCCTACAAAGCAAATAACTAAAATGCACTGGACTTTTCCATTCAAGAGCAAGTAGTCTCAATGAAAGCAATATGTTCCAGAAACAAGTATGTAAATGCTGCATGAACAAAATCAACTACTAGTAATACACACAGGCCACAGAAAAGAGTACAACAAAAGCAAATGTCACAGATACCAAGATGAACTAAAATAGACACAGGGGAAAGAAAAGAGAACACGCATGACATAGAAAATAATTAAGTAATGTTCAAGTGGCTGCTACCTTTCCCGAGTCTCCTACTTCATGACGAACCAAAACTCAGACAAATAATAAGCAGCCTTCACTGTCCATGTTTGCCACTAAAGTACATTGCTGGAATTTGTTAATTAACTATTGAAAGAATGCCTGAAGATGATTTTTTTATTTAAAGTTTCTAATGGGGGCATTGAACACACTGTCTACCACTACTAGATTAGCTTTATTACTTAATTTGAAAACTATTTAACGTTAATCATGTATCTGGGGCAAAAGCAAAAAAAAACATCAAACATAACACACGTTGACATGAAAGTGGTTAAGATGTAAGACTCAATATTGTCCACTTCTTGTAGTTTATAATTTAAAAAAGACAAAATAGCAACACCAAATATATTCAGGATCACATGGTCAGTCTCAGTTATTTTGGACACTGGCACATTGTAAATCGTGTTGAATATGCCTTGTGTACCTCCAACTTCTATTTTTTCTGGCAACGATTACTTTAACACATCACTTTGACGGAAACAAAAACAGCTGGATGCATTCTGAAATTCTACTGGATTTAACTGTGTGTACATGTAAGAAACCCAAACCATTTTAATAAAAACAAAACTGCAGTTGGGCTAGGATGCATTTTTGTCTAACAAAGAACATCCATATCTGAGTTTTGTTTCATAGCTTTTCAAAGCAAAAAGAGAAAAATAAAATAGAATGTTACAGCTGCATGTGAGAATGCAAGTTTGATCGATATAAAATAATAGTTCTAATCACATATATTGATTCTGGTTTATTGGTAAAGTTTTTATTAGCCTTGAAAAAAAATAACACTGTATTTTTCGTTTCTTTTACGACAAAATGATAAATCTCCGCTCCCCGCCCCTTCCATCGTTACGAAGGCGCGCAGATTTACATACCAAATGACATAATGGTAGGTCTTTTCCTTTTTTTCAAATTTAACCAAGGTTTACCCGATGATTTTTTTTCCTTGAGCCGCCGCCATGTTGGTATGAGGCAGGATGACAGCAGGACGGAGCAGAAGAGGGACACTGATCTGAATTATGAAATAAAAGATACGCAAATACTCTTTTTATAGGGGTATGGAAAAAGGGCTTGAGAACTATCGGTACATCCAACACATTCGAGTGTTTGCTTTCTTTTTGTAAAAAAAACTTTAAGGATTTAAAAGGACTGTAATTTCCTGGATGTTCAGAAATTCGTTTTCCTATGGCGTAAGAATCCTGTTTTAAAATATATATATATATTTTGGGGGGTGGGTGGGGGGACCTGCCAGTAAATGTATAAGGATACAATTGTCCATTTTTGGTGGGATTTTAATTTAAAAAAGGAGAACAAATGTATTTTGCAAGGAAACCTTTCTAGCAGTCGTATACTGTACCTCTCTAGGTGCTGAAGAAGGAGTATCCACCAGAATTATCATTGGGATTTTCTCTTTTTTTTTTGTCCGGGATAAGTTATAACTCCGATTGTCAAGTAATTATACAACTGCACTGAAAAATAAAAAAGTGACATTTTCTCCTCGAAGGTCAACCACAAAAAGCATAAACAGTCCCAAGATGTCAAGCAATATTCCAACTGATATGGTGAGAAATTAGTCAGTTTGTTTTCATATATTTGCATGACTGTGCTATCTTCTCCGTCGTATATATATTAAATATGTACTGTATATGTTGTATTGTACATTAGTTCATTTTCTGTGGTTTGTAATGAAATGAGATGTATACCAATGTCTACTTTGTATCCATTATAAGAAAATATATCGCTTAATTTAAATTAATTGTAAGAAAATGACTCTGGCTGTAGAAATGAAATTCCGAGTTTTAACAGTCGATCCAGGACATATCCTAAATATGAATGAACCTGGTTCGATTCAATTATTAATGTGAATTACTGTTTCGACTGTTTGACATTGCCTAATACAGCAACATAGCAGTCCGCTTCTCTGTTTGCTAAATATTTGTTTTCTGACGAGATGAACTCAAGCTAGGTGTGAAATTTATAATTATGGAGGAAATCATTACGGAACGTGTTCTGCATGTTGAGCGACTGTACAGTTCACGTTTGTTTCGAATGAATTGCACTTGTTTTGGTAAGATTGCGCTTGCTACAAAGTGAATCTGATAATTTTCCTTCATTTGCGATCAGATTTAGGCTAAATTGAAATGAAGGTTGTTGTTGACGCTATAGCTTCCAAATGTCATAGTGGACTTTTGATTTACATTTATAGTTATTCCTCCTGTTATGTAATTCCGAATCTCGCCGCTGCTTTGCAGAAGAACTGTGTTCTTACCATTAAAACCATTCCAACTATAAAGAAACCGTATTTTCATTATTAAAGTTTATATAGTGAAGGTGAGGAATTAAAAGTTTCTGTTCGGTCGTAAAAGCGACTTTTCGTTTCTGTATTTTTTCACAAATAACTGCAGTTTGATCAGCGCAAAAAAAACATTTTCAAATCGTGTCTTAAAAGGCATGAGTATTGGGTTACATTGCTGATGTGCCTACCTGTATTTCACTTGTTGAGGTAATATAACTTAGAAAACATTAGTTGCTTTTAGATGATTAAAATTGATGGAAGGCTGTACACGAAGCGGCTGCTCATCTGTCTTGCGTAAATCCATGTGCCCCTTGCTAAGTACTGGAAAGCAGGGTGAATTGAAATTGACAAAACATTGTAAAGAATGGCAGACATTTTAAAAGTGCTGAAACTAATCCACCACAAAGACTGCAGTGTTGACTCAGGGGATGTTTAATGCTTACGCTTATACCCTATAGTTTAGTTTGGCTAACATTTTGAGGTTGCTTTGCATGTAGTCGCTTCATCACTGTAAATGCCTAGATGCATACTGCGACCATGAAGCAGGATTCCCACAAGCAGTACCTACCCATGGTGTCTCAGGAACAGGAACAACAAGAGATACTGGCAGTGAAATGTTGTACCTTGTATGGCTTTTTCTAGAATGTAGAGTGTAAACATAAATACTAGAAACATTTAGGTGCCTGGAGACTGAACTCACTGTTCTTACCAGTGCGCAATGATACTTAAACCAAGACAATGCAGGAGGAAACTATGGTGAAGCATGTTTAAAACCTGGAAATAAGAGCCGGTTCTTTGCACAAAGGGTTGTAGGAGCATGGAACGAGCCCCCGCAGCCATGTTACTGAAGCTGATACTTTACTCTTTAAAAGAAGCAGGTGGTTGTGACTAACAGCGAAATGAGACAGATACATTGAAAGGCTGCTTTTCCCTTTTTTTTGAGATACGTGTGATGGATTGGCAAGTTTTCATTGCCTGTGTACCAGACTACAGGCTCCGCAACATTGAAAGGTTGTAGTGTTGTGTGTCTTCTGTTGTCGCTTGCTTATTTAAATCTGGACTTCTGGTATTTATAGACATTTTCTGGTAAGAAACAAGAGCAGGATTTGTTGTTTTATACAAAAAAAGTATGCAATAAGTATAAAGCAGCAATTGATGCAAAGAAAAATCTAGAAGATGCTTACTGCATTTTAATCAATTAGGCCTTTTTAACAGTTTTAGATGGTTAAAAAATACTTATTGCACAGTGTCACCGAGTGACCAGCTGACAAGCTCTATCTGGTGGTTAATACTGTAAGTAATGTGCATTTGAAGAACAATATCCATTCTATTCTATGCTGAATTACTAGAGAGAATTATCTGTGCTTTGCATTCAAACTACACAACTTAAATGTCTTGCTTATTACAATAAAAGTCATTGTGGAATCTAGCTACGGGTCTGGCTTCAAATTGAAATCCTAAAGACAAGAAAAAAGACAAAGTTTCCTATTTTAAGTTTCCCTGCCTTTCTGCCTCATTTCTCATTTGTTACTTGGCAGTAATGTCTAATATGCCTCAAAAGAAAGCTGTACACCAGAAGCCTATATCACCCCTGTAAGTGCTAGACTCTGGGGTGGAGAAGGTTAATGTCCTACTCTATAGCTAATTAAAATATCACCACTGTCTTTAATAAGGTTTTAAAATATAACCTTTATACCCAGTGACTACAGTGAGGTGAATGGACGAACTAGGTATTTGTGATTTTTGAACAGGGCAGCATGGTGGCACAGTGGTTATCATCACTGCCTCCAGTTTCCTCCCACAGTGCAAAGACACATCGGTAGGTTAATAAGCTTCTGGAAAAATTGACCCTTGGGTCTGTGTGCCCTGACTGGAGTCCCATCCAGGGTGTATCCTGCATTAAGCCTGTTGCCTGATGGGATAGACACCAGCTCCCCCACAATCCTGTACTAGATAAAGCGGTTAGGAGATTGAAGGATGGATGGAGGAACACTTTTGAAGTAGCCCTGGATTGTCCTTTGATTTTCAAGTTTCTAAAAACAACTAAAACGCTCTTAAAATAAATCGACCTTTATCCAAAAGTCTGTAGCACATTGCATAATTTCAGATGAAGTGTTAAAATCAGCACATCTATTAAAGTAAGTCTTTTTTTCCAATTAAAGCTGCTTATTTAACTAGCAGTTAAGTCACTTGTTTAAGACTAGATTTCAAATGTCCTTAATTTGTGCTTTGTGTCTTCCAGTCATTTGAGACGGCTGAAAAGGCACTAAAGAGGTGGGAAGCAGGAATGAGATAGTCAGCACGTCAGTGTGTGGCCCTAACAGCTGTGAAGTCCTAGGCTGGGGGGAGGGCTTGTAGATTAGCCTGACAGAAATGCTGTGCAATGTGTGCGCAGGTTTTATAAATAGTATACTTATAAATATACTATACTTATATATATTTTATATATAGTATAGTATATTTGCGTTCTCGTTTTCTTTTTATAATGCAAGCTGCAAAACACAGGAAGGGCTATGTCAAGAGAAGTTGAACATGTATGATTTGTAAGTAAAAACTAATCCAGTCCCCTTACTTGTTATAAAGTGACCAGTCTTGAAGACATAATCCACATTCTTGTATCTAAGCTTGTGAATAAGACAATTATCTATTTGTTTGTTGTGTGTGCTCTTGTTTTATTAGCATTTGGGTTTTTGGCTGTGTGTAGGTGTACTTATAATATTACCATCAAATTGTCTAAATAAGAATATTGGGGAATTAGTATCTGCTCTGGGACTCAGGCTTTGATTATTATTTATTCTGCTTGGTGAGCTGTTCGTGCTTAATATTAGTATAATTTAGCAAATTAAAGTTAGTTGAACACCAACAAACAAGAAGCAATAATTTCAGTTGTATATACTGTATCAGTGCATGCTTATGACAAATCTGTGTTTGATTTACTTTTAGCTAGGCCAGAGTGTGCAAACCCAGTTTACTCCTTAATTCAGCTGCTGAGTTCTTACTTTTCCATCTGATCTGCTGTGGGACTACTGACACGTATTGACTACAGGATTCAGTGCAGTGGATGAAGAACCTAACTCCTATCCAAGTGGGAGAAGTGAGTCTCCCTCCTACAGTATCTATGTGAACCACACTTTGGGATGAAAAGTGTTTGGTCATATGAGTCCATACTTAATCCCACCATGACACGTAGTAGAAAGATTCACGAAATGTCAGAAGACGTGGCCCTCCTATTCTTCTGTTATTCATAACAATGCGTTACTTACGGGTAGTTCCCCTTTCTCTTCTTCACTGTGGAGATACCTTTCACATTCCAGCAGATTTTGTTTAAATTGAGGATTCGTTTTCATGTCTTCACTTGCTCCAGGACCTGGAATCTTAAAATGTTACCCGTCTCCTTTTTCGTGTTTTTACTAATGTGTCCATTGTACAGTGCATGCTGATCACATCCCCTGGGGGACGAGAGCGTGTACACTTCCCATACGTAATTTAAGAGGCAGTTCAGAGGGATTGGTATCCTCCAGTTGTTCATACTTGGAAAATGGGTTGGAATGTCACGGATGAAAAATCAATTGGTAAATAAAATTTTTTGGGGGGGACAATAAAAAGTGATCAAATCCACCCATCCATCTTCTAACCACTTCACCCAGTTCACAGTCATTGAGGAGCTGGAGCCTATCTTGGCAAGCAAAAAGTACAAGACAGGATCACAGGTCAGAAACACAGACACCCCCTCACCCGAGCCTATTAATCTACCAGTATGTCTTGCATCTATGGGAGGAAACCAGCAGCAAAGGAAACCAGGCAAATGCAGGGAGAAGATACAAACTCCACACAGATAGCACCCCAGATCTGGAATTGAACACAGGGCACCTGTTCTGCAAGGCAGCAGTGATAACCACCATGCTACTGTGCTGATCTCGATATAAAATCAACTTTTAAAAATCCTAATCATACAATGATATACTTCAATTTTCTTGACAGAGTTTCCAAGTGTCCCTTTCTGATTTGTTGGGTGCTGTAGCCACCTTCTTGCACGTTTTGGGAGTGTTCAGATGTGGTTAAGTTTTGGAAAATGCTTTTCTCCTCTTTCTCTACTATTCTAAACCGATACTCCTTGGCGTCCCCTAGTACCCCTGTTAAATGAAAACTGTGGTGTCAGATTCTCACAGCTCTAGAATTAGATACTGTATATGTGCCTAGTCTCAGTGTAGCTTAAAAAAGACACTGGTGCTGTGCTAGGAGCTTCTGTATTCCCTCTCCTGGTCCCAATCTCCATATAAATAAGGTCAAGACAGAAACTGTCCTGTCTTGACCTCATTAATATGGAGATCGGGTCTGTGGTGCCAGTGGATCCATGTAGTTGTATTGTGGATGAGGTCAGATTTTCATTGCACTGTACTTTTTCTGTCTGAACTCATGCAATTGGTTTAGAGGCTTTTGGGTAGAGTGTCTTTGTTAAAATCTCGGGGGGGAGTACAGCTAATGACTTTTGAGGTCGAGTTGGGAGGTACGGTAGATATTGTTTGATTCTTGATTTGTTAAGCATTTGAAATTTTTAAATGAATAAAATTTGGTTCACTGCAACAAAAGTGGCGTGATCTGTGCGATTAGTTAGTGGTAACCTTTTTTGAAAGGAACAAGTAATAGGTTTATTCCATGCTGAAAAAAAGAAGAAGAGAACACAACGTTTCGGCCGTGGAGCCTTCTTCAGGTGTGTGTCCACACCTGAAGAAGGCTCCACGGCCGAAACGTTGTGTTCTCTTTCTTCTTTTTTTCAGCATGGAATAAACCTATTACTTGTTCCTTTGCAGCCTACGCATGCTGACGCAGCTACCCACCTGAACTACTACCTTTTTTGAAAGGTTGGTTTGGAGCTGTAGGCTTTCATTGAAAGAGAGTGGTTTTTAAATTACGTGCAGGATCATATTGACAAAATATATCCATGTTCCATGCTGTGCAATTTTGCATATTTACGTCATTATATAGTCTACACAATCTGAAGGGAGCACTATGGTTAGGTTGTTTCCCCTTTGAAAGTAAAATAAATAATGAATATGAGCTAAAGTGTCTATTGCGTTTAATTTGATTTATGTATACGTGATGAGCAAGAGTGTCATGAATATTCCAAATGCCATTTGTCAAATATTATTTTGGCACCTGAAACCCGACCAATAAGAATGTTACTGTTAACAGTTCCAGTCAAGGTCATGTAGGGGTTAAGTGTTGATACAACAGATGCATTATTGCAGTAGTATTGTTCTGCTTTTTGTAAAGGTCATCTCTGGGGAAATCATGCCTACATGGTTCTAGACCTTAACTAGTAATCGCCAGTTTTGTTTAGAGTACAAGAAAGTAGATTTGTTATAGACTTACTCTGGCCTTATTCAGCTCCAGACAGTAGGTGATGTGAATAATTCATGCTTTATCAAACTGTCATGATATTTCCATTACAAATAGTGCCAAGCAATGTTCTTTAATTGCTGGTAAATGCAAAAAAGGGCAACATGTCTGTATTCTTCTCAAACCTGGTTGCAAAGTGGTGTTTTATTTCTTCTTACAGTATTTCTTACAGCTTTCCTCAGCAATCTGCACAGTTTTTCTTGAATGTGGGGTGGTTGGGAGCCGTTAAAGAATATTGCTATAGTCTTGCTTTCTGTTTCTTGTTTTTTTTTAAACCTTTTTTTAATCAAAGAGAAACAAGTTTTTTTATGATAAGAATGTTACATTGTTTTACCCTCACAGGGTTTGTTTCAGATTTTGTCTCTTTCTTTATGGGGAATTAAGTTTTCTAGCAGCTGTTTCCAGATAAGTAGTATCCACTTCAGATGGGTGAACAGAAAACTGACTGACATTGCATGCAACCCATCTTCAAAATAAGTGGTAAAAATAATTATCTAGAACACTATTTTTTATATGCATCTTTTTGGGAGTCTGGAGTTCCTTGTTACAAAATGCATTTTAAAAAACCACAGCTTAAATGAACTACAGAAGTGGCACTTCTGCTGTTTTAGAAATTGGTCCACAAAGAGTTAATGGTTTGAAAGAGGAAGCAAGGCAGACTTTCAGCCTATAAAGAAGCCTTTCAGCTGAATGGGACAATTTACAAGTTTCTGAAGTCTCTGTGTTTTGTAGAGCTACATGCATTCCAGTCTTACACTTGTGTACACTTACAGTATACTTGTGAAAAAAGGAAAGTTTGATACTGTACAATAATTGTAATTATACCACTTTGTTTTATCATTATTATTATTTTAAATTTAGGCATCAGGCTAAGTTCAAGGGCAGGTCTTTGCATATAGTGTCACAAGAGCATACCTTATTTGAGGCCTTTAGTCTGCCTCTAAATCAAATGACAGAAACTGCATAGCACAGATTAAGTGAACTTCCTTTTTGACATCTAAGCCTGCCTCAAACAAAGAATGATATTCAGCTGACATAGCCTATAGCAAGGCTATATATATTTTTCTAATTACGAGAGAATTGGAAATTGCTAGCAGCCTGACTTGCAGGAATTATCTTCTGAAAGAAGCTTGACGGCTTAAACTAAATTAAAGTCACATGTTGGTACATTTTATAAAAGGGAACACTGAGATTAAAAAAATGAAATTAGGGTTGCAGAATTCAAGTACCAAAGGTTGGTTGTGATGAGTTTTCAGATTTCTGTGCTGGGCCAAATATAACCAGAATTTCATTGCTATCCTTGCTTAGGAAGATTTAAATGATGTCTGGTGAAGGCTGTAATGTGATGCAGTTGCAAGACAGCACATGACTGCTTTTTCTCCTAACTTCCTGGAAATATCAACCAGTAGTGGGATATTAGCCCTTTTATTTGTTTTAAGTTTAGAATTGCTGATTATTTTCTCATTATATACCCACACATTTAGAATCAGCAGTTGTTTTCACATCTCATTCCGCATCAACAACTCCTGTCCTCGCATGGACAGACTGAGGATGGCTCAGCAGAACTGAACTGAACCCCACCAGCACACAGGGCTGGTCATCCTTTGTCAAGCCTTAAGATCCACAACAAAACGCAGGAGGTGCAGATCTGAGTCTGCAGGAAGTCGCACGAGTCGCTGTTTCATTGGGGACCAGGAGAGTCTAATCCCAGCCCGACGACTGTGAGCCAAATGTGCACCACCACTGGGGGTAGAAGCTTTTTAGGACACAAATATAATTAGTGTTCATCCTATCTTCAGTGCAACTGTATCCTGTTTTTTGGTGTCTAGGTTTTATTTTGTTGCCTTATGTGCCATTGTTAGTGAAAGTTGGTATTTTGTTCTATGTAGGCAACACCGTGGACTAAAATGCACACCTAGGACTAAATTGGCTTTCAAGACGGGCTTCTAAATGACTGTATTGTGAATCTTTTCTTTATTGCTTCCCAAATGTTCTTGTGGTGGATGGTCTAAGTACATCTGAGTAAGCATTAATTTATGAAACCTAGAATGTATAGATATGTTGGCAAGTTAATAGGCCTGTGCAACCTAGCTACCCCAATTTTTTTTTTACATTTTGTTGGTAATTGCACTAAATCCCATTTGAGAAATACCAGTTGGCATCTTTATATATTTCACTAGCCATTTTGTTCTCTTAAGATTTATTTGAATCAGTGCTGTACAGTACATTAGGCATACAGTACATCTGGATTCGGAATCCAGTGAACGTAAATGTTGACATTAACAGGTTCCCTTTCCTGGCATAAAGGCAATTGCTTGAATATCTAGGTGAAAAGGATGTTAAAACTATTTTTCAAGTATTTTTTAATCCTGACAATTTTGCAAACAATTTTTTTAATTAAGTAATGGTGTGTAGTTTTACAGACACCTGTTTCTTCTCGACAGCTTGACATTCCAGGTTTACAGCTAGTTAGGTTATGAAGGCAACCATGTTAGTTTTGTGGTGACAAATTCTAGTTTCAGAACATTTCAGGCACATGGGGAAACAGCCTGTATGTTGGCCTCTGAAAGATTTTTAAGGTTTATTGTAACTGTGCTTCTTAATTTTTAGCTGTAAAAGGAACTGAGTTCATAGAGTTATAGAGTTCATAAAGTGTTGACATGCGTAAATTAAATGATTGGAGGTAGTAATAATGAAGAAAAAGGAAAAAAAGAGCTCCTTCATAGTTCTGTCTTTGTGTTCTGGCTGCTCTGCCTGTTTTTGTTATGCCAAATGTAGTTCCATGAACATTAACCTGAAACTGCTGTTATTGCACCTCAGGGAGTCTGAAGAAAGCAAAGCAGACTTAGTAACCAATAGAGGCTTACTTTAAATTAAGCTCTTGTATGATTTGCTGAATGGGTGAAGTCAGTTTCTCCTGTTGTAATTACCCAGCTTTTACTGCCATAGTTTTTACAAATGCTGGAGTAGTTTTGGGTGTTGTTTTAGAATTTATAAGTCTGTTTATTTAAGACTTTATTCTATTCTCTGTGTTTGAATAAACTGTGTATTTAAGATTAAAGAGGTATTTTAATGAGATGTCCATATTTTTGGATTAACTTTAGATATTAAACTAAAATACTAACAAAGAATAATGACAACTCGAATGAGTTAAAGTGACTTCTATGGTTCACAGTGACATTAGTATTGACTGTCATGTTTCTAGTGTGTCCACTTTAGGATGCCATACCTAAATTAAATTCGACTTCAGACAGAAAGGAGAAAACAGAATATGAATCAGTATGACTCTTGATCTCACCAATTCTTGTGATTAAAAAAACAGCTTCAGCTCTTCAGCTGATGTAGTAAGGATGGTGTGAATACTGATACATATTTTGTTATAATTTTGTTATATTTAGATGTATGCCAGTGTGGTCTTCAGTACCATTTCAGTTAAGAAATGACAAAGACTTCTTTTTATTATTTTTTATTTATTAGATAGATACTTTATTGATCCCGTGAAGGAAATTGCAGTGTAACAGCAGCTTAGCACAGTCAACACAGCACAATATAATGAAATAATACAATAATACAACAATACAATACATACTGTACAATACAGTCAGTACAGTCAGTGAGAGGTGCACTAAAAAAATGTTGCACACAGTACAGAATATACAAAAAAACAGAACAGTACACAAAAGGTGTATTATAAATATAAAAACATATTGAACAAGTCCCTAGCATATATTGCACAAAAAAACAGTTGTAGACAGGAAAAACCAGATGTAAGCAGAGAGTTTAATGTTTAGTCCAAAACCAGGTCAATGTCAATGTTGCCCCTGCCCGAACACATAGTAGATGAGTTGTACAGTCTTATGGCAGAACGCAAGAATGACCTGTCATTACATGACATGTCATTGTTGTTAATTCAGTTTTCGTATAGTTATTTGGACTGATTGAGTACTCTCTTGTTTCTCCCATTTACCTATTGAAAAAACTCAGATCTTATGACTCAGATCTTATCTTTTCTTCATTGCCATTTTGTAGTCTAGTGAAGATGAATTGACAACAGATTTGGGGTTAAGAGAATGGAAATAGTTTCAAATTAGCAGCAGTGATCTGTCATGGTATAGAAATCTTTAAAGGCCACATAGGTATTGCATTAAAGTACACCAAATCCTACAGTACTTTGCTGTTTAGACTGTTTCATACATTGTATACTTTGTTTTTCATGTGTGGACAGGAGCACATAACAAAAAAGTTTAATCATTTCAAACTCCAAACATGCGTATTGAAGTACTTCAAAAGGCACTGTTAGTGATAGCATAGGGCGTAGTCTAGCGATATTTCTGAGGTGGAAAAAGGATGTTTTGACAATATGCTGCACATATTGAAGGCAACCTCCAATTTTTTAGAGATTATAAAAGTAAAACAGTTCTCATTAATCCTGTTATTAAGTTCAGTTGTAGAACAGAGCTTGGTTGGAAGAAAACCTAGCAGGTATGTAGGCCTCCATGACCAGGCTTGGGAACCCCTCTTATTACTACAAGAACATCAAAACCAGCTGTTTTATGAAACCTCTCAATATTTAAGTAAATATGTGAAGTCTCTTGTTCACATTCTTACTCTACCACACACAGAAAATGTATTGGTGAGGTTATGACTCATATTACATTAATCCGTCCTCCTTCCATTTTCTAATCACTTCATCTGATTCAGAGTCCCAGCAGGGACGGGCAACGGGCATAAGGCGGGGTACACACTGAACAGGATGCCAGTCCAATCGCAGGGCAGACACAGACATGCACACTCTCACACCAGGGCCATTTTAACCAGATGCCAGTTCACCTACCAGCATGTTCTTGTTTGACTGTGTGAAGAAACCCATGTGAACACGGAGAGGACATACAATCTCCACTCTGATAAAGCCCCAGGTTCGGAATCAAAAACAGATCCCTGCCCTGTATCATTGTAACCATACTGCCCTGTATCATTAATGATCTAAATATAATACAAACCTCTATCCTACAGTCCAGCTGCAGGTGTCTATATACCCAGTAAACAAGAACAAATGTTGGAATCTGACTTCAGCAACTGCTTGCCTTCAGTACTCCGGCGGTATGCCTAAGAACTGAATTTTATTTGTGTTCTAGATAAGGAAACAGTAAAAATTCTATTAAAATTTGCAGTCTAAGAGCAAGCTCTTACAGTATTAAACAGCTGTTGTAGGATATCCAGTTCAGTTACAATTTAATTAGCTTATGTTGTTCTTAATTAAGTGGATGGTTTGCATTACAAATAATATATATTATTTAGCATGCACAACTATAATATTTGATTCCCTCTAGCCTCCTTGAGATGTTTTTCCCTGCGGTGTAGCATAGTTCTTTAAGGCTGTACCAAGCCACATCTTTATACACACTACAAATTGCATGCATACATTATTTCCTTGGCCTACTGATTGCTAGGCCTGACTGACACATGGCTTTGATGGGCATTGTGTTAAGGTCTGAGTAAATTATACCAACTAAAGGAGTTTCTTGTAGTATAACTGGAAGTAGAATTCATTTTATTTGAAGGTAACTAGCAATTTTGCACTTTGTCAATGTGTAAAAATAAAGTGGATTAGACAAAACGACTGCTAGCGACTACTACTACTACTGCTACTACTAGCAAATAATGCAATAGTGTAGCCATGGGGGTGTCAAACGGTTCTCTGAAAAAGACAAAAAAATATTGTCAAGGCTTTCATTTAGACACGTGTATGCTCCCAACCCTCGTAACATATGATGAACCTAAAAACTCATCGAGCAGAAGGCAGCAGATGAAAGAAATGGTCTTGAGCGTTTCTGCTGCCATCTGTTCATTCTGGGACAGAGTCCATTAGAGTTTGTCGGAGCTCGGCTTTTCCCCCCACAGATGTCTATCTTTCACCAACAGAACGCACGTGGGCAGTGACTTGAGGGCAAGTGGTTTCATCTGTTCTGGGGGAAAAGGGACATTTGCATCTTTCTTGATATCTGCAGCGGTGTTTTATTTTGAATTCTTTCTATACTCTAGGAAGAGGTAATGGACTCAGGTGGACTCCTGAATAATATGAGCAGGGCATTTATGTGGGGACCCATTTGTTATCTCCCTTCATGCTATACTAATGTCCTTTCTAATGGGGGTGTAAACCCGCTTGCCACGAGCCTATCGGAATCATCTAGAAGATTTAATTTTCCAATGCAATGTGTGAGGCAAAGTGGGGTTTTCTGCTGACCTATTATTAGTCAGGGGTGGAATCCCATTCCCCCTGATGCATGACCCCACTGGCCCTCCATTTATCTGCAGCGACAGCCCCCACCCACTCTCTTTTCTTATCTGACTGATGAGACAGCACAGACCTTTCTGGGGCTTGAATTTATTTTTGTCCATTAACCGTTTGTGCCATTGTGCCATGGGTTAATCCCATTTGAGGGTCATTAATTTAACAATGAAAATGTAGCTCTTTCCTGAATTGCATCTACAGAAGAGGAGATTATTTGAACTATAGAACATGGCACTTCCATGCTATAATAATGTAGAAGAATAATCTAGAATCTAGTAGAAGGTACGATAAGATATTGTCGTCTTCTGTTAATAGAATGGTCCAAAGAATGGTCCAAACTGTCCTCTGTTAATTATACACTTTTATTTGTTTCAGCGAAAATTTTCCCATCCATAAAAAGGGGTTTTAAAGCTGTAATGATGAGGTGCTGTGCATTGATCGAGGGAACAAAAATGCAAAGCTGCAGACTTCATGGAGGCCTCCCCTTTAAAAAGCAAACTTTCCATGGGAAAGGAAAGTGCTGTAACAGCAAAAGCTGTTTCTTAATTTAGGTTAAATACAGTGTGGTGGCAAGCTGACTGCATTAGAATTTTCTACCGTTTCCTGGGATGTAACACCATTGTTGATACTCGATCCTATTTAAGCTAAAAATACATAACCTATTATAGAAACGTCAGTCAGGACAAAAATACAGCATTTACTGGAAAGGTGAATGATTTATAATGTGTATAGAGTCCATCGAGAAAAAAAATTCCAGTTCGAGTTAAAAAAAAATGTTTTTTGTTTTACTGCACTAAAAAACCTGTTTTCTCACAGACCAGACACAAAAGTAGCTGTAAAAAGAAATTCCCTTCTCTCCCCTCCAGCATGTAAGTATTCCTGCTTCGCAAAGGATAGTCTGTCTCTTAATGCCTGTCCCATCCTCAGGCTCCTTTAACTGCCTGTAAAATGCTATGCTTCAGTGCACAAGTGCTTATTTCTTTCATGGTAGAAGCTTAATTTCAGCCTCTTCATCTGGGCCTTCAAATGGAAAGGGCAAATATATAGACCCATTCTCTTGGAAGTTAAGTAAATTATGCAATTTAAGTAATTACAGTAGATTACTTTTAAAACGAGTTTACATCATTATTATGTAAGATAGCCTTTGTGCACCCTTGCTGGTGGAACTTTCCATGCTGTCAAATTCTGCAAAACGTTCAGAAAGCAGTGCAGAACTATTTCTAACTTCTGGAGGGCTATGAAATAATGGACTAATTTTCTGAATAAGGTACTGTAATTCCTTCATTGGAGAAAATTTCAGAGATTAAGAATATTAGACTGCAATAAATGAGGGCCTGGGAGTTATGAAAATAGCACATTTGTAAAAAGAGCACAGTTCCAATTCTCATCTTGCTTCTAACTGGTGTGCCCTAGAGATCCCAATGTCTTGCTGCAACACTGCTGATAGTGTCGGTGATTTTCAGAGCTCATGGTTTCTGTAGTCTTAATGAATGTAATCCAGGTGGACATTACACAGAAGTCACAGAAAGAGAAACTGAAATATGTACTAGATAGTTTCCAGTTCAATGATAAATACTCAGTCTTTTTACAGGAGACAGGCATTTTAAAAAGTACAGATTTTGACATGACTTCTTTGCAAAGTCATTCGTATCCTAATGTAGTAGTTTTTCTAGTATCAAGCAGAAATTTTCAGCTGAACATACTGTGTGACTCTCTGTTAGTATGGCATTTTTTAGTATTACTCAAACAGTAAATAAGGAGTCTGGCACATAAGAATATAAAAAATGTTACTAGTGTGAAGATGTCATTCAACCTTCTATTTGTTTGGTATAATTTAGTCAGATCTTCTCACAGTGCCTATCAATACCATGTGTCAGCCAGTCCTAGCAATAATTAGGCCAAGGAGACAATGTATGCATTGAGCTGCAGATTTCATCTGATTGTTACTTGAAAGTAGTTGGGGTATGAACATCAACAACATGGCTATGTAATTTTTTCTACACTCCCATAAGTCTTTATGTAAAGAGGAGCCTCATGTCCTCAGTTTTAGATGCAGTTTCCCTTAGTTTGCAGTTGTGTCCTTGTTTCTGTTTCAGTGTTGATTCTGAAGAAGTACAGTACATTGAGTTGACTTTCAGTGTCAGTGCTCATGAGGATTTTAAACACTTGAATCATATTCCTTTGTAGTCTTCTCCGTTCAAGACTGAGTTCTTTCAGCCTGTCTGCTGAGTACAGTATGTTTTTTAATTGTATGAGCTCAGTGCAGCTAGTTGTTATGGCAATGAAGTCTTGAACTTCTCTTTATAGAACATTTCTTTCAGAAATGTGTTGTACTTGGATATTGTTAATATTCACTCCAAAGCCCTAATGTTTTTTTTACAACGGTGACCACAATTATACACAATATTCTAAATAAGATTTTAGAGCATTCTGGAGTTTTAACATATCTTGTTTTAAAGTCTACACTTACAACTTCATATCTTCACATAGTCTGCCTGTATTGTGTTTGAAAATGAGGTCATCATAAATACCTGTTCTATGTCCTGCTTCTATCGAGTTTGCTAATTCTCCTATTTTTATAAAATCTGAGAACCTGATGGGATGTCTGTCTTTACCAGAATCTAATTACTTTATATTTATATTGTCATATATGCAATATCTGTTTGAATTACAGTATGTCTCGAGTGTTAAAAATAGCATTTGGCTTCTGACTGATGTGAAGAGAAAGACTTCCCATAGAATAGAGGCCAAATCCTGTAGCCTTGAAGTTTAGAGTCTGGAGTTTCCAGTGACAGTGTGGAAAGGTTCTGACTTGTTTACATTTTGGGTTTTGGGAAGCCATCATGTTCTTTCACAAGGTTTCCTGTGACTGGTTGGCAGCGGTTAGTGTTTAGTGTGTAAACGTTTCGTACCGTTGGCTCTTAAAAACAGCTGTAGTGTCTGTTAGATCGTGGAGGTCCTTAAGGACACAGTCCTTCTTGGTAGACCTTTCTTTATTTAGCAGAAATGTAATGATATTGATAAGTAGCTCAGGTGGGTAGCTGCGTCAGCATGTGTAGGCTGCAAAGGAACAAGTAATAGGTTTATTCCATGCTGAAAAGAGAAGAAAGAAAACACAACGTTTCAGCCGTGGAGCCTTCTTCAGGTGTGAGCATAATACTGTATTGATGATATGATATTGATATTCTGGAGTAATAACTGAAGTTCTACGACCAATTGAAAGGGTACAAAAATAATTCTCTCATAAGCAGTCCGAATATGATAAATGTTCCAAAGCTCTGGTGGTGTAAAAGAAGCTGTCTGAGTCAAAAAGGGTGGTGGTGGGAGATTTTTTCCTGTTACTGTACTCCAGATCGGCCTGTACGTTCCCTATGTGGTCTAGTTATAAATTTCGTTTTTAAGAAGCCAAATTGTTTAATGTCGAATCAAAAGTTTTGTTTCTGTGACAAGCACTCGCCTCTCCCTTTTTCCTCTTTGTCTGTGGAAATAAGTACCTGGAAGCCTTGGCGTGCATTTGCGTTTTTCCAGTAGGAGCAAAACCATCAAAAATGAGTGGCAAGGTACACTTAATTTACTGTACACACTTCATAAATACAACCAGTGTTTTCACACCATGTTGTGGTGGCCAGTTATCTTGATTGAACATACAGTATTTTAAGAAAGTGAGGTATGGCTTTAAAAAATTATATTTCACATACGGTAGCTTTTCTTTTTGCAATCTCTATTACCTTTCGAAAATGAAGTGACAAAATAACAACAGAGTTTAAGATAGTATAATTGACATTCAGAGACATTCTCTGCAAGCATTTTTCATCTTGTTAGTTAATAAGAATTTTGAAAAAACTGTTGCCAACACCAACACTTTTAATTTTAAAGTGTTCTTGATTTCATTGTGCTTTTGAAACTACAAGATATTTATCTTGCAAAAATAACATTACTTCACATTTTCTGTTTGTGCTTCCATCTTATTTATTATTCTCTCTTAGAACATGCAATGAGAAAAAATAAAATCACAAACACCTTTCGAAATTATTGTAGCCCATGTGGACGGAGAACTAATCATACATTTCTAAAAAAGAGATCACTGAAATACAGTAATCAAAGATATATTTCACTTGTGTGATATGTGGAACATCGCAGCTGCAACACACACTTAACCCATTGTTAGGGGTTACTGACTCAACCTTTGTCTTGGTCAGTACTGAAAGTTTTAATAGAATAAAAAACCTCTGCTTGAATTCCCTGAGGCCCTTGACACATGAACACAGGAAGCTTTTCATGCCCAGAATCCTGTATGTGGTGCATCTGCATTATTGTAGTGTCCGGTGAGCTACAAAAGGACAGCCTGAGGAAATAGGATATCCTTTCCCACATACTGGAAGTGGAGTCCACAAATGCAAAGACATTTAACCATAGGTTGACTAAATAGATGATAAATCAAGTGCTATAATCATATCATTCTATCATTCACTTCATTGATTTACTGCATAGCACTGCGACTTTATCTGTGGAAAGGAGCATGGAATACCTGAAATGCTCACAAACACAAAGCCAGTTTTGGATGGGATAGGTCACCATTAGTAAGCTGCAGAGGGAATCTCCTTTGTTTAATGTTCTTGCTTTTGGCCTCCTGAGCGACTCAGTCAGTAAAGACTCGTGCTTTGAGTGCAGACTAAGCTCTCCCATCCTCACATCGATAACCAGCTGTGAGGATGATTTGCACAGTTGGTAAAGTGCTACTGGAAGGGGGCTTGGATCAGTTGGGCACCCCTAACCTCTGCCAGGCACTGAAGAGCTTACAGTGTTTCAGATGCTGATGGCTTCACAGGTGTACACATCTCCCATGCACGTGCAGGAGTTGCAGTGTTGCTGGAGGGCTCAGTATTAAATGGCAATTCAAATCGTTTGGCCATACAGTAAAAAACAGTAAAAAAAACGGCAAATCCCGCATTTACTTACTCCTATAGGTGCATGCGTCTGCCCCACAATAATAAAAAATAATCAGTTTTCAATTATAACGCTAAAGCACGATGTCTGTAGTATTTGGCCTTTTTTGTACTCTCTTTTTTTTGTACTGTGAGTGAATTGTTTAAATTTGGCTTTTATTGTTTTTATTATTGTCCATTTTGGCTGCTCTCTTGATTGACTGATTGATTTGTGGATGAAGAGGCCAGGGCTTTGTGTTTGACATTCGTGGCTGAGGGAGGTGAAAATGCAGTTGCTGAATATTTAAAACGGAGTGGCTCGTGAACAAAATTAAGAGTTACAGCACCACGACTAATTGTCAGTTTCTGTGTTTGCCTTTTCTCCTAACTGTATTATTAGGTTTGGTTGCAGCTGCAAGGCGTGTTTGACTGTTATTCTTGCATGGTGTGCCATGTGATGGAATAGCAGTGCACTCCATTTGATTTGAGACCTTTTAGACTGCTTAGCCTGTATTTGCTTTCCTTTCCTTTATTGAGTAACTGGCTCGCAGTAACTTCAATGTGAATTCAGCCTTTCTCTGACCTCTGCCTGTTCCCATTTCTTGTTAAGTGTTGCCTGTTTTTAAATGTGTGTGATCTACAAATCTACTTTTGTAACTATGGTTTTTGTTGCTGCCTTAGCACAGACTTCGTATCTTCCTGCTAACATTATGCTGATATTATAGTGGTTGAACTGATGCATCTTAACATGAAATATGACTTGGTTAGTTTCAGTAATTCGTTAATTGCTCTTTGAGTATAGACAATAGCAAGTATGTCAGATTCAGTGCAAATGAAGTAAGTGTAGAAACTTGTAATTGCAGAAGGTGGTCCCTATTGATTTTTATACCATTGGTTTACTTATTACAAGAAAATGACACATCTTCGCAAGAGATTGGAAGTTTTCTGACTGGGGAAAAAAGTAAAGGGAAAGGAAGCTCTGTTTTTAAAATTGTTAAACAGCTTGTCCCAATATTAATGCTGTTAGCTATTCTTTGTGTTTTTCTGAAATTTTCCATGTGTAAGAGATTGACGTAAGAACAGAAAAGTCTGCAGTAGGAACTCCAAATTGCTCACAGTCTTGAAGGACTTTATTAAATACTCGTGTATCTCAAACTTCTGGAATTTTGTTGTTGGAAATGGATTTGTCAAAATTGTTTAGAAAATAACGTAAGTAACCAGACAAAACCTAGCCTTCTACTCTGTTCAATTCTTTGGTGGCTTAGTCTTAATTCCTGCCCTCTGGCTACTATTTTAATATAAGTTTTTTTTTTATCATACAAGATCGATTAGATTTACCCACTATAAAGATAAGCAGATAGTGAAGTGCTGTATTAGAGTCCTGTGCCATACAGTAGCTTTTCCTTTCACAATACTTCACCTTTTAATTTTCCCCTGGCCCTTCAAGGGAGCCAGCTGTGAAAGTGGGAGAGCTCCAGTAATTGAAAATCAATGACAAAGCAGTACATTATGCCACATTTTAGTAAACCTTCAAGGAAGACCATCTGCATTTGACAAATCTGAACTCTTAGGCAATGACAACTCTGTTGTACAAAGTAAAAACAATTAAAATGGCTCAATTACATTTAACTTGTGTTTTAAGAAAGGAATATAACAGAATGTACTTTTGCTGGTGGTATTTAGTGGTGACAAATGACATGAAATGCTTTGTGAAGAAACTGGTACAATAATTGTTTCCAAAATGGTTAACCTTTCTTTCCCTCTGTGAGTTAGAAAATGAATCTAAAATGTGTAAAAAAAAACAGCCTTCTTAATCATGAAGCCCTCCTGCGTCATACAGCAGACCGTGTGTCTGATTATTTGAAGGCTTTTTCTTTCAGCTCTGCTCAACACAAAGCATCATTCTTTACTGCAGACCTCTGCTATCCAGTGCATTTCTCTCCTTACCCCTTTCATTAGAGTAGTCTTATTTTTTGTGTTATTATAGGGGACCAGACACTGTTAGTGTATAGCTTGTGCTAATTTATCTTTGATTTCATTATGTCATTTATCAAAAATGAGAAAAGAGTTTCAGCAGTTGTCTGCAATATGAGACATGTTCTCCTGTTCCACACAATGGAACCAGTTTAAATGCAACATATGTAACTGAAACAGTAAAAGACACAGGAAAAATAATTTTCTGGTTTTGATGGACATTTAGCGCTTTGAGTGGAGTGTCCAGAAAAGCACTATATAAGTGTAAGCAATTGTTATTATTATTATTTAAATCAATTGATTTTTTTAAAGGAAAGAGGTGTATTAAAAAACTAGAAAATTGTTTTTTTACTGATTTTGAGAGTATAGATCTAAGAGTGTATAGAATACTGCTTTCCAACAGTATTGTAGAACGTTTTAGGTGTATGTACTGTCTAAAATAGTCTACAGATTCAAACAGTGTTGCACTTTTATCCTGTAAATGAATGTGTTGTCTGACTTGCCTGAAAATCTATCCCTAGTTTTTCTTGCTTTTCATGTTTACAGGTTTAGAATGTACATCCAATTTCAGTTTTTGTGTCACTCAGTGAAGTGCAACATCTTTTTTGCCTTGAACTAGTTTTTCGCTGACACTTTCAGGCTGTGCGCTTGGTTAATCCATGTATGCAGTTCATAAATTTATCACATGAGAATTTCAAAAGTGCTTTCAAATAGTGGCAAGTTGTACACAATGTCTTTTATGCTCATTCTGCCAGATCACTTAGAATCATGCTGAGAAAATTCTGTCTCCAGACGTCAGCCTAGATGTGAAAGATCTGAACAAAACAAAGTAACTGTCCTTTGTGGATCAGTACTCAAAATTGTTGTACTATACCATCATTTAAAGTATTCAAAGTGCAGATGACATTTAGATGTTACTTTGGGTGGAATAAGGATTATGGATTATGCAATATTATACCCTATTCTGCTTGTACTGTACATGTTAGGTTTAGTTTATTACTTTTGTGTCTTATTCTGTCTTTTAAACAGCCACTGAGTATATTCATGTTGAAGTATCTGAAGATGTGGACATACAGTTTGGCTGATGGCGAACAAACAATAACTAAACTGGAAGTGCCATACTATACACAGACAGCTGTAAATTACATCACCACTGACTACCTTATCTCAAGGGGTTTGGTTATATTACACGTTTGTGCCATTTCTAAATGGCCATTATAGACTGATAGTGTGAATCCCAATGATTTCGAAACCGACTCACTCACCAGTCCCGAATTATAAACGAAACTCTGCTTTTGAAGTCAGGTTTCCATCCTCTAGAAGCAAGAATTCTCTGGCAACACTACAAATGCCAAAACCTGGGTTTTTCATAATAGGATTGGTGGGCAAATTGATATTTTATGCCAAAGTATTATAGTCTTCTTTCATCAGTGTTATTCACACTTAGCTACTCGTGCAAAAAAAGTGCGGCTTATTATAGGAAACGCAATGTGCCTTTTCTAATCAAAACTTCTCATGAATCATAACAATAATTACCCAGGTATGAAATTGTTTTTATTTCCGCAGAATTGCTTTGTGTTGCTAGCAGGTTTGTAAATTCAGTGTTTGTATGTTTTCAACAGGATTTCACAATTCAAGAGCAGGGTGTGCAAGATAAGCAATTACAGTGCATATCTGAACAACTGTTTTTTTAATAAAGGGGATGCATGACTGGTTTAAAGAAAGCAATGCCTTAAGCGTTGTTTCTAATATTGCACTTTCATCAATATACTGTTGCATAATGGTCTGTTCGTGTAATTCTATTGAATAAATGTCATGAGAGCGGACTGCTTAAACATCTGTCAATGGACAGAGATGTGCACTGTATGCCACTAAAACACCTATTCTTGACTTTGTGTTTAACAGCTGCTTTGCCGAACATGGTCATGATGTTGAATGCATTTATGATTCACATTTTAATACTGGTATTTTGGTCAACCTGTGGGCCAAACAAACCTTTTGGCCAAAAGAAAGGATATTAGTGTTTTATGTTAACAGTTTTATAACCCCCCACCTTCCCTTAAGAGATACAATTAGGTTTTGTGAAAAAAGATACTTTTTCAAAAATCAATTTGCATTCCATAGCCTTTTGCCTTTCACCCTTATATCCAAAGCTTTTACTGCAGGTCACATCAAATACATCAGTGGGTGAGTGCTTCTGCAAATAGGGACTAGTTTTCATGGATTATTTACTTGTTTAAATAATCAATGGCAATTATATGCCCACTCATTGTAGCACAATCTGACCTCTAAAGTTTGAGATACAGAATATACCCCATCAACTGAGATAAAGGCATTGAAATGCTGCAAAATGCTGATAAATCTGTGGATATTACGGTTCAGCACATGATTGCATCTCAGTAAATCAAGCTGTTAAAACACCTTTCAGTCATATTTTCCTTGAGGAATAAAATCATTTCTTAAATTCTTAAATTTCCTGAAACAGTCACAAAGTCAGTTCCTATGAAGTTACTTTTGCGTGCAATCCGAAATATGAAACCAGATGCATTTGGTACAAAAATACAAGTGGAAACAGAGACAACGGAGACTAATTTTACATGATGCCAATTTTCAGATCATTAAAGGAGAAGCCTTGTCCCTACAGTATTACCCAAATGAAACTAAATTTCTCTGGGGCTTTGCTTCTGTGCATTGGAGCTGGTCCCTGGTTCAATATACTCAAGTGCAAATTCAGCAGAGGCCAGTTCAGATCTACTTCACTTATTGTGTTCACCACTGTTCACCATACTGTACAGTACATATTGATTTTTATCAGTAGTGTCTCTTATTTCTTTTCCAAGGGAAAATGATGACATCATTAGTTTGCTATTAAGCTTTGTTCTTGTTCCTTTAGAAAGGAAGATACTATCGAGAAAAGAGGGTGGGGGTGTCAAAAAGTACACACTGAGCACATGGTTTGTTGATTTCACTCTCTTTTCTGTAATATGCACTGCTTCTAATGTATTTGTTCTGAAATATGCAGATCGTGGAGTATTGTTTGGAATTGTGACACCACAAGTGTCTTAATTTTTAGCAGAACAGGATGAATACCAATTAACCAACTTTCAACTAAGAAAGCTAGAAAATCCATAGTATTTTATGGCAGCATTTACTGTACTATTCCTTGACTTGAACCAAACTGATCAGGGTGCAGAAAAAAAAGTTTACATATTTTCAAAATATTTTAAAGACCTTTTAGCTTTTAACTTAAGTATCAGGAAGTTTTGAAGCCTGTGCTTTTACAGGTCTGCCAGTTCATCTAAAAAAATGTGTCTTGTTATTTAGAAGAACTGGCAGACCTGTAAAAGCTTTAAAAGCTTTGGAAATGAGAGGCATATTTTGCAACTATCTGTTGTGACTAATTTATATTCAGTGCAGAAATGCAGTTTGCATTAAAATATTTAGGATGTTTACATATTGAGGCAATTAGGAAAACAGCATAGTAAAGTACTTCCCTATTATGTTTCATCTGCAGCTGGGGGTGATTTTGTAAGTGACAAATTAAAAATTACAAGACAGCATTAACACCAACACTAATGTTATTTTGTTAGAAAAAGTACTGTACCTGATGTTGCACTCACCATCTTTTGAGACAGCCATAGAAGAATTACATTGTTTTACAAAGCTGCTCATTCATTGAATATGCAAATATAAAAAAAAAATCATTTGACTGCCTATTGTCTACAAGTTTTTATTTAAATGTTAAAAATAAAATTAATTTGATGAACTGATTTGTATCCATCTTACATACAGTAGGAACCTTCTGGATTTTAGCATGATTAGAGATAAATGTTCTAGGTTTTCCATTCATGGTCCATAGATAAGCAGACCCATACAAATGCAGCATCATGTGTTTTATCTTGTTTTTTCTTTCAGTTTTGACACTTTGTTCACTCTCTTCTATATTGTATCTGAGTAGGAAGCTAAATACTTCAGTTTTCTGGCCTGAAGTGCAAAGTTAATATCCTTTTCTATCATTCCTCTGATGATTCAGGTCTTTCATGTACATCTGGTGCCTAAAAAAAGTCACATTGCACTTCATACATATAGAGGGTGTAGGAGGTAAAAATGGAATAAAAACAATAAAATGAAAAGTTAAAAATGTTTTTTTTTTCACAATTTGCTTTCTGTGAGCAATTTGGAAGAGACTCTTTCCCATTGAAACAGAATGGTAGGGAGCTGACTGCTGCCTTTTTAGTCACAGAGTAGGTGGACTGAAATCAGATTAGGTGAAGAGTCAAGACGGTGTTTTTGCTGTGAGCTATCAGCTTGCCGGAGGCATTCACGGTAATCTGGTTTGATAAGGTACTTAGGACAATCTCACTTTCAATCTACTGGTTGTTAACACTGTTATATCATATGGCTCAAGTGTATCAGCGTCCTGCATGTGTTCCTCTACACAGCCTTATGTCAAAGACTTTATTTTTTTTAGGAATGTACTGTAGGAAGACACAGCATGTCTGTGTTTAGCAAACAAATGCTTACCAGTGCGATTGAAATGATATATCATAAATGGTGCAATCTGTGTGAAGTCAGCTTGGTCTTGGCATGTACATCACACATGTATTCTAAGATTTGGCACATACATAATTTGACATTAATACCTCAAATAATTTTACTTGGTAATTTAAAGAGGCCGGATTCGGGCCAGGCAATCCTTTTTAAAATGAGGAATTTTTGCACCCTTTTTTGATATGTTCAGTCTGCATTGTACTGACAGTACTGTATAACATGACTGTAAGAAATCCAATATAATTTTTTGCATTTCTGTGCATTTCTGTATGCATTTAAATATCCACATGCATCTGTGTGTAATTTCTACAGATAAATTTGGTTTACTGTTCAGTAGACTTTTGCAGAGTTTAACTTGCTGGCCACAGTGACATTGACTCCACCACCAACCCTGTCTATGCCTTGACATAACCAGCCAGTGCTGAACCTGTGGTACCTCAAACATTACTAACATCAGGAGCTGCAGGACCATTTTTACATTTGTATTTACAGATACTCCTCTTGCCAATGGAACTGTGTTCCAGTAGACATTAGGATTATTGGTATAATTCATTTTTTATGTTAAAATATGTATTTACTTTTGATTTACTTGGGCTTATTCTTGACCTTTATTAGGTCAAGGTTTAAGACAGTGACTTTTGCAAACAACAAAGGATGCCTTGATCATGAGTATGCTAACCATTTAGTCTAATTCATAATTTACATTCAGTTGTCTTCAGTACTCACTTTCAGGTAATCGGTTTGCATTTCAGTGTGTCCTTAAGGGTTCTGGAGAAGCACATTTCAGCAGAGAACTGCTGCTGCAAATGATGTAAAAAAGCACCTTGAAGACCCACCCCTACATAAAAATGCAAGCTGACAAGTTCAGTGAACTTGGAACATGCATATGCAGCAATTTGAAACCGTTGCAAGAACATCACTTAATCATTTAAACACTAGCACGCCATATCTTGGTTCTTAAATAAAATGGACAGCCAGTCTCCTCTTTCCACTGAAATCGACCGTTTTCAAGCCAGAAGGTGAAGAACAGCCATTATTTCTTACATCCTTTTTTCAGTTCTCCAAATGAGACTTTGAACACTTGCAGAATGTTTTTTTCTGTTCTGTTGTCGCAAGGCTGTGGTCAAGCTTATATCAGATCTTCCAAGTCAATTTGCATTTTCCAATTCAATCTTTAAACTCACATCTATATTTGAGGTTTTCATTTTGTTTAATTTCCTATTTTAATTAATATTCACTTGTCACTTTGTTTCATTGTACAGCACCTTGAGATGATGTGTCCTAACAGGTGCTATATAAATACTGTAAAGTTGGTGATGATTATTATATTGGCCTACTTACAATGATGACTGACCATTTTTTCTTTGTCTTGTCCAGATCAACTTGCGACTCATCTTGGTGAGTGGAAAAACAAAAGAGTTTTTGTTTTCCCCTAATGATTCAGCTGCTGATATTGCCAAACATGTGTATGACAACTGGCCTATGGGTAAGTTGCTTTAGGTTTATGGTGGTAGCAGGGAGAATTAAGCATGGTGCCTTATCTCTATTAATTAAAATTAAAAAAATCAATATCTCTATCCAAACAGCTTTGGCATGTGGGGAGTTGTCTTGAATTTATTTATTTTTTTAAATTAATTTATTTCCCAATTAAACTACCAAGCCTTTTCATCTTCTTGGACTAAATAAATTAAAACGGTTAAAATAAGACATGGTTCTCTTAAAACAGCTACTTGCAAAAGGCAAGAAAGTTTTATGTGCATCAGGTATACAGATATATATTTTGGCCATTGTTATAGTTAATAAAAGTGTCATATCTGATATTTATACATCCCAAATGCTTTTTCTACATAAAATAACACACAGAAATGGGATTTTATGTCTTTTGGTGAAATATAGAGGATGTAGCATTTCAGCAAAATCTCTGAACTGCATTACTTTGATCTGTGTTACGTAAAACATGATTTTATGTAACAAATAAACCTTCGGTGAAAAGCATTAGGATATTAAAAATGAACAGGCACATCTGTATTATAGACACCCAGATGGCATGGACATCATGTGGGTGTGAACCCCGGGCTCTGCTTGTGCTGTTCTGAGTGTTGCTCTAATGGTTCCTATCATTGCCCTGCCTTTGTAAGGTGGCAGGGGGCTGTGGAGTTGGGGTCCTGCACCTCCTGCACCTTGTATATTAGAACAGCTTCAATAGAACTTGCTGTCACACCTACTGTACATGTACATACAGTACATCCTTTCCACAGGTATTACACTTGTATTACACTGCTCCACAGGTGGTCCCAAACCTTCCCTGGAGGAATTTGGCTGGTCTTATACAGTGTCAACACCTATATGAGTTGAATAACAATGAGTGATTCCTAATAAGAGTTGGGGAAAAAATATATACTGTATACAGGGATCAAAACACAGAGCTGTCTGTTTACTGGGTAGTCCTGCTCAGCTCACAGGTTTGTTAGTTGAAAACATAATCACAGAGCTTTCCCAATTATAATATCGACATACTGTCTTGCAGGCTCAGGATTAAAATGGGACTTGGATAAATGGCAGCCATATGAGGCAGTGTAAGCGGGAGTTGATCTACTAGATAACTGCCCAAGGGGCTTCATAAATTAGAGGAACACTTTCAAAATTAAAGTAAAAAATGGAGCCAGATCAAGCGCAGAATGTTATGATGCTTCACTCAGTCCAAAATAAAATTATCAAGAAGAACTTCATTTAAATGAAAGAAAAAGAAATTGGTACCAATTCTTTAAACCTACATTTCAATTGACAACAAAAGGTGTGGATATTGTCTGCCTGTTAAATGGAAATGTTATGTGTCAATCAATTTAATGAAGGCATTTTTAAAGATTAAAAAGACTGAAGATGCTATAGAAGAGGTACAGTGCATGCAGTATAAATCTTGTGTATTGCAATGCTTTCATACAGTTTTAATGTTTTCTGCAGACTGGGAAGAGGAGCAGGTTAGCAGTCCAAATATTCTACGGCTCATCTACCAGGGAAGGTTTCTGCATGGCAATGTGACACTAGGAGGTATGTAGGCCTGGTTCCATGGAGACCAACATTAAAGGTTTCCTGCCGCCCTTTTGTTGAACCATGGATCTGATCTACTTGAATCAAATTGGATCAAACACTTCTTAAAGAAGTGAAATGTAACACCAACTGACATCTACTGGAAACTTCCTCCAAGATGGTGTCTCGACTGTGAAATGTCTCTTAGGTTTTGTCTTCATTGTGTTTAAAAAATATGCTTAAGTGGCGCTGTTATTAGGGAAAAGAGATATCTTACCCGTGGTAGGGAATCTTCTTAAAACTGGAAATCTTAATCTGATCCTACAGTAGATCTCACTGTTTGAAGTTTGTACTAGTTCGTAAATACAGCAAGGGTTCTGACATGTTGTAAGAAACCAGTTTTCCATGGAACTGATTTAAGAGAAGTTAAAAGATAATTGTTATGGCTATGCATAAATATCAGTTTCACATCCAGTTTCACATCCTAAAAGTATTTCATTAAGTACATGATTTTAAAATCAATCTATGATTTTGGTATTAAAAAAAACATAACAATGGTAGACTCTCATTAATTTCTTAAATTGTTCTTTTAATTCACTTGCAGGAATTAAGTAGCAGTTCAATTCTAGAGAACACAATTTAGAAGATGTTAGAAGCCGCAATATTGAGACAACCGTAAAAGAACATGTCAAGCTCATTTTGTCTCCTGTGTTATGGATGCAAGTAATTGTGAAACCCAAACCATGTTATTCTGCACGAGCATTTTGTTACTACTTTAGTAAAATGAGATAAAGTAAAATAATCATGCATGTGAACAGTATCTCTTAAACTCAATTGACTTAAATCAGACCAAATGTAGCTTGAGTAGGAGTTGTTATCAGGAGATAAAAGTATGATCATTATGAGTTTTGCTCCTCGAAGATAATGCAGCCTTGAGGACACCAGCCATCTAACAAGAAAAAATAAATGTGTGATCAAAAAGCTGTACCTGGACTTTGTCTGCATTTGAGTGACATTTATGGTGTCAGGTTGTGTTCAAGAGATTAAGTTTTTAAGCTCTGTCTACAGCTTTGAGCCAAGTGACGGTGAGATTTTAATCCCTTCACAGGCTGCTTCATTACTAACAAAATCTTTGCTTTAATCTAGTCTCTTTGAATGGCCAGTACCACAAAAGGGTAGAACCAACCAAAAAAGGCTAGAACCAACACACGGTTTCCAAACATTTTACATCAGAAAACGAGCCATTTCAATTCATTTTCAATGCTAGTGTGTTCAATATCTTTGTGAGGAAAAATTATTTTTTAACAATTCTAAAACAGTCATTAAATAGTTGTAAATGCTAGATGTATTACAGTATATGCTGTTAAAAAAGCACAAAATTACAAACATTACAAAACTAAAGTAAGTAGACATTGCAAACACAACACAGCTACAGACTGCAGCTGCTTATGCCTCACTAAACTGTAAAAGCTGTAAAAGACATTATTTGATTTACCCCACAAAATTGTGGTTCCCTATTGCAAAGCGAACCCGTATACATCCCAGCTATAAAAGGGAGCCTGTGTAGGTGCTGATCTGTTTGTCAGGAGCTTGTGAATCTCATGGAATTGAAGAAACATATTCCTGTGTAAGATTCTAAAGATTTTGAAGCATTAAAGAGTCACAAGTTTTGCAGTCATTACAAGCTGGCTTGAGGTCCTAAGGTCTTTAGATCATTGTGTGGAAAACGTGCCTCCTCAGTGTCCATTATCACTGGAGTAAATAAAATATAATTTCTGTTCCACAACAAAAGCGGTTTACCGAGTAACCTTAGGCCACGACCATTAATAATATAAATACGGCCTTCTTTCATAGTTGGTCACAGTAGCCAAGATTCTTTAAAACTACAAATGAGAATAACAGCATAATCATATATATATAATAATTTAAAACAAAGTTCACAGTCTTTTGGGTCAGAACACATTAAATAGTTTTCCAACAATAAATCATTTCTCATTTTCAAATACTGGAAGATCTCCTGTTGGCATTTTCAAAACTACATACCATGCCAAGTGATTTCTGACTCATAGATATGCATATCCTACCAGTTGTCTTCCTGACTCAGAACAAGGATTGTAATGACATCTTGCCGCTTACAACTTAGATCAGAGGTATGGCTAGTACTGTGGTATCTTTTTTTATAATTTTTAATCTAACGCACATCTTAGCTTGTTGCTAAATGTAATTCATACACTATGTGAATGTATTCCCTACTAATTACTGGTATTCACTCAGTATTTGTGTTTCTTTTGCTTGTTCAATTGATTCTTTTCTCAAAGAAAACTGTGCTTAATACTTGTGTTTTAAGAGGTCTTCCCAAAAGAACATAAAAATTGTTGAGCTTTCTAAACACATCTGCTAATATAATGAATTGCAGTACAATAGCAATGGGCAATGTTTAAGATACATTTTCATAGCTTTAATCTGTTTTAAAATACAGCTTTTGTTTGATTTCAGCATGCATTTTGTGACTGCCACTATTTTAAATAAAGCAATCTTTGTAACTGTCTTGGTTGGTATAGGCTATATCCTATTTTAGGTCATGAAAATAGACAGATTGTGTTACTGCAGTGTAATGTGCCCTCATCCACTATCTACTATACATGTACTTGTGATGAACTACAAATGCAGTGTCAGCTGACAAAGAATCTAGTAATTGTGAATGGGATACTGTTTGTTTATTGCTCTGTAATAGTAAAATGAGCCTTCCTGTCTTTTTTTCTCTTTTTGAAGCATTAAAACTCCCTCTTGGCAAAACCACAGTGATGCATTTAGTTGCCAGAGAGACATTACCAGAGCCAAATTCCCAAGGTAACTTTATTACAGTAGCAATAAAATTCATGTGGACTTATGATATCTATACATTAGTTGTTTTCTTTGTAAGTCTATGCTTTAATTGTAATACTAATACTACTGTAGGTTTGGATTTGTACTGTAGTATTTATAAACTTGCAAGGACAAACAATTCCTTCATGCATCTTTCTTTGATGTGTGACCAGATGTGAATGATTGTTTATATGAATGAGATGCTAAATATATACAGTAGTCTAGGAATGCTTGAAACATTTATGACTTCACCTTAGAAGCAGCTGTAACACTCTGTAACTCTGTTCTCTTAAACTTCAGGTCAAAGGAACCGGGAAAAGACTGGAGAAAGCAACTGCTGTGTGATCCTGTAAATACATCCAGTTGTTTCTGCTAACCGTGATGTAATATAGTCTTCGTCTTTCATGCTGCTGAAATAGACACTTAACTTTGCTTCAAGGACCCATAGGAGCAGTCAGATGTAACAAAATCAAAATGAGAGAAGAGACAGATTTTTACCAGAACTGGATGGTTGTGTCAACATCATGTATCTTGTTCTTTGTTTCCTTTAAAACTGCTTTACTCCCAAAAAATCGTGAGAAAATGTTGCATCCTTCTGAGTAAAGTGCTGTCCTCGTCGCGCAGTGTTTGTTTGCACATGAAATGCCATAGTTTCTGCATAGTGCACTCTGGATGATTGGATGACGTCTTGATGATTCATGACAGGAAAACACGATTCTCTCTTGCTTGAAAAAGCTAGTTTGCACCTGATCGTTTTTATTTCAGTTTTGAGAAATCGAGTTCTTGAATACGGGCGGAAGGAAGGGAGGGAGAGAAAGGAGAGAATATTTGTGGGTGGATATATCCACTAGTAATGGAAGCCCTTTCACCAGATTTTTTAATGATGCATTACAGGGGTTCTCAAACTGTTTGTGTGGGCAAGGGCATTATATACCTGAATAATTTCGCTGTGTTTCCGTAACCACTGAAAAAATAAACACTTAGGTTCTCTTTAAGGCATACAATTTTGTTTTTGTAACAGAATGAGCATTGATGTGCCTGTAGAACTGAGAAACTGATCTTGTTCTTGAAGATATCCTTATCCTGAATGCATTCTAAAACAGCAAATTATGGCAAAACTTTTTGAAGTACAATGAGTACATTTCTAAGCCTTAACATAAGAATGGAGGCTTTCATTAAATCGTTTATTGTTCAAAACCTTTGAAAAGCCTACTAAATTATCTAGCTGTTTCTTTTTTTCTCATATTTAAATCTCTCTGTGCATTAACATAATGAAATCCTCAGCAATCATGTACCTAATTTCATTGTCCAGTGTTGTGTCCATCTGTATGGAGTAGTTTGGAATTACTTTTTAGAACGCATATATCTGTCAGTATAAGTTTTTGTCTGTTTTTGCAAGTAGTGTAACTGTATACAGTGCTTGCAGTTGACCAGGAGGTAAACTGGAATGATTATGCAGTGAGATTACTTTTTTCCCTTTTCGTTTAAAAAAAAAATTTTTTTTTGCTTACAAAGAAGTCAATTTGCACAACACTGAAGCATGAGCTATTTCATCAAAACTTGTAAAAAAAAGTTTTTTATATTTTTCCAGTGGGAATGATATTCTGAACTGAGGTTACATATATGTAGAATATATTTAATATGAATCTTATATAGAACATGATTATAGATCTTATTGATATACATTGGTGTGTAGTATAGGATAATCTATATAAATAGCTTATTAGCAGTCAAAAGCTGACAGTATGTCTTGGGCCTAATACAGGTAACCCTGATCTTTCCATAAAAATAATGTAATACATGTATATTTGTTTCCTTTTAATTTTTTTTACTCATCTGCTCTTACTTTAATATCATTTTCCCCCTTCTCTGTGGTAATTGCTTTAATGAAATGCTTTATAATTCAGTACAAGGTCTTATGAAAATATTGTTCATATTGATCAGGATTTAAATCTGTATAGAGCAAAGTTTTCAAACTGATTGTAAATAGCACTAATCATTTTTCTTCAAACTATCAATAGAAACCTTCTGTAAACTAAATAAAGAATATTGAAGTGCATTTCTGTTGCATGGAGTTATTTTTGTGGTAAAATCTAGAATCAAGCTATTGTTTAAGGAGATCTATTAAAAAAAACATTAAGCTGATATAAAGACAAAAGTCAAGATGATGTTCTTTACTTAAACATTGATGGTAATTGGCACAAAATGGAAACACCAGGGTAAGTGAGAGACACCAAATATACTGAAAGCAAGGGCTTCCACACAGGTGTGGTTCATGAGTTAAAGGAGAACTTCAATGCTTTTTTTATATTTTGGGGTTAGAAAAAATTGGCATTGAGTGTATTTCAAACCACCATGAAAGTAAAATGTACACAGTAATGTGTAAAACTTATAATTTACATCACAAAATAGATTACATTTCCAGGTATGTGCCATGCAATATTCTGCTATTCGGAATGGGGCAACTAAACGTCTGGTGATGTGAAGTGGCCCTATTACATTGTAAACAAGCAGGCTTGTGAATACATCTCTTTTAATCACTTTAATTGCTCTCAACTTTGAGATGGTTTTGCCAACAAATACAACTTACTTGTTGACTGCATGGAGATAAAATTGGAACATTTTTGCTGCACAACCTGTATTTGCTTGTACATTACACTAGTTATTACATTGACTATTGAGCAGGAAGGGCGGCTTCACGTGGCAAGGCCAGCAGTTTGCAACATGATTTTTGATTTTTGTTAATGATTTTTTGCTTAATTCAGAATTTGTAAAATGTTCTGATACCGTCAATTAATTATTTTTTTTTTGGAGAGATGTAATAACTGGTTTGAGAAATGAGGACCGCAGTTCCCCTTTAAATAAGCAGGCAACATCTCAGCATGCTTAGGGTCATAGAGCAATGCTAGACAGGCCTGGTTGCCTATAATTGTGGCTAGCAGGCTAGCACTGCGAGACCTCAGTGACTCTGAAAAGAGGGGTGATTTTGGGGGCGTTTGGCAGGAGCTTCAGTGACCAAAACGGCTTAATTTGCCTATCTGTTCAGAAGCAACAATATCTAAAATGATATAAAATCATTTTAAAATCTAAAAGGAGGGAAAGACAATTGATAGCAAAATACAACAGAGAGAGGAAGAACATACTCTAGGATTCAGGTACAGTATGTGTTTCTATACGGAACAAATAAACCTATTGCTTATTCCCTGGGATCTTGGGGATACTCCTTAAAAAATAACACACTGGAAGGAGAAAGAGGCTGGTGGTCCGGATTATCCTTCTTAAAATCTGATATGAATAAAACAGCCTGAAAATAGTGAGGAAATACTGTATTTCCATGTCTTTTTAAAACTTTTTCTTATTTTAGTACAAACTGGAAAAGACAGTAGCACTATGAAAAGGAATCTTCTTTTTTGCACTGAAAGTTCTTAAGGACAAAAATGCTTTTTAAACATAAGCTTTTGATCTACGGAACTCCTTTGTATTTCATTTCCGAAACGTAGGAAGTCTATAAATAACACCTTGGGTCAAAGGAAGCAGAAGTCAATATTGTTGAGCACATGTCAAAGTGGGTAATGTAAATTCCATTCCCTTCAGTTTTAGTTTGATTTGCGAACCAAAGACAAAAGGAGTTCTGGGAAATCCCTGCCATCTAATTCATTCAGGGAATACATGTCTGCCTTGTACAAATTAAGGAAAAAAGGAACACAAGGAAACGTATATAAATACTCTCTGCCTTGAGGACAAATACATAAAATTGAAAACATTGTGTGACAGGAAGCTGAAATTTCCCCGTGCAGAATTTTTATCCAGGGTGTTAAATTTCTGAAAGCAACCTCTGCTTTATCTTCATGGAGTAGAATGGCAGTCTCTGCATGTATAGCCAAGAGCCAGAGGCCTTTTCTGACCTTCTCAATCTTGAACGACAGGATCATAGTCTTGTGCGAGTTAATTTATTTAAAAAAGGTTTCTTTTTCGTTTCCTTTTTCAATGCCTGAACCATTGCTCCATATACTATTACATTTCTTATGTTAGATTATGGTGTAACTGCCTTGAGCCCATTACTTGCTGAGACTCTGGCTCCCCCAAAGCTCGTAATTGGATGAAGCGGTCTGAAAATCGACAGGTGGATTATGGTGTATAAATAATTTAATTGGTGCCATATTAATGATCACTGTACTCTAAGCTGAAGCTCTTACCATTAGTATCAGTAGTGTCCATTCAAACCTTAACCTCAGCCTAACCACATCACTGCTGAATATCTGTCAGTGTTTTATGAACATTCTGTAGAACCTCAATATTAATAAGATTTGATCATTCGTTGAATATCTCCTAAATCCATCTATTTTTACCACTTAAGCAGAGTATCAACACAAACATCTGTAGCTGGTCTAAATCTGCAATAGATCCACTGGGTGAATTTTCTCCTCCAGTTCTGATTTTGCCATTCAAAGCCTTTTCCTACTTCTTAAAAAAAAGTATGCTGAATTTGCTTCATCTGCTGCAAGAGTCCTATGCGCTAGTCCATTACACCCCCCACATGATCTACATATAAATTGCTGTGTACTGCTTCAAAAAAGACCAAGCACTGGATTTATGTTTACCTGATATATGCAATCAGCATCTGACCTCTGATTCCATTTTAAAAATATTTTGCAAGGCTTTTGTAAGCCATTATGATTATGTTGTCATTACAGGTCAAAAGCAGGGCTCCTAAGGCAGGAACTTTAAAAAAGTGTTGGTGATAACTACAAAGGCCAGACTCTGCCTTTTAATACTGGGATGGATTTCCAAGACACATTGCTCATACAGTACATGCTGGCTGGACTTTGACAGGTTGTCTTCACAGATGACACGTTTATCATTTTATAACCATGCTTCACGGTGAACCTTGTGTGGCACAGGCATGAGCTCATGAATTCATGGCAGGAGAGTGGCCTTGATCTGGATGCAACATTTTTCACTGCTAATCTGCATTGATAAACTAAATAAGTGTGATTGGTAATGAAATTGCACAACTCCCCTGACCGTTGAAACTCAGTATTACAAATTCTTACTTCTGCCTTTTCAGGATACATGCAATGAGTAATTTAATGAGTAGTTGAGCTACTACAGGAGAGAAAAGGTTATCTGTATGATGTCCCAGTACTTTCATTGCCTCTGATTTTGAAGTAATGGCATGCTGTGCTTTGATAGAAATGAGAGAAAAAGTAGCAGATTATCTGAGGTGGTTTCTGAGGGTGTGCTCACCATTGTTCGTTTACATTTGAAAACTGCTGGATTTTAATGTCAGCTAAGGACAAAAACCGACAAATCCAAACTGCACATCTGTAAAGCTAAAAATGTTATTTCCTTTTCAAGCTGTGATCAAACGCATCTCGACGTTTATTTATCATCTTATCATCTGTACAACATGCGTGTAAATCTGTGCCTAAAAACAAAAAAGTTTTTTTTTAAAAAGTCTAAAAAAAGGATTTTATGACATAAGAAGAACACCAATAAGAGAAAATGATAATGCATGTTTTATTTCGTTAAAGCTGGAATACTAGTAAATAACATACATTATATAGATTAGTTCAAGTGAGGCCAGCTTTCTTGTTTTGAGTTTCAGGGAGCAAAGAATTAGTTCCTTGTTTTTCTTTTACCATCATGTCAGTTTACCCTTCCGATAACTATCACATCAATAAAATTAAGCATCAGCAGAAATCTATCACTGTATTTACTGTATGTGTGTAGGCTTTAAAAAAATAAAGTATATGCCTTTCGATATTAATTCGATATTTTATTTTTGATCTATTGATCAAGCATGTGGGCTGCATCGCAGCAATGTGGTTGGCATTGCTGCCTCTCAGTGCTGGGGCCCTGGGTTCCATTCCTAGGATGCTGTCTGTGTGGAGTTTGAATGTTATCCCCATGTTCTCATGGGTTTCATCTGCAAGCTCTGCTTTCTTACCACAGTATAAATGTATACTTCCTTACTGGGGGAGTTGATGGGACACAGGTGATCAGGTAATTTAACCTGTTGAATGCCCAGCCTGGAGAAGGTTTTGTGACATGTTTGAAGACAAATGTGATGGATGCTAGTGGATGTGACAGAATTATACACTAAATGTTGTGAACAACAGACCAATCGATGGGGAATCGATGGGGAAGTCCATGAAGTGATGATCTGGGCAGGACTGTCTAGTCACCACAAAACTGCGGATGTAGTGATTACTTGCTATTTGACTTTATGGTGCTACATTGATCTTATCCTGGCAGATGAGAATATAACAGCTATACTTGGATACCCTTCTTGCCCCATTGAACATCTATGGGATGAGATAGGATGATATCTAGTGCTCTGAGACCTGTTAACAAACAGATGCTTGTCCAGCATCCGTAACCTGGTGTAAAACATAAATTGCAAATCTTGTATTGCTATGACTTTCTTAGTTTACCAAACCTATTGATAGTTTATCATACTCCAATTTATCAACCCTGTTGATGACAACATCAACATTATGAATTTACCTGGTGGTTCAATAAAATCTTTATGCTTCTGCTAAATAAGATTTTGCTTCCTTGTGAGGAACTTTGTGAATTAATTGCAGTTATAATTGATTTTCTTTGATACACAGTAAAGATTATTAAAGTAGTTCAGGTGGGTAGCTGCGTCAGCATGTGTAGGCTGCAAAGGAACAAGTAATAAGTTTATTCCATGCTGAAAAGAGAAGAAAGAAAACACAACGTTTTGGCAGTGGAGAAGGCTCCACGTTCGAAACTTTGTGTTTTTTTCTCTTTTCAGCATGGAATAAACCTATTACTTGTTCCTTTAAAGATTATTAAAGTAAACTAGATTGGAAAATATCTCAAGGCAGCAAAAAACTGTCCTGATTTGTCATGCCAACAAAAGCCTATATTCTTATCTATAAAAAAGATCTCTTATTTTTTGATAGTTCTCTTCAAGTCCCTGTTTTATTTGTAATAAAAACATAAGGAAACGAGTGATTCAAACTGCAATTAGATTTTTAACAGCAAACCCTAGTGAAATAGTGTGTATATGGTTCCACCACATGGTCGGTTATCATTACTACAGTCTATGAAATTTAAAGAGTCCTGAATAAACCCAGCAGATCAGGATTGGTAGTTTTAAGCATGATGGACTTGGCTCCAAAGTAAATGAAGACACCGGATATCTTATATACTGTATCTTACATAGCTTCATGTATAATACGAACTGTATGATGGGATATGACATTCCACTGTAATAATCGACAGTGTTACTGCAAGTTGTCTTTTGTACTAAAGAAACTCAAAACCTTCTACTGTCAACAGACCTTTAAAGGTTATACAGGATATGGCTGGAACCATAATGCTTTTTGTAAAAGCTCTTCAATACTTTTTTAAAACTCCTAGTGTTAATTCTATAAATATATTTCATTATCCATCCATTTTAAACATACATAACTAACATATGATGCATATATAACATTTATATATACAGTGTATATGGTATACCTTATTTGTTAAACCAAAATACTGAGAAAAGTCCGTTCATCCATCTACCCATTTTCTAACAGCTCCATCCAGTTTAGGGCCACAGAGGAGCCAGAGCCTATCCTGGCAAGGGACAGGCACAAGGCTCGATACACCCTGGAGTGGTCACCAGTCTAACACAGGGCACACACAGACACACACAGTCACACCAGGGCCAATTAACCTACCAGTTTGTCTTTAGTATGTGGGAGAAAACTGGAGCACCCATAGGAAACCCATACGAACAGGGGAAGAACATACAAGCTCCACACAGATAGCACCCCAGGTCCAGAATTGATCCCAGGGCTCCCACACTGTAAGACAGCAATGTGAACCAGGGTGGCACTGTGCCACCCACCAAAGTCTGTAACAAAGTCAATCTTTATTAGTAAAAACAAACTTTAAAAAGTAATCTCAACTGAAATAATATTCATTATGTACTATATAAAAGTGTGTTACTTATACACCCACAATGGTTCTACTTAATAAATTATATTAATGAACACATGCACAGAATTTGTTGTGTTATCTGTGCTGCTTTCCACATTATTAGAAATCAGTCTCTGCCAATTTTGTTAAAGAATAATCTGATTCTTTAGTATAAAATTAGATTAATACAATACATTAGTGAACACTCAGGTGTGTTCATGTTGAGACATAAATTATATCTTCTAGACAAAATGCAAACTGAATATTAGGAATTAAAACTATAAAACTGTGAATATATGTAGTTAAACCTGTAGAAGTTTGATTAGTCAATATTAGACTAAAATGCACAATGCACTTGTAATACTACATTACAAAACAAATGTAGTTTTCAGTCATCAAAAGAGAAAAATCAAGGGCACCTCAAGTTATGACTCTCAAGGGCTTTGACAAATTCAACCCACTGACCTGCTTTAGAGCTAACAGTGTAACACAAACCAGAACACAAAAGGAAACTATGGAAACGTGCTATTAAAACAAACTTTTTGCACACAGGGCTGTGGGAGTCTAGAATAAGGTATGGTACTAGGCGACATGTTTGAACCTGATTAATATCTTGGCTTCTTTCTAGAACAATGTGGTTAAGATCCTCAGATCAACTGGCTACATACAGTAGCAACCACATAAGCTAGATGGGGCCAAAATGGCCTCCTTTTGTTTAAAACAGTTGTTCTTCAGTTTTATTTCGGTTCTTAGCAGTATATAATGCATTTTTTCAAATTATTTGTTGACAGAAAAGATACATCTCACCCGATTTTCAGCAGTTTTAAATCTTAACCTTTTGACCAAGTTCTGCTTGATTTCTTTTGTTTTGAAGCAGTAAATCAGAGGGTTTATCATGGGTGGCACCAGGCTGTAAGTCAGAATCAGGACAATGCGGAAATCAGTGTTTATCGCAATATTCACACTGTTTGCTAGGTAAACAAAACACCTGGGAAGGTAGTAGAGAGCTATGATACACAGCTGAGAAGAGCAGGTGGAAAATGCTTTGTATCTCCCTTCAGAGCTCGCAATCCTCAAAACAGAGAGAACGATCTGAACATAAGAAAATATTATAAAGAAAAGGGGCACAAGCAACACAATTATGGCATTAATTAAAGCCACTAAGCTATAGGACCTGATGTCTGCACAAGCTAGCCTGGTTATTGCTATGTGATCACAGTAACAATGTACAATAACATCGGGCCCACAAAAAGGCAAAGTGACTGCCCGAATGGCTGAAATAGCAACAATAAATACTGTTACACCCCATGAAAAAGCACACATAATGAATACATTGGTGTTTTTAAGCAATGTTGAATACCTGAGAGGGTTACATATTGCAATGTAGCGGTCGATTGCCATTATCATTAAAAGAAATGAATTTACGGATCCCAAGTAATGGACAAAAAACATTTGTAGGAAACAAGCAGAAAAAGGGATAGCTTGAGAACCGAACCAGTACCTGGCAATGAGTTTGGGCAATGTAGTCGTACTGAAAGCTAAATCTGCCACTGCAAGGTTCCCGAAGATGAGATAGGTGGGTTTCTGCAGGTTTTTCTCAATGATGATGACCACAACAATAAATCCATTCCCAATTAGAATTGCCACGTAAATGAGAAAAAAAAGAGCAGACACCAGTGAATGATATTGTGGCAGAAGTCCAGGGAAACCCGAGATGAAAAACTCTGTGATTTGGGTTCTGTTTTCCTCAGGCATGGCAAGCTCTTCATGTAGTGTACTCTAAAACACACAGAAAAAACAGGCAGGAACAAATTAGAACATCTCATGCAGTAGAAACACTTTCAAACAACGGATGCATATTCTTAATGATTTCTTACAGAGTAGCACAGGTAATATTATGCTATTATATTCTGCTATGCTGTAATATCTCAAGTGATGCCTCTTGAGTCCCACATAACTCACGATCAAAATATGAAATTCACTCTCTTCATGCAATGTCCCATGACTTGAAGAGACTAGCTTTATCGCTAATGCATTTAAAAGAAACATATTGTGATTTGTCAGAAAACTGCAAGAAGAGATTTTGTCATCCTCACCATGAAGCTCAACATTTCTAAACACAAAAAATAAACCGTGTGCAGTATAATGAAGACCTCAGGGTAGGGAACTGCCTGAGAATTTGAGCTGCAAGTAAAACAAAATAAGAAAATATCTTTTGATCTGAGGACTCTTCTTCAGTTGTGTGAAGAACTAATTAGGCCATACAGATTAGTTATACAGTATGTAATGGATAGATAAAACAGACTAACACTGAAGAGTTTGTGCAATATTCAAAACAGATTTACCTATTGTTTACAAAAATATTAATGAGGAAAAATATTTTTCTAATAAGTGTTTCAATGTAAGCACGTATTAGAGATTTTGTGTTCTTAAAACTCACTTTGTTAAATTACTGTTGAGACATCTGGAATTATATTACAGACCCTCAATGAGAGAAAGTCTTTGTTTTTCTCTAACCATCCTGTGTCATACTGAGTCAAGTGAGCTGAGCTGTAAGAGAAAGCAGATTAACATTTTGTCCTTACCGTTCAATGTGTAATCACTGAAATCACACACTTCAGTTGTAGACCCACTCGTCCTGTGCCTGACATTATTTAAATACAGTATCTTTCCCCTTTGGACTGCATGTATTATTACATCTCTCCATAGGGAGGTAAAAACCAAGGTACCTACATTATTATAAAAGATAAAACACTGTGTTTACAAATGACAAAGCAGAAGTCACCAGTGACATTTTATTCCATGATTTCATCATTGAAAACTCATTATCTTAAGCAATTGTAACATATTTAGAAATAATTTATTGTATAAAAAAATGCTACACTTTATTTTGTTTGCCTGTATACCTACAGTATCTTTCTTGTTTGACCTGCTAGTAGATTCTACAACCAGGGATACATCATCTTCATGTTTTCTGATCACTTTGTTACTTTTTGCATCTGCACGCCCTGGTTGTGCATCAGGTCTATCACACTTCCAGTACCAGTGTTATTTAACTTGTTTATTTATAGTCGTAATGTCTGTCCAGTCTGGATTAAGCAAAATGGATACATGCAGAAGAAAAATGTCAGACACCTACAGTCATTTATACAGTAGCTGCAAAGTTTAATCAATTTAATAATAATTAATAATAATCATTGTTTTTGGTGATAACACAAACATGGTTAGATATTGCTTAACAAGCCCTTTGTTGGCTATATTAAATCACATGTATATTTACAAAAATGTTATGCCACAAGATTTTAAAGCACTTATGAATTAAATGGATAACAAAAGATAAACTAAAGGCTATGGCCCCCCACCGCAACCCTGTGCTTGATAAAGCAGTTTGGAAATGGATAAAAATAATTAATAATTACTTATACTTATATAACGCTTTTCTGGACACTCCACTCAAAGCGCTTTACAGGTGATGGGGACTCCCCTCCACCACCACCAATGTGCAGGCCTCACCTGGATGATACGACGGCAACCAAAATGTGCCAGAATGGTCACCAGACATCAGCTATCAGTGGGGAGGAGAACAGAGCGGTGAAGCCAATAAAGGATGATCATGCATAATTGAGCATGATATTCTTGTACAACTTTGACTTGTGTAAGAACTTAATAACCTCATTAATGGGGGAGTTGATGGGGCACAGGAGATGAGGTGATTTAACCTGTTGAATGTTGATTATCTAGTCACCACAGAACTGCCCTTGTAGTGACTAGTTGCTAACTGACTTTACGGTGCTACATTGACCTCATCCTGCCAGATGAGAATGTGACAGCTATGCTTTGGATAACCCTCTTGCCTCATTGAACATCTGTGGGGTGAGAATGGGATGTGCTTGTCCAGGCTCTGAGGAATGAGGAATGAGACTTTCCTGCTGTTACTATCATAGTCTAGCCATCCTGGTTATAGTTTATAAACCCGCTGCTTATCAATCCTGATGATGACAACCTTTCATAAATATGATGAATTTAACTAATGCATGTTGGTCCAATGAAATGTCTATGCACCTGCTACAAAAGATTTAATTGTTTTCTTGTGAGGAACGTATGGTCTATGTAAGTGATTTCCACTAAAGCTTTAAGGATTATCAAAGTCAAGTAAATAAATATCTATGAAAAAATTTAAAATAAATAAATATGGATCTATCACATCTATCATACAGCTTTATAAAGCCCTCCTAACCAGTGTAACTTTCTGGATTTGTCATGCCACCAAAAGTCTATATTCTTATTTTAAAAAAATGTTTATTTTTGGATAGGTTTTAATCTCTTCAAATCCCTCTTTCATTTGTAGTAAAAACAATATTAAAATATTAAAAAACACAAGGAAACCAGTGTATTACAAGGCTTCGAACTGCAGTTATTCATTTTTAACAGCATGCCTAGTAAAATAACGTGTATGTGGTTCCGCCATGTGGTCACTTAGCATTACTGCAGTCTAGTACTGCACACAGTATATTGCTGTATATCTAATTAGTAATATGATAGCTGTTTTGTGACATATATAAACATTTTGAACATTTTAAATTTAGTTAAATGTAGTTTTTGAGACAAACTAAACATAACGGTAATCGCTAAGTTTTGTTTGTGCATCTGATTCGAGATAAAATTAGAAATTAATATGAAATACGAAGTTGAGGGCTGGATTTCTTTTCTAGTCAACGTTTAAAGGACCGGATCAACAGTAACGGGCATCAGATATGAAAAAAAATAATCGAGAATTGTGTAATTTTTCAAGTTATGAAGGCAGTAAGAAATATTAAATGTATAATTAAAACAATTGATAATGATGATAATAAAGAGCTTCCCAAGAAAATCAAAGTATTAAAACAATGACTTCCATATTAGCCATCAACTGTTACAGCACATTCATTTTTTTATTTTATTTTCAGGTTTAAGTCTAAATGTACTTTAAAGCAGTAGAAGGGGTGAGTTTTGTTTCTCAGAAGTTTGTTTTCTATTGTCCAAAATATCAGCCACAAATTTAGAATTTACTGTATAACAAATAACTCCAGCTATTTCTGTGTGTTTACTGGTGATAGAAATAAAAAAAAAACACTGCATATTTGAAGCCCTGAAAAGGCCTGACCTTTCAGTGTGGAATTATCCTTTTTACTCCTTAGCAGGCCCGCACATTGACTCACCTCCCCAACCTGAGTAATTACTATTGACATACTATAGCGTACAGGTTTATATCTCTCTCTAGTGCTCCCATGCAGTATTTGTTTAGTGATTTCAACTTTTTTCAATGAATTCATTAGTAAAAAAAAAATCAGTTTGATCGATCAGGTTTTCCACATTGCATTTTCACAGTGAGCATCAAAGTGTGCAGATATTTTGTACGTTAACCAACCTTTAAATTCCTGATTTTGCACAACAGCAAATACAGCATGTTACATTACAAATCTGTAACATACATTTACATACTGTACCTACAGTATTTGTCCTCGCTGGTTATTTAATTATTTCTATTTATAGTTAAAGAATACTGGACTTATGATTAGGACAGGAAATCTACCTCTTGATCTATGAAACCAAGATTTATTGATTCACATTTTAGTTAAAAAAAACCCACCCATGAATAAATTGCTTATCAGGCTGGTAATTAATCTGTTTTTTTAGAAAATATAAACAGTAGGGGTGCATGATACTGTATTGTGATAATCTACAGAGACAATTCACAGGGACTGAAGTCTGTGTGTTGCAATTTGTTTAACATGTTGAATGCTAGAAGAACAGAGATTTATGCTAAAAACATTCTACTGTCTACCCACTTCTTTGAAGAAGTACAGGAAGTGGATTGTGCCCTTAAATTTGGTTAAAGCTGTTTTTCAACATCCTTTTTATATCGAATGTAAGAGTATTGTTAAAATAAAATACTGACCAAAGTCAGTAATGATTTAAAAGTGTTCATTTTATTAGTAAAAAAACCCTGTAAAATACTAATCTCATTTGTAATTATATTCATTATTTATTATATTTACAATATGTATGCATGTTTCCATAATTACATATGATTATATACAGGGGAATGACATTTCTTTTTCCTAATGGCCACAGTGTATTCTTTGTACTGGAAATAATGTGACAGGAATAAGGAAGGAAGTCTCCGCTGAACCCTATTTCCATGCAGGGTGAGGACATAGAGGGGGTGCAGTCCTACAAGTACTTAGGGGTACACCTGAATGATAAGCTGGAGTGGTGTGGTAACACCGATGCCCTGTACAAGAAAGGTCAGAGCCGACTGTGTCTGTCAGGGTGTATAATGCTGCCCTAGGCTAGAACTGTTAGCCCTTCTTTTGCTCGTCTATGGACAGCATGTTGCTCCATTGTACTTTTTTTGGGACACTCAATCTGTATATACAGTGGGTTTGGATTTTTTTTCCCTTAATAATAAAAACCTTCATTTAAAAACTGCATTTTGTGTTTACTTGTGTTATCTTTGTGTAATATTTCAATTTGTTTGATGATCTGAAACATTTCAGTGTGACAAACATGCAAAAAAATAAGAAATCAGGAAGGGGGCAAACACTTTTTCACACCACTGTACCTATGCACATTTTGCACATATTTTATTGTTTTTACAGTGACTATGAGCATATTTTGCACCCTACGTATTTATTTGTATTTATTTGAGATTTATTTTGTATTGCTTTATGTATTTTAATTTTTCGGTGATTCTGATGTCTTTTTTTTTGCTCGTCTTGGGCTGGACTGCTGTAACACATCAGTTTCCCTTTGGGATCAATAACGTCTTATCTGTCTATCTAGAAATATTAACTTGTTGAATTGAACCTCTGATATAAAAACTGAAAAGGGGAAGATCAAGGGCGTGATACACTTCAACCCTCCATCATTTTTGGGGATGATACAGTACATGTATGATTTTTTTGCTTGATGGAGGAGAGGAAGATTGGTGGAGGCCTGCCAGTAATGACAGCCATTCAATTCACCCAGGAGTCAAATCTGTGGGAATCTGGATCTTTCTTTAAGAACTGGATTTGGAAGAACAATACTACATACATTTGAGAACCACCTGCTACGTTTGTTACTCATACAGTGCATCACAAATTTTGCAATAAAGGATATTGTTAAACATATGCACATAATTGTTTGTTTTTCCTGTAAAACCTGCTTTTCCACATCAGTCAAATCTTTCCCTGGCAGCTTTATTGTGTATTAGGCATTCAGTACATAGTTATAGTAAAAAACATCTTCCAGGCAACATGTACTGTAGTAAAACTTTTAGAATTAGAACTTTTAGAACTTTAGAATATTGTGTACATTATTGGTCACTACTTTATAAAAAAAAGTAGCTGCCCCGGGAATATGTCTAGAGAAGGGTGACCATATACATTCTGGCTTTAATGCGATGCCTTATATTTACAAAAGAGGTTTAAAACACTCAACCTATTCTACTTTCTTAGAACCTGCAGTGAAACACAAACCCCAAAACATAATGGAAACTATGGGGAAATGCATTTAAAAAGGGGAATGTTTTATGTACAGAGGATCTTAGGAGTCTGAAACAAGTTGGCCATGCTGTTTGAAAGGACACCCTCACTTCTTTCAAGAATAATCTGGTTAAAAACCATGGATTAGTTAGCTATTGTTCTTAGAAATTAAATAAGATAGATGAGCCAAATGCCCTTCTTTCTTTTGAAAACTTCCTTAAGTACTTATAATGCAATTTTAAATTAGTTTTCTACACAGGAGATACAGCTCACCCGGTTTTCAGCTGTTTTCGATCTTAACTTTTTGACCAAGTTCTGCTTGATTTCTTTTGTTTTGAAGCAGTAAATCAGAGGGTTTATAATGGGAGGCACCAGGCTGTAAGTCAGAATCAGGACAATGCGGAAATCAGTGTTTATCGCAATATTCACACTGTTTGCTAGGTAAACAAAACACCTGGGAAGGTAATAGAGAGCTATGATACACAGCTGAGAAGAGCAGGTGGAGAATGCTTTGTATCTCCCTTCAGAGCTGGCAATCCTCATAACAGAGAGAATGATCTGAACATAAGAAAATATTATAAAGAAAAGGGGAACGAGCAACACAAGCATGGCACTAATTAAAGCCACTAAGCTATAGGACCTGATGTCTGCACAAGCTAACCTGGTTATTCCTATGTGATCACAGTAACAATGTACAATAACATCGGGCCCACAAAAAGGCAAAGTGACTGCCCGAATGGCTAAATTAGCTACTATAAATATTGTTACACCCCATGAAAAAGCACACATAATGAATACATTGGTGTTTTTAAGCAATGTTGAATACCTGAGAGGGTTACATATTGCAATGTAGCGGTCGATTGCCATTATCATTAAAAGAAATGAATTGACTGATCCCAAGTAATGGACAAAAAACATTTGTAGGAAACAAGCAGAAAAAGGGATAGCTTGGGAGCCGAACCAGTACCTGGCAATGATTTTGGGCAATGTAGTCGTACTGAAAGCTAAATCTGCCACTGCAAGGTTCCCGAAGATGAGATAGGTGGGTTTCTGCAGGTTTTTCTCAATGATGAGGACCACAACAATAAATCCATTCCCAATTAGAATTGCCACGTAAATGAGAAAAAAAAGAGCAGACACCAGTGAATGATATTGTGGCAGAAGTCCAGGGAAACCCAAGATGAAAAACTCTGTGATTTGGGTTCTGTTTTCCTCAGGCATGGCAAGCTCTTCATGTAGTGTACTCTAAAACACGCAGGAACAAATTAGAACATTTCATGCAGTAGAAACACTTTTAAACAACGGATGCAGATTCTTAATGATCTCTTACAGAGTAGCACAGGTAATATTATGCTATTATATTCTGTTATGCTGTAATATCTCAAGTAATGCCTCTTGAGTCCCACATAACTCACGATCAAAATATGAAATTCACTCTCTTCATGCAATTTCCCATGACTTGAAGAGACTAGCTTTATCGCTAATGCATTTAAAAGAAACATATTGAGATTTGTCAGAAAACTGCAAGAAGAGATTTTGTCATCCTCACCATGAAGCTCAACATTTATAAACACAAAAAATAAACCGTGTGCAGTATAATGAAGAGCTCAGGGTAGGGAACTGCCTGAGAATTTGAGCTGCAAGTAAAACAAAATAAGAAAATATATTTTGATCTGAGGACTCTTCTTCAGTTGTGTGAAGAACTAATTAGCCCATAAAGATTAGTTATATGTAATGGATGGATAAAACAGACTAACACTGAAGAGTTTGTGCAATATTCAAAGCAGATTTACCTATTGTTTACAAAAATATTAATGAGGAAAAATATTTTTCTAATAAGTGTTTCAATGTAAGCACATATTAGAGACATAATTGTGTTCTTAAAATTCACTTTGTTAAATTACTGTTGAGACATCTGGGATTATATCACAGACCCTCAATGAGAGAAAGTCTTTGTTTTTCTCTAACCATCCTGTGTCATACTGAGTCAAGTGAGCTGAGCTGTAAGAGAAAGCAGATTAACATTTTGTCCTTACCGTTCAATGTGTAATCACTGAAATCACACACTTCAGTTGTAGACCCACTCTTCCTGTGCCTGACATTATTTAAATACAGTATCTTTCCCCTTTGGACTGCATGTATTATTACATCTCTCCATAGGGAGGTAAAAACCAAGGTACCTACATTATTATAAAAGATAAAACACTGTGTTTACAAATGACAAAGCAGAAGTCACCAGTGACATTTTATTCCATGATTTCATCATTGAAAACTCATTATCTTAAGCAATTGTAACATATTTAGAAATAATTTATTGTATAAAAAAATGCTACACTTTATTTTGTTTGCCTGTATACCTACAGTATCTTTCTTGTTTGACCTGCTAGTAGATTCTACAACCAGGGATACATCATCTTCATGTTTTCTGATCACTTTGTTACTTTTTGCATCTGCACGCCCTGGTTGTGCATCAGGTCTATCACACTTCCAGTACCAGTGTTATTTAACTTGTTTATTTATAGTCGTAATGTCTGTCCAGTCTGGATTAAGCAAAATGGATACATGGAGAAGAAAAATGTCAGACACCTACAGTCATTTATACAGTAGCTGCAAAGTTTAATCAATTTAATAATAATTAATAATAATCATTGTTTTTGGTGATAACACAAACATGGTTAGATATTGCTTAACAAGCCCTTTGTTGGCTATATTAAATCACATGTATATTTACAAAAATGTTATGCCACAAGATTTTAAAGCACTTATGAATTAAATGGATAACAAAAGATAAACTAAAGGCTATGGCCCCCCACCGCAACCCTGTGCTTGATAAAGCAGTTTGGAAATGGATAAAAATAATTAATAATTACTTATACTTATATAACGCTTTTCTGGACACTCCACTCAAAGCGCTTTACAGGTGATGGGGACTCCCCTCCACCACCACCAATGTGCAGGCCTCACCTGGATGATACGACGGCAACCAAAATGTGCCAGAACGGTCACCAGACATCAGCTATCAGTGGGGAGGAGAACAGAGCGGTGAAGCCAATAAAGGATGACCATGCATAATTGAGCATGATATTCTTGTACAACTTTGACTTGTGTAAGAACTTAATAACCTCATTAATGGGGGAGTTGATGGGGCACAGGAGATGAGGTGATTTAACCTGTTGAATGTTGATTATCTAGTCACCACAGAACTGCCCTTGTAGTGACTAGTTGCTAACTGACTTTACGGTGCTACATTGACCTCATCCTGCCAGATGAGAATGTGACAGCTATGCTTTGGATAACCCTCTTGCCTCATTGAACATCTGTGGGGTGAGAATGGGATGTGCTTGTCCAGGCTCTGAGGAATGAGGAATGAGACTTTCCTGCTGTTACTATCATAGTCTAGCCATCCTGGTTATAGTTTATACACCCGCTGCTTATCAATCCTGATGATGACAACCTTTCATAAATATGATGAATTTAACTAATGCATGTTGGTCCAATGAAATGTCTATGCACCTGCTACAAAAGATTTAATTGTTTTCTTGTGAGGAACGTATGGTCTATGTAAGTGATTTCCACTAAAGCTTTAAGGATTATCAAAGTCAAGTAAATAAATATCTATGAAAAAATTTAAAATAAATAAATATGGATCTATCACATCTATCATACAGCTTTATAAAGCCCTCCTAACCAGTGTAACTTTCTGGATTTGTCATGCCACCAAAAGTCTATATTCTTATTTTAAAAAAATGTTTATTTTTGGATAGGTTTTAATCTCTTCAAATCCCTCTTTCATTTGTAGTAAAAACAATATTAAAATATTAAAAAACACAAGGAAACCAGTGTATTACAAGGCTTCGAACTGCAGTTATTCATTTTTAACAGCATGCCTAGTAAAATAACGTGTATGTGGTTCCGCCATGTGGTCACTTAGCATTACTGCAGTCTAGTACTGCACACAGTATATTGCTGTATATCTAATTAGTAATATGATAGCTGTTTTGTGACATATATAAACATTTTGAACATTTTAAATTTAGTTAAATGTAGTTTTTGAGACAAACTAAACATAACGGTAATCGCTAAGTTTTGTTTGTGCATTTGATTCGAGATAAAATTAGAAATTAATATGAAATACGAAGTTGAGGGCTGGATTTCTTTTCTAGTCAACGTTTAAAGGACCGGATCAACAGTAACGGGCATCAGATATGAAAAAAAATAATCGAGAATTGTGTAATTTTTCAAGTTATGAAGGCAGTAAGAAATATTTAATGTATAATTAAAACAATTGATAATGATGATAATAAAGAGCTTCCCAAGAAAATCAAAGTATTAAAACAATGACTTCCATATTAGCCATCAACTGTTACAGCACATTCATTTTTTTTATTTTATTTTCAGGTTTAAGTCTAAATGTACTTTAAAGCAGTAGAAGGGGTGAGTTTTGTTTCTCAGAAGTTTGTTTTCTATTGTCCAAAATATCAGCCACAAATTTAGAATTTACTGTATAACAAATAACTCCAGCTATTTCTGTGTGTTTACTGGTGATAGAAATAAAAAAAAAACACTGCATATTTGAAGCCCTGAAAAGGCCTGACCTTTCAGTGTGGAATTATCCTTTTTACTCCTTAGCAGGCCCGCACATTGACTCACATCCCCAACCTGAGTAATTACTATTGACATACTATAGCGTACAGGTTTATATCTCTCTCTAGTGCTCCCATGCAGTATTTGTTTAGTGATTTCAACTTTTTTCAATGAATTCATTAGTAAAAAAAAAATCAGTTTGATCGATCAGGTTTTCCACATTGCATTTTCACAGTGAGCATCAAAGTGTGCAGATATTTTGTACGTTAACCAGCCTTTAAATTCCTGATTTTGCACAACAGCAAATGCAGCATGTTACATTACAAATCTGTAACATACATTTACATACTGTACCTACAGTATTTGTCCTCGCTGGTTATTTAATTATTTCTATTTATAGTTAAAGAATACTGGACTTATGATTAGGACAGGAAATCTACCTCTTGATCTATGAAACCAAGATTTATTGATTCACATTTTAGTTAAAAAAACCCACCCATGAATAAATTGCTTATCAGGCTGGTAATTAATCTGTTTTTTTTTAGAAAATATAAACAGTAGGGGTGCATGATACTGTATTGTGATAATCTACAGAGACAATTCACAGGGACTGAAGTCTGTGTGTTGCAATTTGTTTAACATGTTGAATGCTAGAAGAACAGAGATTTATGCTAAAAACATTCTACTGTCTACCCACTTCTTTGAAGAAGTACAGGAAGTGGATTGTGCCCTTAAATTTGGTTAAAGCTGTTTTTCAACATCCTTTTTATATCGAATGTAAGAGTATTGTTAAAATAAAATACTGACCAAAGTCAGTAATGATTTAAAAGTGTTCATTTTATTAGTAAAAAAACCCTGTAAAATACTAATCTCATTTGTAATTATATTCATTATGTATTATATTTACAATATGTATGCATGTTTCCATAATTACATATGATCATATCCAGGGGAATGACATTTCTTTTTCCTAATGGCCACAGTGTATTCTTTCTAATGGAAATAATGTGACAGGAATAAGGAAGGAAGGAAGTCTCCGCTGAACCCTATTTCCATGCAGGGTGAGGACATAGAGGGGGTGCAGTCCTACAAGTACTTAGGGGTACACCTGAATGATAAGCTGGAGTGGTGTGGTAACACCGATGCCCTGTACAAGAAAGGTCAGAGCCGACTGTGTCTGTCAGGGTGTATAATGCTGCCCTAGGCTAGAACTGTTAGCCCTTCTTTTGCTCGTCTATGGACAGCATGTTGCTCCATTGTACTTTTTTTGGGACACTCAATCTGTATATACAGTGGGTTTGGATTTTTTTCCCTTAATAATAAAAACCTTCATTTAAAAACTGCATTTTGTGTTTACTTGTGTTATCTTTGTGTAATATTTCAATTTGTTTGATGATCTGAAACATTTCAGTGTGACAAACATGCAAAAAAATAAGAAATCAGGAAGGGGGCAAACACTTTTTCACACCACTGTACCTATGCACATTTTGCACATATTTTATTGTTTTTACAGTGACTATGAGCATATTTTGCACCCTACGTATTTATTTGTATTTATTTGAGATTTATTTTGTATTGCTTTATGTATTTTAATTTTTCGGCGATTCTGATGTCTTTTTTTTTTTGCTCGTCTTGGGCTGGACTGCTGTAACACATCAGTTTCCCTTTGGGATCAATAACGTCTTATCTGTCTATCTAGAAATATTAACTTGTTGAATTGAACCTCTGATATAAAAACTGAAAAGGGGAAGATCAAGGGCGTGATACACTTCAACCCTCCATCATTTCTGGGGATGATACAGTACATGTATGATTTATTTGCTTGATGGGGGAGAGGAAGATTGGTGGAGGCCTGCCAGTAATGACAGCCATTCAATTAACCCAAGAGTCAGATCTGTGGGAATCGGGATCTTTCTTTAAGAACTGGATTTGGAAGAACAATACTACATACATTTGAGAACCACCTGCTATATTTGTTACTCATACAGTACATCACAAATTTTGTAATAAAGGATATTGTTAAACATATGCACATAATTGTTTGTTTTTCCTGTAAAACCTGCTTTTCCACATCAGTCAAATCTTTCCCTGGCAACTTTATTGTGTATTAGGCATTCAGTACATAGTTATAATAAAAACATCTTCTGGGCAACATGTACTGTAGTAAAATGTTTAGAATTAGAACTTTTAGAACTTTAGAATATTGTGTATAATAGTATAAGGCGATAAGTATAAGGTTTAAAACACTCAACCTATTCTACTTTCTTAGAACCTGCAGTGAAACACAAACCCCAAAACATAATGGAAACTATGGGGAAGTGCATTTAAAAAGGGAATGTTTTATGTACAGAGGATCTTAGGAGTCTGAAACAAGTTGGCCATGCTGTTTGAAATGACACCCTCACTTCTTTCAAGAATAATCTGGTTAAAAACCATGGATTAGTTAGCTATTGTGCTTAGAAATTAAATAAGATAGATGAGCCAAATGCCCTTCTTTCTTTTGAAAACTTCCTTAAGTACTATATAATGCATTTTTAAATTGTTTTTCTACACAGGAGATACAGCTCACCCGGTTTTCAGCTGTTTTAGATCTTAACTTTTTGACCAAGTTTTGCTTGATTTCTTTTGTTTTGAAGCAGTAAATCAGAGGGTTTATCATGGGTGGCACCAGGCTGTAAGTCAGAATCAGGACAATGCGGAAATCAGTGTTTATCGCAATATTCACACTGTTTGCTAGGTAAACAAAACACCTGGGAAGGTAATAGAGAGCTATGATACACAGCTGAGAAGAGCAGGTGGAGAATGCTTTGTATCTCCCTTCAGAGCTGGCAATCCTCATAACAGAGAGAATGATCTGAACATAAGAAAATATTATAAAGAAAAGGGGAATGAACAACACAAGGATGGCACTAATTAAAGCCACTAAGCTATAGGACCTGATGTCTGCACAAGCTAGCCTGGTTATTGCTATGTGATCACAGTAACAATGTACAATAACATCGGGCCCACAAAAAGGCAAAGTGACTGCCCGAATGGCTGAAATAGCAACAATAAATACTGTTACACCCCATGAAAAAGCACACATAATGAATACATTGGTGTTTTTAAGCAATGTTGAATACCTGAGAGGGTTACATATTGCAATGTAGCGGTCGATTGCCATTATCATTAAAAGAAATGAATTTACGGATCCCAAGTAATGGACAAAAAACATTTGTAGGAAACAAGCAGAAAAAGGGATAGCTTGAGAACCGAACCAGTACCTGGCAATGAGTTTGGGCAATGTAGTCGTACTGAAAGCTAAATCTGCCACTGCAAGGTTCCCGAAGATGAGATAGGTGGGTTTCTGCAGGTTTTTCTCAATGATGATGACCACAACAATAAATCCATTCCCAATTAGAATTGCCACGTAAATGAGAAAAAAAAGAGCAGACACCAGTGAATGATATTGTGGCAGAAGTCCAGGGAAACCCGAGATGAAAAACTCTGTGATTTGGGTTCTGTTTTCCTCAGGCATGGCAAGCTCTTCATGTAGTGTACTCTAAAACACACAGAAAAAACAGGCAGGAACAAATTAGAACATCTCATGCAGTAGAAACACTTTCAAACAACGGATGCATATTCTTAATGATTTCTTACAGAGTAGCACAGGTAATATTATGCTATTATATTCTGCTATGCTGTAATATCTCAAGTGATGCCTCTTGAGTCCCACATAACTCACGATCAAAATATGAAATTCACTCTCTTCATGCAATGTCCCATGACTTGAAGAGACTAGCTTTATCGCTAATGCATTTAAAAGAAACATATTGTGATTTGTCAGAAAACTGCAAGAAGAGATTTTGTCATCCTCACCATGAAGCTCAACATTTCTAAACACAAAAAATAAACCGTGTGCAGTATAATGAAGACCTCAGGGTAGGGAACTGCCTGAGAATTTGAGCTGCAAGTAAAACAAAATAAGAAAATATCTTTTGATCTGAGGACTCTTCTTCAGTTGTGTGAAGAACTAATTAGGCCATACAGATTAGTTATACAGTATGTAATGGATAGATAAAACAGACTAACACTGAAGAGTTTGTGCAATATTCAAAACAGATTTACCTATTGTTTACAAAAATATTAATGAGGAAAAATATTTTTCTAATAAGTGTTTCAATGTAAGCACGTATTAGAGATTTTGTGTTCTTAAAACTCACTTTGTTAAATTACTGTTGAGACATCTGGAATTATATTACAGACCCTCAATGAGAGAAAGTCTTTGTTTTTCTCTAACCATCCTGTGTCATACTGAGTCAAGTGAGCTGAGCTGTAAGAGAAAGCAGATTAACATTTTGTCCTTACCGTTCAATGTGTAATCACTGAAATCACACACTTCAGTTGTAGACCCACTCGTCCTGTGCCTGACATTATTTAAATACAGTATCTTTCCCCTTTGGACTGCATGTATTATTACATCTCTCCATAGGGAGGTAAAAACCAAGGTACCTACATTATTATAAAAGATAAAACACTGTGTTTACAAATGACAAAGCAGAAGTCACCAGTGACATTTTATTCCATGATTTCATCATTGAAAACTCATTATCTTAAGCAATTGTAACATATTTAGAAATAATTTATTGTATAAAAAAATGCTACACTTTATTTTGTTTGCCTGTATACCTACAGTATCTTTCTTGTTTGACCTGCTAGTAGATTCTACAACCAGGGATACATCATCTTCATGTTTTCTGATCACTTTGTTACTTTTTGCATCTGCACGCCCTGGTTGTGCATCAGGTCTATCACACTTCCAGTACCAGTGTTATTTAACTTGTTTATTTATAGTCGTAATGTCTGTCCAGTCTGGATTAAGCAAAATGGATACATGCAGAAGAAAAATGTCAGACACCTACAGTCATTTATACAGTAGCTGCAAAGTTTAATCAATTTAATAATAATTAATAATAATCATTGTTTTTGGTGATAACACAAACATGGTTAGATATTGCTTAACAAGCCCTTTGTTGGCTATATTAAATCACATGTATATTTACAAAAATGTTATGCCACAAGATTTTAAAGCACTTATGAATTAAATGGATAACAAAAGATAAACTAAAGGCTATGGCCCCCCACTGCAACCCCTGTGCTTGATAAAGCAGTTTGGAAATGGATAAAAATAATTAATAATTACTTATACTTATATAACGCTTTTCTGGACACTCCACTCAAAGCGCTTTACAGGTGATGGGGACTCCCCTCCACCACCACCAATGTGCAGGCCTCACCTGGATGATACGACGGCAACCAAAATGTGCCAGAACGGTCACCAGACATCAGCTATCAGTGGGGAGGAGAACAGAGCGGTGAAGCCAATAAAGGATGACCATGCATAATTGAGCATGATATTCTTGTACAACTTTGACTTGTGTAAGAACTTAATAACCTCATTAATGGGGGAGTTGATGGGGCACAGGAGATGAGGTGATTTAACCTGTTGAATGTTGATTATCTAGTCACCACAGAACTGCCCTTGTAGTGACTAGTTGCTAACTGACTTTACGGTGCTACATTGACCTCATCCTGCCAGATGAGAATGTGACAGCTATGCTTTGGATAACCCTCTTGCCTCATTGAACATCTGTGGGGTGAGAATGGGATGTGCTTGTCCAGGCTCTGAGGAATGAGGAATGAGACTTTCCTGCTGTTACTATCATAGTCTAGCCATCCTGGTTATAGTTTATACACCCGCTGCTTATCAATCCTGATGATGACAACCTTTCATAAATATGATGAATTTAACTAATGCATGTTGGTCCAATGAAATGTCTATGCACCTGCTACAAAAGATTTAATTGTTTTCTTGTGAGGAACGTATGGTCTATGTAAGTGATTTCCACTAAAGCTTTAAGGATTATCAAAGTCAAGTAAATAAATATCTATGAAAAAATTTAAAATAAATAAATATGGATCTATCACATCTATCATACAGCTTTATAAAGCCCTCCTAACCAGTGTAACTTTCTGGATTTGTCATGCCACCAAAAGTCTATATTCTTATTTTAAAAAAATGTTTATTTTTGGATAGGTTTTAATCTCTTCAAATCCCTCTTTCATTTGTAGTAAAAACAATATTAAAATATTAAAAAACACAAGGAAACCAGTGTATTACAAGGCTTCGAACTGCAGTTATTCATTTTTAACAGCATGCCTAGTAAAATAACGTGTATGTGGTTCCGCCATGTGGTCACTTAGCATTACTGCAGTCTAGTACTGCACACAGTATATTGCTGTATATCTAATTAGTAATATGATAGCTGTTTTGTGACATATATAAACATTTTGAACATTTTAAATTTAGTTAAATGTAGTTTTTGAGACAAACTAAACATAACGGTAATCGCTAAGTTTTGTTTGTGCATTTGATTCGAGATAAAATTAGAAATTAATATGAAATACGAAGTTGAGGGCTGGATTTCTTTTCTAGTCAACGTTTAAAGGACCGGATCAACAGTAACGGGCAACAGATATGAAAAAAAATAATCGAGAATTGTGTAATTTTTCAAGTTATGAAGGCAGTAAGAAATATTTAATGTATAATTAAAACAATTGATAATGATGATAATAAAGAGCTTCCCAAGAAAATCAAAGTATTAAAACAATGACTTCCATATTAGCCATCAACTGTTACAGCACATTCATTTTTTTTATTTTATTTTCAGGTTTAAGTCTAAATGTACTTTAAAGCAGTAGAAGGGGTGAGTTTTGTTTCTCAGAAGTTTGTTTTCTATTGTCCAAAATATCAGCCACAAATTTAGAATTTACTGTATAACAAATAACTCCAGCTATTTCTGTGTGTTTACTGGTGATAGAAATAAAAAAAAAACACTGCATATTTGAAGCCCTGAAAAGGCCTGACCTTTCAGTGTGGAATTATCCTTTTTACTCCTTAGCAGGCCCGCACATTGACTCACATCCCCAACCTGAGTAATTACTATTGACATACTATAGCGTACAGGTTTATATCTCTCTCTAGTGCTCCCATGCAGTATTTGTTTAGTGATTTCAACTTTTTTCAATGAATTCATTAGTAAAAAAAAAATCAGTTTGATCGATCAGGTTTTCCACATTGCATTTTCACAGTGAGCATCAAAGTGTGCAGATATTTTGTACGTTAACCAGCCTTTAAATTCCTGATTTTGCACAACAGCAAATGCAGCATGTTACATTACAAATCTGTAACATACATTTACATACTGTACCTACAGTATTTGTCCTCGCTGGTTATTTAATTATTTCTATTTATAGTTAAAGAATACTGGACTTATGATTAGGACAGGAAATCTACCTCTTGATCTATGAAACCAAGATTTATTGATTCACATTTTAGTTAAAAAAACCCACCCATGAATAAATTGCTTATCAGGCTGGTAATTAATCTGTTTTTTTTTAGAAAATATAAACAGTAGGGGTGCATGATACTATATTGTGATAATCTACAGAGACAATTCACAGGGACTGAAGTCTGTGTGTTGCAATTTGTTTAACATGTTAAATGCTAGAAGAACAGAGATTTATGCTAAAAACATTCTACTGTCTACCCACTTCTTTGAAGAAGTACAGGAAGTGGATTGTGCCCTTAAATTTGGTTAAAGCTGTTTTTCAACATCCTTTTTATATCGAATGTAAGAGTATTGTTAAAATAAAATACTGACCAAAGTCAGTAATGATTTAAAAGTGTTCATTTTATTAGTAAAAAAACCCTGTAAAATACTAATCTCATTTGTAATTATATTCATTATGTATTATATTTACAATATGTATGCATGTTTCCATAATTACATATGATCATATCCAGGGGAATGACATTTCTTTTTCCTAATGGCCACAGTGTATTCTTTCTAATGGAAATAATGTGACAGGAATAAGGAAGGAAGGAAGTCTCCGCTGAACCCTATTTCCATGCAGGGTGAGGACATAGAGGGGGTGCAGTCCTACAAGTACTTAGGGGTACACCTGAATGATAAGCTGGAGTGGTGTGGTAACACCGATGCCCTGTACAAGAAAGGTCAGAGCCGACTGTGTCTGTCAGGGTGTATAATGCTGCCCTAGGCTAGAACTGTTAGCCCTTCTTTTGCTCGTCTATGGACAGCATGTTGCTCCATTGTACTTTTTTTGGGACACTCAATCTGTATATACAGTGGGTTTGGATTTTTTTTCCCTTAATAATAAAAACCTTCATTTAAAAACTGCATTTTGTGTTTACTTGTGTTATCTTTGTGTAATATTTCAATTTGTTTGATGATCTGAAACATTTCAGTGTGACAAACATGCAAAAAAATAAGAAATCAGGAAGGGGGCAAACACTTTTTCACACCACTGTACCTATGCACATTTTGCACATATTTTATTGTTTTTACAGTGACTATGAGCATATTTTGCACCCTACGTATTTATTTGTATTTATTTGAGATTTATTTTGTATTGCTTTATGTATTTTAATTTTTCGGCGATTCTGATGTCTTTTTTTTTTTGCTCGTCTTGGGCTGGACTGCTGTAACACATCAGTTTCCCTTTGGGATCAATAACGTCTTATCTGTCTATCTAGAAATATTAACTTGTTGAATTGAACCTCTGATATAAAAACTGAAAAGGGGAAGATCAAGGGCGTGATACACTTCAACCCTCCATCATTTCTGGGGATGATACAGTACATGTATGATTTATTTGCTTGATGGGGGAGAGGAAGATTGGTGGAGGCCTGCCAGTAATGACAGCCATTCAATTAACCCAAGAGTCAGATCTGTGGGAATCGGGATCTTTCTTTAAGAACTGGATTTGGAAGAACAATACTACATACATTTGAGAACCACCTGCTATATTTGTTACTCATACAGTACATCACAAATTTTGTAATAAAGGATATTGTTAAACATATGCACATAATTGTTTGTTTTTCCTGTAAAACCTGCTTTTCCACATCAGTCAAATCTTTCCCTGGCAACTTTATTGTGTATTAGGCATTCAGTACATAGTTATAATAAAAACATCTTCTGGGCAACATGTACTGTAGTAAAATGTTTAGAATTAGAACTTTTAGAACTTTAGAATATTGTGTATAATAGTATAAGGCGATAAGTATAAGGTTTAAAACACTCAACCTATTCTACTTTCTTAGAACCTGCAGTGAAACACAAACCCCAAAACATAATGGAAACTATGGGGAAGTGCATTTAAAAAGGGAACGTTTTATGTACAGAGGATCTTAGGAGTCTGAAACAAGTTGGCCATGCTGTTTGAAATGACACCCTCACTTCTTTCAAGAATAATCTGGTTAAAAACCATGGATTAGTTAGCTATTGTGCTTAGAAATTAAATAAGATAGATGAGCCAAATGCCCTTCTTTCTTTTGAAAACTTCCTTAAGTACTATAAAATGCATTTTTAAATTGTTTTTCTACACAGGAGATACAGCTCACCCGGTTTTCAGCTGTTTTAGATCTTAACTTTTTGACCAAGTTCTGCTTGATTTCTTTTGTTTTGAAGCAGTAAATCAGAGGGTTTATCATGGGTGGCACCAGGCTGTAAGTCAGAATCAGGACAATGCGGAAATCAGTGTTTATCGCAATATTCACACTGTTTGCTAGGTAAACAAAACACCTGGGAAGGTAATAGAGAGCTATGATACACAGCTGAGAAGAGCAGGTGGAGAATGCTTTGTATCTCCCTTCAGAGCTCGCAATCCTCATAACAGAGAGAATGATCTGAACATAAGAAAATATTATAAAGAAAAGGGGAATGAACAACACAAGGATGGCACTAATTAAAGCCACTAAGCTATAGGACCTGATGTCTGCACAAGCTAGCCTGGTTATTCCTATGTGATCACAGTAACAATGTACAATAACATCGGGCCCACAAAAAGGCAAAGTGACTGCCCGAATGGCTGAAATAGCAACAATAAATACTGTTACACCCCATGAAAAAGCACACATAATGAATACATTGGTGTTTTTAAGCAATGTTGAATACCTGAGAGGGTTACATATTGCAATGTAGCGGTCGATTGCCATTATCATTAAAAGAAATGAATTGACTGATCCCAAGTAATGGACAAAAAACATTTGTAGGAAACAAGCAGAAAAAGGGATAGCTTGGGAGCCGAACCAGTACCTGGCAATGAGTTTGGGCAATGTAGTCGTACTGAAAGCTAAATCTGCCACTGCAAGGTTCCCGAAGATGAGATAGGTGGGTTTCTGCAGGTTTTTCTCAATGATGAGGACCACAACAATAAATCCATTCCCAATTAGAATTGCCACGTAAATGAGAAAAAAAAGAGCAGACACCAGTGAATGATATTGTGGCAGAAGTCCAGGGAAACCCAAGATGAAAAACTCTGTGATTTGGGTTCTGTTTTCCTCAGGCATGGCAAGCTCTTCATGTAGTGTACTCTAAAACACACAGAAAAAAACATGCTAAAACATGCTTGAACATTTCATGCAGTGGACACACTTTGAAAAAATGGATGCAGATTCATAGTGATTTCTTATAGTGTAATATAGGAGTTTTGCTGTGATATTTCAAGTAATGCCTCTTGAGTCCTGCAGTACTCATTACCAGCATATTAAATTCAGCCTGTTCATGCAATTTTCCCTGACTTGAAGTGGCATACTGTAGATTTGACCACATATCGTATATTCAGTAGGAACCCATTTAGAGTATATTGCCAATTTTGTTAGTGTTTTACTCGTATAACTGACTGTATTGGTGTTTCATTTGAAAGACAAATATTGTGATTCATCCTATGAACCTTTACTCCTCTGACTGGCTTTATCACTATTGCATTTAAAAGAAATATATTGTGATTTGTCATAATATATTTGCAGAAAACTGCAAGAAGAGATTTTGTCACCCCCTTATTGAAGCTCAGCATTTTAAATACAATTTATAATCCACATGCAGTATAATAAAGAGTTCAGAGTGGAGAACTGCCTGAGTATGTGAGCTGCAGAGGTACTAGTTGATGATTCAACATCTTAAAATAAAATAAACAAAGAAAAAATAACTTTTTAGCTGAGGAGTCTTCTTCAGCTGTGTGGTCTGGTTTATGTATAGTAGATTTGTTAATCTTTAAAACCAGTCTCATTTTGTGCCATTTTTTAGAAACAAAACAAAATAATGTAAGTCTTTTTAATGTGGCAATACCATGATTGTAAAATGAAACTTGAAAATATTTTTTTCCTTCTGCAAAATTGTATTCTGGGATTTTATCATGGACTCTCAATGAAAGAAAGTCTTAGTTAAGTACTAACCATCCTGAGTTATACTGAATCAACTGAGCTGAGCTGTACAGTAAGTGAAAGCAGCCGAACATTTTTTCCTTACCGTTCAATGTGTAACTGCTGCGATTATGCTCTTCAGTTTTAGACTGACTCCTCCTATGCTTGACAGTATTTAAATACAATATCTTTCCCCTTGGAGTGCATTTGTTATTCATATCAATTCTCTCCAAAGGGAGATAAAAACCTCCCCTTTCTTGTTTGGCCTGTTAGATACTTGATCCATGGATGCCATAAAGAAGTTGTTAGTTCCATGCAGCCACCATTCTTTTAGTAAATATGTGCATCACATTTCCGGCCTAAATATGCTCTAAATACTAAATTCTCTCTAAATACAACAAAAATAAAGTTCAATTTGTTCCTTTTATGGATTTCCTTTCATAAGTTCACCTGAATCAAAACACCAGAGTGTTTTATGCATTTCACAAAGAAGAATTTGTAATTCTCCTGGTGTAAGACAGGGTTAGGCATTCCTGGACCGAGTTACATAGGTTTTCTAGATAATTTCAAAGCAGAGTCACCTCAAGAGCAGGTAGAAGTTATTAAATTGGTCCCATTAAGCCAATAATTTAGGTTGTTAGGAATCACATTTGAATGAAATCCTGTAGATCACTGGCCCTCCCCTGCCCACTCCTGGTGAAAGGCATACTATTCAGTACATTCATTTCACTTCACATAAGGGCGTAATCAGGCATTTTTGGAATATAAAGGCCACACATTGGAGGAGGGATGGTTGGAGTTTTTGGATGCTGGTAGATGCTTAAGTCATGAATGAAGCTTTCTGGTCTTCATGTCTTTTGATCACTTTGTTTCTATGTGTCTGTAGACCCTTGAGACTGCCCTAGTTGAGGGTGGGGTCTGCCACACTTCCAGTATCAGTGTTTTATTTAGTTTATTCTTTTATAGTTTTGTTTGTCTTGCCTGGTTTAAACAAAAATGGATTGATTTAGAAGAAAATGTCAGACACCTAGTTATCTCCCTGCAGAATTTAAACAGTGCAATGAGTAATTGAGCTGCTGCAGAGGAAGAAATGTCTGTTATCTGTATGATGCCCCAGTACCCATCACCAATACCTTAATTGTCTTCATTTTTGAATTTATGTCAATGTCAATAGTTTGATACAAATTTGATTAAAATCGCAGATTATCTGAGGTGGTTTCTGAGATAATATGGCTCACCATGCTTGTCAGTGTATTTGAACACTGCTGGATTTTAACATCAGCTAAGGACAATAACGACAAATCTGAATTGGACATCTGTAAAGCTAAAAATGTTGTTTCTGTTTCAAGCTGTGATAAGTGATAAGTAGTATCTCAGTGTTTATCATCTGTACAAAATATGTGTAAATGTTAGTCTAAAAGCATCTGACAGACTCTTATAATAAAAGTACCCTTTCTTAAACGAGAAGAATAAAGAAAAGAGAAACAAAAAGATAATGTAGATTATCTTTTATTCTGTTAGATGTGGGCTACTTAAAAAATGATGTAAAATACTTAAGCAGATTAGAATTTCATAATAAATATCAGTTTCTTTTTGCTGAGTTTCAGGCTGCTAAGAATTAGTTCCTTATTTGTTTTTTTATCTTCATATTAGTTTACACTTCTGGTAAACATTACATCAATAAATCTGGGACAAAATGCACATCAGGAGAGACCTATCATTGTCTTTATGTGTGCAGGTTTTCAGCAAAATAAAGTATACAATTTTGATTAAATTTTGATATTGGTAAAATATTTTCATGAATTGATCATGAATTAGGGTGGCATGGGGGCACTCTGGTTAGCACTGCTGCCTTGCAGTGTTATGTCCCTGGGTTCCATAACTGGGATGCTATCTGTGTGGAGTATGTTCTCCCATGGGTTTCCACGGAATGCTTCCTCCCACATTCCAGACACACTGGTAGGTTAATTAGCTTATGGGAAACCTGACCTTGGTGTATCTGTGACCGTGTGCCCTGCGATGCATTGATGTTCCATTCAGGGTGTATCCAGCCTTGCGCTTGGTGCTTGCTAAGGTAGGCTTAGTGACCTTGTGACCTTGTACTGGATAAAGTGCTTAGAAGACAGATGAATGGATGATCATGGATCATTGACCATGATATACTTGCATGACTTTGACTTGCATAACACTAACTAACCTCATCAGTCGGCGAGTTGATAGGATATAGGCAATTAGCTTATTTAATTAGTGGAATTTCAAGGAGAAGCTTGGTAGCGAGTGTGACGGAATTACACAGAATTATCGTGAACAACAGACCAATCGATGGGGAAGTCCATGAAGTGATGATCTGGGCAGGACTGTCTAGTCACCACAGAACTGCCCTTGTAATGATTAGTTGCTACAGTATTTGACTTTATGGTGGTACATTGATCTCATCCTGCCAGATGAGAATGTGACAACTATGCTTTGGATACCCTTCTTGCCCCATTGAACATCAGTGGGATGAGACAGCAACCTGGTACAAAGCCATAACTGCAAATGTATATCTTGTATTGTTATGACTTTCATAGTTTAACAAACCCCTGTTTAGCATCCCTGTTGATGACAACCTTTAATCTCAATCTACCTAATTCATGCTGGTTCAAAATGGCTGTGCACCTGCTAAAACAAGATTTTGTTTTCTTGTGGGAAACTTTGTGAATTTATTGCAGGTGTATGTAATTGATTTCCTCTGAAGCCCAGTAAAGTCTATAAAAGAAGGCAAGTATGAAAAACATTACAAAGCAGCACAATACTGCTTTATAGATCCCTCCTAACCTGTGTAATTTTCTGGATTTGTCAATCTATATTCTTACAAAAATGCGTATTATCATCTCTTCAAATCCCCGTTTGTTTCATTTTAAATAAAAAAATATATGAAAACAATAACAGCACAAGGAAATAAGTGTGATGCAAGGCTTTGAACTGCAGTTACTCATTTTTAACAGCATGCCCTAGTACAATAGTGTGTATGTAGTTCCACCATGTGGTCCCTTTGCATTACTGCAGTCTAACTCCTGCACCATGGATGAAGTTTACAATATACTTACCGTACATTCTACACTCACATGCCTTAATAAGTAAATGTTAATGCAACAGTTGTAGTTTTGGGTAATATATCTAAATATTTCTGAATCTACCTAAATATATCTAAATATTTAGAATTTTATTCAAATAAAATAATTTAGTCCTTGAAACAGACCTCTTCAACATAATGGGCATCACTTTGTTTTGTTAGTACGTCTTCTTTTGAAATAAAAATGAAAATGAAGTGCGAAGCTGGCTGCGCTGGATCAACAGTATTAGGCATCAAATACAAAATGACAAATTGAGACATTAATTGTGAAGCCTTTTTTCAGATTATTGTAACGCCCTCGCCTGGTGGTGAGGAGGAAGCACCCCTAGGCGCTCGTAGTACCGCTGGGCATGCTGGGAGTGGTAGCCGGGTAGAGTCTGAGGGTCAGCACGATGACCAGCGGCTGACCCTACCTGTGTAAATAATGTCCTAGTAGTTCTAGTGCCCTGTGTAGTCTTATAAGAGTATAGCTGTTATGAATCCCTGGTGGGTAGATACAAGGATCCTGTGCAGACGCAGGCACGGGTAATAGATGAGGCAGGAGAACAATCCAAAACAAGAGGCAAGGTCATGGTCAAAAGGCGAAAGGCAAATCGTAATCCAGGGAGATCACCGGTGGCAAAAAGTCCGAGGCGAGAGGCGAGGTGCAAAGTCGAAAAGGCAGAAGGGGTGTCCAAAAACCAGAATAAACGAGGTACGGGAAAAAATGCCAGGTAGAGCTCTCAAGGAGTAGACTCAATACCGAGCAGTGGGAAGCAGGTGAAGAAGGTATAAATAGCACTGCGCACCGCACGGTGGAGTGTGAGCAGGTGGTTTAACTTGTGCGGCGGCGTTTGTTAATAATCACCCGCTGCTGGGGCTGATTAGCTCGCTTACGAGTTGGTCTTGACTGCCTGGTGGTCGTGACAATAGCGTGTTGTTAAGTAATTACCACCCTAAAGATGTGTACGTGTTCCGTCAGTCTCATGTGCGTGTATATCCTGTGTTTGGCTTTGTGTGGTTGCTAATGAATAAAGCTAGCGCTTGGTTTGTTAATCACGTCTCCACTGGTTCTTTGTTCTGAAAAGAACCTGTAAATGCTACATTGGTGTCAGAAGCGGGCAGGATGGACAAAGCGTGGCAGACACTACCCGATTCTGTTAAGCACCGGCTGACTCTTAAAGAAACAGAACCCATCGGCAGCGCACATAGGTCCTGGGTGCGACAGGTGGCCACAGCCCTTACCAGGGCTACTCAGTAGTGGTCCCGCCGGTAGAATTGGGGCGACTGGCCGATACTCCTGGTCAGCGGGTGCCCCAGAGAAAGGATACCCTCCCTGCCGGAGCCGACCAGCGATTCCCACACCCATAAGCGCTGGTGCGACCAGGTCGCTACGACGGGGAAACACCTTGGGAAACCTATGAGGCGCAGTTCCAGCTCGCGGCCCGGACGAATGGCTGGAGCCGGGCGGAGATGGCCGGCCACCTGGCGGCGGCGCTGGAAGGAGCGGCCTGCCAGGTGCTCCTGGACGTCCCGGAGGAGGACAGAGGCGAATACACTGCGCTGTCAGCAGCTCTCCAGCTGCGCTTCAGTGTGGAGGTGGCGCCGGACTTGATGCGGGAGAGGCTGGCCCTGCGGCGGCGCTGACCAGGAGAGCGACTGGGCCCTGTTGCCGCTGATGTCATGTTCCTCGCCCGCCGAGGATACCCAACTTTTCCCCGGGAGGCGCAGTGGGAGATGGCTCTCCAGGCCTTTCTCAAGGCCCTCTCACCCGAGGAGCTGCGGCGCCACGTGCAGCTGGCCGCGCCAACATCGCTGGAGCAGGCCTTGGCCCTTGCTACACAGGCTGAGGCCGTTTTCGGGGTGGCTGGAAGCACCAGCAGACGCAGTGCGCCCTGCCGGCTGACTGAGGCGGCGACGGAGGAATCCAGCGAGGGGGAAGAGGAGCCAGCCCATGCAGCGACCCCCGCGGAACAGCCCCGCACGCTGATTTGAGAGGACACCGAGCCCGGTTCTGCCGGGCACCCGAACCTCGCACTCCTCGATCGGCGTTGGGAAACGGGAACGGGGCTGCTCAGCGCGGGGAAGGCCGCCCTTGAACACCTCTACCCCTGTTCCGGAGAGCGCTGTAAAGACCAGCGCCCCTCACGCCACCGTGGGGCTAGTCGGCTATAGCTGGGGCCTGTACCTCCACTGCCAAATCGAGGACCAACCCTGCCTGGCCCTTCTCGACACCGGTTCATTGGTAACCCTACTCCGGCCGGGCATCCTCCCTGACACCGAGGGTACCAACCCCCCCAGGATGGGAGGCCTCCAGCCTGCGGCTAAGGACCGTGACGGGACAGCTCGCTGCAGTCCGGGGGAAACAGGTGCTTGCCTTCCGTCTAGGTACAGCGACAGTGGGCCACCCCTGCTACCTCATCCAGGAGGACTGCATTCTGGGGCTGGACCTACTTCAGTGAGTGGGGGCCAGTTTGGCCTTGGGCTGGCAGGAGTTGGTGTGGCAGGGGGAGCAACTTCACCTGGTGGAGGGCAGACCCGGCGAAGGCCGAGGGACGCGGGCTTGCTGGAGCTGGGGGAAAAAGAGGCAGTGGCAGCGGCGGCGGCGGCAGTCGCCGGGGCAGACCAGGCCTGCGAGCCGGGGAGTGAGCGTGCCGGATCCTGCCCCCGAGTCAGCCGGGGGGCCAGACAAGGCGGTGGCGGCGGGGGCCGAGCGTTGCATAGAAGCAAGCGTGCCGTTGAGGACCTCTACCAGCGGAGCTGCAAGGGTCTCGATCAGGACCAGGGGCAGCGGCTCCAGGAGCTACTCGCCCAGAACGAGGACCTCTTTGCGGCGAGAGATGAGGACTGCACCCGCACTGCACTGGTCCAACACGAAATCAACACCGGCGACGCTTGGCCCATCCGCATCCCACTGGGACGCATGGTTCATGCCAAGCGGACCGCCGCTGAGGAAAAGATCCGGGAGATGGCCGCAGCGGGGGTGATTGAGCCCTCTGCGAGCCCATGGTTGGCGCCAGCTGTACTGGTAAAAAAAAAAGACGGCTCGTGCAGGTTCTGTGTCAACTACCGCAAGCTGAACGAGGTCACCCGGAAAGATTCCTACCCCCTGCCAAGGATAGATGACGCCCTGGACTACATCACCGAGTTGACCTGGTTCAGCTCCCTGGACCTCCGCTGCGGCTACTGGCAGGTACCACTTGCTCCGGATGCTCGCCTGAAGACGGCCTTTTCCATCGATCAGGGCCTCTGGCAGTTTAATGTCATGCCTTTTGGCCTGTGCAATGCCCCAGCGACTGAGAGGCTGATGGAGACGGTGCTGGCATCGGTCCCGCGGAACCAGTGTGTGCTGTATCTGGACGATCTGCTGGTTCATGCCCGGGGTTTTGACCAGGCCTTGACGAACCTCCAGGCGGTGCTGGGCTGCATCGGCCGTGCTGGCCTGAGGCTCAACCCCCGCAAGTGCGAGCTCCTGCGGCAGGAGGTGACCTTCCTGGGACATGTTGTTGGACCGCGAGGGGTGGCTACGGGCCCAGGTAAGGTCGCCGCAGTGAGGGGCTGGCCGACTCCACGCACCGTTGCGGAGCTGTGCAGCTTTCTGGGGTTGGCCTCGTACTACCAGAGGTTCGTCCGGGACTTTGCCAGCATCGCTGCCCCGCTGCACCGCCTCACCGACAAGGGCCGCCGTTTCGACTGGGACTCGGGCTGTGAGACGGCCTTCGGCCGGTTGCGTGAAGCTCTGGTGGGGGCCCCCGTGCTGGCCTACCCCGACCCGTGGTTACCGTATGTTCTTGATACCGATGCGAGTAACTCGGGGGTGGGTGCGGTGTTGGCACAGGAGGGGCCAGATGGGGAGCGCGTAGTGGCCTACTATAGTCAGGCTTTGACTAGGGCTGAACGGAACTACTGCGTGACCAGTCGCGAGCTGCTGACGGTGATGGCGGCGGTCCACCACTTCAGGCCGTACCTGTTCTGGACCCGGTTCCGGTTGAGGGCCGACCATGCGTCCCTCACCTGGCTGCTCCACTTTAAGGAGCCGGAGGGGCAGATGGCACGATGGATAGAGATCCTGCAGGAGTACGACTTTACTGTCATGCTCCGTGCGGGATCTCGCCATCTCAAAGCAGACGCTCTCTCAAGGCGCCCCTGCGAGGCCGCGGACTGTCACCACTGCGCCCAGCGGGAGCAGCGTGAGAGGGCTGTCCGCACCGTGGCGGAGGCGAGCACCGCGGCCACGGCCCGGGAGGGGCCGCTGGGGGTGGGCCTGTCAGACCTGGCGCAGCGTCAGGCAGCTGATCCTGACGTGGGGCCGGTGCTCCGCTGGAGGGCCCCGCACCCAAAGTCCGTCAAGGCCCTCTGCACCCTGTGGGAAGCCTTGGAGGTAAAGGACGGGGTGCTGCGCCGAGGGTGGCGGGTACCCTCCAGTGGCGAGGTACGGTGGCAGCTGGTGGTGACACAGTTGCTCCGCGGGGCAGTGCTCCAAGTGGTGCACGGCCAGCTGGGCGTGGGGCACTTCGGCGGTAAAAAAACCCTGCAGTGTCTCCGAGGCCATTTTTATTGGGGTCTTTGCCACCGGGACGTGGAGCGGTATTGCTGAACGTGTGCGGTGTGTGTAGTGCAGAAGGGCCCCCCCAAGCGCTCTCGGGCCCCCCTCCAACAACACCAGGTGGGGGCTCCTATGGAGGGGGTGGGGGTGGACGTTTTGGGCCCGTTTCCGCGCACCGAGAACGGCTACGTCTTGGTGGCCATGGACTATTTTACGAAGTGGCCGGAGGCTTACGCCCTCCCGGACCAGAGTGTCCCCAGGGTGGCCGATGCACTACTGGAGGGGATGTTTGCCAGGCTGGGGGTGCTGGAGGAGTTACACAGTGACCAGAGGTGTAACTTCGAGTCCCAGGTCTTCGCCAGAGTGTGCCAGCGCCTGGGGATCACTAAGACGAGGACCACCCCTCTGCATCCCCAGAGCGACGGGTTGGTGCAGCGGTTTAATCGGACACTTGCCACCCAGCTGGCCACCCTGGTGTCCCGGCACCAACGGGACTGGGACTGCCACCTCCCCCTTGCACTCTGGGCGTATAGGACCGCGGTCCAGGAATCCACTGGGTGCACCCCCGTGGACCTGGTCTTCGGCCCGCCGCCCAGAGATGGGTCAGCACCGCCGGCTGGACGGGACTACGAGTGGGACCTGCGGCAGCGGATGCGGCTGGTGCACAGCTTTGCACGGACCCACCTGACTCAGGCGGGGGTCCGGCAGAAGTGGCACTACGACCTGCGCTGCAGGGGGCCTGCCTTCCAGCCCGGGGACTCGGTTTGGGTGTACAGCCCGCGCCGCCGCAAAGGCCTCAGCCCTAAGCTGGCGCCGTCGTGGGAGGGGCCCGCTGAGGTACTCGGGATGGTGGGCGAGGTCTGCTACCGTGTCCGGTTGCGAACATGGGGTAGAGTGGTGATCCTGCACCGAGACCGCCTGGCCCCCTACCAGGCCCGGGAGGAGGAGCCGTGTGGGGAGGCTCTAGAGGAGCACCCGGGGCTGGAGCCGGCCGATAGTGGGGCGTCCATGGGTCGCCAGCCGTCACCGCGGCGCAGCGGCCGCTCACGCAGGGTTCCACAGCAGTTAGCTGAGTACGAGTACAGCCTGAGGGGGGGTTGTTAATGAATAAAGCTAGCGCTTGGTTTGTTAATCGCGTCTCCACTGGTCCTTTGTTCTGAAAAGAACCTGTAAACGCTACATTATGAAGGCAGTGCAAAATATTTAATTGAAACAATTGATAATCGTATAATTAAAATGTACTGTGAAGTATTAGAACTCTTCAGTTTTTCTTGCTCAGAAATGTTTATGTTTAAATTAAGAATGTGTGAGAGTTTACTTTGTGAATGACACTTGACAAGGGTTCTGGATTTTATTTGGTAATAGGAATGTACAGGTGACCAGTAAATAATTATAAGATGTCATGTATTGTATTGTTCTCTCTTCAATTTTTCCTATTCAGCATAGAATGAACATCTTCTTGCTTCAGCTTGAGCAATTATTATAACGGACAAAAAAAGTAAGTTTACATCTTCCTCTACTGGTCACATGTAGTATCCTACCACTGACTACCAAAAGGAAGTGGTATCCAACAACTCCCTTCTTATCAGCAGCAAGGAACTTTTCACAGTTCCTTCGACTATGACGTCCCTGCAGTGATGACGTCGATTTCCAGAACCAAGCACTCAAAATACACTCAGGAACTCCTGGTCTAACATAGGCATTCCTTCCCTTCCACCCTTACACACTTCCTATCCCCAGGACCATTAACGACAACATTTCCATCCTACAGTCTGATCCCTCCACTGGGGCCCTCTTTTCTGACCGCCTCATCATCTCATATCGCCGATCACCTAATCTGCACAACCTTCTTGTTCACAGCTCCCTTGACCACCCTCAGCAACCATCCATACCAGGCACTTTCCCTTGCAACAGAGCTCATTGTACCACCTGCAAGTACACATCACAACACCACACTCATTCAGGGCCCCTCAGTACAATTCCGGATCACTCAGATGACATCTTGTACCTACAGCAACCTTATTTACTGTATCTCTTGCAGGAAATGCCCAGCCATCTACATTTGGGAAACAGGAAGGAGACTCAGAGACCACTTCAGAGACCATGTTAGGGCTGTGAAGATTAAAGTTAAACATGCACTTCTTGTGTATACTTACACTGACAATGGAAATACTTACGGCCTTAAAACCCTGATTTTTCCCAACAGGAAATACAGTTTCTAACATTACAAATCTTTAACTTACATTTACATACCTTTTGGTCCTCACTACTGGTTTTGGATTTGGATTTATAATTAAAGAATAGTGAACATATGATTAGACAGGAAATGTATCTCTTGGTCTCAGAAATAGTAAGTTATAGATTTAACCTTTTAGTTAAGAAACACTACTCAGCCATGAATAAAGGCTTTGAAATTTAGATTTAAGTTATTGCTATGCATGGCTTCTAATTAAACTTTTTTTTTAATATAAAACATTAGGAGACACTTGCAGAGACCTGAATACACCCAGCAGGTTAGATTTTAGAATCTGAAGCATGATACACTGGGCTGCAAATAAATCTTATACTGTATGTCTTCCATATCTTCATGTATGATGAAATGATACAAGCTGTGCAGAAACATGTCTTTAGCGATTCTACTGTCTACCCACATTTAAAAGCTATTTAGGAAATGGATAGTGTCATATTTCTTTAGGTGAAAGCTCGTCTTTAGCACCCTTTATCTGATCTAAGAGTGTTATACCACAATACGTGTTACAATAAAATACTGACCGAAGTCTGTAACGGTATACAAATGTTCACTTTATTAGTAAAAACAAACTGTAAAAAACTAAAAATCTAATTTGTAGGTATATATATTATGTAAGGGAACAAGTAATAGGTTTATTCCATACTGAAAAGAGAAGAAAGAAAACACAACGTTTCGGCCATGGAACATTCTTCAGGTGTGAGGTGTCAGGTGTTTCTTTCTTCTCTTTTCAGCATGGAATAAACCTATTACTTGTTCCTTTGCAGCCTATGCATGCTGACACAGCTACCAACCTGAACTATTTATTATCGTAATGCTTATGGCCGACATTACAGGTGATGTCACCGCCCTTCCCTGTGAATAGCAGGGACCGCAGCCATCAGGCTGACGGGAGATCTTCCTTTAGCTCAAGTGGCTGGGTCCCTGTTGAGAAACCCCGGAGGCCCGGGTTCAAGTCCCCAGTGGTGGGGGGCCGACCTGAGGCAGCAGTGGCGTGGGCGCATAACCACGTGAACCCGAAAGCGCTGTATTGGTGTCAGGAGCGGGATGGGATAGCCCTTCACCAAGGGTGGTGAATTAAGCAGAGATTCCCCTTTAGCTCAACTGGCTGGGTCCCTGTTGAATGACGCCGGAGGCCTGAGTTTGGGGGGCCGACCTGAGGCGGCATACCCACGTGAACCCGAGAGCGCTACATTATGTATTACATTCAAATTATATATGCATGTTTCCATAATTATATACGATTATATTCAGGGGAATGACATCTCTCTTAATGTGTATTTTTTCTACTGGAAGCTCTTACCAGAGCTAATAGTACCAGAACTAATAACTTGCTGAATCAAACCTCTGATATAAATACTGAAAGAGGCAAAATCATGGTCACGATACACTTTAACCCTCCATCATTTTTAGGGATTATGGATGCATCATTTATTTGCTGCTTTCATTGAAAGAAGATTGGTGAAGGCCTGCCAGCCATTCAATTCACACATTTTCTGAATATTGCAATATTGCAATCAATAATAACTGATAAATAAAAAAAGACAAATAAATAATGTTAAACACATGCACATATTTCTTTGTCTTCTCCTGTTAAAGCTGCCTTTTCACATCAGAAGAAATTAGTTTCTGGCAACTTTATTGTTTAATGGACATTCAGTACAAAAGTTAAAATATAGCAGTGAACACTTGGTTGCTTTATGTTGAAATCTCAGTTTATATTGAAACCATACACAAAGTAATGTGCCTGAATCAAGAAAAAGAAAACAGAAAATTAGGAAATGTAGTTAAAACTTGAATTTAAATTTAAATACAAAAATAGTGCTGCCCTGGAATAAGTACAGAGAAGGCTGATCATATACATTCTGGGATAAAGCAGTGTCTTACACTTAAAAAGAAATTTAAGACACTCAACCCAATTCTTTACATCCAGCAGTGAAACAGAAACCAGAAAACACAATGGAAACTTTGGGAAAGTAAAATGGAATTATTCAATGCTCAAAAGGTTGAGGGAATCTGAAATAAACTACCTGGTCATGCTGTTTAAGATAATACTGAGGTTTTTTAAAATAATTATCAGCTACTATAATTAGCATCCAGATGACCTAAATGGCCTCCTTTCTGTACTACTTATTTTCTAAGTAGCAGTATACAATGCTTTTTTTCCAAATTATTTGTCAACAAATGAGATACCTGTACATCTCATCCGGTTTTCAGCAGTTTTAAATCTTAACCTTTTGACTAGGTTCTGTTTGATTTCTTTTGTCTTGAAGCAGTAAATCAGAGGGTTTATCATGGGAGGCACCAGGCTGTAAGTCAGAATCAGGACAATGCGGAAATCAGTGTTTATCGTAATATTCACAACATTTGCTAGATAAACGAAGCTCCTGGGAAGGTAGTAGAGAGCTATAATACACAGCTGAGAAGAGCAGGTGGAAAATGCTTTGTATCTCCCTTCAGAGCTCGCAATCCTCATAACAGAGAGAATGATCTGAACATAAGTAAATATTATAAAGAAAAGGGGAACGAACAACACAAGCATGGCACTAATTAAAGCCACTAAGCTATAGGACCTGATGTCTGCACAAGCTAGCCTGGTTATTCCTATGTGATCACAGTAACAATGTACAATAACATCGGGCCCACAAAAAGGCAAAGTGACTGCCCGAATGGCTAAATTAGCTACTATAAATATTGTTATACCCCATGAAAAAGCACACATAATGAATACATTGGTGTTTTTAAGCAATGTTGGATACCTGAGAGGGTTACATATTGCAATGTAGCGGTCGATTGCCATTATCATTAAAAGAAATGAATTGACTGATCCCAAGTAATGGACAAAAAACATTTGTAGGAAACAAGCAGAAAAAGGGATAGCTTGGGAGCCGAACCAGTACCTGGCAATGATTTTGGGCAATGTAGTCGTACTGAAAGCTAAATCTGCCACTGCAAGGTTCCCGAAGATGAGATAGGTGGGTTTCTGCAGGTTTTTCTCAATGATGATGACCACAACAATAAATCCATTCCCAATTAGAATTGCCACGTAAATGAGAAAAAAAAGAGCAGACACCAGTGAATGATATTGTGGCAGAAGTCCAGGGAAACCCAAGATGAAAAACTCTGTGATTTGGGTTCTGTTTGCTTCAGGCATGGCAAGCTCTTCATGTAGTGTACTCTAAAACACACAGAAAAAACAGGCAGGAACAAATTAGAACATCTCATGCAGTAGAAACACTTTCAAACAACAGATGTAGATTCTTAATGATTTCTTACAGAGTAGCACAGGAGTTATGCTGCAATACTGTATCTCAAATAATGATTCTTGAATCCTGCAGTACATGTTACCAGCACATTAAATTCAGTCTGTTTCCTCAGTTTTTAAGTGGCATAAATTCATAAATTAATATTAGATATGTATCATATTTTTCAGTGGGGAATTCATTGTGAATATGTGGCCAGTATTTCAGAGTTTTACTCATGTGACTCACTTTATGATTATTGCATTGTAAATAAATATATTGTGATTTGTCAAAACATATTTGCAGAAAACTGCAAGAAGAGATTTTGTTCCCCTCTTGGAGCTCAGAATTTAGAACACAATATATAATCCACATCCAGTATATTGAAGAGCTTGGAGAAGGGAACTGCCTGAGTGTGAGAGGTGCAGAGGAACAAGTACTAGTTAATTCAAAATTGAAAAGTTAAAAAAAAGATATAAAATAAGATATAAATAAATTAAAATAAGAGAACTTTTGATCTGAGGAGTCTTCTTCAGTTGTGTGAAGAACAGAAGAATACTCCACCATTAAAAGTTGATATTTGTGTTTATGTACTGTATAGTTTTAATGAATTATTTGTGAATCTGTAATACTAATTAGTCACATCCTGTGTCATTTTTTAGAACCATACAGGAGATTATGTAAGACTTTTTAATATGTCAATACGATGGTTGTAATGATAGTTGAGTTTTTTCCTTCTGAAAAAATGTATTTTGATTTCTTTTTACTTTGTCTTGAATAGTTAACTGTTACTCATTGTGTTTCACACTTGCAATGTACAGTTATTGTGGATGTATGATTCTGACATTTTACTAATCGTTCAGAAAAAAATAGAAATGAGGAAAAAAATATAAAATATTTTTGGTGTTTACATTTATTTGAGGTAATTTGTTCACTAAACTCACTTTGTTAAATTACTACTAAGACATCTGGGATTTTATCACCTACTGTCAATGAAATAAAGTCTTTGTTTTGCACTAACCACCCTGATCATAAGTGATCTGAACTGTAAATGAAAGCAGACAAACTTTTGGCCTTACCTTTCACTGTGTAACCACCGAAAGCATGTGCTTCAGTTGTAGACTGACACTTTATGTGCCTTGCACTATTTAAATACAGTATCTTCCCCCTTGGATTGCAATTACTATTCATATAAATTTCCTCCAAAGGGAGATAAAAATCAGTGTACCTATTATAAAGAAAAAAACAGTGTTTCTAATTGACTAAGTAGAAGCCACAAGTGACATTTTATGTCACAACTTCATTATTATAAAAACATTATCTTTAACAATTGCAATTTACAATTAACAAGTGTAAAAATTTTTAAAAAAATATTGCATAAGAAATAAAAAATGCTAAATTTTGTTTTGTTGTGAAAATGTAATTTTGATTGGTCATTCTTGAGTTTATATTTAAGAAAGTTTGCCTGTATGCCAGTCTTTCTTGCTTGGCCTGTTAGATACTTGATCCAGGAATACCATGAAGTAGTTGTTAGTTCAATGCAGCCACCATTCTTTTAGTAAATATGTGCACATTTACTAGTTAAATACATTCAAAATACTAAACCCTCTCTTCAAACAATTTAAATGATGTTCCATTAGTTAATTTTATGAATACAGCTCAGAAGAATCTGTAATTCTCTTATTGTTTTGGTGGGCAAAAGACAGGAGTGGGCAAAAGTCTGCAGTACATAGTCTGTAGCCTGCAGTACAAAAGTCTGCTCCTGGTCTGCAGTACATACTGTAGGTTTTCTAGTTCTTTTCAAAGCAACATGAAGTAACAATGTTACTTAACAAGTTTAATAACAAGAAGTTATTAAACTGGTTCCATTAAGCCAATAAGAAGATACTGTGTACAATTCTAGGTTGTAAGAGCCATGTTTGAATGAAATCCTGTAGATCACTCACCCTCCAGGACTAGGATTGCCCAATCCTCGTTTAAACATACTATACATACATATATAAAGGGGTTCAATTACAGTTGATCTGCCACTGGAGACCACTATAAAGCGTGAAGTCATTGTAAATAGCCATAGTGGGTGTTAATTACTTTAATTAATAAATAAATTAGTGGAAAAACTGAGAATTTCAGATTCTTCACGGTGCGTAGCTACAGGGAACAGAAGCTACTTTTTCAGTAGATATAATAGTACATGAGAATATTACTAGCTATTTTATGAAACCACTATTTGATGATATTTACTAATGTATGGCTAGGAAATGTTATGAATGCTCACAAAAAAATGTTTTAGTGCAAACATGACTTTCCTCATTGCTAACACACTGTTGCTTTATCCCAGTTGCCAACACAGTAATAAATCTGCACCAGTCACAAGGAGTCTTAGCCCAACAAACAGAGTTTGAGTTTCTTTTAACACTTGGCCAAGACAAGCAATGTTAATAATGTATGAGAGATTGTGACTTAAAAGTATACTGTCTGCTGAAATGGTACCTTTCAAATAAAATTATCAGGAAACTGTAAATGGTTTTGGTGACCTTTAAATTTTAATTCTTTCTGCAAAGCTCTAATGTCAACTGGATCCCTGACAAAAAGTGATGTCATTTTTTGCATAGGACTCGTTGGTCTGTGAGCTGAGCTCTTAACCTTAAAGTCAGGTTAAGAGTAGAGGAGCAGATTGAGTAGAGGATATTTTACTATAGTTACTTAACTGATACAATTCAGTCTTGCTTTGTGCAACAAAAAAATCCTGACTTTAGTGAACATGTTTACTAAAGTTATTTAGGTAAAGGGAAACCATAGCCCCACTTTAGCAGACCAGTTGTTAAATTTTGGTAACAAATTAATGGATTGTATCGCAAAACCTTATACATTTTGAATTTAATGTAAACTTGTGAACTTTGTGAAAGTACTGTGTAGTGTGCTCTCTGAAGGCACCAGTTCTGTAGGATTTGGGCATTTACTGGGACAATTATTAATTGTAGCAGTAAATCACAAAATGATTCTTTTGATGGCCTTAGAATCCAACCATGCGATATAACTCAAACAACGCACACACACAGGTACTAATACACGAGGATACATTTATTAATACATAGAATATGCATATAAACCTAACAGATCTTATCGAGAGGGTTATCAGAATACAAAAGATATATATTATATAAAGATATATATTATTAGATATATTATTATTATTATTATTATTATTATATATTCCGTCAGTTACGAAGTGTTACACATATCAAGAGGACATACGTTCAGTATATCATTCATTTAGACCGTTTCGTAATTGAACTTGGTTACAACTTCTACATTAGATACTCAAAACAAGTACATAACTCTTAGGAATTAAATTGATATCAACTGGTTGGGATAACAATTGAATTCTCGAGCTGTAATGCATTGAAGTTGAATACTCATCCAATCTCTGGGGATTCAGATCTCCTGCGGACTCAAAGAAACAGTTCCAGGCTTGTTGCTGTCCAATCCGCGCTGTCTGGCTAGGTGCCAGGCTGTGCTGTGCGGTTTGCGACGGTGCGCTGCAGATGCTCACTGACCAGCTAGTTAGTGTTGGCTTTAACTAGCAAAGTTTGTGCACAGGAGAAAAGATGACTTAGGGTCCCAGCAGGTCAGGAAGAGGACCGGTTCGTTTCTTGATGAAGCGCTAGTTCTGAATAGTGATGCAGCTGTCCACAGTTCCGACCTGTTCATGAGGCTTGCTGCTGGTGCTAACCTCGGGTGGATCCTCTGGTTACTCTCTGGCAACCTCCGCTCTAGACTCTTAGAACAAAGGAAAGTTCTGACACTCGGACACACTGGCCGTTCCGTGGTTGTCCGGGCTGAGTCTCAGGATGGTCAGGAGGCGCGCTGCGAGAATGTCTTGCCCTTGGGAGCCTTCTGCTCCTGGGCCGTCCTGCCCTGGAATTCTCCTTTGAATTCCCTTTAGAAAAGTCCGAAAAAGTCTCTCAGGCCCTCTGTGTTGCCTGTTTTTACCTGGAGGAACTTCAGCTCGTTAATTGGCTGAAAGTTCCATGGGCATCAGAGTCCCACGTGGGTTACTTGGACCTACCAGTCCCTGATTGGTTGATCAAGGTGAGATATGAGTCACTTGCTCCTGACACTTAGGAATGCAGTCCAGATGTCCATCTGGCACTCCCTTAGGCGCCTACTCCGATAGGCGCCAATGGATGACCATTGATCATGATAGCCAGGCTTGGCTAAGTGCATCCCCATTTGGGAGCTGTCCCTTATCAAAAGAAAACATCTTTAAATCAGCCTGCATGAATAGTTTCTCTGTGGCTGCACCACAGAGATGAACAGAGAGATGGGGCCTCATTTGGGAAAGCACCGCAACACTTAATTCTGTCTTATTAACAAGCATTGCCGCTACAACTGTATGGTTGACATGTTGCAGGCAAATGAGAAACTGCTGGCCTCACCAAGGGCGACAGCAAGAGTTTGAATTAATTATGATGTGAAACCGGCCCTTTCTGCTCTCTAGTCACTATAAGCAAATGAGAAACATGGTCTCCTAACAACATTAATCCTTTTTTATCTTTTTAAACTTGGATTAATATTTTAAACAAATATAAAAACACCAGAAGAAGGCTCCACAGCCAAAACAGTGTTTCCTTTCTTCTATTTTCAGTGTGGAATAATCCTTTCACTTGTTCCTTTGCAGCCTACACATGCCGACACAGCTACCTACTTGAACTATTTTAAACAGTGCCTCACTGTCGAGCATTTGGCTCAAATTCCTTGAGAAGAACCTTCAGTTTTGTTTTCCTTTTTCAGTTCAAGGAGAATTAAATACATTGGGACACATATTTTCTCTCCTTGTTCCCATAGGAGACTATAAGCAATAGGAGCAAGTTATCATTTCCCATATTTTACAATAATGCACAAGACTACCTCTGCCCCTCTGAGGTTACTAGCATTTACTGGGCAGCTGAGGGATCTGCAGCTGCTGAAGAGCCTTATCAGGAAATGTAATTAGTGATGTGTTGTTTCCCTTCTGAGAAATAGGGAATTATACCTTTCTATTTCTGATTTCACATGTCAGTCATTGCATTACATATTGTCCAATAGTCGGAATAAACAATTACCTCATCTTATTTTACAATGAGGGAAAGTACCCCATTTTCCCAGCCTGTTGTTGTTGGCTTTTTTAAGTCTGTTTTTATATTGGGTATGATCAAAAGCTCTTGACAGATAAAACAGAAAAAGAACAGGAATGGGCAACTCCTGTTCTCAAAGATTTAATGCACATCTGGTCTTTATCACGCACAACGAGATAATTTTCATACCATGAATAGGCAGCCCTGGCACATTTCCCATTGCATTGTACTGCTGGTCACATAATGATTAATTGTATTTTTTTAGGAATATTTATTCCAATGGATCCCAAAGTGCTTTACCTACAGTACAGAAGATTCAAATGTCAACCTGTAAGGTGCGACACCCATCGAGATGACATACTGCAGCCACTCTGAGCCTGCAAGCCAATTTCATTGTTTTTTAACTGAGAAATTGCTTCACCTGTGAAATGAAGAGGGGACTTTAGGAAGGTTAGATTCTTCATGCTTCTCAGGAATGAAGGAAGAACTCTGGGCCTCACTGTTCTGTTCGAGATGCATTCTGTTAAAAACTGCTGGGACATTGTTTGGAAAATATACGTTGTTACATGATGTTTTCATATTTCCTGCTTCTTATGCATTTATACAGTACATATTTGTTTTTATTATCTTGGTTAGTTTTAAATCATTTTTTGCTTTGCTTTGTTTCAATTGCAAACGGAAGAGATTTTTTCAGTTTGGACAGCAATCTTTTTACCTCTGAATCTTTTCATCAAGCTCTGTTTGATTTCTTTAGTTCTGAAGAAGTATATGAGTGGGTTCACCATGGGAGGGAGCAGGCTATATAAAAGGATTGTGAGGATGCGCCAATCAGCGCTGATTATGACAAGCAGCAAGTTTGCTGTATAAACAGTGCAGCGGGGAATATAATAGAGAGAAATGATACATAACTGTGTGCTACAAGTGGAAAAAGTTTTGTACCGACCTTGGGTGCTTGCAATCCTCAGTACTGAGATAATAATATGACCGTATGAAAATATAGTAAAAGAGAGAGGGACCAGTAACACCAACATAGCTAAAACAAATGAAACCACTGTACTAAAGGTACGGTCATCACATGCTAAGTTTGTAATGGAAATAGAATCACAGTAACAGTGATTAATTGTGTTGGGTCCACAGTATGATAGTGCTAACTGGTGAATTGTAGTCACAGTGGGGAAGATCCAGGATATCAGCCATAGCATGCAACTAAGGATCAAGATTGTCCTGTTGCTGATCAGCATGTGGTACCTGAGAGGGAAACATATTGCCACATAGCGATCCAAAGCCATCAGCATCATGATGAATGAATTCAGTGTTCCAAAATAATGTACTAACTGCTTCTGGACAAAGCAACCCACAAATGAAATACTCTTCAGTTGAAACCAATACCTGACAATGATCTTGGGCAAAGTGACCGTGCTGAAGCATATGTCTGACAAAGCAAGGTTTAAAATGATATTATACATGGGTTTCTGGAGACTTCTTTCTAAGAAAAGCAAAGCAGTTGTCAGGATGTTGCCGATCAAAATGGTCACATAGACAAGAAAGAAAACCAGAGCCACAAGTGAATGGTATTGAGGCTGAAGTCCTGGGAAACCAACAATGATAAACTCCTTTATGGACGACTGGTTTGTGTCTGACATGGTGAACCGATGTCCTCGGAGTGAGAAAGAAATCTGAAACACAAATTGATCTAGCATAAACATACAGCGACTTAGTTAACATTTAACACATACAGCATTCATGGTTTATTGATATAATTAGTGGTATTTACTTGTAAACTCAGTAAACTCCCTGTTTCACAACCCTGAAAAATCTAAAAGTCTTTAGAATCCACAGAAAGACAACACCTCATTTGTCTCAACATCTCAATTTCCCAGATAACATCAATTCTAGATGAATAGTTGACCTGAAATATTGATTTTAATCCATCTGACAAAAGCATTCATATCTCTTTCTGCAATGTTTTTTTTGTCATAGAATGCTTATAATGTTGCTGAAGTTACTGTACCTACTATATTATTTTATCTTAGTGTCAATGGTTAATTTGAAACAGAATGACTCATAAAGGCTAAATCAAATTTCCAAATAGTGTTTATTCAATATCAATTTAATTCTCAGTGCAGAACAAAACATTACAATTTTAACTACCACAGTGCTTACAATATACTGCAAATATTTGCATATACTGTATAACCAAAGTGTGTATTTTGAGGTTATTATTTAGTTTTCAGCCTTGCATGTTAACAGTGATTAAATAAAACATTACATTATTTAAGTTTTGAAAACTAAATCTAAACTTGTTATTATAAACATGTTTACTGAAAGAGATTCATAAACATATTACAGTAGCAGATTATACATTATTATGGCTCTGTAAAATAAAATTAAATGATATTACCTTGATAACACCAAAGAGGAATACTACCATCAACAATTCTGTTTAATAAATGTACAAACCTTTATATAAATCAGCTTAATTCCACCCACAATTAAAAGGATCTCTTGATACATTTGACCTGTGTTGGCAAACATGCCACTAGAGACTTAATTTGCTTTTTGTGTTGCTGTTGCTGTGTTTCTATGGAAATGCTTGTTTGGAATAACTGATTATTGTCACTGAATGACTTGAACAGTGATACTGTTGAGAATATTTTATCAAGTGAATCAGATGAACAGTTTGTTTTAAAGGTAAACTGCAAAGAACACAGTGTGGTAGATATGAATGAAACTCACATTAAATATCTGCTTCTATGCTTAAGGATAGTGTGTGAATAAAGAATATAAGGCTATGAAGTAATGTTTAAAAAGAATGATTTTACATGTGAGAGGACGATTTTAAAATGTATAAATATGAAGATTAGGCTTCCTGAAAGAAAAACCAATATCCTCACAAATAATGTCCGGGCAGTTATGAATTTATCTGCAAAGAAAAGTGAGTCCTAGTGTTTCATCTTCATTGACAGAGGAGCACAGCAGAACCCCTTGTCTTTGACTTTCAAATAACATAGCTAAATAAGAAATAAGAATGGGTGAAAAAAGGGAAAGAAAAGCATTAAGAATAGGTGCCTGTCTTCCAATTCGTTATTCTTCTATCAGATGGCCATTTACTTCTGATAAGGGTTGCAGTTATTTGGAGCCAATTCTGGAAGCACAGGGCCCAAGGATTTACTAAATCTGTCCCATTGCGAGACATGCACGCGGGCACACAGGAACAATTCTGAGACCCTTATTAACCCGGTCAGCATATGTTTGGAGGATGGAGGTACTGTATACTGAGACATCTAAAAGATACCCACAAGAACATGAGGGAGAACATGCACATTCCACAAGAGGGCACCCCAGTACAGAATGGAACTCAGACCTCAGAAGCCGAAAGCTGTAAGCTATACTGTACCTCTGTTCCACTCTCATCTTCCCAGCATTAAAACAAAAACTAAAGAGGTGTTATCTTCCTCTCCTGTAACTTTCATGAGTATGTTCTTGCTAATCAATGAAAACTTAAAGCAACGTCTATGTTGTGTTCCTTTTATATTCAAGGGAAAGACTTCTAACCCCGTTTAAAATATAAGATTTTTACCAAATATGGTTTAATCCTGTGGTTAACTGAACTGCTGAAAATCTTTCTGATTTTGACTTCATGCAGTATTTATAATTTTCAATATAAATTTATAAATTTAATGAAAATATGATTATATTACTTATATTACTAAAGTACAAAAATGTACTTTAGAAATAATTTAAATTTCATATATAATTATTAAGTAATAAATATAGATCACTTTAAGTCATTTGAAACTAGTTATACCCAACTGTGCATATACTGCATACAGTATCAAAATTATACTTATATTTGGTGAGGCTCGAGTACTATATATACAGTATAACACTTTATATTAGGGGTGGAGATTTCATTTTAAAATTTGTATAACTTGTAATGTGTTAGCAGTCTATTAAATGTACCAATACCCTAGTGGTTAGTAATTTAAATTAAGTATTATTTATAATACTTGTATCTAATTTTAAACTTTAAAGTCTAATTTAAAGTTAGACAATATAGAAATATAAATTCTGTATTCTGTATCTATATAGTCTGACTTCAAGTGTGTGTTAATATATAGTGCGATGCAATCATTCCTTCAATTTATATCCCATTTTTAAGAAATGCTAATGATGCATGCATTTCTTAAAGAGAATTATTTTAAGCAAAACTTGATTCTGAAACTCAAACCCTTTATTGGTGAAAGAAGTTAAATCTAACCAAAAACAACAAATAAAAATAAAAAAGGAGAATATGCTGAAATATGCACCCCCCTTTCTATGACACACTTTAGTTCAGGTACACAAAATAGCTTTGACAAGTCATAAAATTATTTGAATGGTCTCTGCATGCAATAACAGTTCACATTATTTCAGAATAAATATGTCTCTCTAAGGCCTTTCAGTTAGGCAGTGAATTTCAGGCAAACATTCAACCATGAAGTCCAAGGAAGTTTCAAGAATACTGTATATTCCATATTTTAACAGTTTGATTAAATGTATTTGTTACCTGTTAGGTTGAAATGCATGAAACCTTAAAGGGCTAGAACTTGTGACCTGTGAGACCGTGAGTATTACTGGTTTATTGTGTCATGAGTAAGTAACATAATTAATATTATCTTTGTTCATGTCAAGAACAATAACAGATTTATGCAATTTAAATCCTGAACCCCTTAGTGTTTTTAATTGAACTAATAGCCAGTTATTTGTTTTCCTTGAAAGACAATTTCAACTCAGTAATACTGTTTGTGTTTTCAGTGAGAGATGTGATAACATGTGGGGTTTGGGATTTCAGGTAGTGGCTGAACTAACATTAGAGAAAGAAAGCTGTAAACTCTTCATTAAAGTCCCTTTTGTTATGAATACAGATCAATATTGTTAAAGTCACTTATTTTTTTATTGTTCATGCATATTTTTCTACACAGCTGTATAATTAGAGCAATTCCATCTGTTCTAGAGACCACAAGGTCATGTTCTATGATGCATGCGTCCATTAGGGAGGAAAAAGTAACTATAGCCTCTGAAAAATGACAGACTAATTTTTACAATGATTCATAATGCATTCAAAATGGCACTCCAGAATGCAAATTTTTACAAAATGATAAAATCATTTTAAATCACTACAGGATCCTGACAGGTAAATAACACTATATATGATTAATAGTTATACTAATGTTTTATAGCTGCCCAAAATTAAGTAGTATTGTTCTCCAGGACCAGGGATGATTATTTCTGAAAGAAATAAATCGATTCAGTTCCGGGAATAAATAATTTTGACTCTCAATTAAGAGATTAGTTGCATTGAAATTCTAAAGACCACATAACTTGTAATCCCTTGTCTTCAAGGCTCTTGAAGACAAGAGTTTCAGCAATGCATAAGAGCTCTTTAGAGCAAGCACACCGTATTCAAATAATTTTTTAGACTTAAATTTTTAAATTTGTAGTATTTAAGATGTTAATATGTTGAAATTTATTGACAAATTGACATTAAATTTAAATTGTTTTTTACTTTTGTTTTTTAGTTGCTAACAGAAGAGACTTTAGCTTTCTGAAAGTTATCTTTCATACCCCTGAACCTTTTGATGAAGCACTGTTTGATCTCTGTAGTCCTGATGACATATATTAGTGGATTCAACATAGGAGGAAGCAGGCTGTATAACAGGACTAGAAGGATATGGAAATCAATACGGATTATAATGCGCAGTGTGTTTGTTACATACACAACACAGCGAGGAACATAATACAGAGCAATGATACCCAACTGTGCACTACAGGTAGAAAAGGCTTTATAGCGACTTTGGGAGTTTGCAATCCTCAGGACTGAGATAATGATCTGACTGTAAGAAAATATGGTGAAAGACAGTGGGACCAGCAAAACAAACATAGATAAAGCAAAGGATACCATCATGCTGGACGTGGGGTCATCACATGCTAATTTTGTTATAGAATTAGATTCACAGTAACACTGATTAATTGTGTTGGGCCCACAGTAATACAGTGCTAACTGGTGAATTGTAGTCACAGTGGGGAAGATCCAGGATATCAGCCATAGCATGCCACTAAGGATCAAGATTGTCCTGTTGCTGATCAGCATTTGGTACCTGAGAGGGAAACATATTGCCACATAGCGATCCAAAGCCATCAGCATCATGATGAATGAATTCAGTGTTCCAAAATAATGTACTAACTGCTTCTGGACAAAGCAACCCACAAATGAAATACTCTTCAGTTGAAACCAATACCTGACAATGATCTTGGGCAAAGTGACTGTGCTGAAGCATATGTCTGACAAAGCAAGGTTTAAAATGATATAATACATGGGTTTCTGGAGACTTCTTTCTAAGAAAAGCAAAGCAGTTGTCAGGATGTTGCCGATCAAAATGGTCACATAGACAAGAAAGAAAACCAGAGCCACAAGTGAATGGTATTGAGGCTGAAGTCCTGGGAAACCAACAATGATAAACTCCTTTATGGACGACTGGTTTGTGTCTGACATGGTGAACCGATGTCCTCGGAGTGAGAAAAAATCTGAAACACAAATTGATCTAGCATAAACATACAGCGACTTAGTTAACATTTAACACATACAGCATTAATGGTTTATTGATTGTATGGTTTATTGAATTTGTCGTATTTACTTGTAAACACATCCACACCAGTTAAAAAATCTTTAAAAATGTCAACACCTCAAGACATTCATAACATTCATTCTAGATCATGGTGGTCTACCTAAAATAGTGATTGTGATGCTTTTTTTGCAATAAGATCTTTTTATACAATTTTCGTTTTCTTCTTAGGTAGATTATAAGTGGAGGGGGCACACAGATAGCATAACTTGATGCTAAAGGTACTTTTCTATTTTTTAACTTCAGTGACAATGGTTACTTTGACCTACAGTAAAATTATTCAAAAAGGCTAAATCTGATTTCCGAATACTGTTTGTTCATTACCAATTTAAATCTCAGTTCATGAAAAAACAAAAATCTTAAGCACCATAGTGGTTACAATGTATGGCAGATACTTTTTAGATATAACAAAAGCATGCATTAGTTCATTGTCCAGGTTTTGCAATTTTAAGATAAGCAGAATAAAAATGGTATTGATTTATGTTATTTTTGAAAAGTAAAAATCCATATTAAGGAAATGTTTACTGCAAGAGAATCATAAACGTGTGATAGTACTACAATATATCTCTTTATTCTTTAAGATGAAATTCTCTTACCTTGATAACACATCAGTAATTTTCATTAAATCAGTGTGCAAACCTTTATATAAATGCAGTTTAATTCCCTCATGCTTGAAAGGTTCCCCTGATAAACATAGTGTAACTACGTATGACCTCTGTTGACAAACAAACACACCACTAGAAAACATATTTACTTTCTGTGCTGCTGTTGCTGTGTTCCTTTGGAAAAGCTTGGGATTGAATGATTTATTATTGTCAGTGAATGACTTGAACAGAAATACTGCTGAGAATTCTTTATCAAGTGAATCAGTTGATCAGGTGTTATTCAAGTATACACTGCAAAGAACACACAGTGTAGCAAATATGAATGGAATTCACTCTGCATGGCTAATGATGCTAAAGGGATAGAGTGTGAAAAATGGGGTAGCAATAAAAACACAGAGTTAAGTACAGCAAAGATGAGGAAGAGAGTATATAATGAATAAGATGGTGATGATGAGGCTTCCTGGTAAACAAAAATGTATCAAAATTAGTTGGACATAGTATTCTTCCTACAGTACCTTTACACATCATGGGAAGTAACCTGTAAAATTATCTTTGTTTATATCAAGAAGAATGAATTTAAATTCGGACACCTCCAGAGTTCTTAATTGAACTAAAAGTTGCTTATTTTCCCACTGAAACATCGTTTTTCACAGAGAAATGTGAAGACCTCAGGGTGGATTGAATGAGGATCTCAGAGTACACTGTTTGAACAACCATTAAAAGAAAGAAAAACAGAAAACTGGACATAACAGACCCTCTTGTTATGGATATAGATCAGTATTTTTGTTGACGCTTGTTTTCCTTTCTTGTGCATGTAGCAGCAATGTTGATTAATAAGCCAGAATTAAGTGTTGCTGTGCTTTCCTAAATGAGGCCCCGTCTCTCTTTCTCAAGCTATTCATGCAGTTTTGATTTAAGGTGTTTTCTCTCAGATAAGGAGCAGTTCCCAAATGGGGATGCGCCTACCCATGCTTGGCTATCACGTTCAATGGCCATTCCTGGCGCCTATCTGTCTGTGAGATTTTTGGGAACAGCTGGATTGTGGTCCTAGATGTCATAGGTCATTGTTACTCATCTCTCACCTTGACCAACCAATCAGGAACCTGCAGGGCGTGGTAACCCCACGTGGGTCTGAAATGGCCTCTAAACTTTCGAGCAATCATCACCTCTCTTGGTTCTGGTTTAAAAGACACTGCACAGCTCAGAAACTTTGCTTCTCCAGCCAATTCTCACACCCTCAGACACAATCATGTGATGGACGATAGTCTGTATAGGGACTAGAACCTTGTTTCAGCAAAGTGTCGGCCTGGGAAATGCCCGTACATAAATCGCTAGCCAACGCCAACGTGGACGCTTCGCTTGATCACCGGAGTATACGTTTGGATTCTTGTTGACAACCTGAATAAGTTTTTATTCAGCAGTGCTACACCGGAAGCAAACCAAGTTTCATTAAGGGTGACTTGCTCTGACCCGCAGTCACCCTCTGTGCATAGAGACTTTCTACTAGTCAGCAGGACTACTAGTAGGTCCTCGAGAGATACACTGTCAGGCGTGTCGCCTCAGCAGAAATCTCTCCTCCTAATTCGTCCGACTCCGAGCTGCTCCCTGACTGGTTGGCCTGGAGCAAGAGGACACCAGGATGATGCCTATTGAACGCAGCTCGATTGGATGCAGCTGCTAGCTTGTCTTTGGTGTCTGTGCCGGGAAATATTAATCCATATCTGGATAAGTAAACCCAAGGTTCTACATTGCATCTTGTGAATTCAATTGTTACTTCAACACAAGTTGATATCAATTCAATTCATATGAGTAACTTATTTTCTTTTGAGTAGCTAATGTAGAATTTATATTAATGAGAATGATCAATGAATAGCCGAATGGTATACTGAAGCATATTCTTTGTTGTATCTCTTTGTGTTTTGCACCTCTTCATGATTATATACCTTGCACTTTGATAACCCTCACAGTAAGATCTGCCATCTGCATCCAGGCAGACTGTTTTACAGTATGTTTTATATGCACAATTTATGTATTAATAAATGCATCTCGTGTATTGAAGCCGTGTGTGTGCGTCGTTGATCGATTGATTTCCTAGTAGCCATAATGAATTACCTCGTGATTACTGCTACAGTTAAAAATTGTCCCAGTAAATTCACAAAACTCCTACATGCATGTACTGTCTAGTATGTTTTTTTTACACAGCTGTATAGTTAAAATGTTTGCATCTGTGCTAGAGGTCAAAAGGTCATGTTCTATGATGCATGTGGTTCTTCAAAGAAGAAAAAGTGACTAAAACCCTCTAAAATGGCAGGCCCACATTTACAGTGATTCATTACACAATTAAAATAGTGGAATCATTTTAAAACAGTTTAGAATCCAGACAGCTAAGTTACAGTCTACTTTATGAGTAGGTTTATATTAATGTTTTTTCCTAGAGGCATGAACAATATTCTATTTCTTATTCTTGTCATATGCAGAATTCTATATCTTCTTATGTAAATTTGTGCTCCTAAAACTCATCAACTGCATTGAATTTTGGGTCTTCACCATTGGATTGCTGCTGTTGTTAAAGTTTAAAATCATTGAATTCATAGCGCTGGCCAGTCATGTTTCACAGGACTTTGTTTTGACTCATTCCCTGTGCACACTTTGTAGTTCTTCATTTTGGAGTTTTATGTCTTTCTTCTTGAACATCTTTATGATAGCCTCCTTTATTTCTTTTGTCCGTAAGCTATAAATGATTGGATTTACTACGGGTGGGAGTAGACTGTACAAAATGCCAAGGGAGATTCTTATTTCATGATTTAAATACAGACCTGCCACTTAAGAAAAATACACAAATAACCTGGGAAGAAAAAAGCCTTTTGACGCCCATGGGCTGTCTTAATCTGCATGACAGTGATAATGATGCTCAGGTACGACAGCGTAATCACCACGAATGGAATGATCATTATAACCGCTGCCACCAAGACTCCTGCGTGGATGTTAATAGAAGTGTCGGCACACGTCAACATTATAACCCATTTATGTTCACAAAAAAATGAAGGACTTCATTAGGACCACAGAATTGTACCCGGAGGGCATATTCGAATACTGTGATAGGCCCCAGCATTCCCAAAAAAACCATGGTGCAGCAGCACTGAATGGCCCTTGTATTGGTCATAAACGAGGGATATCTCAGCAAGGTAGCAATCTATCGCCATCAGCATTAAGATGAATGCATCTGCACTCCAGAGAGCATGTGCAAAATACATTTGAACCAAACACATTTATGTATCTTGAAATAATTTTTGGGGTCACAGATGTGGTAAATATGATGTTGGACACAGCCAGGGTGAAAATGATGAAGAACATTGGGGGGTGTGTCTTTGGCTGCTTTTTGATGATTTAAAGAATTGTGAAAGTAATCAGCGTGATAATTTATGAGATAAGGAAAACCATGGATAAGAAAATATCCAGATTCTTCACTCCAGGAAAACCAATGATGTAAAACTCAGAAATTGTGAAGTTAAAGACCTCCATGCTGTCTGTAGAGTTATCTGGTCAGTTATACAATATATGACTTAAATTAGCAAAATAAAAAATTAAAATAACAATGAACTCCGGTAACTCATGGATGAAGAAAGATGAGGTTTCTTAAATCTGTACAAAGGTTTCATATTTCCTATGCCTTGCTTCATGAAAATTGTCAGATACTTTTTATTTCAATTTGTAACCAATAACTGTGAACAAATAATTTTAATAACACCATCATTTCAATTAATTTCACAAACAGGTCTCAGGAGATTTAAAAAAATGAATTTTGAATTGTGACTGAAATGTGTAATTTTGGACATGAAACAAAAAAAGAATATTTAGACATTTAATCATATTTTATTGATAAAATCAAGGTATTGTGCAAGAAATTACTTACTAAAGAATTCCATACTAAATTAGAAATTAAAAAAGGTATTATTAATATAAGTTAAATAAAAAGAACATAATTAGTTAAAAGTTAGTTATAAAAGGAAGTCTTTAGCTGAGTTTTAAAAATATCTCCAATTAGCATAGTAAATAAAATAATACTGATGTCGCAGTACCTGAGTTAGAAGAAAGCTTAAATTAAATATAACCAGCATAGAAATATTATATTTCTTACGTATTACCAATAAGACCATTATAATTAATTAATTTTATCTTTCTAATGTTGATATAATGTCTGGGCTTAACAAAAGAGTGATATGAAATTACATTGGATAATACAGCCTGATACCAGAAAGGTCAAGTGTTGTTACATAACAACCACATCCAGAGTGCCACACCAACATGGTGTGTACACCTCAGCAGTCTGAAATATGAAGAATTCTCTGCCCATCATATAGGAATTTGAGTGTAAATGAATATTAAAATCACATAAAACTGAACGTCAAAATCATGTCCTAAAAATGAGAAATGTACACGAGATAAAACACAATTACAATATACAGAGGAAACCATGGATGTTGGTACGAGGGGTGGAGGGGTGAAGAAAGGAACCAGTTAAGTAAAGGCTCTTCTAAAGAAGAAGGTTTTGAGTCTGGATTTGAAGGAGTTTAGAGAAGGTGACTCTCTGATATCCTTGGGCAGAGAGTTCCTGAGCTTGGGGGCATAACAGGAGAAGGCCCTGTCACTCATACAATGTAGACAGGCTTTGGAGACAGTTAGGAGACCAGAATTAGAAGAGTGAACGTTGTGAGGTGGGGAATAGGGTGATAATAGCTCAGATAGGTACTGAGGTGCCAAGCCATGCAGAGCCTTATAGCTGAGCATGAGGATTTTCAAGTCCAGATGGAATTTGATAGCAAGCCAGTGCAAGGACTCCAGGATAGGAGTAATGTGATCACTTGCACTAGACCTGGTCAGAATCCTGGCTGCTGAATTTTGGACATACTGCAGTTTGTTCAAAGTAGATTAAGATACCCCAGAGAGTAGAGCATTACAGTAGCCAATTTGAGAGAACACAAATGTGTTGATCAGCTTTTCAACCACAGTTAGTGATAGCACAGGGTGCAGTCTAGCGATATTTCTGAGGTGAAAAAAAGATGTTTTGACAATGTGCTGCACATGTGGGTTGAATGTTAAGCCAGAATTGAATATCACCCCAAGGTTTTTCAATTTAGACTTTAATATAAAAGCACAGAAGAGGAATAAAGAAGAAGCAGGGAAGAATAGGAGAAGAGTCAAGAGTCTGCAGGATTTGGGACTTGAAGCTTGCGTCAGACAAGAGCCCCTACTTCATGATCAACCAAACAAAACTCGACTGGAGCTAAATATTTGAACCTTGTTAGAAAGAGCGTGCTATTCTGTCTTATTAGGGATCTTAGGTTTCCTGAGTAAAAGATAACTCAGTTGGAAACATCTTTCCTGCTTAGGGTTAATTTTTGTGGATAGAGATATACAATAGGCTCCCATTTATTCCCTTATTGGCATACGGGGTGCAGAGAGAGAGATTTAACTGCAGGTTGCATTTTATTTAGTTAGAAGGCAGCTTATCTCCTATGTGGCCTCTGTAGGCATTAAGAGTTTAATTAATTAATGTCTTGTTTCATTGTAATAAATATTGGTTTAACCAAGTGTGCCTCAATTATTACTCTTCTCAACAAAGCTGTGCCAGAGAACAAAGAATTAACGTGCCTCTAGTGATACCAGCCACTTGGGTATATTGCTAGAAAACGCTTACAAGTTGGGGGTTATGAATAATTATTTAACTTATTGACTAAACCTCTCGGTCAAATCCTAATTTTCACAATTTTCGTAACCCCCCATTTATAACAATATTATATTGCTAAATATATGAATATATATCGTATTTATATATAAATATATAAAATAATAAATCAAAACAGTCATGTATTAAAAATACAATAGCGTGTAAAACTCTTTACCTTTCCATATCTTAATTAAAGCAAGTCTCCTGTTTAAGCTTATATATAGATTGTACCTGTGGTTTGTTACAGTATGGGGCTTATTGACATTCTAGAGCAGGGGTGCTCAACCTTATTTAATGTAAGATCTACTTTTTCATTTGCTAGTCCAGCACGATTTACCATTGTGAATTTGAAGCTCTGATATAGGGAAAACAGACTGTGGACACATCAGTACAATAATGATACCCATCACTAAAATGTAGCAAATAAAAGCAAGTGACTCATGCTACAGTGACCAAGTAATGTTCCCCATTTTAGAAAAAAAGAATATCCTACCTTAATGTGAGCACTTTGTTAACGTGTTGTCACTGCTGATCATGTAGATGACATTTTTATTGTGTCCCTGCAGCTCGAATTTCAGCTCATTCAGCAGTTCAGTCAAGTCTGTAAGGAATGCTAAATCCAGAAGCCACTGGTCATCCTCCAATTGGGCATATTCACCATGTTTAGATGACTTGAGAAACTCGGACAGCTGTCTGAACCTTGCCAAAAATGTTTGTTTTGGAAATCTCCAAACAGCAAGTCAGCAGCCTCAGCAATTGCTTTTTTTATTACTTTTCGATCCCTGAATTACTTTTTATGTTTAGCCAGGATGTGGCTCACATGGAACGATTTGATGATTGCCACTATCCCTCTTGTATTAGGCCTTGTGAAAACCAACTGCTGCTAGTTGAGATTGAAATGTTTCCACTTTTCTTTTCCATAACTCACTTTTAGCAGCAAAGTCCACATCATAAGTTTTGAGTGCAGTTTTGAAATGTTCTATATTTCCCTTTTTCACGTTAATGCTAGCATTGCAGATTTGAATGCGAAAGTACAAAAAATAATCATGCTCCCATTCCTTGTGGTAACGATAAGTTTTCGGTCTCTTTGTTTAATCATTTTCGGTCATACACTACCAAACCAAGCTTATCAAACTGTTGGCAAATTGGTCACTTCCAGTCTGTTCCGCTCCACTATGCATTGTAGCGAATGTGGGGTTCGTGTGGTATATAACCAAGAGAATTCTTGGGTAGCATACACAACACTATTTATGGAGCTCCTATAGCCTTTTTTTCCAGTGTCAGCCAGCACTCAGGGAAGAGACTTTTACAACCCATTCGACAAGGGTTAAACTCACACAAGGGCAGTAAAATGTATGACTTTACATGCACTGATCTGAATAAATTTTTAGGCAATCGAAAAAAGTAAATAGTCAAATAGCCCATTTTAAAATTTATTTATTGCGATCGACAAGTGGCAAGCACTCCACGATCAACTGGTGGATCGCGATCGACTGGTTGGGCACCCCTGTTCTAGAGCACCTGTGGCAAACTTCGGCCGGATCCGGCCCACCAGCCAGTTTTAACCGGATTAAATAAATTCGTCAACATTCACCATTTTTCACTTTGTTCGGTGCCGTTTTTTCTAACATTTCATTATTCGTGCCGTTAGATGGCACACAAAGTTATACCACAGTGATTCCAAAATGTGCATCGCGCCACCTAGGGGACGCGCCACTGTCTGTCAGGGGTGTCTCAGGTATCGCCAGTCAAAAATTTTATTGCAAGCAAAACCCGCTATTCGTGCACACAGAATGTATGAGTCGCGCGCTAACTAGCTAGATTGTGTTACATGACACTGGTCACAAGAGTCGGCAGTCTGTAAGCAGAGTACCAATTGACCATGGCTTCGGTGTTTCATGTTTCTATGAGTGGTAATTTTGTGAGTTTTCTGTTACACGATCGGAATTGAGAGGTTTTTAAATATGAGTAAAAAACGTGAAGGACATGGAGCCTAGTTCTGAAGAGAAACAGAAACGCAAATACAGAAAGTATGAGGACAGTTTCTTTAATTTTGGTTTTACACGCACAATGAAGAATGTTCTCTGTGTGTTGTCTGCCATAAAGTGTTGGCTGCTGAGAGCATGCTCCCCAATAAATTGAAACATAATTTTGGAAACTGTTCACAGTAGTTTGATAAGTAAGCCTTGTGAGCATTTTTTTAATGAATGAACAGAAAGCTGCTTTTTCTAACCAAACCAGCAAAGTTCTTTTTTCATCATACAAAGTAGCGTACCGAGTAGCATGATGCAAAAAAACTCATACTATTGGAGTACCAAGGAATAAGCAACAGAGGAATAAGCAACTAAGGTCTCTGAATTCTGCTTCGCTTTGCAATATCCTGCCTTTGTGAAGCTGGGTTTTCAGCACTTGTGGTTATCAAATCCTTGTTAGATCAAGAGTCAATGTTGAGAAGGAGATGCATGTTGCCATTTCAAAAATACGAATTAGTATTTTTGGTGAATTATGTTAACATAATTTATTAAACTAGTATGTTAACATAATTTATTAAACTAGCTCACCTACCCATTAAGAGGCACAAACAAAAAGATATTGTATTTCTCTCCCTTTTTTAAAAAACATTGATTTTAGATTTTTACATTTTTATTTAGTCATTTTATTTGCATTTTACAAAGATGTTGACTATTTTAAATTTTTTCAACAAAGAGTTTTCAACAAAGAATGGACTGCAAAATACTTTTTCACAGAGGTTGGAACAAAGGCTATATGTTTAATTCGTAAGGAAAGTGTCGCAGTGTTCAAAGAATACACTCTCAGTTGTAGAGCTTCAAAGTAGCTGCTAGTTTACAGGCTCAGCAAAATGTATTTTTCTGCTCTTCTACTATCCAAGAGGCCAGCACTGTCATGCTGGTAAACCCCTCCTCTTAGGGATGCTCCAGCCCTTCCTAGTTTTGTATTAATCTCCTGTACCTGCCTCTGGTTCCTGCCCCCCGTCCTATAAAAACCAGGCGTTTCTGCCAATCTGGGCCCAGAAGCCCGGAAGCCCGCCTATCCGCGAGTCCAGGAGTGACTCTATGGCACAGGCTTCATCACGGGGTCCTGACCTTCTGAGTCCGGGATTAGGAAGCGTCTGGTCCCGTGACCCCCTTTTTTATTTCCCTGACCCTCTGCTGGATCCCACTCCAGCTTTTAACTCTGTTTGTCTGTGTCTGGATGGATTTTCCGGTTTTGGACATTGGAACATTCACGGATTTGCCTCGGACTCCCTTGGACTGTTTGCCTCGGACAAACCTCCCTTGAACACGCCCCATGTTTTCCTTCCAGCCCCTTTGTATGCTTTTTCCCCATGTTTTCCTCACTCCTCTCCGGATTGCGCTGTCTGCATAGGGTCCTGAAAAAATGCTTCTTGACAGAAAGCTGAGCCAACACCAGGACCCCGCGGTCGGCAATCCGGAAGCTTGGGACTCCATCCGTTTTTATTATTTCATGTTTTTTTTTGGTGAAGACCTGGCTTGTGACTTCAACGTCAAGTTTTATTCAATTTTTATTTTTTTATATTGAAAATATTTTTTTCTCTTATGTTATCGCTAACCTTGAACTATGTTGGATTATATAGGGCATAGGCTATCTGTAATAGCAGCCTGAAGTGGCCCGCTATACAGTTTAAAAATTTTATGCGGCCCTCTGTTCTAGAGGGATGTTTAATATAATTATAAGAAGAAGTATTGAAGCATATTAAGTGTTTGTCAAAAAACATTTGATTATTTGTTAGTGCAGCATACAACCTCTCTGGCTTTTCATCTGAAATACCAACATTCAGAATGACATTACTCAGCTGTTAAGTGATTAATGTTTAATCAGTAAATATTCATTAACTTAGGTACTTTTTTAATTGTGTAAATGACTTCAGCATACTCAACACCTCAAGTCTTCGGTACCAATAACATTATCATTTTATACTATTTATATAATAATTGTAGATTATTTTATAATATTCATTATGCATTTTAAATTGGTTCCTGCCTTGAATACATCATATAAATTCCTGATGCAAGAAAAAGCTATGTGCTGCATTGCGAAGGTATATTAAAGTCATTCTGTAGTATTTCATTCAAACCAACAAAGTCTGAATAGATGTTACAAAAATGGTGTATATCATTGTTGCTAACTTAAAACTTTAAAGAACCCATAACTAATTAGTGTTTGGTTCTGCACAAACAGAGGTTATTCACTTATTCTACCACTTTGCATTTTCATTTCTTTAAGGTCTGTGACTTTTTGCCGGGCCTTATCCAATGAGAAGTAAAATAATGAATTGTGAGAGAAGAGACATTCATCACAGCTCAATAGGTAACATCTGTTTTCTTCTCAGAAGGACCACTCTTCAGACTTTACACTGGCATCCTATGCATACCCAGTTTATTTGCACAGTTGTTCTCAAAAGATGAATACTTTCTCACACATTTAATACATATTACCAAAGAGAAAGGTGTGAGCACCTGAAGAAGGCTCCACGGCCAAAATGTTGTGTTTCTTTCTTCTCTTTTCAGCATGGAATAAACCTATTACTTGTTCCTTTGCAGCCTACGCATGCTGACGCAGCTACCCACCTGAACTATTACCAAAGAGGCCACATTTAGAGGAATAATCACATATATTTTCTTTCACCTTCACCAATAGATAATTTGTGTGCATTTATAATGTAGAGCAGTGAATGTTGTTTGACTGTTTAGTATACTGCAGCTAAAAACTATTTTCTGTTACAAACATAAGGTAAATAGAGCTGGTCAGAATACTTATTTTATTGTAGGGGGATTTTGTGAATGGTTTCAGTGAATGCATTTGTTATTGTTCATTTCCTTTGGTCTTAATTACTAAGAGGAAATAACTCCTTTGATATATTGATGGATGCTTAACTACAGTATATGGAATAACTTGCTGTTGAATGACCTACAAAAGTCACAGTTTAAAAAAATCTAGCAACTTCTCTAGGGGAGATATAAAAAAACAGGGCATCAGCTGTCAAACACAGAGCTCAGGCTCAGGTGTGAAACTGTTAATTAAGCTGTTAATTACACTGTGTTTCTACAAGTGTCTGTATAAAGAAAGTCTCCAGAGGACAGCACACAAGTGTTCCTGGGAGAAAATTGACAGCAGTCACCACCTTGTTAGTTAAAGTGGCAAAATGAAGCTCACAGCTAACAGACCACCAGAGATACAGTGAATGAGGTGCTCCCTAGATCTCTTTGTTAATGTTTACCCAAACCCCTGACACTACTGTAATGACAAAAAAGTCAATTTATTGTATTGAGTGTTAACCAGAGAGTTGCCAATTCAGTCTTGCAAAACCTTTAATTTTCTGAAATAACAATCATTTACAGAGGTGTATACTATTAATTACAGCATATATGTCGCTAATAATATATACCTGTTTTTGCTATATTAAAAAAATGTCTGTTTTGAATTATAAATATACATGCAGTATACAAGCATACAGTATGCTTTTATGTTTTTCATAAAACAATGCATTTAAATTTTCACATAAATTTCCAACAAAATCCATCCTCAGATAACATGATAGATTTTCTTTGTACGGCGGCTTGGGTTGTAGGAAACCATAACCTCTGCCCGAAACCAGAATTATCTTGTAAAAAATGATCTTTTGTTTGCAGACATGTTCATATGAAAGGGTTAATTATTAATAAATTAGACACCCCTTGAATTCTAATGGGCTGTGTCACAATCGTTACACAAAATTAGTCCCCTGAGTTCTTATGCATTATGAGCTCAGTTTTTCACATCATATTCATTTTGGGATTCATGTCATAAGCTTCTGCCTTAATGGAAAAATGGACATTAGAACATAAAAAAGCTGAAAAATGTGAGGATGCCATTTGGTCCGCCAGTTCCTAGTTCCTTATCAGTTGAAAAGTGAACCAAGGCTCTCATCTGGCCTCTTCTTTTAAGAAGCCACGATGTGATCTTTGACAACATGACTTCATATCTTATTCCAGCAGAGCAGTGGCTCTGGTATAGATTTCTTGGGTATTCCACTAACTACATGATCCCACTTTGAGAATTCATGATTAGTGTTTTGTTTTTTGTCCATTGACCAGTTCCCAATCCAATGAAATGCATTGTGTTGAATGTCTACTGCTTGCAGTTCGACCATAGATCTTTAACAGTTACTGCAGTAGCTTGATCAAAAAATGGTTAAAAGATTAGATTACATTATTTAAGTTCATGTTGACAATTAATTACAATCCTGTTTCCATACAGATGATGTGGTTGTTGATATATACTGTAACAATTTCAAGTTCACGCAGGACAAAGGACAAGTGGAGACAAGATAGCGAAAAAAGCGACTACTTTTATTCTCCCATCAAAACCAAAACCCAACACAGGATATACACACACATAAGGGGACAGAACATGTACACAGGTTTAGGGTGGTAACTCTTTAACAGAAGACTACACACTTACAAAGCTACACAGGACACATAAACTAATATAATACTACTTACATAAGCAGGGTCAGCTGCTGATCATCGTGCTGACCCTCTGATTCCCCCCAGCTACAACTCCCAGCCTGCTTTGTGGTACCCTGAGTGTCTAGGTGTGCTCCCTCCTCACCACTGGGCGAGGGCACTACAATACACATTAAAATGATATTAAGTATATTCACAGAAAATTATAAATTCACAAAAAAAGTGTTAATTACACAATATTCATATAAAATCAATTCACTCATGATGAATGTGTATTTAGATATCCTGTATTTAAAAGAATCTGAAGAAGGTCAGGGCAACAATAACCAGTTACATTTATTACATACTAAAGAAGTATATTCTTAAAAGAGCAGTATAAATTACATCATTACAAACTAATTGTAAGGTATTGTCTTGAAAAACACATCTGTAAATCACAGAGAATACACATTTGCAGCGTTTGGGTCATCTGAGAATTTAGGTCAAACTATAATATGACAAATTATAGTCACTACTTAGCACAATACTGAAATTAAACAGTAAATATTCTTGTTAACTGATTAATCCAAATTTAAGACTCCTTGCTTTAGTATTAGCAGCATGCTTCCTCTAATCTCTTATTCACTCGGCACAACCCTCTTCAACACTGGTATCCTGAACAGGTGCCTTCTGATTTCTTTTGTTCTGAGACAGTATACAAAAGGATTGACAAGAGAAGGAGCCAGATTAGCGCCAATAAACAATATATTTCGCTGTGTCAGCACCAAAGCGCCCCTTGTTAAAATGATGGCAACAAACTGAGGGGTATAAAAACAGGAAGCTACAATCAGATGACTAAAACAAGTGCTGAACATTTTTTTTGTGTTTGTATGTGAGGAAAGTTTCATTACAGAAAAAATGATCTTATAATAAGAAAATAAAATGAAAGCAAAGGGTGCAAACAGCACAAAGAATAGAATGATGGTACTTACAACAAAGTAATCATCAGGATTGACACAAGCTGCTCTGACTAAAGCAGCATAGTCACAAAAAGCATATTTCAAAAAAATATAGCAGTAAGGGAGATTGCTAGCAATACCTGCCAGAATCCCAATAAGACCAGCTGCTAGCATCCAAGAGGCTGCTGTTAGCATCATGACATTGTTCTTTGTAAGGATACTACTGTATCGCAAAGGGTTAGAAATTGCAACCCAGCGATCATAAGCCATAAGTGCAATGGAGAAGGCTTCCATTGCAAGCATAAGGTGATTCACATACATCTGAGAAATGCAGAGTTTAGTGGAAATTCTCTTCTCATCAGCTATTAGGATCATGATCATTGTTGGGCTGGCACTGGTGCTGTACAACATATCCACAAAAGCAAGATTGCAAATGAAAAAGTACATTGGTGAGTGTAGACGTTTGTCCAATGCAATGATACATATAATTGTGCTGTTGCCCAGTAAAATCAGGCAATAGGTTATCAAAATAATGTAGCCCACTAACTTTGGATGCTCAATACTGTTGAGTCCTATGATGAGAAATTCTGTAATATTTTGGCCAGTATCGTTGATAAATGCCATTTTGCAGAGTACAAATCCAGAGATGTAAAATTTCAAAATATTCACAAGTTTTCTTAAAATCTAGAATAAAACAAAATATGGGTTAATACTTGACATATTGCTAATCCATGCAATAACTCCAATAGTTCCATAATCTGGTTTCAGAAAACCTAGTTGCAGTTGTTATTATTGTTCAAGAATACAGTATATAGCTTTATATCAATCTAATTTAATGCAAACCATATATTTATGAAGAATCTGCTATAAGTTTTAAAAATCTGTAGACAAAAAATAAATGTTATCACTCAAAAGAAAAAAAAAAGCATCAAGACATTTCTTTCACTGGTTGCATTTTCTACTTCCACATACCTGTCCACAAAAGCAATTCTAAGTCACTTTGTACATTAAGCACATACTGTATGTTAGCAACACACCCGTGTGTTAACAACTAAATTATCCCTTATCTTTCACAACAGTTGTTCCTGTTCTTATAGCTGTATGTTAAACATTCAAATGGAGAAGTCCACCTTCTGTGTGCATGCAAGTGCTATATATTGTGAATGTGAAGATATGCTAAAACACATACAAGAGAAAGTTGCTAAGCAGTGATTTGTTTGCCATTTCAGGAATAACTAATTAAGTCAAGATGGGAATAGTGTCAGAAGTAATTAATGGCTACTCGCTATTGTTTAATTACCTGTTTTAAGAAATCATTTTAATAACCAAAACATTTTAACATATGTAGAAAGTGATGATAAGATGATTTAGAAGAAATGTTTTGGGAATCTCACCATTACAAGTGTACACTTTCGTTGCTAAATACCTTTTCAAAATGTCTTAGCCTAGAATAACAAGTAAACACATACTGTACTGTATACTGTACCTACATGTACCTACAACACATACATATACTGTATCATTGCAAACTGAAGTTAATTCTACAACAAAAGTAAAAAGAAAGAAAAAAACGGAGCTTGTTAGCTGTGTACTCACCAAAAAAGGCTCCATGGCCTAAATCTTGTATTTTTCCTACTCATTCCTCTCATTGTGACATTAAACATTATTTTTTGGTTTGAAGCTCGCAGTAATATAAAAAACTCTCCTATGACAGGGAGTCTATTATTTGTAGATAACTTAAAACTTGTTACAGAAATAGCATTAACAAAGGAAAAAAGGAATGAAGGGAAATGAGACATTTTAGTTTGGAAAAATGAAAGTTTCTTTTTTCTGTATATACTATTTTTGAGCCCGTTATCTGTCCTTTTTTCTTGTGATAAGATTGCAGATGTGTTTTGCGAAATGTTAGGCTGTTTAAAGTGGGGTTCAGCTTTGGGTGAATTCCACATGCTCCAGATGTACAGTATGGCTGCTTATCTTTTAGTGCCTACAGGGCTTGCAGCTCCTGCTACTTTACAAAGGTCCGGTAATGTATGGACCTTTTCAGTGATATGAGACAGCATACATTTTAGCAAATACATTTTCAGTAAGGTTTTGATTAAAAAAATTGAGATTAATTTGCTCATGTTGAACATGCACAGCATTTGGATATCCTCTATTTAAAAAAAAGGTCAGGCCAACAATAATCAGTTACTGTACATTTATTTAATATTCATGAAGAACATTTTCTTAGAAAGTGTTGGGTACAGTAAATTGTAACATTACAGAAATTTTACAAGACTTTGACTTAAAATACATATCCATAAAACACAAAACACATAATGTTATGGGTTTTGGAACTTTTTTTGTAAAATAATTACTTGGCAAATTTCAGTCACTACTTTTCTTGATAGTGAAATTAAACAGAACATATTCTTTTCATTCTTAAAAATGTCCTTACTGATGAATGCAAAATCAAAACTCCTTGCTCTAATAAAAGCCGCATGCTTCCTGCAAACTGTTATTCACTGGGTGCAATACTCTTCAACACTGGTATCCTGAAAACTTGCTTTCTGATTTCTTTTGTTCTAAGACAGTATACAAAAGGATTGACAAGAGAAGGACCCAGATTAGCACCAATGAACAAGATATTTCGCTGTGTAAGTGTCAGCACCAAAGCTCCCCTCGTTAAAATGATGGCAACAAACTGAGGGGTATAAAAGCAGGCTGCCACTATCAGGTGACTAAAACATGTGCTGAACATTTTTTTCCTGTTTGTTTTAGAGGAAATTTTCATTACAGAATAAATGATCTTATAGTAAGAGAATATAATGAAAGCAAAGGGTGCAAACAGCACAAAGAAAACAATAGTGGTACTTACAACAAAGTAATCATCAGGATTGACACAAGCTGCTCTGACTAAAGCACCATAGTCACAAAAAGCATATTTCAAAAAAGTATAGCAGTAAGGGAGATTGCTAGCAATGCCGGCCAGAATCCCAAAAAGAGCAGCGCCTAACATCCAAGACGCTGCTGTTAGTGTAATGACTTTATTCTTTGTAAGAATACTATTGTATCGCAAAGGGATAGAAATTGCAACCCAGCGGTCATAAGCCATTAGTGAAATAGCAAAGGCTTCCATTGCAAGCATAAGGTGATTCACATACATCTGAGATATGCAGAGTTTAGTGGAAATTCTCTTCTCATCAGCAATCAGGATCATGATCATTGTTGGGCTGACGCTGGTGCTGTACAATATATCCACAAAAGCAAGATTGCAAATGAAAAAGTACATTGGTGAGTGTAGACGTTTGTCCATTGCAATGATACATATAATGGTGCTGTTGGCCACCAAAATCAGGGAATAGATTATCAAAATAACATAGCCCACTGGTTTCGGATTCTCAACACTGTTGAATCCTGTGATGACAAATTCCGTAATGCCTTGGCCAGTATCGTTCATCAATGCCATTTTGGAAAGCACTGTTCCAGAGATGTTAAATTTCAAAGTATAAGGAATTTTTCTTAAAATCTAGAACAAAACATAATATAGGTTAATACCTGACATTTTGCTAACCCAGTGATTTTATAACCTGGGTTCAGGAAACCCAGTTGCAGTTGTTATTGTTGTTCTAGAATGTATTATTTCATAGCAGTCTACTTTTATGCAAACCATATATTGTTGAAGAATATGGTGCAATATTTTTTAATCGATAGCAAAAAACAAACCCCCTTACTAAAAACTAAAATAAAAAAACTGACATTTTTTACTCTGGTTGCATTTTTGTAGTTCTTCATAACTCTCCTCAATAGTAACTCTAAATAACTTTGTACATACTGTATACAGTACAAATATGTTAGTAACACACCTGTGTGTTAAAAATTAAGCTACCCTTAATCTTCCCCAGCAGGTATAGCCATACTTACAGTTGTATGTTAAACATTCAAATGGAGAAGTGTACCTTCTCTGTGGATTTGGGTGCTATTTATTGTGAAGGTGAAGATATGCTAGAACGCACACAAGACAGAGTTGCTAAGCAATGATTTGTTTGCCATTTCAGGAATAACTAATTGAGTCGAGATGGGAATAATGTCAGGGATTATCAATGGGTAGTAATTGTTAACTATTTTTAATATCTGTTTTAAGAAATCTTATTTTAATAACAAAAAACTTTCAACATGTACAAAGGCTAATAATAAAGATTTAGAAGAAATGTTTTGGAAATGTCACTGTAATGAGAGCACATTTTCTTAGTTAAATAACTTTTCAAAGAATCTCAGTCCAAATAAGTAAACTAAACATTTATGGTATATTGACCTACAGTACATATATCAGAACAAATTGAAATGAATTTTCTGCTGAGAGTAAAAAAGAAAAAAAAAAAGAACATTTTGGCTTTGAAATGACCTGAGTCATTTCATGGCCTAAATCTAGCATTTTTCCAGCTGTTTCCTTCCAAACTCACATCATATTGAAATTAAACTTTACCTCTTGGTTTCAATCGCACAGTATTGAAAAGAAACACTGCAATGACAGGGAGGTCATTATTTGCAGATAACCTAAAACTTGTCAATTAAATAGCATTAACAAAGATAAAAAAGAATGAAGAGAAATTAAAGCTTCTTTGTACTGTATATACTGTGTGTGAGCTCATTAACTATACTTTTTTTCTTGTGATAAGATTACAGAGGTGCTTTACTAAATGTAGGGCTGTTTAAAGTGGGCTCCAGCTTTGGGTGAATTCCACATGTTTGTACTGTGAAACTTCATGTATTGCTGCTTATCTTTTAGTGCCTAGAGGGCTTGCAGCTCCTGCTACTGTACATTGCATAGATCCAGTAATGTATCAACATGTTCAGTGACATGACAGCAGTTATGGTTTGATATAAATACTGTACATTTTTAGAAGGGTTTTGATAAATAATCTGAGATTAATTTGTTCATACTGACCATGCACAGCATTTGGATATCCTGTATTTAAAAACATCTGAAGAAAGTCAGGCCAACAATAACCAATTACATTTATTTCACATTCATGAAGAACATTTTCTTACAAAGTGTTGGGTATATTACAACATTACAGAAATGTTACAAGATTGTCGCTTGAAATACATATCCATAAAATACAGAAAACTTAATTTTATGGGTTTTGGAACTTTTGTTTGTTAAATAATTACGGTCTCTACTTTTCTTCATAGTGACATTAAACAGTACATTCTTAAAAATGTCCTTACTGATAAATGCAAAATTAAAACTCCTTGCTCTAGTAAAAGCAGTATGCTTCTTGAAAACTTTTATTCACTGGGTGCAACCCTCTTCAATACTGGTATCCTGAACAGGTGCCTTCTGATTTCTTTTGTTCTAAGACAGTATACAAAAGGATTGACAAGAGAAGGACCCAGATTAGCGCCAATGAACAATATATTTCGCTGTGTAAGTGTCAGCACCAAAGCTCCCCTCGTTAAAATGATGGCAACAAACTGAGGGGTAAAAAAACAGAAAGCTACAATCAGGTGACTAAAACAAGTGCTGAACATTTTTTTCCTGTTTTTATGTGAGGAAAGTTTAATTACAGAAAAAATGATCTTATAATAAGAAAATAAAATGAAAGCAAAGGGTGCAAACAGCACAAAGAATAGAATAATGGTACTTACAACAAAGTAATCATCAGGATTGACACAAGCTGCTCTGACTAAAGCAGCATAGTCACAAAAAGCATATTTCACAAAAGTATAGCAGTAAGGGAGATCGCTAGCAATGCCGGTAAGAATCCCATAAAGAGCAGCACCTAACATCCAAGATGCTGCTGTTAGTGTAATGACTTTATTCTTTGTTAAGATACTATTGTATCGCAAAGGGATAGAAATTGCAACCCAGCGGTCATAAGCCATCAGTGAAATAGCAAAAGCTTCCATTGACAGCCCAAGGCCACTTACATACATCTGAGATATGCAGAGTTTTTTGGAAATTTTCTTCTCATCAGCTATTAGGACCATGATCATTGTTGGGCTGATGCTGGTGCTGTTCAATATATCCACAAAAGCAAGATTGCAAATGAAAAAGTACATTGGTGAGTGTAGACGTTTGTCCATTGCAATGATACATATAATTGTGCTGTTGGCCACCAAAATCAGGGAATAAATTGTCAGAATAACATTGCCCACTGGCTTTGGGTTCTCAATGCTGTTGAATCCTATGATGAGAAATTCTGTAATATTTTGGCCAGTATTGTTGATAAATGCCATTTCGTAGAGTACAGCTCCAGGAATGTTAAATTTGAAAATGCAAAGAATTTCTCTGAAAATCCAGGACAAAACAGAATCTAATTTAATATTTGACATATTGCTAATCCCTTTGATAACTCAATTGGCTTCCTAATCAGAGTTCAGGAAACCTAATTGCAGTTGTTAGTTGTTGTTCTAGAATGTATATTGTTATATTAATCTAATTTAATGCAAATTACATATTTATTAAGAGTCCACTGCAGTATTCGGAAATCCCTTGCAATAATATACAAGAATATGGTTGCTATATTTGGTAATCCATAGCAATAAGACAAATCATATCACTAAAAAACTAAAACAAACATTAAGACACCACTTTCACTGGTTGCATTTTCTAATTCTTCATCACTGTCCACAAAGAAACTCTAAATAATGTTGTAGATATGTGCATATTTTGGAAAACACACCTGTGTTAAAAACTAAACTACCCCTTATCTTTCACAACAGTTGTACCTGTACTTACAGTTCTGTGTTAAACATTCAAATGGAGAAGTTTACCTTCTGTGTGCTTTTGAGTGCTATTTATTGTGAATGTGAAGATATGCTAAGACACATACAAGAGAAAGTTGCTAAGCAATGATTTGTTTGCCATTTAGGAATAACTAATTGAGTCGAGAGGGGAATGGTGTCTGGAGTAATCAATGGCTACTCACTATTAAGTATTGTTTTATTACATGTTTTAGAGATTGTATTTAATAAAAAACTTTCAACATGTGGCAAAAATGATGATAACAACTCAGGAGATATGTTTTGGAAATTTCACCATTATAAGATTACATGTTAAATAACATTTCAAAATATATTAGTCTGGAAAAAAAGCAAACTAAACATATATAGTAACCTTCGAAGGAAGAGGTAAAGGTTATTTATATGCTGAAAAGAAAAGATAACCAGTGTGTCTCTTTTCTTTTCTTTTCAACATAGAATAAACATTTACCCGTTCCTTTGCAGCCTGTTCATGCTGATGCAAATACATTACCTACTTGAACTTCTTCATATCCAGTAACTTACCTACAGGTACAGTACGTGCATACTTTACAGCATAACAAATTGATGTTAATTCCATGCTGAAAGTAAAAAGAAAAAAAAAGAACGTTTTGGCTGTTTACTCACCTGTACATCTTGTATTTTTCCTACTTTTTTATTCCAGTCTGAAATTAAACTTTATTCTTTCGTTTGAAGCTCACAATGTAGTCAAAACACTCCTGTGACAGGGAGTCCATTACTTGCAGATAACATTAAACTTGTCACAGAAATACTATTAACAAATAAATAAAAAAGAATGAAAGGGAATGGGACCAGTTTGTTTGGGGAAAATGAAAGCTTCATTGTAATGTATGAACACAGTAACTTTCCTTATTTTCTTGTAATAAGAATGTAAATGTGTTTTACTAAGTGTAGGTTTGTTGAAAGCAAGGTCCTGCTTTGATTGAATTCCAAATTCAAGCATCTTATAATTCCAGATGTTTTACTGCTTAACTTTGGTGCCTAGAGGACATGCAACTAATTTACACAGGTCCAGTAATATATAGATTCATTCAGTGATATGAGACATCAGTAATGATTTGATTACTGAGGTTTTTTTTCAGAGGGGTTTTGATAAAAAAAATCGAATCATAATTCTCTTCATCTGAAAATGTACAGTATTTGGACATCCTGTACTGTATATAAAGGAGTCTGAAGTAGATCAGACCACCTACTGTATAACCAGTTATATTTATTACATATTTCTGAAGAGCATTTTCTTACAAAGTGCAGTGTACAGTTTATTACAACATTATAGAATAAATACAAGGCTGTATCTTGAATTAAATATATATATATTTCAGAGAGTATGATTCTACATGGTTTGGATCATCTTAGAATTGTTTGTAAAATAATTACATGGTAGGGCGACACTGACACAGTTGTCCTGGCACATTAACCTCACAGCACTGGGTCCCAGGGTTCAATTCCAGACCTGGGGTGCTATTTACATGAGTTTCCATGTCCTTCCAATATTGTTCTGGTTTCCTCCCACGGTCTAAAAACATACTGGTAGGTTAATTGGCTTCTGGGAAAATTAACCCTTGTGTGAGTGTGTAACTGTCTGTTTGTGCCTGACGATGGACTGGAGTCTTATCCAGGGTGTATCCTGCCTGGTGCTTTTGCTTGCCGGGATAGGCTCCAGCTCCCCCACAACCAGGGCCGTCTCAAGGGGTGGGCTGGGCTCAGTGCAGGATTGGTGTTGCGGGGCCCAGAGTGGGGGTGGGGGTTGCAGGGGCCAGTGGTGGGGATTCTTGTGTGTAGTGGTGGCGGCAGGGAGCAGCGTTGAGGTGATGAAATAGCTACCTAACTGGCCTGCGCAAACAGACATACAGAACCTAACATAACTACTAATTGCCGTTGTTGCTAACGCTACTGGTACCTTCAGGTATCTCAATGCCAGCATCCTTGTTGTTGTCGAGGTCACCAACAGTGTCTGTTTTTTCTTCGCTCCTGGTTTTTACACCAAACCTTTTCCAAAGACCCTTTAAGTGCCACATTTGCATCCTCCCTCTTCTGCTTCTTTTTTCTTTTCTCGCAACCACTGTAGTATTTTCAAAGGTTTTCCCGATCTTTGCTTGTGCTCACCGTTTTTCCATCGGTTAATTTTTTTTCCAAGCTAGTTTAATTATGCCGCAATCACTGTTAGCTTGCAACTGATGGCCTATGACATAGTGCGAGACTCCAGTTCTTAATAAAGCATCTGCTGTCCCACTAACTTTAGACTTAATCTTGACTTAAAATAAGAGTTTTGTGTGTCGCTTTATTAAAATATTTAAATATGTATATTTTTATGCATGTGTGAAGCAGGATTGGTGATTGGGGAGGGGGCCGGCTGGTGCGGGGCCCCCCAATGCACGGGGCCCTGGGTGGCAGCCCCCTTCTCCCCCCCTCCCCACCTTTGAGACGGCCCTGCCCACAACCCTCAATTAGATTAAATACTTAGAAAATGCACGGACGGATAATTACAAGGCAAATTTCAGTCACTGCTTTGCATGATAGTGAAATTAAACAGAAAATATTACTTTCCTCTTTAAACATTTCCTTATTGATGAATGCAAAATTAATGCTCTAGTAAAAGCAACATGCTCCCGCAAACTGTTATTCACTGGGTGCAATACTCTTCAGCACTGGTATCCTGAACAGGTGCCTTCTGATTTCTTTTGTTCTAAAACAGTATACAACAGGATTGACAAGAGAAGGACCCAGATTAGCTCCAATGAGCAATGTATTTCACTGTGTTAGTGTCAGCACCACAGCTCCCCTCGTTAAAACAATAACTACAAACTGAGGGGTATAAAAGAAAGAAACTACAATCAGGTGACTAAAACAAGTGCTGAACATTTTTTTTGTTTGTATGTGAGGAAAGTTTCATAACAGAAAAAATGATCTTATAATAAGAAAATATAATGAAAACAAAGGGCGCAAACAGCACAAAGAATAGAATAATGGTACTTACAACAAAGTAATCATCAGGATTGACACAAGCTGCTCTGACTAAAGGACCATAGTCACAAAAAGCATATTTCACAAAAGTATAGCAGTAAGGGAGATTGCTCGCAATGCCGGCAAGAATCCCAAAAATAGCAACGCCTAACATCCAAGACGCTGCTGTTAGTGTAATGACTTTATTCTTTGTAAGGATACTATTGTATCGCAAAGGGATAGAAATTGCAATCCAGCGGTCATAAGCCATCAGTGATTTAGCAAAGGCTTCCATTGCAAGCATAAGGTGATTCACATACATCTGAGATATGAAGAGTTTAGTGGAAATTCTCTTCTCATCAGCAATCAGGATCATTGTTGGGCTGATGCTGGTGCTGTACAATATATCCACAAAAGCAAGATTGCAAATGAAAAAGTACATTGGTGAGTGTAGATGTTTGTCCATTGCAATGATACATAAAATTGTGCTGTTGGCCACCAAAATCAGGGAATATATTATCAAAATAACATAGCCCACTGGTTTCGGATTCTCAATACTGTTGAATCCTGTGATGACAAATTCCGTAATGCCTTGGCCAGTATCGTTCATCAATGCCATTTTGGAAAGCACTGTTCCAGAGATGTTAAATTTCAAAGTATAAGGAATTTTTCTTAAAATCTTGAACAACACACAATATAGTTTAATACCTAACATATTGCTAATTCAGTGATTTTATAAGCTGGGTTCAGGAAACCCAGTTGCAGTTGTTATTGTTGTTCTAGAATGCATTATTTCATATCAGTCTACTTTTATGCAAACCATATATTTATGAAGAATATGGTGCGATATTTTTTAATCCATAGCAATAAAACAAACCCCCTCACTAAAAACTAAAAAATAAAATAAACATTGACATTTTTTACACTGGTTGCATTTTTGTAGTTCTTCATAACTCTACTCATAAGTAACTCTAAATAACTTTGTACATATGCAAATATATTAGTAACACACCTGTGTGTTAAAAATCAAGCTACCCTTAATCTTCCTCAGCAGGTATAGCCATACCTACAGTTGTATGTTAAACATTCTCTGTGTATTTGGGTGCTATTTATTGTGAAGATATGCTAGAACGCACACAAGACAGAGTTGCTAAGCAATGATAAGGAATAACTAATCGGGTTCCAGTTGGGAATAATGTCGGGGATTATCAATGGCTAGAAATAGTTAACTGTTTTTAGAAATTTTATTTTAATAACAAAAAATGTTCAACATGTAGTAAGGCAAATAATAAAGATTTAGAATAAATGTTTTGGAAATGTCACCATTATAAGAGCACATTTTCTTTGTTAAATAACTTTTCAAAGTATCGTAGTCCAGATAAGTAATTTAAACAAATATGGTATATTGACCTACAGTACATATATCAGAACAAATTAAAATGAATTTTCTGCTGAGAGTAAAAAAGAAAAAAAAAAGAACAGTTTTGGTGTGAAATGACCTGAAGTCGTTCCATGGCCTAAATCTTGTGTTTTTCCAACTGTTTCCTTCCAGACTGATATCAGACTGAAATTAAACTTTACTTTTTGGTTTCAATCTCACAGTATTGTAAAGAAACACTCCAATGACAGGTAGTTCATTATTTGCAGATAACCTAAAACTTGTCACAAAAATAGTATTAACAAAGATAAAAAAAGAATGAAGGGAAATGAGACATTTTAGTTTGGAAAAATGAAAGCTTCTTTGTACTGTATATACTGTGTGTGAGCTCATTAACTCATAACAAGTAAACATATACTGTACTGTATAGTGTACGTACGTACGTACGTACGTACGTACATGTACCTACAACACATGCATACAGTATACTGTGTCAGAGCAAACTGAAGTTAATTCTACAACAAAAGTAAAAAGAAAGAAAAAAACAGAGCTTTTTAGCTGTGTACTCATCTAAAAAGGCTCCATGGCCTAAATCTTGTATTTTTCCCACTCATTCCTCTCATTCTGAAATTAAACCTTATTTTTTGGTTTGAAACTCGCAGTAATGTAAGAAACTCTCCTGTGACAGGGAGTCTGTTATTTGCAGATAACCTCAAACTTGTCACAGAAATAGCATTAACAAAGGAAAAAAATAGAATGAAGGGAAATGAGGCATTTTAATTTGGGAAAACGAAAGCTTCTTTGTACTGTATATACTGTGTGTGAGCTCATTAACTATCCTTTTTTTCTTGTGATAAGAGTACAGAGGTGCTTTACTAAATGTAGGGCTGTTTAAAGTGGGCTCCAGCTTTGGGTGAATTCCACATGTTTGTACTGTGAAACTTCATGTATTGCTGCTTATCTTTTAGTGCCTAGAGGGCTTGCAGCTCCTGCTACTGTACATTGCATAGATCCAGTAATGTATCAACATGTTCAGTGACATGACAGCAGTAATGGTTTGATATAAATACTGTACATTTTTAGAAGGGTTTTGATAAATAATCTGAGATTAATTTGTTCATACTGACCATGCACAACATTTGGATATCCTGTATTTAAAAACATCTGAAGAAGGTCAGGCCAACAATAACCAATTACATTTATTTCACATTCATGAAGAACATTTTCTTACAAAGTGTTGGGTATATTACAACATTACAGAAATGTTACAAGATTGTGACTTGAAATGTATATCCAATAAAATACAGAAAACTTAATTTTATGGGTTTTGGAACTTTTGTTTTGTAAAATAATTACATGGCAAATTTTGGTCTCTACATTTCTTCATAGTGACATTAAACAGTACATATTCCTTTCCTTCTTAAACATTTCCTTACTGATAAATGCAAAATTAAAACTCCTTGCTCTAGTAAAAGCAGCATGGTTCTTGAAAACTTTTATTCACTGGGTGGAACCCTCTTCAACACTGGTATCCTGAACAGGTGCTTTCTGATTTCTTTTGTTCTAAGACAGTATACAAAAGGATTGACAAGAGAAGGAGCCAGATTAGCGCCAATGAGCAATGTATTTCGCTGTGTAAGTGTCAGCTCCAGAGCTCCCCTTGTTAAAACAATAACTACAAACTGAGGGGTATAAAAACAGGAAGCTACAATCAGATGACTAAAACAAGTGCTGAACATTTTTTTTCTGTTTGTATGTGAGGAAAGTTTCATTACAGAAAAAATGATCTTATAATAAGAAAATAAAATGAAAGCAAAGGGTGCAAACAGCACAAAGAATAGAATGATGGTACTTACAACAAAGTAATCATCAGGATTGACACAAGCTGCTAGGACTAAAGCACCATAGTCACAAAAAGCAAATTGCAAAAAAGTATAGCAGTAAGGGAGATTGTTAGCAATGCCTTCCAGAACCCCAAAAAGAGCAGCTGCTAATATCCAAGATGCTGCTGTTAGTGTAATGACTTTATTCTTTGTAAGAATACTATTGTATCGCAAAGGGTTAGAAATTGCAACCCAGCGATCATAAGCCATAAGTGCAATGGAGAAGGCTTCCATTGCAAGCATAAAGTGATTCACATACATTTGAGATATGCAGAGTTTAGTGGAAATTCTCTTCTCATCAGCTATTAGGATCATGATCATTGTTGGGCTGGCACTGGTGCTGTACAATATATCCACAAAAGCAAGATTGCAAATGAAAAAGTACATTGGTGAATGTAGATTTTTGTCCAATGCAATGATACATATAATAATGCTGTTGCCCAGTAAAATCAGGCAATAGGTTATCAAAATAATGTAGCCCACTAGCTTTGGATGCTCAATACTGTTGAATCCTATGATGAGAAATTCTGTAATATTTTGGCCAGTATCGTTGATAACTGCCATTTTGCAGAGTACAAATCCAGTGACGTAAAATTTCAAAATATAAAGAAGTTTTCTTAAAATCTAGAATAAAGCAAAATATAGGTTAATACTTGACATATTGCTAATCATCGTAATAACTCCAATAGTTCCATAATCTGGTTTCAGAAAACCTAGTTGCAGGTGCTGTTATTCTTCAAGAATGTATAGGTTTATATCAATCTAATTTAATGCAAACCACATATTTAAGAAAAATTTTGTCATTAAAAAAGCATCAAGACATTCTTTCACTTGTTGCATTTTCTTCTTCCTAATACCTGTCCACAAAAGCAATTCTAAGTCACTTTGTACATTATGCACATATTGTATGTTAGCAACACACCTGTGTGTTGACAACTAAATTATCCCTTATCTTTCACAACAGTTGTTCCTGTACTTACAGCTGTATGTTACACATTCAAATGGAGAAGTGTACAGTACCTTCTGTATGCATGCAAGTGCTATATATTGTGAATGTAAAGATATGCTAAAACACATACAAGAGAAAGTTGCTAAGCAGTGATTTGTTTGCCATTTCAGGAATAACTAATTAAGTCAAGATGGGAATAGTGTCAGAAGTAATTAATGGCTACTTGTTATTGTTTAATTACCTGTTTTAAGAAATCATTTTAATAATCAAAACTTTTTAACATATGTAGAAAGTGATGATAAGATGATTTAGAAGAAAAGTTTTGGGAATCTCACCATTATAAGTGTACACTTTATTTGCTAAATAACTTTTCAAAATATCTTGCCTAGAATAACAAGTAAACATATACTGTACTGTATACTGTACTGTACGTACATGTACCTACAACACATACATACTGTATACTGTGTCAGAGCAAACTGAAGTTAATTCTACAACAAAAGTAAAAAAAAAAGAAAAAAACAGAGCTTTTAAGCTGTGTACTCACCTAAAAAGGCTCCATGGCCTAAATCTTGTATTTTTCCTACTCATTCCTCTCATTCTGAAATTAAACTTTATTTTTTAGTGTGAAACTTGCAGTAATGTAAGAAACTCTCCTGTGACAGGGAGTCTATTATTTGCAGATAACCTAAAACTTGTTACAGAAATAGCATTAACAAAGGAAAAAAATAGAATGAAGGGAAATGAGACATTTTAGTTTGGGAAAATGAAAGTTTCTTTGCTCTGTATATACTGTTTTTGAGCCCGTTAACTGTCCTTTTTTCTTGTGATAAGATTGCAGATGTGTTTTACTAAATGTTAGGCTGTTTAAAGTGGGGTTCAGCTTTGAGTGAATTCCACATGCTCCAGATGTATGGCTGCTTATCTTTTAGTGCCTACAGGGCTTGTAGCTCCTGCTTCTTTACAAAGGTCCGTTAATGTATGGACCTTTTCAGTGATATGGGACAGCAGTAATGATTTGATTAAAATACATTTTCAGAAGTTTTTTTATAAAAAATCTTAGATTAATTTGCTCATGTTGAACAAGCACAGCATTTGGATATCCTGTATTTAAAAAAAAGGTCAGGCCAACAATAATCAATTACATTTATTTCATATTCATAAAGAACATTTTCTTAGAGAGTGTTGTGTATATGCAATATTACAGAAATGTAAATTTGCTCACACTGAACATGCACAACATTTGGATATCCTGTATTTAAAAACATCTGAAGAAGTTCAGGCCAACAATAACCAATTACATTTATTTCACATTCATGAAGAACATTTTCTTACTAAGTGTTGGGTATATTACAACATTACAGAAATGTTACAAGATTTTGACTTGAAATGTATATCCAATAAAATACAGAATACATAATTTTTAAAAATTTCCTTTCTGATGAATGCAAAATTAAAACTCCTTGCTCTAGTAAAACCTGCATGCTTCCTGCAAACAGTTAATCACTTGGTGCAATACTCTTCAGCAATGGTATCCTGAATACTTGTCTTCTGATTTCCTTTGTTCTAAGACAGTATACAAATGGATTGACAAGAGAAGGACCCAGATTAGCACCAATGAACAAGATATTTCGCTGTGTAAGTGTCAGCACCAAAACACCCCTTGTTAAAATGATGGCAACAAACTGAGGGGTATAAAAGCAGGCTGCCACTATCAGGTGACTAAAACATGTGCTGAACATTTTTTTTCTGTTTGCATTAGAGGAAATTTTCATAACTGAATAAATTATCTTATAGTAAGAGAATATAATAAAAGCAAAGGGTGCAAACAACACAAAGAAAACAATAATAGTACTTACAACAAAGTAATCATCAGGATTGACACAAGCTGCTCTGACTAAAGCACCATAGTCACAAAAAGCATATTTCAACAAGGTATAGCAGTAAGGGAGATCGCTAGCAATGCCTGCCAGAATCCCAATAAGACCAGTTCCTAACATCCAAGACACTGCTGTTAGTATCATGATTTTATTATTTGTAAGGATACTACTGTAATGCAAAGGGATAGAAATTGCAACCCAGCGATCATAAGCCATCAGTGAAATGGCGAAGGCTACCATTGTGCTTCCAAGGTGATTCACATACATCTGAGATATGCAGAGTTTAGTCGAAATTCTCTTCTCATCAGCTATTAGGATCATGATCAGTGTTGGGCTGATGCTGGTGCTGTATAATATATCTACAAAAGCAAGATTGCAAATGAAAAAGTACATTGGTGAATGTAGACGTTTGTCCAGTGCAATGATACATATATTTGTGCTGTTCGCCAGTAGAATTAAAAAATAGATTATCAAGATAACATAGCCTACTGGTTTCGGATTCTCAATGCTGTTGAGTCCTGTGATGACAAATTCCGAAATGCTTTGGCCAGTATTGTTGATAAATGTCATTTTGCAGAGTACAGTCCCAGAGATGTAAAATTTCAAATGAAATTATTTTTTTCTGAAATTCTAGGACAAAATAGAATATAGGTTAATACCTGATGCATTGCCAATCCTGTAATGACTCCAGTGCTTTCATAATATGCGTACAAAAAAACCCAGCTGTAGGTGCCTTTGTTCTAATTTAATGCAAATCATATATTTATGAAGAATACTCCTCGGTATTTGGAAATCCCTTGCGATAAGACAAATCACTTAAAAAGAAACAACATCAAGACATTGGTTACATTGTTGCAGTTTCACGATCCACGTCCATAAAGCTAAATCTCAATACCTTTGTACATATGCAGATATGTTAGCAGTTCATCTGTGTGTTAAAAAACTAAACTAATCTACAGTACCTTTTATCTTTCACAACAGGTATACCAGTACTTACAATTGAGTATTTAAAATTCAAATGCGGAAGTGTACCTTTTGCGCATTCACATGCTATTTATTGTGAATGATACAATGCTACAACACATACAAGAGAGTGTTGCTAAGCAATGATTTGTTTGCCATTCCAGGAATAACTAATTGAGTTGAGATGGGAATATAGTCTGGAGTAATCAATGGCTACTCGCTATTAAGAATTGTTTTATCACATGTTTTTAGAAATCACGTTTGATATCACCTCTTAGAAAAATGTGCAAAAGTTGATGATAAAAGTTTCAGAAGAATTGTATTAGAAATGTCTTTTAAATTATTATGTTTACTTGTTAATTTGTTATATTAAACATACATCTTACACGTATCAGAACAAGTTAATTCCATGCTAGGACTAGAAAAAAAACCTAAATATTTCAGCTGTGAACTCATATAAAGTGGTTCCACAGCCAGAATCTTTTTTCTTTTTATCTTTCAATACATACTTAACTTTTACTTGTTCTTTTGAATCCCACATGCTGATACAACTTTCCACTCTAACATTAACATATACATACCTCTGGCTCCGCACTAAAAATAGTATTTTTAATAACATAAAAGTTGTCACTGAATTATTATTAATCAAGGAAAAAAAGACTGAAGCTAAATGAGACCATTTAATTTCAGATAACTGAAAGCTTCATTCTGCTGTATGAACACAGTATTGTGTTTTTCTTGTGTTAAGAATTATTGTTATGTATTATGAATACATTAATTATAAATAATTATGTATTATTAAAATTTGGGATGTTATAAATGGTTAAACTTGGTTAATCCCACATGCAATTTCAAATGTATAACGTTCAATTTACAGTAAGTACTGAAGAATGCTTGTTCTAACTGAATCTTCTAAAGAATGTTAACACTAATCTGATGGCTGATATTACTGTAAGAATTGATAAAGTATCTGAAGAATGATCTTTTATATTTTTTTATATTTTTTAAAAGGGGACAGCAGTCTCACACAAGGAGAGACATACAGTAGTTACTGGAGCCTACAGTTCTGCAGCTGCTATGTCTCAGTCATAGCAAAATATGCCCTTTCCTAATACACATTAAGATTAAGATTTGTTTATAAAATGTATATTTTTTCTATTTTTTTATTCTAAATTCCATATGAGACATTCCTAATGGCTTTACCCTTTATTTGAGCATAACAATGGGGTTAACATTTTGTAGCTTGCTGTTGCAAGACCTCAGCAGTGAGAGTGCAGGTACATAAACCAGGGCCTGTACAGACAGCCCAAGTGAGCCTGTCAACAATGCCTGCAAGAACCCTCATATCCTGTATGTGAAATCAAGATACTGCTGTTAGTATAATAATACATGTGATCACTTGCACTAGACCTGGTCAGGATCCTGGCTTCCGAATTTTGGATGTGCAAAACTGTGCAAAACTGATAGAGACATACCCCAAGCGACTTGCAGCTGTAATCGCAGCAAAAGGTGGCTCTACAAAGTATTAACGCAAGGGGGCCGAATAATTTTGCACGCCCCACTTTTCATTTTTTTATTAGTTAAAAAAGTTTCAAAAATCCAATAGATTTCGTTCCACTTCACAATTGTGTCCCACTTGTTGGTGATTCTTCACATAAAATAAAAAATTTATATCTTTATGTTTGAAGCCTGAAATGTGGCAAAAGGTTGAAAAGTTCAAGGGGGCCGAATACTTTTGCAAGGCACTGTATTAGAGTATAATCAGCGTAGAAATAGTAGCTGAAGCCATTTGATTTTAAAAGCTGACCAAGTGAAAACATGTAAATGCTGAAGAGCAAGGGGCCCAGTATTGAGCCCTGAGGAACACCAGACTTAACAAGACCAATTTCAGACCTATACCCACTAAGAGAGACAAAGTGAAAGTGATCAGTGAGGTAAGACTTGAACCATTTGAGAGCAGTGTCAGAAACTCAGTCTCAAGACAAGAAAGTAAGATAAGATATCACTCTGTCACTGATGTTACTGTGCCCATCTTAGTTTTCTCTGGATTCCAATTTTCTTTAACTTCCCAGAAATATGCTGGCAAGTTGATCTGTTGCTTTAAATTTCGCATTCGATGAGGAGCTGAAGTTGGCTTCTTCCCTCATTAACCCACCCACTGTGGATTTGGCCAGCTCCAATCCAAATATTGATAAATAATGTTGTAATGATTAAGCAAATACCAAAACTATGCATGTAAAGGCCCACTGGGTTATGGATATTAGGTACCTTAACTTTTTTACTACACTGCTGATCTTAGGAAGACAACAATGAATTGTTTTAGCTGGATTTGTTCATCTCATGATGGTACTTTGTAATTTCCAGTAATTGAGCCGACTGGGATTAGAAAACAAATTTGGTGATTTTTTACTTAAGATATACCGTACCAATCAGAGAAAAAATTAGGAATTTTTTAAACAAATGTTTATATTATTCAAAAAAAGAAATTCTGAAGAAAATGTGGGTCGAACAGATGTTTCAAACTCCATGCTTTACTAAACAAAAACACCTACGATATAGTTCAGTTTAATAAATAACACAGATATTGTAAAATTACAGAGCCAAAGTAAATAGTTCAATTCAGAATGATATCTATTCTACAACCTGGAATTGTTTGGGAAAAACTGAATTCTGCTTAAATATATTCATAACCTGACTTCTTATTGCTTTAGTTTTCAGACAGTAAACCATGGGATTCATCAGAGAGGGACCCAGAGTGGATGAAGAAACAAAACACCACTATAAAAGTTATAAAGATTATAAAGGTGAAATCAATGGTAGAAAGGGTGAAGTAATTATTAGGATCTTTACAGGCTGCTCTTACAACGGCAGCTTATTCACAAAAACTATACTGATGAGTGTTTAAGCGACACTATGGTAGTCCATTAACAATGCTGGTAAAAAAGCCCGACACACCAATGTCTACTACCCAGACAGCTGCTGTTAGTAACATTACACGAGTCTTTGTGAGGATGCTGTGATACCCCAGGGGGTTTGAGATTGCAATCAATCAATCAAAAGCCATCAGAGCAATAGCTAAGGGCTCCAGTGCACTTCCTAAATGAAACACAAACAACTAAGCAATGCATGGTCCATAAGAAACTCTTCTTTCGTTCCCTAAAAAGTATATTCAGCATGGATACAGTAATACTGGTGGTACAGAGCATGTCTGTAGTTGCCAAATTACAAATGAAAAAGAACATGGGTGTATGGAGTGGTTTGTGAAGGACAATGATGCAAATATTGGTCATAATTCCCAACAAAGTCAGACTGGTCTATCCCAACTGGATAAACAGAATAATTGCTCCAACTGCATTATTCTGCTCCAACTCATGTAGTCATGATTAGGATGATTTCTGTGATGACAAAAGATGTTTAATTTTGAAATTCCATGAACCAGAATTCTGCAAAAGTTTGGTGAAGGAACCTGAAAGGAAAAGATACAGCATATGTTGAAACTGAGCCTTTTACACAGTTAAAGTTGGTGTCACACAAAACTGAAATATTTCTGTAGGGCAATGTATTGAAATGCAAAGTGTTTAGAAGAAAATAATATGTTTGCCTTTTCATACAAAAATTAAATGTGCTGCTGGAGATATCCATTTTTGAAATTGCATCAGTAGTAGTTAGAAATGTGTTTTATTCGAGGTCGTCTCACAAACAGGTGCAGTTCACTTTACAAAATCTTTCAAAATAATTTTCAATAATATAATACAGCATGCATCTGTAGTCATGACTTGGGTAATTCAAAACAAGTCCTACCCTGACTTCAAATGTATTTAATATGGTCATATGTTAATATAAAGATTCATAATTATCATTTAAATCCATAACATATATTTTCTTAATATTAAAGGATTGAGAAGGTACAAAAATATGCAGAATGAACCAAAGTGTATCATCTTTACAATAACAAAGTTATAGATGCTTCATATGTACAGTATAAGTCTTTAGGAAATTGCTTTACTGAACTTGTACTTACTGCCAGGGAAATGAAGTGAATCTTAATATGAACACATGGTTATATAGCACCCAAATATTTCATTACAAGCTCTCCTGAGAGTTGGCTACAGAAGAGACTGGAAAGTAATTAATTATTAATTTATTAATGTATTAATTTATAATATATTATTAATTAATGTTAATGCAAGAAATTCTTTGCATCTAGAAATTGTTATTAGCCGTGGGCATGTGTTGGGTTATTATAAAACTCACTTTATATAAAATTAATATTTGCTGTGTTCTGTGCACCTTCATAACATGCCTGATATGTTCAATATTTTGAAAAACAAAATATTACTAAGATTCAGCTGAGCATAAAAAGCAGTGATTTCCAGAACTGAGATATTATTACAGTAATTGGATTGGTTTGTAGTAGCTCAGATGAATAAATCCTGTGTGATGCATTTTTAAGCACATCCTGCTCCTGCTCTTTGAGAGACACTTTAAATGAAGTACTATACTCTGGGAAAATACTGCATAAATTCAAAAACTCCAGACAAAATAGATTTAATTATGAATAATTTTGATTATATTAATTTTAGAGTCTCTCTCAAGTTAATATTTTATAAACTTTCCTCTTGAGTGTAACAGCCCTAAATTATGACTATCATACTACAAAGTGGAAAGCCTAGGGGAGTTTACTATATTCATTCATTGTAAATACAGTGCAATATCAGGGTAATACAGAGAATGTAATTTGTGTTTGTGATGTAAATACAGGGACACTGAGATCAAAGCAAAAACATTTCTCACAGGCCTTACATGGTACACCTGGTTGCTTTGTAGCTGCTGTAGAACTGCAGTACACACAGTAACATACCAGTCAGTGTTTTTGAAGGAATCTGTAAATGTCCACACCTGTTTGCTATAAACCTTGTTCTAAAACAAAGTATGAATGTTTAAAGTATCAGGAAACACTAGAAAAATCCCCAAGCAGTAAGACTGTCTTCAGTACAGTACAATTAATTTGGCTGCTAATGTCATTAGATACTTCATAAATCCCATAAGAAAGAAACAGATATGTCTTATCACCTTGGGAATTTTAAGGCCCTGAAGTAATGGTACTGTATTAGTAATTTAATAATAAGACGTTCAGGTGGCATTTAACCCCAGTGGCCTATTTCACTAATTGGAACAAGATACATTTACAATTTGCAAAATCAGGCTAGCCAGTGAGGTATTTCTATACGTTTTATTTAAATCTAAAAAAGTAATGAATAATCTGAATTTTAATCATTTGTTGAAGCACAGCCTTTCAGCAGAAAAATAATAATCATTCTAAATATAGGCACTGTATAATAGCCTTGGAGTTAAGGCTATTCACAATTTATTTTTAATTAATGCAATTCACTTGTTGATCAGCTTTGATTGCCCTTTGATTCAATTTATTGCAATAATTGTAATTGATAATTTAGTGTACATTTACTAGTAAATTAGGTACAAGTTACCAGTAAATTAGGTACAGTACAAGTCAGGTTTTTCTAATCCTCTGATCTTTAGGTTTGTATCACTTTGAGAAAGGAAACAGATGTTTAACTTTAATAATGTTTAATAATAACTTTAATTTAACAATGTAGGACATATTGCAACCTTTATATTTCTATATGGTGGAAACTGCTGCTTTTTAGTAAAGTAAATAAAACATGTAAATATCTTGCTGTTAGAGTGAATTACTTGTTATTTGTATAGGCTGTGTTATTGCTGGTTTCCATATTTAAAATATCCTCAATGCCCCTCTCTGAATTACAGTCAGTACATGCTTATTAGGAAGAGTCTTCTATATAATTCCCCAGTCTGACTTTAGCCAACCTTAATGTAAAAGTTAAAACCTTTGTCACTTTACAAAATCTTTCAAAATTATCTTCAAATAATATAATACAGTATGCATCTGTTGTCATGACTTGGGTAATTCCCAAGTTACAGTATGTAAGTTAGCCACTGTAATGGAGACAGCACACACTCACCTAAAAGAAAGGGACAGAACATCATTTGTCAAACATTCCCATTCTCAAGAGAGAAACCGAGGATTGAGCTGTTAATTAATGGTAAGAGTGATTCACAGGTACACAAGACCCTAAGGAACTTGGTGGAACCAGTTTCCCCTGTGAGGATATTATCATCTGTCAGCTTGTTAGTGTAGCTGGTGCAATCAAGCACAGAGCTAACAGACCACTTGAGACACAGAATGAGGTTAAAACAAGATCACTGTTTTTATACTTCAGCAGGATGTGTCCAAATATTAGGTACAATGGAATGGGGGGGGAAAAGTGATTTTATGTCATATTATAATAACCCCCTTACCTACAACTTAACCAGCTACAACATATTTAGAAGAAAGCATATGCTTTGCTTGAATATTTTCCTAATAATGGAGAACAATGCTCTCGTTTCCAGGTGAGGCCTCTTTCTGGGCCCAATAGTTATTTTCTGAAACAAGTCACGTATTCATGTTTTCAGAACAGTGTCATTGTTCTGAAGTGTGTCCTTCAAACTAAAGCAACAGAAGGCTCCACAGCTGAAATGTACAGTAGTGTTTTTCTTCTTTACCTTTCGGCATGGAATGAACCTTTACCCCTTCCTTTGTAGCTTGCGCATGCTCATGTGGCTCCCTACTCAGTGTCCACTAAACTAAGATGCTGGTTCTACATGTTACACCTGTTCTAAATTCTAAGCTCTCAACAGATATCATCATTGCTCAGGGAAAAGTAATTTTGATATGACATATGTACAGTATAGAAATTTTGTCCTGTGCATTCTGTCCAGTGTGAATTCTGCCTTGCACCCATTGGTTGCTTATCCCTATACTGGATAAAGTGATTAGAAAATGGATGGATGGATATAAAAGTTCAAACGCACTAGAATCTCTAGTTTTAGTATCATTTTATTACTCAGCAAGTCCCAGCTGTCGATCACATTAATTTTCATACAGTATATACAATGTAATTGGAAAACAGTAATATTTTCCCATTCTTATGTGTTGTCCATATATAGATTTTAGTTCAATCCAGAGAACATTCAGAACAAGTTACACAAGGGTTTTGCTACCCACTTCTTGAAACTAAACAATACTAGAAAAAGATGATTAAAATCACGAAGCTGAAAGCCATCCTTAAGAAATTTTAAGTTAGCTTATTTCTGCAAGACTCAGAAATCAGTTTTAAACGAAGAAAGAAACCACACAGCTTATACATGTAATGAAAAGATATGAATAATTAGAATATAATAATTTTTTTTATTGAAAACATTTACACATGGTAATTGCAACAGATACATCTTAACGCTTTGTCGCCACTGGAAAAAGAGTCAAATTCCACCTGTTATGATGTCCCCACAAACATTTTGTAATAATTCTGGATGATTATATAGTATAAGCCTGGTTTATGGCTTAAATGAAAGCTAAAATACTGTACATACCATGACCAAAATAATTTTGCTGGATGTCCTATGATCAATTTAAATCAGGTAGTACAAAATTCCAATGCGTACTGTAAATCAAAACATTTACAGTATGTTTTCAATGTATCCAACAAATATCTGGAAGTGGAGTTATTTTCAATTCAGAACTCAAGGACGTACACAAGTAAAGATGTACAGTATCTGTTATGTCTATTAACATAAAAACAAAAACACAGATTATAGTGGTGTGCCTTGTTAATTTATGAGCAGTCACCTAAAACAAGAAACTGACAAAAAGGTTCATGAATAAATATAAACTACAATAAATGCAAATTCCATTATTAATATTATTAGAATTTACTTTGAATAAGTGTATAAGCAGAGTTTAAATTAAAGGTTAAAAGTTAAGTTCTATTTCTATTTCTATTATTTGGTTACACTATAACCTTACAAATTGAATTATAAAATATAACCTGATGACACTTTATTTACTGGGTGCAACACTCTTAAATATCCTGAAGACCTGATTCCTTATCTCCTTTGTTCTGAAACAGTAAACAAAAGGATTGAGAAGAGAGGGACCCAGAGTGCAGACGATAGCTAATACATGTCGTTCCACAAGACTCAGCACCAGGCCTATCCTGGCTAGAATAACTCCGACAAAAGGAGGGACAAAAACGCAAGCAACCACTATCAAGTGACTCAAACAAGTGCTATACATTTTTTTCCTGTCTGCTGGGGAGGAAATTTTAACCACGGCAAAGATTATCTTTAGGTAGGACATCAGAATAAAAGTGAAACTGCCAAACGTAACAAACGAAGAAATAACAGATGGCACCAGAAGGTGATCTTCAGGATTGACACACGCTGCTCTGATCAAAGCTGGATAGTCACAGAAAAGAGAGTTAACAGTCCTGCGACAGTAAGGAAGTCTGTCTGCTGTGCCTGTAAAACTGGCAATAATGGCACAAGCCAGTACCCAAGAGACCACGATCAACATGATTATACGGGTCTTTGTGAGGATACTGTGATATCGTAAAGGGTTGGATATTGCCACCAAACGATCATAGGCCATTAGTGTAATGGTAAACACTTCCATCATATTGCTCAAGAAGTATGTGAACATTTGAGTCAGACATGGTTTGTAAGAGATGGTTGTCATGTCGGCTAGAAGAATGACGATCATTGTTGGGCTGGTACTGGTGCTGCGGATGATATCCACAGCAGCAAGGTTAGAAATAAAAAAGTACATGGGTGTGTGCAAACACCTGTCCCATGCAATGATGCATATATTAATGGTGTTCCCCAGCAAAATTAGGGAGTAAATTGTCAAAATGATGAATCCAATAGTCTTTGGATGTTGAGTCCCATTAAAACCAACAATAATAAATTCAGTTATGGCTTCAGCTGTGGTATTTCTAAGAGACATGGTCCAGATTGAGTATCCTGTAATTCAATATTTCTGTAAACATTACATTAAAAGACAACATTAAAATAATGTAAAGATTTTGAAATAAACTATTTGAAACACTGTTTCCTTTAACCACAATTACCATGATATATAATAAAATAGTGAAGAAGTATACATGTTTTTACAATACATTTACAGATGTGGGTGTGGAAAAAATGATCACAGCTTATATTATATAATTATTAATCTGATTATTAAAATGCTCCATTGTCTTTTATTTTGTCCTAATCTCAGGCATCCACGCAGAGGCATTTTTTTATGTTTCCAATTTGCTAATGTATAAATAAAAACTAAAATCTCAGATTTCAAAATTACAATGCAATGCATTCAATGCTGTAATACATTGTTTTCTATGCAAGTATAGATAAGAGAATTCGTTGAGTCGTCTTTTAGTTCAGGTAATTATAAAATACTGTATGAAGATTGAAACTATTTAGCATTTTACAATACTTACACATATGTCTGCAATCGGTATTCAGCTGTAGACCTAACATTGATTCTGTTGCTGTACATGTATATATGTAAGAGCTGCTGAAAAGCATTTATTGTAGAACACCTGACCAATGTGGCATGTTGTGTACACAAGAGTCTTCAGTGATTAAAAGATGTCCCACCTGAACTACAAGTAACATAATTAGTAACTTGAGAATTAGATTACAGTTAGATACAATTCAAAATTTTATGTTTGAACAATTATTTTTGATGGAAGTGGCTCTGAACATATTTTATGTAGTAATCATAAATAAAAAAAAATCAATTCAGTGGAATAAAAACCTCATGTTAAAATATTTTCTTCCTTTATCCCTACATACAGTACTGAATATATGGGATACCATTTCTGAGATGTATCTTGGTATCTTTTAATTTATAATAAAAATATTCATACCACATTCATGCTACCTGTTTCCATATTTTTCAAGTGCAAGATGTCATGCTGTAAAACCTACTGTACGCATCTTACAATTTATTGAGTTCACTAGTTTATTCAGCTTTGCCATGGGAATGTACCATTATGGTATAAACATAATTTTTTCAGTCATCAAGATATTTTTCTTATCCTATAAAATACTTGCAGGCCTGTTTGAATGAACTTGAGCATACAAATAAATATTTTTCTTCTTCTATAATACTGAAACAATTGTGAAGACTCTGATTTTATAACATGCCACTAGTTTTGCAATGATAGTATGTTTATATTTTTTTCCTAATGCTGACCTTCATAACTGTTATCATTTGATTCATGTTTTATAACTATGTTGTGTCATACATTTGGTTTGGTTGATTTTGTGAGTTTTGGATTTGACCTTTACCCCTCTCGCTAATATATGACAAAACACCGTTGCTCCCACAGGGTCAGCAATTTTTCATGGTTTTATTCCAACCCAGCCTTTAATTGTTTTAATAAGCTCATTTTAAGATTAATGCAACCAATTTATCTTATCTCAGCTCTGCTTTGATGCTGCTGCATCAAAGACACCTTAGAACCGAGAGACTCACAGACCCTCCAGATTGAGGATTGAACAGGAGACTTTAATCACATCTCTATTTCCACCACTTTGCCTACTTTCCACTAGTTTATTAAGTGTCCGACCAGAGAAAACAAAACACTGGACTTATTATATGTCAATGCTAAAGACACATACTGTATAGTTCCACAGCCCTCCCCCCCTGGCAGATCAGATCACAACCTTATCCTGCTTACCACTATACAAGCCTATTGTCCAGCGCCAACCTGCGACCATGAGGACTGTGAGGAGGGGGACAGGGAAGAGGTTACGTGTGTACAGAGGGAACTAAAGCAGAAGTTAAGAGAGAGCAAGGAATCCTACAGGAGGAAGGTAGAGGACAAGATGCAAAGGAATAGGGTAAGGGATGTACAGTATTGAGCAGCATGAGAGAGATCACTGGCCTCAAACAGGCTGGGGGTGTAACACAAGGGAACGTGGAGATGGCAAACAAGCTGAACCAGTTCTTTAACAGGTTTGATTCATGGCCCTCTGTGGCTCACCATCCATCCCCCCGCAGCCACGTGCTCCCTAAGCCTGCGTAGCTGCGACTGCCCAACACCTCCTCCATTCCCTGACAATCACGGCCGCCTACAGCTACAACCCCCAACAGCTACTCACCCCCCCTTTCCCCTGCAGCTGCCACTCTCCAACGCCTCCCCCATTAATGTAGCACTAATGCAAACCAAACCTACTTTCTGGTAGAATAAATGCAAGACTAAATTAATATTACCAATTGATACTTCTATTAACAAAGAAAGTGGAGAACTAAAGCAGTTTTCTTCTTCATACTTTGTACTTACTGTATACCTTATTACAGCTTTTGCCATGGCAGGAAACTTCATAAGTCTAAGCTGTTCTCTGTTATTTATGCAAGTTTTTGTGGTTAATAAAAAGAAAAGTTACAAAATGATGTTTGTCATGTTTGTAATAATGATACAGCTATATGTATTTATTTGTCATTTTTACCATGGCAGCCTTCAAAGATTATAGCAAACAACCTACAATATTTTAAACATGCAGTTGGGGAGCTTTAGCTGCTATAGTATTTCAGTGCTTTTTTAGAAAATAAAATTACAGCCAAAGGACAGAGGAGTCAGACTCATGGTGTGATGGAGTGGGACTGATTAATGTACTTTACTTTCTGTTATGCCAATTTAGAAATTCTCCTATTTAGGACTTATAATAATATATTCATTTATTATATTACTTAAGAATACAATTAACACATTATCTATTTCTTCAGATGATATTCATATCCAAGGCACACCCTGGTTACAAAGTAATGTTTGTACTGTAAACCACCAGGAAACTGAGTTACTGTAATGTAGCAGATGTAGCTTAATTACAGTGCTGGAGTAATTAAACTAAGGCACTCCTATTTTCTTAAAGACTTGACCTGTCAGTAGAATACAACAAGGAAAAAACAATTAAAAATATCTTGCAAAATAAAGTACAGTAAATGTTCAATACTAGAGGTCATTTGAAGTTTTTTTTATTTTTAAATCACAATCTTAAATGATAAGTGTGCCCACAATTAACATAAGATTAAAGTGAACTAAATGTAAATGGATTTACAAGATATAAATTGTTTTCCTAAATTTCGTTTAAGATATAGCATAAAGGTCTTTATTCACTTTATTTTCATTAGTTCAACAAGCCAAAAGTGAAAACTAAATTTATTTTTATAAACTTAATTTAGATTGAAACATAATAGGCCACATTAATACAATAGTTATGCTGCCATACATTACACCACCATACATATTTACTATATATAAACAAATACAGTATAAATATATATATATAAATATACCAGGGCTGGATTTTGGTATTCTTAGGCCCTATGAACTTTCACTCCAAAATGTGCAAAAAGAGGGGTAAATGTAAATTAAATTACGTTGATTGACATGACGCACTTTAAACTATTCTAATGCTGAACCACATTATTGATGGAGTGAGTCGAGCGACTATGCCTACAGTGCCTAATGGGAAATCCAGCACTGAAATATACATCAGCACTACATGGGCTGTGATATCTTATTACCTGTTATCTACAGTATGTGATAAACGATTTAGGAGATTTAAAGAGAAATTGTGGGGACTGGAATGCAATGTGACCATCAATTTAACAGTAGTAATGTAACTCTTATACTGTATTAACACCAAAAAATAAAGACATGTTTTTGGTAAAACTGCAGTCACATTAAGTTGTTTACACAATGAGGGATAACAGATAACATCTGTTTGTTTATTCTTCATCATGTGACATTGTACTCTTCAAATATTTTTCATGATATATAGGATATATTTTATGATAACAGCCTGATAGATATTAAAAATGGTAATATTAGTGCATCCGCTTTCTTGCTCAAGAAAAAAGAAAACAGCAAAACCAAAATGATAACCTCATTCACTATTTATTATTTCTTTTGTTAAGTGTAATTTGAAAACAATGCTGTACATGATCATTTTGTATAGTTTTATATGTACAATATGTAATTAGATGGTATTTGTGAAAATTGTCCTGTGTATTAAATTCTAAGTTGTTTTTGTTCCCTGGGAATAGTTTGATTAAAATTAAACATTTGCCAGTGAAAGAATACAAAAAACATTTTATTTTGATAAATACACGGCAATATGGATTCTGTGACAACCCTTCCTGATTTTATAAATAGCACAATATAAATAGATCTTTTTAAATGTTAAGCTCCTGAATAATAAAAATCTGAATATCCCATGATTAACATTTCTGAAATGTTATTACTTTTTGTATATATAACATTTGTAATGTAAGGTAAAAAGCCATATTAAAACACTTTTCTATAATTTAAATACAAAAATATTTATGAAAACACTAAAGCCCAAACCATAAACCAACGGCTTGTGTGGGTATATATAATGATTATAAATGAAATAAAAATAAAGAGAAACCAGTAAAGAAACACTATTTATTAGTAACAAAAGTATTAAAAACACTGAACAGCTGGTATCTTATCTCTTTTGTTCTAAAACAGTATACAAAGGGGTTAAGAAGAGAGGGTCCCAGAGTACAGACAATAATTAATATGTGCCTATCTGAGAGTCTTAATGAAAAGCCACTCCTTTTCAACATAATTCCGATAAAAGGAGGGGCAAAAACACAGGCGACCACTATCAAGTGACTTAAACAAGTGCTGTACATTTTTTTCCTGTCAGCCGAGGAGGAAATGTTAAGAACAGCAAAGATTATATTGATGTAGGATATCAAAATAAAAAGCAGACTGCAAAAAATGACCACCAAGGAAATCATAGATGGTAACAGAAGAAGAATTTCAGGATTGACACAGGCTGCACTTACCAAAGCAGCATAGTCACAGAAAGCATACTGAAGGGTTGGTTGGCAGAAGGGAAGTCTGTCTGCTATTCCTGTAAAAACAGCAATAAGGGCTGAAGCCAGCGCCCATGATGATATGGTTAATAAGGAAATACGAGTCTTTGTGAGGACACTGTGATACCGTAAAGGATTGGAAATTGCAACCAAACGATCATAAGCCATTAGTGTAATGGTAAATACTTCCATCATATCACCCAAGGTGGAAATGAACATCTGAGTCAGACACGGTTTGTAAGAGATGGTTGTCATGTCAGCTAGAAGAATGATGATCATTGTTGGGCTGGTACTGGTGCTGCGGATGATGTCCACAACAGCGAGGTTGGACACAAAAAAGTACATGGGTGTGTGCAATCGCCTATCCCTTGCAATGATGCATATATTAGTGGTGTTTCCCAGCAAAATTAGGAAGTAAATTGTCAAAATGATTAATCCAACAGTCTTTGGATGCTGAGTCCCATTAAAACCAATGATAACAAATTCTGTTATGGCTTCAGCTGTGGCATTTTGAAAAGGCATGGTCCACGATAGTGCTGAAACTCCCAAATCCTGTGAGGAAAAAAAAATAAAAGAGTGTAATAATTAAATATTATATTAATATTGTAATAATTAAATATTGATTAAATAAAGTAAGGTTTCTTATCTGAGTTTCCCTTTATTAAGAAATATACATATGTTATGAAAATATTGAAATAAAAACTATTTTACGTTTTCTTGGTATCATACAAGGACAGAAACATTACTTACATACAATTCTACAATTCACAGTACATAATGTCTTCTTACTTTGAATTAACTTTAAACAAAACATAAATTTTAGTTAAACTAATGAAAAGTGGATATTTATGTTAACATTAAAGTAATACGAAGAGTAAATTCAATGTTAATTTATGCTAAACAAAAAAGCTTATCACATTTAACAAAATCCACTAAAACAAAATATTATTAGAAAATAACTGAGTCAAGTGTGGCCAAATTATTTGATTATAGGCAAACAACTATAATAAATTAAATTGTCAAAACTGCAGATTTTGTCAATGTGGTACTCCTGCAGAACTAAACGTGGTGGAAATGAATGTGCTGTTACGTGAATAGAAATTATGCCTCTCTAGGTGTGAAACAATATAAAGTTTTGTTACATGAATGGATGGAAGTACTTACATGTATTCTTTGCATTCAGTATACAGCTGTAAACTGCCATCACTGCTGTTGTTGTACACATGAGAGATGATAAGTATGTACAGTATATATAGTGGAGCAGTTCACCACCAGGCCATGTCAATACACAAGAGTTTGATTATAACATAACAAGCCCCACATGAATTGCAAGTAACTTAGCTATAACTTAATGAACATTTTTTTTCTTTGAACAATTCTTTTGTAAAGCACCTATGAAAATAAACCTATAAAACATTTCATACGATATATGAACATATGAAAAAAGCAATATCAATATCTGATAAAATGATTTCAATTTTGCCTATGTGTCTATTTCAATCTTAGTTTCACCCCTGACTTCATGGAGCAATCCATATAATTCTTCAATAATTTCAGTGTTATGTTCAAAGCATGAACTTTTCTCTCATTTTACTCCTCTCTTTCTGACTCTGCATTATGCTCAGTCTTTCATGAGCCTGTATCACCATCTGTACCAGTCACATTGTGTACATTTGCAGTCTTGAGTTTCTCACGCTGAGCTCTGCGCTTATTGCATGGTTGGTTTCTGTCTGCCTTATATGACAATATAACACTCTCAATATGATACCACTTATAACATTTTCCAGTTTTTTTCTTTAAACCAACAAATGCTTGCATTGCATGATGTTTTGCCACAGCACAAATATGTTTACCTTTTCTATTGTTACAGCTACGAGTGACTAAGGAAGTATCTCTAAGAATCTTGATAAAATGGGTAACATGGTTAGTTTTAACATTTCAAGCTTCAAAGCAAAGGGAAGTTTGGCTGACATGTAGGGGGTCCAGATTCGGTTTTAGATAGATAGATACTTTATTGATCCCGTGAGGGAAATTGCAGTGCAACAGCAGCTTAACACACACAACACAGCCACAGTGTAACGAATTATATACTAATAGTACAATACATACAATACAATACAAGAGTTACTCACAGTCCGGACACACAAGAGGAAACTAGAACAGAACAGTACACAGAAAATCGTATCACACGTATGAATATAAATATAGATGTAACCATAGATATAAATATAAATATAAATGTATTGCACAGGTCCCTGGCATATATTGCACAAAAGTGGTTGTAAACGGGAAAAAGAAAAAAAAGAAAAAGAAAGAGAACAGATGTAGCAGTATATGTGTATATGCGTTTAGTCCAGAAACAGGTCACTGTCGCTGTTGCCTCTGCCAAGACGCAAGGTGGATGCGTTGTACAGTCTTATGGCAGACGGCAAGAATGACCTCCTGTAGCGCTCCCTGTCGCACCGTGGGTGAATCAGTCTATTGCTGAACGTGCTCTTCATTCCTGCAAGCCTGTCATAGAGGGGATGGGAGAAGTTGTCCATGATGGCCTCCAGTTTGGACATCATTCTCCTCTCAGCCACTACCTCCAAGGGGTCCAGGTCAGACCCAATGACAGAGCTCGCTCTCCTGATGAGCTTGTTCAGCCTTTTGGAATCTACTGCTCTAATCCCAGAGCCCCAGCACACCACTGCGTAGAAAATGGCACTCGCTACCACCGACTGATAAAACATGTGTAGCATCTTACTACACACATTGAAGGACCTGAGCCTCCTCAAGAAGTAAAGTCGGCTCTGTCCGTTCTTATAGATGGCCTCGATGTTCTTAGACCATTCCAGTCTATCGTCGATGTGCACTCCCAGGTACTTGTACGAGTCCACCATCTCCACGCCACTCCCATGGATGTAGACAGGAGTAGGTTTGACCTTTTTCCTCCTGAAATCTACCACCAGTTCCATTGTCTTTGTAACATTCAGTTCCAAGTGGTTCACCCCACACCACTCCACAAAGCTGCTGACCAGTCCTCTGTACTCCTCCTCCTGCTCACCCTTGATACATCCCACAATTGCAGAGTCATCTGAGAACTTTTGCAGGTGGCATGACTTTGAGTTGTACTTAAAGTCCGAAGTATAGAGGGTGAAGAGGAATGGAGAAAGAACTGTCCCTTGAGGTGCCCCTGTGTTACTCACTACCAGTTCAGACACGCAGTTCTGAAGTCTCACAGACTGTGGTCTGCCCGTCAGGTAGTCAGTGATCCACGAGGTCATGGAGGCATCGACTTGCATCTCCTCCAGCTTCCTCCTTAGAAGTAAGGGCTGGATGGTATTGAAGGCACTGGAGAAGTCGAAAAACATGATCCTTACAGTGTTGCCAGCCCTGTCCAGGTGTGAGTAGGCCCTTTGCAGCATGTAGATGATCGCATCCTCCACACCAACACTGGGCTGGTAGGCAAACTGTAGGGTGTCCAGTGATGAGCTGACCATGGGTCTCAGGTGGGATAAGACCAGTCTCTCAAGTGTCTTCATGATGTGAGAAGTCAGTGCAACTGGTCTGTAGTCGTTGAGGACAGAGGGGCGCCCTTTCTTTGGTACCGGGACCAGGCATGATGTCTTCCAGAGCACCGGGACTCTCTCCAAGCGCAGGCTCAGGTTGAACAGTCGCTGGAGCACTCCGCTCAGCTGATCAGCACAGGCCCTCAGAACTCTGGGACAGATGTTATCTGGTCCTGTGGCCTTACCCCCGTGCAGCCTCTTCAGCTCCTTCTTCACCTGGTCAGCTGTGATGGTCAGCCTGGCCCGGGGGATGATGCTCATAGTGCTTTCAGTGCCGGAGGTGTTAATGGCGGAGGTGTTGGAGAGTGGCAGCTGTGGGGGATGGGTGGGTGAGCAGCCGTCGGGGGTTGTAGCTGTAGGCGGCCATGTTTGTGGGGGGATGGAGGAGGTGTTGGGCAGTTGCAGCTGTGAAGGGTTAGGGAGCGTGTGGCTGTGGGGGGATGGGTGTTGCGCCACAGAGGACCCAGAATCAAACCTGTTAAAGAACTGGTTCAACTTGTTGGCCATCTCCAGGTTCCCTTCTGTTGCAACCCCAGCCTGTTTGAAGCCAGTGATCTCTCTCATGCAATTGAAATCATTTTTTTTTTATTTTCAAAGCAATCAAAAAGTTAATGTTTTTTACTTATTTATTTTCTTTACTTAGATTATTTATTTAGCTAATTAGGTTCTGAGTAAATGATTAAGTATCAAGCAACAGGTCAGGAAGACAGCATAGTATATAACTGTTGTAACAGAAAGAATAAGGTTCTTGATCCCGAGATGAAGTAAAACAGATGAGTTTATTGCATGCAAGGAACAATAAAGCCGAAGTCTTGTTTCCCGCAAGAAACAACGAAACCGAAGTATTGTTCGATGTGCCGGTACAAACTTTTAGGTTATATAGTCCTTCCTTGCTGCTTCGGACGTCATTCGGTGTTATGGTAAGGGGGGGGGGGGTCATGGTATTTGGCCAGTTAAGAGGCCCTGGCCAAATGGTCAGTTTAAGATTATGCCCCCAGGGGGTTCCTTGCTCGCATCTGGAATCCTTATCAGTTAACCCCCTTTCCTGCCATAAACCCCTGTTGCTGAGAAGTCTAATATTCAGGCAGAACTGACTTAAGTTAACCCTTTTTACATTTTGTGTCTTACTTCATTCCCCCCTTATAAAATATGGCATACGCAGGACTGCCTATTTTTACACATACAATGTCAGGGCAGATCTTTCCTTTTTAGATGTACAGGCATGCATTACCATGACATTGTGCGTTCCACGGTTACAACAAGATGTTATTGATGTTTTTGTACAAGTGATAGTTACAATTATACATATAAAACAATCCTAATCCTACAAATACATAAAGTCCTACCCCAGGACCCAAACGCAGACCTCAGCCATGTGGAGATCTATTGTCAGGATCTTGGAATAGCAATATTGACCCAACTCCGATTATAATTTTTTTGGCTGATAGATATGCCAACACCCAGAATGTACTGATACCATATCCCCAGTAATGCTCCTCAGGCCTAACAAGCACACTGTTGGTCTTAGGTAGCATCAGACACAGAAACGGTAACAACATCCTTCTTTCTGTTCACTCAGTCTCTGGTGCCGTGGGTCGGTGAAAGTGCGATGCGCGGATCCAGCGATCTCATCCTGTCACTCAGATGGCACAATCAGTAGTTAGTGGCACTTGATATGGTCCCTCCCAGCAGGATTGCAACGTCTGGCAGGGTATCTCTTCTCCACCTACACTCACTCGCCAGGTATCCGGTCGTGTCTCCCCTCTACTGGAGGTCCCCAAGCGTCCGGCACCTGTTCACGAGCCCTGTGCACCGCTTCAGTTAACAAACCTACAATACTTTAATAGAGAGTTAGTGAATTCATCAGTGCGTTAGCCAAACATGGCCTCCAGGGAGTTTCTTTGGCTGCCGTGATGATCTCAAATGGGCTCAGTCTCACAGTTCTGTTTGCTCCAGCCTGCAAACCGCACAGGACTGCAGGTAGAGCATCTAACCACGGTGTTCCTTCAGTTGATATTTCCTTAGTTGGTCCTTCAGACTGTGGGTGATGGGGACAATGTGACTTCCAACTTACCCCTAGTGAGGCAATTACAGCCTGGCACACCTTCCCAGTGTAGTATGCCCCTAGATCAGTATCCAAGGGGCAGGGCAGTCCGTACCACGGGATCATCTTTGTCATACACTTGGGTATGCGCCAGCCCACATCCCATCATTATACCACCCCACATTCTTTTCACATTTTTTTCTAACCACCATTAAACATCTATTAAAGGCCTCAACCTGAATTCTCCCTTTTCCCCAATAGAGGTTTCACAGGGGTCTCAGACTCCCCCTCTCCCAGTGCCGCTCGTCTGGCATCTGCATCTGCATGGTTGTTACCTTGAGTTACTGGAATTCTTTATTTATTGTGTTATTTACACCTTACTCAAGCTGCTTCTGTCGGCAGCTGTAAAACTACAAATCAGTTCAGAGACAAGCCCAGTATTCTTAACTGGAGTCCCTGCCGTTGTGAGAGAATCCTATTTCTCCATAGCCATCCAGAATTGTGGCCTACATGCAACAAATACATACATTATATACATATACAGTAACCCTTTAACATCTTTCTTTTTACAATCTCCCATCAGTGCTCTTAACTGGCTTGCTGCGCTGAGGCAGTGGAGGGACATTTTTCCAATTGTTAGCAACTTGAATTCTGTTCTAACAGCTCAGCCTGTTCTCTGTTCTCCCTCATGCATCAGAGAGGACCCATCAGTAAACAGTATTACATTTTCTTAAATTTTCACGGTCCCCCACCCTTTGGCTACAGTATCTAATGGTATAATAGTGCCTACCTCCATGCTCCTGCGTCAGCACAGCTGCCCAGAACCCTTTGTCCACACTTACATACAAAGGAATGGTTGATCCATCTGAGGAAACCCCAGTCTCAGCACCTGTAAGAGAGCTTGTTTCAAATTATTACAGGCGGCTTTTGCTGCGGGAACCAAGGCAATCGTGTCCTTGTACTGCACTCCCCCCTTAAGCAGATCTGTTAAGAGTTGTGCTCACCCCGTAAAAACATTGCACCCAGGCCCTGTTAAAATTTCACAATGCTAGACACAAAAGGGCCTTATCATAACTGCTTCTATTAGACACTCTAAAGCTGAAGCAACTCAGACTTGTGGGTTTCCTCGTTAGGGGAAGCACTCAGAATACCATCAACATACTGAGTGATCACAGTCAGTTGAAGCCACGTGATACCCTGTTCTGGATAGTCATTCTTTGTAATGCATAATATTCCAACCCAATAGATCTGGGATAAAACCACCCATTAAAATCTGGTACTCAGCAAGTAAAACTTGCTTCCCCAATACTCCTGTGGCCTCCTGCCGTCTTCCCATATACATTACTCTATAGCACACTGTTGAACAGAGGAGTGAAACAAGCATGACAGTAGTGCTCCAGTATCCCCTAACAGAGAAACCAACACTCCATTAACAGTACATTTTTATCCACTGGACTGGGACAGACTTAGGGAGGCTACAAGGGATTTACAGGATCTAATCGTTAGGTAAACAGATCTTCTCACAAGACATTATTCTCCCCAGTCTCGATTCTAAACCTACAGCGTTTCAGCATGTCTGGTTTCGAGACATTCGAATAAATCCAAATTGTTTCCACTATTGCAACTAATTGTATAAAAATACAAAAACTGTTTATCTAACTACTTTTACGTCCACCTGTACTGTACTTATACGTTTCAGACGCTCTTATATTTTCCAATCTCCTTAAGTTGATTTTCGTCAAGTCTCTTTAGTAACGTCTCTAGCCAGTCCCGCTGGCTAAACACACTCACACCGTCATTTAGTATACCAAAACTCACAGTTACACACATACATGCCGGCACACAAATTCATAAAACACACATACACATCGAGAATATATTTTTCTCTTCGTACTACAATGTGCTGTATTCTTGTTTTACTTCTACACGAATCCTTTTAATTCCTGAAGCGCACTCCAGGTTCGCTGCATTCCTAATTTCGGGTGCGGTACTTTAGCCCACCGGTCAATATCTTCCGGTTTTGGATTTGATCGTATGGGGGAATCAGGGAAGGAAGGTGCGAGTGCGGACCCCCTCGACGGGGTGCGAGACACTTAGAGTGACGCTGTCATCAACAGCGCCAGCCCCCGCTACATCAGGCCCTCTCCCACTTAGGGTGAGAGTACAGGTCTGCGGGCGCCCTCTGTTTAAGAAGGGAGTTCCTGTTCCGTCTCTATCACACTCGTACCAGGTGTCATCCCACTCAGACCCCCCGTCTCCATATGGTCACTGTGGGAATTGATCCCAATTAATTTCATTTCCTGCCTGTCTGTTCCCCTATGGGAGAGCAGGATATAACACATTAACTAGTGCAGTGCGACCAGGAACTAATTCTTCTTTTAGTTTCTGATTCTCCTGCACTGCCTCTTTTTGCTTTTGTTCACCAGGGTGGGAGCTACATGCTTGTGCTTTTGCCAATCAATACGCATATGCTTTCTATACAGGCGTCTTCGCCCCAGACTCCCTCTGACAAACTCAACTTTTCGCATATTTTTCTCCTTTTTTTCCCCGTCAACTTACACTTTTCCGATATATAAACGGACCCTTCCACCACTTTCTCAAACCATCAGTTAGCACACATGTTCGGTCTCTTTTACTTTTTTCGTGTGTGAGGTAACAGCTCATACAGTAAGGGGATGCTTTCACTTGAAAAACCTGTGCATTCCTGCACTCATTCAGCCAAGGGCGTCTGTTACCTCCAGATCTAAATGCCTCTCAGAGACTTTAGAGAGGACTTACACCACACTGTTCACAGGTAAGGAATGAGACCTCGAAAACCCCCTTTCTTGATCAGTAATTCACCATCCCCAGAACGCCAGCATCGCTGCTTTTGCCCCGGGGTGGACTTACACACTGAGCTCAATCAGGGCGATTCTCGGGTCTCAACGTCCTTTAAATCCTGCTACTTAATGCTTTGCTCTTTTATTATGAGGTGTGTTTATGTTAGTGTCGTGCGTGTGTATATGTATTTCACAAACAAGGAAAACACCAAAAACATACATAAATATATCTCCTACTTCTGTTTCCTTTAAAACAAAAAACCACGCCACGCCAATCCGTGCACGATCAAGGCGTAGCTAATCTCAGGACCCCGGGCGCAATTAAGGCCCACACCAATCCTGGATTATACGTGCATTTAATGCACCACTCAGCTCCAGAACCCCAGGCGCAATTAAGGCCCACACCGATCCTGAGCCTCAGAACTCCGGGCGCAATTAAGGCATACACCAGCTTCAAACGCCTGTACACAATACCGCGGACCGACTGCCAGACCAAATTCTGGGCTTACAGCAAACAACCCATTACATACACCGGTGTCTTCCCCGGGCCAGAGGAATTCAGGAACTCACGTTTACTCTGTCATCTCGGGCGATTCTCGCAGGGAGCAGAGACTTTCCAATTGGTCAGAGAGAGTCTGGACTTTTTTTTAAAAAAGAGGAGTCCTTACCTCTTAGTAATGTGAGCGCTGACCGTCTCTCCTGCCGATGGGAAGTTCTGCGCCTTCTGGAGCGTCCTGCCAACTACGACAAATTTGTTGTAACAGAAAGAATAAGGTTCTTGATCCCGAGATGAAGTAAAACAGATGAGTTTATTGCATGCAAGGAACAATAAAGCTGAAGTCTTGTTTCCCGCAAGAAACAACAAAACCGAAGTATTGTTCCATGTGCCGGTACAAACTTTTAGGTTATATAGTCCTTCCTTGCTGCTTCGGACGTCATTCGGTGTTATGGTAAGGGGGGGGGGGGGTCATGGTATTTGGCCAGTTAAGAGGCCCTGGCCAAATGGTCAGTTTAAGATTATGCCCCCAGGGGGTTCCTTGCTCGCATCTGGAATCCTTATCAGTTAACCCCCTTTCCTGCCATAAACCCCTGTTGCTTAGAAGTCTAATTTTCAGGCAGAACTGACTTAAGTTAACCCTTTTTACATCTTGTCTCTTACTTCATAACTAACAGGCAGGTACAGGAGAAGACAACAACAGGGAAAGAAAGATATTGGAGGTGAGAGCTTATCTGAAAAGACCAGATTGTAGCTAATTATTTGAACTTTTTTACGAGAACTTGATATTCTGTATATTTAGGGAACTGTGATTTTATTTGTGAAGAATCCCTTGGTTATAAAGGGCCTTAATTGGTTTAAGTGTGCATTGTTAGGGTGATAGGTTCCCATTTATGTTGTGGAATCCAAATACATTTACAAAGAGAAACATATATGGGTGGAACACTAGTTCCTTGATCTCACCCATTTCATCTTAAAGTTGGTTTTAGCCTTGAGTTGAGAATGTCATTGTGTCATTGTGAGAATGGGACAAAAGCACAAAAAAAAAGTTTGAATATGTAAAATGTGAATATGAAATTAAATTGATGAATGATTCCATTATTGTAAAAGACAGTTGTTAATCAAAAAGTTCATATTTAATGTGTACAAATTGCATAAATGCATCTAAAGGAGCCATAACTAGAAAGAAAAACTTTAAACCATGTTATTCTGTGGGTAAAACAGACTTAAATATTCTCAAATGCTAACTTCTTATTTCATTTGCTCTAAAAAAATACACAAAAGGGTTAATAGAGGTATGCAGTAAAAATAGAAAATGTAATTTTGGTAATAGCTTCAGTAATAGCTCAGATTATTCATCCTAATGTCTAATAATGTCTACCTATGAATTTTATACAATCACATGATTTAAGATAAAGAATCTTTTGAATACAGCTTAAACAGCTTGCATCCTGTGTCTTTACAATGTAGTCTAAGACATGTCAAGCATTGTTGTATTAAATTATACTAAAATAACGTTGTAATTTATATTCTTCCGAAATATAATAGATTTTTTCTAATTATATGACTTCTCTGTAATATGAGATATTGTATTTTCATTACACCTTTTTTTCAGAGCTGAACCTATGCTTAATTAGAAGTACTAGAGACACAGAGAATGAGCCAGCCAGAGACATGTGTGAGAGAGGGGGGAGCAAGTGAATGAGAGACCTTTTAAAGTAAACAGTATTACGGCTAAGACAGCTTCCCATTCGGTGTAAATGGTTTTACGTCTATCATTTAAATTTTATAATTAGCATTAAGAAAAAAATATAAATCATTTTAATGAGTATGTAAATTTGAAGAAAAAAAAAAACATTGTGTTCCCAACAGATTATACAATAGACTTGTCTAAGTAATCTAATGTTTGCTATACACTACGTGGGTTCCTCCATGTTATCATTACTTTTATTAATATTATTTTAATATTTAACATACTGTATAGTGTGATACATAAATTAATAAACATGTCATATGTTGCAGTATGTTGTATAACACCTCTCACATTTTAAATGACTGCATGTATATTTTTGTTTTGCTGTTGTTCAACCCTACCTCCAGAATACTTCCAGAAGGTTCCAGATGTTGAGCTTGTTCATTTAATTAATCTGATCATTGATCAAAGTCATTAGCACTCATATTACAATTTATTTATCAGGAAATATCGGGCATACCTTGCTTTCACCAAGGAATTTTATTATCACTGAATCAAACTCAGAAAGAATGAGGGACAAAAAGAGTAAAGAAATATTGATGTGCCTGCAAAATTACACTTTTAGAAACAAATATTACATTTCCTTAGCAGCACTGTACTGTTTTTTTATTTAAAAATCTTTTTTGTAATGTCAGATAAAATGCTGATGAATGTTTCTGTTATTGTAAAAGACAGAACAAAATAAAAAATGTGTACAAATAACTGAAAGCAAGAGAAGAGGCCATAATCAAAGATACAATTAATGTTTATGTTTTTAATATGTACAATTTGAATGAAAGCATGAAATGAACTCATAAAACCCAAAAATGTTTATTTTATGGGTTCAATTGCAGGTTCAACTGTTTTAAATATTCTGAACAGCTGACTTCTTATTTCCTTTGTTCTCAAACAGTACACAAAAGGATTAAGAAGTGAGGGACCCAGACAGGAGCCAATAAGCAGAATATGCCGTTCTTTAAGGCTCAAAACCAAGCCTAACCTGGTAAGAATAATACTTACAAATGGAGGGGTAAAAACACAAGCTACTACAATCAAGTGAGTCAAGCAAGTGCTGAACATTTTCTTTCTGGCTGATGGTGAAGAGATTTTAACAACAGCAAAGATTATCTTAAGGTAGGATAAGGCAATAAAAGTGAATGTACCAAACAAGGCAAAAAAAGAGATCACTGTTGATAGCACAAAGTACTCATCAGGATTGACACAGGCTGCTCTGACTAGAGCAGCATAATCACAGAAAGCATATTTAAGAGCTGGTAGGCAGTAAGGAAGTCTATCAGCTGTGCCTGTAAAAATTGCAGTAAGGGCAGAACCCAGCGCCCACGTTGCTACAGCTAATCCAAGTATACGAGTTCTTGTGAGAATACTGTGATACCTTAAAGGATTGGAAATTGCAATTAAACGATCATAAGCCATCAGGGTAATTGCAAAGATCTCCATGACACCACCAAAATGGAACATGAACATTTGAGTCAGACACGGTTTGTAAGAGATTGTTTTCATGTCAGCAATGAGAATGACCATCATTATTGGGCTGACACTTGTGCTGTACAATATGTCTACAACGGCAAGATTGCAAATAAAAAAGTACATGGGGGTGTGAAGGTGTTTGTCCCTGGAAATAATGTATATATTGATGCTGCTGCCCAGCAAAATGAATGCATAAATTGCCAAAATGACAAACCCAATAGTCCTTGGGTGTTCAACCCCATTGAAACCTGTGATGATAAATTCTGTAACGATTTCAGGTGTAACATTGCTAAATGGCATGGTTCAGAATATTCTCCAGAGGTCTGTAAGATAAAAACAGGTTGTTGTGAAAATTGATTTGAATAAACACAAATGAGAAAGTTGCAGTGAAAACATTCATACATTGGATATTGACTTTGAATTATGAACATTATATGCTTATTTTAAATTTCTAAACTTTTATCCCTTAATACAGGCATACATAAGTCTTTTGCTAAATGATTTTAGTATATTGTGTAATTATTATTATACAGTACCTCCATTAAATTGTTTTGCTTGTTAAAATCACTGTATATACAGTATGTATGTACTGTTTTATAAATATCTCAGACACTATGCAGTGTTTTGCTGTTTTCAGTCACTCCTTTTGCATACTGAATCACAAATCTAGATTTTGACAATTTGGAATAACTTCTGTTCATGGAGTGCTTCTTATTACAAAGTGCTTTACATGTAAGAGAGTACTGACTCCTTCCACCACTGAAGTGCAGCCCCAAACAGATCAAGCAGAAACCTGAGTGTGTCCTAAGCCATCTGGAGTAAAGGACATCTTTACGTAGGTCAGACATCAGGATTAACCCTTCTACCCTTATTAATGATCTTTAATGAACAATTAATCAATACATCCATTGAGCCTCTCATCTTAAGAAGCACCTCTTAAATCATCACAGATCACAAAGCTATCATTATACTGGTGCACAGGTATGGAAAGTTTGAGGGAGAAATATCACATACTTGTCCACCAAAATCAGTTCCAGCTTTGCTAACCTTCTGAGGTCTGATGAGGGCGGGTAAAATAATCACACAATTGTAAACCAACAGTTTACGTAGCATTGTTTTAAGCCTTTTATATTAGCTTTATGGATGTGTATAGAGGAACAAAATATGTGAAAGATGTGGAATACCAGACAGTAAATCAATTACTTTCCCTTACATTATAACACTATATGTAATGCATTCAGTTCACAAAGTTACTGAAAAAAACATCTACCCTTTACCTGAAGCAAAAGCGCACAGTTTTCCCTTTCAAAATCAAGGCATATACTTACTGGTCTGTTTTGTATTCAGAAATTAAACACACATATCTCTTGTATTTGTTGTCAATATTTGATCCCAGATGTATTTATAGTGGAATGGCTCACCAATGAAGGATACAGTATACACAAGAGCTTTAATTAGAAGATAGGAAAGAATGAGTAAATTGCATTACTGTATGTACAACAAGAATGGGAATAATTAGCTGTGAACTTTCTTCATCAAGGTAGTTACTGAGAAAACAAAATCTCTGAAGATCTTTAGAGATATTGTAATCATACTCGCAATGCATAACAAATTTGTTTCATGTTTATTTTAGATTGTGCATATGAACAAGAAAGGCCCTATGTTCTGAAAATATTGCCCTTTTAAATAACTATAACACTATAACATCACTTTATTAACCCTTTACAATTTCTTGCATTAGGAATTATCTTTTCGCATACCCCAGCGTGCTCTCCATGAGACACACAGACACACAGATAGGGAGAGATCCTGGGGTCAGAACACAGGGTCTACCATTGTACGGCGCCCCTGGAGCAGTTTTGGGTTAAGGGCCTTGCTCAGGTGCCCAACGTAGTAGGATTCCTCTGCCGGCTGCAGGATTTGAACTAGCAATCTTCCAGCCACAGGCGCAGATCCTTAGCCACAGAGCCACCGCACTTAAATGACATAGTGTAGGGGGCAAGTTGCAAAAGACAAATTAGAAATTTCTCATGCTATAATATAAAAACATCACATAAAAAGAGTGTTTTTGCCTTCGATTACCCTTCAGATATGTGAAGAGTACATCTGAATTATTTTTCATGTTTTATAATTTCAATATTAATTCCATAACTGACCTTTTACAAATATATTAAATTGTATTACTTAAATACAATAATTTGTGGTGCATAAAAAAGTTGAATGGATTAAGATCATGTGCTGTGGCGTCTTGTTACCAACCTCTTGTGAAATGAGATAGGTACAGGGGGATGGAGGGAAACAGCAAGAAATTTGCCAGTGAGTCAGTTCAAGACCACAGTGCTGTTCATGGTTTCTGCTTTATTTGCTCAGAACAGCAAGAGCTTGATGATTACGATATAAGCAGTACCAGCAATCAGGTTTTCTATTTTAATAAAGATATAGATATTATATATAGAAGCTATTTAACATAGATCAGGCACATGACATTCCTTAAGGGTTTTAAATGTAAAGAAATGACACCAGTATCTGGTTTTCATATCTGGAGGCTTTATGCTTCTTGGTGATTAAAGGATATTACTGATGGAAAAAAAAATACTTGAAGGTGTGTCTTGTATATTAATAGTAGGTTTCAATCATATATTCAGGAAATAAAAAATAATTGTATAGTATTTCAGGTTTGAGAAATGACTTAGAGCAGATGAGGTGAAATGACCAGTTGTCATTGTTCTTCCTGGAGCACAGTTAAGTTAATATCCATTTATCCACAATCTTTATCGTGGTGGTATATATGATGAAGACAGCTGCAGTAAAAATCACATGATGAATACGCCGCATTACTTTTTAACTCAGACATGTGTACATTTGTGAAGAATGAAAATAAAGGTAATTGAGAATATTGGCTGTTTATTTTAAAAGTGTTTGATATGGAAATGTAATTTAATTTGTTTCTGAAGTTTATAACGGACATTCAGAAGGAAGAGTGGACTTCCGCTCCCCTATGTATTTAAGTGTCATACCCAGGTCTTCCCTTCATGTATGTCTCTGCACCCTTTGGCACCCTCTTCTACACTCTTGCAGCACACTCTCTAGCTCAATCCTTATGCCAGAGAGGGGCTCCTTCGGTAGGTTTGTCATTCCCCCAGCTAGGCAAGTCATGTCAACTACTTTATACATATTTCATCTCTCTATTGCAATCATTAGGATTTAGCCTCACTGATAAATATTAATTTGTGGGATCAATGTGAAGTTTGTGAAAGTTTTCAGAATTGACTACGTATGGACCATTTGGGATTGACCAGATTTGGTCTTGGGATAAAGCATATAGATAATGCACCCAGGCAGGATTTTTGGCAAGCAGAGGGACAGATTTAGCCGTTCACAATGCTCGTTAAAACCCCATAACGCATTTCCGGGGCTGCACTTTGCCGTGGAATGTGATTTACTGACCAAAGATGATCGATAGGTGGCACTTGTGGTGCATTAGATATTAGTGAAATGATTGCTTCATTTAATTTCTCTTATGTGCATGTTTTAATCTGCTTAATATGGAATATTAATGTAAGCGACTAACTTTCAAGGTATATATAGCTGTAGCTGCATACCTTCTCTTTTGGGTAGGATAATGGAGAAGAATAAAAAACTACTCTTTTCCTTCGAGAGTAATTATATTGTCGGCTTTGTCATACACAGCACAGTACCAGCTACACACACAAATCAACCTTAACTCCTCAGCTTGCCTCAACGCTTCTCCCCCTTAGCAGCCCTAACTCTCTCTTATAGTTTCTGTGTCGTCATGACGACCTTTCATCCTCTCATATCTGAAAATTATAATTATTTTTAAAAACTAAAAAGTCTTAACATTTACTAAATTATGTCTTACATTAATATGGAATTTTATAGGTAAAACTTTTGGTAGCTGAGCATAAAAATAACAGGAGCAAAAGGTCTCTGAATGTCATAAACAATATTTAGGAATATAAATGTGTTATGCATACTGTATATGGCTGGTAATGGTAGCTAAAATTAACAGTATTCCATGTTCTTCATAAACATTTGATGTATCAAAGTCTTAGTCACTTCCTGAGTTAACAGTTATTTTGGAAATGTTTAGCATGTTCTGACTATATTAAGTTTATATACTTTCTAAATAGCTACAATGTTTTAACCTTTTCTGTGAATATTTGCATGATTTCTGTAAAAAACAACACTTTTTAGAATCTGTTTAATAGGGAATAGAATACTGAATCGCGTAACTAAAGAAATTAATAATGATATTAATTTAAGGATAATACACAGTATTCCACTTTCTTTGTAAATACGTGCATCAATTTCTTTGACTCATTCACTCCCGATTACTCTAGAAACATTATGACCTGTCCATTTCAGTTACTGTATGTTTCCAAGGGGCGTGTTGGTACAATGAATTTGGTGCATTCCTTCCCCCAGGAGGTCTGTGTTTAATTCTCGCTTAGGGCAAAAGTTTTCCTTTTAACAAAGACTCCTGTTTTAAAAAAATAAAATAGTAAATATTAAGTACACTACATTTTCTTTTTTATTATTTTTATATATCACGTGTTCAATGTGAAATGATATTAAGAAAAACATGAATGAGTGATGTACTTGCTTTTGAGTATCTAGTGTAGAAACAGTATAAATGAATGGTATACTGAATGTATGTAACTCTTCGTGATTGAATATATACCTTTTGTATCCTGCTAACCCTCACTATAATATATGTTATGTTTATATGCACATTTTATGTATTAATAAATGTATTCTCGTGTATTAGGATCCGTGTGTGTGTTGCTGAGTTGTTCCACAAGGTCAATTTTCTAATAGCCATCGAAGAATCATTTTGTAATTTACTGCTACAATTAAACATTTTCCCAGTACATGCACAAAACCCCTACAGAGGTGTAAGGGAGTTCATAATGCGAGAATTACTATTCAATACCTACTGTATGTATGCAAAACTTTGACCATATTAAGCAGCATAACACAAACTCATTGGGTTCAAGCTCTCTTTAATTTGAGGAACTGTTTCTGTATTTTCTATTTTTACTCAGATAATAATAAACTTCATATTGAATTCTTCTGACAGGAGGAAAGATCTTCTGTGCTCAATAGCTTTTTCACCACAGCAGGCATTATACTACATTTTTTATCCAGCAAACAAAGAATTCTGTTGTCTCTTGAAAACGTAAAAACATAATACTGTACGACACGATGGGCAACCAATTCTTTCATTTTTTAGATCCAAAATAAGAAACAATGACGTGTCCCTGCCTAACTTAGACATCGCATGACTTTAAGAGCTATACAAAATGGGTTTTGATAGTTAAAACCCTTTTTTATGTGAGAGAAATTGGTAATTTTTCTTCCCCATGATCATCTTAGAATCTGTGTGTGAGCTGTAAGTTTTTTACTTCTTAATTAAATTTTTAAAACACTTTAATTTTGTAAACACAACATGCATTTCATACAAAAAACACATTATCCTATCTTCCCAATGTGTGAAACAGATCAGTAGGTCACTGAAAAAATAGCACACCGCCCACTAAGCTCCATCAGAGAAGAGGTGAAACCAAGAGACAGAGGAGGCGTGGAGCTCAGCAATACAGAAAGACTGTTCTTCAGCCTGGAGCGTGTATAGCACTGAATGCATCTGCCTTTAAGATGCTGGCTCCGTTGATCAGCATCAGCTACTGTATGTTTCCCTAACACTTTAATGTCCTAAATTTTCATTTGTCTTAATTATTAAGAGTGTATTTTAGCTTCAGCCTTTAAAAGCTTAAGTTTTCTCTATATTTTGTTTCTTGTCCTACAGAGCTCTTTTAATTTTAAAGTTTCCAGAATCTTTACATTAATCTATGCACATTTTAAACTGTCGTTTCAGATCGCTGAATTATTGCACTTGACATGGCTTAATTCACCCTTTCCTGAACTTCTATGGCAAGCAGAGCTTGTGCTGTCTGTGCAATCCTCTGCAGCTGGCAATTCACTGCTTAAATGATTAAGAAATTAGATTGCTCTAATTTATAATTTATCACTTATTCTATGTGAACATAAAGTAGTTGTTCTCTGGAAATGTTCCTTTTCTTGTTTGTTTTAGAGACCTCAAAATTGATTTGAGATGTCAAAAAGCTTTTATTTTCTATTTGTATTTCTGCTCCTGAAAAATGATACCTTTTCAACATTGCTTTGCTTGTCAAGATTTTACATCTAGATTTAGGCTCAGATTTCACGTTACACCAATCTTACACTAATTACTAGCACTAAATACTGATGTTTTGCCTCCTGTTACCACAAAAATGTATAAATGTATTGTAGCTACAATTCACTTTTGTTTGTATGCGTCTCTCCACTCTCTCTCACTCACTGCGATTTGGACACAGAATGGTTAAAAATAACAACATGTCAGGCAGCCAACATCACAACTGGATACAATTTTATCTTGCCTTGAGAAACGGAAAAAAACAAAAAGACTTTTGTCAACATATTTTCTAATAGTATCCATCTGAGTAATCTTGCTGTGTTAAATAGTATCCTAGTGCTCACTGAATCTTCACACTCCCAATATCTGAAATATCTGTTTTAACTGTTAATACAATGACGAATATAATTGCAATTTTCTAACAGTAAAATACTATGCAAACTATATTCACATTTCTGATAATTGTACATGTCACAGTATATGAAATATTAATAATATTAATAATAACATGAATGAACCTCCAGACCATAACCGGGATGCTCAGAAAATAGCACAGGAGGGATTGTTTCGTGCTAGCCAGCTAGCGCACTTTCACCTTGTAGTAGGAGGACAGGAAACTGGGGGTGGGCTTTTGTTTCAGTTTCCATCACTCTCCCCCAACCCCCTTCCTCCGGACAGACAAAGGTGATAAAGGTGATAAAAATGGATTTAAAAGGGAGCAGTGTGTTAAGACAAACTCTGCAAACAGAGTCACTTGTAAGAGCAAGGTGACTTTCCTCTCAATTAAATGAAAGCTACAGTCCAGACAGATTTCAAATTCTTCAAGCAAAATAAGATAACAAGTAATACATGAGTGCCACCAGGAGGATTAAGATTCACATAATCTGATTTGTTAAATTAGTCAAAGTGCCTCAGACTATACTCACAGAAAACACATTTCAGAGCTTCTTGGTTTAGCTGTCACCTATTCTTTGACAACAGCAAAACATGCACAATCCAGCACCCATGACAATATGGTTAGTATGATTATATGAGTCTTTGTGAAGACATTGTGAAGACAAACAGGAGACCAGAGTCAGACAAACAAAGGCTATTAGGTGAGGGGTAGGATAATAAGTCAGAGCCTTATAGGTGAGCACGGGGAGTCAACATGAAGCCTGATAGGAAGCCAGTGCAAGAACTCCAGAACAAGAGTAATGATCACTTGCACATGACCTGGTAAGGATTCCGGCTGCTGAATTCTGGACATACTGAAATTTGTACAGAGTGGATTTAGTAGGGCATTACAGTAATAAATTGTAGAGAACTCAAATGTGTTGACCAGCTTTTCAGCCTCAAGTCAGAGATAAAGTATAGTCTGGTGATATTTCTGAGATGGAAGATTGTATAGACATAGATTTGAGTATCATCACTATAGAAATGATAATCAGACCTTGAGATCTGAATTAGCTGAGCAAGTGGGTAAATGCTGAACAGTATGGTGTTGAGTATTGAGCCCTGAGGAACACCAGACTTAACTAACTCAATTCCAACTGAAACCCCCAAGAGAAACAAAGTGTCAGTGATTAGTAAGGTAACAGTTGAACAATTTAATTTAAGAGTTGAGCAATATTATGAACTCCAACACATTCTCATGTCAAGAACGTAAGAATTCAGAATGCTTTGTTTTGCATGGAATTAATAAACATATTTCAATATTAAATTTACATTAGATACTGTAGTTGTATTAATTTAATTAACTATTAACATAAACATTAATTATGAAGATTAATTGAAAGTAGTAATTTTTTAACATTAAATTAATATCCATTTGCACATAAAGTCAGTTTCAATTTATGCTACGCAAAAGAGTTTAACAAAGATAAAATATACCAAGGTAAAATATCAGTAATTTAACGATGTGTTTGCTTTGCTTTGTGTACATGCAAAAACAATAAATTCAAGTCTCAACTCAGCACTTGTTTTGTACTGGTAATCCTACAGGGTTCACTTAACTATGTTTCAGTTCTTGTAATTATGAACACGAAAATTTGGCCTTTCGGCCTTTCCCTGTGCACTAGATCACCACCTTCATCATCCCATGTCTGTTGACCTGTCCTAACCTTGCTGTGTTTTCCCTGATGTGCTTCTCCAGACACTTCCGGATTATACCGTCATGCATAGGGTCTTTAACAGTGCATTTATGACTTCGTGACATCGGGCTTCTTACCTCAGTCCAAAGACAGAGTGGTAGGTTAATCTGGGGAAACTGGCCCTGACACTGTAAGTGTGTGTACCTGTATATGCCCTGGAGTGAAATGACGACCTGTCCAGAATGTACCATGCCTTGTGCCAGTTGCCTGCTGGGATAGGTTCCAGCTCCCCCATGAATTTGACGTGGTTAGAAAATGATTGGATGTTGTGTCAACGCTTACTGTACATCTTCCAATACTAAAGGATTTTTTAATATATTGCACTTAAAAATGTTAACATTCTTTGTCTTCATAAATGTACTCTAAGACTAATTAATTTCAAGCATTGTTGCATTGAATTACATTGAAATTCAATTGCAAACTTTTCTCTTTAGACACATACATTTTTCTTATTAATTGAGTTATCAGAAATTAATCTTATTTTCATTTCAGTAGTTTGGTCAATTTATAATACTGACAAAGTGAGCCAATAAATAGAGGTAATAGTGTGCTTAGTACTTAAGTTTTAACTCAACTGTCTCAGGAAATGTCTAAGATGATGATCAAGCAATGTTCAAACCCCCCTTCCTTGCTTGGAATGAATGAGGGATGCAGTTGCAAGGGTAATGTTGGGGTGCTAGAAGAGATGGAAGCAGAATTGTGGGCTTCCAAGCTAGTATTTATACATCGGAGAACAGAAGTGTGATTTTAGTATTTGATTACCCCTCCTGATCTTCTGATAAAACCATTTCACATTTTGTATCTCAGAGAGAATGAGGATTGGAAAGAATAAATAAATCTTGGTGTGTCGGCATCCATTGCATTAACTATCCTAAAGCCACAGAATTGGGATAATTACTGGCTCAAAGTACTTCAAAAGGCAAAGACCTTGGTCTCTCCATAATGTAATACTTTATCTTTTAAGACATAGAATATATACAACATATTTGCAAATTGTATATATTTTCCAACTTAATATGTAAACGATAAATAAAAGGGATAGATTTCTACATTTAAGTACACACATTAAATTGCTTAAGCAGCATTGTACCACCTAAAAACTTTTTATTAAAAAAAACCTTATGTAATGTCAAAGGAATGCTGATGAATGCGTCTGTTATTGTATAACAAAATGTTTTCTTTCAGCTTGAATGAAAGCACAAGATGAAACCATAATAAAAAATAAAACTGAAGTTTATTTTATGGGTGCATTAGTCTTAAATATTCTGAAGAGTTGACTTCTTATTTTCTTTGTTCTAAAACAGTATACAAAAGGGTTAAGAAGCGAGGGAACCAGGCAGGAGCCAATAAGCAGAATATGACGTTCTTCAATGCTCAAATTGAGGAGTACAAGCTACTACAATCAAGTGAGTTAAACAAGTGCCATACGTTTTTTTTCTGGCTGTTGATGAGGACATTTTAACAACAGCAAAGATTATCTTAAGGTAGGATAAAGCAATAAAAGTGAATGTACCAAACAAAACAAAAAAAGAGATCACAGCTGATAGTAAAAAATAATTTTCAAACGTCACACAGGCTGCTCTGACTAGAGCAGCATAGTCACAAAAACATATTTAAGGGTTTGTCGGCAGTAAGGATGTCTATCAACTGTGCCCGTAAAAATGGCAATAATGGCAGAACCCAACACCCAAGTTGCTACAGTTAATACCAGTATACGAGTCTTTGTGAGAATACTGTGATATCGTAAAGGATCAGAAATTGCAATTAAACGATCCTAAGCCATCAGGGTAATTGCAAAGATTTCCATGACGCCACCAAAATGAGACATGAACATTTGAGTGAGACATGGTTTGTAAGAGATTGTTTTCATGTCAGCAATGAGAATGACCATCATGACTGGGCTGACACTTGTGCTGTACAATATATCTGTCACGCCCTCTGCAGCCAGAGGGCGCTCCTTCTCTGTCCTGTCCCTAGTTCTGCTGTCCCTAGGTCTGCTGTCCTTCCTGTCCCTCTCTTTCCCTTGGGCTATATATTTCCGGGTCTTTCACTCTGTCCTGGCTCAGCATTGACGTTCGGATGTCCTGAGACCCGCCTAGCACCAGGGCGCCCCACGTCCGCTCCCTGAGGGCATAGGTTTCTATTCGGCATTCCTGAACTCTTTGCACTAATGAGCCCGGGCCTTTTTCCCGTCTCGCCGCTACGCATATGGGTCTTTTTCCGCTCTCCTGCTCCCCACGGTTAGTCCCTTTGGACGTCCGTGACAGAATGCTGAGCCACCTACTGACCCCGTGAGCGGTGCTTTTTGTCTTGCCGCAGTTTTCTTTTTTCTTGTTCTCTGGGCTGTTTTTTTTTTCAGTTCCTCTAATCTAATCACTGGATATCACTCCGATCTTCCGTGCCTGCGAGCGGGTCCTGTACCTGGCTTTCCTCGGGTAGATCACTCCGACATCAGTGATTGAATGTTGAGCTGGCTTGCCTATTCTTATTACTGGATATCACTTCGAGCTTCTGTGTCTGGAGCGGGTTCTCGTGCCTGGCTCTACCTGGTCTTGCTCTCTCAGATATCAGTGATAGAATGGTAAGCTTTCTGCCGTTCATCCATTCCTTTCGCTGGATATCACTCCGGGCATCTGTGTCTGTGAGCGGACTTCGGTCTGGCTTTCCTCAGGTTGTCCACTCCGATATCAGCGTTAGAATGTGAACGTGCCATTTGCCCAGTCTGCGGTATTTTTCCCCGGGGTTTTTGTGGTTTTTTGCCTTTTGTTTTGATTTTTTTCTTCTTCCTGGTTTCCCCTCCTTTTTGGTCCCCCCTGCTCCCTGTGTGTTTGAACTGTTTTTGGTTCCCATGTTTTTTGTGGTTTGTCTCCCTGGCCTTTCCCAGGTTCTTGTCTGTTGTGTTTGTGCTTGTGTACTTTTTTTGTTTTAAGTCTCTGGAGCTCTACTCTACCCCCCCTTCCTCCACCCAATAAAGGTTTATACCCCGGAGGAGGGGGTAGCTCTCAGCCGTGGACTCCCGGAGGTTTCCTTTCAGTTAAATGAGGTTTTTCCTCCCCCCAGTGCTGTGCAGCTTATTTATTTGTATGGGCGTCAGGAGCCACCCATGAAGGGGGGGGGGGGGGGTACTGTCACGCCCTCTGCAGCCAGATGGCGCTCCTTCTCTGTCCTGTCCCTAGTTCTGCTGTCCCTAGGTCTGCTGTCCTTCCTGTCCCTCTCTTTCCCTTGGGCTATATATTTCCGGGTCTTGCACTCTGTCCTGGCTCAGCATTGACGTTTGGATGTCCTGAGACCCGCCTAGCACCAGGGCGCCCCACGTCCGCTCCCTGAGGGCATAGGTTTCTATACGGCATTCCTGAACTCTTTGCACTAATGAGCCCGGGCCTTTTTCCCGTCTCGCCGCTACGCATATGGGTCTTTTTCCGCTCTCCTGCTCCCCACGGTTAGTCCCTTTGGACGTCCGTGACAATATCTACAACGGCAAGATTGCAAATAAAAAAGTACATGGGGGTGTGAAGGTGTTTGTCCCTGGAAATGATGTATATATTGATGCTGCTGCCCAGCAAAATGAATGCATAAATTGCCAAAATGACAAACCCCATAGTTCTTGGATGTTCAGCTCCATTGAAACCTGTGAGGATAAATTCTGTTATGGCGTCGGGTGTGACATTGCTCAATGGCATGGTTCACAATGTTCTCCAAAGGCCTGTAAGATAAAACCAATGTATCATGAAATTTAATTTAAATAAACACAAATACAACTGTTGCAGTGAAAACCTTTATGCCTTGTTTATTCACATTGAATTACATTTTTTTTGCGATAGAAACAGATATGAAGGTGTCAACTTCATATTGCTTCCGATAATTATTTGGTCAAATCGTGGCATTAAAGTTATATACATACTAATTTTAAATTTCTAAGCTTGTGACCATTAACAGAGGCATACCATTTTTTGCTAAGCACTACAAAATATTTTAGGATGTTTTAGTTTATTATACTTGTATTAAATAAATACATTTAATAAGTACACCAGAAAGTAAGTCAGTTACACTTACAGAACATAATACGTCAATTAGCCCATGGAATTACTGAAAAAAATCTACCCTTATTTTCCTGAAGCAAAGAAGCAGTTTTCTTTCAAAGTCAAGACAGATACTTACTGGTCTGTTTTGTATTTAGAAATTAAACACACATAGTTCTTGTATTTGTTGTCGATATTTGATTTAAGATGTGTTTATATTGGAATGGCTCACCAATAGAGGATTCAGTATACACAAGAGCTGTAATTAAAAGATGGGTAAGGATGAGTTAATTGTATTAGCTGTGAGCATTTAAGCCTTTCTTCTTCAAAGTTTCTTCAAGTTACTGAGAACAAATCTCTGGAGGATCTTTAAAGATAGTGTAATAATACTCCCAATGCATAACAGATATGATTCATTCTATTTCAGATTGTGTGAAGTTTTGGCCTTGGATTTCTCTTCCGATGTGTTAAGACCACATCTAAAAATGTGTTTTTAATATTTTAAATATTAATTTATAACTGACCATTTACAATTATGTTAACCTTTATGACTTAATTCCAAGAACCTCTGGTGAATCAAGATTTTAAAATGTATTAAGATTCTGTGCTGTGGAGTCTTGTTTCCACCCTTATTACAAGGGGAGCAAGAAATGTGTCAGCGAGTCAGTTCAAGACTGTAATGCTGCTGATGTTTTTTGTTTTATTTGCTTAAGAAGAGCAGGAACTTAATGACTTCAGAATATAATCAGTAACAGTAAGCATGTTATCAAATTCTTTAAGGTTTTTAAATATAAAGAAATATAAACTATGTAATGGACACCAACATCTGGTTTCCATATGTGGAGTCCTTATGCTCCTCAGTAATTAATGGATGAAACTGATAAAACAGACTACAGAAAGGTGTATCTTGTAGGTTTTTATCATATATTAAGGTAATAAAAATAAGATTTATTTTATAGTTTTACAGCTTTGAGAAATGTCTGCGATTTAGAACATCTGAAGTGAAAGGATCAGTTGTCCTTCTTAACTGACTCCAGTTAAGCACTGATGAATGTACCGCATTGCATTGCATTACTTCTTACTTTAGATGCACATACATTTGTAAAGAATGAAAGTTAAGGTAAATCGAGAACATTGACTGTTTATTTTAAAAATATGTTTGATATGGAAATGTAATTTTATGGATGTATGGAGTTTATAACAGAAGATCAGAAGGAAGGATGGACGTCCGCTTACCTACATATATAAGTGCTGCAGCCAGTTTTTCCCTAAGCTTATCTCTCTGCACCTCCCCCTCTTCTACCTTCTACCCCTTCTACACCCTTGCAGCACACCCCTAGCTCAATCCTCATGACAGAGGGGGAGGGGGATTTGGGTAGGGTGCCATTCCATTATCTAGGCGAGTCATGCTAACTGCTTTATACATATTTCACCTCTCTATTGCATTCATTAGCATCTAACTGAACTCCTGAATATTAATATGTGAGATTAATGTGAAATTTGTGAAATTGTGAGTTTAGTTAATGTGGACCATTTGGGACAGGCCAATTGATGCATTTGAGAGAAACAGAGAGATAATATACCTACTGTAGGTATGCTGTTTGGCAAACAAATATGGTGGGACTACAGTATGTGGTTGACAATATGGATGTTAATGTATATAAGACGGCATGTGAGGTAGATCTTCCAGTAGGATCCAGATGCTGATCTTATTCCTTTCCTTAATTTTTTATGGTTAAATTTGAGATCAGTCATTAGTATTCATGTTACCCATTCCTTGGCAGCTGGTGTCTAATTTAACAGAGATTTAATCAAGGAGGGAAATTTTTATTTACAGTGAATATACAATGTATGTGTTTTTTATATATATTGTGGTTCTACAAAAAATATTAGAGAATTGTAAGTTCCATAGCAGCGACCCATCAACCATGATATTATTTAGGAGAGAAGACTCAAAAGTGACCTCAAAAGAGGTATAACTCTTGACAAAATCAAAAAAAGAAATAATTATTATGTAAGGAATCGCAGCAGTGATCATATTTATTTTATTGTGTTTTTTACACAGTTCAGTTCCTTCTATACTGTACATCGTTTTTTGTGTTCTCGTGAATTAATTAACTATATTCTCACAGAACTTTACCACTGTAGAATTGAACACTATATCAATGAAGCCACTGAGGTTCAGTTTCTCATTTAGAATACTTACATTTTTGTTGTGAATTTAGTACTACAACATACATCAACTTCTAGGCATTCCAGATATTTCAGTTGAGAAGTATTTTTTGCAGAGCATTTCACCTATTGAACATGGATTATACACAGGAGATCTCATTACGAAATAATAAAGCACTGATCAATGTTAACAGTTGTTAACAAGAATGGGAATATTGTAGTTATCAGTCATTATAAAGTTTTTGATTTTCAAAGCTATGCTTTTTAAGGCAGCGATAAATTCCAACAGAGTTTTAGAGACTCTTCTTTCAGTTTGTGAAAAGTAAATGGTGTTGTGATTCAATAAATTTCTATTGTTCCAAAAGACGTTTTGTGGTTTATTTGCTACCTTGCTTTCCTGTACAATATTTCCCTTTACAAACATATCTTCTTAATGATGAAACAACATGGATTTCTGCATCTATTTCCATTTTTAAGTACAGATGGATTAGCAATTTTTGAAAATGGTACTATTTCTGCCGGGTTGCAAGGTCTTGGTGCCTAACAATTTAGTTGTCTTGACAGCAGCATAGCAGACCTTATACAGTATATGATTTTTTTTTAAATAGTGAATACTGAGAATGATTCAGGAATTTGATTATAAATTGATATTTTACTCCAATGGGCTATATTACTTTAATATGATTAATACATAGAGACATTGGCTTTTAAGGTAGATAATGCCTATAGACTACAGTGTATTTTTTATTATTACATGTATAGTATCTTTGAAACATTAATTTATTTATAATAGCTACACCTTATAGTACACAATCCATGGACATTACAGAGTTATTTTCTAACATTTCCAATGATGTACAGTATAATGAGCTGTGAAATGTTAAAGTACATTTAGAATAAAAATAAGAAAGTCTAGGTCTGATTATATTTTAAATTAAAATGTAAAAATGTTGCTGGAGCTCATTTTGACTAACAAAAAGCTGAGTGTATGTTTCATGATTGACAAGCTTTTGTAAGCCTTTTTGTAATGTTTATTTTTTGTCTTTATGTAAATTATCCTGGGTACACCCAAAAATAGTTAATGCAAACTATAAATCAATACATATGTGATACAAAAAATATTTTCTTAACAGCACTGATGCATGGAGATTGTAAGATATGCACATAACTCCCAAACTTCATGACTTATTTCTATTTCTAGAATAGAATTAAAAATTAAGAATCTGTGACTTCATGTTTCCTAAAATGTAAAATTATCTGGTCTTAAAAGAAGGGGATAAAGAGTAAAATGGACAGCTGAAAGAGGTAAATGGGTTTTTATCATGTAACCAAATACTTCAACGTGCTTTTCAAAGTAATGTGACTGTGTGTAATGAATTACAACAAGTACAAGAGGTACTACAGTACATGCATGTCTTTCAAGTCACATGTTAACAAGCAAAATTAGTGCTCTTTTTATATTTTACACAACTTGTGTGCTGTTTTTTTAATAACAATAGTTTATATTTCTCTACACTCTGTAGTAGCAACAATGTACTGCATTGTATTAAACAATACAGTAATGTTTGCTTTTAAACGATTGGGATATGATACTGGGTCATCTCATTATTCATAATATAGGAATTTGAAAAGAAAAGTCACAAACAAACCAGTTGAATAAAAATATTAGAAGGGAACCCTAAACTTTCATCTATTCATCCATCCATTCAGCTTATCCCACAAGGAGCAAATCAGGATACACCCTGGATAGGACACAAGGGGAAACCCTGAATTTGTTTTATTTAATTGCAGCAGCAAAATTAAATATATTGAAAACCTGATTCCTTATCTCCTTTGTTCTGAAACAGTATACAAAAGGATTGAGAAGAGAGGGACCCAGAGTGCAGAGAGTAATAACTACATGTCGTTCCACAAGGCTCAACACCAGGCCTATCCTGGTTAGAATAACTCCAATTAATGGAGGGACAAAAATGCAAGCGACTACTATCAAGTGACTTAAACAAGTGTTATACATTTTTTTCCTGTCTGCTGGCGAGGAAATTTTAATCACAGCAAAGATTATCTTTAGGTAGGACATCAAAATAAAAGTGAGACTGCCAAATGTAATTGTGGAAAAAATAGCAGATGGCAGTAAAAGTTGATCATTCGTGTTGACACAGGCTGCTCGGACTAAAGCACCATAGTCACAAAAAGCATACTGAAGAAACTGTCGGCAGTAAGGGAGCCTATCAGCAATTCCTGTAACAATGGCAACAACAGCACATGCTAGGACCCATGATAGTACAGTTAAGACCACTACTCTAGACTTTGTGAGGATACTATGATATCGTAAAGGATTGGAAATCGCAACCAAACGATCATAAGCCATTAGAGTAATGGTCAACACCTCCATTGTATCACCCCAGCCGGATATAAACAACTGAGATAAACATAGTTTGTAAGAGATGGTTGTCATGTCAGCTAGAAGAATGATGATCATTGTTGGGCTGGTACTGGTGCTGCGGAGTATGTCCACAACAGCAAGGTTGGATACAAAAAAGTACATGGGTGTGTGCAGATGCCTGTCCCTTGCAATGATACATATGTTAGTGGTGTTTCCCAGCAAAATTAGGAAGTAAATTGTCAAAATACAAAATCCAACTGTTCTTGGATGCTGAGTCCCATTGAAACCGGTGATGACAAATTCTGTTATGACTTCAGTCGTGACATTTCTGAATGGCATGATCTGGAATGCACTGTAGCTCCAAATATCTGTAACAAAAGACATAAATCATTCAAACTCCTTTCCCATTTTGTACCATTTTGAGGGAGATAAAGGAAAGTTGAAAAAAATATGTACAGTAATTAACTGGGTCATCATTCTCATTTAAAATTAAACAAAATGTTATATTGTTTATGCTGATGACAGAAGCAGGAACGCCACTTCCTGACAAAAATATTTCATTGTATATTAATGACTGACTTTTTTAAATCCATAATGAAATTAAGTTTAACCTACTGTACTTATGACAGCTTTTCACTTAAATAAAGTTTTAACTAATTATAATAGCTACTCACTCGTAATTGGGAAAAAAACATAATCTCAGCTATTATAAATGTTATCATTTAGAAAATTGTGAAAAGTAAACCATTGATATATAATGTAACATTTCTAATGATAAGCCCCTTTACATTATTTACTACTTATTCTACTTTTCATAAAATGATTCTCATTAATAACAAATAAAAACATGCAACATACAGTACAAAGAAGGCAACCTGTTTCTGGGTTAACTAGTCTACAAGTTCTATGTAAATCTTCAATTTTTCTTTAACCAGGAATCTCTAGCTAAATTCTCACAAGTTCACCATATTCTTGCTTCCTGTCCAGTTTTGTTTCTAGAAACTGTTGTCCAAATACTACTTGCCAGATTAAGGTATGGTATATTTTTGTTCTGTCTAATAATATAACATATTTATGTTTTGTTAAATCTATAAATTTCATTATGGTATTAAAATTATTAAACAAAAGCTGCTGTATATACAGAATGGCAATAACATTCATTCCAAACAAGAATATCATACTTTAAATTAAATACATCATTACTAAAAAAATATTTTTTTGCAATTTGTTAACATGGTCGTGATCATGAGTTGAAAAAGAAGGAAAGAAGAATGTACATACATTTATACTACTCAATCGGTTTCCCAGACCAATGGCTTAAAAAGCTCATTTATAGGCAGCGCTGTAGGACGGGTGTTCTGAAGTTTCTCTTTCAGAATAGTTCTAGTTAATCATCTTCTTTCATTCTGTGTTAAGCTGTACATCAATGTTAATTATATAACTACTGAATATGCGTGGAAGCTGAGATGTATTTAATCTGGATTGTTTCAATGGAGGAACAGGCTATACACAAGAGATTTCATCACAAGAAAGCGATCCACTGATAATTTCCTTTGCATGCGAGAAGTATGGGAATAGCATAATTGTAATTACACATGGACCTTTGACATTTCTCTTAATATAGTGCTTAAAATAAAAAAAAATATTGAAATTCTTTGTGTATTGTAAAAACAGAAATTACACTACACTTTCTCTGAAGTTCTTTGTCTGTTCAGAATGTTTATTTTCAGTACCCTGCACTTCTGTCTTACTTGAGTTTGTCTTAAGCCAGCATCACACTACATGTCGTAGCCATCATTTACATAATCATAATAAAATCACCACGAGTTGTAGAGTCGCAGTGCGTGCCCGCTACCGTCAGTTATGTAGTGTGACACCCCCAGCGACTCAGTCATAGCACTCTTAACTGCCCCTACGACTCTCTGTGACTCGCTACGACAAAATCAAACTGGTTTGATTCTCTCGTAGTGAGTCGGAAGTCGTAGGGGTGGGTTCTTGTGTCTGTGACAGTCAACAGCCAATGAGCGCTTAACTGGAAGTACAATGCATATAATGCCCACAAACAGTGAAGAACAATGGTGAGCAAACCATATTGTCCACGACCAAACAAATGTGGTCTACTCCAAGTTTTTTGGCATATCCTCTTTGTTTTTCTCATCACAAAGGAGAGTGCAGGCTACAGCAACGGCAGCAACTACCTACTTGTTCTCCATGTTGTTTGTTTACTTTCGTGTGGTGCTCCTCTTCTTATTCCGGTGTGCTCCACGTTGATTGGGTGCCAAAATGAGGCGACCTCGCGGTATTTTCGTGGCACAATATGAGATTTGGAACCGTGATGAAAAGTCGTGAAGGAATGTTATAATTAGTCACCCCCTGCAATTCCTAGTCATATAATTTGACACCCTCTAGGACAGAAAAGGCAGTGAGATTCAGCAACTACAGTCGTTAATTTTGATATGTTCTCCGACTAGAAGTTGTGACGAGGCATATAGTGTGACGCCAGCATTAGACATACAGATGCAACCATTCAAAATGCATGGTACAAACCCGTACTGCACGCAACTACGCACAAGCCACCGCGCCGTACCACAGTACGTGATTGGCTGGCCAAAATGACCGACAGGGGTACTCGTGGTGCATTGGTCGGTAGTGAAAAGATTTAATCATTTAATCTCTTTACTGTGCACATATTAATCTGCTTAGTATTGAATATTTATATGGAATTTTACAACTGAAGGGAAATTTTAGTAGCTGAGCATAAAAAGAAGAGGAGCATAATGCATCTGAAGGTCATAAACGATATTAATTTAGGAACATAAACATATTATGTAAACTGTATATTGCTGGTATTGGTAGTTTAAATAAAAAAATACACACCAGTATTCCATTTCTTCCTAAACATTTTAAGCATCAAAGTCTTACACGTGGTTATTTCGGAAATGTTTTTACGTGCTCCTTGTGACCATATTACTGTACGTTTTTATACTCTGTGAAAAGTGATTGTTTTAACCTTTTCTGAGAATACGCTCGTTATCGGACTAAACAAAAGCATACTTTTAGAATTTGATTAATAAGGAATATAATATGGAATCACGGATCTAAAGAAATTAATAATGATATAATTATATTCAGGTACTGTAGCACAAACAGTAGTATACACTGTAAGACTTTCTATTGATATGTGTACAGCTGTTTCACCGCTATTTACAGTATGCCACTGCATCTGTGGTGTGATGGTTTAAGTGACCGATTTATAAGCGTGAGGTAGGGTGTTCAAATCCAGCAATCGCTATGAGTTTCTTTTAACAAATAAACATTTCTTTGAAAAACTAAAATAGCAAATATTATGGACACTATATTGACATTTTTTATATTTCACCAGAGCCTCACAACATTGTCCAATAATACCTTTCTTGTGTCTAATTTTTAGTTTAGCAGGATTCAAGCAGGATTTCATATCAATGACAGTAACGTCACCGCACTGGCAAGCCAAATCAAAGTTTAACCCGTTCAGAGCCTACATTACATTTTAGCGTTTCATTTTGAGCTGAAGACCCTCACACCTGAAGAAGGCTTCACAGCCGAAATGTTGCGTTTTCTCTCCTAGCTTTTCAGTATGGAATAAACCTATTACTTGTTCCTTTGCATACTACGCAGGCTGAAGTAGTGTTGAACAGTGATAATAGACGTGGGTAATGTCATCCCCATTAAACAATGTGCTTATTGCACAAATCCTGCTAAACTAAAAGTGTATGTTGTCTGTTTAGGGTTCTGTAGCATTCCAGTTTATGTTGTGTTTGTACTTGCAAGAATAACGATTACAAACATTAAAATCATACTTGCTTTATACTGTCCAACTGAGCAATCTTGCTTTTATAAAATATACAGACTTTTTCATGTTTAATGTATATGATGCTGTAATACAGTTTAAAATATTTAAAAGTATATACAGTGTCAACTTGAATTCTTATCTCTATTTATATAACTATCAAGTGGTATTAAATAAATACAGCTGTTTAGTATAGATTACACTTTTCTAAAAATTATTTTAAAAATAAAAACGATTACAATCTAATCTTTCCACATTTGATACCAAGAGACAAAATACTTTGTTTAGCGATGGTATGAAAAATAAATCTATATGGTGAAAAAAGCTATGCTGAAAGTTAATTAAGATACTTGGAAGACAAAGATAACGATTTACGTTGCATTGTCAGATTGTGAATCAATAAAGACATTTAATCAAACACATGTTTGCGATTTAAATCAAAATGGGGGTAACGGGGAATCTCTTATTATTTCTCTCTTCTCTCTATTATTATCAAAACTCGTTCAATTGTGGTTCTTTTGGTTTCACGGAGGGCTTCTCAGATAGTTGGGAATTCAGGTAGATTGCCAGGTGAAAGGATTAGTAAATATAATTTGTTAAAGCAAGTCAATGTTTTGTGACACATAAAAGACATATTGTGGCATTATTATATAGGATGGACACAGTGACTCAGACACTCGTTGAATGAAAAACTTGATTTTTTGGTACAGCTGGCACAGCACCCAAACACAAACGCATTTTTAATAAAATGCTTTTATTCATTCATAATCTGACTCACATAACTCACATTTCCGAATGCCCCCCTGCTCAACAATCTTAGGAAGAACACGAAACAGCCTGTTAATAAAATTGTTGCAATTTTGTTCTGTCAGTTCTTCCTCCCAGAACTTGTAAATCGCATTGATCAGTTCTTGCTTTGTGCTGGGTTTAGCCGTTTTCTGAATATAATCTTTCAGGGAATGCCATATCATCTCTATTGGATTTAAATCTGGGGATTCAGCTGGAGTTTTCACCCAGTTCACTCCTTCTGATATAAGCCTCGCCTTTGCTGCTGTGTGTTGTGGATCGGTGTCCTGAAAGAAACAGTGCCTTGATCCAAAGTGCTCCCTGATATATGGGACGGCATGCTGTTTGAACGCGACTTCCTTGAAGAATTCACGATCCATAATTCCTTCGAAAATAAGAAGTGGTCCTGGGCCTCTTCTAGATATACCCCCCCAGACATGAGCCTTCAGTGGATGTTTTATAATTATTTATAATTAAGGTATTATAATTATTTTCTTATTCTTCTCTTAGTACATTTATTATTTATTACATTTCTATATTGTATGTATTTACATGATTCAAGACTATACCTTGGCATCTTTCAGTGAAGGTCACTACCAACTAAAGGTACTAGATAGGCCAAAAGGCCTCCTTTTGTCTGCAGCCTTTCTTAGGATGTTATGTTCTTATACATTATAAGTCACTGTTTCCTAACAGATATAAATCTTTAGTATAAGATAATATAAAAAGCATTTTTTGTACATTTCAATTTTCAAGTTGGGATTTTCTTCATATTTTTAGTGCAGAATTAATGCTTTACTCGTTACTTTGCAGCCAACGTGCTGACACAGCCCCCCTATTGTACTGCATAAACAGTAGGAAGTTGCTTTTTACACTTTTAAACATGATCTTACTGTATATTGAGATGCACAACTTCTGTGCCAAGGTACAAACTCTTTTGTTTTGATCTTGTTTTCACCCTGGACTGTATGCCTCTAATGATTTGTAATGTCTATGCTTCATTGCACCAGCCACTAATGAGCTGACTGGTGTCAATATTCTCGCAGGTACATTTGTTCCACAACAAAACAAAGGAGTCAACACTAATTAGCCAGTCAATTAACAGCTTCACACCTGAGCTTGATAATTGTGTTTGACAACTGACACTCTAAAGAATTGTTTTTTTAAACCTTATCCCCTGTATGCTTGCTGAAAGAGCATGCACTCAGGTCTAAAGTTGTTTAACATCTCTCACTTCACTGACAAACAATGGAAACTGTTTACCCAAAGCATTTCTAGCTGTGTTCTGAGACTCTCTTAAAGTTAAAGTAAAGCCCAAAGTAGGACAAAAAATGTATCTCACAAGACAGCATAGATGAAAATAGTTAAACCCCAATAAACACTATAGACCCTGGACTTTATATAAAGACCTTTTCAGTACATCATAAATACAGTAACAGGTTGTCTTACTGTAATCATTAAATTCATTAAATTTATATATTTCTCAGTGATGCAAATAGTATAAAACTTTTGAGATCAGCACACATGAACCTAATGCACGTGCTACGTAGTGTAATGTGATCAAGGCTTCTCAAATTAAATCAAATTGAAATAAACAAATCAAACGTTTACCATAATGAACAGAAAACATCTGTTCATTAATATTTCTGGAAATCTTATGTAATAGTTTAGTTATGGAAATTGCAGGCTTTTAAAATTAATCCTAGTATTGAAACATTACAGTCTATCCTCAGTATTGCAGCATAATGTCTGTGTTGTTACAGCATGCCTTTGGGACTGTTAAAGCTGCCAGTTATCTGACTGTGTGGTTAGCATGGAATACTGTCTGTGTATTTGCTTAATGCTGTCTTTTATTCAATACTGTTTACAGTTAAATCTCAGCAAAAGAAGGTGAATCATTTAAAAAAGGTGTTCATCCATAGATATGTAATTCAACAAATCTGATGTTTTATGATGTTTTACCTTGATTTCGTATTAATTGTAAGCCATTAGTTCTATATTCACTATTCAATTTGCACATATTGCCTGGTTCACAAACATTAATTATTTTCCTGAATGTAAAACTGCCCACTGGGATTAAATTAATTTCTGCAAATTCTCATTAATAAATTTATAGTGCACTAATAGAGCTTTAGGGACTGATAGGTTCCAAAACATGGCATCTAGGTGTTGCTTACTTGTGGGATTTACTTAAGTTACTGAAAGTATAATTCTAATAGGGGATTCATGATAGAAGATAAAGTAGTAAAGAGATAGGAAGTGGGTAGTTTTGAAAATGTTTACAAAACCTTGCTCAATGGTCTTAATAGAACTGACAATGTGTTTACAGAGGCTATGGTGGCTGAAACCTGATAAATTACCTGGTGCTGATGGCATACAGTATATCAGTCCGCTAGCTAAGATATTTCAACTTTCCCTTAGAATGGAGACATCAGCTACAGATTAGAGATATAATACAAATTTACAAAAAGGAGAAAGCACCTAACTAGGAACTAGTTTTCTAAATTATATTTGGAGCTAAAGTTGTAGTAAACTTAGAAAACAACAGCAAATTTGAGAGTCAAGCAGCAAGTATTAAGGAAGGTCTTGTTTAACATACTTCCTTCAAACAAGCAATGAGAATAGTTGCTAATATGGCTAAGGATCTGCGCCTGTGGCTAGAAGGTTGCCGGTTTATTTCCTGTGGCCGGCGGAGGAATCTTACTCCGTTGGGCCCCTGAGCAAGGCCCTTAACCCCAACTGCCCTGGGGCCGCCATATAAATGGCTGACCCTCTGTTGTGACCCCAAGCTTCTCTCCCTGTCTGTGTGTCTCATAGAAACAAGTTGGGGTATGCCAAAAGACAAATTACTAATACAAGAAATTGTATATGGACAATAAAGTGATCTTAATACTAAAGTATGGTGCAATGTATACAGCCAGCACCCATATCAGCAAGAAACTCACAACTGGCAGCCCTGAAGCTAAGCAGGTATGAGCCTGGACAATATCTGAATGGGAGACCTCCTGGGAAAAGCTAAAGTTGCTGCTGGAAGAGGTGTTAGTGGGGCCAGGAGGGGGTGCTCACCCTGCGATCTGTGTGGGTCGCAATGCCCCAGTACAGTGATGGGGGCACTATACTGTAAAAAGATGCGATCCTTCGGATGAGACATAAAACTGAGGTCTTCAATCTCTGTGATCATTAAAAATTCCAGGGCATTTCTTAATAAGAGTAGAGTTGGTCTTTATCAATCATGGCCTCCTAGTAATCCCCATCTATGAATTGGCTTCATCACACTGTTCTCCTCACCACCAATAGTTGGTATGTGGTGAGTTACTGGTGCACTATGGCTGCCATCACATCATACAGGTGGATGCTGCACATTGGTGGTGGTGGAGGAGAGTCCCCATTACCTGTAAAGTGCTTTGTGTGGATTGTCCAGAAAAGGACTATACAGTATAAGTGAAATAAATTAATATTATTACATTATATTTAGAGTTCTAAATAATGTTTGAAGAGATCCTACATTAAAGGTTTAATCTTAAATCAAAAGGCACAGCGATCCAAGGTGATGAAAGCACGTGTCGATAACAGAAAACGGGCACAACTTCTAATTGCGCTATAATTACTGTATACTTACTGTATGCAAAGGTTTGTTGCACAGGTCTGTTCTCGATCTGTTGCCCTTCCTAATCTACTGTACATAATTAATTTACATTTTGAAATACCAAATCTGTAGTTAACAATCTTATTTAAATGATTAGGGGAGTGACAAACAGAAATTGTGGCATGGGTGATTACAAACGGCTAAAATCATTGCATTGGGAGACACATGGCAAATTCAATTTAATGCTGATAAATGAAAAGTGATACACACTAGTAGTAGGAACATAGATTATACCTGTCACTTGGGTGATTTGGAGCTGCAGGAAGATACAAATGAAAGATATTTGATTATATTTTGAAGACTCTTCAATATGCTCAGAGAAGTAATGTGGGGAATAATAAAAACAAATTAAATGTACTTTTGCAGCACTTTGCTGAATTTGGTTCAAGGGAAGTTATGCTTAAGCTTTACAAAGCAATAGTACAAACTCACTTTGTATATTGTATTGTTTTGGTTCTCTATACCACAAAATAATTTTATAGACTCAACAAGAATGATCGGAGTTCTTAATGGATTATCACACAATGCTAGGTTAAGGGAGCTAAATCCCTTCTGTTTAAAATAATAAAATAAAATAATAATATAATAATAAAATATTCTAAGATAGGGAGTTTGGTCCTTGATCCCTTCACAAGTGCTGGTTTTTATTCCAGCCAAGCTCTCAGTTACAAAATTGAATCCTTTATTGACATAAAATGATTATTTTTTAATTATATTACTGTGGGCTGATTTTGAACATGCTGGAGCTTATGTTTTAAGTATTGCTTTTCTTAATCTTAATCTTTTGAGTAGTAAAAAATACTTTTCATAATAAAAATATTTCAATGAAGCACCTTCTTTTTGTTCAATTAAAGATTCAATTAGGTGATTAGGCTCAGCTGTAATGAAAACCAGCAGGTCCATCAGGCTGATTTTCATCTGTCCTAAGTGGTATTTAATAAATTATACCAGCAAAGTAATTAACACTTAGTAATGAATCTTTTATGCAGGATAACAAATGGAATGTACAAATTTAATTAAAATATATATATATACAGTATGTTTGAGTTAAAAAGAAGTCCTAGACATCACCCAGCCCCACTGTTCCTGTGATAAGACTTGCTTAATATGTAGTTCAGGTGGGTAGCTGCGCCAGCATGTGTAGGCTGCAAAGGAATAAGTAATAGGTTTATTCTATGCTGAAGAGAGAAGAAAGAAAACACAATGTTTTAGCTGTGGCGCACCTACCTACTTGAACAGTTTCTGGATATTACACTCTCACATGTTGCTGCTCTTTTACATTTCAGACGGAAAGACACTCATTGTACATTTTTGTCAGATTGTGCACCTGTTTTTGCCAATAATGATAATAAATAAAATATTTTACTCTTTCATATAATTCTACAATTAATGTACTGTGTAATATAATTTATTTATTCTGCATGCATGTAGAATTTTTTTTGCTTGTACAGAACATCCATCTGTTATCAGAAGCTGCCTGATCCTGAAAAGGGACATGCCAACCCAGAGTCTATCCTGGGAGGCAAATGCTGGCAAGTGGGACTACAACCTGGTAGGGATGCCAGGTCATTTCGGGCACACAAACTCGATTTATTTAGACTTCCAGAAAGCTACTGATGTGGACTTCCTTAAAACCCTTTTTTCTTAAATTATAAGGCATAGGAATTCTGGGTAATTCATGCACATGGGTCGACAACAGAAAACTGGCAAGTTCTAATTGGGCAATGTTAACAATGTTATGCTACAGGGCTCTGTCAGTTGCTCTTACTAATCTATTTAAATGATTTAGGTTCTGAAAGTAGAACATCCATATCTTTCCATAAAGATATGGAAAGGATCTGGGTATAATTAGTGGTTTCATCTACGTGCTCATTAGGACAATGTGGGAAGTCAATGATCTTCTCAGAGGAAATAGCGCAGAGGTCTCCTCCAGCTACTTGAACTGCAGGAACACTGTGGTCTTTCAGTTACAATGACACATTTTTCTGAAATCGTGCAGGGCAAGGCATCCTTATACTCCTCTCCAACAAAAGAGCATTGAGATTCTGAAACGACAGAGGTGTGGGCGAAGTGGGTGATAAGTCTCGTGAGGAAGGGAAACAACTGACCAGTAGTGGTGACAACACCATCTGTGTTAGAGGTCAATTGCTCCACCTGCACTCTGAGGAGGTTATTATATCATCTTGCCAGTGGCGTCCTATGAGCTGGTGTGTGGGTGACCCCTGTGGGGATGGAAGAAAAAACTAAGGACTGCACAACCTTGTCCTCTTGGTCATGAATCCTGGAATGAAGAGCAAGTAATCTTGTACTGCCTGACTTGTTCAGGCTACTGGCTCTGGTGATATAACAGTAAAGACCAATTGGGGAGTTGGGAGGTGGCTGGGGGCATTCTGCCAGCAGTCTAAACACATTATGTACTAAAGGCTAGAACAATTACCAAGGACACAAACCATCGAGTGGTGCATGACAATAAGTAAAACTTGAGACTAACTGACTTTGGGAGGCATAGTTTTTGCCTTTGCCAGACTCAGAAAGAAAAAAAAAACAGTTTTATGAGGGAGAATGCAATCCATGAATTTGGATATACTTCTGTTTCTACTTAAAACAACAGCTAAAAAAGAAAGAGGTGAGATTTAAGAGCTAGCTCTCTGCAGAAATATTATGCAGTGGGTTAAATGAAGTTCAAAGTTTTGAAAAAAAATTGGCAAAGCAAAAGAAATTCTATCAGTACACAATGTGGCAAATAATGACAATGATCTACAAGGCAGGGCTGATGTGACAGGGGTAGAGGTGTTACGAGTACAGTACTCAGAGGAGAGGCAGTGACTGCATTTTGCTTGAAAGATAAATTAGAGAATAGGTGATTACAGTTTGAATACACCTGATTGTACAATAGGGCTTATAAAGTTTATGCACCTGTTTATGATGATTTCAATCACTGACATGACTGTAGGATAATACAGACACATATAATAACAATCTGAATGTAAAAAGTTACAATACATTAACAAAAAAGAAGATAATTTGAATTAAAAGAAAGAGTTACAAAAGACATTTCAATGTTAAAAACATTAAAGGGGAACTGCAGTCTCAATTTCTTAGACCATTTATTTGATCTCGGTAACAAAATAAATTAATTGAAGTACAGAAAAAAAATACAAATTTCAAATTAAACACAAAATCCTGCGCTTTGTTAAAGTACTGTGAGACGCCATGTTGTTGCAAATTCACATTCAAGTTCCCATGAATTGCAACCCTTCCCACTCACTAGTCAGTATAATGACTAATGTAATGTACAGATGCAGCCATTCAAAACAAGAGGGGTATGCTGCAGTATAACATGGTGGGCGTGTCGCAGTATTCCGCATCATACAGTATGCAAATTAGATTATGTTAATAGTATCCGGTATCACCTTGTAAAACCGCCAGGTGGAGCTAATAATTGTTAACCTCTCCTGTACAGCATTTGAGCTGTCACCAGAAAACGTCAGTTTCGAATCCGGATCACTGCTGAGGTGCAGCAAATTAACAATAGTAATAATAATGAACTTTATTGTATATGGGGCCTTTAAAGGTGGCTCCTCAAAGCGCTTTACAGGATAAAAACAATAACAACAATACTGTTAGGCTGGGCAAAGGATTTTTTTTTAAAAGAAATACAAAATGAGATATAATGATGTGTTCCGGCTTAGACATTAACGAAGAGCATAACACGTGGGTGGCGTAGCGGTCGGCTCTGGCTTTCCCATCTACTGTATACACTGCAAGTACAACCCCCCTCTCTGCGGGAGTGCTGGCTGTGACGAATTAAACCGGTTTCACAGGTATTTTCAAAGTAGAAGGGGACGAGATTTCCAGGGAAAGACACCTCCCCCCCTCAAAAACCCAGTAAGTGCTGTACTTACAGATGCAGCCATTCAAAGTGCACGGTACAGACACGTACCGGAGGTAATTGGCTACGGCGTCGCGCATTGTGACGCACGATGACGCGCGGTACCGCGGTACGTGATTGGTTGACCGACAGGGGCACTCGTGGTCCGTTGGTCTGTCGTAGAAAGATTTACAGTAAACGTCTTTACTGTGCCTGTTTTAGTATTGAATATTTATATGGAATTTTACCACTGAAGGGAAATCTTAGTAGCTGAGCATAAAAAGAATAGGAGCATACTGTAACTATGTTACAGTAGTTAACATAGTTAACTACTATGTTAACTACTAAACATAGTAGTTTTACTATTATTACTTATCGGGAGACAGCTGCTCAACTGTTTGACTGCCGGAACATACTGTCTCCTTCCTCTGCATTTTCAGGAGTGTCTCTAGCCTCCCAATCCTCCCCAGTAATGCGTCGTACTGCTCCCGCTGCTGCCGAAAAGTCTCCACACAGGTGGTGCTTCTACAGGTTGGCACCCTGGCCAGTGGCCGAGAGCAGAGACCCATGGCCTGTGGCAAAATAAGATAAGTCATGTAAGAAATAAAGTCACACAGTAGTATTCATCAGTCACGGAACAGACGTCAAAATAAACTTTTCTTTTTTTCCGTCTTACCGCTTTATTTTTTACTGTCTTGGTGGTAGATTTCGAAGATCGTTTCGTCAAAGCCCATTGAGGAGCCAGGCGCAATAATTGTTTTGTTCCTTGATTTACTGATCTGAATTAATTACGGAAATCGAGTTCCTGCTCTTTGCAGACGACCTGGTCCTGCTGTCGCCCACAGAACAGAGGCTGCGCCAGAACCTGGCACTGCTGGAGCAGCACTGTCAGACCTGGGCGCTGACAGTCAATCTGGACAAGACCAGAGTTATGGTTTTCCAGAAAAAAAGCCAGACCTCAGAGAAACAGGTACAAATTCACACTCAACAACACATTAACACCTAACAACGGGAGCAGGGACAAATTAGGCCAGTACCCACTATTGTTAAACATACAGAAAAGAATATTAAAGTATTGAAGTATTGGCTTTAGTATTAGCCATACAGAACATTAAAGTGCCCCTTTCCATTCAGCAGGTGTCTGAGCCGCTGTGTCCTATCTTCTTACAGTCGCCGTTGTGAATGTCTGTAGAGTGTATCTTATTTTTAGTACTATATTTTTGTATTATATTCCCTATTAATCAAACTCTAAGAGTATGTATCGGCTTGTCCCTCCCGCCCCTCTCTGTGTACAGTAGAGCCTCCAGTCCAGCCAGCATATGGCCACAGACATTCACAACAGCGACATATCATAAAACGTTTGCACATATAGTTAAATTATTAGTTGTTTTTCAGGAAGTTAAAAAAAACACTTGAATAACTTATCCAGTCTCTCAAAATAAAGTTATTTTTCAAGCAATGCAACAAACGTCGGGCAATGTGTTTTTTTTTTTATCCAACATTGACAGCCACATCTTAAATCTTGTCAGTCAGCTCTTTTTTCTCTATTTGAATTGTGGCGATTCAAACAACCCGGGATAACAAGTGGTCTCAAACTCACCGAGCTCACAGAGCTTCAACAACAGATGACAATTCCCTTAGTCCTTCCTTAGTCTTCCTGAAATTGTCGGATTATGAGTGAATAAAAGCATCTTATTAAAAACATGTTTGTGTTTGTTCGGGAGCTATATTATGTATTTTTCATATGTAAGATATAATGATGTGTTCCCGCTTACACATCACATGACTTTGAAAGCTAGAAAAACAGGTTTCAATTCACATTATCTGGCAAGCCTTGTTTTGTCAAAGGACAGACAAAAAAAAACAGACAATACACGGGGGGGGAGGGCAAGCGAGAGAGAGAGTTTTTTACCCTCTGTCAAAAAAACCAAATAACCCGGGGCAGAGACTCTGGGGGGATCATTGTGTGCTACAGAGCGGAGCTCAGTCAATCCTAACAAGTACAGTAGTAAAGAGAGAAAGTCAACAATTGATTTAAGGACGATCTGTCAAAGTGCAATGAAATACAATATTGTTGTTGTTGTTGTTATTGTTGCTTATATCCTGTAAAGCGTTTTGAGAAGCCACCTTTAAAGGCTATATATAAAAGCGCTGATTCTTATGGAATTTGTTTTCTTTCTTCTTTTTTTCAGCATGGAATAAACCTGTTACTTGATTCATATGGATGCCCGGTTCCGCCGGGGATTCCAAAAAATTTTAATATATTTTTTAATCGGGTATCTAAGGGAATAGCAGTATAACCCTGTTCATGCACAAACAGTGGCATGTTACATTATTAATTTGGGTGTCTACTCTTGCCAGAAAGCTCTAAATTGCATTTTTGACTTTTTTTAAATTGCAACCCATAAATAAGGCTGATTGCAAAAATGCACTTGGAATCTGTCCAAGCCCTACTCTGTCAGGCATTTTCTTTTACTGTAACGGACACAAAAACTCCCTTGTTTTTAACAGAGCGTTTCTTAATTTCCAACACCGAAAATTATTTAAACTGCGACACTTATCATCCAACCAGAGCTCGAAATATCACAAGGATCCCCAAGAGCACAGCAAGGACTGTATTAAAAGTATACTAGTGACAAACTAGTATACTTTAGATCTTTTTTTCTGAACCTGGGAAAATCTGATCATGTTTCTCTATAACAATAATAAAAAACATTATTTTACATATCACCTTTATGTGATATCACCTTAAGGACAGCACATACAAGGGTTAATTGCACAATGAACCGCGCCAAGAAATGTAAAATAGTCTTCTTTAGGTGTGAGGGTAGGAGTGGATCGCAGCAGGCATTATCAGCAAACTAGGAAAACAAAGAACAGGACAGGTGAGACGTGTATCCAGAAAGCGAGTGATCAGAAAAAGGAACAGCTGTTACGCCCAGGTTTTCGACGCAATTGTTTTAACTTGCTAATGCATCAGACATATTTCCTGGAGTATTGTGTTTTAAATAAATTAGGAGTGTCTTTCCCTGGTATTAGCTCATCGGTATGGTGTAAGTTCTATTTGTACCATACCATACAGTATATAGGTACAGAATTCAAGCTGCACGACTGTATCATTTTGGTAAGGAGACAGACAATGGCCAAAATCACGAAGACTCTCTCACACCAAATAATGAAGATGAAAAGAAACGGGAAGTCAACACGGGACATTGTACAGCATTTGGCTTCGATGGACATCTTCGTTTCTGAAAGCACAGTGAGACGACATTATAAAGGGGAGAGGAGGCAAAGAGAATCTAAACCGACGATTCAAAGGTAAATAACTTTCTAAAAATACTTTTCTTGCATGTAAATACAACTACGCACATTATTTTTAAAACTAACTGTTGATCTCTTTTTTTTCAAGTTCTATTGTGCCAGCTATCGACAAACTGACTGATGAAAATGATGAGCTACCGGCGATGCAAGTCCAAAGACGGCTATGGGCTGACCTCAGTGCGACCCTTAGCCCGACATCGATAAGAAGAGTGCGCAGGAGGCTTGGATGGAGATACAGAAAAACCAACACACGCCCCATGATAAGGCTAAAAAACAAAGAGGAAAGACTCAAACAAGCGCTCCAATGGATTGAACAGGGGGAGGCATTTCAGGATGTACTTTTCACCGCCAAAACAACAGTGGCTCTGGAACAGTTTTCAACAATGTCATTTTGCAAAAGGGGGAGATATGTGGACAAGGCAAAGCCCAAACATCCTCTGAAGGTTCACGTCTGGGGGGGTATATCTAGAAGAGGCCCAAGACCACTTCTTATTTTCGAAGGAATTATGGACCGTGAATTCTTCGAGGAAGTCGTGGTCACACAGCATGCCGCCCCATATATCAGGGAGCAGTTTGGATCAAGGCACCGTCTCTTTCAAGACAACGATCCGAAACACACAGCAGGAAGGGCGAGGCTTGTAGCAGAAGGAGTGAACTGGGTGAAAACTCCAGCCGAATCCCCAGATCTAAATCCGATAGAGATGGTTTGGCATTCGTTGAAAGACTATGTTCAGAAAACTGCTAAGCCTGTCACAAAGCAGGAGCTGATCGATGCGATCTATAAATTCTGGGAGGAAGAACTTACCGAACAAAATTGTAACAATTTTATTAACAGGCTGTTTCGTGTTCTTCCTAGGATTGTTGACCGGGGCGGGGGACATTCGGGAATGTGAGTCTGAGAAAGACAGTCTCACGTTTGTGGACAGTCTGTCCACAAACAAAACATTCCTGTTAGACAAGAGGAATGTAAAAAAAACAATATGAATAAAAGCTGAATGAATAAAAGCATTTTATTAACGCGTTTGTGTTTGTCTGGGTATTTACTTTGTAATCTGTGGTTTACATCTACTGTATTGCTTTGAGATACCACTTTCAAAGGTGATATGTAAAATAAAGTTTTTTATTATTGTTATAGAGAAACATGATCAGATTTTCCCTGGTTCAGAAAAAAAGATCTAAAGTGCTACACCTAACTTTTTTAATTCGATGTATTTAAAGCAGTGAACTACTGTAGGTGTAACATAACATTCAGAAATACAATCTAGAATAGTTTTGTGGTGTTTGTATAGATGAAACGTTCCCAAAACGTATAACGTAACAAAATTAAAGACGATTAAAATCTGTAATCTTTCCACTTGTACTGTATGTCATCGGAAAATACAAGAAGTTTCTGCTTTGTGTAAGGATGGTATCAAAAAGTAATCTAAGTGGTGAGACAGCTGTGCTCAATGTATTTAAGGGACTTAAAAGTAAAAGGAGATGCTTCGTATTGCTTGACTAATTTTAAATACTAAGTTATAAATGCAGACGCTCCCTCGGTGCCGCGCCGGGTGTAAATATCTAAATATACATTTGTTCCGGGCAGAGGCCGAAGAGCGCCCGGCTGGGGTGTGCGGGGAAGAGCAGGACAGGAGTGAAAGTGGTCAGGGCGGGGTGTAGGAAGGCCCCTGACCAGTGCGGCTGTCCAGTGCGGCTGTCCCACAGTCTGGGCAGGTATAGATTACACTTTTCTAAAACGTATTTGAAAAATCAAAACGATTACAATCTAATCCTTCCACGTTTGATCCCAAAAGCTATGCTGAAAGTTTATTAAGATACTTAGAAGACAAAGATACTGTATCAATTTATGTTGCATTTGTCTGATTATGATTAAAAAAAACACATATAATTAAACACGCGTTTGTGATTTAAATCAAAACGCGATTTAAATCAATATAAATGTTTATACTGTAATGCATACTGTCCAGCCTCCATTTCTCGATAAAAATTTACTCTATTACAAATTTACAATTTGTTGATAATAGAAATGTTAGGTTCTCTAAAGCTTTGTGATAGTTGACCCACCCAGGCAGCAAAAGATCAGCTGCACTGGTAAGATGCGACACCGAAGATATGACTAATAACCTTTTAAATCTGAAGGGAGATCTGAAGGGATCCCCCCCACACACACACACAATAGAAGCAGGAAGCAGAAGCAGGGACCGTTGTCAGAAGGGAAGAAGGTGACTATTCATTGTTATCAAAAATGACTTAGATTCGATCATGTTGTGATATTTTGAAATATAAAAGTCAATTGATTGTCCATAATATTGCTATTCTATTTTTTCGAAGAAATGTTTGTTAAAAGAAAAGTCACAGCGCCAGCTGGATTTGAACACACAACCCATGAGTTGGTAATCAGACACGTAGACCAGTGGACTACAAGGGAAGTCACATGAAGAGAGAGGCAAAACAGCCCTACACAGCCCTGTCGCAGTACACAAATATAATCATATGGTTATTAATTTCTTTAGATACGCGATTCCATATTATATTAGCAGAAAAGCTTAAAACTACCGCTTTTTCACACGCTATTTCACGTTAGTTAAATACTTCGATGCTTAAGACGTTTAGGGAGAAATGGAATACCGGTGTGTATTTTTTCTTTAAAGTACCGATTCCTGGAATCTGACTGGCTGACACCCTTCTGAAGTGGTTCCATAATATCTGGTATACGGAAAAGAAAGCGTTGATAAAAAAGCCTGGATTCTCATGTATCTGATACAAGTATCTTTTAATACAGTCTTTGCTGTGCTCTTGAGGATCCTTGTGATATTTTGAGCTCTAGTTGAATGATAAGTGTCGCATTTTAAATAATTTTCGTAGTTAGAAATTATGAAACGCTCTGTTAAAAGCAAGGGAGTTTTTATGTCCATTGAAGTAAAAGAAAATGCCTGACAAAGTAGGGCTTGGACAGATTCCAAGTGCTTGTACAAATGTGCTAAAGAAATTATACTTTGAGTATACAGCTTGTCCAAAGTCATTCATTATTAATACTATAAGTAATATCTTCGGTAAAGGCTTTGATGCATAAATATTTCTGATAAAGGTAGGTTGTGTACTTTTGTCCAACTGAGCAATCTTGCTTTCATAAAATATACCAACATTTTAATGACTGATGATTAACATGCTGTAATACACAATTTAAATTTAAAAGCTCAAATGCTGTACATGAGAGGTTAAGCTTTATTGGCTCCTCCTGGCGGTTTTACAAGGTGATGCCGGATACTTTCAAATACTGTCAAATGATGCGATTAACCCCGTGATACTGCGTGATACCGCGACACGCCCACCAAGGTATACCGCAAAATACCCCACCCATTTTGAATGGCTGCATCTGTACTAGTTAAGAAAGCTAGGCTCCTCAATGAAATCGCTTTAACATGCTAATGCGTTGGTGTAACAGTCCAGGCATGGCAAGCCAGGCATGGCAAGCTAATGTCAACCCGACTACAGCAAAAGGAACCCTTCTTTCATTGGAAGACAATGAACATATTTTAGCCCCAAATGAATTAATAGCAAACATGGTTTACATGAAAGACATTTTTCCAAGAACGTTTAGCCTTTGTCACTAATGAAACCACTAAATAAAGACATAAATATAGAAATCTTAAGATTTTTTAAATACATGACTTTGCTAAGATTTATTTAAAAATAAAAACGATTACAAACGCCAGCGGAGGGGGAGAACAGGGGAGGGATGTTGGTTTTGCATAATGGCCGGGACTATGGAAATAAGGTATATTTGGGAATGTGGAGTTACATGTTCTGGCTGTTTGTGAATTATATTTGTTGTTGAGTATGGAGTGTTGAGGTATTGATTTTGTGTAATGCTTTATGTTGAAAATTGAGGTGGATTTTGTTTATGATAAACAGGATAAACTGGGATGGGAGGAGGGTTTGGTTTTGCATAAGGGATTATGATAATTGGAGGGATTTGAGAGAGTTTAATGGTTTGATATATTTGATTTTGTATTGTGGTTGTTATCTATGTTTTTGGTTGGTATTATGTTTATATGATTGTTTTTATTGGTTGGTCGTTATTATGGTTATTAATAATATGGTCTATAGTTGAAATCTGAGCCTAAATAAAAAGAAAAAGCATTTTCAGAGAGCAATTACGCTGTGTTTATGTAGAATAAGTGATTAGGTTTATGAGCAATCTAATTACTTATTCATTTAAAACGATATATAAAATAAAGTTTATTATTATTATTTGGTGGACAGAGTGGTGAACATTATTATGCATAAGACAAAGATAACGATTTACGATAAAAGACATTTAATTAAACACGGGTTTGTGATTTAAATGGGAATGGGGGTGATGGGAACTCTTAATCTAAATAAAAATAAAATAAATAAAACAGGTTTCGATAGTTAATAACCACTTTTTATGCACGAAACACGGGTGATTTTTCTTCCTCCTGATCAGTTTAGAAATCTGTGTACGCTGGAAGGTTTTTACTTCTGAATTAAACTTTTAAAATACACGTTTCGAATAGAAAGAAATCCTCTTCCTGGTACAGTATGTATAGCAAATAGCACGTCTTTTTTCTCCAATCAGAGGGGTGTCAGCCAATCACCATTCTGAAGCCCTACCATAATCTCTGGTATAGGGAGACCCAAGAATTCTGTTCGATAGTTTATGTAGATAGATGACAGATACTTTTTTTGATCCCGTGAGGGAAATAAAGTAAATCATTTTCATTTTATGAAATTATTAAATGCTCGGTTAAAAGCAAAGGAGATTGTCTGTTATAGTGGACATAAAAACAAGAGTTTGCTGCGGCGTTATTGGAAACCCAAATTTAACAAAAAAGCGCTGGCATTATATCCTAGAAGACACAGATCGGGAGAATGCCCGCAGCGTGAAAGAAAATGCCTGATGAACTAGGGATTGGACAGTTTCCAAGTGCTTGTACAATCGATGGAAATGTTCAAATAAATGTGCAAAAGAAATAAACAAAATAATCATTGATTTCTTTATCATGTTTGCTAGCTAATGTCCTCTCTTTGCTAGTTAGTGGCTGTGTTTCTGCTTTGGGTAGCAACGGGTGACTGTTCTCAGGCGGAAGATGTAAACAGCTTAATTTTCGTGTTAAATAATTTTTTTAAATTAAAAATTCATTCTATACAGCAATCGCATATTTGGGTACTGTTTCATAAAACTTTCATGCTTAAAATGTTTAGGGAGAAATGGAAGACTGGTGTGTATTTTTTCTTTAAACTACCAAGACCAGCCATACACAGTACAGTTTACGTACAGTACATACAGTAATGTATATGTTCCTAAATTAATATCGTTTATAACCTTCAGATGCATTATGCTCCTCTTCTTTTTATGCTCAGCTACTAAAATTTCCCTTTAGTGGTAAAATTCCATATAAATATTCAATACTAAGCGGATTAAAATGTGCACAGTAAAGAGATTAAATGATTAAATCTTTTCACTACCAACCAATGCACCACGAGTGCCCCTGTCGGTCATTTTGGCCAGCCAATCACTTACCGCGGTGCCCTGCGGTGGCTTGTGGGTAGTTTACCGTACAGCGGGTTTGTACCGTGCATTTTGAATGGCTGCATCTGTATGAGCGAATTAATGTGCAGCAAACATTTCGCCGCTGAATTAAAAAGTGTTGTTTGTTGGCAAAACTGTCTCAAAATTGAAAGCAACATTTCTATTGGATTAAAAGAGGTGTATTCACAAGCCTACTTCTTTACAGTGCAATAAGGCCACAACTCCTCATCGGAAGATTTGTTGCCTCGTTCTGAATCGCACAATATGGCACTTCACATTTTGTTTATTTTGTGATGTGAATTGGAGGTTTTACAAGTTACTGTGTACGTTACTTTTATTGTGGTTTGAAATGCACTTATCAATGCTGATTCTTTCTAACCCCAAAATATAAAAATAGTGTTGCAGTTCCCCTTTAAGTCATGGATGCAACCACAAAGAGGTTGAGATCAGAAGAATTTGCCAGGATTTATTCTTCACCCAACAGCACACACATAAGACATGCTACAGGTTAGCATAGTTCTACAACACAATTTTTTATATTTGAGTCCTTGTTCTGGAAGTTATGGTGATAAATTAGCTGATTTATACTGTACTTACTGGCTATTTCTGCCTTCTGTAGTGATTATGACACAATTCATTAACCACCTTCTTCTTTCAAAATTGTCAGCAGAGATTTACATTTGTAACAAAATGACATCAATTTGACCTTTCTCTAGGGAATGTTAGTTGGTATTAATCTGTACTGCATCTCCATGTCTCCTACACTGTGCAGCATCAGATTCACATGCAGACAATACTTTTTCTGTCCATTCTTAAGGAACTGAAGTAGTTACTGTCCTTAAAACCTCATCACTCTTTCCAAGGTTCCTTCCTTTAAGGGGAAACAAACAAAAAGAAACATCTCTGATATCATAAAACACATGGGCAAGACCAGAGTTAATTCTTCATGATAAAGCCATATCTGTGTAAGTATTATAGAGTAAATGTATATTTTTAGAGTTTTAAACTGTTAAATATTGCCTTAAAGTATATACTGTAAGATACAGTAGATTGAAGAAATTATGCTACTAAAAAGTTGGTTCTAAAAAAGGAAATATGTTTCTTCAATTAAATTATAGAAAATCCAGATGTTGTCAATTATTGTAATATTACCTTTTTCATTCTCTTTCTATTCTTCCATCATTTTTGGCAGTTATGGGAACGGAATTGTAAATATTTCATTTCTATTACTCTAATTTTAAAAATCAAATATTTTATTCATGCTCTAGTTTAAGAATTTTTTTTTTACAAATTAAGAAAAAATAATATACTGTAGGCGAATTGAAAGTGTAAATGTAAATGTGATTTGTATTTGTATAAATACAGACTGATAAATATATGTAAAGAGCTCCATGATCTTTTCAGATTTTAATTACTATAAATAATAGGAAATCATTTTATATTATATAAAGAATTATCATACATTTTTTGGGATTGTTGCAATTGAATAGTGTTATGCAAAACTTCCTACATAAAGCTCTTCATTGAGAACACTGGCATAACATCTTATTATAAATTACTTATGTTACCTGTATTTTGCAAGGTCAGTTTTTAGTCACTCAGGCCTTTAAACTATGAAATCATATCACAATACTTGACATGTCAGTTAAATGTAAAAAAAAGTATTTTACTTTCTAATTTGGTAATGGTGTGCTTCATAGTCCAGTAAGACAGGTATCTGGCTGAGTATCAGTCCATCAATTTTCAAAGACTAAATATTTGTTTTGCACTTCTAGATTATTATTTTTTTTAATTGCATGACACCAAAAATAATAATGATTTTATAATTGCAGGTCCATCCACAAAAATTAACAAGTCTGCCATGAGCTCACTGAATTCAACAGTGTCTTCAACTGTTCCATTTGTTCGACCTCTGTTCTTTTATATTAGTGGGTTTTCTAACCTTCCATATGTGAATTATTATTATATTTTCTTTTGCTGTGTTTATTGTGTAACTGTGTTAGCAAACTCTTTCATCGTGCTCATTATATACATGGAGCAAAGTCTTCACGCCCCAAAGTATGTGGCTGTTTTTAATTTAGCTGTAGTTGATGTGGGTGCCAGCACAGCTCTTATTCCTAAAATGATTCATAGCTTTCTGTTTGATTCTCAGTTCATCGCGTACGAAGCCTGCTTGGCCAAGTCTTTTTCTTTTCTACCATGCAGTCTTTCACTCTTGTTGTGTTGTCTTATGACAGGTTTGTTGCAATCTGTTTTCCATTAAAATATCACATCATTATTAGCAAAAATGGGATGGCTCTGATTATAGCAATAACATGGGTTTTTACGGCAGTAATAATATCAGTAACAGTGGCTTTAATAAATACATTGTCTTTCTGTGAATCTACTGTGATAAACAGCTTATTCTGTGATCATGGATCACTGTATCATCTTGCCTGCAATGACAACTATTCAAATTCCATCATGGCAAAAATCTGTATCACAATGGTTCTTTTTGCTCCTCTAGTTCTTATTCTTGTGTCTTATGTGTGTATAATATTTGCTTTGTCAAAAATTGCAACAAAGGAGGGTCGTTTGAAGGCCATGAAAACCTGCACCTCCCATTTAGTATTAGTGGCTATGTTTTACTTCCCAGTATCTGCCACATATATTGCTGCAATATCCTCCTCTATACACCCAAATGCCAGGATAATAAATTCATCCTTGTCTTCTGCCATTCCACCAATGTTAAATCCTATTATTTATACCTTAAAAACCGAGGAGATTATGCAAGCAATTAAGAAATTGTACAAGAGAAAAATGCTAACATTTTGGAATTGGATATAAAAATACAGCAGTACAAATACACATGCAGATCATTTGTAGTTACCACACTAAGTTGACCAGAAACATCATAATTCTGAAAGTAAATGGAATGGCCAGAAAATAACATTTACACAAAAAAGTTACCAGAATGGTGAATAGTGCACCAACTTGAGTTTCAGAGATAAAAAATCAGTCTTTTAAAGGAAATAACTAAAAGATTGCCTGGAGCTCTACTGTCATCCTTTCATCCATAAACCCCATTTCTGTGTAAAATGATTTGTTTATTGTATTTGAGGTGTGAAAAGTATAAAAACTAACAGCATGTTCTAACAGCAACCAGAATTGTACTGGGTCACTGATCTGTTTCTGGACATTACATGCACACAAAGTTGCAACCACAAAGTTGCTATCTGCTTGATAATGAAATATAAAACACTATATACTGTAACTTTGTGGCTCTTTCTCAAGCCAGAAGAAGAGACAATCATTGTAAGTTAAATGTAATGATTTTCAGACTGTGAGCAGTACCTGTTTTTTGTCTCAGCGATTGTGCAATAGGGCTCATACAGTATGCTATATAAGTCTGCTATGGTCATTCACTCACTTGCATGACTGTAGGATAATACAGACACATATAATGAAATACAAAATTATGGTAAAATACAATAAAAACCTGAATTTAAAGAGTTACATTAGAAAAAGAAGATACTTTGTTTGAACCAATGGAAAGAGTTCCAAAAGACATTTATATATTAAATATGTTAAGTCAAGGATGCAATCACAAACAGGTTGAGATCAGTTATATTTATTGTCAGGATTTATTCTTCACACATCATCTACATAAGATGTATTGTAGACCAGCAAATTCTACAATAGATATTTTTAAATTCTTGTTATTGAATGGTAGTTATCAAATTAATCTGATTTACTTTTGTTGGCCACTTCTGTCATTGTGTTGATTATGACACAACTCGTGAACCCATTTGAACTCTCTTTCAAAATTGTCAGCGGAAAGATTCACATTTGTAACACCCAAGCAATTATGACAACATCAATAACTAAACTCTACCTTTTCTCCAGGGAGTATCAGTTAGGATTAATCAGTGCTAAATCCCCAGGTCACCTGCACTGTACAGCATCACTTTCACAAACAAACAATAGCTTTTTTTCTTTCCATTCTTAAGTAACTGAAATAGTTACTGTCCATAAAAGCACATTGCTCTTCACAAGTTTTCTTTCAAGGCGAAAATAACAAGGAGAATCAGCCCCAATATCATACAACATATGGGCAAAACCAGACTTATTTCTACATGATAAATCAATATCTGAGTGAGTATTTTAAATGCACACCTTTAGAGTTTTGAACTGTCATATACTGCCTTAAAATATATTTTATAGATGAAAGAAATCATACTACTGAAAAGCTGATTCCAAAAAAGAAAACAAATTTCTTAAATTAAATCAAAGATAATCCAAATGTTGTAAATTATTGCTATATTATTTTTTCTTTCTCTTTCCACTTATCCTATGAACAGAGACAATTTTTGGCAGTTCTGGGAACTGAATTGTGAATATTTAAAATCAATTATTCTAATTTAAATAACTTATTATTTCATTCTTGATTAAGTTTAAGAAAAATATTTTTTGCGAATTAAAAAATAATATACACTAATTGAAAGTGCTAGTAAATGTGATTTGTATTTATAACTATGCTAAACATATTTGAGATCCTTTCGGATTTAAATAAATCTATATATGTCAGGAGTAATTTTAAATTATGTGAAGAATTAGCATACAGTGTGTGGGAATTGTTGCAATTCCAAACCTTGCTACATAAAGCACTTCATTGAGAATAACACGAGCATAACATCATTTTATAAATGAATTGTGTCCGTTTTTTGTGCATTGTTTTTTCTCAATACCACTCTAAGTCTTTAAACCACATCATGAAATCATATGTCAACTACAATACTCGGCACGTAAGTTAAATTTAATTTAGTAAAAAAGTTAGTTATTTTCTAGTTCAGTAATGTGCTGCTTTCTACTAGCACCCATCAGCACGCATCAGAATGAATAGCAGTACATCAGTTTGCAAAGACTCAGGCTACTGGAAAGGAACACATTTGTTATGCATTTTCAGATTATTTTTTAAATTGGATGAAACCAAAAATAATAATGATTTTATAATTGCAGGTCCATCCACAAAAAATAACAAGTCTGCCATGAGCTCACTGAACTCAACAGTGTCTTCAACTGCTCCATTTGTTCGACCTCTGTTCTTTTATATTAGTGGGTTTTCTAACCTTCCATATGTGAATTATTATTATATTTTCTTTTGCTGTATTTATTGTATAACTATCTTAGCAAACTCTTTCATCATGCTCATTATATACATGGAGCAAAGTCTTCACACCCCAAAGTATGTGGCTGTTTTTAATTTAGCTGTAGTTGATATGTGTGGCAGCACAGCTCTTATTCCTAAAATGATTGAGGCATTTCTGTTTGATTCTCAGTTCATCACATATGAAGCCTGCTTGGCCAATATGTTTTTCATACACTTCTTTAATTCTTTGCAGTCCCTCACTCTTGTTATATTGTCTTATGACAGGTTTGTTGCTATCTGTTTTCCATTAAAATATCACATCATTATTAGCAAAAATGGGATGGCTCTGATTATAGCAATAACATGGGTTTTAACAGCAGTAATAATATCAGTAACAGTGGCTTTAATAAATAGATTGTCTTTCTGTCAATCCGTTGTGATAAACAGCTTTTTCTGTGATCATGGACCAATGTATCGTCTTGCCTGCAATGACAATTATCCAAATTCCATTATGGCAAAAATCTGTATCACAATGATTCTTTTTGCTCCTCTAGTTCTTATTCTTATGTCTTATGTGTGTATAATATTTGCTTTGTTAAAAATTGCAACAAAGGAGGGTCGTTTGAAGGCCATGAAAACCTGCACCTCCCATTTACTATTAGTGGCTATGTTTTACCTCCCAGTATCTGCCACATATATTGCTGCAATATCCTCCTCTATACACCCAAATGCCAGGATAATAAATTCGTCCTTGTCTTCAGTCATTCCACCAATGTTAAACCCTATTATTTATACCTTAAAAACAGAGGAGATTATGAAGGCAATCAAGAAGCTTTACAAAAGAAAAGTAATCACTTGTAGGAATTGCTGGTATTTTGGAAATGGACATAAAAATAACCCAACATTAATACATGTGATGTAGATGTGTTATGCATGATTTCTAGTTACGAGGATAAGGTGACCAGATATAACTTATCTGCTAACATTTTGGAAATTAAAATAGATATATACAACACTGATACACGTGTGATATACAGCAGATGTGATACAGATCATTTCTACTTACAACACTAAGTTACAGATACAGTTTACCTGGCAATATACAGTAAATGTAATGACTGGAAAATAAAAAAATAGCAGAACAAGACAACTTGTTTCTTTTATCAATAATGATACTTTAGGTTACATTGTCTATATTTGCAAGAATTGGACACAGAATAGTGGTAAATAATCAATCTACAGTATGTACAGTAAACAGTGGTATGTAGTGAATGTATAAAAGAGAATAACTGCAAAAGTGCCTGGAGCACTATTGTCATCCAATAAAACTTCTGGGTTAACATAATTTTCTTTTAGAGTGGCTGAAGCATTAGACCTAATAAGCATGTTCTAATAACAACAATCAGAACTGTGCCCAAACACTTAAGTGGAGATTAGTAATCTGCTTCTGGGCAGCAGATGTATTCAGTATGTGTTCCACCTGATATGAAAAATTAAATATAATTTTAATTTGTGTTGCTCGACGTTCAACCTACAAGGGGGTGAAGCTCCTTATAGGTTGAATGTCGTCATTGCCAGATTGTGTATGCAATACCTGTGTTTTCTGTTTACAGCTTTATAATGTTATCTACAGCCTCACGCCTTTCTAATTTAACCTGTTGTGTAATAGAATTTAATCATTCTCTATCCAAATATACTTTTTTATTTTTTAAAGAGCCATTTGTTCCTGATAAAGATCATGGGATCCTGGGAAGCACTGTGTTGCTAGGCAGGACTACACCTTGGAAGAGATGCCAGTCCATCACAGGGCACACTCATATGAGGACATTTTTTAGAGACACCACTTAGTCTTGGCTGCCTGTCTTTGGGAGCATGTAAATTGGATACCTGGCGAAATTCTGCAAACATAGCATGACACATACCTGAAAACATAACACATATGCAAATATCATAATAAAACATTCCCCATTTTGAAATTGAACCCAGGATGCAAGAGCAAATCACCAAAGTGTGCCCCTCTCTTCCAGTCTGTCCCAAATTAAAAACACAAAAAGCTGCATGGCAAAGAACTAAAGTGGCAAGTCTTATAACCCTCTAAGCTGTGTGCACCTTGTGACGGACTGGGTGCCATGCAAGATGTCTCACTTAATTCATCCTGATTTCCAGGTTGCTTAGAAAAAATACCATCAATAAGCAGTAGTAGTTCAGGTGGGTCAATAAGCAATATGCAATATGCAATATGCAATATGCGGATGACAGATACAGTAGACTGATGCAGTTTTTATGGGATTCTTAAAATAATAATTAAAATAATAATAATATTTTAATTCTAATGCATTGTAATATACTAAAAAAAGAAATAAAGACATTAAAAATCTTTATTAAGATTGTTGTCATTTGTTTTTTTCATGATCTCATTAATTTTTAAAAATAATTTGTCTTGTGATGATACTGTACTTCTCTTGCTTAAAAAAGATGCTTTTTAATATACTATTTTGCAAATGGGTTATAAAATGTGTTCAATACTGACATCATAGAAGAAGACAAAATAAAATGGACAGCTCTACGATAATTGACATAATGCCACTTTATACCATACATGAAATAAATAAATACAGGTTTGATCAATTAAATACATACGTTTAAACAAAATTTTACAAAATTAGGTTTATATTAACATAAGCTTACTTAAATACCAGAACTGAAAGTCTACATTGATTATACATACTGTAGATCTTATTTTTTATCTTAAAGACATTTGGTAGAATGTCTCCAGAAATTTCCTTAAAATGAATTGTTCACTGTCCTATAATTTTTTTTATAGATCTCCAATTTTTTTCTGTAGAGAGTAATAAAAAGCCTTGTATTGTAGTTGTGGTTGTGATATATCTTGCAAAAGCTGCAAGCAAAGACAAACACTTTTTGAATACCTCTAAGCATTTTATTTGTTGTCATATTTTTAACATTAATAAGAAAACAACCCTATACTGTATCTCTCATATTTTTACACACAACCACTCATTGTTCTGTGTAAGCCAGTTCTCCCTCAGGAGTGCTGCTGGTGTCACTGTACAAAGCACTCCATGTGGAATCCCCTTTGCATATTGCTGGAGTATCACACCAATATTTATAAAAGGCTATAGGCTTTTCTTAGAGACAGACACCTCAAAGAAAATATCTTACAATCTTACAAAAGCAAAACAATTATTATTATGCACACCTGAAGAAGGCCTCACAGCCGAAACGTTGTGTTTTCTCTCTTCTTTTCAGCTTGGACTAAATCTATTACTCGTTCCTTTGCATTATTATGTATATATATGAAGACATATTGGAAAAATGACCTAGAACGTTAGAGGGAGCCTTCAAACTGTATAGTATATGCATTTGATAATATTTTGGTAAGTATAAGGAGTATATTGTTATTGTTTTCTATTTTCTATGGATATAGTCTTAAATGCCCTAAAATCAAACACACATGCACATACAGTATATACTGTATATATATGGAATGCTATGAAAAAGCCTTTGACTTTTTGGATTATTCTTTGTAATCTGTTTTTCTTTTGTTATGGAGAACCACAATGTTAATGAGACCCTCTACTGAAATCTTCAATATTTTACTTAATAGTTTATAGTTTATACTTTAATAGTTCATTGTCTTTTAGATTTATGGATATGTAGTGAATAACTTATTTTAAAGTATGTGGAACATTTGATAATGAGTCAAATGGATTTCAAAGGCAATATATAATGCAATTTATTGTAGGTTAAGTGCAGCATAGAGGAACAGCATTGCTGCCTTGCTGCACTGGGGAACTGGGTTCAATTCCTTTCTTGGGGTGCATGGAATTTGTACAGTATGTTTCCCTTGTTTTTGTGTGAGTTTCCTGTGGGTGCCCCAGTTTCCTCTCAAAATCCAAAAACATATTGGTACTGTGGGTGGCTTCTAAGAAAATTGGTCCTACATCTGTGCGTGCATCTGTGCTGCCTTGCTTCCATTGCTTGCCAAGATTGTCTCTAGCTCCACTGTTACTCTGAATTAAAATAAATGGTTAAAAAATGAATTGTAGGCTAATAGTTTTCATGTAAAAATGTATTGCTACCTATTACAGGATTATATTTACATGCTAAGATGTCATTCATTATCAAAGCCCAAAGGTCAAACAGAGCACAGAAAGAGAAATTATCTTCAAGCTGTACTAGAACCTACAAATTATTATTTTAGCAAATATAATTTTACTCAATACATGATTTGTCTTTGGTTGAATAATAATAATATAACTTTATATTATATAGTCTATTTTAAAGCAGTCCTCTGAGGGGGCTATACATGACATAAGACATACATACAGTATCACAATATTACAATACAAATACAGATGACAAAACAGTAAAAAAAAAAGTAAGGACAAACATGAATACACTTAATGGGGCTTATCCTTTATTTGATGTGGAATGGAGTATGATTTTGATGCAAATCTATCAAATGTTCACATGGTAGGCCATTTCTAATGGATGGGCACTTTCCTGTCAGTACAGAAGTTAATATTTGATACAAAAACCTTTGCCCTCTCTATGTTTCATGTCATCTTATCAGCAAAGATTTCAATGCTCAGTAATTAAATGTGTTAATCCACAATTAATTGTATTAATTGTTTTATTATGTATTATTGTTCTGAATAAGCCTTTAACTCTTGCACCTGCAGCAAGATCATTCACAAGATCTGTACTGGAGAAGGAGCCACAGTATTCACCAATTTTTCAAACTTTTACGAAAGCATCACTTAAGTGAGTATGCCTATACTTAATTCACATGAATGTGCTATACTCTGAAGGGCTCCCCAACAACCAAAATTTTTGTACATCAAGATATTTCATTTTCATGCAAAATGTACTGATCATTAATAACTGACATTTGCTTTGTTCACATAATTATTTCCAATATTGTGTCCTGCATGTTACATGTTTTAAAATTAATTTGCATGAAGGGTACTTTTGGTGAGTTTCAGAACGATTGATATAAGCCTCTCTTTTAAAGGTATATTTTATAGTACATTTCCATGAGAATAAATCTAATATATTTATTTAATAATTAATATATTTAAATCTAATCCATGTATATTTACAGTGACTTTTTGCTTTAAAGACAAACATGTCAGGAATCCAACATGGCCTTTTACAATTACAGGATAAAACCAGCTGTGAAGAAACAAGTTTACCATGAGCTCCCTGAATTCAACTGTTCTTCCACATGTTCCATTTGTTCGACCTCAGTTCTTTTATATCAATGGCCTATCTAACATTCCTCATGTGAAGTACTATTATATTTTCTTGTGTTTTGTTTTCATTGTAACTGTATTAGGAAATTCTTTCATCATGTTCATTATCTCCATGGAGCAAAGCCTTCACACCCCAAAGTATGTTGCTGTTTTTCATTTAGCTGTAGTTGACATGTGTGGCAGCACAGCTCTTATACCTAAAATGATTGAGGCCTTTCTCTTTGACTCCCAGTTCATCTCATATGAAGGCTGCTTGGCCAATATGTTTTTCGTACACTTCTTTACTTCTTTGCAGTCACTAACAATTGTTGTATTGGCATATGATAGATTTGTTGCTATTTGTTTTCCTCTGAAATATCACATCATCATTACTATTGCTGGGATGGGTGAAATATTAACAGGAATATGGATTCTTGCAGCAGGAATCACAATGGCAGCTGTTGGTTTCACTACCAGACTATCATTCTGCAAATCAATTGTGGTAGATAGTTATTTCTGTGATCATGGACCTATGTATCGTATGTCCTGCAATGACAATTTTCCCAACAATGTGATTGCAAAAATCAGCATCACAATTTTACTTGTTGCCCCGCTGGCTCTTATTCTATCATCCTACATTTCTATAATATTGGCATTGTTAAGAATTGCATCAATGGAGGAACGTTTAAGGGCAATGAAAACCTGCACCTCCCATTTAATGTTAGTGGCAGTGTTTTACCTTCCTATATCTGCCATCTACATTGCAGCTAACTTTACCACTATTGACCCAAATACCAGAATAATAAGTACATCCTTATCTTCCACCATGCCACCAATGATGAACCCCATCATTTACACAATGAAAACAGAGGAGGTAATGAAAGCAGTGAGAAAGCTTTGCAAAAGAAACAAGACAATAAAGCCTAGGAGGAATCAATAAACAGATTATATTGGGTTTGAAAATGGAAAATTATAGAAATTGGCATGCATGCAACATGTCATTATATATTTACACATTGTATATATGTGACATTGCATTAAGTGGGTCAAATGGGATTCCCAAATTTAAGCATATTCCAAAATATTTCAGAGCAAACAATTATTGTGTTGGTCATGAAAGTTCAGGAGGGATGACAACAGCCAAGTTCAATCAGACTCAGCTGTCAGTAAATCACAATCTCTTCCTCACTTAAACATTATAGATACTGTAGTTGATCCCCTTCTCTCTCTCTCATACTTCTTTTTGGTCCCCACCTCCACCTCATCTCCACCTTTGCAGCTGCCCTTTGGTCACTCCTCACTCTGCATGGGGTCCCTGTCATATGACCAGGAGATTAGCCCTTGGCCTAGTGTATTAAGCAAAGTCTTGACTACTGTACATACTCCAAAGTCCTTTCAGTACGCTTAATTCTTGGGTGTTGTAATTCCTAGCGAAGATGTAATAAAGGGCCTTCTTGTGTTTGCTATGACTAAGTCAGTACTGGCTAAAATGGGACTGCTGTGGTGAGTCTGGATTTCCTTCAGAATTACGGATACACTAGACAGCAGTGACACTTCAAGAGGATGGAGCCCATGGACTCTATTTTAAAAATAATTGCATCTCTACTCTATACTATAACTCATACTAATTTTTCTTTTGAATTTATATCCCTGTCATGTACAGTAATGCTTTGCTTGTTTCCTTGAATTTGAATTTGTTTTAATTTAGCTGTACTTGATAAGTGTGGCAGCACAGCTCTTATTCCTAAGATGATTGATACCTTTCTGTTTGATTCTCAGTTCATCACATATTGAGCCTGTTTGGCAAATATGTTTTTTGTGCACTTCTTTACTACTATGTAGTCTCTCACTATATATGATATAGTAATACTAACAATAACTGTTACTTTAATAAATAGATTGTCTTTCTGTCAATCTGTTGTGATAAACAGCTTTTTCTGTGATCAGGGACCAATGTATCGTCTTGCTTGCAATGACAATTATCCAAATTCCGTTATGGCAAAAATCTGTATCACAATGGTTCTTTTTGCTCCTCTAGTTCTTATTCTTCTGTCTTATGTGTGTATAATATTTGCTTTGTTAAAAATTGCAACAAAGGAGGGTCGTTTGAAGGCCATGAAAACCTGCACCTCCCATTTACTATTAGTGGCTATGTTTTACCTCCCAGTATCTGCCACATATATTGCTGCAATATCCTCCTCTATACACCCAAATGCCAGGATAATAAATTCGTCCTTGTCTTCAGCCATTCCACCAATGTTAAACCCTATTATTTATACCTTAAAAACAGAGGAGATTATGAAGGCAATCAAGAAGCTTTACAAAAGAAAAGTAATCACTTGTAGGTTTGTAATCAATTAGTAATTAGTAAATTGAAAAGTAATCAATTGCTGGTATTTTGGAAATGGACATAAAAATAACCCAACATTAATACATGTGATGTAGATGTGTTATGCATGATTTCTAGTTACGAGGATAAGGTGACCAGATATAACTTATCTGCTAACATTTTGGAAATTAAAATAGATATATACAACACTGATACACATGTGATATACAGCAGATGTGATACAGATCATTTCTACTTACCACACTTAGTTATAGATACAGTTTACCTGGCAATATACAGTAAATGTAATGATTGGAAAATAAAAAATAGCAGAACAAGACAACTTGTTTCTTTTATCAATAATGATACTTTAGGTTACATTGTCTATATTTGCAAGAATTGGACACAGAATAGTGGTAAATAATCAATCTACAGTATGTAAACAGTGGTATGTAGTGAATGTTTAAAAGAGAATAACTGCAAAAGTGCCTGGAGCACTATTGTCATCCAATAAAACTTCTGGGTTAACATAATTTTCTTTTAGAGTGGCTGAAGCATTAGACCTAATAAGCATATTAGGTCTAATCAGAACAATCAGAACTGTGTCCAAACACTTAAGTGGAGATTAGTAATCCGCTTCTGGGCAGCAGATGTATTCCACCTGATATGAAAAATTAAATATAATTTCAATTTGTGTTGCTCGACGTTCAACCTACAAGGGAGTGAAGCTCCTTATAGGTTGAATGTCGTCATTGCCAGATTGTGTATGCAATACCTGTGTTTTCTGTTTACAGCTTTATAATGTTATCTACAGCCTCACGCCTTTCTAATTTAATCTGTTGTGTAATAGAATTTAATCATTCTCTATCCAAATAGACTTTTTTATTTTTTAAAGAGCCATTTGTTCCTGATAAAGATCATGACATCCTGGGAAGCACTGTGTTGCTAGGCAGGACTACACCTTGGAAGAGATGCCAGTCCATCACAGGGCACACTCATATGAAGACAATTTTTAGAGACACCACTTAGTCTAGGCTACCTGTCTTTGGGAGCCTGTAAATTGGATACCTGGAGAAATTCTGCAAACATAGCATGACACATACCTGCAAACATATCACATATGCAAATATCATAATAAAACATTCCCCATTTTGAAATTGAACCCAGGATGCAAGAGCAAATCACCAAAGTGTGCCCCTCTCTTCCAGTCTGTCCCAAATTAAAAACACAAAAAGCAGCATGGCAAAGAACTAAAGTGGCAAGTCTTATAACCCTCTAACCTGTGCGCACCTTGTGACGGACTGGGTGCCACGCAAGATGTCTCACTTAATTCATCCTGATTTCCAGGTTGCTTAGAAAACATACCATCAATAAGCAATAGTAGTTCAGATGGGTCAATAAGCAATATGCAATATGCAGATGTAAGATACAGTAGACTGATGGAGTTTCTATGGGATTCTTAAAATAAGAATGAAAATAATAATAGTATTTTAATTCTAATGCATTGTAATATACTAAAAAAAGAAATAAAGACATTAAAAATCTTTATTAAGATTGTTGTCATTTGGTTTTTTCATGATCTCATTAATTTTTAAAAATAATTTGTCTTGTGATGATACTGTACTTCTCTTGCTTAAAAAAGATGCTTTTTAATATACTATTTCGCAAATGGGTTATAAAATGTGTTCAATACTGACATCATAAAAGAAGACAAAATAAAATTGACAGCTCTACGATAATTGACATAATGCCACTTTATACCATACATGAAAGAAACAAATACAGGTTTGATCAATTAAAAACATAAGTTTAAACTTAAAAAAATAGGTTTATATTAACATAAGCCTACTTAAATACCAGAACTTAAAGTCTACATTAATGATACATACTGTAGATCTTATTTTTTTATCTTAAAGACATTTGGTAGAATGTCTCCAGAAATGTCATTAAAATGAATTGTTCACTGTCCTATAATTTTGTTTATAGATCTCCAATTTTTTTCTGTAAAGAGTAATAAAAAGCCTTGTATTGTAGTTGTGGTTGTGATATATCTTGCAAAAGTTGTAAGCAAAGACAAACACTTCTTGAATACCTCTAAGCATTTTATTTTTGTCATATTTTTTACGTTAATAAGAAAACAATCCTATACTGTATCTCTCATATTCTTACACACAACCACTCATTGTTCTGTGTAAGTCAGTACTCCCTCAGGAGTGCTGCTGGTGTCACTGTACAGAGCACTCCACGTGGAATCCTCTTTGCATATTGCTGGAGTATCACACTAATATTTATAAAAGGCTATAGGCTTTTATTAGCGACAGACACCTCAAAGAAAATATCTTACAAGCTTAAAAAAGCAAAACAATTATTATTATGCATACCTGAAGAAGGCTTCACAGCCGAAACGTTGTGTTTTCTCTCTTCTCTTTTCAGCTTGGAATAAACCTATTACTCGTTCCTTTGCATTATTATGTATATATATGAAGACATATTGGAAAAATGACCTAGAACCTCAGAGGGAGCCTTCAAACTGTATAGTTTATGCATTTGATAAAATTTTGGTAAGTATAAGGAGTATATTGTTATTGTTTTTGATTTTCTATGAATATAGTCTTAAATGCCCTAAAATCAAACACACACCCACATACAGTATATATATATGGATTGCTGTGAAAAAGCCTTTGGATTATTCTTCGTAATCTGTTTCTCTTTTGTTATGCAGAACCACAATGTTAATGAGACCCTCTACTAAAATCTTCAATATTTTTTCTTAATAGTTTATAGTTTATGCTTTAATAGTTCATTGTCTTTTAGATTTATGGATATGTAGTGAATAACTTATTTTAAAGTATGTGGAACATTTGATAATGAGTCAAATGGATTTCAAAGGCAATATATAATGCAATTTATTGTAGGTTAGGTGCAGCCTAGAGGAACAGCAGACAGTATTGCTGCCTTTGCTGCACTAGGGAACTGGGTTCAATTCCTTTCTTGGAGGGCATGGAATTTGTACAGTATGTTTCCCTTGTTTTTGTGTGAGTTTCCTGTGGGTGCCCCAGTTTCCTCCCAAAATCCAAAAACATATTGGTACTGTGCATGGCTTCTAAGACAATTGGTCCTAGGTCTGTGCATGCTTGTGTGTTTGTCTGTGTGTGTGCTCTATGACAGACTGATGTCCCATCCATGGTGTACCCTGCCTTGCTTCCATTGCTTCCAAAGATACTCTCTAGTTCCACTGTTACTCTGAATTAAAATGGTTAAAAAATGAAATGTAGGCTAATAGTTTTCATGTAAGAATGTATTGCTACCTATTACAGGATTATATTTACATGCTAAGATGTCATTCATTATCAAAGCCCAAAGGTCAAACAGCGCATAGAAAGATAAATTATTTTCAAGCTGTACTAGAACCTACAAATTATTATTTTAGCAAATATAATTTGACTCAATACATGATTTGTCTTTGGTTGAATAATAATAATATAACTTTATATCATATAGTCTATTTTAAAGTAGTCCTCTGAGAGAGCTACTGTATGCATGACATAAGGCATACAGTTGTGTGAAAAAGTGTTTGCCCCCTTCCTGATTTCTTATTTTTTTGCATGTTTGTCATGCTGAAATGTTTCAGATCATCAAACAAATTGAAATATTAGACAAAAATAACACAAGTAAACACAAAATGCAGTTTTTAAATTCCAGTTGTTGCTGCTAAGAGAGGCCAATCCAGTTATTAGGTTTAGGGGGCAATCACTTTTTCACACAGGGCCATGTAGGTTTGGATTTTTTTTCCCTTAATAATAAAAACCTTCATTTAAAAACTGCATTTTGTGTTTACTTGTGTTATCTTTGTCTAATATTTCAATTTGTTTGATGATCTGAAACATTTCAGTGTGACAAACGTAAAAAAATAAGAAATCAGGAAGGGGGCAGACACTTTTTCACACCACTGTACATATCACAATATTACAAAACAAATACAGATGACAAAACAGTAAAAAAAAAGTGAGGACAGACTTGAATACACCTAATGAGGCTTATCCCTTATTTGATGTGGAATGGAGTATGGTTTTGATGCAAATATATCAAATGTTCACATGATAGGCCATTTATAATGGATCGGAACTTTACTGTCAGTACAGAAGTTAACATTTGATACAAAAACCTTTGTCCTCTCTGTTTCATGTCATCTGATCTGCAAAGATTTCAATGAATTTGTACTGTACATGCTCAGTAAATGTGTTAATCCACAATTAATTGTATTAATTGTTTTATTATGTATTATTGTCCTTGAAGAAGTCTTTAACTCTTGCACCTGCAGCAAGATCATTCACAAGATCTGTACTGGAGAAGGCGCCACAGTAGGGGCCATCAATTTCCCTACGGGATTAATAAAGTATTATCTATCTATTCACCAATTTTTCAAAATTTTACGAAAGCATGACTTAAGTGAGTATGCCTATACGTAATTCGCATGAATGTGCTATGCTCTGAAGGGTTCCCTGATAACCAAAATCTTTGTACATCAAGATATTTCATTTTCATGCAAAAGATACTGATCAATAATGACTGACATTTGCTTTGTTCACATAATTATTTCCAATATTGTGTCCTGCACGTTGCATGTCTTAAAAATAATTTCCATGAAGGGTACTTTTGGTGAGTTTCAGAACGATTGATACAAGCCTCTCTTTTAAATGTATATTTTATAGTACATTTCCATGAGAATAAATATAATATATTTCTTTAATATTTAATATATTTAAATATAATCCTTGTATATTTACAGTGACTTTTTGCTTTAAAGACAAACATGTCAGGAATCCAACATGGCCTTTTCAATTACAGGATAAAACCAGCTGTGAAGAAACAAGTTTACCATGAGCTCCCTGAATTCAACTGTTCTTCCACATGTTCCATTTGTTCGACCTCAGTTCTTTTATATCAATGGCCTATCTAACATTCCTCATGTGAAGTACTATTATATTTTCTTGTGTTTTGTTTTCATTGTAACTGTATTAGGAAATTCTTTCATCATGTTCATTATCTCCATGGAACAAAGCCTTCACACCCCAAAGTATGTTGCTGTTTTTCATTTAGCTGTAGTTGACATGTGTGGCAGCACAGCTCTTATACCTAAAATGATTGAGGCCTTTCTCTTTGACTCCCAGTTCATCTCATATGAAGGCTGCTTGGCCAATATGTTTTTCGTACACTTCTTTACTTCTTTGCAGTCATTTACCATTGTTGTATTGGCATATGATAGATTTGTTGCTATTTGTTTTCCTCTGAAATATAACACCATCATTACTATTGCTGGGATGGGTGAAATATTAGCAGGAATATGGATTCTTGCAGCAGGAATCACAATGGCAGCTGTTGGTTTCACTACCAGACTATCATTCTGCAAATCTATTGTGGTAAATAGTTATTTCTGTGATCATGGACCTATGTATCGTATGTCCTGCAATGACAATTTTCCCAACAATGTGATTGGAAAAATCAGCATCACAATTTTATTTGTTGCCCCACTGGCTCTTATTCTATCATCCTACATTTCTATAATATTGGCATTGTTAAGAATTGCATCAATGGAGGAACGTTTAAGGGCAATGAAAACCTGCACCTCCCATTTAATGTTAGTGGCAGTGTTTTACCTTCCTATATCTGCCATCTACATTGCAGCTAACTTTACCACTATTGAACCAAATACCAGAATAATAAGTACATCCTTATCTTCCACCATGCCACCAATGATGAACCCCATCATTTACACAATGAAAACAGAGGAGGTAATGAAAGCAGTGAGAAAGCTTTGCAAAAGAAACAAGACAATAAAGCCTAGGAGGAATCAATAAACAGATTATATTGGGTTTGAAAATGGAAAATTATAGAAATTGGCATGCATGCAACATGCCATTATATATTTACACATTGTATATATGTGACATTGCATTAAGTGGGTCAAATGGGATTCCCAAATTTAAGCATATTCCAAAATATTTCAGAGCAAACAATTATTGTGTTGGTCATGAAAGTTCAGGAGGGATGACAACAGCCAAGTTCAATCAGACTCAGCTGTCAGTAAATCACAATCTCTTCCTCACTTAAAACATTATAGATACTGTACTTGATCCCCTTCTCTCTCTCTCATGCTTCTTTGTGGTCCCCACCTCCACCTCATCTCCACCTTTGCAGCTGCCCTTTGGTCACTCCTCACTCTGCATGGGTGTCCCAGTCCTATGGCCAGGAGATTAGCCCTTGGCCAAGTGTATTAAGCAAAGTCTTGACTACATACTCCAAAGTCCTTTCAGTACGCTTAATTCTTGGGTGTTGTAATTCCTAGCGAAGATGTAATAAAGGGCCTTCTTGTGTTTGCTATGACTAAGTCAGTACTGGCTAAAAATGGGACTGCTGTGGTGAGTCTGGATTTCCTTCAGAATTACGGATAGACTAGACAGCAGTGACATTTCAAGAGGATGGAGCCCATGGAAACTATTTTAAAAATAATTGCATCTCTACTCTATACTATAACTCATACTAATTTTTCTTTTGAATTTGTATCCCTGTCATGTACAGTAATGCTTTGCTTGATTCCTTGAATTTGAAATGTTTATATTTGGTTGCTTTGTAATGTATTACAAATGAAAAATAATTAAAAATAATGTTGTTGTGAATAGCTTTGGTCTTGTATTAGTGTTTTTTAGGGATGGGCATTTAGAGAAGTACTGTTAGTCTCCATATTTGTGATGGTAGGTCTGCATCCTTGAGTTGTTCCAAGTTTCTCATTTCATAAATGACAGAGAATCCCTGCTCTGGGTAGATGTTGAACATCTCATAATTTTATACTCTAAAATCAGGATTATAAACAAGTACTTAGAAACTGTCAGCAACAAAATAAAAAGAGTGAAGAAAATAAAAATACCCTGACAAAGACAAATAAGCAGTAGTTCAATAGATTGCCCATTATTGTTAAATATACAGGAGTTTGCTTATTTGCAACACTATTAATTTAATCTACTCAGCATACATAATCAATTTTTAATGACCCCCTGTAAAGCTGATGTCATACACATATTTGTTTTGCAATTTCCTGCTAATTTCACCTGTAAAATATGTCATATCCAAAAAAGTTTGATGTCATAAAGCTTTGAGTTCAGAAGTAAATGTATCTTTCCTATGGCCTTTTGTATAAGTATTTGATCTGACCTGTAAAACAAGCAAGCAAAAATATCGCTACTATTACAAACTTTTCCATGCAATTAAATGAGTCATGTTTCTCTCTATGGGATCACTAATTGTACTACCTTATACTACAGACTGCTTACAGTACATTCCTATGGCGATTTCCATCTACATCTTTATAAAAACCCGAAGTTTCATGTCACTTTTTACAGTAGGTATATGCTTTTGATGCATTGCCATTTAAAAACATATTAATGCTTTTGTTCTTTGATAAAAAACACAAAGGAAAAACATAAGAAAATTAATGGAGAGTATAAAATACAACATTCTACAGCATTTCACAAAAAGCTGAATTTGTCTTGCCATGTATATTCATATACTGTAGTTATACTGTGGTAAGTATTTAAAATACTACTGTATTACTGTATTATTGTTTGATGTATGTATTGCTATATACTGTATATTAAAACTTTAATGATATGAATTATAATTGCATATACTTATACACAGTACAATAGTGGAAGAATAAAAATGTCATAAGCATTTATATGAATACTAAAAAGATAAATATGTCAGAAGGTAAGACAGAAGCCTAGACTTAAGGCAAAAATGATGATGCTATCTTTCAAAACAACATTTTATCTTCAGTGTATTTATATTTACAAGAGATATTTTTGGTGAGTATGACTGTTGTTTTCTGTACTTTATAATAAACACTTTAATATGATTTCCTTTTAAAATTCTAATCATCTATTGAAAAAACAAGTTATTTAAAAATGAAAGAAGTGCTACTTTTGTCAAAATAAACTCTACTGTGAAAAGTAGTAAAGACCTTTTGTATTAATTGTATTCAATTATAGTATGTATGTTTTGTGTGTATGAAGAAAATGTTCACATGCATAAAATGCTAGATTACCAGTAAATATTTTACTTCTTTAAAACATACAATATATAAACCTAATATACATATTTATTATAATGTATATAATGAGCATCAAAACATTATATATTTTTAGGGACCACTAATAGATTAAATTGATTAAAATTTTATTATTTAGAGTTTAAATTATATATTAAGAGATATTATACTTACTAAATTAATGGAAACATAATTAAGTAATGGAGATAAGATCCATACATATTATTACAATTAATTAGCAAATTTCAATGCATATTACTTTGAATTCTGAATTTAAAAACTGCTTCACTTTATAAAATCTTAATTTAGCAAACATGCAGTTATATACATTCATTTGTTTTAATTATTTTAATGCACTTAATAATATATAATAAGGGGAATCAAAGATTAACTTAAAGTTTGATTAACATAATGTTAAGACACAGCTGGGACTCCAAAATTCTACAGTGTCCCTTGATCCTACAAATCCTATAGCAGTAACCTAATCACAACTATGCAGTTAACTGATAATCAGTTTTTAATTGAAATTACAACTTGTTTACTTAGAAACATTTTTCCTCATTAGAAGATGAAGATAATGGCGTCTCCATTTTTAACAGCACTCTGTGCTTATGTTGCTGATGTCCCAAGATGATGTAAAAAGTTAAACATTCATGCACACACACATTTTATATATTGACAATCAATTACATCTGATAATGTTTTTTTGTAATTACAGGATAGAGAAAATAGCTGTGAAGAAACAAGTCTGCCATGAATTATCCTAAGTTCAATAATTCCTTCTAATGATACCTTTGTTCAGATCATATTTTAATATTCAATACAATTTTAAAATACAGGACGGAGACAACAACTGGGAAAAGCTATCTTGCAATGAGTTCCTTGAATTCAACACTTCCTCAAAATGTTTCATTTGTTCGACCTCAGTTCTTTTATATCGGCGGATTTTCTAATATTCCTCATGCGAAGTACTATTACATTTTCTTGTGTTTTTTTTTCATTGTAACTGTATTAGGAAACTCTTTCATCATGTTCATTATATACATGGAGCAAAGCCTTCACACCCCAAAGTATGTTGCTGTTTTTCATTTGGCTGTAGTTGATATGTGTGGCAGCACAGCTCTTATTCCTAAAATGATTGAGACCTTTCTCTTTGATTTCCAGTTCATCACATATGAAGCCTGCTTGGCTAATATGTTTTTTGTACACTTCTTTTCTTCTTTGCAGTCACTTACCATTGTCATACTGGCATATGATAGATTTGTTGCTATTTGCTTTCCTCTGAAATATCATATCATCATCACTACTGCAGGAATAACTAAGATCTTAGCAGGAATATGGATTCTAGCAGCTGCAGTAATATTATCTCTTGTAGGTTTAACTACCAGGCTATCATTCTGCAAAACGATTGTGATAGACAGCTATTTCTGTGATCATGGACCTATGTATCGTATGTCCTGCAATGACAATTTTCCCAATTATGTAATTGCTCAGATGGGTATTACAATATTGCTTGCCGCACCTTTGACTCTAATTCTGTCATCCTATGTCTGTATAATATTAGCATTACTAAAAATTGCATCAACAGAGGAACGTTTACGAGCAATGAAAACCTGCACCTCTCATTTGATCTTAGTGGCAATGTTTTACCTTCCGATATCTGCCATCTACATTGCAGCAAACCTTACCATTATTCACCCAAATATCAGGATAATAAGTACATCTTTATCTTCCACCATTCCACCAATGATGAATCCCATCATCTACACAATCAAAACAGAGGAGGTAATGAAAGCAGTGAGAAAACTTCAAAAAAGAAACAAGGCAGTTAAACTTAAGGAGGATCAATAAATAGATCTTAATGGAAATGGTAAATTATGCACACTGGCATGCATGAAACATCATTATGTTTTTACATATTGCATGTCCCTGTACTGTACATGCAGTTACAAGTGAGTAAAATGGGGTTTCCAAATGTATGAACACTCCAAAATATGTGATCACTATTACAAACAATCTGTTTTACATGTTATGATGTGCCTCCTCGTGTTTTTGATGACTTATAGCTAATTTGTTTGAATGTAGCTGGGTGTGCTCTCTTTATATCAGTTTAATACACTTTTTAATTATTTTCTTCCCTTTTATATCCTCACATTCACTGTTCACTGTTCTGTACCTCCCATGCTGTTTCACCACTCTACCTGTTCTGGCTTCTTTGTTATACTTAGAGTATCTTCATTTCCTGGGACCTATCTCTCTGTGTTTCCCTACCTTCTAATACTTTATATACATATTCTATAGACCCACACTTATTTATTCTACTCCTCTCCACTAACATCATTCATCAAGTGTCTCTCCCTGTGCTAATTCTCGTGTTATCCTGCAGTTCTCTCCAGTGCTGCTGGAACTGTCATTCTACCACTGCTAACTTTGTAGGTTTCATATGAAACCTTTTTCTCCTGCTTTTGAAATGTTTCTATAATTAACTTTGCACCCTATTCCTATTCATTACAACCACAACACATTGTAATTTGATTATTTATTTTTTCTTGATTTACTGAATGCATTATGAATGTGTGTGTGAGTTGTTAAAATATTCTTTGTATGTGGAGATTTTTGGAAAATGTAAAACATATCCTTTTTACAGCCTTTACACTCCAAGAATCTGTTGGTGCTAATAGGTATTATACTGTGAATTCTATTCTCTGGCATGCCATTACATATGTGCTATATAATTGTTAAAAATAATTAGCATAGATAATAGTGAAATTCAAATCATTGTAAGGGTGCCTGCACCAGTCACAGTCGCAGCTGACACAGCTACAAGTTCCCAACCTCCATTTTCCCATCCACTTGCACCCATCTGGTGCGGTGTCAGCCCTCAATTCTTCCCCCACCTCACCAGCTTCCACAGTCTATTTCACAGTCCAGTTAAGGGTACCAGGCTCAATACCTTGCTTTAGCTAACGATTTTACTATTTTGGGGGGATCTGCGTGTAAGCTGTATTCATCCATTCAGTTGCAGAAAACATTGGCAACTGGTATCACTGGTTCCCAGTATCCTGCAGATAACCTTAGGCTGCTCATTCCAAGTCAACCTACTGTCCTCCACTCCCCAACATACAACTTACATCCCAACTGATCTAGGCTTGATTGGATCTACTGTCACTTGTTTGCTGTCTAGCTTTCTATCACCCACATCATACGTGGGTCTCATTTTTTACACTATGGCACAAATTCTAAGATCAGTGTTCCTCCAAAACCATGAATATCCAGCCAGACCCAATTAAACCTTAAACACCTATAACTCCATCACCAAAGAAACCTACTTGAATGTTTTTGGGTTTTCTTACATCCTTTATGGCGGTTTTACCAATCTTGACATGTTATAGTTGTTATAGTTAGGGCTGTCATTTCCTCAGATGGGCAAATGAATGACAGACAACTAAATATTAATATAATATAAAATATTACATTATGATTAGTAATTGTAATTATATATTAGTAAAAATATTATTTTGTAGCAAAATGTCTTATCATCAAATTAATTCGAATTTAATTGTGCAACTAAAAGGCTATTTACAAAGTTACAATTTCATGCCAAGCCAATCCTCATTGACTTTAGAGATAGTCCTATGAATCGATTTGTTGGAAATATCATGCATCAAGTTCCATTAAAATATTGTGGACAGTAGAATGAACAATGGAAATTTAATACTCTAATCATAAGCACATATGTTCCTTGAAATTCATACAATACAAGACAGGAGAATATAACTTTAGTTTTGTGATTAAAGTTCTATGTCTATCCTATAATCAAACTATTATATGCAAATAAGCATACTGTAAATATTTGTTCTAGGGGTTCCTGTTAGTATTAACAAAAGACTATGTTATATACAGAAATATGTGTGCTCATAAAGCTGTGAAAGGTACTATGTGTTGAGAAGTACAGTTCTCATTCCAAAGTGTGTACATGTTAAAATGCATAAAAATTCTATAAAATATTTACTGTGCTGCTTTCACAAACACATCCCTACTCTATATTTAAATGAGCCATTATTTTTTCTCTGTGGAGCACTGATAGTGCCATGGTAAAACTCTTGTACAGTGCATTCTCAGGCTAATTGCACTCTACGGTATCTTATGTATAAAAGGCTTTTGGTTCTTGTCACTTTTACTCATATTCTCTGGAATACTGTCAGGTATTTTACTTAAATCTTACCTCACTGATCGCTGTCACTTTGTCTCTCTTAATGGGTATAGGTCTGAAATTGATCTTGTTAAGTCTGGTGTTCCTCAGGGCTCAATACTGGGCCTCTTGCTCTTCAGCATTTACATGTTTCCATTTGGTCAGCTTTTAAGATCACATGGCCTCAGCTTTCATTTCTACGCTGACGATACTACTCAAATATACATTCATACCACACTGATGTGGCTGTCTCTATTCTAATTGCATTCGACCCACATGTGAAGCATGTTGTCAAAACATCTTTTTTTCACCTCAGAAATAACACTAGACTATGCCCTATGCTATCACTAACTGTGGATGAAAAGCTGATTTCTGTTCTCTCGAATTGACTACTGTAATGCTCTATTCTCTGGGGTATCTAAATCTACTTTGAACAAACTGCAGTATGTCCAAAATTCAGCAGCCAGAATCCTGACCAGGTCTAGTTCAAATGATCACATTACTCCTATCCTGGAGTCCTTGCACTGGCTTCCTGTCGAATTCCATGTAGACTTTAAAATTCTTAGGCTCACCTATAAGGCTCTGCATGGCTTGGCACCTCAGTACCTGTCTGAACTATTATCGCCCTATTCCCCACCTTGCAACCTTCGCTCTTCTAATTCTGGTCTCCTTACTGTCCTCCAAGCCCGTCTACATTGTATGGGTGACAGGCCATTCTCCTGTTATGCCCCCAAGCTCTCCCCAAGGATAAAGAGTCACCCTCTCTAAACTCCTTCAAATCCAGACTCAAAACCCTCTTCTTTAGAAAAGCCTTTACTTAACTGGTTCCATTCTTCTCTGTATATTGTAATTGTTTTTTATCTCGTGTATTCTTTTTATTTATTGTTGTTGTCATTCTGTAAAGCACTTTGAGAAGTTTATTAATATTATTATTAGTACATGTTTTAATACATTTTGATTTGATAAGAAATCAAATAGACCAGTACAATTTACAGTACATCACAGATGATTTTTAGTGTATATACATAAAATGATAAGGATTGGATTATTGTTTTTCATACAGTACATACTTATAAAATAATATTTCTTATTGACTTTAATAAGGCACAAAGTATTACATTATAGAAAAACAATATAACATTAGAGTTACAGTATAATAGTGCTGAATATCAAAAAAGAAAATACTGTCAGTAAACAAGATGGAGGCATTTTAGGGAACTAAGAAACAACTGCTACTTTATTCTGATAACTTCACTTCATCTTTCTCTTTTAGGTGAATATAACACATTATTGTTTCTTTAAATGGTTAAATTCATAATGTAAAAGATTTCTTGTTTATTTAACATTGGATATAAATTACATATTCATTTTCTACAGAAATACGTCTGCAGGTTAAATAAGTAATAGGTTAAATTTTTTTAAAAATAATCGGTGCCGTACTTTAACATGTAGAAATATTATGAATACAGAATCAATTGGGAATTCAAATATATCATCAACTTACTCCATCATAAAATTTTATTTTATTTATTATAGGTAAAACTTTATTTACCTTTTCCTGGGAAACCATTATTTCAGATCATATTTTAAAATTCAATACAATTTTAAATTACAGGATGGTGACAACAACTGGGGAAAGCTATCTTGCAATGAGTTCCTTGAATTCAACACTTCCTCAAAATGTTCCATTTGTTCGACCTCAGTTCTTTTATATCATTCCTGATATACGGTACGTGATTGGTTGACCGACAGGGGCACTCGTGGTCCGTTGGTCAGTCGTAGAAAGATTTACAGTAAATGTCTTTACTGTGCCCGTTTTAGTATTGAATATTTATATGGAATTTTACCACTGAAGGGATATCTTAGTAGCTGAGCATATAAAGAATAGGAGCATACTGTAACGCGTGTGAAGGCCATAAACGATATTAATTTTGGAATATAAACATACAGTATTTGGCTGGTCTCGGTACTTTAAATAAAAAATACACACCCGTATTCCATTTTTCACTAAACATTTTAAGCATCGAAGTCTTTAACTAACGTGATACCGGAGTCAACAAGCATACTTTTAGAATTTGATTAAAATGGAATATAATATGGAATCGCGTATCTAAAGAAATTAATAACGATATAATTATATTAAGGTACCGCAACACAAGAATAGTACACGCTGTACATTGTCTGTTGATAATGTTTCTGTAGTGCTTTTTCAGCACTCTGCATGTGACCTTGCCGGTGACGCTGTGGGTTAGGTTCCTGACAATATAAACATTTATATTGATTTAAATTGCGTTTTGATTTAAATCGCAAACGCGGGTTTAAATATATGTGTTTTTTGATTCTCAATCAGACAAATGCAACATAAATTGATATCTTTGTCTTCTAAGTATCTTAATAAACTTTCAGCATAGCTTTCTCCCCATTTAGATTTATTTTTCTTGGGATCTTGGGATCAAACGTGGAAAGATTAGATTGTAATCGTTTTTATTTTTTAAATACATTTTAGAAAAGTGTAATCTATACTAAAAAGCTGTACACCACCTGCTATAAAGATACATATTGTAATTCTTTTGGGTTCGGATAGGACAGACACAAGAACTCAGACTTGCGGAGTTAAAGCAAGTTAAAGCCTTGATTTTATATATCACCTTTAAAAGTGGCATCTCAAAGCAAAGTAAATACCCAACACTGATTGTACCCATCTATCATGCTTATAAAGCACCTTGAATTGAATTGAATTGAATTGAGAGAGAGAGAGGGGAGGGCGAACGAGAGAGCACAGCCAGGACAGACAGGCAAATAAGATACACTCCACAGACATTCACAACAGCGACATATCATAAAGCGTTTGCACATATAGTTAAATTATAACTTATTTTTCAGGAAGTTAAAAAAAAAACACTTGAATTACTTATCCAGTCTCTCGAAATAAAATTATTTTTCAAGCAATGCAACTAACGTCGGGCAACGTGTTCTTTTTAATCCAACATTGACAGCCACATCTTAAATCTTGTCAGTCAGCTCTTTTTTCTCTATTTGAATTGTGGCGATTCAAACAACCCGGGATAACAAGTGGTCTCAAAGTCACCGAGCTCACAGAGCTTCAACAATAGATGACAATTCCCTTAGTCCTTCCTTAGTCTTCCTGAAATTGTCAGATTATGAGTGAATAAAAGCATTTTATTAAAAACACATTTGCGTTTGTTTGGGAGCTATATTATGTATTTTTCATATGTAAGATATAATGATGTGTTCCCGCTTACACATCTCACGACTTTAAAAGCTAGAAAAACAGGTTTCGATTCACATTATCTGGTGAGCCTTGTTTTGTCAAAGGACAGCACAAAAAAACAGACAATACACAGGGGGGGGAGGGCAAGCGAGAGAGAGTTTTTTGCCCTCTGTCAAAAAACCCCAAATTACCCAGGGCAGAGACTCTGGGGGGGTCATTGTGTGGTACAGAGCGGAGCTCAGTCACTCCAAACAAGTAGTAAAGAGAGAAGAGTCAACAATTGATTTAAGGACGATCTGTCAAAGTGCAATGAAATACAATATTGTTGTTGTTGTTGTTGTTATTGTTGTTTTTATCCTGTAAAGCGTTTTGAGAAGCCACCTTTAAAGGCAATATATAAAAGCGCTGATTCTTATGGAATGTGTTTTCTTTCTTCTTTTTTTCAGCATGGAATAAACCTATTACTTGATTCTTATGGATGCCCGGTTCCGCCGGGGATTCAAAAAAAAAATTGTTTTAATCGCGTATCTAAGGAAATAGCAGTATAACCTTGTTCATGCACAGTCTCCTCTTGGCAGAAAGCTCTAAATTGCATTTTGAGTGTGGTTTTTGACTTTTTTCAAATTGCAACCCATACTGTTTAGACTTTTAATTATTTTAAACTGTATTACAGCAGCACAATGCACAATGCAACATAAATTGCAAAAATGCACTTGGAATCTGTCTAAGGCCTACTTTGTCAGGCATTTTCTTTTACTGTAACAGTGAACAGTGTTCTAAAACAGTGTTAAAACAGTGAACTACTGTAGGTGTAACATAACAGTCAGAAATACAATTGAGAATAGTTTTGTGGTGTATAGATGAAACGTTCCTAAAACGTATAACGTAACAAAAGACGATTAAAATCTGTAATCTTTCCACTTGTATGTCATCGGAAAATACAAGAAGTTTCTGCTTTGTGTAAGGATGGTATCAAAAAGTAATCTAAGTAGTGAGAAAGCTGTGCTCAATGATAATTAAGGGACTTAAAAGTAAAAGGAGATGCTTCATATTGCTTGACTAATTTAAAAAACTAAGTTATAAATGCAGACACTCTCTCGGTGCCGCGACGGGTCTAAATATCTAAATATACATTCGCCCCAGGCAGAGGCCGAAGAGCGCCCGGCTGGGGTGCGCGGGGAAGAGCAGGACAGGAGTGAAAGTGGTCAGGGTGGGGTTTAGGAAGGCCGCCGACCAGTGCGGCTACCCAACAGTGAAGCGGGCGTACAGTCTGGGGTGGTATCTGTTTTCCTTGTAAATAGTTCCCTGCTTCTGCACCCCTGGGTCTTACTCTCTCTCTCTCTTTTCTCTCTCTCTCGGGCGCGTGGGCGGTGTGTTGGCTCGCGCTATTGGCGGGCGGGGGCGCGGGATAGCCGGGCAAGCAGGTGGTGACGGAGAAGAAAAATAAAGGCTTTAACTTGCTTTAACTCCGCAAGTCTGAGTTCTTGTGTCCGTCCTATCCAAACCCGAAAGTTTTACAATATGTATCTGTATAGCAGGTGGTGTACAGCTTTTTAGTATAGATTACACTTTTCTAAAACATATTTAAAAAATAAAAACAATTTCAATCTAATCCTTCCACGTTTGATCCCAAAATCCCAAGAAAAATAAATCTAAACGGGGAGAAAGCTATGCTGAAAGTTTATTAAGATACTTAGAAGACAAAGATACTGTATCAATTTATGTTGCATTTGTCTGATTATGATAAAAAAAACACATATAATTAAACCCGCGTTTGCGATTTAAATCAAAACGCGATTTAAATCAATATAAATGTTTATATTGTAACGCATACTGTACAGCCTCCATTTCTCTATACAAATTTAAAAGATTGTGTGCGCAGCCTAAGAGGGGGGTGACGGAGAAGAAAAATAAAGGCTTAGGCTTTAACTTGCTTTAAGTCCGCAAGTCTGAGTTCTTGTGTCCGTCCTATCCAAACCCGAAAGTATTACAATATGTATCTGTATAGCAGGTGGTGTACAGCTTTTTAGTATAGATTACACTTTTCTAAAACATATTTAAAAAATAAAAACAATTTCAATCTAATCCTTCCACGTTTGATCCCAAAATCCCAAGAAAAATAAATCTAAACGGGGAGAAAGCTATGCTGAAAGTTTATTAAGATACTTAGAAGACAAAGATACTGTATCAATTTATGTTGCATTTGTCTGATTATGATAAAAAAAACACATATAATTAAACCCGCGTTTGCGATTTAAATCAAAACGCGATTTAAATCAATATAAATGTTTATATTGTAACGCATACTGTACAGCCTCCATTTCTCTATACAAATTTAAAAGATTGTGTGCGCAGCCTAAGAGGGGGGTGACGGAGAAGAAAAATAAAGGCTTAGGCTTTAACTTGCTTTAAGTCCGCAAGTCTGAGTTCTTGTGTCCGTCCTATCCAAACCCGAAAGTATTACAATATGTATCTGTATAGCAGGTGGTGTACAGCTTTTTAGCTGTCTTTTTTCGAAGAAATGTTTGTTATAAGAAAAGTCACAGCGCCAGCTGGATTTGAGCTCACAACCTGTAGGTTAGTAATCAGGCATGTAGACCAGTGGGCTACTAGGGAAGTCGCATGAAGAGAGAGGCAAAACAGCCCTACACAGCCCTGTCGCAGTACACGAATATAATCATATCATTATTAATTTCTTTAGATACGCGATATCATATTATATTAGCAGAAAAGCTTAAAACTACCACTTTTTTACACGCTATTTCACATGTTAGTTAAAGATTTCGATGCTTAAATGTTGAGAAATGGAATACCGGTGTGTATTTTTTCTTTAAAGTACCGATTCCTGGAATCTGACTGGCTGACACCCTTCTGAAGTGGTTCCATAATATCTGGTATACGGAAAAGAAAGCGTTGATAAAAAAGCCTGGATTCTCATGTATCTGATACAAGTATCTTTTAATACAGTCTTTGCTGTGCTCTTGAGGATCCTTGTGATATTTTGAGCTCTGGTTGAATGATAAGTGTCTCAGTTTAAATAATTTTTGTAGTTAGAAATTATGAAACGCTCTGTTAAAAGCAAGGGAGTTTTTATGTCCGTTGCAGTAAAAGAAAATGCCTGACAAAGTAGGGCTGGGACAGATTCCAAGTGCTTGTACAAATGTGCTAAAGAAATTATACTTTGAGTTTACAGCTTGTCCAAAGTCATTCATTATTAATACTATTAGTAATATCTTCGGTAAAGGCTTTGATGCATAAATATTTCTGATAAAGGTAGGTTGTGTACTTTTGTCCAACTGAGCAATCTTGCTTTCATAAAATATACCAACTTTTTAATGACTGATGATTAACATGCTGTAATAAACAATTTAAATTTAAAACCTCAAATGCTGTACATGAGAGGTTAAGCTTTATTGGCTCCTCCTGATGGTTTTATAAGGTGATGCTGGATACTTTCCTGCATGACGTCAAATTAGGCGATTTACCACGTATACTGCGTGATACTGCGTCACGCCCACCAGGGTATACCGCGAAATACGCCACCCATTTTGAATGGCTGCATCTGTAAATACCAGACTAATAACTGCATCCTTATCTTCCACCATTCCACCAATGATGAACCCCATCATTTACACAATCAAAACAGAGGAGGTAATGAAAGCAGTAAAAAAGATTGACAAAAGAAACAAGACAATTAAACCTAAGGAGCGTCAATAAACAGATTTTTTCATTTCTTTGGACCTTTTTTCAACCTTGTTGGTTGTAACTCCAATTTTATCAGTTTTATGTACTTTTTAACGCTGTTCTTCTTTCTCAAATTTGAAAAACCCCAATTTCTTCTACTTCTTTGTTATACTTAGGAGTACCTTTATTTCCTAGGAACTACCCCCCCTTGTCTGTTTCACCATATCTTAGTCTTTATACAAACATGTCTACAAACCTACACTTATTTTATTATCCTCCTCTCTTTTTATTGTCTTTGCAGTCTCTTTTTGTACTAGTCTGAATCTACCATCTATCATCACTCTTCAGGTCTTCCTTCATGCTGAGTCTGTCCTTATCCTGCTATTCTCTCTAGTATTCTCTTGAGCTGTCACTCAGCTAGAGTATATTTTTTAAGCCTTTAACTTCATTTACATGCTGACTATGTAGCTTTCCCAGAAACCCTTGATTTCTTGCTTTTATTTCCACTACTGAAGTGTCTCATAATGTACTATGGACCTTATTCAAATTCATTATAATCACAGAAAATTATAAGTAGATTTTTTAAATTTGCAATTATTTTCTGAATACATAATGCATCACATTTTATTATTTAAAATATGATGTATGATTTTCTGTATTTGATGATTTTCTTAGTAAATGTGTATAATTATACATTTTGGTATCCTTTAAGCTCTGTGCTTCTCCTTTTGTAAATGGGGACTATAAAAAAACTGTATTAATTGAAATACCATTATGTTAAGTATTTAATTAACAGCTAGTGGAAATAGTAATGATGTAAAAATAATAATAAACATACAGAAGAATTCCCAATTTTATTTTATTTTTTGTTTTTATTTGAATGAAAAATTAAGGACTCAGTTGAGACACACTTTCTTACTTTAATTTATTTCCAACATACTAAAAGATAGACAGTTTGTACTTTAATCATATACATACAATATGTGTTGTTTAAAAAATCACAAACTATAAAAAACAGCTTTAACTTTATAACTTAACTATTAGGTATTTCACAACTCCCCTATTAAAACCATTTTACACTAATTAGAACTTGAACAACAGCATGATACTCCAATCAGAATACTGTACTGGGAAGCATATAGCAATTTGATTATTTTTTACCCATTTAACAATAAATTAAATTAAATGGGGCTTTACATTTTATTCAGAAATGTTCATCTTTAAGTAACCTGTAGATTAACTTTCTTTTCATGTCTATTCCACCTTATTTAAAATTATAGTTAAATCTCTCACTGGGGAAAAATGATGGACAGTCCCCAATACAACCATATATTTACAGTTGGAATGACATTTTAAGATGTAAATCGGAGTATAAGCTAACTACAAGTAAGGAAATGTAAAGCAAACAATTTTGTCTTGATCACCTTGAACTTGAAATGTTTTCCAATGTCATAGCAATATTTGAGTTTTGGGGGCTGGCATTTTATGGTTGATGGTATTCATGATGATCAGCACCATAAGCCTTGTTCATGCAATATTGCAGGTGGATTCTGGGTTATTTCACCCTGCATTTGTGAGATGAACAAGAATGCTATAGTCACAATAGTATGTGGTTGTTGAAATTAGATTGAGGAACATTATGCTGGAGATATATCCATTACCAGTTTATTACCTCTCCTCCCTCTTCCATTAAATAAGATAAGAAGAAAAGAAAAGAGACAAGAGAAGATAAGAGAAAAACAACAAACAAAATTCTTTGTTTCCTATGTATACGCCAGAATGAGCAATCAAATGGAGGTCAACCATCAGGTGTATTCAAATGCCCATTAGGAAAATATTTGTGAACATGCTCAGACCTTTTCTTTTAACTTTCTTTTTCTTTTAACTGTAAACATAGGCTTAGTGTAAACATATGTGCTATCTAATTTTTAAATTGATTGATACTTAGCATCAATAATAATGGCATCCAATTCATAGTAATACAATTTCATTATTTGCTGTTACACAGAAGTTGTGGAGGTGATACAATTTTAATCTTACACTTCAGCTCTTCTACACATTCTGTAAATATTCAACTACTAAACATTCCTTGTGCACATATTTTCTAAGTTAGACATCTCTCATTGATATTGGTGCAAAACATTACATTACATTTCAGTTCTTTGTTTTTTTGTGTGTCTCTTGCACAACCCCAGCTTGACTCCCACCTCATCATCTCCTCATACTCACTGGCCTTTCCAGCACAACTTGACTTGGTGATCTGACCATCATTTATCTCCTCCACCTCTGCTTATTTGCTGTCCTAGTAGAAATTTTCCCAGGTTGCTGATGACCACAGGGTCATTTTGAACTTGGTTTTGCCTCTTTGTTCTCAGTCCCCACCAGCTCTGGTGCCTGTACCCGTCTCAGCCCTAGCTGACATGGCTACAGGTCGTCAATCTCTGTTTCTCCCTCCTCTGGCACATCTGGTACAGTTTTGGCCTTTGAGTCTTACCCCACTTTACAATCTTCCACCCACAGTCTCTCAAGGGCACCAGACTCAGGAGCTTGCTTTATCTGATGATTGTACTACTTTTGGGATCTGCAAATAAATTCTCTTCACATCAGCAAGTGGTATCTCATTACTTTCTGCAGAAATGCAGACGCAGATATTAGAGATGGTGGGGTTTCCCATGGTATGTTTTAAAATAATTTCATGCAGAACTGCACTATTCTGTAAAACTGTAAAAAATTCAGACAGCATAGTGAATCATTAAAGTACAGCAGCTGTTTGTGGTTGCCATAAAAATCTATATAGTGCTAAATGTTTACTAAGCCCACAGCCCTGTGGGGCACCTATATTGATGGTCAGCATGAAAGAAATCTTTCCATCAACCCCCACAGTGGTCTGCCAGTCAGGAAATCCAGAATCCAGTTGCTTAAAGAGGTGCTGATGCCCAGGTCATTCAGTTTCCTGACTAGTCTGGATGGAACTATATAGTTAAATGCAGAGCTGTAATCGATGAATAGCATTCTGACATAATGTACAGTATGTGACTTTATTATCCAAATGTGCCAGGGCAGTGTGAAAAGCCAGGGAAATTATATCATCACTGGACGGTATGCATACACCATACATGCAAACTGCAGGAGGACTAAGTAGTCAGGTACCACTGTGTTAATGTGCCTCATGATCAGCCTTTCAAAGCATTTCATTACGGTAGATACTTTAATTATTTAATCAGGTCACAGTATTTTTCTTCAGCACTGGTGTAATTGTAGTTTTCTTTAAAAACAATCGAAGATTGTAAAAGTGAAAGGAACCCCATCTGGGCCTGTTGCCTTCCATATGTTCACCCGTCTGAAGGTTGCCCTGACTTCAGCCTCGATGACAGACATAGCTGTATCATCAGCTGGCTGGGAACATTGGCGCTTGTGGCTCTCCGATTCCCTTGTATTCCAGGTTGTATTTAGTCTGTTACGATATTGCCTTTTAGCGTCCCTGATAGCTCTCCGCTGGTCATACCTTGCCTTCTTGTAAAGGTCCAGATTGCGGATGACCTTAGGATGCTCTTTCCAAGTGAGCACAGTGTCTTTCACTGAGTTAGTTGTTTTCTGTATTTCATTCCAACACCCAGATCATACATGGTTCTCATTCACTCTACAATATGGCAGACATTCTCAGATCACTGTTCCTTGAAAACTGTGATTAGCCAAACAGACTCGATCAACCAAAGTTTACACCCCCATAATTCCATTTTTGAATTCATCTGCATCATTGATTTCCTGTGTAGGGTTACCACCAGTCTTGACTTTCCAAAAGAAATGCTTAGAAACCACTAAACAAAAAAAAACAAAAACCGCCAAAATGTACTAGCACGTAATTGGATCTACTCAGGATATATAGTCAATCTCACCTGGCCATCTGTAAAGCCGATATAAGTAATAATAAATGTTTCGTTTAGAGGTTCATGTTGGTGTGATCAGAAAAGTATGTTACATACAGAAAAGTGTGAGTTCAGAAAAATATGAGAGGTACAAGTGTTTATTGTTGGTCTGGGCTAAGAAAATACTTTGCTACTTTAACAAACATCTCCATATAATTAACAAGCATTGTTTCTTTCTCTGAAGAGCTCTTATGAGTGAAACTAATGAGTCCCACAATAATACTGTTGAACCGTGCATTCCCATGATGATTGCACTCTGCAGGATCTTATCTATAAAAGGCCTTAGGTTTTGTCATTTTTACTCATGTTCTCTTTTACTCCAATACTTTACAATTTCTTTATTTGGTAAGATAATACAATGGCACCACACTTTATACAGTATAGCACTCCACAGCTATTTTTGTATTGTATATGTATATAATAATTATATGTATCTGAAGTGATTTAATTGTTGTTTCTTGCATTGCAAAAAACAATATTTGTTATTGACTTTAAATACTGACTTTATTCTAATTTCTTGTGCTCTATTACTAAAGTATAAACAATGTAACAGTGGAGCCATTATAGTGTTGCGTGACAAAAAGAAAATAACATTTGTCAGAAGACCAGATGGAAGTATTTTAAGGAATTCAAATTAAGCCACAACTGCTGCTTTTTTCTTCCAAAGCTGCATTTCATCTCCCTCTTCCTTTTCATATGAACAAGACGTTTATTGGTGAGTATAACGTGCTTGCTTTGTTTAAATGATTACATTAATCACATCAATATGTTTGTTTATTGGACAAGGAATATAAAATACATAATCATTTCCTACAAAAATAAGATGTATAATGTAGTTCTGGTGGGTAGCTGCATCAGCATGCATAGGCTGCAAAGGAACAGGTAATAGGTTTATTCCATGCTGAAAAGATGAAAGAAAACTCAATGTTTTGTCCGTGGAGCCTTCTTCAGGTGTGTCAGGTAAGGTGTACAAAGTCCTATTACGTTAAATTATTATAAAAATGTAAATGTGTTTAATTTTTTTTATCTAGAAATATTATAATTACTGAATCAATTTGGACTTCTAATGCATTATCCCACTGCACTGTACTACATTGTGAAACTATTTACTTTTTCATGGAAAATGATTATTACAGATCCAACTGAAACTCACAATAACAATGTATGCTAAGTAATTTATGTTGCTTAACATAATTTAATACACTGCTTAGAAAGAAATTAAACCTACAGCTACACCCTTAACTTAAGATTGATCCACACCTAGAATTCCAAATTGCCCTTTAATAACCTAAATACTTTAATGCAGCAAATACTCAATTGGCAACTCTTTCCTTACATGACACAGGAATATAATGGTGCCAGAATAACACCAAAATTATGTCTTCTCCATTTTTGTAATATTGAGTTTGAAATCCTTGCATATTGAAAATTCTAGTACAGAGGAAATACTTTTGTATTGTGAAACAATTGTGAAGAAACTACCATGATCTTCTTCAGTTCAACAATTCCTCGAAATGTTTCATTTGATTGACCTCCATTCCATTATATCAATTATTTTTCTAATATTCCTCATGTAAAGCATTATTACATTTTCTTGTGTTTTTTCTTCACTGTTACTCTATTGGGAAACTCCTTCATCATGTTTATTATGGAGTTGAAATCTTTGCATGTTGTAAATTCTAGTACAGAAAGAAAACCTTTTAAAATGCAATATATTATAATAATTGACTTTTTAATTACAGGACAGAGACTACAACTGGGATAAACCTTCCTCATGAGTTCCTTGAATTCAACACTTCCTCAAAATGTTTCATTTGTTCGACCTCAGTTCTTCTATATCAATGGATTTTCTAATATTCCTTATGTGAAATACTATTATATTTTCTTGTGTATTGTTTTAACTGTAACGATATTAGGAAACTCTTTCATTATGTTTATTATTTACATAGAGCAAAGTCTTCACACCCCAAAGTATGTGGTTGTTTTTCATTTAGCTGTAGTTGACATGTGTGGCAGCACAGCTCTTATTCCTAAAATGATCGAGACTTTTCTTTTTGATTCCCAACTCATCTCATATGAAGGCTGCTTGGCTAATATGTTTTTTGTACATAGTTTTACATTCATGCAGTCACTAACTCTTCTTGCACTTGCATATGACAGATTTGTTGCTATCTGCTTTCCTCTGAAATATCATATCATAATTACTACTGCTGGAATGGGTAAAATATTAGCTGGAATATGGGTTCTAGCAGCTGGGGTAGTAATTGCAGCTGTAGGTTTCACTACCAGACTATCATTCTGCAAATCAATTGTGATAAACAGTTATTTCTGTGACCATGGACCTATTTATCGGATGTCTTGTAATGACAATTTTCCCAACTATGTAATTGCTCAGATTGGTATTACAATATTGCTAGCTGCACCTTTGACTTTAATACTGTCAACTTATGTGTGTATAATATTGGCATTACTAAAAATCGCCTCAGAGGAGGAACGCATAAAAGCAATGAAAACTTGCACCTCCCATTTAATCTTAGTGGCAATGTTTTACCTTCCGATATCTGCCATCTACATTGCAGCAAACATTACGTCTATCGACCCAAATACCAGAATAATAAGTACATCCTTATCTTCTACAATTTCACCAATGATGAATCCCATCATTTACACAATGAAAACAGAGGAGGTAATGAAAGCAGTGAGAAAGCTTTGCAAAAGAAACAAGATAATTAAGCCTAGGAGGAATCAATAAACAGATTTTAATGGGTTTGAAAATAGAAAATTATAGAAATTGGCATGCATGCAACATGTCATTATATATTTACACATTTTATATACAGTATGTGACATTGCATTAAGTGGGTCAAATGGGATTCCCAAATTTAAGCATATTCCAAAATATTTTAGAGCAAACAAGCAATTTAAATATTGTGTTGGTCATGAAAGTTCAGGAGGGATGACAACACCCAAGTTCAATTAGACTCCGCTGTCAGTAATTCGCAATCACTTCCTCACTTAAAACAGAGGAGGTAAGGAAAGCAGTGCAAAAGTTTCACAAAAGAAACAAGACAAACCTTGGTAGAATCAATAAACAGAATATGTAGAGTATGAATATAAGACGTTAGTGTGCAGTGTCATCAGGAATGTATAAGTCTTACTTTTTTGCTGACTTGTTTGATCCTAGCTGGTTAGACCTACTTTTTGTCCTGCCAATGCTGTACATATTATGTTTTTCCCTCACCGATTTCCAACACCCTCTCCGTTTCATCACTACGTCTCTTCTGGCATTTTTGTAAAACTTAGTGTACCTTCCCAAGCATAACTTTTTTTTTATCTTTCTCAATCTTGCTGTCTTTATTGTCTCTATGCTTCTCTCTTCCAATTGCAATCTAACAACATGTCCAGTCTCCCTCACTTTGTGCTCAATCTCTCCTTGTCCTGCTATTATCTCTCCAGTGCTCTCTGGAACTGCCACCCTAGCAGAGTGTAACTGTTTAAGCCTTCAACTTTCTCTCTTGCTGATTTTGCTACCTTCACAGAAACCTTGAGCTTCTTCTCTTATTTCAGATCCTGAATTGTGTCAATATGCAATATCGACCATATTCCCATTCATTATAAGCACAAAACATTGTCATTAAACCCTTTAATTTTCCTTAATATTTTGACTACATTATGAATGTCTTTGTATGATTTTATGGAATTTACCTCTGTATTTGGTGATATTTTCTATCTTGTAAATTGTAAAAAAAATATATCCAATTTACAACCTTCAAGTTCCACGACTCTCTTGGTGCTAATACAGCTTATACTGTGAAGTGCGTTGTTTGGCATACGGTCACATATGTGCTATCTAATTGTTAAAGTCTCTAGTACTTAGTATCAATAATAATAATAATAATAATAATAATAATAATAATAATAATAATAATAATAATAATAATCAATTCATAGTAATTATTTAAAATGTCATTATTAACAAGTCTTAGATTTACATTATTTTCTTTCAATTGATTGATCAATTGAAGAATAGATTAACCTCAACTTTATATCCAATTGTTACACAGAAGTTGTGGAGGAGGTAAAATTTTAATCTTACACTTCAGCTCTTCTACACATTCTATAAATATTCAACTACTAAACATTCCTCGTGCACATATTTTCTCACATTCAGTGTTTTGTACTTGCTAAAATTAGACTCTCTTGACATTGGTGCAAAACATTACATTTCAGTCTTTGGTTTTTCATGTGTCTCTTGCACAACCTCAGCTTGACTCCCAAGTCACTATTTCCTAATACTCACTGGCCTTTCCAGCACATCAGCAAGTGGTATCTCATTACTTTCTGCAAAAGTGCAGATACATATCTTAGAGATGTTGGGGTATCCCATGGTATGTTTTAAAATAATTTAATGCAGAACTGCACTACTCTGTAAAACTATCAGGCAGCATAGTGAATCATTAAGTACAGCTGCTGTGTGTGGTTGTCATAAAAAACTATATACAGTACATGTAGTGTTATATGCATACTATATGCATTTTATCATCCAAAAATGTAATTAAATACAAAACAAAAACTAACGATTGTATTTCATATGATTTTGTTATATTTTCAAGAAATATAGCTAAGAAAAAAATAAACAATGCTACCATTTCACTAACATCCAAGGCAGCACATGCTCAACTTTTCGATCTTTTCTGAGCAGATTACCATACCGTAATACCATGTTAGCACACTCTCAATAGTGCACCTGTAAAATGTACTGTAGTAAGGATAGTTGAAGAGAGATCACATTTTTTAACTGTCTGAGGAAGTAAAGGCGCTGTTGTCCTCTCTGTGTACAGTAGCTTCATTTACATGCTTGAAACATGTTAAATCATTTGTAATGAAGGTACCCAGTAACTTGAAGCTACTAACCATTTCTACAGCCACCCTATTGATTTGAACAGGGATGTGGTCCCCACCCTGCTTTCTAAAATTGATGATCAGGTCTTTTGTTTTGCTGACGTTGAAGGAGAGATTATTGTCGAGGCACCACTCCACCAGCTTCCTGACCTCATCCCTGTAGGCTGTCTCATTATTACTGGTGATTCAGCTAATGATGGTAGTGTCATCAGCATATTTGTAGATGGAGTCGGAGCTGTGTCTGACCGCATGATTGTGGGTAAATGTGGAAAACAGCAGGGGGCTAAGCACACAGTCCTGAGGGGCACCTACTCTATATTGATGGTCAGCATGGAAGAAAGATTTCCATCGACCTTCACAGTCTGTGGTCTGCCAGTCAGGAAATCCAGAATCCAGCTGCATACTGTAAAGAAGTGGTGACTCCCAGGTCATTAAGGTTTATCTAAATTATTATCCAAATGAGCCAGGGCAGTTTGAAAAGCCAGGGAAATAGCATCGTCAGTGGACCTGTTACTCCGGTATGTAGACTGCAGGGGGTTTAAGCACTCAGGTATCATTGTGTTAATGTGCCTCATGACCTGCCTTTCAAAGCATTTCATTACAGTAGATGCAGTGAATGATACCAGTCTGTAATCATTTAAACAGGTCACTGTATTTTTCTTCAGCACTGGTAGTTTCCTTAAAACACATAGAAATGGAAGATTGTAAAAGTGAAAGGAACGCCATCTGGACCAGTTGCCTTCCGTATGTTCACCCGTCTGAAGGTTGCCCTGACTTAAGCCTCTGTGACAGACATGGCTGTATCATCAGCGGTTGGGAACACTGGCGCTTGTGGCTCCATGATTCCATTCTCAAACCGAGCGCAACAGGCATTCAACTGATCTGGGGGAGAGAAATCAGTATCAGTGGATATAACTAATGCTTATTTTAGCTTTATGATTTGTTAATGTCTGAATACCCCACCACATTTGACACACATTGGAAGAGGCAGCTTGTATTTCTATTCTGTTATGATATTGCCTTTTAGCGTTCTCTGCAATTCATATTGTAACGCAACGGGGGGCTCAGGCGGGCACCCTCGCCGCATCAGGTCTGCCCCATCCCGACTGAGGCTCGAACCCGGGACTCCCGCGTCTCTTTGCAGTGACCCAGCCCCGTGAGCTAAAGAGAGATCTCTCTTCAGCCCAGTAGCTGTAGTCCTGCTATCACAGGGAAGGGCGGTGATGTCACCTGCTCTGGTGCGCCGGCTCTTACACAGTGCCTGTCGGCCGTAAGCGTTACAATATCTTGCCTTCTTGTAAAAGGTCCATATTGCGGATGACCTTAGGATGCTCTTTTAAATACAACACAGTGTCTTCGATTGAGTAAGAGCTGGATGGCCCTACTGCCACTTGTTTGCTGTATTACATTCCAACACCCACATCATACATGGATCTCATTCACTCTACACTATGGTGTCACGGAAGCCGGAGGCTTGCCATGGACAGACAGGCAGAACAGGTAGACCCTATGCTAAGCGGCAGGAACGGAGCAAACACAGGAGTTCACTTTAGGCTCAAGATATTAGACAGAGTCGTGGACGAGACATACAGATGCAGCCATTCAAAATGCGCGGGCGATACCGCATTATTTTGCGGTACGCTGTACGCAGTCTACCGCAAGCTACCAGTAAATACCGCGAGTTACTGTAAATTCTCCTATAATACGACAAGCAAAATAATAGTATCCAGAATTTCCGCAAGGTGGAGCTAATAAAGCTCAACCTCTCATGTTTGAGCTGTGGCCATCAAAGTCTTTAACGAAGATATTACTAATAGTATTAATAATGAATGACCTTGGACAAGCTGTAAGTGTAAACTCAAAGTATTGCCCTGGTCAACATTCTTTTTTTCATTGACCGTCTTTGTAAAAGTAACACCACAGCATTTCGCAATCACGCATTTGTTTCCAATCATGCAAAGTACAGTAATTTTTGAGAATCGATTCACCATGCCTTTCACATGCTCATAAAAGAGATTGATTTAGGAACATAAACATATTACCGTATGAAAACTGTACTGTATACAGTATGTATATGTATATTTAATGTCTTAACTGTGCCCGTTTAAGTATTGAATATTCATATCTAATTTTACCACTGAAGGGAAATCTTAGTAGCTGAGCATAAAAAGAATAGGAGCATACTGCAACGCGTGTGAAGGCCATAAACGATATTAATTTTGGAACATAAACATACAGTATATGGCTGGTCTCGGTACTTTAAAGAAAACATACACGAAACATGGTTTCATTATGACCAGAATCGGTCTTGAGATATTTTTAACTTGATTTACAGTATTTGAGAGGTATGTCTTAATACCGATACTACAGTGCTTAAGTACTGCTCACGTATATGTTTCTAGGTTTATATTATGCATTTCATACGGTCAAATTACTTTTGAGCAACTAATAAGAAGCGCGAAACGGTATGCGTTTTAGTTTCGTTTTGTGCTGGGACCCGTGGATTGATTAGAGATATCAAGTACATACAAGTCATTTTTTAAAAATTGTAGTTCGTCTTGAAAAAATGTTACGAGTACATCATCTATCAACAATTACACAGGTTCTGTTTCCATATTGCGGATTTTGGTTACGTAATATTATTTTCTAGATTTCACGTTGTGAATATATGATTTGGGCAAACAGAGCCGCAAAGAAGTACATTATGGGTTGTTGTTTTTTTTTTTTGCAGTTTTATCTAGAACAAGCGATGCTTAAACCTTTGTCTGATTCTTGTGAAACTATCCACACGACAGTTACAGTACCTAGGAGTTGACTTCAGTGATGTCACTGATGGGATGTTTCTAAAAATCCATCCTCTGTAAAACGTCTTCTCTAGTTGTCCTGCATATGTATTCGCTAATGAAGCTGTGTGTTCTGAGCCTGGATCTCTACATTTCTGTATGAACCAGCTTAGAGGGCTAAAGACAGCTTGTGTTTAAATTGAGTGTAAGGCAATTTATGCTTCTAAAGTCATGGTCAGCATTTATTATTGTACTGTGCTGTAAACTTGTTCTGTGCCTAGTCACATTATTTTATAGCGTTTTTATAGCGTTATCAAATCCGGTGGCGCTGTGTGTTAGTTTCCTGACTCCCATGTCACATGGTCTGTGATTGAAACCTGTGAAACCGGTTTAATTCGTCACAGCCAGCACTCTGGCAGAGAGGGGGTTGTACTCATAAAGTAGAAGCAGGCGAGATTTCCAGCGAAAGACACCTCCCCCCCCCCCCATACGATTCAAATTGTATTACAGCATTGTAATTACACATTGTAATTGTATTACACATTGTACACATGCTTAAAAGAGAAGAGAGGAAACGCAAGCCTTCTTCAGGTGTGAGGGTCTTCTGCTCAGAATTAAACGCTAAAATGTAATGTAGGCTCTGAATGGGTTCAATTATGATTTGGGCTTGATTAAGGTCGCTGCCTTTCATCTAAAACCCTACTTGAATCCTTCTAAACTAAAAATCAGTTTTAGTGAGTTCTAAATAAAGAGGTATCCAGGTAACAGTGAAACGGGCGGACAGTCTGGGAAGATCGCCCGTTTTCCATGTAAATAGTTCCCTGGTTCCGCACCCCTTGGTGTTTCTCTCGCTCTCTCTCGGGTCACCTGATCATTAGCTCGAAAGATTTCAGTGCTTTGTGTATATTCTAATGGTAGTGGGGGCAGGGTGTGTGGGAACTGGTTTGGTTGAAATTGCATTGGAGATCTATGTTCTTCACACCTGAAACATTTTCTCTGAAAGCATTTTCTTCGCAGTTTAACCGATCTTGTTACAGCATGTTACAGTTTACTATTATTAACCATATTCATTTTAAGTGCTTTATGCCATTTTTTGACCAGGCACGAATATTCTTAAGTCCATATCTTTGCAAGGGAATCAGTGCGAATTGCAATACTAATTAAATTAAAACTACTAACTACTAACTAATACTAACTAATTAAAACAAACCAGAAACGTGTTGTTCTGTCTAATGACATTACAAGTGGAAAGATTACAGATTTTAATCGTCTTTAATTTTGTTACGTTATACATTTTAGAAACGTTTCATCCATACAAACACCACAAAACTATTTTCGATTGTATTTCTGAATAGTATGTTACACTTAATTCACTGTTTTAAATACATCTAATTAAGAAAGTTAGGTGTTAGCATAAACTATTAGCAATCAATAATATTAAATTTAGCACTGTAATAAGCTGTTGCACTTTCCCCCGCATCTTGTAAAAATATATTTTCATTGTTCAAATATACAATAAGTCTGACTATCATATAATAAGTTAAATACAAAACTAAAGAAAAAATAGGAGGACAGGACAGACCGGAAATAGCAAACCTCCGCCGGACACACCGAAAGCACAAGCACAAGCACAGGGAAGAAAGGAACAGGACAGAAAGCTGACCCCCTCCTTCGGGGTAAACTTTATTAGTAGAGGAAGGGGGAGCTGGGCGGGGATCCTGAGGCCAGAGACAAAAACCAGGCAAAACGTAAAAAAAGGTACAACAGAAATAACCCGGAATCCAAGGCAACAAATGAAACATTAACAAATAACCCACAACATAAAAAAACCCTGATGGAACAGGGGAACAAACAACACAAAAAAATTAATGCACAACCGATAAAACCTTGGACCCGGAGGCTATCCGTGGAGAGACTGGCAGAACAGGAACAGCCTATGCGAAGTGGCAGGAACAGAGCAAACACGGGGTTCGCTCCGGGCTCAAGGTATCAGGCAGTGTCAGGGACGCGACACAAGTAGTGGACGTGGGGTGACCTGGTGAGGCGAGCCATTCGACAACCGAACCCAATGCTGATCGAGGAGGACAGGACAGACCAGGAATAAATGACAAACCTCCACCAGATGCACTGGAAGCATGGGCACAGGGAAGAAAGGAACAGGACAGAAAAGTGGAGTGCCCTCTAGGGATAGGAAGAGAGTTGTGACATATGGCAGACATTCTCAGATCACTGTTCCTCTAAAACCTAAAAACAGACTCGATCAACCAAAGTTTACACACCTATAACCCCATTATTAAATAAGTCTACATCAATGTTTTCCTGTGTAGGGTTTTTACCAGACTTGACCATCCAAAATAAATGCTTAGAAACCACCAAACAAAAAAAAAACTAAAAATTGCCAAAATGTACTGGCACCTAATTGGCTCTACTCAGGATATATAGTCAATCTGACCTGGCCATCTGTAAAACTGATATAATAAATAATAAAAGCTTCATTTAGAGGTGTTGGTGTGATCAGGAAAGTACGTTACTTTCAGAATTGTGAGTTTAGAAAGATGTGAAAGGTACAAGTGTGTACATGTTTATAGTTGGTCTGGGCAAAGAAAATACTTTGCTACTTTACTTAGTCCTTATGAGTGGAACTGATGAGTCCCACAGTAATACTGTTGAACAGTGCATTCCCATGATGATTGCACTCTGCAGGATCTTATTTATAAAAGGCCTTAGGTTTTTGTCATTTTCACTTGTGTTCTCTTACCTCTTACCTCTTACTCTATCAGGTATTATATTAAAATATTTTAAAATTTCTTTATTTGGTAAGATAATGCAATTGCACAGCACATTATATAACACTCCACAGCTATATTTCAGTTGTATAGTTTTAGTTATATCTTACATTTCAAAAAACAATATTTGTTAATGACTTTAAATACTGACTTTATTCTACTTCCATGTGCTCTATTTCTAAAGTATAAGCAATGTAACAGTGGAGTCATTATAGTGTTGCACATGAAAAAGAAAATAAGTATAGTCAGAAGACAAGATAGAAACATTTTAAGGAATTCAAATTATGCCACAATTGTTGCTTTTGTTTTTCAAAGCTGCATTTTATCTCCCACTTCCTTTTCACATGAACAAGAAGTTTTTGGGTGAGTATAAAGTGCTTGCTTTCCTTACACGATTAAATTCTTAACATCGAAATATTTGTTTATTGAACAAGAAATTTAAAATACAAAGTCATTTCCTACAAAAATAAGATTTACAAAGTCCTATTACATTCAATAATTATAAAAATGTTAACGTGTTTTATGTAGAAATATTATAATTACAGAATCAATTTGGACTTCTTATGCATTATCCCACTGCACTGTACTACATTGTGAAACTATTTTCTTGTGAAACCGTTGTTATAACAGTCCCAGCACTAAAACTTACAATATTATTATACTGTTTTCATTATTATTTTCTGAGAAGTGGGTAATGCATGAGATGGTGCTTGGCTTTATTTCTGTTAAGTATAAGACAATTCATTTAAGATCATTTAAATTAATTTCCAAGGAAAGCAATTTGTTTTATACTGTATTCTATATAGTACTGCATTTAATTGATTGATAAAATCTAAAATTCTATATGTAAGCTTAGTAATGTATGTTGTTTAAAATAATTTAATATCCTGCTTCGAAGGAAATTAAACCTACAGTTACACCCTTAACATAAGATTAATCCACACCTACAATTCCAAATGCCCTTTAATAACCTTAAGATAGTAATGCAACCAATTCTCAATTTTGTTATTAAGATCTCCAATCGTCAAGTCTTTCCTTACATGACAAAGTAAAATAAAACCAAAATGATGTATTGTCCATTTTTGTAATATTGAGTTTTAAATCCTTTTAATTACAGGACAGAAAAAAAACAATTGTAAAGAAACTAACATGATATCCTTCAATTCAACAGTTCCTCAAAATGTTTCATTTGATTCACCTCCGTTCCAGTATATCAATGATTTTTCTAATATTCCTCATGTGAAGCATTATTACATTCATGCTTATTGTTTACATGGAGCAAAAATAGCACCACGATTTCATCTTTTTTGGCTGCATTCTGTACTACTGGAGTTGAAATTCTTGCATGTTGTAAATTGTAGTATAGAAAGAAAAACTTTTAAAATGCAATACAATAACAACTTTAATTTAATATAATTTTTTGAATTTCAGGACAACTGGGAAAAAACAGCCTCATGAGTTCCCTGAATTCAACACTTCCTCCAAATGTTTCATTAGTTCGACCTCAGTTCTTTTATATCAATGGACTTTCTAATATTCCTTATGTGAAATACTATTACATTTTCTTGTGTTTTGTTTTCACTGTAACACTATTAGGAAACTCTTTCATTATGTTTATTATTTACATAGAACAAAGTCTTCACACCCCAAAGTATATGGCTGTTTTTCATTTAGCTGCAGTTGACACGTGTGGCAGCACAGCTCTTATTCCTAAAATGATCGAGGCTTTTCTGTTTGATTTTCCTTTAATCACATATGAAGCCTGCTTAGCCAATATGTTTTTTGTACATTTATTTCAATTTCTGCAGTCATTTACCGTTGTATTATTGGCATATGATAGATTTGTTGCTATTTGCTTTCCTCTGAAATATCATTTAATGCTTACTACTGCTGGAATGGGTAAAATGTTAGGTGGAATATGGATTCTAGCAGCTGGGGTATTAATTGTAGGTGTAGGTTTCATTACCAGATTATCATTCTGCAAATCTATTGTGATAAACAGTTATTTCTGTGATCATGGACCTGTGTATCGTATGTCCTGCAATGACAATTTTCCCAATTATATAATTGCCCAGATCAGTATTACAGTATTGCTTGCTGCACCTTTGACTCTTATTCTCTTAACCTATGCGTGTATAATTTTGGCAGTGCTAAAAATCGCTTCGGTGGAGGAACGCATAAAAGCAATGAAAACCTGCACCTCCCATTTAATCTTGGTGGCAATGTTTTACCTTCCGATATCTGCCATCTACATTGCAGCAAACATTACTACTGTTGACCCAAATACCAGGATAATAAGTACATCCTTATCTTCCACCATTCCACCAATGATGAACCCCATCATCTACACAATTAAAACAGAGGAGGTAATGAAAGTAGTGAAAAGGCTTCACAAAAGAAACAAGACAATTAAACCTACATTAAGTAGAATCACTAAACAGAATTTGTAGAGTTTGAATATAAGACATTAGTGAAGTATCTTCAGGAATGTATAAGAATGATTAATATACAGTATACATTTTGAAGGAATTGAATATGAAACCATGTAATTGTTCATGAAATGCAATGAGAAATGAATGAAACTCATATTATTTTTATGTTTTGTAATGACATGTAGCTAGTTTCTTTGAACGTAGCAGCAAGTAGACATTTTTTAACAGTTTTGTGCATTTCTTTATTTTGTTCTTTGTTCATTGTCATGCAGCACCCTCACTGTTTCTCTATTCTGCTTCTGGCTTCTTTGTTGCACTTTATTTATTCAGCTATATCTGCCTGTACTTTTCTCCTTGTACTGTTTAAGCTTTACACCTATTCTACAAACCTACACATTACTTATTTTGTTCTTCTTACTGTGTTCTCTCCTTCTAGTCTCAATCTGTCATCACCTATCGAGACTCTCTCCTTTTGTGCTAATTCTTTTCTTATTCTGCTATTCTTTTTTCAATGGTCTGTGGTACTGTCACTCTACCAGTGTGACTCTACCAGACTATAGTTGATTTTGTTTTAAGTTTCATCTCTGCTATGTACATTTCATAGAAACCTATTTTTTTTCAACTTCAAAAGTGTGTCATACTATACTGTGGACAATATTCCTATTTATTTTAAGCACAACATATTGTAATTAGATTTTTCAATTTTTCAAAATAAATGTAATACATTATGAATATTATTGTATGATTTTAAAGTATTTACTTCTGCAGTTGATTATTTTTTAATTTTGTACATTGTAAAATTGATAATTGCTGCCTTTAAGTTCTAGGAATCTCTTAGTGCTAACAAGCATTATGCTGTGAATTGTACACTTTGGCACACCATTACATATAGATGCCATAGGGGTTTTGTGCATTTAGTGGGATAATTGTTAATTGTAGCAGTAAATCACAAAATGATTCTTCTAGAAAATCGACCTTGCGGAAGAACTCAGCAACACACGGACACGGATACTAATACACGAGGATACATTTATTTATAAATAAAACGTGTATATTAACATAGATCTTATAGTGAAGGTTAGCAGAATACAAAAGGTATCTGTGTAGGAATCTGTATTATTAGATTCCCTGTTAGAGTCACTCAACTGCTGAACACTACTTTGTGTGCAGTTTTTCTCATGTTCAGTGTTTTGTACTTGCTAAGGTCAGAGGTCTTTCTTGGTCATTGGTGTGAGACCTTACATTTCACTACTTTTCTGTGCCTCTTTCACACTCCCAGCTCAACTCCCACCTCATCATCTCCTCATGGTCACTGACCTTTCTATCACAGCTTGACTTGGTGATCTGACCATCATTTACCTCCTCCTCCACTTATTTACTGTCCATGTAGAAAATCCCCCAGATTGCTGATGACCACTCTGTCCTCAGACTGCATATAGTATAAGTATGTATACAGTATAAATATACAGTATCATTTTGCACTGGGTTTGAGCTCCTCATTTTTAACCCTCACCAGTCACAGCCCCAGCTGACACGAGTACAGGTTTCTTACCTGCTTTTCCCCCTCCTATGGTGTCCAACAGGTGCAATGTTGGCCTTCAACTCTTCTTTCAAATTACAAATTTCCACCCACAGTCTCTCAAGGGCATGGGACTCAGGACTTTGCCTTAGCTAATGGTTTTATTACTTTGGGGGGCTCTGCATGTAAATTTTCCACTGCCATTCAGTCATAGAAAACATCAGCAAGTGGTAAATCATTACTGGTTCCCAATATTTTTTTCTATCAAAATAAACATTATTTCACAAAACACATTTCACAATAAGTACGTACTCTAACAAATTATCAAACTCACATCAAATAAGAACTTTCTAAATCAGGTGATTGTCCATCATCAATCAGTGCAAGTTGATGATGGGGTCGAATTTGAGTCCCTCCAAGCCCTGCCACTTGCCATGAGCTCAAAAAAGAAATTGTTTTCCTTGTCCTGTTGTGAGGTTGCAACTTCTTCACCTTTAACAAATAAACCAAAAAAACTTAAAGTTCTCAGGATTTTCAAGAACATTAATTGTTCATAATGCCACTGGTGACTTAGGGATCTGTTGAAGATTTAGGTAATACTTGGCAGCCAACTAATAACTGCAGCGACACTACCTGCTCTGTTTAGATGTTCAACATCTTTGTGCTTCTCTGCTTAAAATGTATATTTAAATTTAAGTTTGAAATTTTAAATACCCTCAAAAATCAGTGAATCAATTTTGAAAACTACTTAGAAAAAGTACTTGGAAATTAGAAGCAACAAAATAAAAAGACTAAAATAATTAAAGACTGTATTATTAGATTCCCTGTTAATTTTAAAATATGCTTAGCTTATGTGTAGTTCTATTCATTTAATCTACTCAGTATACATAATGCTGCTAGTGTCACCAGTAATGTATGTTATATAAAGAAATGTGTGAATACATATTGTTGCAAAATCAGCAGTATATTTATCTTTCTTAAGACTGTACATATTAATAACTGAGTTGTCCTGAAGAACATGCAAAAAAGAAAAAAGACACTTTAATGTCTTCTATTACAAACACCTCCATATAATTAAATGAGACATGTTACTCTATCTTTGGAGCACCGATAGTGCCACAGTAGAGACTGTTGTACAGTATATTCCCATGTTGATTGCAGTCTATAGCATCTTATGTATAAAAGCCCTTAGGTTATTTTCTATTTTACTCACACACATTGATGTCCTGTGAGTTATAGTACTTAAATACTTTAATGCATTTTAATTGCAAAGAATCCAAACATAAAAATACATTATAGAGCACTTAAAAAAACTGTTTTTTTCTTAAAATATATATTTATATTGTGTATTTTAAGTGCTTTATTGTTGTTTGATAATTCAGTAGTTCAGTCTTCTTTAGAACCAAACTTAGAGGTATTATGAAAATGTTAACACTATAATAGTGGATGTATAAAAGTGTTGAGCCTTAAAAAGAAACAAAATACTTAAACAGGAGATAAGATAGAACACAAAATTAGAAACACAAATTAAGCTTTTTATTCTTTTAAGGTTGCATTTCATCTCCATTTTCTTTTATACATGCGAGAAGAGTAGTTTTGGTGAGTATGGAACCAGCTTGTTTTCTTTTTGTGACATTATACTATTTATCACTGTACTGATAACTCTAATATTGTCTATATTTTTGTGTTCTGAAATTAAGTAGTATGTAATACATTGTAATGGTGCATTACAATGCAATTTAATGTATAACGTAATGTATGTTACATTACACATTATTTGTTATAAGACTGGTATCATTATTATTCAATTCCAAGGCATGCTATTTGCTTTACTTTTTTTTAGAATTCACCCTGGCAAAAACTGATTTTAAAACTGCCACAATTCATTGGTATATAACAACAAGATGATACCATAGCATATGACAACCACATGCAAAGTACTGTATATTGTTTAAATTATGTTGATACAATACAAAGCAGGAAATCCAACCACCTGGTACACCTTTAACTTAATTTTAAACTACACCTGGAAAAATGCCTTTTAACAACTGCATAATCAAAATGATGTAGATCATAATCAACATTTTGCTTCAGGTTCTTGTTTGTCCATTTAGAAGTATCATTGATTGTATTAAAAATTAGACAATAGTGACCAGCTGAATGTGGCAATTGAACATTGTAATTGAAATCCTTGTATTTTGAACTATAATGTCATAGATTTTTTAACATTTAAATTCAATACAAAAATGACTTTTCTAATTACAGGAAAGAGAAAACAATTGTGAAGAAAGAAGTCAGCCATGAGCTCCCTGAATTCAACTATTCCTTCAAATGTTTCATTTGTTCAGCCTCAGTTCTTTTACATTAATGGCTTTTCTAACATCCCTCATGTGAAGTACTATTACACTTTCTTATGCTTTGTCTTCACTGTAACGGTATTAGGTAACTCGTTCATTATGTTAATTATATATGTGGAGCAAAGCCTTCATACCCCAAAGTATGTGGCTGTTTTTCATTTAGCTGTAGTTGACATGTGTGGCAGCACAGCTCTCATTCCTAAGATGATTGAGACTTTTCTCTTTGATTCCCAATTCATCACGTATGAAGGCTGCTTGGCCAATATGTTTTTTGTACATTTGTTTACATTCATGCAGTCTTTAACTCTTCTTGCACTTGCCTATGACAGATTTGTTGCTATTTGTTTTCCTCTGAAGTATCATATCATCATCACTACTACTGGGATGGGTAAAATATTAGCTGGAATATGGATTCTAGCAGCTGGAGTAGTAATTGCAGCTGTTGGTTTCACTTCCAAACTATCATTCTGCAAATCAATTGTGATAGACAGCTATTTCTGTGATCATGGACCTATTTATCGGATGTCCTGTAATGACAATTTTCCTAACTATGTAATTGCCAAGATTGGTACTACAATATTGCTAGCTGCACCTTTGACTCTAATTCTGTCATCCTATGTATGTATAATAGTGGCATTACTGAAAATCGCTTCAGAGGAGGAACGCATAAAAGCAATGAAAACCTGCACCTCCCATTTGATCTTAGTGACAATGTTTTACCTTCCGATATCTGCCATCTACATTGCAGCAAACATTACCACTATTCACCCAAATACCAGAATAATAAGTACATCCTTATCTTCCACCATTCCACCAATGATGAACCCCATCATCTACACAATCAAAACAGATGAGGTAATAAAAGCAGTGAAAAAGTTTCACGAAAGGAACAAGACAATCAAAAAACAGAATTTGTAGAGTTTTAATATATGACATTAGTTCTGTGTCTTCATTAATGTATAAGACTTATTGTTTTTAATGTTCCTGTCTTGTTTGACCTTAGCTGGTTTGAGCTACTGTACCTTTTGTTTTGATAATATTACACACTTTTTGATTATGTTCTTACCTCACCAATCTGTAACATTCTCACTGAAGTTGAACTTGAACTTTACAGCCATATGTAACTGGTACATGTAATGGTACAATGGAATTCTTAAATAATGTCTCTCGATTGTTAAAAAGTATAAAAAACAAAGTGCAGACAGTGCATCGAGACAATATACAAACAAACAGTAGACAGTCTCTAATAAAAAGAAATGGAGGATCTGTGTTTAAATTATCCTCATCTAATTATAGAAAACATGAGCAAGTGGTAACTATAAACACTGATTCCCAATATACAGACAATCTAGGTAATGCTCCATGTGTCAGTTGGGAGACTGCAGTATGAACCTCAGTGTTCCAGACAGCTGCATATCATGGCAATTTTTATTTTTCTCTAATAATGTGATTCGGAACTGCACAGCTCTTTAAAACTGACATGTGGTGTAGTGAATCCTTAAAGTACTGCAGCTGTGAGCTGGCAGTTGTCAATTGGTACAGTACGTACATTAATGCTTTCCTGTATGCATACTAGCGACAAAAAATATCATGAGACAAAATGATTACATTATTGACAGGAAGTTGTTACTACGTTTCTATCACACCTCAAATGGGATATGTCACAATACTGTATAACATTAATTGGATTAATTACATACAGTAAACAGAATTGTGTATAATTATTAATTGTGTATAAATGGCAATTATAAAACAGATAATTGTATTTTATATTTTACTTACAAAAACATATTATATATAGTAGATTTAAAAACGTAATATTTTAAAGCAATAATTCATGTGAAGAACAAAAAGGTCATATTAAAATAAATGTTTTGAGTAGTGATTTGAAGGATTTTGTGTATGCAGTGTATGCAATGCATTGTTTCTGATAAAAGTCTGCACTATATTTGGTTTAATATATTTAAATTGTTAAGAATTCTATTTTTTATTCTATTGAGGTACAGTAGGTATCCATCCAAACATTTTAATTAAAATTAATAATTTTAATTTTAGCTTGCAAAACAGTAGTGTAATTAATGGCATCTAGACGAAGGCATTCTGCAAGAATGATACTAACACTGTACCTGATATACTGTATGGATATCTGTGGATAGTACTTCACATGTAGTTTTGTGTCAGTGTATTCAGCTCATACATGACGGAAGACTACATGCTGTGAAGAATTTTATCCAAACAGGCAAGACTGTAGCACTCCATATTATGACCTGTGTTCTCAATTCCTATTCAATGTCCCACAAATTGTCTGGAAAGAACATTTAAAATATTATTACTTTTTATTAAAAACAAAAACAAATAAACATATTAATCTAGCTATATTATTGTTTGTTAGTAGAGAATAATAAAAGCACAAGTAGACATGTCTCAATATTTGATCTGTTTAAAAAAAACACTCCCTCTTTCTCCTTCACACATCTAGGCAAGTATATCAGTAAATACATTTTCCTATTTTTTACACACAGAATAGTCTCACCATTTAGTTTATTCTACATTGTATATTTATATTAATTGGAATATGGAGCCTTTATAAAAAGCGCAGTCTTCTTCCTTTGAATATTCACATTATACAGTAAGTGAAAGTTTTAACGACGATTTTTTTATAGACGAAAACCAATCGATATTAATACTCCAAGTAATCTATCTATTAATAACAGCATTTTAGGAGAAAATAATGTTAAGAATAAGAAATAATTAACAGATTAATATTATAGAAATTAAGATCCCATCATTCTTAGGGTCCATATTTCGAATGAGATGTTAAACCGAGGTCCTGACTCATTAAAGATCCTCAGGCATTTCTCAATACGAGTAGGGAGTTATCCCGATGTCTTGGCCAAACTTCCCCTTACCATTGCCTTTACCATGGCCTCCAAATTGTCTCCATGTATGATTGGTTTGCACTTGCCCTGCAGTGGACTGGCGCCCCATCCAGGGTGTACCCTGCCTTTCGCTCATTGCTTTCCGGGTAGGCGACACTGTATGGTATAAAGCGGTTTGGTGAATGACATGACATGACATTCTTAGGGTCATGTATAAAAACACTGGCCAGGCTCATTTGACCATTATTTTAGCTATCACGACTTGAAGAAGAAACCTCAGTAAATTTAAGGGAGGAATACTTGTTAGGGCATGTTTGGGAGGAGCTTCAGTGATGAAGATTCCATAACTTGCCGATGTTTCACGAGGGATAGTGGTTAGGGTAATTTTGGCATGGAAGTCTGAGGCAGAGACATCATCAATTAGGGACAACTGTGGATGAAAGCACATACTCCTTGACTGTGATGTCCATGCATTTGTTCAAGGTTTACGGTAACATATCAGCAGTAATGGTTTAACAGTATTTAACGTGAAAGCTGATAATAAGCTTTTTCAGTTGAAATAATTGGATTAGTGCCAATTAAACATACTGTACAGTAGATTTAGTTTTTGCTACCATTGCTTGAATGTTAACCTTAGTATATAAAAGACACTCATATTGACTAACATATTAGTATGTTCTTACTATTTTCGACAATAGTTTCTGGCTGTTTAAGATACAGTGATGAACAGATTGAATGTTTTGTTGTAGTTTATTGCTGATTAATAGCTCATATGTTTGACGTTAGCCATTGTAGCTTCCTTTTATTTTGCCATGTTGTGAACTTTTTATGCTTTTCTTCCCACACTGTTTTGTAGCACCCTCACTGTTTCATCACGCTGCCTGTTATGGCTTCTTTTTTACACATTCATTTTCTGGGCCCTGTGTCTCTCTGCCTCCCTCTCCTTATTGCATTCTGTATATACAGATGCAGCCATTCAAAATGGGTGAGGTATTTCGCGGCATACCCCGGTGGGCGTGTCACGGTATCACGCGGTATCACGCATTTCACGTGTGTCACATGACTAACTATCCGGCATCGCCTTGTAAAACCGCCAGGGGGAGCTTAACCTCTCATGTACAGCATTTGAGCCTTTAATTTTGAACTGTGTATTAAAGCATGTTAATCATCAGTCATTAAAAGGTTGGTATATTTTATGAAAGCAAGATTGCTCAGTTGGACAAAAGTACACAACCTACCTTTATCAGAAATATTTATGCATCAAAGCCTTTACTGAAGATATTACTAATAGTATTAATAATGGATGACTTTGGACAAGCTGTATACTCAAAGTATAATTTCTTTAGCACATTTGTACAAGCACTTGGAATCTGTCCAAGCCATACTTTGTCAGGCATTTTGTTTTACTTCAACGGGCATAAAAACTTCCTTGCTTTTAACAGGGCGTTTCATAATTTCTAGCTAGGAAAATGATTTAAAATGCGACACCTATCATTCAACTAGAGCTTAAAATATCACAAGGAAAAATACACACCGGTATTCCATTTCTCCCTAAACATTGTAAGCTTCGAAGTCTTTAACTAACGTGATACCGGAGTCAACAAGCATACTTTTAGAATTTGATTAAAAGGGAATATAATATGGAATCGCGTATCTCAAGAATTTAAAGACCAGACAATCGCAAACTCGTTTTCAATAAAATTATTTTATTCATTCAGCAGTTTGTGAGAGGGACATCCAGCAGGGAGAGACACACACACCGGTTTTCATTGACAAAATTGTTTTTTTTTCAATTCCTCTTGTCTAACAGGAATGTTTTGTTTGTGGACAGACTGTTAGACAAGAGGAAAAGACCGCCTCCTCCTACGAAGCATTTCGTTGATCCGATCACGAATTCTTTTCCAGTCGTACGCAGCAAGGGTTGAGAATCTCCGATTCACCATCGTACTAATGGTTTCCCGGAGATTGCAAGGCAAGGTACTTTTGCCTCTGGACCCATCGAAATTTACAGACGTGGTCCACCCCCAGTAAATTTCAAAAGTCGCAAGATTTCGAAACACGAGGGTGGCGTAGCGGTCGGCTCTTGCTTTCCCGTCTATGCCGATGCACTGCAAGTACAACCCCCCCTCCATCTCCTGGGTGATGGGTAGCAGTTGGACATCTGGGAGAATTATTCGTCCCACTGGCATCTGTGAATTCCGCTGTGCTTCCTGGGGGGAGATAGCCGGCGGGGACAGCATCAACAGATTCCTGCGCGGTGGTGAACTGAGAGGCCGGGATGGAGTGTCCTGAGGCGGTGTGTGCTCTGCGGGGGGCAGAGCTTCCGCCAGGCATTGCAGCCTGCGCGGCGGGGAGAGGCACTTTTCGGGAGACAGCTGCTCAACTGTTTGACTGCTGGAACTCTAGCCTCCCAATCCTCCCCAGTAATGCATCGTAATGCTCCCGCTGCTGCCGAAATGTCTCCATACAGGTGCTGCTTCTACAGGTTGGCACCCTGGCCAGTGGCCGAGAGCAGAGACCCACGGCCTGTGGCAAAATAACATAATTCATGTAAGAAATAAAGTCACACAGTAGTATTCATCAGTCGCGGAACAGAAGTCAAAATACACTTTTCTTTTTTTCCGTCTTACCGCTTTCTTTTTTACTGTCCTGGTGGTAGATCGTTTCACCCGTGCAGTGTTTTCTTGAAGAACAGGCTACGAAGAAATAATTATAATTGAATTTAAAATTCAAAACGGCAATAATACCTTGTAATATGCGCTGTAATCGCGTATTTCAGATGAAGTCTGCTGTATTTGCTTACCCTTCGCTCTTTGGAAGCTGGGGCGGCAGAAGCACCCCGTCTCTTCCCGTAAAACGCCTTGGACTCCATACTGTACTATGGTCGCTGTAGTGCAGGTTCGCAGTTTTTTTTTTGTGATGGGAGCTCACCCAATCCCTTGGTGTCTTTTATGCGTCACACATACTGTATTTCAGCGCCATATATTTCATGGATATTATGGAATATAATGGATGGATATCTTAGTTATCTTTCTAGTTCACAGGTTTGCATGCATAATTTAATTTTGAAAGCCACTGAGACATCAGGTACTACTGTTGTATTTATGAAAAAGAAACAAAACAAAAAACATACTAACAACTGTGCCATCCTACTCCTTAGTTAATACATTTTATTATTCATAAACAGTTAACATTGTTAGCAAAATATTTTGAATTATATCAATGCAATTTCAACCAAACCTGTTCCCACACACCCCGCCCCCACTACCATTAGAATATACACAAACATTTTAGCGTTTCATTCTGAGCAGAAGACCCTCACACCTGAAGAGTGCTGGCTGTGACGAATTAAACCGGTTTTACAGGTTTCAATCACAGACCATGTGACAAACCATTGTAAACTACAGTAACACCGTATTTGATAACGCTTTAAAAACGCTATAAAATAATGTGACTTGGCACAGAACAAGTCACATCAAGTCAATTTAAACACAAGCTGTCTTTAGCCCTCTAAGCTGGTTCATACAGAAATGTAGAGATCCAGGCTCAGAACACACAGCTTCATTAGCGAATACATATGCAGGACAACTAGAGAAGACGTTTTACAGAGGATGGATTTTTAGAAACATCCCATCAGACATCCCATCATATTCACAACGTGAAATCTAGAAAATAATATTACGTAACCAAAATCCGCAATATGGAAACAGAACCTGTGTAATTGTTGATAGATGATGTACTCGTAACATTTTTTCAAGATGAACTACAACATTTAAAAAATGACTTGTATGTACTTGATATCTCTAATCAATCCACGGGTTCCAGCACAAAACGAAAGTAAAACGCATACCGTTTCGCGCTTCTTATTAGTTGCTCAAAAGTAATTTGACCGTATGAAATGCATAATATAAACCTAGAAACATATACGTGAGCAGTACTTAAGCACTGTAGTATCGGTGTTAAGACATACCTCTCAAATACTGTAAATCAAGTTAAAAATATCTCAAGACCGATTCTGGTCGTAATGAAACCATGCAAGGGAGTTTTTATGTCCGTTGCAGTTCTTTTGCAACATGAATATAATTATATCGTTATTAATTTCTTGAGATACGCGATTCCATATTATATTCCCTTTTAATCAAATTCTAAAAGTATGCTTGTTGACTCCGGTATCACGTTAGTTAAAGACTTCGAAGCTTACAATGTTTGGGGAGAAATGGAATACCGGTGTGTATTTTTGTGTATGTTTGTGTATGGAATACCGGTGTGTAAGTACCGAGACCAGCCATATACTGTATGTTTATGTTAAGATTTCCCTTCAGTGGTAAAATTAGATATGAATATTCAATACTTAAACGGGCACAGTTAAGACATTAAATATACATATACATATTGTATACAGTACAGTTTGCATACGGTAATATGTTTATGTTACGCGATTAAAAAATAAATAAAACTGGAAGGTCCAGCACCACCATTATGTTTATATGGTTGTTTTTGTTGGTTGGTTGTTATTATGGTTATTAATAATACGATCTATAGTTGAAATCTGAGCCTAAATAAAAAGAAAAAGCAAGTGATTAGGTTTATGAGCAATCTAATTACTTATTCGTTTAAAACGCTATATAAAATAAAGTTTATTATTAATTTGCTGGACAGAGCGGTGAACATTATTATGCATAAGACAAAGATAACGATCCTGATCAGTTTAGAAATCTGTGTACGCTGTAAGGTTTTTACTTCTTAAACTTTTAAAATACACGTTTTGAATAGAAAGAAATCCTCTTCCTGGCACAGTGTGTATAGCAGACCAGCACGTCTTTTTTCTCCAATCAGAGGGGTGTCAGATAGTGTCAGCCAATCACCATTCTGCGTTGGGTAGCAACGGGTGACTGTTCTCAGGCGGAAGATGTAAACAGCTTAATGTTCGTGTTAAATAATTTTTTTAATTCAATTAAACGGGCACAGTTAAGACATTAAATATACATATACATACTGTATACAGTACAGTTTGCATACGGTAATATGTTTATGTTACGTGATTAAAAAATAAATAAATAAAAATGAAAAGTCCAGCACCAGCCAGATTCAAACACACAACCTGCCAGTTGGTAGTCACGCACCTAGACCAGTAGGCTACAAGACAGCTCGCATGATCAGGCAGGCGAAACAGCCCTACACGGCCCTGCCGCAGTACACGGATATAATCATACCGTTATTAAATTCTTTAGATACGCGATTCCATATTATATTCCCTTTTAATCAAATTCTAAAAGTATGCTTGTTGACTCCGGTATCACGTTAGTTAAAGACTTCGAAGCTTACAATGTTTAGGGAGAAATGGAATACCGGTGTGTATTTTTTTCTTTAAAGTACCAAGACCAGCTATATACTGTATGTTTACGTTCCAAAATTAATATCACGTTAGTTAAAGACTTCGAAGCTTACAATGTTTAGGGAGAAATGGAATACCGGTGTGTATTTTTTTCTTTAAAGTACCAAGACCAGCTATATACTGTATGTTTACGTTCCAAAATTAATATCGTTTATGGCCTTCACACGCGTTACAGTATGCTCCTATTCTTTTTATGCTCAGCTACTAAGATTTCCCTTCAGTGGTAAAATTCAATATCTACAACGGGCACAGTAAAGACGTTTACAGTAAGTCTTTCTACGACAGACCAACGGACCACGAGTGCCCCTGTCGGTCAACCAATCACGCACCGCGGTACCCCGTGTCATCATACCTGCGGTATCTGTACCGCGGTGTCTGTACCGCGCACTTTGAATGGCTGCATCTGTACTTATTCTGCAATCCTGCACTTACTGTATTTACTCTATTGGGACTAATACAGTCTGTCTACCTTTGTGCGTATTTTCTCTACATTCTGCTACTCTCTCTCCAGTGCCCCCAGGAAGCACTCTCTGTTGACTTTGTACCTTTCATAGACACCTTGATCTCCTGCTTTTATTTCTGCTTTACAGATGTTGTATGCACTGTTACATGGACCCTATTTCTTTTTTCTAAAAGCTAACATATTAAAATGATATATTGAATAATATATATATAGCAATACCAATGTTATTGTGTGATTTAATAGTACGTGATTTTGTATTTGGGGATTTTTCTCTGCAAATTGAAATGAAACTTTATATTCTTAGTTTATTCCCTTTTATAAAGGGAATATCATTATGTTAATTTGCTAATAGGTGGTTGAAATCATAACTATATTCAAATGATAACATTAATTGTTCAGCACTATTCCTGTTTTAGCATTATATTTATTAAATCGAATGAGCAACTGTGTAATAGCTATAATTTCTAAATCCCTCTTTAAACCATTTTTCTGTATAACTCCATCACAAAAGAATAAACTCTACTGCTTGTATAGATTAATACAAGCTCCCATTTTTAGAGATAACTCCATGATTTTTAGAGGTATCTCTACAAATCTCTAAGAAATCTCTAAGAAATGTGCAATATGAATCTCAAATATCCAAACAGACCCAATCAAAGCTGACACATACAGATGCAGCCATTCAAAATGCGCGGGCGATACCGCATTATTTTCCGGTACGCTGTACGCAGTCTACCGCGAGTTACCGGTAAATACCACGAGTTACCGGTAAATACCCCTAGTTACCGTAAATTCTCCTATAATACCGCAAGCAAAATAATAGTATCCGGAATTTCCGCAAGATGGAGCTAATAAAGCTCAACCTCTCATGTTTGAGCTGTCGCCATCAAAGTCTTTAACGAAGATATTACTAATAGTATTAATAATGAATGACCTTGGACAAGCTGTAAGTGTAAACTCAAAGTATTGCCCTGGTCCACATTCTTTATTTCATTGACCGTCTTTGTAAAAGTAACACCACAGCATTTCGCAATCACGCATTTGTTTCCAATCATGCAAAGTACAGTAATTTTTGAGAATCGATTCACCATGCCTTTCACATGCTCATAAAAGAGATTGATTTAGGAACATAAACATATTACCGTATGAAAACTGTACTGTATACAGTATGTATATGTATATTTAATGTCTTAACTGTGCCCGTTTAAGTGTTGAATATTTATATGGAATTTTCCCACTGAAGGGAAATCTTAGTGCCTGAGCATAAAAAGAATAGGAGCATACTGCAACGCGTGTGAAGGCCATAAACGATATTAATTTTGGAACATAAACATACAGTATATGGCTGGTCTCGGTACTTTAAAGAAAACATACACACCAGTATTTCATTTCTCCCTAAACATTTTAAGCATCGAAGTCTTTAACTAACATGATACCGGAGTCAACAAGCATACTTTTAGAATTTGATTAAAAGGGAATATAATATGGAATCGCATATCTAAAGAAATTAATAACGATAGAATTATCGTTTCCCTTGGTCAGAGATTAAATAAAACCTCACTCGCACCAAACAAATTTATATTTCTAAATATCACAACATGATTGAATTTAAGTCTTTTTAATAACAATGAATAGTCACCTATGCGTTACAAAATAAACATTTATATTGATTTGAATCGCGTTTTGATTTAAATCGTAAACGTGTGTTTAAATATATGTGTTTAAAGGCGATATATAAAAGCGCTGATTCTTATGGAATGTGTTCCACCGGGGATTCAAAAAATTTATTTTTTTTAATCGCGTATCTAAGGAAAATTGCAGTATAACTTTGTTCATGCACAAACAGTGGCATGTTACATTATTAATTTGGGTGTCTCCTCTTGCCAGAAAGCTCTAAATTGCATTTTGAGTGCGGTTTTTGACTTTTTCTAAATTGCAACCCATAAATAAAGCTGATACAGTTTAGACTTACTGTATTTTAAACTGTATTACAGCAGCACATTGGACAATGCAACATAAATTGCAAAAATGCACTTGGAATCTGTCTATGCCCTACTTTGTCAGGCATCTTCTTTTACTGCAACGGACATAAAAACTCTCTTGCTTTTAACAGAGCGTTTCATAATTTCTAACTACGAAAATTATTTCAACTGCGACACTTATCATTCATCTTTAAATAAACTTTATTTTATATAGCATTTTAAGCAAAAAGGTAATTAGATTGCTCATAAACCTAATCACTTTTTCTACATAAACACAGCATGATTACTCTCTGAAAATGCTTTTTCTTTTTATTTAGGCTCAGATTTCAACTATAGATCGTATTATTATAAACTTTCTTGGAAAAATGTCTTTTATGTAAACCATGTTTGCTATTAATTCATTTAGGGCTAGAATATGTTCATTGTCTTCCAATCGAGTCGAGTTGACATTAGAAGCTTGCCACGCCCGTACTGTTACACCAATGCATTAGCATGTTAAAGCGATTTCATTGAGGAGCCTAGCTTTCTTAACTAGTAAGTACTGTACTTCCTACTTTGAAAATACCTGTGAAACCGGTTTAATTCATCACAGCCAGCACTCCCGCAGAGAGGGGGGTTGTACTCGTTAATGTCTTAGCACAAAGTAGAAACTTCTTGTATTTTCCGATGACATACAAGTGGAAAGATTACAGATTTTAATCGTCTTTTTTCTGAACCAGGGAAAATCTGATCATGTTTCTCTATAACAATAATAAAAAACTAAAGAATATTACTTAGTAATATTAATCATCATATTACTACCAAAAAAGTCACCCCAACAACAAAGACATGATTTCATCATAACACCCTGCCAAGTGGCGAGATATGATTCCTTTGTTGTTTTTGCATAAAGGTTTAAACGATTAACGTGTCGGTGTCAAAACATTTTTTTATGGTTTGGTTAATAATGCAGTTTGTAAATCCATATTTACCAAACAAACGATAGCTGGAAAGCCTGCTGTTAATGAGGGAAAACCTGATGAAGAAGTTGTTACTCTACAAAACCTTTTTCGTTTAAAGCAACAGGTGGGGTCAGTTAGTTAAAGACTTCTATGCTTAAAATGTTTAGGGAGAAATGGAATACTGGTGTGTATGTTTTCTTTAAAGTACCGAGACCAGCCATATACTGTATGTTTAAGTTCCAAAATTAATATCGCTTATGGCCTTCACACGCGTTGCAGTATGCTCCTATTCTTTTTATGCTCAGCTACTAAGATTTCCCTTCAGTGGTAAAATTCCATATGAATATTCAATACTACAACTGGCACAGTAAAGACGTTTACTGTAAATCTTTCTACGACAGACCAACGGACCACGAGTGCCCCTGTTGGTCAACCAATCACGCATTCTTGCGTCAAAATGCGCGACGCCGTAGCCAATTACCTCCGGTACGTGTCTGTACCGTGCACTTTGAATGGCTGCATCTGTATGTGTCTTTATTCTCCAAATGTGCCAGGGCAGTGTGAAAGGCCAGGGAAATAGCAATGTCGGTGTACCTGTTATACCGGTATGCAAACTGCAGGGGGTCTAAGCACTCAGGAACCAATGTATTAATGTGCCTCATGACCAGCCTTTCAAAGCATTTAATTACCGTAGATATGGTGGTAGATACTTTAATCATTTAATCAGGTCACGGTATTTTTCTTCAGCACTAGTGTAATTGCAGTTTTCTTTAAGAACAATCGAAGATTGTAAAAGTGAAAGGAACACCATCTGGGCCGGTTGCCTTCCACATGTTCACCCGTCTGAAGGTTGCCCCGACTTCAGCCTCCGTGACATCAGTATCATCAGTGGTTGGGAACACTGGTACTGGCGGTTCTGTGGTTCTGTGATTCCCTTCTCAAACTGAGCATGACAGGTATTCAGCTCATCCGGGAGAGATAATTCAAAATGAGTGGATATAACACTGCTTATTTTAGCTTTACGATTTGCATTTGCGTGAATACCCCACCACATTTGGAAGAGGCAGCTTGTATTTCTAGTCTGTTTTGATATTGCCTTTTGGGGTCCCTGATAGGTCTCCGCAGGTCATACCTTCCCTTCTTATAAAGTTCCATATTGCAGAAGGCCTTAGGTTGCTCTTTTCAAGTCAGCACAGTGTCTTCCACTGAGCTAAGGCTGGTTGGCTATACTGCCACTTGTTTACTGTATTACATTCCAACACCCACATCATACATGGTTCTCATTCACTCTACACTATGGCCGACATTCTCAGATTACTGTTCCTCCAAAACCTTGATTAGCCAGACAAACTCCATCAACCAAAGTTTACACACCTATAACTCCATTAGTGAATAAATCTACATAAATATAAATGTTTTCCTGTGTAGGGTTTTTGCTAGTCGTGACCTTCCAAAAAAATGCTTAGAAACCTCTAATCATAAAAAACTAAAACCGCCAAAATATACTGACATCTAATTGGATCTACTCAGGATACTGTATATAGTCAGTCTCACCCAGCCATCTGTAAAGCTGATATAAAAAAACTAAAACCGCCAAAATATACTGACATCTAATTGGATCTACTCAGGATACTGTATATAGTCAGTCTCACCCAGCCAGCTGTAAAGCTGGCTGGGTGAGACTACACCCCTAGAGTAGTAGGTTACACCCCTACTCTTTTCGAGAAGCGCCCTGGGATTTTTAATGACCACAGAGAGTCAGGACCTCGGTTTTACGTCTCATCCGAAGGACGGCGCCTGTTTACAGTATAGTGTCCCCGTCACTATACTGGGGCATTAGGACCCACATGGACCACAGGGTGAGCGCCCCCTGCTGGCCCCACTAACACCTCTTCCAGCAGCCATATCACCCTGCAACTCACAACTGGCAACCCAGTGAAGCTAAGCAGGTGTGAGCCTGGTCAGTACCTGGATGGGAGACCTCCTGGGAAAAACTAAGGTTGCTGCTGGAAGAGGTGTTAGTGGGGCCAGCAGGGGGCGCTCACCCTGTGGTCCATGTGGGTCCTAATGCCCCAGTATAGTGACGGGGACACTATACTGTAAACAGGCGCCGTCCTTCGGATGAGACGTAAAACCGAGGTCCTGACTCTCTGTGGTCATTAAAAATCCCAGGGCGCTTCTCGAAAAGAGTAGGGGTGTAACCCCGGTGTCCTGGCCAAATTTCCAATTGGCCCTTACTAATCATGGCCTCCTAATAATCCCCCTCTATGAATTGGCTACATTACTCTGCTCTCCTCCCCACTGATAGCTGATGTGTGGTGAGCGTTCTGGCGCACTATGGCTGCCGTCGCATCATCCAGGTGGATGCTGCACATTGGTGGTGGTGGAGGGGAGTCCCCATTACCTGTAAAGCGCTTTGAGTGGAGTGTCCAGAAAAGCGCTATATAAGTGTAAGCAATTATTATTATTATTATTAATAAAGATTAAATGCTTTGTTTAGAGGTTCATGTTGATGTGATTAGAAAAGTATGTTATTGTACATTCAGAAAAGTGTGAGTTCAGAAAGATGTGAAGGGTACAAGTGTGTACGTGTTTATAGTTGGTCGAGAGTAAGAAACTATTAATTCTGCTACTTTTACATCTCCATATAATTAACAAGCAATGTTTCTCACTCTGAAAAGCTCTTATGTGTGGAACTGATGAATCCCACAGTAATACTGTTGAACAGTGCATTCCCATGATGATTGCACTCTGCAGGATCTTATGTATAAAAGGCCTTAGGTTTTTGTCATTTATACTTGTGTTCTCTTTTACTCTATGAAGTATTATACTCAAATATTTCACAATTTCTTTATTTGGTAAGATATTTCAATGGCACAGCACTTTACATAGCACTCCACAGCCATTTTGTATTTGTATATGTATATAATAACTCTATGTATCTGAAATTAGTTTATTGTTGTTTCTTACATTTCAAAAAACAATATTTGTTAATAACTTTAAATATTAGTAATGGAATTACTTTATTCTAATTCCTTGCACTCTATTTCTACATTACAAGAAATGTAACAGTGGAGTCATTATAGTGTTGCATATCAAAAAGAAAAATATTGTCAGAAGACAAGATGGAAACATTTTAAGGAATTCAATTTATGACATAACTGCTGCTTTTGTCTTTCAAAGCTGAATTTCATCTCTCTCTTCCTTTTCATATGAACAAGATGTTTTTTGGTGAGTACTGTATAACGTGCTTTCCTTACACGATTAACTTCATAACATCAATATGGCTTTGAATTTTATTAAAGGATAGAAAAAAAACAATTGTGAAGAAACTACCTTGTGAAGAAACATTTTCTTGTGTTTTGTCTTCTATGTTACTGCATTAGGAAACTCTTTCATCATGTTTATTCTTTACATGCTGCAAGATTTGATCTTTTTTTGGCTGCATTCTGTACTACTGGAGTTGAAATCCTTGCATAAATTCTAGTACAGAAAGAAAACTTTCAAAATGCAATACAATAATGAATTTTTAATTACAGGACAGAGACAAAAACTGGGAAAAACCAGCCTCATGAATTCCTTCAAAATGTTTCATTAGTTCGACCTCAGTTATTCTATATCAATGGATTTTCTAATATTCCTTATGTGAAATACTATTACATTTTCTTGTGTTTTATTTTCACTGTAACTATATTAGGAAACTCTTTCATAATGTTTATTATTTACATAGAGCAAAGTCTTCACACCCCAAAGTATGTGGTTGTTTTTCATTTAGCTGTAGTTGACATGTGTGGCAGCACAGCTCTTATTCCTAAGATGATTGAGACCTTTCTCTTTGATTCCCAACTCATCTCATATGAAGGCTGCTTGGCCAATATGTTTTTTGTACATTTTTTTATGGCTCTGCAGTCACTTACCATTGTAGTATTGGCACATGATAGATTTGTTGCTATATGCTTTCCTCTGAAATATCATATCATCATTACTACTGCTGGAATGTGTAAAATATTAGCTGGAATATGGATTCTAGCAGCTGGGGAAGTAATTGCAGCTGTAGGTTTCACTACTAGACTATCATTCTGCAAATCAATTGTGATAAACAGTTATTTCTGTGATCATGGACCCATGTTTCGTATGTCCTGCAATGACAATTTTCCCAATTATGTAATTGGACTAATTAGTATTGCAGTATTTCTTGCTGTACCTTTGACTTTAATCTTGTTATCCTATATGTGTATAATATGGGCTTTGCTAAATATCGCTTCACGGGAAGAACGCATAAAAGCAATGAAAACCTGCACCTCCCATTTAATCTTGGTGGCAATGTTTTACCTTCCGATATCTGCCATCTACATTGCAGCAAACATTACTACTGTTGACCCAAATACCAGGATAATAAGTACATCCTTATCTTCCACCATTCCACCAATGATGAACCCCATCATCTACACAATTAAAACAGAGGAGGTAATGAAAGCAGTGCAAAAGTCTTACAAAAAATATATAAACCTAAGTAGAATCAATAAACAGAATTTGTAGAGTTTGAATATAAGACATTAGTGTGCAGTGTCATCAGGAATGTATAAGTCTTACATTTTTGCCTTCTTGTTTGATCCTAACTGGTTAGAGCAACCTTTTGTCTTGCCAGTGCTGTACTGTTTCATCACTCTGTCTCTTCTGTCTTTCTGTTGCACTCAGTGTACCTATACTGTATTTCCAGAGCAGAACTTATTTTATAATGTTTCTCTCCTTTTTTGCAATCTAACAACATGTCTAGTCTCCCTCCCTTCGTGCTCAATCTCTCTGTCCTGCTATTATCTCTCCAATGTTCTCTAGAGCTGCCACCCTAGCAGAGTGTAACTGTTTAAGCCTTCAACTTCATCTCTTGCTGATTTTGCAACTTTCACAGAAGCCTTGAGCTTCTTCTTTTATTTCAGATCGTGAATTGTGTCATAATGTAATATCGACCACATTGCAATTTATTATAAACACAACACATTGTAATTAAATCCTTTAATTTTTCTTAATATTTTGACTACATTATGATTGTCTTTGTAATATTTTATAGAATTTATTTCATTATTTGGTGATATTTTTTATTTTGTAAATTGTAAAAAATATATATGCATTTTACAACCTTTACAGGTTCCACGACTCTCTTGGTGCTAATATGACTTAAACTGTGAAGTGTATTATTTTGCATACAATCACATATGTGCTATCTAATTGTTAATTAATTAGTACTTAATATCAATAATAATGGCATTCATGTAATGTTTTAAAATGTCATTATTAACAAGTCTTAAATTTACATTATTTGACCAAGTGATCAAGTTAAGAATAGAATAACCTCAACCTATATCCTATTGTTGCACAGTGTAGGGGTTTTGTGATTTTACTGAGACAATTATTAATTGTAGCAGTAATCACGAGGTGATTCGTTATGGCTTTTAGACAATCAATCGTCAGAACAACTAGCAACACACACACACACGGATTCAATACACGAGATACATTTATTAAACATAAATTGCACCAAACATATATCAGTCTGCAGGTGGCAGATCTTACTGTGAGGGTTATAAAAAATACAAGGTATTTAATCTCGTAGAGATGCAAACACAAAGACATACACAACAGAGAATATACTTCAATATACCGTTCGGCTATACCATAACGCTAATCAGTGTCACGCTGTTACACTAGACTCGAAAGTAAATACCTTACTCATGAATTAAATTGATAACAACTTGTGTTGAGGTAACAATTAAATTCTCGAGATGCAATGTGGAACATAGGGTTTACTTAACCACTGTGTATGGGTTTGGATTTCCCGGCACAAACACCAAAACCAGCTGGCAGGCTCCGTTGCAACTCTGTCCCAGTGATCGTCCAATAGGCATCGTCTTGGCGTCCTCTGGCTACCAGCCAACCAGTCGAGGTGCAGCTCGGAGTAGGACGGACGGAGGAATCTAACTACGGCGTGCAGTGCAGCCGTTTCTCCCAGGGGTCTACTAGTAGTCTCTATGCACAGAGTGTGACCGCGGGTCCTCACAAGTCACTCTTTTACTCGGGAAGAAAACTGGTCCGTTCCCGGTCCAGCGCTGTTTCTGAATAAACTATTCAGGTTGTCAACGAGGGTCCAACTGTAGGCTGCCGTTGATCAAGCGGAGCATTCATGTTGGTCGTTGCAGAATTCTGAGTATGTATGGGATCCTCGGCCTCGCACTTAGAACAAAGTCCAAGTCCCAGTGCAGCCAACACTGGTTGTCACGTGATTGTCTCTGAGGGTGCGCAAAAATAGCCAAGGAGAGCCCTGACCTGAACTTGAGCTACCTTTTTAACCAAGGCACAGATGTGTGATGATTGAGTGAGAGTTTGGCAGGCATTAGAGACCCACGTGGTGTTACCATGCCCTGCCAGTCCCTCATTGGTTGACCAAGGTGAGAGATGAGCCACTGACCCCTGACACCTAGGACTGCAATCCAGATGTCTTCCGGCATTCCATAGACAGAGAGGCACCAGGGATGACCATTGATCATGATGGTCAGGCTTAGCTAAGTGCATCCCTGTTTGGGAGTTGTTCCTTTTCAAAAGAAAACACCTTAAATCAGCCTGCATGAATAGCTTCTCTGTGGCTATAGTTGCTAAAGTTAGACATCTCTCATTGATATTGGTGCAAAACATTACATTACATTTCAGTTCTTTGTTTTTTTGTGTGTCTCTTGCACAACCCCAGCTTGACTCCCACCTCACCATTTCCTCATACTAACTGGCCTTTCCAGCACAACTTGACTTGGTGATCTGACCATCATTTACCTCCTGACCACTCTGTCCTGAGTGCACAGGATCATTTTGAACTTGGTTTTGCCTCCTTGTTCTCAGTCCCCACCAGCTCTGGTTCCTGCACCTGTCTCTGCCCTAGCTGACATGGCTACAGGTCGCCAATCTCTGTTTCTCCCTCCTCTGGTGTAGTTATGACCTTTGAGTCTTACCCCACTTTACAAGCTTCCACCCACAGTCTCTCAAGGTAACCAGACTCAGGAGCTTGCTTTATCTGATGATTTACAACTTTTGGGGGATATGTAAACAAATTCTCTTCACATCAGCAAGTGGTGCTGATGCAGATATTAGAGATGTTAGGGTATCCTGTGGTATTTTAAAAAATATTTTGATGCAGAACTGCACTATTCTGTAAACCTATCAGGGAGCATAGTGAATTAAAGTACAACAGCTGTGAGTGGTTGTCATAAAAATCTATATAGTGCTAAATGTTTATTAACTTATTAGTTCTTCCCTGCGCCAATCATACTATATGTATGGTAGCCTCCAAAAATGTCATTAAATACAATGATTACATAAAAAGAAATAAAGAAGATAAATTGAATCCATGCAATCCAGGGAATTTAAGGATGCCTTCAAAAAGAAACCACTTAACAGTGCAATGCAGATTTGTATCAGCTACAAGGCAATTTACAGCATTTGACAAAGTCATTCGAATCACTACTCAAAACCTCTGTTTTAATCTGGCCTCTTTTTTGTTTTTGTTTTACATGTTTATTTGCTTAAAACATGATATTTTGTTAAAGTCCCTATACATACCATGCTTTTATTATTCAAAAATCTAAAATAAAATTATCGGTTGAGGTACTGTACTTAAATGATTGACTGTACTGCAAATTTTAATATTAACAATTTCAGATGTTTTGATTACTTTATACTCACTCCATTAAGTTAATTTTTTTTCTGAGAATTTTCATGAAACCAGACACCAGACAAAAATGAGGCCTCCATTCACAGTTTTTAATAGATTTTCAGAAAAAAACTTTACAGCCACATGACATTTTAAAGTACTAACTATTGTGTTTCATATGATTTTGTTATATTTTCAAGAAATATAGCTAAGAAAAAAATAAATGATGCTACCATTTCACTAACATCTAAGGCAGCACATGCTCATCCTTTTCTGAGCAAATAAGGGCTAAATTCAATATGCTGGAACAGACTGTAGTATATTGCAATTTGCTTTCCTTTAATGTGTGTTTTGATTCTATATACATTCTCGATGGCTGCATCTGTACTTCTGTATCAGTTCAGTTCAGTTTACTTGTCATATGCACATGTGCAATGAAATGTTTATTTGCATGTATGCTCCAATACAAAGACATTAAAGGAATCACCAAAACATAAACAGCAGCAACAACGAGTTATAATATACTTTTATGCCATGTCCCCGGAAGACTCGTCATTCCACCTTGCATTCCAGCATGGTTCCCAATTAGTCCTCTGTGCTCAGTATTAGGGTTTTCCTGGCTAGAGCAACTATCTCTTTTTCTACTTACTTACTGCTTGGTTATTGGCTTCCTGACCCTGGTTTGTTCCCCAAATATGTGGCTTGGTTTTTGTTTTGGCTCTTTACTGATCGCTCTGGTTTTGACTCTTGGCTTATGGCTCTGCTCCTGGTTTTGTACTTTTGCTTGGCTTGTTTACCCATGGCTTTTGGACCTCGGATTGCCCTTGCAGCGGCGAGGCTTATTAATAAGACAGAATTAAGTGTTGCTGTGCTTTCCCAAATGAGGCCCCATCTCTCTCTTCATCTCTGTGGTGCAGCCACAGAGAAGCTATTCATGCAGGCTGATTTGAAGATGTTTTCTTTTGATAAGGGACAGCTCCCAAATGGGGATGCACTTAGCTAAGCCTGGCTATCATGATCAATGGTCATCCATTGGCGCCTATCTGTCTAGGGAGTGCCAGATTGACATCTGGACTACATTCCTAAGTGTCAGGAGTAAGTGACTCATATCTCACCTTGATCAACCAATCAGGGACTGGTAGGGCCGAGTAATCCACATGGGTCTCTGATGCCCATGAAACATTCAGCCAATGTACAAGCTGAAGTTCCTCCAGGTAAAAACAGGCAACACAGAGAGTCAGTAGGGGGCTATTCTAAAGAGAATTCCAGGGGTGCGAGACTATTCTAAATAATTCCAGGGCAGGACAGCTCAGGAGCAGAAAGGCTCCCAGGGGCAGGACATTCTCGCAGCGCGCCTCCTGACCATCCTTCCTGGGTTCTCTGGGTTGCCAGCCCAGACAACCACGGAACGGCCAGTATGTCCGAGTGCCAGAACTTTCCTTTGTTCTAAGAGTCTAGAGCGGAGGTTGCCAGAGAATAACCAGGGGATCCACCCGAGGTTAGCATCAGCAGCAAGCCTCGTGAACAGGTCGGAACTGTGCACAGCTGAATCACTATTCAGAACTAGCGCTTCATCAGGAACGAACCGGTCCTTTTCCTGACCTGCTGGGACCCAAAGTCATCTTTTCTCCTGTGCACAAACTTTGCTAGTTAAAGCCAACACTAACTAGCCGGTCGGTGAGCATCAGCAGCACACCGTTGCAAGGCGCACAGCACTGTCTGGCACTGAGCCAGAGAGCGTGGATTGGACAGCAACAAGCCTGCAACTGCTTCTTTGTGCCCGCAGGAGATCTGAATCCCCAGAGATTGGATGAGTATTCAACTTCACTGCATTACTGCTCGAGAATTCAATTGTTATCCCAACCAGCTGATATAAATTTAATTCCTAAGAGTTATGTACTTATTTTGAGTATCTAATGTAGAAGTTGTAACCAAGTTCAATTACAAAACAGTCTAAATGAATGATATACCGAACGTATGTCCTCTTGATATGTGTAACTCTTCGTGACTGATTGAATATATACCTTTTGTATTCTGATAACCCTCTCGATAAGATCTGTTAGGTTTATATGCATTTTTTATGTATTCATAAATGTATTCTTGTGTATTAGTACCTGTGTGTGTGCGTTGTTTGAGTTATATCGCAAGGTTGGATTCTAAAGCCATTAAAGGAATCATTTTGTGACTTACTGCTACAATTAATAATTGTCCCAGTAAAAGCCCAAACCCCTACAGAACTGGTGCCTTGTGAGAGCACACTACACCCTCTTGACTACACCTTTGGATATAATTCAGGTTTTCTGCATAGGGTCCTCACTTCTATTTCGTAACACATGCCATTTAAAAAAAATTCAGACAAGCAGTGTGAGAAGATAAAGAAAAACATCAGTGTGAGTCAGTGGTAGGGAAAGAGTTCAATAATCTGATAATTTGTGGGAAGAAACAGTCCTTGAATCTGGAAATGTGTGCCTTTATGCTCCTTTAATGCTTACCAGAGGGAAGGAGGGATTCCCAAAGCTGTCATGGTTCTCAGGGAAATGACTGAGTGACCTCTCCTGGAACAAATGGTCTATTCAGTTACAAGCAGAAGGGGCTGCTTGTCACGCAAGCCAGCAGTAAAGAAAATATACAGATGCAGCCATTCAAAGTGCGCGGTAGAGACACGTACCGGAGGTAATTGGCTACGGTGTCGCGCATTGAGACGCAGGATGACGCGCGGTACTTGATTGGTTGACCGACAGGGGCACTTGTGGTCCGTTGGTCTGTCGTAGAAAGATTTACAGTAAACGTCTTTTCTGTGCCCGTTGTAGTATTGAATAATTATATGGAATTTTACCACTGAAGGGAAATCTTAGTAGCTGAGCATAAAAAGAATAGGAGCATACTGTAACGCGTGTGAAGGCCATAAACGATATTAATTTTGGAACATAAACATACAGTATATGGCTGGTCTCGGTACTTTAAAGAAAAAATACACACCAGTATTCCATTTCTCCCTAAACATTTTAAGTATCGAAGTCTTTAACTAATGAGATACCGGAGTCAACAAGCATACTTTTAGAATTTGATTAAAAGGGAATATAATATGGAATCGCGTATCTAAAGAAATTAATAACGATATAATTATATTCATGTACTGCAACATAAGAATAGTACACGCTGTACATTGTCTGTTGATAATGTTTCTGTAGTGCTTTTTCGGCATTCTGCATGTGACCTTGCCGGTGGCGCTGTGGGTTAGGTTCCTGACTCCCATGTCACATGGTCTGTGATCGAATCCCACTGTGGAACCATTTGTTTTTTAACAAACATTTCTTTGAAAAAATGAAACGTTTCCCTTGGTCAGAGATTAAATAAAACCTCACTCGCACCAAACAAATTTATATTTCTAAATATCACAACATGATCGAATTTAAGTCATTTTAATAACAATGAATAGTCACCTAGGCATTACAATATAAACATTTATATTGATTTAAATTGTGTTTTGATTTAAATCGCAAACGTGGGTTTAAATATATGTGTTTTTTGATTCACAATCAGACAAATGCAACATAAATTGATATCTTTGTCTTCTAAGTATCTCAATAAACTTTCAGCATAGCTTTCTCCCTGTTTAGATTTATTTTTCTTGGGATCTTGGGATCAAACGTGGAAAGATTAGATTGTAATTGTTTTTATTTTTTTAATACATTGCGGAGTTAAAGCAAGTTAAAGCCTTGATTTTATATACCACCTTTAAAAGTGGAATCTCAAAGCAAAGTAAATACCCAACACCGATTGTACCCATCTGTCATGCTAATAAAGCACCTTGAATTGAATTGAGGGAGAGAGGGGGGGAGGGCGAGCAAGAGAGCCAGGACAGACAGGCAAATAAGATACACTCCACAGACATTCACAACAGCGACATATCATAAAACGATTGCACATATAGTTAAGTTATTACTTGGTTTTCAAAGTGCAATGAAATACAATATTGTTGTTGTTGCTGTTATTGTTGTTTTTATCCTGTAAAGCGTTTTGAGAAGCCAGCTTTAAAGGCGATATATAAAAGCGCTGAATCTTATGGAATGTATTCCACCGGGGATTCAAAAAATTTATTTTTTTAAATCGCGTATCTAATGAAATAGCAGTATAACTTTGTTCATGCACAAACAGTGGCATGTTACATTATTAATTTGGGTGTCTCCTCTTGCCAGAAAGCTCTAAATTGCATTTTGAGTGCGGTTTTTAACTTTTTCTAAATTGCAACCCATAAATAAAGCTGATACAGTTTAGACTTATTTTAAACTGTATTACAGCAGCACAATGGACAATGCAATGTAAATTGCAAAAATGCACTTGGAATCTGTCCAAGCCCTACTTTGTCAGGCATTTTCTTTTACTGCGACGGACAGAAAAACTCCCTTGCTTTTAACAGAGCGTTTCACAATTTCTAACTAAGGAAATGATTTAAACTGCGACACTTATCATCATTCCATGCCATTCCATTATCAGTCTTCCATTTCTCCCTATACATTTTAAGCATGAAAGTTTTATGAAATGGTACCCAAATATGCGATTGCTATATGGAATGAATTTTAATTTAAAAAAATTATTTAACACGAAAATTAAGCTGTTTACATCTTCCGCCTGAGAACAGTCACCTGTTGCTACCCGACGCAGGAACACAGCCACTAATAAGCAAAGAGAGGACATAAGCTAGCCAATATGATAAAGAAATAAATGATTATTTTATTTCTTTTGCACATTTATTTGAACATTTCCATCGATTGTACAAGCACTTGGAAACTGTCCAATCCCTAGTTCATCAGGCATTTTCTCTTACGCTGCGGGCATTCTCCTGGTCTGGCGCCGATCTGTGTCTTCTAGGATATAATGCCAGCGAACTCTTGTTTTTATGTCCACTATAACAGACAATCTCCTTTGCTTTTAACCGAGCGTCTTACCCCTCTGATTGGAGAAAAAAGACGTGCTGGTTTGCTATACATACTGTACCAGGAAGATGATTTCTTTCTATTCGAAACGTGTATTTTAAAAGTTTAAGAAGTAAAAACCTTACAGCGTACACAGATTTCTAAACTGATTAGGATCGTTATCTTTGTCTTATCCATAATAATGTTCACCGCTCTGTCCAGCAAATTAATAATACACTTTTTTTATATAGCATTTTAAACGAATAAGTAATTAGACTGCTCATAAACCTAATCGCTTTTTCTACATAAACACAGCGTGATTGCTCTCTGAAAATGCTTTTTCTTTTTATTTAGGCTCAGATTTCAACTATAGATCGTATTATTATAAACTTTCTTGGAAAAATGTATTTTATGTAAACCATGTTTGCTATTAATTCATTTAGGGCTAGAATACGCTCATTGTCTTCCAATCGAGTCGAGTTGACATTAGAAGCTTGCCACGCCTGGACTGTTACACCAACGCATTAGCATGTTAAAGCGATTTCATTGAGGAGCCTAGCTTTCTTAACTAGTAAGTACTGAACTTCCTTGCCTTTGGAGGGGGAGGTGTCTTTCGCTGGAAATCTCACCCCCTTCTTCTTTGAAAATACCTGTGAAACCGGTTTAATTCGTCACAGCCAGCACTCCCGCTTAACACTATTGCTGTTGTTTTTATGCTGTAAAGCGCTTTGAGGAGCACAGCTTTCTCACCACTTAGATTACTTTTTGATACCATCCTTACACAAAGCAGAAACTTCTTGTATTTTCCGATGACATACAAGTGGAAAGATTACAGATTTTAATCGGCTTTTTTCTGAACCAGGGAAAATCTGATCATGTTTCTCTATAACAATAATAAAAAAACTTTATTTGACATATCACCTTTAAAAGTGGCATCTCAAAGCAATACAGTAGATGTAAACCACAGATTACAAAGTAAATACCCAGACAAACACAAATGCGTTTTTAATAAAATGCTTTTATTCTTTCAGCAGAGAGAGAGAGCGTAAAACCTGGGCGTAACAGCTGTTCCTTTTTCTGATCACTCACTCTCTGGATAAACGTCTCACCTGTCCTGTTCTTTGTTTTCCTAATTTGCTGATTATGCCTTCTGCGATCCACTCCTGCCCTCACACCTAAAGAAGACTATTTTAAATTTCTTTGCGCGGTCCATTGTGCAATTAACCCTTGTATGTGCTGTCCTTAAGGTGATATCACATAAAGGTGATATGTAAAATAATGTTTTTATTATTGTTGTAGAGAAACATGATCAGATTTTCCCCGGTTCAGAAAAAAATATATAAAGTATACTGGTTTGTCACTAGTATACTTTTAATACAGTCTTTGCTGTGCTCTTGGGGATCCTTGTGATATTTCGAGCTCTGGTTGAATGATAAGTGTCGCAGTTTAAATAAATTTCGTAGTTGGAAATTATGAAACGCTCTGTTAAAAGCAAGGGAGTTTTTATGTCCGTTGCAGTTTTTTTGCAACATGAATATAATTATATCGTTATTAATTTCTTTAGATACACGATTCCATATTATATTCCCTTTTAATCAAATTCTAAAAGTATGCTTTTTGACTCCCGTATCACGTTAGTTAAAGACTTCGATGCTTAAAATGTTTAGGGAGAAATGGAATACTGGTGTATATGTTTTCTTTAAAGTATCGAGACCAGCCATATACTGTATGTTTAAGTTCCAAAATTAATATTGTTTATGGCCTTCACATGCGTTACAGTATGCTCCTATTCTTTTTATGCTCAGGCACTAAGATTTCCCTTCAGTGGTAAAATTCCATATAAATATTCAATACTTAAACGGGTACAGTTAAGACATTAAATATACATATACATACTCTATACAGTACAGTTTGCATACGGTAATATGTTTATGTTCCTAAATCAATCTCTTTTATGAGCATGTGAAAGGCATGGTGAATCGATTCTCAAAAATTACTGTACTTTGCATGATTGGGAACAAATGCGTGATTGCGAAATGCTGTGGTGTTACTTTTACAAAGACGGTCAATGAAAAAAAGAATGTGGACCAGGGCAATACTTTGAGTTTACAGCTTGTCCAAGGTCATTCATTATTAATATTATTAGTAATATCTTTGTTAAAGACTTTGATGGCGACAGCTCAAACATGAGAGGTTGAGCTTTATTAGCTCCATCCTGCGGAAATTCCGGATACTATTATTTTGCTTGCGGTATTATAGGAGAATTTACGGTAACTAGCGGTATTTACCGGTAACTCGCGGTAGACTGCGTACAGCGCACCGGAAAATAATGCGGTATCACCCGCGCATTTTGAATGGCTGCATCTGTAGGTACTGGTCAGCTTTCTAGTATATAAAGTCACAATGCAAGCAGGGATTCATGTGGAAGTGTATCTTGTATTGTTTGTTACACTGTATAAAAGAGCCCTTTAAGCATTGTCTTTTGAGTCTTGCGTACAAGAGCAAGACTCCCATATGCATATAAAATAAAAACGACTTTCAACACACAAACTCTCGGCTGATGCCCTTTGTTTGGCACAACAAATACTTCCAGCCTTCCTGAAACAGCGAGTTATAAAAATGTCCACAACAGAGATGAGCTATACTCCAATGATGGACAGGGCTGACCTGATCACCCCCTGCAATGCCTTCTGGTCAGACAACGAGCTGCTGCTAAACCATAATGTAATATCACACGTGAGCACACTCTCAATAGTGCACCTGTAAATCTAGTAAGCATAGTTGAAGGGAGACCACATTTTTCAACTGCCTGAGGTAAAGGTGCTGTTGTGCTTTCTGTGTGGCTCCAGTTACATGCTCGGAACATGTTTAATCGTTAGTAATAATGGTACCCAGTAACTTGAAGCTTCTAACCATTTCTACAGCCACCCTATTGATTTTGAACAGGGATGTGGTTCCCCCCCTGCCTGTTTTCTAAAATTGATGATCAGATCTTTTTTTTTGCTGACATTGAAGGAGAGATTGTCGAGGAACCATTCCACCAGCTTCCTGCCCTCATCCCTGTAGGCTGTCTCATTATTACAGGTGATTTGGCTAATGGTGGTAGTGTCATCACCATATTTGTAGATGGAGTCGGAGCTGTGTCTGACCACATGATTGTGGGTATACGTGGAAAACAGCAGGGGGCTAAGCACACAGTCCTGAGGGGCACCTACTGTATATTGATGGTCAGCATGGAAGAAAGCTTTCCATCGACCTTCACAGTCTGTGGTCTGCCAGTCAGGAAATCCAGAATCCAGCTGCATACTGTAAAGAAGTGGTGACTCCCAGGTCATTAAGGTTTAATATCTAAATTATTATCCAAATGAGCCAGGGCAGTTTGAAAAGCCAGGGAAATAGCATCGTCAGTGGACCTGTTACTCCGGTATGTAGACTGCAGGGGGTTTAAGCACTCAGGTATCATTGTGTTAATGTGCCTCATGACCTGCCTTTCAAAGCATTTCATTACAGTAGATGCAGTGAATGATACCAGTCTGTCATCATTTAAACAGGTCACAGTATTTTTCTTCAGCACTGGTATAAAGGTAGTTTCCTTAAAACACATAGAAATGGAAGATTGTAAAAGTGAAAGGAACGCCATCTGGGCCAGTCGCCTTCCGTATGTTCACCCGTCCGAAGTTTGCCCTGACTTCAGCCTCTGTGACAGACATGGCTGTATCATCAGCGGTTGGGAACACTGGCGCTTGTGGCTCCATGATTCCATTCTCAAACCGAGCATAACAGGCATTCAACTGATCTGGGGGAGAGAAATCAGTATCAGTGGATATAACAATGCTTATTTTAGCTTTATGATTTGTTAATGTCTGAATACCCCACCACATTTGGCACACATTGGAAGAGGCAGCTTGTATTTCTATTCTGTTATGATATTCCCTTTTAGCGTTCTCTGCAATTCATATCTTGCCTTTTTGTAAAGGTTCATATTGCGGATGACCTTAGGATGCTCTTTTCAAGACAACACAGTGTCTTCGATTGAGTTAGAGCTGGATGGCCCTACTGCCACTTGTTTGCTGTATTACATTCCAACACCCACATCATACATGGATCTCATTCACTCTACACTATGGTGTCACGGAAGCCGGAGGCTTGCCATGGACAGACAGGCAGAACAGGTAGACCCTATGCTAAGCGGCAGGAACGGAGCAAACACAGGAATTCACTCTAGGCTCAAGATATTAGACAGAGTCGGGGACGAGACATAAGCCCTCAGGTAGCGGATGTGGGGCGACCTGGTGAGGTGAGCCTCTCGACAACCGATCCCAATGCCAAGCGAGGAGGACAGGACAGACCGGAAATAGCAAACCTCCACCGGACACACCGAAAGCACAAGCACAAGCACAGGGAAGAAAGGAACAGGACAGAAAGGTGTAGCGCCCTCTAGGGGTAGGAAGAGGGTCGTGACAGTACCCCCTTTCAAGGATGGCTCCGGACGCACAAAGATAATAAGTTGCATAGCACTGGGGGCAGGAAAAACGTCATTTAACTGAAAGGAAACCTCCAGGATTCCACAGCTGAGAGCTAACCCCCTCCTTCGGGGTAAACTTTATTAGTAGAGGAAGGGGGAGCTGGGCGGGGATCCTGAGGCCAGGGACAAAAACCAGGCAAAACGTAAAAAAAGGTACAACAGAAATAACCCGGAATCCAAGGCAACAAATGAAACATTAAAAAATAACCCACAACATAAAAAAACCCTGATGGAACAGGGGAACAAACAACACAAAAAATTAATGCACAACCGATAAAACCTTGGAATCCATGGGGACAAATGAAACATAAAAAGACCAGGGAGAAAGGGAAACAGAGGCTAGGGCAGGCAAGAAACCAGAAGCCAGGGAGGCCAGAACAGCTTGCGGGGTCCAGTGCAGGCTCGGCCATTCTGTCATGGAATCCGGAGGCTATCCATGGAAAGACTGGCAGAACAGGAACAGCCTATGCGAAGTGGCAGGAACAAGGTATCAGGCAGAGTCAGGGACACGACATAAGCCCTCAGGTAGTGGATGTGGGGTGACCTGGTGAGGCGAGCCTCTCGACAACCGAACCCAATGCTGATCGAGGAGGACAGGACAGACCAGGAATAAATGACAAACCTCCACCAGATGCACCGGAAGCATGGGCACAGGGAAGAAAGGAACAGGACAGAAAAGTGGAGTGCCCTCTAGGGATAGGAAGAGAGTTGTGACATATGGCAGACATTCTCAGATCACTGTTCCTCTAAAACCTAAAAACAGACTCGATCAACCAAAGTTTACACACCTATAACCCCATTATTAAATAAGTCTACATCAATGTTTTCCTGTGTAGGGTTTTTACCAGACTTGACCTTCCAAAATAAATGCTTAGAAACCACCAAACAAAAAAAAACTAAAAACTGCCAAAATGTACTGGCACCTAATTGGCTCTACTCAGGATATATAGTCAATCTGACCTGGCCATCTGTAAAACTGATATAATAAATAATAAAAGCTTCATTTAGAGGTGTTGGTGTGATCAGGAAAGTACGTTACTTTCAGAATTGTGAGTTTAGAAAGATGTGAAAGGTACAAGTGTGTACATGTTTATAGTTGGTCTGGGCAAAGAAAATACTTTGCTACTTTACTTAGTCCTTATGAGTGGAACTGATGAGTCCCACAGTAATACTGTTGAACAGTGCATTCCCATGATGATTGCACTCTGCAGGATCTTATTTATAAAAGGCCTTAGGTTTTTGTCATTTTTACTTGTGTTCTCTTTTACTCTATCAGGTATTATATTAAAATATTTTAAAATTTCTTTATTTGGTAAGATAATGCAATTGCACAGCACATTATATAACACTCCACAGCTATATTTCAGTTGTATAGTTTTAGTTATATCTTACATTTCAAAAAACAATATTTGTTAATGACTTTAAATACTGACTTTATTCTACTTCCATGTGCTCTATTTCTAAAGTATAAGCAATGTAACAGTGGAGTCATTATAGTGTTGCACATGAAAAAGAAAATAAGTATAGTCAGAAGACAAGATAGAAACATTTTAAGGAATTCAAATTATGCCACAATTGTTGCTTTTGTTTTTCAAAGCTGCATTTTATCTCCCACTTCCTTTTCACATGAACAAGAAGTTTTTGGGTGAGTATAAAGTGCTTGCTTTCCTTACACGATTAAATTCTTAACATCGAAATATTTGTTTATTGAACAAGAAATTAAAAATACAAAGTCATTTCCTACAAAAATAAGATTTACAAAGTCATATTACATTCAATAATTATAAAAATGTTAACGTGTTTTATTTTCTATGTGGAAATATTATAATTACAGAATCAATTTGGACTTCTTATGCATTATCCCACTGCACTGTACTACATTGTGAAACTATTTTCTTGTGAAACCATTGTTATTACAGTCCCAGCACTAAAACTTACAATACTATTATACTGTTTTCATTATTATTTTCTGAGAAGTGGGTAATGCACGAGATGGTGCTTGGCTTTATTTCTGTTAAGTATAAGACAATTCATTTAAGATCATTTAAATTAATTTCCAAGGAAAGCAATTTGTTTTATACTGTATTCTATATAGTACTGCATTTAATTGATTGATAAAATCTAAAATTCTATATGTATGCTAAGTAGTGTATGTTGTTTAAAATAATTTAATATCCTGCTTCGAAGGAAATTAAACCTACAGTTACACCCTTAACATAAGATTAATCCACACCTACAATTCCAAATGCCCTTTAATAACCTTAAGATAGTAATGCAACCAATTCTCAATTTTGTTATTAAGATCTCCAATCATCAAGTCTTTCCTTATATGACAAAGTAAAATAAAACGAAAATGATGTATTGTCCATTTTTTTTTAATATTGAGTTTTAAATCCTTTTAATTACAGGACAGAAAAAAAAACAATTGTAAAGAAACTAACATGATATCCTTCAATTCAACAGTTCCTCAAAATGTTTCATTTGATTCACCTCCGTTCCAGTATATCAATGATTTTTCTAATATTCCTCATGTGAAGCATTATTACATTCATGCTTATTGTTTACATGGAGCAAAAATAGCACCAAGGTTTCATCTTTTTTGGCTGCATTCTGTACTACTGGAGTTGAAATTCTTGCATGTTGTAAATTGTAGTATAGAAAGAAAAACTTTTAAAATGCAATACAATAACAACTTTTTAATTTAATTTAATTTAATTTTTTGAATTTCAGGACAACTGGGAAAAAACACCCTCATGAGTTCCTTGAATTCAACACTTCCTCCAAATGTTTCATTAGTTCGACCTCAGTTCTTTTATATCAATGGACTTTCTAATATTCCTTATGTGAAATACTATTACATTTTCTTGTGTTTTGTTTTCACTGTAACACTATTAGGAAACTCTTTCATTATGTTAATTATATATGTGGAGCAAAGCCTTCATACCCCAAAGTATGTGGCTGTTTTTCATTTAGCTGTAGTTGACATGTGTGGCAGCACAGCTCTCATTCCTAAGACGATTGAGACTTTTCTCTTTGATTCCCAATTCATCACGTATGAAGGCTGCTTGGCCAATATGTTTTTTGTACATTTGTTTACATTCATGCAGTCTTTAACTCTTCTTGCACTTGCCTATGACAGATTTGTTGCTATTTGTTTTCCTCTGAAGTATCATATCATCATCACTACTACTGGGATGGGTAAAATATTAGCTGGAATATGGATTCTAGCAGCTGGAGTAGTAATTGTAGGTGTAGGTTTCACTACCAGACTATCATTCTGCAAATCAATTGTGATAGACAGCTATTTCTGTGATCATGGACCTATTTATCGGATGTCCTGCAATGACAATTTTCCTAACTATGTAATGGCCAAGATTGGTACTACAATATTGCTAGCTGCACCTTTGACTCTAATTCTGTCATCTTATGTATGTATAATAGTGGCATTACTGAAAATCGCTTCAGAGGAGGAACGCATAAAAGCAATGAAAACCTGCACCTCCCATTTGATCTTAGTGGCAATGTTTTACCTTCCGATATCTGCCATCTACATTGCAGCAAACATTACCACTATTCACCCAAATACCAGAATAATAAGTACATCCTTATCTTCCACCATTCCACCAATGATGAACCCCATCATTTACACAATCAAAACAGATGAGGTAATAAAAGCAGTGAAAAAGTTTCACGAAAGGAACAAGACAATCAAAAAACAGAATTTGTAGAGTTTTAATATATGACATTAGTGCGGTGTCTTCATTAATGTATAAGACTTATTGTTTTTAATGTTCCTGTCTTGTTTGAGCTACTGTACCTTTTGTTTTGATAATATTACACACTTCTTGATTATGTTCTTACCTCACCAATCTGTAACATTCTCACTGAAGTTGAACTTGAACTTTACTGCCATATGTAACTGGTACATGTAATGGTACAATGGAATAATGTCTCTGGATTGTTAAAAAGTATAAAAAAACAAAGTGCAGACAGTGCATCGAGACAATATACAAACAAACAGTAGACAGTCTCTAAAAAAAGAAATGGAGGATCTGTGTTTAAATTATCGTCATCTAATTATAGAAAACATGAGTGGTAACTATAAACACTGATTCCCAATATACAGACAATCTAGGTAATGCTCCATGTGTCAGTTGGGAGACTGCAGTATGAACCTCAGTGTTCCAGACAGCTGCATATCATGGCAATTTTTATTTTTCTCTAATAATGTGATTCGGAACTGCACAGCTCTTTAAAACTGACATGTGGTGTAGTGAATCCTTAAAGTACTGCAGCTGTGAGCTGGCAGTTGTCAATTGGTACGTACATTAATGCTTTCCTGTATGCATACTAGCGACAAATAATATCATTAGACAAAATGATTACATTATTGACAGGATGTTGTTACTACGTTTCTATCACACCTCAAATGAGATATGTCACAATACTGTATAACATTAATTGGATTAATTACATACAGTAAACAGAATTGTGTATAATTATTAATTGTGTATAAATGGCAATTATAAAACAGATAATTGTATTTTATATTTTACTTACAAAAACATATTATATATAGTAGATTTAAAAACGTAATATTTTAAAGCAATAATTCATGTGAAGAACAAAAAGGTCATATTAAAATAAATGTTTTGAGTAGTGATTTGAAGGATTTTGTGTATGCAGTGTATGCACTGCATTGTTTCTGATAAAAGTCTGCACAATATTTGGTTTAATATATTTAAATTGTTAAGAAATCTATTTTTTATTCTATTGAGGTACAGTAGGTATCCATCCAAACATTTTAATTAAAATTAATAATTTTAATTTTAGCTTGCAAAACAGTAGTGTAATTAATGGCATCTAGACGAAGGCATTCTGCAAGAATGATACTAACACTGTACATGATATACTGTATGGATATCTGTGGATAGTACTTCACATGTAGTTTTGTGTCAGTGTATTCAGCTCATACATGACGGAAGACTACATGCTGTGAAGAATTTTATCCAAACAGGCAAGACTGTAGCACTCCATATTATGACCTGTGTTCTCAATTCCTATTCAATGTCCCACAAATTGTCTGGAAAGAACATTTAAAATATTATTACTTTTTATTAAAAACAAAAACAAGTAAAACATATTAATCTAGCTATATTATTGTTTGTTAGTAGAGAATAATAAAAGCACATGTCTCAATATTTCATCTGTTAAAAAAAACACTCCCTCTTTCTCCTTCACACATCTAGGCAAGTATATCAGTAAATAAATTTTTCCTATTTTTTACACACAGAATAGTCTCACCATTTAGTTTATTCTACATTGTATATTTATATTAATTGGAATATGGAGCCTTTATAAAAAGCGCAGTCTTCTTCCTTTGAATATTCACATTATACAGTAAGTGAAAGTTTTAACGACGATTTTTTTATAGACGAAAACCAATAGATATTAATACTCCAAGTAATCTATCGCCCGCTTCGCCCTTGAAAAACTCGAACCATCTCCTTCTCTCGCCCTGCCCCCTGGTACAATGACCATCTGCGTTTCATGAAGGCAGCCTCTCGCAAACTTGAGCTTAGGTGGCGTCTTTCCGGCCTAAATGTACATTATCAGGCCTGGAGAGATTACTTATCTGATTATAAGGTTACTATAGAGTCTGCTAGATCCACCTACTTCTCTCACATCATTGAAAATCACCAAAACAATCCCAGACATCTTTTCTCCACCATCAACAGACTGCTCAAGCCAAACTGCCCCACCACATTACCTGCCTCATCACAACTTTGCAACACATTCTTAGATTTCTTTAGTTCTAAGATTGACAACATCCAGCATCACATTCTCTCCACTACGGATATAATTTCCACACCTCCTCCCTCCTCATCCAACTTCTCTGGTTCCCGTCTCTCCAGCTTCTCTCTTCTTGACTCAGCATCCCTAAACAAACTAGTTACGCGCATGAAACCCACCACATCTATTTTAGATCCCATTCCCACCACTTTATTCCAGTCCTGTTTCTCTTCTCTCTGTCCCATTGTCCTCAATATAATACATGAATCCTTGAGCACCGGCATTGTACCAACGGTCCTCAAAACTGCTGCTATTACCCCAGTGCCAAAGAAGCCTAACATGGCTCTCGACAATCTTAACAACTTTCGCCCCATCTCCAACTTACCCTTTCTCTCTAAAATTCTAGAACGTGCTGTCACACTTCAGTTACATAACCACCTCATGACAAACAACCTTTTCGAACCCCTCCAATCTGGCTTCCGTCAACTTCACAGCACCGAAACCGCCCTAGTCAAAGTCACCAACGATCTCCTAATAGCTTCTGACTCTGGTTCTCTTTCCATACTCATCCTTCTTGATCTCAGTGCTGCCTTTGACACTGTTGACCATAACATCTTGCTTTCTCGTCTCGAGACTGTGTTTGGAGTCTCTGACACTGCCCTCAAATGGTTTAAGTCTTACCTCACTGATCGCTGTCACTTTGTCTCTCTCAATGGGTACAGGTCTGAAATTGGTCTTGTCAAGTCTGGTGTCCCTCAGGGCTCAATACTGGGCCCCTTGCTCTTCAGCATTTACATGTTCCCACTTGGTCAGCTTTTAAGATCACATGGCTTCAGCTTTCATTTTTACGCTGACGATACTCAAATATACATCCATACCAAACCCGACACTGATGTGGCTGTCTCTATTCTATCTAATTGCATCTCTGACATAAAAATTTGGATGACTCAAAACTTCCTTCATCTTAACTGTGACAAGACTGAAGTCATGCTTATTGGTACCCCCCATCAACTTCGTAAAGCCAGTCCTGTAACCCTGTCTGTAGATGGCTCTGTACTTGAGCTCCAATCAAAATTGAAAAACCTTGGGGTTATATTCGATTCTGGCTTAACATTCGACCCACATGTACAGCATACTGTCAAAACATCTTTTTTTCACCTTAGAAATATCGCAAGACTACGCCCTATGCTATCATTAACTGTGGCTGAAAAGCTGATCAACATATTTGTATTCTCTCGAATTGACTACTGCAATGCTCTGCTCCCTGGGGTATCTAAATCTACTCTGAACAAGCTGCAGTATGTCCAAAATTCAGCAGCCAGAATCCTGACCAGATCTAGTGCAAGTGTTCACATTACTCCTATCCTGGAGTCCTTGCACTGGCTTCCGGTCAAATTCCGCGTAGACTTTAAAATCCTCATGCTCACCTACAAGGCTTTACATGGCTTGGCACCTCAATACCTGTCTGAACTTTTATCGCCCTACTCCCCACCTCGCAACCTCCGCTCTTCAAATTCTGCCCTCCTTACTGTCCCCCAAGCCCGTCTACATTGTATGGGCGACAGGGCCTTCTCCTGCTATGCCCCCAAGCTCTGGAACTCCTTGCCCAAGGATATTAGAGAGTCACCTTCTCTAAACTCCTTCAAATCCAGACTCAAAACCCTCCTTTTCAGAAAAGCCTTTACTTAACTGGTTCCATTCTTCACCCCTCTGCTCTTCTTAATACCATCTTCCACGGTCTCCTCTATTGTTATTGTATTGTACTGTATTGTTGTAATTATAATTGTGTCCTGTCTTGTGAAATTTTCTTATTTATTGTTGTAGTCTTCTTATTTATTGTTATTGTCATCCTGTAAAGCGCTTTGAGAAGCCACCTTTAAAGGTGCTATATAAAATAAAGTTTATTATTATTATTATTATTATCTATTAATAACAGCATTTTAGGAGAAAATAATGTTAAGAATAAGAAATAATTAACAGATTAATATTATAGAAATTAAGATCCCATCATTCGTAGGGTCCATATTTCGAATGAGATGTTAAACCGAGGTCCTGACTCATTAAAGATCCTCAGGCATTTCTCAATACGAGTAGGGAGTTATCCCGATGTCTTGGCCAAACTTCCCCTTACCATTGCCTTTACCATGGCCTCGAAATTGTCTCCATGTATGATTGGTTTGCACTTGCCCTGCAGTGGACTGGCGCCCCATCCAGGGTGTACCCTGCCTTTCGCTCATTGCTTTCCGGGTAGGCGACACTGTATGGTATAAAGCAGTTTGGTGAATGACATGACATGTCATTCTTAGGGTCATGTATAAAAACACTGGCCAGGCTCATTTGACCATTATTTTAGCTATCACGACTTGAAGAAGAAACCTCAGTAAATTTAAAGGAGGAATAATTGTTAGGACATGTTTGGGAGGAGCTTCAGTGATGAAGACTCCATAACTTGCCGATGTTTCACGAGGGATAGTGGCTAGGGTGAAAGCTGATAATAAGCTTTTTCAGTTGAAATAATTGGATTAGTGCCAATTAAACATACTGTACAGTAGATTTAGTTTTTGCTACCATTGCTTGAATGTTAACCTTAGTATATAAAAGACACTCATATTGACTAACGTAATAGTATGTTCTTACTATTTTCGACAATAGTTTCTGGCTGTTTAAGATACTGTGATGAACAGATTGAATGTTTTGTTGTAGTTTATTGCTGATTTATAGCTCATATGTTTGACGTTAGCAATTGTAGCTTCCTTTTATTTTGCCATGTTGTGAACTTTTTATGCTTTTCTTCCCACACTGTTTTGTAGCACCCTCACTGTTTCATCACGCTGCCTGTTATGGC